>NC_134271.1:95542696-97942696 GCF_031893055.1 Leptodactylus fuscus
TTGTGAAGAACCTCAATATCAATAATTTGCTTGGTTACCAGGTTCAAATCTTATAGGTAGTGCATTATAAAACGGCCTTTGTTTGGCAGGGCTCAGGGACTGAGACTTCTGGGGGGCCCATGGCCACCAAATATGTCACCAGCTTTGATAAGTGAATGCCACTTAGAAGTAGTCTGTGGTGGCAGTAGAATTTCATATGTTGGTGTAAATACACTCACAATTGCAGCTAGTCTGTATATACGCAGAGGGGTAGCATAATGGTGCGGGTAGTGATATGCCTTCAGCTACTCTAATCCGATCCCTGGCTTGGAAGCATCCTGGGTGCATGTGCAATGTCTAAGTCTAGCCCAGGGGTAGGGAACGTACGGCGCTCCAGCTGTTGCAAAACTACAACTTCCAGCATGCATACTTGCTCTGCTGTTCTGGGAACTCCCATGGAAGTGAATGGAGCAAGATGGGAGTTGTAGTTTCACAGCAGCTGGAGAGCCGAAGGTTCCCTACCCCTGGGCTAGCCTAATACTGCGGATTGATTGAGAATGATCATTCCTATGAATTCAGCTGAGAACAGCCCATTTAATAGGCCCTGAAAACTTTAGCCTAGTAGGGCATCCCCAAAATATTCATATAACCCAGGGCTCACCGTCATAGGTTCTAATGGTCCGCATTCCTTACCCAGAACCTGATCCATTAGAAGATTGTCTAGTTCAACTTTGGGCTAACAACAGCCTATGCTGGCCATGACATTAGCAGAAACATGCTCAATATTCTGCCAGTAATCCATAACATCCCCAAATGTGGCAGATTATGGCCGGTGTAATGTCATATAATGGGAAAAGACTGTGATATCCCGGTCTACGCCTCCCCGGGGGCTTAAATGTTGTTCATTTAGCTTCCAGCAATTCCATGCGGCTGCAGCTAGATTTTCTGAATAATGCAGATAACCCAGCAGTATTAGCACATTTCTGTGATTCCTGCTCTGAAGCGTTAATGTGGATGCACACACACAAACACACACACAGGTCATGATTACAAATCAGCTTCCCCCAAGGACCATCATTTAGTCAGTAAAAATTTTAAGTAAGAAAAGTTGAAGAAGGCATAGAGCTCCTGAATATTCATCATATCCAGACTTCTATGTTCTCCCTCTGTTCAGGGACAGAATCCCGGCCCTCGAGCACCTGCAGATGAACTTTCTGCTTTGTATTCTCACAATGAGGGATTGTGCGCAGTTTTACAGACAATATAAAGTCAGCCGGCAAAGAGGGAAATAACAAACAGACACATTTATTTCCCTCTATAAATGGGGTTGTCCACCTACAGGAGAATGTAATACATTCACTGCCTCTGGGCAATGAATTGCTGTCATGATTCATCTCTGCTGCCCCCTACTGGCTGTTTCTGGAAAATACTCTACTATTAAAGGGGTCCCATGCTTTTGGCCAAGGACAGGAATGCTATGAAACCATTTCTATTACAAACATGTGTTGTATGAATATTATACTGTAGTATAGAATCTATGAAAGGGGACCCTAGAGTCCAGGAAAATGACTGCAGAGATACGGTCTAAGTGGTGTTTTTTATTTTGCCATCCTCAGGTAATTCTATCACAGCAGGTGAGGCATTTTATCCAAGTATACATGATGGTATATTTCATTGGAAGCATTGGCACTGCTAACTCCTGGCACCAAGGGGCACCTTGCTGTTAACCTTCACCATTCAGATTTAAAAGCACAGTCTAATGCACATGACAACAGAATGGTAAATTCAGAGTTGGGGTTGTAAACTTATGATATACTGACACATGGGGTCAAGGGCATACACAGGGGCTGACTGGGACCTAAAAGTGGCCCTGATAAAAATGTAAAAGTGGTCCTATTTTATAGGCAGGCCAGCACAACTAGCTCTTACATGTAAGGCAGTCCAGTGTAAAGCAATTTTGCACAGGACTGCTTTACATGGAGGGATAGGCAGCAGTCCTATGTAAGGTAACATGTCAGGCTGAAACTGTAACTTACACAGGACTGCTGCCTCTCACTCCATGTAAAGCATATATATCTGCTACACAAGACTGCTTGTTGGTGTAAGGGCAGCAGTCCTATGTAAGTAAAGTTATAGGCAGTGGGGTTAAGGTGGCAAATAAACTGTAGGTGCAGCAGCAGCCGCCATCACACTCACAGTACACTGACTCCTTAATCTAGAGGCTCTCAGGATTTGGACAAAACGAAAAACAAGTTCCCTGGCACTCTTGTGTCCGCTGTCGCAGCCTGTTTGGTCTCATTCCATGCTTCAGTCCTCAGACGTGTCTGTTGAGGTCAATCTGCCAGTCACTGGAGAGAGAGTGGTGATATATGTGAGTGACACCACTAGTCCAGCAACTAGTCATTGGCCTCAGGGGGCAAGTGGAATGCAGGACATTATTCATAAAGAGGAGTAACATTGAGAGAAAAAAAAACATGCTCACCTATTCCAGTTACCAAAGCGCACAGTACACACACACACGCACACAGTATAATGGCCCAGATTGGCCCTAACACAGTATATTATCTCATTGTGGCCCCTTCACATAGAATACAGTAATTTCCCATAGTGGCCTCCATACAATATAATACCTCACAGTAGCCCATGAACACAGTAAAATGTCCCATAGTGGCTCTCCACACACTATAATTCCCTATTGTGATCCTTTCACTCAGTAAAATGTCCCATAGTGGCCCCTCCACACACTATAATGCCCTATAGTGGCCCCTCCACACAGTGTAATGTCACATAGTGGCTCCTCCACACACTATAAAGCCCTATAGTGGCCCCTCCACACACTACAATATCCTATAGTGGCCCCTACACACACTATAATGCCCTATAGTGGACCCTACACACACTATAATGCCCTATATTGGCCCCTACACACAATATAATGCTCTATAGAAGCCACTCCAGAAAGTATAATATCCCATAGCATCCTTTCCACATAGTATAACGTCCCATAGTGGCCCCTGCACACAATATACTATCTCACAGTAGTCCCTGCACACAGTATAATATCCCATATTGGCCCCTCAACACAGTACAATGTCTCATAGTGGCCCCTCCACATACTATAAAGGCCTATAGTGCCCCCTCCGAACCCAAAACTTTGGGGCGTTCGCCACCCATGAACCATTATTATACTCTGGGGGTCACTCCAGACCCCATTATATAATGATCGAAGGTCACAGGGAGGTGATTAAACATAACAAGCAGTGTTACTCACTTCTCCTGGCTCCAGTCCAAACAAAAACTGCTGAAGGTATAGAGTGGGGGCTACCAGGCTGCACTCTTCAGCAATAGTAGGGTAAGGGTCGAGCCTCAGGGCAGGTGGCTTGCCAATGCAGCAGCCCATATACCAGTCCTTTCACTGGGAAAATAGTGTCATTGGCAGAAAGGGGTTAACCTTGGAACCATTGTCCCTGTCTGACCACTGCTCTCTGGAATGATGATGGTGATGCTGGTGACCGGAAATCACTTCTATCAGTACTGATGGAAGCACTTATCGTTGCGGCCTTGGAGTGAGCATTGAGTATGCTTTTCAGTACTCACCATTGTTAGTACTGCTACTCCTTCTTTCTGCCACTCTGTTACTTTGGTGTAATGTGTGTTGGTGCCAGAAAATGAGAAGAAACTGGGACTCCTATGTGTGGTGAGCATGTAGAATAACACTTACTGCTTACTCCCTAGGCCACATAGTGGGCATAGTGGGCATTATATTGGTTAAGCCTGGCCTGGGGTATTATAATGTGTGAGTGTGTGTGTTTGGAAGGGGGGGGGGGCTGATCTGGGCATTATAGTGTCTGGGAGTAAAGTTGGATGCATTATATTGTGTGGGATCTGAACTAGGGACTAGATGTTATACTGTGTGGGGGCTTTAGGCGATATACTATGTGTTGGGCATAACAAGGCATTGTGTTGTGTGTAGGACATAAATGGGGCATTATACTATATAAGGTATAAGGTGTATTACACTGTGTTGCGGACTCAAGTCGACATTATACTGTGCATGAGAGCACTAAAGGGGACTATGTGAAGGACATTATACTATGTAGGGGCCGCTGAGTGGGCTGAGTAGTGTCCCTTAAGTGACAATATACTTCATAAGGCCACAAATACTGTGTTGGGGCACAAATAGGGTATTATACTCCGTGTAGTGAGCTCTCTGCCCCCCCCTGGAAAATCCTGCTTACACCTCTGTGTGGGGTGCTCCAATGACAATGACGCATGGAACACATGAATGGCTATTTAGGTACATTGAAATGGTACCCTGACACTCAAAGTGAAAATTCTCCATTTACAAATACCATAGGACATTGATCCTTTAAGTAGATGAATCTCGTCTCTTGACTTACCTACAGAAGAAGATCCAGCAGTAATGATATCATCATTAGCCCTTGAGCGCTACAGATGTGAATGTCTGGATTCTATCCAAACTCCTGCCCCAATAGTAGCAGACACCATTATAAATATTAATGAGATAACAAGTTAGATGACTAATATCTATTTCATATAAAATACATTCCAGTAATGTGTACAAGAGCTGTGACATGGGCATTATGAGGAGCAACAAGCTAAAGTTGGACAGTACTTGTCCTCAGAACGTTCTGAGTTCCTCATTGTATGGATTCAGCCATCTTTGGTTTTTATAGTCTTTGTGACTATGTAGCCACTGAACTCATTGCCATGTTTATGGATCTGATGTACTAGTTTATGACATGACATAGCTATGAAAAGATAGACTGTGGCCATGAGAGGCTTATATACTATGGTTTACATATAACGAATGCACCTAACAAGTACCAAGAAAATACTTCCCATACCATTCTACTACCCCTACCAACCTAAACTGCTGGCACATAGGTTGGACCAATAATGCGGTTTGTCCAAAAATCTGACCCTTCTCTTAAAAATGACTGAGATATCTCAGATCAAATCCAATTTTATACAGCCCGGTTTTGTTGACCCTTTCCTTAGGTTCCTTGTTACAAGACTGTTAGAGTTGGGTTCACACAGGGTTTATTGGTCCAGATTTTAATGCGGAATCCGCATGAAAATCTGTCTAAAAAAAGAACCACCCATTGACTTCAATGGGTTCCTTTTTCCACGAGCGGCTTGTTCCCGCTGGCAAAAAAAAGAAGCGACCTGCCCTTTCTTGACTGATTCAGCCATGGAATCCGCAGTGCGACACTACCTCCCAACTAGGTCCATTCATTTGAGCCTAATCTGGAGCGGTATAACGCGACTGGATACCGGAAAACTCAGTGTGCACTGCACCAGCATCCGGTCGCGGCTAGCCATGGGAGAGGTTTTTTGGAGCGGATTTTGCGTATGACTGACCACCCGACCAAATCAACCCCCCCTCCCCCACAGGCACACAAACCGCATTCCTACACACACTATTATGCTGCATAGTGGCCCCTGCACACAGTATTATACCCCATAATGGCCCTTGCACACACTATTATGCCCCATAGTGGCCCCTGCACACAATATTATGCCCCAATGTAGCCCCTGCGCACAGTATTATGCCCCATTGTGGACCACCCATGAACAATTATTATACCTTGGGGTCTTTTCAGACACCATCGTATAATAATCGGAGACCCACGAGAGGATGCAAACATAAAATCACTGTTATTTATCTCTCCTGGACTCCGGCACACTCTCCGCTGATGTCAGCCATCTTCAATGGTGGACCAGACGTCACTTGAGCCGGGCCTGTGTTGTGACGCATTATGATGTCCAGATTCCAGCAAATCCAAATTTTGGGAGGCTCAATTTGTAGAAATCTAGGAACTGGTTTCCAGGCCGGTGTAAAAGAAATGACAATACTCATCTTTTCTGGCGTCTGTGGTGTGTCACCCTCCAGTGTTCCAGACCTTTACTGGGTCTGTCTGCCATCTTAGGCTAAGGCCCCATATGTAGCAGGAAAAACTGTGGCGGCAACACATTGTGATTTTTCCTTCAGTGCTTTTCACAGGAAGCCCTCAGAGGGTTTGTTTGTACCGAGCTTAACAGTGCTACAATGCTCAAATGGGAAATGTTGCTGTAAAACGAATATATTTAGCGCCTACATTCTTCCACAATGTGCCAACATTCTGTTCTCAGAGAAATAGTGCCCTCTTAGTGCCTATAGTCCTGCAATACATAGCATCCAGGATTTTTAGGAGAGATGGTCCTAGAGCCACAAGTTACTCAGATCACATATTTATCCTATTCCGGTGTTGTGCCTCTGCAAAAACATAAACCTCTTTGCCTTGTATGAAGGGGTTCTGATGTCTCCCAGCTTTACTAGAGCCCTGAATGGCAATTTTTTTCAAAGATGTGTACATTCCTGCTCGAGCCTATGCTTTGATGTAACGCAAATATGCCACTCACATGTCTGATTTCTATAGTGCTCATCACCCAGCTTTACCAGGACAATATATAACTAGGTACCAGCTTGAGTTTTAACCTGAATTTTTTATTTAGTAGTACCCCATTAATAGTATCAATGCCCCTGGGTATGTGCACCCTCCAGAGCCCATGGTAGGATCCTTTGTCTATTCCTTCATTAGTGTATTTGCATTTGCAGCCGTTATGTATAAAGTGCTCAGGTTCCACCTGACAGCTTTATATCTGGGCCAGTAAGATTAATTTGCCACCCTGCGCTCCTCAGCCTCCGCTCCAGCCACACTGAAGGAGATGCACTTTAATTGTTCAGGGGAAAACTCCCCAAAGAGTCAATGATTAAGATGCCGCCGAGTATTAACGCTTTGCAGCGAAAAGTGCAATAAAACAGAAATCCAAGGGATAATTCTGAAATGAAAAAGGAATCTTGGTGTCATTATACACTGCAGCTACCTCTAAATACCCACTATATATACACTGTGGCCCTCCCCCACCCATGCATATATACATGGTAGCAAGAATGTAGCAGAGGGTCGGGAGACACCATGAGGCGGCCTGGCTCGCCCTTATTGTTTGTCTTATATTCTAGGACAATATATATTCCAGCCATGTCTTGTGTGAAGGGTCTCGGTGCGCACTGACATTGTGAGTGTCAGACCCAGATCACTTTAATCAGAGAGTGGATATGCATGATATCACGGATAAGGGACTTTAATCAAAAAATCCGCTGGTCTGGAAACGTGACGCAGTCTGCCAAACACTTCATCCCCGCTCCTTGTGTCACTGCCAAGATTTTTGTTTCATGAATATGCATCGGACATGATATTACATTAAATTGTGACATTGTTGTTTGGTATTAGGGATTTAGAACGAGAAAAAAAAAATAAAAATAGACTTCGTCAAAGTTTTCATCAGTTGAACATTACTGTCACTGCATCAATTTTCACAGCTTATTTCTCAGACGGGATTGAAGTCGTAAAGCGTAGAGTCCCGATGGAAATGCTAATTGTAATCAGCGCCCGTCTTATTTGTAGATATGACCTTGAGTATAAACAGGTTCCCCTGTCTGCTATGGTCAGTTGGATGTATGACATGAGTAGTCCTAGGTGACTGGGGTATCTATCTATCTATCTATCTATCTATCTATCTATCTATCTATCTATCATCTATGTCCTATCTATCTGTCTATTATCTATCTCCTATATATTTAAATATCTATCTATCTATCTATCTATCTATCTATCTATCTATCTATCTATCTATCATCTATCTATCTATCTATCTATCTATCTATCTATCTATCTATCTCTATTTTCTGTCTTTCTACCAATGCATTGAAAATACATGTGTAGTGTAGAGTACTATTAAAAATGCTGATAACAATTGATGACTATTTTCTTTGTAGAAGGCACATCATGTATCCACAAGGTCTTGGAGTAGCAGTATTTAATCTTCCATTCTTATTATAGACGATCATTTATGGTATTATCAGGGTGTATGTTAGTTTGGGTCTAGCTTAGTCTCTCTTGCGACTAGTTTCCCAACCGGCCCTGGAACAAATGGTAGGAGTAGGTAGTCACATACGATGTAGGCCTACTACCTTAACCACAACCCTGTTACAAGTTATATACAATTTTTTAGGGGTAGGGTATAGATTGTGATTAGTGACCTAGTGGCTTGAAGTTACTTGTCTGGCTGCTGGTATCCAGTAACATTCTAATGCATTGCAATAACGTACACCATTTTACTTCACCCTCAGGAATGACTGTACCCTCATTTTATCCTGCAGTCATTCTCTATCCTGGATCTCGGACAACTCATTTTCACACTTCAAGTTTTATGAAATTAATGTTCTTTGGCGTGTTCATGTTGTGATAAGCTCGCGTAGATTAATTAATTGCACTATATCATCGTTGGCTCCGTAGACTCATCATGGTGTTCGGAGCTGGCCGGAGCAGACACTCGCAGAAGCTGCTTCTTACTTGGAAAAGAGAGAGAGGTATTTGAGGCAAAGTTGGGAATTGCAATTCATTTCCCCCTGGGACAAAAGAGACAGATTAACAAAGTGAAACAGCAGTGGAGGAAAATGTCACAATTTTATGATTTTCCAGGACGAATAACGGACTTAAAAAGTTATATAGAGCATTATACAGATAATCTTTACACTTACATTAATGTTCAGGTAATGCACATTTTATGTAAATATGCAGAAGAAATATCTATCTGTCTATCTATCTATCTATCTATCTATCTATCTATCTATTTATCTATCATCCAACTATCTATCTATCTATCTGTCTTACTTTTTAATAAATTAATAATTTAACTGTTCTAATCTATTCTGTCTGACAAATTAGCAGGAAATGTAACTTTAGGCAAATGTTGTTTTGACTTAACTTCTATCAATTATCCGTCAATTTATCCTGCTATCTATCTATCTATCTATCTATCTATCTATCTATCTATCTATCTACCTTGTCTTATCAGCACTCTGAGAATCAGAAGACAGGTTCCAGTAAGTTGAAACTGTGCAATACAAAAAATAGACTATCTATCTATCTATCTATCTATCTATCTATCTATCTATCTATCTATCTATCTATCTATCTATCTATCTATCTCTCTATCTCTCTATCTATCTCTCTATCTATCTCTCTATCTATCTCTCTATCTATCTCTCTATCTATCTCTCTATCTATCTATCTATCTATCTATCTATCTATCTGTCATTCATAGATACAAATATTTGCGAGCTGGTACCTTTTTCTGCTGTAGATAGGCCTTTTGTGACTGATAGCTTTCCATGTAGGATAAATAAATAGATAGCTATGGGA
Source organism: Leptodactylus fuscus (assembly GCF_031893055.1). Classification (NCBI taxonomy): domain Eukaryota; kingdom Metazoa; phylum Chordata; class Amphibia; order Anura; family Leptodactylidae; genus Leptodactylus; species Leptodactylus fuscus. Next base: position 95,551,948 of record NC_134271.1, read on the forward strand.
TACAGTATTACTACAGTACTACAGTACAGTACTACAGTACAGTACTACAGTATTAGATAGCTAGACCCATCTAGACCCATCTATCTAATATCCACCCTTCCCTGATACCTATACTCAATAACTAGATAGAGATAGATAGAGAGATAGATAGAGAGATAGATAGATAGATAGATAGATAGATAGATAGATAGGGATTAGAGATGAGCGAACAGTGTTCTATCGAACACATGTTCGATCGGATATCAGGGTGTTCGCCATGTTCGAATCGAATCGAACACCACGTGGTAAAGTGCGCCAAAATTCGATTCCCCTCCCACCTTCCCTGGCGCCTTTTTTGCACCAATAACAGCGCAGGGGAGGTGGGACAGGAACTACGACACTGGGGGCATTGAAAAAAATTGGAAAAAGTCATTGGCTGCCGAAATCAGGTGACCTCCATTTTAGACGAATAGTGGATTTCAAATCCGGGTCATATGAGAATGTGAACTTTGTGACTATGAGACAGGGATAGCTGTACAGGCAGGGATAGCTAGGGATAACCTTTATTTAGGGGGGAATGTTATTAAAAATAACTTTTTGGGGCTCTATCGGGTGTGTAATTGTGATTTTTGTGAGATAAACTTTTTCCCATAGGGATGCATTGGCCAGCGCTGATTGGCCGAATTCCGTACTCTGGCCAATCAGTGCTGGCCAATGCATTCTATTAGCTTGATGAAGCAGAGTGTGCACAAGGGTTCAAGCGCACCCTCGGCTCTGATGTAGCAGAGCCGAGGCTGCACAAGGGTTCAAGCGCACCCTCGGCTCTGATGTAGGAGAGCCGAGGGTGCACTTGAACCCTTGTGCACCCTCAGCTCTGCTACATCAGAGCCGAGGGTGCGCTTGAACCCTTGTGCACACTCTGCTTCATCAAGCTAATAGAATGCATTGGCCAGCGCTGATTGGCCAATGTATTCTATTAGCCTGATGAAGTAGAGCTGAATGTGTGTGCTAAGCACACACATTCAGCTCTACTTCATCGGGCTAATAGAATGCATTGGCCAGCGCTGATTGGCCAGAGTACGGAACTCGACCAATCAGCGCTGGCTCTGCTGGAGGAGGCGGAGTCTAAGATCGCTCCACACCAGTCTCCATTCAGGTCCGACCTTAGACTCCGCCTCCTCCGGCAGAGCCAGCGCTGATTGGCCGAAGGCTGGCCAATGCATTCCTATGCGAATGCAGAGACTTAGCAGTGCTGAGTCAGTTTTGCTCAACTACACATCTGATGCACACTCGGCACTGCTACATCAGATGTAGCAATCTGATGTAGCAGAGCCGAGGGTGCACTAGAACCCCTGTGCAAACTCAGTTCACGCTAATAGAATGCATTGGCCAGCGCTGATTGGCCAATGCATTCTATTAGCCCGATGAAGTAGAGCTGAATGTGTGTGCTAAGCACACACATTCAGCACTGCTTCATCACGCCAATACAATGCATTAGCCAGTGCTGATTGGCCAGAGTACGGAATTCGGCCAATCAGCGCTGGCTCTGCTGGAGGAGGCGGAGTCTAAGGTCGGACCTGAATGGAGACTGGTGTGGAGCGATCTTAGACTCCGCCTCCTCCAGCAGAGCCAGCGCTGATTGGTCGAGTTCCGTACTCTGGCCAATCAGCGCTGGCCAATGCATTCTATTAGCCCGATGAAGTAGAGCTGAATGTGTGTGCTTAGCACACACATTCAGCTCTACTTCATCAGGCTAATAGAATACATTGGCCAATCAGCGCTGGCCAATGCATTCTATTAGCTTGATGAAGCAGAGTGTGCACAAGGGTTCAAGCGCACCCTCGGCTCTGATGTAGCAGAGCCGAGGCTGCACAAGGGTTCAAGTGCACCCTCGGCTCTCCTACATCAGAGCCGAGGGTGCGCTTGAACCCTTGTGCAGCCTCGGCTCTGCTACATCAGAGCCGAGGGTGCGCTTGAACCCTTGTGCACACTCTGCTTCATCAAGCTAATAGAATGCATTGGCCAGCACTGATTGGCCAGAGTACGGAATTCGGCCAATCAGCGCTGGCCAATGCATTCTATTAGCCCGATGAAGTAGAGCTGAATGTGTGTGCTAAGCACACACATTCAGCACTGCTTCATCACGCCAATACAATGCATTAGCCAGTGCTGATTGGCCAGAGTACGGAATTCGGCCAATCAGCGCTGGCTCTGCTGGAGGAGGCGGAGTCTAAGATCGCTCCACACCAGTCTCCATTCAGGTCCGACCTTAGACTCCGCCTCCTCCAGCAGAGCCAGCGCTGATTGGCCGAATTCCGTACTCTGGCCAATCAGCACTGGCTAATGCATTGTATTGGCTTGATGAAGCAGTGCTGAATGTGTGTGCTTAGCACACACATTCAGCTCTACTTCATCGGGCTAATAGAATGCATTGGCCAATCAGCGCTGGCCAATGCATTCTATTAGCGTGAACTGAGTTTGCACAGGGGTTCTAGTGCACCCTCGGCTCTGCTACATCAGATTGCTACATCTGATGTAGCAGTGCCGAGTGTGCATCAGATGTGTAGTTGAGCAAAACTGACTCAGCACTGCTAAGTCTGCATTCGCATAGGAATGCATTGGCCAGCCTTCGGCCAATCAGCGCTGGCTCTGCCGGAGGAGGCGGAGTCTAAGGTCGGACCTGAATGGAGACTGGTGTGGAGCGATCTTAGACTCCGCCTCCTCCAGCAGAGCCAGCGCTGATTGGCCGAATTCCGTACTCTGGCCAATCAGCACTGGCTAATGCATTGTATTGGCTTGATGAAGCAGTGCTGAATGTGTGTGCTTAGCACACACATTCAGCTCTACTTCATCGGGCTAATAGAATGCATTGGCCAGCGCTGATTGGCCGAATTCCGTACTCTGGCCAATCAGCACTGGCTAATGCATTGTATTGGCTTGATGAAGCAGTGCTGAATGTGTGTGCTTAGCACACACATTCAGCTCTACTTCATCGGGCTAATAGAATGCATTGGCCAATCAGCGCTGGCCAATGCATTCTATTAGCGTGAACTGAGTTTGCACAGGGGTTCTAGTGCACCCTCGGCTCTGCTACATCAGATTGCTACATCTGATGTAGCAGTGCCGAGTGTGCATCAGATGTGTAGTTGAGCAAAACTGACTCAGCACTGCTAAGTCTGCATTCGCATAGGAATGCATTGGCCAGCCTTCGGCCAATCAGCGCTGGCTCTGCCGGAGGAGGCGGAGTCTAAGGTCGGACCTGAATGGAGACTGGTGTGGAGCGATCTTAGACTCCGCCTCCTCCAGCAGAGCCAGCGCTGATTGGCCGAGTTCCGTACTCTGGCCAATCAGCACTGGCTAATGCATTGTATTGGCTTGATGAAGCAGTGCTGAATGTGTGTGCTTAGCACACACATTCAGCTCTACTTCATCGGGCTAATAGAATGCATTGGCCAGCGCTGATTGGCCGAATTCCGTACTCTGGCCAATCAGCACTGGCTAATGCATTGTATTGGCTTGATGAAGCAGTGCTGAATGTGTGTGCTTAGCACACACATTCAGCTCTACTTCATCGGGCTAATAGAATGCATTGGCCAATCAGCGCTGGCCAATGCATTCTATTAGCGTGAACTGAGTTTGCACAGGGGTTCTAGTGCACCCTCGGCTCTGCTACATCAGATTGCTACATCTGATGTAGCAGTGCCGAGTGTGCATCAGATGTGTAGTTGAGCAAAACTGACTCAGCACTGCTAAGTCTGCATTCGCATAGGAATGCATTGGCCAGCCTTCGGCCAATCAGCGCTGGCTCTGCCGGAGGAGGCGGAGTCTAAGGTCGGACCTGAATGGAGACTGGTGTGGAGCGATCTTAGACTCCGCCTCCTCCAGCAGAGCCAGCGCTGATTGGCCGAATTCCGTACTCTGGCCAATCAGCACTGGCTAATGCATTGTATTGGCTTGATGAAGCAGTGCTGAATGTGTGTGCTTAGCACACACATTCAGCTCTACTTCATCGGGCTAATAGAATGCATTGGCCAGCGCTGATTGGCCGAATTCCGTACTCTGGCCAATCAGCACTGGCTAATGCATTGTATTGGCTTGATGAAGCAGTGCTGAATGTGTGTGCTTAGCACACACATTCAGCTCTACTTCATCGGGCTAATAGAATGCATTGGCCAATCAGCGCTGGCCAATGCATTCTATTAGCGTGAACTGAGTTTGCACAGGGGTTCTAGTGCACCCTCGGCTCTGCTACATCAGATTGCTACATCTGATGTAGCAGTGCCGAGTGTGCATCAGATGTGTAGTTGAGCAAAACTGACTCAGCACTGCTAAGTCTGCATTCGCATAGGAATGCATTGGCCAGCCTTCGGCCAATCAGCGCTGGCTCTGCCGGAGGAGGCGGAGTCTAAGGTCGGACCTGAATGGAGACTGGTGTGGAGCGATCTTAGACTCCGCCTCCTCCAGCAGAGCCAGCGCTGATTGGCCGAATTCCGTACTCTGGCCAATCAGCACTGGCTAATGCATTGTATTGGCTTGATGAAGCAGTGCTGAATGTGTGTGCTTAGCACACACATTCAGCTCTACTTCATCGGGCTAATAGAATGCATTGGCCAGCGCTGATTGGCCGAATTCCGTACTCTGGCCAATCAGCACTGGCTAATGCATTGTATTGGCTTGATGAAGCAGTGCTGAATGTGTGTGCTTAGCACACACATTCAGCTCTACTTCATCGGGCTAATAGAATGCATTGGCCAATCAGCGCTGGCCAATGCATTCTATTAGCGTGAACTGAGTTTGCACAGGGGTTCTAGTGCACCCTCGGCTCTGCTACATCAGATTGCTACATCTGATGTAGCAGTGCCGAGTGTGCATCAGATGTGTAGTTGAGCAAAACTGACTCAGCACTGCTAAGTCTGCATTCGCATAGGAATGCATTGGCCAGCCTTCGGCCAATCAGCGCTGGCTCTGCCGGAGGAGGCGGAGTCTAAGGTCGGACCTGAATGGAGACTGGTGTGGAGCTATCTTAGACTCCGCCTCCTCCAGCAGAGCCAGCGCTGATTGGTCGAGTTCCGTACTCTGGCCAATCAGCACTGGCCAATGCATTTCTATGGGGAAAAGTTAGCTTGCGAAAATCGCAAACTGACAGGGATTTCCATGAAATAAAGTGACTTTTATGCCCCCAGACATGCTTCCCCTGCTGTCCCAGTGTCATTCCAGGGTGTTGGTATCATTTCCTGGGGTGTCATAGTGGACTTGGTGACCCTCCAGACACGAATTTGGGTTTCCCCCTTAACGAGTTTATGTTCCCCATAGACTATAATGGGGTTCGAAACCCATTCGAACACTCGAACAGTGAGCGGCTGTTCGAATCGAATTTCGAACCTCGAACATTTTAGTGTTCGCTCATCTCTAATAGGGATAGATAGATAGATAGATAGATAGATAGATAGATAGATAGATAGATAGACAGACAGACAGACAGACAGACAGATAGATAGATAGGGATAGATAGATAGACAGACAGACAGACAGACAGACAGACAGACAGACAGACAGATAGATAGATAGATAGATAGATAGATAGATAGGGATAGACAGATATCTATAAGATTTCACATTTTTCTGCCTATCTAGCTATATCCATCACTTACTACAGATAGCAATTGTAAAAGATAGATAAGTATATAATGAAGTTATAAGGTAGATTTCATATCTATCAATTTAAAAATGGCAACCTTAACCACATAAGACACCATTATATCCTCCCTCTCCCCACATAGGCAGATGTCTATGAGATTATAGATAGATGAAGTAGCTATAAGATATCTATCTATCTATCTATCTATCTATCTATCTCTCAATCATCTATTTGTCTCTCATGTATTTAGCTTTCAATCAATCTCCTGTATCAAATCCTCTTATATTCTACTCAGTTACCCGCCGTCAGCTTGAACTAATGTACAGTATGTATGTGTAAGGTATATATAAAAATGTATACATATTTATTGTTTTTTTACTTGTCCCCGGGGATAGTCTGTGCTACCCACACTAATTGTAGGTTTTTCTGCAAATGCAGCGTGAATCATTTATAAATAAAGAGATTTTAAAGTCCCTAAAAGACTCCCCACCGGGCTCTGTATTCCAGCATAAAATAGCTGTTAAATGGAGTTATTCTGAATTAGCTTTTTACTGGAAAGTGGAGAAAATACAAGGGGGGAAAAATGGAGAGAAAGTTTTCTTTTAGTGTTCAGTAATCTTTTACACAGCCACTCTGTATAAATGACAACCAATTTTCATAATTCAGGTTTTAGCAAAGAAATAACCTGAAGTGGCTAAGGACGGAAGGAGGGGGTTGTTATAAAAGCTTTGCTTTCAGGAACGCAACGTGAGGTGTCAATGCTAAGACCTGTGTTGAGACCGGGAAGTATAATTTCAGCTTTGTAATAAAAACAGAGGCACGAAAGCTCAGTAACAAATTTACACCCACCCTCCCACGCGCGCAGCTTGGCGAGCTATTTTTTCTGCAATTTTACTTTTTCTGATTAGTTTAATGTATAGATAACAAAAATAAAACACGTTCGTCCAGGGAGAGATGGTGGCGGCAGCGGAGACAAGTGAGTCACCCAGAATGTGTTCACCACCATTGTACAAATAAGGGGTCCAAGAACAGAAGGTAGAGGAGGATTCCTGAAAATTCAGCTGGTTTGAGTGACAAATTGGCCTGTCAATCAGCTGCTCCTTCATCGTATCGTAAGCAGTAAATAAAATTATCTGTTCCGTGCATATGTTCCCAGGCTCTCAGCTCTGCAGAGTCATCTTCACAGATAAACGGTTACCTTGATAGACTCATATCTAATCATCTCCTGGTTGTTGCAAGACAAGTTAAACAGTGTCATTGCCCAACTCAATTTTATATTCTACTTCAACCTACTAGGGTTGTCTGAGTTAATAGGGGGGTCCCCCATTCAGGAACCTCATTTGCAAGGCATCTGCAAAGAGCGTTTCTAGCTCTGGAGTACCCAAGACATCAGTGCATTACATAGATAACTTATTAATTTCAATAAGGATTGTGTAATACTTCTTCTCACCTGTGGTGGCACTGCAGGGAAACTGAACACTTGCTGTTGGAATCTTCCCCAGATTACAACTGATTGCTTGGGGTTCTGGAAAAACCTGCTAATTGTTTGTTATCTCATCAGCTTCTTATTAAGAGGCCTTCTAATAGATAGAGAATTTTCAAAGTGCACAAACCCTTTAATTGCACTTAAAGGGATTATATCATTGGATACCCTTTTTTTCTGACTAACACGTAGGAATAGACTTAAGAAAGGCTATTTTTCTCCTACCTTTAGATTTCTTCTCCGCACCGCTGTTTGGTAGAAATCCGGCTTTTCTTCGGTATGCAAATGAGTTCTCTCGCAGCACTGGGGGCAATCCCCACTGCTGTGAGAGCAATCTAACTTCTTCTAACTCTAACTTCTTCTAGAACGCCCTCTCCTTGTGTTTTCTTCCATCCTGGGTTTCAATCTTCTAGGCATGTGCAGCCAGCTCTGCCATCGGGCCTCGGGCAGAGTCGACTGCGCATGCCCACGGCCACAAGAAAATGGGCGCTTCCACGGTGGGCATGCACAGTTGGCTCTGCCCAAGGCCCGATGGCAGAGCCGACTGCTCATGCCTAGAAGATTAAAACCCAGGACAGAAGAAGACACAGGGAAAGGGCTTTCCAGAACAAGTTAGAGGCTGCGCTGGAGATTTCTCTCGCAGCATTGAGGATACCCCCAGTGCTGTTTGAGTGCTCGGGACCACCCCCAGTGCTGCAAGAGAACTCATTTGCATACCGAAGAAAGCCCAGATTTCTACCGAACGGAGAAGAATAGCCTTTCTTAAGGCTATTCCTATGTGTTAGTCAGAAAAAAAGGTAGCCAATGTGTAACGTCTCTGCCTGTTCGGGCCTCTGTGCCACCCTCTGCTCGCATGCTGCGGCGCAGGAGGCGTGTGCAGTTTGATAATCTGCTTAAAGTTTTTAGTTGCACTGTGTGAACACGGCTCTAGTCCTTAATTGGATTTGCACCACACCCGTCTTCTGCCAAGGTTGCCTCTGTTCATTTAGTGTTTGATTTTGTCTTGCCTGTGATTGACAGCTTTCCTTCCTACCAGGTTCAGGGCGGGTTCTTCCTTCCCTATTTAGTCTTGGCTCACAGTCACACTGGTGCCGGTTATTGCCCTAGCTTTCTGGTTTTTCTTGCTGTTATATTACTTGTACTCTAATCCTTGACCTCTGGCTTCCCTACTGACAATTCTTTTGGACTCCGTTTTGGCACTGCATCGCTCTCCTGTTACTGAACCCTGGCTAGCTGACCTCCCTTTGTTGTTGTTCGTCTTGTCTGCGTTTTGTGTTTCACGTATTCAGGGAGGGATTGTCTTCGTGGTTGTCGCCTATTACCTAGGATAGGGTCTGGCAATAGGAAGGGAAAGTGGGGGGCTTCAGTTTAGGGCTCACTGTCCCTTGTGGCCGTCTCTCCAGGGTTCACCAGCAGCTTCTGGGGAATTATCGTCTGCCATTCCCTAACACAATGATAGGATCCCTTCAAAAGGTACGCCAGGCCCCTTAGCACTATGTTATACTCAGTGGGGTCAGGGAATGATATTAGTTATTTTGGTATTACAATGTAGAGTTGCTTTAACTGTTCCCACACTTAAATTTAACATGGAGCGAACAATGGCCGCCCCATACTCTTTCTAGCTAATAAAATTAGAATAATCACTTTTAAGAGGGATGCTTTTATTAGTTATGTTATTACTTCTGTATTTACATACAAAGGTAAATTGTAAATTCTGCTTATTTCCTTTTACCATGTGTCCTGTTAAGTCAAGTTTTTGATAAAAGAGGTGGAGCTAAAGGGCTGTGACATACCAAGGGCAACCAGATGAGTTTTTAAAGAAGCTATGTATATAAATGGAGACTTAAATAGACTTCAGCTCTGCTAGTTTTATACTGTATAAATAGATTACTTTGCTTATCGCTAGTCTTGGAAGATAAAATAAAGACCATAAATATCTGCTTTCACTTTTTTGGCCCCAACCCTCCAATTCCCCCTTTCCCCATAGCAATGAAACAGCCATTCATTTTATAATAAACAAAACATTTATAACAGAGTCCTGTAGCATTACCTTATGTATGTTTAATTTATAAGAAATCTTCCTTTGTCTTGGCCATAGCCTTGCCCTAGTCCTCTTATTCATAGAAATGTCTATTTTTTATGTAGTGGCTCTGAGGTTAAAATGTATTTATTGGAAATTATTGTGTCTATTCTTCCTGTACAATGTATATAGTAAAGTATGTAAAGAAATGGTCAGCACTCCTGGACTATGTAATTTGTTGCTATGAAGAATGCAACACCAATGTATATCAACCCAGAAAAATCAGGGCACTCATGTATAATACAAGACAAGAAATATTTAGTAATTCAACCTGTGAAATGAGAATAACATGGCCAGTGTTACAGTGTGTTCATCAAACATTGGTGTGGCTTGAACAGTGGGTAATGTAAGATGTGGTATACATTGATGGTAGACAGATCCATGCTCTATGTATTATATCTTATGTACTTTTATACTGTACTACATAAATATATGGACTGACAGATAGATAGATAGATAGATAGATAGATAGATAGATAGATAGATAGATAGATAGATAGGAAGGAAGCTCAGTAGAAGCTGTTGTGCGGACCCAACCAGTCAGAGACAGGGACACAATGTCTGATGCCAACAGGTTTATTTGGAAAAACAGCAAAATAACCTTTACTTTAGGTACAGAATAAGCAAAATAAAATACAGCCTTAACTTCAGGCAAAAATGTCAAACTGAACAGTAAATAAAACTAACTATACGTGTGCCTTACTACCAACCGCTAGAACAAATTAAATAGCACAGTGATATCTCACCAGACTCACAGTATTGCAAGACAGACCCAGCTACTTCCTCTCCTCTGAGGATCTGGCCTGAAGTGCAGGCTCTGCAGTCTTTTATAGGCCAGTAATGAGCCTATGACCCACAACTGGGGCTGAGGTCTATTCAAGATCTGCACTGGACCACATATAGGTCAGGAATCTGGGACTGAGGCCTACTCCAGACCTGCACTGGACCACATGTATGTCCGGAATCTGGGGTTGATATACCTGGACTCCAGCACTCTGCCAGTCACCTTCTCACAATAGATAGATAGACCTCTTTGGCTACTTTCACTATTTCACTCTTTAGCTATTATACTATTTGTTGTTCTGATATTAAAGGGATTCTACCACTAAACCTTTTTTTTTGTGGTTTAGACATGGTCTCCGCTGCGCCATTCCTTAGAAATACCGTTTTTTACCGGTATGCAAATGAGTTCTCTCGCAGCGATGGGGGCGGGCCCCAGCACTCAAACAGCGATGGGGAATCCCTACCGCTACCAGAGAAGTGTCTCCAGTGATGCCTCCTTCTTCGTCAGCAGCATCATCTTCAGCGTCTTCTTCCGCCACAGGCTCGTAACATCTAGGCCTCAGGCCTTGTGCAGAGCAGACTGCGCAGGCGCACAGGCCACGGGAAAATGTCCGCTTGCACAGTATTGTTAGTGGCCATTTCCCTGTGGCCTGTGCGCCTGCACAGTCTGGTCTGCCCAAGGCCCGAGGCCTAGAAGTTACGAGCCTATGGCGGAAGAAGACGCTGAAGGTGACATTGCTGACGAAGAAAGAGGTGTCGCTGGAAGCATTTTTCTGGCAGCAGTGGGGACGCCCCCACCGCTGCTAGAGAACTCATTTGCATACCAGTAAAAACTGGCACTTCTAAGGAACGGCGCAGCAGAGACCATGTCTAAAGGTAAGAGATGAATAGCCTTTCTAAAGGCTATTCCGACATCTTAGCCACAAAAAAAAGTTTATTTGTAGAATCCCTTTAAAGATCAGAACAATGGACTAAAACATTGACAAAATGAAAGATGCAGATGGAGCTACTATCTATCTATCTATCTATCTATCTATCTATCTATCTATCTATCTATCTGTCCGTCTCTCTGTCTGTCTGTCTATCTATCTCTCATTTATGTATGGATCTATTTATCATCTATCTATCTATCTATCTATCGATCGATCGATCTATCTATCTATCGACCCATTCACATAACTATCTATTTAAAACATAAAGATAATACGCTAAAAATACAGTAATGGACCTATGGCAGGGGTGTAACTAACGGTTTAGCAGCGGTAGCGGCTGCCACAGGGCCTGGGACATTAGGGGTCTGGTGACAGCCGCTACCGCTGCAGTTTTTATTTTCTTAATATGCCATGGGGCCCAGCCATTCCTAGTTACGCCACTGACCTATGGCTATAATATACCTTGTCAGCCTTATTTTTTCAGTTCCTCTGTTGCTCCAGAACTTCATACCATATATCCCAACTGCTGCAGAACCTCTTTGAACCAAAAAAGAGAACATTTAGTTTATATCTCTATCTCCACCAAATACCTGCATTATCTCATATATATCTGCGATGTATAACTACAGAAAAAGTAGCTGAAATTCTGTCTGCATTTATGCTTTACTGTTTTATATTAAATTCCTGATTTTTTTCTTTTATGTTTCTGTAGTAGGAGATTTTTTTTGTTTCAGATAAATATCTTGTAGTCTCCAATCCTGGGCTGATCACTCATTACACATTGCCTGTGTTGTGTGATATATGAACTGCAGCTTTATACATCAACATGCAAAATGGGTAGCGATAAATATTTCAGGTTTATTTCAAGCTTTTTGGCATCTGTATAAAAAAAATATAAAAATTATTCTAAAATCGCTACATCTTATTCTCTTTGAAGCTGAAAATATCTAAATTTAAAATAAACCTTTTTATTGAAATCAAAGTAGTATCTGCTATATCTGTTATGACTGCCGGAAGCACAGCCCCCCTCCTCCTATTTTTTTAAGGTAATCTCTAGAAAGTATGGTAGTTTGTACTCGTGTTTTCACAGTGATTAAATATGCAAAGTAATTTTCATGATTATCACCCTGTCCTGAACCAAATCAGATGCGGCCACGCTTCCCTTTTGTGCAAAGCTGGTTATTGCATCAAATTCCTAAGCAAATCCCCTGAATTTGGCAGATCATCGTTTTAAAGAGGGGGCTTGTTAAGGTAATGATTAAATTAAACCACCCCTTTAAGAATATTTAGATCTGGTCTGCCAAGCAAAACCGTCTAATGGTTTTTAAATTAAAGGCTGAGAACGCTGGTGCGGTCCCTTTGTGGGTCAAGTAGGTATTAATGAATGCTAAGAAGTTTTTTTTCTTTTTAATTTTTTGTTGACACCCTTGCATATGTAAAAAGACATAGTCAAAAAGCAAGGCTAAGAGGAAAAAGTGTGTATTATATGAGCAAGATTTTACTAGAGGAACTGAAATTAATGTTGGTTGTCTTTTTTTGCAATGCATTGGTTAATGAAACACTCCAGAACAATTTTATTTTTATTTGCCTGGGTAGCATAGGCTATTATCGAAGAATGATGCAGAGGTTACTGTTTATGCCTTGTGTATACAGTGCCTGTTCTAGTTGGTTTGCTATGTATGGATTGTCTTGGTTCCTTCTTCCCCTCTGATATGGTTCCAGTAGTACCTACTACACTTCCCATGCTGCCTCTGGCTTTGCAGATACCAATATCATAAATGGCACATTGTTGGGGGAAGAGGTTGTTATATATAATATATTGGGTCGCAGGGCTTCAGTTTACACCATAGGTTAATATTGACTGTGCTAAATAATTGTGACTACTCAGACAAATCTAGATTAGGCTATAGATTTAATATTTATTCCCCAGTTATTATTGGCATCCTGTGGGTTATATTACATTATGGATTTCAGGATGTTGAGTTTTTTTTTTTTTTTTTTTTTAAATTTAGCCATGATTTTCACTTTTCCATTAGCAAAACTATATGAGGTCTTGTTTTTTTCTGTGGCGCGGCAAAATTACAGCAGGGTCACCTCTTTTTTCTATGTATGTATGAAAAACACTCAAAAAAATCATTAGTATTTTTTTTACCATGCTTTGAAAGCTGCACCTTTATTTAGTGTGTGGGCTTTTTTTTTCCCAGGATGCGTTGATGTTTTTTTACACTGTGCAGGATGGGCAATATTTCAATTTTATAGTTTAGGTGTGAAGGACGTGATGATATCTATTATGTATAATATTTTAAAGAAGCAAACTTTTCTTTTTAATTTTTGATAACTTTTTTTTTTTTTTAGACCATAAAGGGCCTTAAGGTCCATAAAGGGGTATTCCCATCTCAAGGATCCAATCTAAACTGCTAGTTTTTGTATCTTAGTTTGCCTGCTATGTGAGATTATTCCTCCCATTGTTTAGACTATGATTCCTTGGTCTCTGGCCTGTTATTTGATCCAGGAAGGATGGCCTGACTTACTGCTCTCTGGATGGCAGGGGGTCTGAGTTCTTCAGATCCATTCTTGCCTTAAAAGTTATTATCCCATGCTCTTACAGGTCAGTTTACTGCATTTTTGCTGATGAGGGCTCAGACAGGGTTAGTCTGTTATCTCACACAGGGTTAGTCTGTTATCTCACACAGATAAGTGTTGAGATTAATGCAATCCCACTCTCTGTCTTGTGTCCTGGCAGCATAAACAATTTCTCTCCAATCCTATGTAATGTAATATAAATTTACTATTCATATTTGATTTGCATTATTATAGATTTATAGTAATTATAATAAATAATATATCATGGTAAAGACAATACCTATATATAGTGAGGTACGTCATAGTGTCCTGTTCAACAAACAGTCAAAATCCACCCACCCGCTTGTGGAAGAATGCAGGAAGTGATAAAAAGTGAGAGAAGAAAAAATTATGAGAGTGGGAGAGGGCAAAATCCCTTTAAAGAGGACCTTTCACATGCACATGCTGTTTAATACACCGCTAGAAAGCCGACAGTGCGCTGAGTTCACCACACTATCAGCTTTCCTGTTCTTTGCCCCCAGTAAAGAGCTATCGGTGCTGTTACCATAGTACTTCACTGTCAGAAGGATGTTTCTGACAATCAGTCAGGAACTCCCTCACAGTAGCGTCTATTGCGCAGTACTCTGAGAGGGGGCGTTCCTTATTGCACAATGATGACGCTGAGCGGTGAGGAATGCTCCCCCCCAGTACTTCAGTACAGTTCTATCGACGAGCATTATCAGGAGGGGAGGAAGGCGTTCCTCACCGCTCTCACAGTACAGCGCTATAGACGCTACTGTGAGGAAGGGCGTTCCTGACTCACTGTCAGAAAAGCCTTTCTGATGGTGAAGAGCTACAGTACCGGCACCAATAGCTCTTCACCGGGGCACAGAAAGGGAAAGCCGATGTATTATACCGCATGTGCCTCAGATGGTGAAAGGTCCTCTTTAAGCTTGCAAATCATCATCCCTCATATAATACACTGCAATAATTCTGTATTGCAATATTTTATGCTTATAAGACCAATAGGTATAGAAACATGACAGACCTAGAGACTTACATTGCATCCCATTATGCCATGAAACCCATAGGCAATCTGTGATCGTGTGACAGAGTGAAAACGAGAGCCCCCTCCCACTGTCTACTTAGATACTGTTGTCACTATTGACTGTGGCATCTAAGGGGTTAAATAGCTGAGATCAGTGTTATCATCATGGCTATTGCAGCATGGTGTCAGCTATATGTTAAATTTGACTCTTGTTTCCAGAGGCCAGGCTCAGCCCCTAAGCTTGCCCGTTCACCATGCCCTTCTTTTTTTTTGTTCTCTTTCTCCATGTTCTTTTTCTTCTTTTACTCCAGCTCTTCTTCTTACTTTTCTCTCCATTGTTCTGTAAGCACAAACAGTTATAGTTAGATCTTTGTGCCATATACATATGTGATATGAATGCACTATACATGTAGAATGGAAAGGCAAATCCGAGAATGAGTTACACTGAATTGCACTTCAATTGCATCATGTAGGGCAACTTTGCAGTAAACCTCCTGAGAACTTTCTAAGTGATATAACTGCAGCTGTAGAATTATCATCTTCAGGAGAAATGCATATTCCTTAATACAAAAGAAGCTGAATTATTATTACAACCAAGGTCCTCCGAAGCCTCAATTAACCGTCCTATTAATACAAGAGCTGACAATGCAGTATATGCAAAGTCCAGAGCTAATTATAACACTTGTAGAGAGGAAAGTAGAAGTGTCACATTAAACATTTTTTACAAGTCGGGCTTTTTTGGTCAAATTCCTGATCTAGAATCGCTCAGTGCTGAGGAGTATCAACCCCACCATTAATCTTGTTACATACTCTATTCCCATTTTTTGATGATTTTGTCACAAGTCATTTTCTTAAAGAATTGTTTCCATAAAAATGACTCTCTTGAGCCATAAAACATTATTTTGTAATTGATCATAAGGGGATTAATAGGGCTAAATCTGGCAGAAGCAGGACAAGGACTCTAACTGGCCACCGCCAGGCCTTGACTACAAGCCAACTGTTCAATTAGCAAAGAAGAGTTACTGATCTCGTCATTAGTCTCATTTATTTTATCTAGAAGAAAAAGCCCTTTTTTGCCCACTGAAGATGAATGTTACATTTTTATCATCACAATTCCACAATTTCAAATCAATTTAAACATTTAAAGATTCATTCCTGGTAGATGCAGTCACTGGGCTTCAACTTAATCAATCGTCCTCCTTCCAACCGATAAAAAGTACTTTGCTTGGGAAGGAACTTTTTCCATTGTAGAAGTGCAGTCTGAGAAACCGTAAGTATAGCATTGTTTACGCTGTAGCGACTGCAGAAGTGGTAGTCATGCCCAGGTTCTGGTGCTTCATGATGTCCAAAAACTTCTCTTCAACACAGGTGAAGACAATTGATAGATAGATAGATAGATAGATAGATAGATAGATAGATAGGAGATAGATAGATAGATAGAAAATTATCTATCTATCTATCTATCTATCTATCTATCTATCTATCTATCTATCTATCTATCTATCATAACATATAACCAAATGCTGGATATGTAGATCTTCCAAACAGCTCTAACCCATGGACTCCACAAGATCTCTGACTGTATTTAGCACCCAATGTTACAATACCTGTGAATTGCAAGCCATCTTGGATCGATCAGACTTTAAACTTATGCTGAATCAGTCAATTAGCCTTTTTTCAGGAGTGAAATGGGAAAACCTCCCAAGAAAAGATACTTGACCTCCTAAAAAACCCCTAAACTTATTGACACAGTGCCACATAAGGAGCTGATAGATACATTATTGTAGATTTGCCTTATTTCCTGGATGGCTTAGTGAATTGCTGATAGGTATCACAGAACACAAGTGGTCTATAGGGTTGAACGATCGGGATCAGGATTTTGGATTTGGATTTTGAAATCTCAAGATCAGCTCAACCCTACTGTATATATAATATACAATTAGGGTTGACCGATCGGGATCGCGAAAGATCAGATCCCGATCGGCGATCAAGCAAATTTCACGATCGGGATCGGCTGGAAAATGATCGTAAATCGGATTTTAAATCAATCCTGAAATCTCAAGATCGGCTCAAACCTATTGGTGTACCTTAGTAGTCCTGTCCTTTTTAATATCTTTGAAGGTGAAAAAGGAGAAGCTTTGGTAGGTAATGTTTGCCTATTTCCTGATGACATAAAAGTGTGTAATTGGGTTGATACCCCTGGAGGGGATTCTATCATGCAAAAACATTGTTTTACCTTCATGGTACATACAATGCAAACTGCATTTCACTGTTACAAATGTAAAATAATGCGCTTGGGCAGAAAGACCCCTCTGTCAGTCTGGTTGACTTTCTAGGACTACACTCAGATCCTGTTCACTACCTTTTATGAAGTCATTGGGCGACCCAGACATTTCCCATGAAATAAACACCCAGTGATTTCAAACTTCTTCACCCAACAAGAAATATACTTTCTATGTGGAGCCCCTTTACCAAATTAACTCTGAAACTTTCACTGTCACAACAGACCCCGTTCTTGCAAATTCCAATGCAAAAAAGCGCATTTTCTAGCTTGGATAGCATCACCATCACCATCTTATGTCGCCCTATATAGGCATGTTTCATATTTATCTCTTGAAAGCTCTGCTATGATTTGTTGTTGTGGTTTTCAGTCTCTGACCAGTTATCACCATCCAGTTTCTATGTTAATAGTATAAATTGTGTTTTTAATAAAAAACCCTAACTAAACTCACAAACAAGGGGGGCACAATCTGAAATTAGTCAGGAGAAAGATCAGAAGCAACGCCAGAAAATATTACTTTCCTGAAAGAGTAGTTGAGGCTTGGAACAACTTTCCAGCAGATGTAGTTGAGAAATCTAAACTTAGTGAATTTATACCTGCCTGGGATAAACATAAGAACACATTTTGTGCTTATATCAAAAGGGCAGACTAGATGCTGCATATGGGGTTTGGATTTCCAATATCTTCAATGCTTTGTAATGTTTCTGACATAGTTCCAGAACAAGAGGCCTACACTTACGTCACAACACTGAAGAACGCTGGGACACTACATACGTCGTCCGGCGTACATCAGCATCAGCTATAGTGCACCTCAGAGGCCCCTAGGTAAGTAAAAATTAACTGCCACTAGTCTGTGTAGGAATGGGGGGGGGGAGGAAGTCCTAAACTTATGCTGGGTTCACAGCAGCGTCTGATTTCCGTTTCCAGGTTTCCGTCTTCTGCCGACAGAAGATGGAAACCTGACAGACCGTGTCCGGCCGTGAGTGCCGGTGAGCCTTTTTTGCTCTCTGCAGCGAAAATTGTTTTTTTTAAAACCGGACACAAAGTCCTGCATGTCTGACTTTGTGTCCGGTTAAAAAAAAAAACGGTTTCTCTGCGGAGAGCACAAAATGCTCAACAGCGCTCATGGCCGGACACTTTTCAAACCCATTGAAATGAATGGGTTTGAAAAACGACTGCAGGTTTTGGTTTCCTGCCCAGTTTCTGGCAGGAAATGGAAACCTGCATAACGGAGACCAGGCGCAAATGTGAACAAGCGCTTAGTGATGGTGCAGTGTGCGTAAAAAAAGGAGGTCATACACTGCACGTCAGCTTTAAAAAAGGGGTCATATACTGTGTGTGGGGGTATAAAAGGTTGTCATTAACTGCATGGGAGCCATAAATAGGGGGATCATATGCTGTGTGAGGGTGTTTAAAAAGGGGTCAGATACAATGTGTGGGGAAATAAAGGGTTCATATATTGTGGTAATGGCATAAGAAAGAGTGCAGTTTGGGAGCAAAAAAAAAAAAAAAAAGTCATACATTGTGTGGGTGTCAAAAAAAGAGTGTAATATACCATGTGGGGAGCTAAAAACAGGGGTCAGATACTGTGTGGGGGCAAAAAAGTAGGATCATATACCATGTGGGGGACCAGAAAAAAAGAGTTATATACCGTGTGGGGAGCCAAAAAAAAGGGTTGAATATCGTGGGGGCCAAAAAAAGTGGGTCTTATATTATATTGGAACCAAATAAGGGAAAATTCTTTGATCTTCTAATTGGGGGGGGGGGGGGGCATATCTTTCTATAGTTTGCCTCAGGCCGCAGAGAGGCTAGGTTCACCACTGGATAGATACAGCGTATATTAAGAGTTGTAGTCAGCTCACCATGCTTGCTATGATTAAGAATGGTTTATACTCACAATGTCAAGGTTTTGTGGAGTTGGCGTGTTTCTTCTGGATTTTCAATGCATAGCTGAAGCAAGGTTTTATTGATCTTTGAAAGTGCTGGATATCTTGCTTATACTTATAACAGACAGACAGACAGACAGACAGACAGACAGACAGACAGACAGACAGACAGACAGACAGATAGATAGATAGATAGATAGATAGATAGATAGATAGATAGATCTTTTTTATAGATTAGTTGGAAACTATCTCAGGTTTCATTACCTTTTTTATCTACTCTCTGTGATGCGGTAGTCGATTATCATAACCATATTTTAAACAAGGAGCAGAAATTACCGAACTGCATTAAACTAGATATAAAATATACTCTTTACCAGGCATTGAAATATTGATATTAATTTAACAGGCATTAAATGATGAAATATCAACTTCTCCATGATATATATGATGTCACCTACACTCACACTGAGTTAACATTAAATAAACTAAAAAGTTGCATTTTTTTATATTCTACTGTACAGATTGCTTTGATTTTTTTTTCACTTTTTTAGCTGCAGATTCCACTTTTCTACCTCATGGCCCAGATTGCATTTTATAATCAGAGATGTGATGGAAGAGCAGTCTTTACACTAAAATGCAATCACATTTAATCATATTTAATATGCTTATTTTTCACCTCATCAAACTTTTAACATTTGATTTCCAGCATCTGATTTTCTGGAGATACAGTATCTTGCATTGTAAAATATTACATTTCTTTCAAGTCCATCGCCCGGCCGAATATTTTACCTCTATAGATAAGACTTTTTTCCTCTGCTTTATTACAGTCCTTAGATCTTGTTGAATTTACAAAAGTAGTATTTAAACAAATATTAAAAAAATGTTGGATTTTGGACATGTCTTGTAGGTCTATGATCATATACTGGAAAAAAGCCATAGGTTGTGTGATCCTGTGAAGAACTTTATATAAGTCATAAATAGAAATGAGCGAATTTTTCAAAAAATTGATTCGGCTGGATCTTTTTTTCCAAAAAGTTTCGACCTAAATTAATTTGCGGCGATTCACGTTAAAAAACAGCTATTTCCTGGCTGCAGAGAGCCTGTATAGTGGTGTAGAACACTGCCTTAACACTGTATAAAATACCCCAAGTGAACCCTGTTCCGCTTCAATACTGTGTATAAATTCCTTCCTATCCTTTCCCTATACTTCTAATGCTCTTTCCACAAACTTTGATTGAGCAAAATATCAGTTTTCAAGTCTCTTCAAAAACTTTCTCCAGCACCTACTGACATCTCTCCCTGCATGTCGCTCGGCCCTTTTTAAATAGATGTTAGCCCAGGGAAGGTGACTTAAAATAATAAATACTTATACTCACCTCTCCTGGGCTCAGCATCCTCTCCGGTGCTCTTCTGTCATGTGATTGAGTTCTATGATTAGGCTCCATGTGACCATAATGATGTCTGTGCCACGTGACCTCTGAGGACTATGCACAGGCCTCAGCAGGGTCGTCTGAAGATGGTTGAAGATATTGAAGACAGCCTGACTGAGACAGGATGCCCAGGAAAGGTGAGACAAGGTGAGTATGAGTGTTTGTTATTTTTATTCACCTTCCGTGGGCTTCCGATTAGTATACTCTGGGGTCTGAGGATACCCTAGGTATAATAATAGCACCAGAGAGGAGTAGAGCTGTTAAGAGCATATGTGGAGGGGCCACTGCTGGGTGTATAATACTGTGTGGGAGTCACTTCTGGGCATATAATACTGCATGAGAGCCACTCTGGAGCATATAATACTGTGTGGGGGCCACTGTGTAACATATAATACTGTGTGAGGATCCACTGTGGAGAGTATAGTACCGTTTGGGGGCCACTGCTGAGCATATAATACTGTGTGGAGGCCATTGCTGGGCATATAATACAGTCTGGGAGCTACTGTGCAGTATATAATATTATGTGGGGACCACTGTGAATCATGTAATACTATGTGGGGGCCACTGTGGAATGTATAATACTTTGTGGGGGCAACTTTGGAGCATAAAATACTGTGTGGGGGCCACTGTGGAGTGTGTAATACTGTGTGGGGGCTACTCTGGAGCACATAATACTGTGTGGGGCCTCTTTATTCACATCACACATCATCTGTTTTATAGGAGTCATGCATTATTACTACACGCTGTAATAACATTGATTGGTGATTATAAAACTGATGCTGTGCAATGTAAATAGGGAAGGCACCACAGCGCTCACAAAAGTACCACAGTAACTTCAAAGAATTGATCGGCAGGGGTCCCAGGTGTTGGACCCCCAGTGATCTTTATATCTCTTAGACAGTTAGGACTCTGCAAATCAGCTGTTTCCCAAAGCTGTTTTTATATGCTGGGTGCTGCGCTGCTCACTGACCGTATTCTTGATAACTGCAGTTTTGGGTACTACAGTTGTATCCCTTTCAAATATCTGAGATACCGCCACAGCACCCGTAACCATCACTGTCAAAAATTTGCTGTAGGCATGGGGTAGGGGTCCGTGCATAAAAGTTTGCTCCTGGGCCCATAAGACTTTTGTTATACCACTGGATGTAACTATGAAACAGGTGAAAACTATTTTTAAAGGGGGCTTTTAGAATATTGCATTGATTGCCCCGGAAACTGCAGTAAACATACAGCAATGTCCATACATTGCAGTACCAGATATAGCCACATTTATTTTGGTGTCCTTACCCTTGATCTATGTTGATTATTGTGTGTCATGGGAATGACATCTCCACCAATCATACATTCATGACTTGACATGACAACCTGGAGGAAGATGATAACTCATAATCTTTCTTTAATTTCTGACACTGTGAGATTTGTTTAATTAGTGTAAAAAAATTAGAATAGGTAAAGGTTTATCCAATTCATATTACCTAGTTTTTTCATTATCTGGGGCAAAAATTCAGCTTGGTATCCTTATGCTATGCTTAAATACCCTGAGTAGGCCAGTATAGACTGTTAGGACAATTCCTAGTTAGAACGTAGCTTCTGCATGTTAAATGGTAAGCAAAGTCCTATAGCATGCTATAGAGCGGGAGGAACTGAGTAGATTGATATATAAGGTTGTAGAAAAATATTCAACATAACTGGTATTACATTCATGTAAATTCCTGTTCTGTCCTGAGGGTGGCACTATAATTGATTGACAGCCTTCCCTGAATGACTGTGTATACAGAGCTCTATGTTAATCATTCAGTTGGCCCACCCACTTGACTCCTAAGCACAGGAAGAGGAGGGACTTAAATGATGAAAATGTAGTTTATGCTGAACGTATTATCACAAAGCTGTATCTCAATGTGCTCAGCTCCTCTTGCTCTACATCATGTAGCTTACAGATAGGACTGTAAGTAGTTTTAGTAGTATATGGTAGGTAGGGGGCTCTGTTACATATTTTATCATGGCCCTGATGCATCAAGTTACGTCTTATAGCATAAGGGTCAAAATGTTAGAAAAATAAATTAAAACACCTACGTTTCAATTATGGCTTTATATAATTCTTACCATGAACCCCTTGTTTAAAAGGTAAAAAATTCAGAAGCACAATTTACTATTATGATGAGAATTTTATTAGCCTGCCACCTACACCGCTAAGCCAGAATAATGGTCCATAGCTCAGATGCCATTGTCTGAGATGGGGAAGGAGTGTAATATGGGGTGTAATAGGTAACGCCGCAGAGCCCGTTTCAGTCCGGGGACGGCGCCTGCTGATGAAGTTACAAGTTTATTGAGCCTCTTAAGATGAAATATTTAAACAATTGAGAGCGTGCGGTTCTGGAGCATTAAGTCGATTCTAGATGTAAATCAAACAGCATCTGAATGGCCTCTGACAAAATCAATTATGTTATGTAAGTTTGAAAGAGATGTAGCGGCATTGTACGGGGATCAGACGCCGCTGATTTCCATGAATATTGAAAATTAATAATGCTTCAACTCTGCCTTATTAGAAGTGTGATACCTTAGTAATGAGAGATGGAACGATGAAGCCGCATCTGTTTTGCTTGCAGATAGTCCGCTTGCTTGTGTTACCCAAACATGTCTCCTGCTCCCGAAATTTACCTATATTAGATTATGCAGATAAAATCTATGAAAATGCTTCTAATCTCCTTAGGTTCTGCAGAGTATAAGCATATACTTAGATTTGCATTAGATTTCTGACTTTGAAATCCATTATTATAAGTCACTTGCTGACTTTGATATCCCGTCTTTACATCTTACAGAGAGGTGGAACATTCGGTTATAGATATCGCGCTTTTAGGATAAGGCCATTCAAATCTCTTTTGAAGGTCAATTCGTCTCCTTATGATTTAAAAATAATATTAAGAGAGATAGGAGCGGCAGAGTTAAGACTGATTGAGTTTCTCTTCTTAAGAAAGGAACAAAAATAACGGTTGAGTCTTGGGAAGAGCTAATATTCTTGGTGAGTCCAAACTAAATATCATGTCCTACAAATGACCATGACTTTTTACAGTACATGAAGATTCCTGAATAGTTTTTATACGTGAGACATGTATATTACCAGTATGGTGTATATAAATATTATCAATATTATACACACATACATGTACAGGATTACATAAAAAAAGTAAAGACCCCTGCTGGTCTTGGTTCATGTTGCTTTACACCAAATGGGACAGAAGGGCAAAGACTTTGCTGCTCCACAGACTTCCGTTATAGAAGAAAAGCATGATCTGACCCTTTCGCCTTTTCCTGTAAGGGCGGGTTCACACCAGCACCCATATCCGCTTAAGGCAATCCTGCTGGGTTTCCGTCTTCTCCCCTGAGAAAATGGACAGGGGACGGAAACCTGGCAGTCAGTTCTAGAGATGAGCGAACACTAAAATGTTCGAGGTTCGAAATTCGATTCGAACAGCCGCTCACTGTTCGAGTGTTCGAATGGGTTTCGAACCCCATTATAGTCTATGGGGAACATAAACTCGTTAAGGGGGAAACCCAAATTCGTGTCTGGAGGGTCACCAAGTCCACTATGACACCCCAGGAAATGATACCAACACCCTGGAATGACACTGGGACAGCAGGGGAAGCATGTCTGGGGGCATAAAAGTCACTTTATTTCATGGAAATCCCTGTCAGTTTGCGATTTTCGCAAGCTAACTTTTCCCCATAGAAATGCATTGGCCAGTGCTGATTGGCCAGAGTACGGAACTCGACCAATCAGCGCTGGCTCTGCTGGAGGA
Source organism: Leptodactylus fuscus (assembly GCF_031893055.1). NCBI lineage: Eukaryota > Metazoa > Chordata > Amphibia > Anura > Leptodactylidae > Leptodactylus > Leptodactylus fuscus. The sequence continues at coordinate 95,575,847 of NC_134271.1, forward strand.
GGCGGAGTCTAAGATAGCTCCACACCAGTCTCCATTCAGGTCCGACCTTAGACTCCGCCTCCTCCGGCAGAGCCAGCGCTGATTGGCCGAAGGCTGGCCAATGCATTCCTATGCGAATGCAGACTTAGCAGTGCTGAGTCAGTTTTGCTCAACTACACATCTGATGCACACTCGGCACTGCTACATCAGATGTAGCAATCTGATGTAGCAGAGCCGAGGGTGCACTAGAACCCCTGTGCAAACTCAGTTCACGCTAATAGAATGCATTGGCCAGCGCTGATTGGCCAATGCATTCTATTAGCCCGATGAAGTAGAGCTGAATGTGTGTGCTAAGCACACACATTCAGCACTGCTTCATCAAGCCAATACAATGCATTAGCCAGTGCTGATTGGCCAGAGTACGGAATTCGGCCAATCAGCGCTGGCCAATGCATTCTATTAGCCCGATGAAGTAAAGCTGAATGTGTGTGCTAAGCACACACATTCAGCACTGCTTCATCAAGCCAATACAATGCATTAGCCAGTGCTGATTGGCCAGAGTACGGAATTCGGCCAATCAGCGCTGGCTCTGCTGGAGGAGGCGGAGTCTAAGGTCGCTCCACACCAGTCTCCATTCAGGTCCGACCTTAGACTCCGCCTCCTCCGGCAGAGCCAGCGCTGATTGGCCGAAGGCTGGCCAATGCATTCCTATGCGAATGCAGACTTAGCAGTGCTGAGTCAGTTTTGCTCAACTACACATCTGATGCACACTCGGCACTGCTACATCAGATGTAGCAATCTGATGTAGCAGAGCCGAGGGTGCACTAGAACCCCTGTGCAAACTCAGTTCACGCTAATAGAATGCATTGGCCAGCGCTGATTGGCCAATGCATTCTATTAGCCCGATGAAGTAGAGCTGAATGTGTGTGCTAAGCACACACATTCAGCACTGCTTCATCAAGCCAATACAATGCATTAGCCAGTGCTGATTGGCCAGAGTACGGAATTCGGCCAATCAGCGCTGGCCAATGCATTCTATTAGCCCGATGAAGTAGAGCTGAATGTGTGTGCTAAGCACACACATTCAGCTCTACTTCATCGGGCTAATAGAATGCATTGGCCAGCGCTGATTGGCCAGAGTACGGAACTCGACCAATCAGCGCTGGCTCTGCTGGAGGAGGCGGAGTCTAAGGTCGGACCTGAATGGAGACTGGTGTGGAGCGATCTTAGACTCCGCCTCCTCCAGCAGAGCCAGCGCTGATTGGCCGAATTCCGTACTCTGGCCAATCAGCACTGGCTAATGCATTGTATTGGCGTGATGAAGCAGTGCTGAATGTGTGTGCTTAGCACACACATTCAGCTCTACTTCATCGGGCTAATAGAATGCATTGGCCAGCGCTGATTGGCCGAATTCCGTACTCTGGCCAATCAGTGCTGGCCAATGCATTCTATTAGCTTGATGAAGCAGAGTGTGCACAAGGGTTCAAGCGCACCCTCGGCTCTGATGTAGGAGAGCCGAGGGTGCACTTGAACCCTTGTGCACCCTCAGCTCTGCTACATCAGAGCCGAGGGTGCGCTTGAACCCTTGTGCACACTCTGCTTCATCAAGCTAATAGAATGCATTGGCCAGCGCTGATTGGCCAATGTATTCTATTAGCCTGATGAAGTAGAGCTGAATGTGTGTGCTAAGCACACACATTCAGCTCTACTTCATCGGGCTAATAGAATGCATTGGCCAGCGCTGATTGGCCAGAGTACGGAACTCGACCAATCAGCGCTGGCTCTGCTGGAGGAGGCGGAGTCTAAGATCGCTCCACACCAGTCTCCATTCAGGTCCGACCTTAGACTCCGCCTCCTCCGGCAGAGCCAGCGCTGATTGGCCGAAGGCTGGCCAATGCATTCCTATGCGAATGCAGAGACTTAGCAGTGCTGAGTCAGTTTTGCTCAACTACACATCTGATGCACACTCGGCACTGCTACATCAGATGTAGCAATCTGATGTAGCAGAGCCGAGGGTGCACTAGAACCCCTGTGCAAACTCAGTTCACGCTAATAGAATGCATTGGCCAGCGCTGATTGGCCAATGCATTCTATTAGCCCGATGAAGTAGAGCTGAATGTGTGTGCTAAGCACACACATTCAGCACTGCTTCATCAAGCCAATACAATGCATTAGCCAGTGCTGATTGGCCAGAGTACGGAATTCGGCCAATCAGCGCTGGCCAATGCATTCTATTAGCCCGATGAAGTAGAGCTGAATGTGTGTGCTAAGCACACACATTCAGCTCTACTTCATCGGGCTAATAGAATGCATTGGCCAGCGCTGATTGGCCAGAGTACGGAACTCGACCAATCAGCGCTGGCTCTGCTGGAGGAGGCGGAGTCTAAGGTCGGACCTGAATGGAGACTGGTGTGGAGCGATCTTAGACTCCGCCTCCTCCAGCAGAGCCAGCGCTGATTGGCCGAATTCCGTACTCTGGCCAATCAGCACTGGCTAATGCATTGTATTGGCGTGATGAAGCAGTGCTGAATGTGTGTGCTTAGCACACACATTCAGCTCTACTTCATCGGGCTAATAGAATGCATTGGCCAGCGCTGATTGGCCGAATTCCGTACTCTGGCCAATCAGTGCTGGCCAATGCATTCTATTAGCTTGATGAAGCAGAGTGTGCACAAGGGTTCAAGCGCACCCTCGGCTCTGATGTAGGAGAGCCGAGGGTGCACTTGAACCCTTGTGCACCCTCAGCTCTGCTACATCAGAGCCGAGGGTGCGCTTGAACCCTTGTGCACACTCTGCTTCATCAAGCTAATAGAATGCATTGGCCAGCGCTGATTGGCCAATGTATTCTATTAGCCTGATGAAGTAGAGCTGAATGTGTGTGCTAAGCACACACATTCAGCTCTACTTCATCGGGCTAATAGAATGCATTGGCCAGCGCTGATTGGCCAGAGTACGGAACTCGACCAATCAGCGCTGGCTCTGCTGGAGGAGGCGGAGTCTAAGATCGCTCCACACCAGTCTCCATTCAGGTCCGACCTTAGACTCCGCCTCCTCCAGCAGAGCCAGCGCTGATTGGCCGAATTCCGTACTCTGGCCAATCAGCACTGGCTAATGCATTGTATTGGCTTGATGAAGCAGTGCTGAATGTGTGTGCTTAGCACACACATTCAGCTCTACTTCATCGGGCTAATAGAATGCATTGGCCAATCAGCGCTGGCCAATGCATTCTATTAGCGTGAACTGAGTTTGCACAGGGGTTCTAGTGCACCCTCGGCTCTGCTACATCAGATTGCTACATCTGATGTAGCAGTGCCGAGTGTGCATCAGATGTGTAGTTGAGCAAAACTGACTCAGCACTGCTAAGTATGCATTCGCATAGGAATGCATTGGCCAGCCTTCGGCCAATCAGCGCTGGCTCTGCCGGAGGAGGCGGAGTCTAAGGTCGGACCTGAATGGAGACTGGTGTGGAGCGACCTTAGACTCCGCCTCCTCCAGCAGAGCCAGCGCTGATTGGCCGAATTCCGTACTCTGGCCAATCAGCACTGGCTAATGCATTGTATTGGCTTGATGAAGCAGTGCTGAATGTGTGTGCTTAGCACACACATTCAGCTCTACTTCATCGGGCTAATAGAATGCATTGGCCAATCAGCGCTGGCCAATGCATTCTATTAGCGTGAACTGAGTTTGCACAGGGGTTCTAGTGCACCCTCGGCTCTGCTACATCAGATTGCTACATCTGATGTAGCAGTGCCGAGTGTGCATCAGATGTGTAGTTGAGCAAAACTGACTCAGCACTGCTAAGTCTCTGCATTCGCATAGGAATGCATTGGCCAGCCTTCGGCCAATCAGCGCTGGCTCTGCCGGAGGAGGCGGAGTCTAAGGTCGGACCTGAATGGAGACTGGTGTGGAGCGATCTTAGACTCCGCCTCCTCCAGCAGAGCCAGCGCTGATTGGTCGAGTTCCGTACTCTGGCCAAACAGCGCTGGCCAATGCATTCTATTAGCCCGATGAAGTAGAGCTGAATGTGTGTGCTTAGCACACACATTCAGCTCTACTTCATCAGGCTAATAGAATACATTGGCCAATCAGCGCTGGCCAATGCATTCTATTAGCTTGATGAAGCAGAGTGTGCACAAGGGTTCAAGCGCACCCTCGGCTCTGATGTAGCAGAGCTGAGGGTGCACAAGGGTTCAAGTGCACCCTCGGCTCTCCTACATCAGAGCCGAGGGTGCGCTTGAACCCTTGTGCAGCCTCGGCTCTGCTACATCAGAGCCGAGGGTGCGCTTGAACCCTTGTGCACACTCTGCTTCATCAAGCTAATAGAATGCATTGGCCAGCACTGATTGGCCAGAGTACGGAATTCGGCCAATCAGCGCTGGCCAATGCATCCCTATGGGAAAAAGTTTATCTCACAAAAATCACAATTACACACCCGATAGAGCCCCAAAAAGTTATTTTTAATAACATTCCCCCCTAAATAAAGGTTATCCCTAGCTATCCCTGCCTGTACAGCTATCCCTGTCTCATAGTCACAAAGTTCACATTCTCATATGACCCGGATTTGAAATCCACTATTCGTCTAAAATGGAGGTCACCTGATTTCGGCAGCCAATGACTTTTTCCAATTTTTTTCAATGCCCCCAGTGTCGTAGTTCCTGTCCCACCTCCCCTGCGCTGTTATTGGTGCAAAAAAGGCGCCAGGGAAGGTGGGAGGGGAATCGAATTTTGGCGCACTTTACCACGTGGTGTTCGATTCGATTCGAACATGGCGAACACCCTGATATCCGATCGAACATGTGTTCGATAGAACACTGTTCGCTCATCTCTAGTCAGTTCTCAAACCCATTCACTTAAACGGGTTTGCAAAGTGACTGCATGTGAGTGTTTTGTGCCTGTCCGTGGTAAAACTGTTTTATTTAGCCGGACACAAAGTCGAAATTCATCTGCTTCCCTTTGGGCCAGTCCAAGACTGGCCAAATACAAATGAAATGAGTCTTAAAGGGTGTTCCAGGCATTTACGTTAGTCACTTTCCCATTGAGGTGCCTAGAGCCCACCAGTAAAATTCATTCTGGGGCTCACTGTACAACTACATGAATGCATTGCCTGACACTAATTAGTTAATTCCTGTTGCCAAGATAAATGTATTTTTCAGTAGTGGTTCTTTCTAGCCTTTGCCTGTGATTGTTTGTTTGCTGGGGTCTTTTCAGTATCCTGCTGCCCAGGTCTTGTGTTGATCTAAGAACCTCTTATTATTATTATTGGTGATAGGGGCCCTTGCAGTGTGACTGAGAAGACGGGGCCCAGGGAGGAAGCCTGACTCTGTGCCTAGATGCCATCTCAATCATCCCAATGTGTCTTGGGTGTATTAAAATAAATTGGGTAGTTTCCTAAGTAATCTACCCAGTATATTATACTGAAACAAAATCTGTTGAATGAATTGCTGAAATGCTTAACGATGAGTATCTATATGAAGTTTAATAAGTGTACTGTGTTATGCTGACCTGAGCATGGGGCCCACCTGAATCAGGGGCCCAAGGGTGATTCACCTGTCCACTTGTGGGCTAGTCTGAGCCTACATCCAACACCATGAAAAAACTATACCCAGCCTGGTACTGAGGCTTATCTAGATTCTAGGCTTTTTTTCTTTAAATGAGCAGAATTGCAGTACCAAACACTACCACTGAAATGCCACCATAGCAGATTTAGCGAGTCCTGTGGCCCATCCTTTTACTGGGGGTCTAGACAGCATATCACCACTGATCACATATTGACATTTTATCCTAAATAAAAGTCATTTATGCGCCTATGCTTACATTGCTATGGACACCCTCTTTTTGTTATGGGCTACGATAGTGGTGTATCACATGTATGGAATATATAGCATTTTAGGCCTTTAATACAGCAGCGTGAGTCGGTGAGCAGATACTTTGAGTTCTTTAATTAGACCCTGGTACAGTAGCAGCTGAAGAATCATCATTCAGTTGTTTGATTCTCTTTAATCCATCTCAAATTCTGCTTGCCTGTCATGTGGTTACAGATGGGGTCCAACATTTTGCTTTCCAGCTGACTATACAGGAGGAGTATATTTCCCCTGCAATACTTCATAGCCAGGAAGTGTCATTTCGAATTTCCACCTTTATTGATCCTGGTCAGCACTTATTGACAGCTGAAAAAGATAATATTTTAATTGGGGATCAGATAGATGTCGCCGAGTATTGAGTGTCAGTTTTGTCTCCCACTAGAATACGCAAGAAGCTCTGCAACCGGAGGACAAAGATTAATGTGTTGTCCTTTTATTGAGGTGACCCACAATATAAGCGTAGCTGCCTGCCGCAACTGAGCAGGGCTCAATGTTACACAGCTTAAAGGTTAACTGAGAAATAATCAATGCTTCTTGTAGAGAAGAGTGACTACAAATAGACCGGAGCCGTGTCTTCAGTCCCTGGTTCTGATGGATTGCAGAGGGAACAGATCAGAGTTCACCCGTAACTGGCCAGTGATCTCTAGGATGTCCACCGTAATAAGAAAATAGAATGAAAGAAGTAAAAATATGTAAGTAAGAATATGGCAGGGCACTTGGTTCTAACTATGCTAGATATGGAAGATGGCCTCCAGTCCTGGGCTCAGTTGGAAGGACATGTGCTTCAGGGAGGAGATGGGATGTATATAATTAGAAAAAAGTTGGTAATGCACCTAGAGCAAGGCGTTATGTTAGGGTGGTAAAGAAGGAATTAGGCCTTTCACCTTGTTTTACTCTAATCACTAATGTACTTTTACTACTATAGACCTCTAACAATAAGAAGTTTATTCTATACATACAATAAAAGAAGGAAGAATGAGCAAACTTTTTAGAAATTTCTAGAATTCAAGGTTTTTATTAGAATTTTCAAGGAAGAAAAGATAAAGGAGAGTTGGAATAATTATGAACCAGTAGAAACAGTTGTGAATATAACAACTAGTAGGCACAACAATATCATTCCGATTTAGTGCGATGCCATACTAGACACCCAGCTTTCTACTTTCATATTACATGCATGTTATACTTAGAGATGGGTGAACATTAGTTTAGTTTCGGGTTCAGGTACAAGATTTGTTTCGGGTTGAACAAATTCAGTACAAACCTCAGCTTAAGCTGGCTTAAAACATTAGGACTCATAGGACCCTATCTATTCAATTTCTAGCTCTGTAAGGAAAAAACTGCCTTATAGAATTTATGTCAAATTTAGGGCAGGTTCACACCTGCGCCTGGTCTCCGCTTTTGGGTTTCTGTCTTCTGCTGAGAGAAACTGGAAAGGAGACAGAAACCCGGCAGTCGGTTTTCAAACCCATTCACTTGAACGGGTTTGCAAAGTGACCGTCTGTGAGCATTTTCTACATGTTCACGGCAAAACCGTTTTTTTTTTCTAACTGGACACAAAGTCCTGAATGTCCGACTTTGTGTCCTGTTACAAAAATGGTTTCCCCCATGGACAGGCACAGAACGCTCACGGGCGGCACTTTGCAATCCCATTGAAGTGAATGGGTTTGAAAACTGACTGCCGGGTTTCAGTCTCCTGTCCACTTGCCCTCAATACTGTGGCACCAAGAGTGTGCTATAGTGGAATGTGATGGACTAGACCACAGGACATCTCTATAACTGAGTGGTAACTGTGGCAACAGTAGTGACAGTAAGGCATGGAATAATATGACATGCCCTATCTTGCCGCAGATTCCACAGCTGAATCAGCCACAGTGTCCGTGGCTCAAGGAGCGGGATGCTGTGACAGAATGCCGATGCTGCATCTGCATTCTGTCGCGGCGTGCGTAACCGAATGTTCACATGGCAGAAAAGGTTTCTGCGACCTTTTCCTCTGTGTGAACATGCCCTAATCATGCTGTCTCCTTGCTCATCACACCTCTTGAGATGTTATTCATCTCGTGTTTGACATAACCTTAAAGTCCTCTCACTCCCTGACAGCACAAGGGAGATGTCAATTACGCTCAGGATGTCAGGATGGTGTGATGAGCAAGGAGACGGCATAACCATACTAAACTACTCCCCGCCCATATGACTATGCAATGGCATAACTAGGAATGGCGGGACCCTGTGGCAAACTTTTGACATGCCCCCCCCCCCCCCGACTAACGCCGGTAACTCCAGCCGCTAACGGCCTATTAAAAAAAAAAAAAGAGAATGCAGCAGTAGCGGCTGTCGCTGGGCCCCCTAATGTCCTTGGCCCTGTGGCAACCACTACCACTGCTACCCCAGTAGTTACGCCCCTGTGACTATGTAGGGTAATTTATATATGACTTTTTATGCTTTTAAACATTTATAATTTAACTTTCCTGCAACAGAAAGAATACGTAGTGACAGCAATAGAAACCTTTACTTCATCTTGCAGATGATTGGGACAGTTTATGGTGGAAAAAACACCTGACAGGTTCCCTTTAAGCAATATGTAACATGTATGTACAATAACATGTAGGGATATTTGTCTTCCTTTGGTTACACAAAGGATCCATTTCATTATTTATTTCATTTCACTATTTAAAGGGATTCTACCATTAAAAACTTTTTGTTGTTGTTAAGAAAGGCTGTTCTTCTCCTACCTTTAGATGTCTTCTTCACCCCGCCGTTCGGTTAAAAATTCCGTTTTCCCTCAGTATGCAAATGAGTTCTCAAACAGCACTGGGGGCGTCCCCAATATTGCGAGAAAACTCTCCAGCGCCGCTTCCATCTTCTTCTGCAACATCCTCTTCATTCGTCTTCTTCCAGCACAGGCGGTGAAACTTGTAGACTTCGGGCCTCGGACAGAGCCGACTGCGCATGCACACGGCCACAAGTAAAATGGCGGCTGAATTTTAACCAAACGGCAGGATGAAGAAGATATCTAAAGGTAGGAGAAGAATAGCCTTTATTAAGGCTATTCCGACGTGTCAATGACAAAAAAAGTTTTTAATAGTAGAATCCCTTTAATTACAATGCACATGATTTTCTCCTAAACCCTAGGACAAAAAGTACTGAAAATAATGATGCCAAAAGACCTCTTTATCCTTAATGTTTCGGTCAATTTCTTGACCTTTATCTATCAGGTTGCCATAGATAGAAAAATACAGCCAACATTCTGTGCTAAGAAAATTGACCTTTGTTTCTGAAGTAATTGGTATCATCCCTATGACAATGAAGGAATTACAAAAAAAACCCTACTTTTTTTTTTCCCTAAAAACAGCACCACTTACATCCATGGGTTGTGTCTGGCCTTGCAGGTCTGCAGTAGTCAAATAAATTCTGTAATACGAGCCACAACTACGGTACATGGATAAGATTGACATTTAGATCTTTTTTTTCTAAATCCATCCAGCAGCTTCAGAAAACAATTGCGTCCTACAGCCGTAAACCTGCACTTTGCATTTTCTTCAACTTTTTTTCAAAAATTTACAGAAACTTTCAAAAAGTCTTGGTATTTTTTTAAATGTTGCTACTGCATAGGCCCGTGCCCATCTGTAGGCTATGTTCCTTTAAATCTGTACTTTAAAAAAGCAGGGATCAGCTAAACACAGGCCCTTGCAGTTCGCTTGTGTTCCTAACCATTGTCAGCTTTCACCTTAACAAGAGCGGAATAAAAGGTTCCGGTGTTTTTTCTGCCTTGTTAGGTCTATCATCTTTTTTAATTAATAGTGTTATTTTGAAGCCGTCTGAACTGTGTCATTCCCATTATCAAAAAACCAATGCCATTAATGAATCATTTTCATTTCTGATCCTTGATATCGTTCCAGTTGATCTTCTGTTTCCCAAGCCGACGAGTGATAGCATCATTTTCTGCCTGCGATCAAACTTAATTTGGACTCTGATTATATTATGCTGTTGCGACTGAAGTGTCAATTTTTGTCAGGCAATTAGAAGCTATAACCTGTGAAGTTAAGTTTGATAGGCATTGTACTGTAATTGGATTGTTACAGTAATAGGCTGGAACGTTCCTTTTACCCCTCCCCCTCCCCCCTTTTTACGTCTTTGATTGCTAATACTTTGCTTGTATGAACAAAGGCCCCTTTTTACTATGCAACTTTAGGGCATGTGAGAATACAAAGGGGTCTTGTGGGTTTATTGAGAATTGATCGTTTTAAAAAATTGTAATCTTTAAACTAATTAGGATTTTGATATCATGTCAACTTTTTTTTCGCTTTTTACTGGTTGTTATGTTAATGTTACATTCTCTGTCGGTAAAATGTAATCCCAATGATCCATGAGCAAAAACGAAACTCATAATTTACAACTGCAATTTAACACTGAATATATGAGTTAAAGTGATACATATACATAATATACACATATGACTCACCCATTGATATTAAAAGGGTGTCTGTACACAGCCATCTTTCTATAGTTACATAGTAGCTAAAATAAGAATCTCAATATCTTTGCAAACTTTTGAATGAAAAAATATGCAATAGTAGTATGTCTAATATGATCCTACAACCGAAAGTGAATACAGCTGACCATACTCATTAAAAAGTTGATGGAGATCAATTATTTGGAAGACTATTAGTTAAAGGAGTTGTCCAGTATAAACTAAAACTTTAACACAAGTTAAACCCCCTCCTCCACCTAACTTCTAATTTACTCCCTTTTTTTTAAAAAAAAAAAGTATATTTACCCATATGTCTGGGGCGGTCATGTGACCGCCCCAAGCACATTTTCTGATTTCCCGGTGAAGTTCTATTTTGCTGTTTCCAGAAAGGGGAGGTCACCAATACTCCTTCAACCCCTTCTTCCGTCTTCAGCATACTAACCAGTGTTCTCGTCTCTTCTTCTGCTGGGCGTCACTTCCTGCACAATGGAGCTGGAACAGGAGCCTGTGTCAGCACTGCTATAACTGAGATCGGACCACAATGGAAACTGCTGTGGACGGATCTTAGACTCCGCCTCCTCCGGCAGAACCAACGTTGATTGACCGAATGCTGTACAATGGCCAATCAACGCTGGTCAATGCATTCCTATGGGAAAAAGTCAGCTTGAGCATATCGCAAGCTGACAGGGATCCTGACCAGATAGAGCTCCAAAGAGCTGGGTGAGTAACATTCCCCCCTAAATAAAGGTAATCCCTAGCTAACCCTGCCTGTAGATCTGTCCCTGTCTCACAGTCACATAGTTCACAGTCTCAAATTAATCGAATGTTAAATCCACCATTCGTATAAATTGGAGGTCACCTGAATTAGCCCGTCAATTCTATCTTCCGATTTTTTTCGAAGCCTCCATTGTCGTAGTTCCTGTCCTACCTCCCCTGCGCAGTTATTGGTGCAAAAAACGTGCCAGGGAAGGTGGGAGGGATACAAATTTTTACTGCGTTTGCCTCGTGGTATTCGATTGTAATCGAATACCTCGAACGGCCTGGTATTCGATCGAACGGTGTTCGCTCATCTCATATATATATATATATATATATATATATATATATCTGTATAGAGAGAGAGAGAGAGAGAGAGAGAAAGAGAGAGTGCAAGAAAGAGAGACTTCATTTTTGGCTCTTTGAACTATGATGAACAAATTGTCGACATACAAATATATATATCACACCATCTCACACCATCACACAAGAAGAAACAGCTGATTGACATTCATTCACTGAGACAGATGGCGCCGCTGACGGCTGCTGACACACATCATTTGGACATAGGATATCTTTTTAGTTGCATGGATACCCTCTGAGTTCAAACACCTTCCCTCTCCTCGGGGATATATTTCTGAGGTCTATACAGTTTCCAGTGATTGTACCTATATCCTCCTATTAGTTGATATCTACTGTTATGGAGTATTCTTCATCTGTGACATGAACCAGATGGTGACTACTAATGTTTACGTTTGACTTGACAAGCAGGCAGGCACTCTGAACTGCTAGCTCTTTAGACAAGCAAAACATCATGGTCTGTATTCTTTTAATGAGTGTGTGATAATTAAAATTTCTTCTATACTTATCAGGAAAATGGGGGAGGGGGTTAGTGGACTAATGTATATTCCACAATAATAATTAACAAGCTATAGATGGAGAGTCTGCAATATCCCAACCATTTTGAATATTGTGAGCTTGACATTATTGGTGATCTATTATGGGTCATCTCATAGCAAGACAATATAGATTCTTAGAGTAATATCTTGTTAAATGACCACATTCGGTGTGAACGTAGATGAGCCTTTATGCTCTTCCATGACCCCAAGGTTTGATCATTGACTATATCTCACAACGAATCCAGAGGTTATATCTATGATGATATTTGATTTATGTGAAGTTAAAGGGGTTGTCCCATCAGACCAACTCTCACCCAAGGGAATATCGATATCAAAGATGGCAGCATGCACACTGGAACCATGTTACAAACCAGAATGGAGAACTCTTAACCAGCAGGGGTCGTGGGATGGGTAATATTTAGAGATGAGCGAACAGTGTTCGCCATGTTCGAATCGAATCGAACACCGCGTGGTAAAGTGCGCCAAAATTCGATTCCCCTCCCACCTTCCCTGGCGCCTTTTTTGCACCAATAACAGCGCAGGGAAGGTGGGACAGGAACTACGACACTGGGGGCATTGAAAAAAATTGGAAAAAGTCATTGGCTGCCGATATCAGGTGACCTCCATTTTAGACGAATAGTGGATTTCAAATCCGGGTCATATGAGAATGTGAACTTTGTGACTATGAGACAGGGATAGCTGTACAGGCAGGGATAGCTAGGGATAACCTTTATTTAGGAGGGAATGTTATTAAAAATAACTTTTTGGGGCTCTATCAAGTGCACCCTACATCAGAGCCGAGGGTGCGCTTGAACCCTTGTGCAGCCTCGGCTCTGCTACATCAGAGCCGAGGGTGCGCTTGAACCCTTGTGCACACTCTGCTTCATCAAGCTAATAGAATGCATTGGCCAGCGCTGATTGAAGCAGAGCTGAATCTGTGTGCTTAGCTCAACTACTCCACCAGTGTAGTTGAGCTAAACACACACATTCAGCACTGCTTCATCATGCCAATACAATGCATTAGCCAGTGCTGATTGGCCAGAGTATGGAGTTCGGCCAATCAGCGCTGGCTCTGCTGGAGGAGGCGGAGTCTAAGGTCGGACCAGAATGGAGACTGGTGTGGAGCGATCTTAGACTTCGCCTCCTCCAGCAGAGCCAGCGCTGATTGGTCGAGTTCCATACTCTGGCCAATCAGCGCTGGCCAATGCATTCTATTAGCGTGAACTGAGTTTGCACAGGGGTTCTAGTGCACCCTCGGCTCTGCTACATCAGATTGCTACATCTGATGTAGCAGTGCCGAGTGTGCATCAGATGTGTAGTTGAGCAGAACTGGCTCAGCACTGCTAAGTCTCTGCATTCGCATAGGAATGCATTGGCCAGCCTTCGGCCAATCAGCGCTGGCTCTGCCGGAGGAGGCGGAGTCTAAGGTAGGACCTGAATGGAGACTGGTGTGGAGCGATATTAGACTCCGCCTCCTCCAGCAGAGCCAGCGCTGATTGGTCGAGTTCCGTACTCTGGCCAATCAGCACTGGCCAATGCATTTCTATGGGGAAAAGTTAGCTTGCGAAAATCGCAAGCTGACAGGGATTTCCATGAAATAAAGTGACTTTTATGCCCCCAGACATGCTTCCCCTGCTGTCCCAGTGTCATTCCAGGGTGTTGGTATCATTTCCTGGGGTGTCATAGTGGACTTGGTGACCCTCCAGACACGGATTTGGGTTTCCCCCTTAACGAGTATATGTTCCCCATAGACTATAATGGGGTTCGAAACCCATTCGAACACTCGAACAGTGAGCGGCTGTTCGAATCGAATTTCGAACCTCGAACATTTTAGTGTTCGCTCATCTCTAGTAATATTATCAAAATCGACATAAGAAGGGAACCCATAAATTAATAGGAAGCTGAGGGGCATAGTAATAAAGCTGTATATCTCTATCCACCACCTAACTGCAAGTGACATCAGACATAGTCTTACATTGCTTTGCGAAAGTATTCGGCCTTCTTCAACTTTTCAACCTTTTGCCACATTTCAGGCTTCAAACATAAAGATATCAAATTTTAATTTTTTGGGGGAAGAATCAACAACAAGTGGCGCACAATTGTGAGGTGGAACGAAATTTATTGGATATTTTAAACTTTTTTGACAAATAAAAAACTGAAAGAGGAGCATGCAATACTTTTTGGCCCCTTTACTTTCAGTGCAGCAAACTCACTCCGTTCAGTTCAGTGAGGATCTCTGAATGATCCAATGTTGTCCTAAATGACTGATGATGATAAATAGAATCTACCTGTGTGTAACCAAGTCTCCATATAAATGCACCTGCTCTGTGATAGGCTCATGGTGATGTTTAAAGCGTAGAGAGCATCATGAAGATCAAGGAACACACCAGGCAGTTCTGGGATACTGTTGTGGAGAAGTTTAAAGCCGGATTTGGATACAAAAAGATTTACCAAACTTTAAACATCCCAAGGAGCACTGTGCAAGCAATCATACTGAAATGGAAGGGGTATCAGACCACTGAAAATCTACGAAGACCCGGCAGTCCCTATAAACTAAGTCTGAAATGTGGCAAAAGGTTGAAAAGTTGAAGGAGGCCAAATACTTTCACAAGTATATAACTTCATTGTTATGTATTAGCTAGATAGACAATACAGCGTCCTTGTGTCATTAGCATGATATGCATTTGTGCTTCAACATCACTTATTTTCATTGTTTCTTTTTTTGTGTTAGGCCAAGGTCTATACGCATCAATGAGTAAGTCCCTGAACGTGATCTTCAGATCTCCATCATCTATAGCCACACAAGAGTTTCCTTCATTCTGGTGAAGGATGGCCCGAATATTAACAAAGATAGGAAGGGTTCACCCCCGACTTAGTTTACTAGTATTTGGATAACATACTTATAGGGATTGTCCAGGATCTTAAAATAATGGATACTGATGATCTATCCAGGAGATCAGATCAGGTTCCACAATGATCAGCTAATGTGGACACCGGAAGCCATATAAAAGTTATATAGTCAGAAGCAGCCCTGGTACAGCTTATATACAGCTTCTGGTTTGTACTCTGTAGCAATGGTGCCTGGAATTGCAGCCCACTTCTATTTACTTGAATAGGAGCAGGCTGCTTCTGGCATTATACCTTATATATGGCTTCTGTCTCTGTGATCTGATCTGTCCGAGTGTTAGAACCCCACTGATCTGATACTTGAAGACCTATTCTGTGGATAGGTTGCCAGTATCAACTATCTTCAGATCATGGACACCCCCTTTAAGCCTTGCCCATTCTTCTCTCCACAGGCTCCCTATTAACTACAGACACTATCTGTATGATGTAAGGGTAAGCATGGCTTGTTTCCTACTTACTGGATTCAACATTACAGTTTGCAACATTCGGTATAACACTCATTCTCATATACTAGAAAAGTTGATGGCGAAAAGGTGGTGGCTATGACTGTTTTTATCAAATGTGTCCCACTAGGAATAAAAGGAAAGTAATTCCTCCTTTCCATTTTCAGATGATTTTTCTAATTTCAGTTCACATAATATCACCCTAATAACAAGATAACATAATCCTGCTATACATAGTCTACATTATTCTACTACAAAGTGCTCAAATAATATCCAAATAAAATCTTTTATGGAGCATATATAGTACTGGGGTGTAGGTTTATCAGCAGCTCCCTTCTCCAATAGGTATGGCCCAGCAGCCAGTTGTTTTCATGAGTCCCTGCAGATCTTTCAGAGTAAGTGATCTTCATTCTGTAGTCCTTAGGGTTCTGGCCTCAGCTTCAATTACGGTCTACATGCAGGATTACTGTATAGCTATTTTATATATCCCTATGCCAAATCTTTACATCCCAAACTGTGGGAAAACTGCTTGGTTCATAGCTACCCTAAGCAATGAAGGATGGTTTGACTAACTAAGCACCTTAGCACATGGCTCTAAGCATTCAGACAAGCAGAAGAGTCACAGATATACAGCCTACAAAGTATTCAGTGTTAGAGATGAGCGAACGCTAAAATGTTCAGTGTTCGAAATCCGATTCGAACAGCCGCACACTGTACGACTGTTTGAACGGGTTTCGAACGCCATTATAGTCTATGGGGGGAAATGCTCATTTCAGGGCTACGCAACATTCGATCAAATTCTACTTACCAAGTCCATGAGTGAGGGTCGGGCTGGATTCTTCTTCCTGCGCAGCATCCGTCCTCTTCCGGCCTTGAATTCACTCTGCTAAGCATCGGGCCTGGGCAGAGCCGACTGCGCATGCCCGCACTACAAGCGGACATGCGCAGTCGACTCTGCCCAGGCCCGATGCCTGGCAGAGTGAATGCAGAGCCAGAAGAGGACGCGGGACGCTGCGCAGGGAGAAGACTTCTAAAGGTAAGAGAAGAACCAGCGTTGATTGGCAATGTATAGCATTCTGCCAATCAACGCTGATTCTGCATCGAATCTTAACTTCGAACAGCTAGTAGTACTCGATCGAGTACGAGTATTTCGAATACCGTAGTATTCGATCGAACACCTACTCGATCGAGTACTACTCGCTCATCTCTATTCAGTGTGATCAACAAAAGGTCATAAGGAGGAACCCATATTACTCAGCAAAGATGTAGATGGGCAAATTAAACAGATCGAATTGTCTCTGCCTATGCCTTATGCGACTTTTTCTTTTTGAAAGCCTCTAAACTGTACCATCATTGCACCCATTGCACGAAAAGAGTGTGAAGTGCCACTAAAAAAAACGTGCTAGGATGCGTCTACTGTACTATGGTAACCTATCTCAAAAGAGAATGGGCTCCAGACACTCCCAAGACTACTGGAGCAAAAAGTACCAAGTAGCTAAGGGCTACAAATGTCTTCTGCTGGAGCAGAGAGGCAACACTGCTCAGATTCATCCCAGGCTGCCACCATGAGGAGTACTCCTAGAGTCTCTCCTCTGTTCAGTTTCCTCCCGGGCTGCCACCACCAGGACTACTAGAACCTAAGACTGTGTCCACCCCCACAAAAGCAGAAGTGTACCTGCAAAGCAGAGATGAGGGAACCTAATTGCCACACCATCCTACTCCTAGATGCCGGGAGGGACCCAAAAGGGTTAACCTCATCCCTTCATCCTCAACACACAAAACAGTGACAGGGATAGATGACAAACGTGACATAAAAAAAGTTTGAATAAGTAGATAGAGTGCCTGGTATGGTTCGGGTTATCCACCGGACCTATAAAAATTACCTATGCTGGATAAATGAGGCATAGGATGTGTGCTCTGAAAGGTGTAAAAGTGCTTGTGCAATGTGCCGTCACTCAGTGGGCTCCTACCCCTAGTGAGTTCGGGCACCCTTGGAGCCACCTGGCACCCCCAGGGCATTGCACTTAGAAGCATTGAAAGCGCTGCCCGGCCTTTAGGCCTCAATCCCCAGGGGGCACCAATCCCTAGTGTGTTTGTCTTCCTGCTTCCATGGTTTCTGTTGGCCCCCTACAGTGGGGCACCACACCCACTGGCGTTGCCAATTACTAACCACTTCTGAAAGCAGGTACTCTACAAGTGGTTCTCTATTTGCACCTCCACAGCTTTCGTGAGCTACTCCTGTATCAGATGTCATCTTGCCTAATATGCTTTATTACACAACACCAAGGGCACTCCGAAACACCATCACAGGGGGATATCAGTACCAAGGAGTGTCCTGGGGATCCAACAACATCACCTCAGTGGTACTCCCTCATCATTGTGCTGGCATAGTAATTTGGTGCCAACAGCGGCTGCCACGATGGGCTTACTCCAGATTGTGCCATCTCCAAACTACTCGCCCTGGTATCTTATCCATTTCATCAGAAGGCAATGCTATATGTGCCACGGTAATCTATAGAGACCTTCTGGAATATTGCTTTAAATATTAGACTATCCCTTCTTCCGATGGCAGAGAGTTCCTAACATGAGTTTCTAGATGTTCATACTTTGTGCATCTGGCAACAATGCAATAGATAAAGAGCACATATTCCTTTTCATGTGCACACATGGTATTCATCTAGAAACACACAGATAGGACTAGGTCTTTTGCAAACATCCACATCTCCAGTTCTCCATGCTCTTCAAGGCCAATTAGCCAAAGGAAAAAAAGCACAGCTGTCCTCTGTTGATAAAACATCACACATTTCAGTGGTTGTGAGAAGAGTTAAGGTCATTTAACCTCTCCAGACTGCACGTGGCTGATAGAATCCTCTCCTGGCAGGAAGCCATGTTTAAATGAGAAGAAATAACCTAGACGGCACCTTTGTTTCTTATGAGAGACACCTGGATAGTACCATGTGATCACTTCAAGGAAACCTTGTAGAACTAGACGCCAACTGATGCATAAGCAAATGGAATATTTTTTCTATGAATACAACATGCAGGGGACAGAAAACAAACTGTCTCTATGGAATAGGTTTTTGCATGGCAGAGATTTACGGGTAATATTTTGTAATCATAATCGTATTCACTGATATTGTGATCGGATTATCGCTTTTCAAACTGGTAAACTTAATTTTTGGCAATAGGGAATAACACCGTATGTAATTTTAAATGTATACTATATACTGTAAAGTTCCATTAATCTGGCATAAAGGAGGCCTGATAGAAAAACATCCATATTATCAGAGAGACAGGAAAGGTATAAACGGAGGCAGATATTTGTTAGATTCTAGCCTAGATTACTTTATAATCCTTGGAGTAAATGGGAGGGAAGTTGGTACCAAGGCAAAACAAAAAATGAGGAGACAGAGTGGACTAGACAGCGCCGAAATGAGGTTGCCTTGGCCGTTCAGATATAATGATTAAAATATAATAATATAATATATATATAATTAATATAATCATCCTCCAAAAATCCCTATGAAATAGATAATAGTATTTGGGTTTCTTCTGCTGGACCATTAATTTCTTTAGGGCCTGTGCCACTGGAGAGTCCTCTGGTGGGTCAGTCTGACACTGGGGCTGCATGTGATGTGACCCAGAGCGTGGGGAAATAGGCTGGCAACAAGGGTGCTGCTGGGCTGTTGGATAGCTCCCCCAGTTGGTGCTGTAATACAGTGGTAGCAGATAGTCTATTAAGACTAATGGTGAAAGATGCCAGAGTTATTGGTATATGTAATTGTTTTTGTGCAATATATTAGTGTAAAGTAAACCATCTAAGGCCTGGTTCACATCTGCGGGGTCCGCTTGATGACCCCCGAAAAGGAACACATTAAAAACCGGTTAGTTAAGAAATCACACAGACCCCATAGACTATAATGGGGTCCGTGTGTTTTCCACAGAGTGTCTTTGTGAATCATGTGGAGAGAAAAGTGCTGCAAGTGGACTCCTCGAACCGTTTTTCACCACTAGTCAAAGGGTATGTTCACATGGCGGAATTTGCATTCAGCGAGTGAAGATTACACGCGGCTAGCGAGATGACCCTTCTTGCCATGGATTCCGTGGCTGAATCAGCTGTGGGGTCCATGGCGTGAGGCTGCCTCCTGATTATGCTCCCTCCCTAATTGGGAGGGAGCCTCACGCCACAGACAACGTGGCTGATTCAGCCATGGAATCCGCAGCAAGAAGGGTCATCTCGCTTCTTTTTTCCGCTACTAGCTAGCGGAAAAAAGAAGCGAGCAGCTCCCATTGAAGTCAATGGGAGCCGGTTTTGGCAGCAGGTTTTGAGGTGGATTCCACGTCAAAATCCGCTGCCAAAAAAACTCTGTGTGAACTGACCCTTAGGAGGTTTAGAGGGAAGTATGTGGTGTTTTCTATATAAGTGTTGCAACTAGGGGGCACAATAGGAACAATCAAAATATGTCTCCTTATATGGTTCTAACTCATGGGACTAGAGCCAACCATGATTCAGCCCCTTCTCTTCAAGGGCCCTGTAGCAGGTGCATGTTCTACCTCTATGGCACTTTATGCCTTTTCTATCTATGGCACACACCACAGGGCAGCCTTACTTTGATTTGCAATTAATTCCTTCGCCCACATTCTAGGTCCCTATTCTGAGGAATCTAAGTGCTCTGGAAAAACATATTAGGGTCCATTTGTTTAATAGTTAATTTATTATATAGTCCTACTATAATTAGGAGCAAAACTAAACTAAACTATAAAAAAGAAATCTTTTTAATCCAAAAAAACAATTTTTATTTAACATTTATTTATTAAATATTTGAACAAATTTTCTCCACGTTTTGCAAAAACTGATTGACAACCTGGAGTGCACAAACAACACTGAAATTGCTGAAATGTAGGTTACGTATCTGGTCCTCGACTCTTGAAGGTTAGTTTACTGGGTGAAATTTCAACAATGATGCAGTGAATGGAGATGATGATTTAATGCAGATCGGAGGATGTAGACGTGTGTTATATGTGGACGTTTGTGTGTGTACTGGGCGCAGTTTGTGGGTATCTGTACACTGTCAGATCTGGGAGTGTTGGGGGGTAGGATCTGGCTTTCTAGGTTTGTATCATACATAAGCAGCATGATTAAAAAGCTTCATTCTCTACAGTCGTTTGCACAGATGCTTACAGGCAGAATAGGAAGCCTTTGATGCAGTACTTCAGAGAGCGTGCTTCCTGAGCTTGGCATGTACATGTATTAACTGTACTGTCGAATCTCTGCCCCAATTTTTCTGGGACTTCAGGTCGGCTAGATGAAGACACTCATACAGTAAAGTACAACATATAAAACCAGCATCCAAAGATCTGCACTGTACTCACACCACCACTCATTCTAATAGATAATGCATATCTGCAAATAAGGTATACATCCTCCAGGATAGTAACTAGTAGACAGAAAGGAACACAAACATTGCACGGGTGGCATTGGTGGAATAAGGCAATGGGGATTTAAAGTATATAAAATACCTATTATATAGGCAGCCCATGCAGTGGTATGGCTATAGGGCACCTGTAAGCCCCTATTCAACATAGACATATACAAGTACTCTGTCACATGAGGATGAGGAGCTTCACACCTTGTCATCAGGGGCTTCTGCTAGAACTGGGGTTGTCCATCTATTAGCCATTGTGAATAGTGAATATAAAGACTGTTCCTGGAGGACTAAGCACGTCCATGCATTACATAGACCATTGATATGAATGTTTAATATGAAATGCTTTTTTACCCTGTGGGGTCACTGCAGGAAAACAGTTGGTGCCATAAGATGTCCCATCAAGGAATTCTTCTAATAAAATTGGGATTATCCAAAGATGAAACCCCTTTAGGCTACGACCCCACACAGTTCACAAGGGGAAACGCCTTTCATTCAGCAGATCCTAACCTCTCTATCTGTGGAATTGAGTTCTGGTGACACACTTTCTATAAGATGATCAGTCTTTCAGTGGCAGGCCCACAATTTAATAACACTGCAGCAGGTTCCACTGGTTTAAACCATCTGCACGAATAGCTATTAGAGATGAGCGAGTACTGTTCGGATCAGCCAATCCGAACAGCACGCTCCATAGAAATGAATGGATGCACCTGGTACTTCCGCTTTGACGGCGGCCGGCCGCTTAACCCCCCACGTGCCGGCTACGTCCATTCATTTCTATGCGAGCGTGCTGTTCGGATTGGGTGATCCGAACAGTACTCGCTCATCTCTAATAGCTATACCTTCTAGATACTACAGGAAACACCAGGACCTCCTTATTTAAGAAATCACAAATTTTCCTAATATAGGTCATTCACCAATCTGACTGAACTTTTTTTTTTATAAGGGGACACATATTTTTTTCATTAATCTGGATTTCCCCTCTAAATCCTCAATAGCGGTTGCTTGTCTAGGCCAATTCAATTCTCAATTTGTGTTTCATTCTTTTGTTTTACGGCACGTAATATTTTATCCTTCCGTGTTACGATGTCCTTTTATTCACTGTTCCATGATAAAGAATTACTGCCCCTATTTAAATAAATGTCACCAGCATTGACTTATCACCCTGGAAGATGCCTGAAAGTTACAGATGTAGCAGTGCTGAACTTCACATTTAACCCTTTGTGGCTGTATTTGTACGAATTAGGATAACGTATTAGGTTTCATCTATATACATATGAAGGAATGGGAACATTAAGAATAGGAATATGTAGTGATCTCATGAATGTCGGCTGTTATGAGGGCATATGAGTTTTTCCATTCACTAGGGCTGAGTTTGTCATCTTACACAACCTGATGTGTCTTCTGTATTAAATCCCTACAGTTTCTCATGGTCTTCCTCTTTGCTGTGTACACCCTTATATTATTTGGTTGGAAAGAACCCTTAAACTAACTCTGCTATTGTGTAGCATACTCAATTAATGAAGAAAACTGGGAGTGGTTTGGGGACTATAAGAAATGTATACTTATTCAATATGGAGGTGGATGACCAGAAGACCTAAGAAAGTTCTTTAGTCATCGCAATGGTTGCACTCTCCCATCCCCCAGTTATAGAAATGGTATGCAGCTTTGTCCTTTCCACCACAGCAATGTGCAGACTATGGACCTATAGTATCCTATATTACATAGGGGTGCAATTTAGCCAGAATGTAGCCCTTAGGCTAAAGCCTCACGTTGCGGAAATGCAACTTTTTTGTTGCAGATTTTGTTGTGTTTTTTTTTTTAGCCAAATCCAGGAGTGGATTGTGCAGAAGGGAGAAATATATATCTCACATTCTCCTTGTAGCCATTCTTGGCTTTGGCTCAAAAAAACGCAACAAAATCTGCAACAAAAAAAAGCTGTGTTTCCGCAATGTGGGGCTTTAGCCTTAACTAGGGTTAGAATAAACTTTGTACACTACTCTAAGTCTGTGTTCATATCCTTTAATTCTTTTATGTTCCCATGGTCTGTATGTGTCCCTGATAAGAACACATTATTTGGTTATAGCTCTATTACTTCACTGTTTGTTATAAACAGGCACAGCTCTGCTGCATATGTACATTATTGACTACAGGGCTGAGCTAACACTTTAGCTTTCATTTTATAGGAACGGCAGAATGTACAGAATGTCACCCTATGAAATAACACGCAATTGACTCCATTTTTATCGCCACTGCATGCGCATATTAAGAGTAACATCTGAACATAGTGTACATTTATCAGGTGAAGATCGCGGAGAAGTGTTGAGATTCGCCACACTTTAGCATATAGTTTTAAAATCACTATTTATGGAAAATTATTCAAAATTTCACCCTCTAATCTATCTCTAAAACAATTTTCCCTGCTCTTAAAATGTTCTAAAGTAGCACTTACTGCTATCTCGTGTGACACCAGGGACGTGATTTATAATTGGGTAAATGCTCCATTACTTAATAGTCATATTACCATTCCATTTTCTCACGTCAAAAACGTATAATCCCCTTTTTACCAGTCTTTATCATATATCTATATAATGTGTCTGCTCAAAAGCCAAAAGTTTTTCTGTTTCACATGGGGCAAGGACAACAATATTGTATCTGTATCAGTTCTAAGGATTGTACAGATTATTGGGGGGGTTAATACATTTTTTCTTTTTTTCTTTGTTGTTATTGATTTTTTTTTTACTTTTCTCTAGCACTTTTATTCAGAGATTTAAAATTTGTTGAGTTTTATGCTCAAAAAAATTTACTTTAGTAATACAGTTTGATTATTTTGATTATTTGTGAAAATTTTGGGTTTATTACGCCATACAAAAATACCATTTTTAGCATTTTTGTATGGGGCAATAAACTCACAATTTTCACAATTTCCACCTAATTTTTGCTCTTTTTTTATCCATTTATCCATCTATATATCTTGCAATCTAAATTATCTATACAGTACATTTTAAAAGGATCCTATCATTAGAATCCCTTTTTTTCTAACTAACACGTAGGAATAGCCTTAAGAAAGGCTATTCTCCTACCTTTAGATGTCTTCTCCGCACCGCCATTCGGTAGATATTCCGTTTTCTGTCTTTATGCAAATGATTTCTCTCACAGCACTGGGGGCGGGCCCCAGTGCTCAAGCAGCACTGGGGCGTCCCTAATGCTCCAAGAGAACTCTCCGGCTCTGCCACTGAGCCTCAAGTAGAGCCGAATGCACCTGTGCGTGGCCATTTTTTTGGGGGCCGCTTACTACAAGAGCTCACGTAAGCGGCCACAAAAAAATGGCTACACACAGGTGCAGTCGGCTCTGCCCGCTGGCAGAGCTGATTGAAAGCCAGGCCAGAAGCTGATGCGTAGAGGCGGGTTCCTAAAGAAGATGGAGGTGGCCTGGAGAGTTCCTTTAAGTCACAAAGTCTTTTACTATGGTGCAAGATTCCAGCCTACAGCTATGATACTATACAATTTTAATACTTAAAAAAAAAGGAAATGTCGCAATTAGTCAATCCATTAGGCAATTCCTAGTTGAATGCTTCTTTTCCTACAAGTAAGTTCAAATAGAAGAATGTGGAACTGATTTTCAGGCTCATTCCCCTTAAAATTAGCTCCAAATTTCACCATTCATTTCAATGAGAGGCAGAGAGATTTTTTCAGAAAGTGTCCTGCTCAATTGTCAGATGGATTCAGCCTCAAACTCCCATTGAAATAGATGGGAGGAAAATTTTGAAGAGGTTGTTTGAAGCGTGTTATGGAGCTGTTTTTCAGCATCAAAATTGGCTTTCAAAACCTGCTTCAATTTCCTGATGCATTTTTTTTATGTCTGATTAAAGTTATCTGTGTGAATATGCTCTTAATGTATACTGTCTTAGGGAGAGAATGCCAGCAGCTGCTAGAGACACTCAGAAATCACTCCAAACACTGCTAAAGGTATATGGGTGTACTAATTATCCCATTACTAGCACTAACAGACCTTTATAAATGAAGATTTGCACGGGTGGCCTTTGTGCCATCGTGCACTTTCCATGGTTCAGAGGCCCTATTCATTAGATGAAGCATAGCCGCAAAACCTAACAGGAATAGGACCTGTGCTGAGTTTTGTGACCCGGACTGTTGGCTCACAGACTAATCCGTGTAATATACAATCATTTGTGGGCCAAATTGTACGCACAAGTACCCTAGACTAGAGATGATGGAGGACATGATCCTAGGAACAGTAAGGTGAAAGGAACGCATCCAAAAGCATGGACAATCTGATGGTTATGACTATTACAAGTGTCCTTCCTCTTGCGCTCTTTATAGTCTCTATTAGAGATGAGCGAACACTAAAATGTTCGAGGTTCGAAATTCGATTCGAACAGCCGCTCACTGTTCGAGTGTTCGAATGGGTTTCGAACCCCATTATAGTCTATGGGGAACATATACTCGTTAAGGGGGAAACCCAAATTCGTGTCTGGAGGGTCACCAAGTCCACTATGACACCCCAGGAAATGATACCAACACCCTGGAATGACACTGGGACAGCAGGGGAAGCATGTCTGGGGGCATAAAAGTCACTTTATTTCATGGAAATCCCTGTCAGTTTGCGATTTTCGCAAGCTAACTTTTCCCCATAGAAATGCATTGGCCAGTGCTGATTGGCCAGAGTACGGAACTCGACCAATCAGCGCTGGCTCTGCTGGAGGAGGCAGAGTCTAAGATCGCTCCACACCAGTCTCCATTCAGGTCCGACCTTAGACTCCGCCTCCTCCGGCAGAGCCAGCGCTGATTGGCCGAAGGCTGGCCAATGCATTCCTATGCGAATACAGAGACTTAGCAGTGCTGAGCCAGTTCTGCTCAACTACACATCTGATGCACACTCGGCACTGCTACATCAGATGTAGCAATCTGATGTAGCAGAGCCGAGGGTGCACTAGAACCCCTGTGCAAACTCAGTTCACGCTAATAGAATGCATTGGCCAGCGCTGATTGGTGGAGTAGTTGAGCTAAGCACACAGATTCAGCTCTGCTTCAATCAGCGCTGGCCAATGCATTCTATTAGCTTGATGAAGCAGAGTGTGCACAAGGGTTCAAGCGCACCCTCGGCTCTGATGTAGCAGAGCCGAGGCTGCACAAGGGTTAAAGCGCACCCTCGGCTCTGATGTAGAAGAGCCGAGGGTGCACAAGGGTTCAAGCGCACCCTCGGCTCTGATGTAGCAGAGCCGAGGCTGCACAAGGGTTCAAGCGCACCCTCGGCTCTGATGTAGCAGAGCCGAGGGTGCACAAGGGTTCAAGCGCACCCTCGGCTCTGATGTAGAAGAGCCGAGGGTGCACAAGGGTTCAAGCGCACCCTCGGCTCTGATGTAGCAGAGCTGAGGGTGCACAAGGGTTCAAGCGCACCCTCGGCTCTGATGTAGAAGAGCCGAGGGTGCACAAGGGTTCAAGCGCACCCTCGGCTCTTATGTAGCAGAGCCGAGGCTGCACAAGGGTTCAAGCGCACCCTCGGCTCTGATGTAGAAGAGCCGAGGGTGCACAAGGGTTCAAGCGCACCCTCGGCTCTGATGTAGCAGAGCCGAGGGTGCACAAGGGTTCAAGCGCACCCTCGGCTCTGATGTAGCAGAGCCGAGGGTGCACTTGAACCCTTGTGCACCCTCGGCTCTGTTACATCAGAGCCGAGGGTGCGCTTGAACCCTTGTGCACACTCTGCTTCATCAAGCTAATAGAATGCATTGGCCAGCGCTGATTGAAGCAGAGCTGAATCTGTGTGCTTAGCTCAACTACTCCACCGGTGTAGTTGAGCTAAACACACACATTCAGCACTGCTTCATCACGCCAATAGAATGCATTGGCCAGCACTGATTGGCCAGAGTACGGAATTCGGCCAATCAGCGCTGGCTCTGCTGGAGGAGGCGGAGTCTAAGGTCGGACCTGAATGGAGACTGGTGTGGAGCGATCTTAGACTCCGCCTCCTCCAGCAGAGCCAGCGCTGATTGGTCGAGTTCCGTACTCTGGCCAATCAGCGCTGGCCAATGCATTCTATTAGCCCGATGAAGTAGAGCTGAATGTGTGTGCTTAGCACACACATTCAGCTCTACTTCATCGGGCTAATAGAATGCATTGGCCAATCAGCGCTGGCCAATGCATTCTATTAGCGTGAACTGAGTTTGCACAGGGGTTCTAGTGCACCCTCGGCTCTGCTACATCAGATTGCTACATCTGATGTAGCAGTGCCGAGTGTGCATCAGATGTGTAGTTGAGCAGAACTGGCTCAGCACTGCTAAGTCTCTGCATTCGCATAGGAATGCATTGGCCAGCCTTCGGCCAATCAGCGCTGGCTCTGCCGGAGGAGGCGGAGTCTAAGGTCGGACCTGAATGGAGACTGGTGTGGAGCGATCTTAGACTCCGCCTCCTCCAGCAGAGCCAGCGCTGATTGGCCGAATTCTGTACTCTGGCCAATCAGCACTGGCTAATGCATTGTATTGGCGTGATGAAGCAGTGCTGAATGTGTGTGTTTAGCTCAACTACACCGGTGGAGTAGTTGAGCTAAGCACACAGATTCAGCTCTGCTTCAATCAGCGCTGGCCAATGCATTCTATTAGCTTGATGAAGCAGAGTGTGCACAAGGGTTCAAGCGCACCCTCGGCTCTGATGTAGCAGAGCCGAGGGTGCGCTTGAATCCTTGTGCACCCTCGGCTCTGCTACATCAGAGCCGAGGGTGCGCTTGAACCCTTGTGCACACTCTGCTTCATCAAGCTAATAGAATGCATTGGCCAGCGCTGATTGAAGCAGAGCTGAATCTGTGTGCTTAGCACAACTACTCCACCGGTGTAGTTGAGCTAAACACACACATTCAGCACTGCTTCATCACGCCAATAGAATGCATTGGCCAGCACTGATTGGCCAGAGTACGGAATTCGGCCAATCAGCGCTGGCCAATGCATCCCTATGGGAAAAAGTTTATCTCACAAAAATCACAATTACACACCCGATAGAGCCCCAAAAAGTTATTTTTAATAACATTCCCCCCTAAATAAAGGTTATCCCTAGCTATCCCTGCCTGTACAGCTATCCCTGTCTCATAGTCACAAAGTTCACATTCTCATATGACCCGGATTTGAAATCCACTATTCGTCTAAAATGGAGGTCACCTGATTTCGGCAGCCAATGACTTTTTCCATTTTTTTTCAATGCCCCCGGTGTCGTAGTTCCTGTCCCACCTCCCCTGCGCTGTTATTGGTGCAAAAAAGGCGCCAGGGAAGGTGGGAGGGGAATTGAATTTTGGCACACTTTACCACGCGGTGTTCGATTCGATTCGAACATGGCGAACACCCTGATATTCGATCGAACATGTGTTCGATAGAACACTGTTCGCTCATCTCTAGTCTCTATTATGTACTATGGTATTGTTATTGTTAATCCTGAATCTTGAAAAACATTATTAATTAAAATAGAGTAAATATTTTATGTATTCACTAAATAATATCCTTGTAAAATCTCTAAAAATGTGTAATAATCCTCTACATAGTGAAATTCCTCCCTGTTTACAACCCAGCAATATAACCTAGTAGTTGCCCCTATAAATCATTCAGAATATCTTTATTAATATCTGGTGAAGGTTTTATTAGTGCAAATGAAATAGACACCTCTTTGTATTGTTGACTTTAAACTCAGTTATGGCACAAATCTCTCATGTGTTCAATGCATTGCATGAGTTTCCATGAAAATAGTTCTATAGGTGAACTGATGCCACCAATAAACAAAGTCGTGCTTTTACATCCATTAGATACAAAGGCAGTGCATGAGATATTAAGCTAGTGCTATGAAATAATAATGGAGTGCCTGGTACTAAATCAGTGCTCAGAGTTAATAAGATACTATATGAGACATTGTGTAATGCCTGAAATAAGGCAGTAACTGAGATAACAAGTCCCTTCATTGTCTGAGATAGTAATCTGACTGTCTGAGGCTTGATTCACATCTGCTTTTGGGTTTCCATTCAGGGGCACGCTTGGAGACCCCCAAAACAGAAACCTAATCCACATAAAGAAGCGGTTACTTTAGGAAGCCTGCGTACCCCATAAACTATAATGCGGTACGTGTGAAAAATGCGGAGAGAAAAATGCTGCTTGAACAGAATCCCAGAACGGAGATGTGAACCGAGCCTGAGATAGTAAGGTAGTCCTTAGAATACTAAATTAGTACTCTTAGGTTTTCCGGTAGTGCCTGAGATAATAATCTGACCGCATGAGATAATAGGGATATTGTCACTCCTTAGGGAGAGACCACCTTGTAGGTCTGTGGAGTCTTATAAAGCCATTTTTGCTCCACTGTGGGGGATCATGGGAAGAATATGCAAATATGTTTCCCAAGATGTAAATAGGGAAACAGTGCCTCTGTATGCTGCCATCTAGGGGAAGCTCCATTGAACATCATCCCCGACTTTCCCACAAGCCTTTGCTGCGATGATGCAGAATTTTGCCAAGTCAGTATCCCAGCTGTGGACAGCGCTGTTTCGATCTGATTGGATCTGATCAGCACAGCCTAGGGAGAACTGACTTGGCAGAGGTGAGAGACTTCTAGACCTGATTATGGGGATGTTGTCACTCCTTAGGGAGAGACCACCTTGAAGGTGTGTGGAGTCTTCTAAGGTAATCCTTAGAATACTAAAATACAGGTAGTGCATGAGATATTAAGGTAGTGATACAAAGTAATAAGGTAGTACCTGAGATATTAAAGTATAGCCTAAGATATCGCTGTACCCTGGGATAATAAGTCAGAGCATTGAGTTAATGAGTAATACATCAGTGTTTCGGAAAAGCAAGTCAGTGCACTATAACATAATATGTCAGGACTGAGTGATAATAAGTGAGCAGAAGATTCTATGATAATACATAATTACCTTCACATAATAAGTGCTGTGAGATAATAAGTCAGTGTTATAAGTTACTTCATCAGTGTCTTTAGATAATAAGTCAGTACTTTAATACAACAGTTTATTAAAGTAACAAGTCAATGCTCTGAGATAATACATCAATGTCTTGGGATATTAAGTCAGTAATCTGACATAATAGGGCAGTACTGTAAAGCGATATGTTAGTGCTTTGGGATAATAGGTTAGTACTCAGAGATAATAAGTCAGTTCAAGCAAGTATTCTGAAGTCACCGCTAAAGAATAATATATTAGTGCTTTGGATAATAGTACTCAGAGATAATAAGTCCGTTCATAAAGCGTAATATGTTAGTGCTTTGAGATAATAGGTTGGTACTCTTAGTACCTTTTTTGTCGGAGTCCAAGGCTCCTCCTTATTATGACTTACCTATTGTAGTTTCTTCATGATGCAATATTTCATGTAACGGGAGTTTATCATACGTCTCTTCCTTATAAACTATTACAAACCATAGTCATATATTGAGGAGCAACATACCGCTTTTGGTTTTTGTCTTATATTGGGAATAGAGAACGTCTTCCGAACTACATTTACAGTAATGACTGACTGCTGAATGTTTTATACAAATCAGGAATTAATAGCGATGATAACAAAATGTGACATTAGCGCACCCCATGTAGGTGAGAAATCTGAGACTATTGTACAGTACATTTAAGAGAGTGCAGTTCACGTCTTTATCTCAAGAGGAATTGAAAATTCTATAGAAATCTGACTTTTTCTGCAGTAAGGAGCACACATATAGGAGTGGTGAGATTGTCAGATTGTCAGATGTAGTAGTGGACACAACCTTTGATGATATTGGAATTTTTTTAGGTTATGTTTCAGATTTAGCCATATTGGCCATTTAGAGATTGAAAGATGTAACCTTGAGAATTTACCTCCTTGGACACATACAGTGGATTTGTACGTAGAATAGTGTAAACCTACAGCCATATTACCGCCCTATGAAAACAATTGTATTGCTGTTTAAGAGAGGACAGTTGTACTTTATTGGTCTAAGGGTTTCTTTGCACATCATGATCATGTGACAGATGTTGCACTGATTTTCCTAGAATTTTGGAAAAATTTAAATAAAATGTTTTACAGCAACTTGTGAATTATTTCCAAAGTTGATACCAACAATTACAGCGTCCATAAGGACTGATTCTTGGTTTCTTATACCTACCAAGAATCCACCACCTTCCATAAATGCCACTTTTATAGCAAATTTATACAAAACCCACCTTATTTGTAGTTCAGTTTTCAGAAAAATAGTACAAAAATTATAGTTGGCGGATATACTTTCCATGTGCCCCAAATATCATCTAAATCTTAATTAAGCCATATTTCTTTTGCCTAACTCCGCTCCCTAAGTGTCAGTTGTTACTGTCATCTTGGCATTCTATTCATAAATCTTGAAGATCAAGATTAACAGTCCTATTGACCCAGTCCAGATAAGGATTGCTGTGGTATCTATCATTGTGATTTGAATAGTGAAATTGACAATTAATACAATTATGATCAGCAAATCACAAAAATGTTCTTGATATAATCAAAGTCCTACCAAACTGTACATATTATTCTCAAATACAATCTCATCGGAGATAAATTAGAATAAAAGTGTTCTATTTCACAGGTTAATTGCCACGCTGATTAATTGCGACGCTGATCAATTTACACGCTGATCAATTGCGACGCTGATCAATTACCATACTATTACCCAGAGTAGTATAGGACCAGCTCCAGGTTGGCAAGAGAGACAGCTCATCCTTTCTATTACTGTCTGCCCCCTTTTATTCTGGAAAATGAATGAATTTCTGCCTGTCGGGTTGCGCCATTTATAATAAACGCTTTCCGTTTCTCAGCTTAGGTAGATGGAGTTTATGTTTGTTATAATGAAGGAAGAGCGGCGTGCAACACTTATGAATTTATGAGTGATTTACATCTGCTTCTAAAGTTCATAAATGAAATGGTGGAGAAGCAGATGCTTCATTCCTTGACTGTGTCGTGTCTGCACATACTGATGGTGAGGAGGAAGCTAGAATGTCCAATAAATCAGGAAAATCTATTCTCGCACTTGTGATTTCCAGCTTGCGTCTCCAAGCAGTCTTATTGTAAATGGCTTTCTTGAGAAGGCCTTAATGCCTTGTAACATTGTGGCTGTGGTCTCTTGACTTGGAATGAACAGATTCCCGTAATAAATGCTCCGAGAAAATGTCTCCACGTGGAGGGGACGAGAACGAGGAAGAACAGATGGGCGTCTTGGATCTGACCAGCTTATCTAGAAATTATTAGGGCACAGTCTTAGGTTCCAGATAGAGGGCACAGCGTGTTGCTATTCCACATTAATTAATGCAAACAAAGGAAGCGCAATCCTTGAGGTGTCTTGTTTCCATGGCAGTAAAGTTATGCGAGATTATAGTTGTAATAATTTCACCAGTAATTTCTGACAGTTGTCTGCAATGGAGCATCTGGCTTTTAGGTCATGGTGCTAGAACAAGGACAGTGAAATGTTACTAATGTAATTAATACTGGTCTTCCTCTCTGAGAGTCCTGACAGTGTCTTCTCAGGTAGTGATGAAGTAATTAAAGGAGCAGAGTCCTGTCCTCGGAAGTGATCTTTACCGTACATGAAAGTAAGCTCATGTATACCGTGTAGGTGACTTTAATTTTTGCATAACTCTGTACTTAAAGGGGGTTTGTCAATACAGACAATTATTCCTTATCCACAGGGTATGGCATAAGTGTCATATTGCTGGAGGTGCGACTTCTGAACCTCTTGTGATCATCTGGGGCCCAAAAGTTCCCCTTCACTTTCCATCTGAATGAAGGGCCAGTGTACTCTGTTCACTTCTAGGAGGCTTGCAGATATTGTGGTCCTGGAAACTCGATAGAAGTGAATGGATCTCTGGTTGGGCAAGCACACTGGTGCTTCATACAGATGTAAGGGGACTTTGCAGCCCCTTTACTACTGATCATTGGGGATCCCTGTTGCTGGGACTTCAGCTAAGACATGGGGCATGCCAATATGATGGGCCTTGTTTCTAAGTGTCATGATGTTACTGTGCCCCATGTGACCACCAAGGCCTAAACACAGACTCAGCAGTGACTCTAGGGTGCTCAGCCAAATAGCCAAAAGAGGATACTGAGGTGAGTATAATGGGTTAACATGTCACCACACCTCCCCTGGACCTCCACTTGTTATAGTCTAGGGTCTGAATAGACCCAGAGTTTAATAGTAATTTGTAGGTGATAAAGCAGAAACGCTTCAGGTACAAATGGAGCCCAAAACTTTTGGAAAATTTAGGTTGAATCATATTTTGATTTGCTCATCTCTACTTTTGAAGCATTGGTGAACACCAGTGGCATCAGCTGTCTAGGAGGACCTTTCCTTGCATTTACCTATATCTGTGAGATGGAAGGTGGTAGTTAGATCAGATTCCAGGGAATGTAATTTAGCGCTTCAACTCTTTATGATCTCATGAAAGAACAATTTAGATCAGTGATCACTATTGTAGGAAGTTAATGGTCTGTACATTGTAGCCATTTTGGGCACAGGATAAGGGAATAAACAATTCTCCTTGTTGATTTGGAAGATGCCCAATTGTCCTTTTTTAGGTCCTTTGCACAATACCATGTGTGGCCCACCGGACGCGGTGGGCAGCACACAGATATTACCCATGTTCTGCCTGTGCATTGGCCATGCTTCCACGGCCCCATTCATTTAATGAATGGAGGGCATGGAGGCACAGCCACAAAACCTACAGGAATATTATAAGACTATAGTCTTTCCCCCTGACGAAGCCACTTGCGTGGTGAAACGCGCGTCGGGGCGCGTACTGGTGCATGTTATACATACAGGTAATGCTCAACTATTTCACATGCTTTTCTCTGTGTCTGCAATACTAAGTGAAAATGTGTTGTTTCTTAGTAGCAATTGTTAGCCATTCAAGGTCTCTCCATGCACTAACTCATATACAGTAAATGATATCTGTTTTTCTCTTTAATTCATGGAGTGTTCCTCTTTATTAAATATTGCATTGACCTACTATAAAGCATATTGTTTCATGGAAGCCTATTAGTATGTATTTCATTGCACTTACTGTGGTTGTACCACTTATCTCTGAATTCATGTTCACTATTTATTAATATATATTTTTTCAATAAATTTATACATTTTTAGAATAATGTTGTCTTTTATGTGGTAGTTGGCCTGGTTTTGGCCAATGTGGTTGTTTTGATAATACTACCCGGAATTGCCCTATATTTTTGTTTAAAATATGCTGGAATCAGTAGAGTGGCACCTATTAACAGATTCTATGAACTACAATTGGTGGAGGAGGTGAAAGGTTCTCTTTAAAGAGGACCTTTTACCACTTCTCCTCACTTTGCATCTTTTAATAGGTGCCACTCCAGCGTTTTTGCCACAGTTGGATTTTCTTTCTCTAGCTCTCCTCCATTCCTGAGCAATCAGCTTGATCCTCCTAGGGATGAGCAAGATGTCCCAAGACTCCATCTGATAGAACAAAGCCAAAGGAATCGGGAACAAAACAGACTGTACCAATTGCCCAGGAATGGTGGAGACTAGAAAAAAAAATTAACTGATCTGAAAAGATCTGTAGGTTGCATAAATCGTATTCTAAATGTCTTTTTAATGCTTGGATGTCTTGGGTCTTCAAGAGTGAGAAAGTCTTTGTAACTGTTCTACACTCTAGCTAATGGATGAGGGCCCTGAATCCATTTTAACTCATTGTTCAAACCAGTGAGTCTTAAATTGAACTTAGTTTTATGTTGCTATTCCTATACAGTAGATTCACAAGTGTCTACCCGTCTTCAAAGATAGTCACCTGTCAATTACCAAGCCTAGTGGGTGTTGCCAAAGAAATATCATACCTAAAAAAAATGACATTAAGATTGAGAAATATTGTCATTTTAATGGAATTTCTCTTTAACCTAAATTAAATTGTGTCAATTTCCAAAAATAACTAGGAGTCCTATTATGTAATTTTAAAATTTAAAATTTGTAAATTAACTTGGCATAATTAGAAGGCAAAGGGGCACTTACTTTACCAGACACCATTGTATGCTCACAGTCGTAAAGAACTAAATTCGCAAATTTATCATCCAGAGCCTGATATTTTTGTTTCAAACCCACAGCATGAGAAAACGACGTCTTCATTAAAAATTCCATTCATGCTATCCCTAATAGAGGCGATTGTAAAAACAATTGTTTAAAGACAAAAGAAGAGACGGTATCACTACAGCTCGATACAAAATGTAAGTAATTAAGATGTGCAAAATGTTATACAATTTACAGGATTTCTTCTATGAATAATTAACTAATTGTTCACTGTTTTCTTTCTTGGGTATTAATATCTTCTAAAAAACACCAGTAAAGGGGCTCGTAGACGTAACGATTGGACCCCCATATGACTTGCACGCAAATGTTTTCCCGTTTAGCCTTTCTTGTAAAAAATCATAGTTATGTCAGAAACATGAGAGATTCATAAAGAAAAGGGTTGTCAACCCATTTGTATTGATGACCAATCCAAGACTTCTGTGAGGGTCTGACATCTAGAACCCCCACTGATCAACCAATTCAAAGGGCTTGCAATGACCATGACATGGTTTACATCACACACCATCTGTTTCATGGCAACTTGGTGACATTTTTTTTTAGATTTGTCCCAAAGAAGAGAATGGGAGGAAATGGTTTTGACATTGCATGACTGCTATGAATCAGACAGCATGTAAACAATAAAGGTTTCGGCACTCGTATGGATGTTACAGCCTTTTCAAACAGATGATCGGTGGGGCTTCTAGGCTCTTGAGGAAAATACCTATCAAGATGCTTTTGAATCAGCTACAACAGATCCATCATAGCCACAGTGGTACTGTTGTCATGGTTTCATAATGAAACACAGAATTTTTGATTAATTTTGAGGTAGATTCTAAGAGATCCTAATGGATTATAATGGATTTGTCTGGTTTCAGGTGTATTTATTTGATAAAAAATAGTTTATTAAACTCACTGTGAAATCTCTGCTGATATAATCTTGGTCTCCAAAATGGGCTCTCTGCTCACTGAAGTTCTAGATTACATGTCCTCAGGGGCATTACTACTGGGGTAGTAACGGTAGCCACTGCCACAGGGCCTGGAACATTCCTTTTCAGACCCCCGAATTTAATGATCGGAGGGCTAGGAGAGGTGAGGGAACATAATAAACAGTGTTACTTACCTCTCCTGGACTCTGGAAGACTTCAGGCCTATTTGGTGACGTCCCAGACATCACATGGCTTGTGTTATAATGCGGCTCAACACAGGACTGGCTCAAGTGACATCTCTTCCATCATTGAAGATGGCTGACATCAGCGGGGACTGCGCAGGAGTCCAGGAGAGGTAAGTAACATAGTTTTTTATGTCGGTGGGGAGGGCCCATGTCAAATGTTCAGCTTGGAGCCCCGCCATTCCTATTTACACCACTGCATGTCCACATAGCAGTTTATTGTTAGGGGCAGGGGCTGAAGAAGGGCGGGATTCAGGGAGTGAGAAATAAAGAGATAGTCAGACATAGCGTTGCAACTAATAGTGAGTCTCTATCTCACACAAGTGCTTTCACTACTCTTCTATAATGCCTCGCATGATGCTTATTATCAAATGCCTGAGCTGTATAGTCTTGTGCCAAAAATTTCCAACACTAGTGAATATCTTGAAACAAGTGCGATTCTAAATTAAGCTTTTTAATTGGAGCTTTAAGAATTTATAATTGATGTTCATAGATTCATGCAGATTACAAAAATGAAGGACTTCTAGACCTCAGTTTACACAAGGATTTATAGCAATAGTAATCGTACAAAATGATTGAAGATTTTATAAGACGCAGAAGTAGTGAGGGGCATAAGGAATAACGGGGCACTCCAAGTTGGGGTAGGTAAGGTTCCATTCACTTAAAGGACCGGGAATTACAGAGGATCACCGCGCTCAACTTATTGCCAAATGGATAAACTTTATTTTCGTACAAAGCACACACTACGCATTTCGGGCTTTTTCTTTCCTTTTTTTGCAATCCTTTTTTTCAGTTGTGTTTGGATCATGTGATTCAGATCCTTTGTTTTAAAGCTTACAATATATTTTGTTATTATTTGAATAGGTCCATCTTCTATATATATAGACAGTATTGACCCATTTGTCTACCAGTCCTTGAACATAAACGCAATATAATATACGTTATTGGTTAAATGGAATTTATATTTGGATGCATTTGATTTGTATGTTTTGTATTTCTACTTTTGTGTTACACAGCCTATACACTTGAGAAAGAGCACTCAGCCCGAAACGTGTAGTGTGTGTTTTTTACGAAAATAAAGTTTACCCATTTGGCAATAAGTTGAACGCGGTGATCCTCTGTAATTCCCGGTCCTTCGTGATATCACTTGACACCAAAGGTGGTACGGATCCTGCCATCTCACGACCTG
Organism: Leptodactylus fuscus; assembly: GCF_031893055.1. Lineage (NCBI taxonomy): Eukaryota > Metazoa > Chordata > Amphibia > Anura > Leptodactylidae > Leptodactylus > Leptodactylus fuscus. The sequence continues at coordinate 95,613,007 of NC_134271.1, forward strand.
GGGCGGAACCCCCCCCATCTTGAAGTGGTTCAAAGCTATATATAATGGTTGTACACACAGCCTCCTAAAGGTGAGAAGCTTTTTTCACTTTCCCGCCCATTTATCCATACGGTACTTCACTATATGCAGCTCGGTGCTGTTCTCTGTTCTTTATCTTTAAACTATTCACTTAAAGACGGATTGTTACCAGAAAGCTAAAGCTGTCCTTATCTTAGTAAATAAGAAGTCAGAACTATAGTTAAAGATTCGTTATTATGTTTCTTTTTGTTTACAAAGATATTGGCATTTTTCTCCTTTGTTTCAGCCATCTTTGAAAAAATTCTAATTTGTGTCTAACCTAATAGTTCAGATGGATATAATAAACTTTGTAATATATTTTATCGCAGGAAAGTGCTTCTATCTGCTGCTATCAGCCTCTCACCTATCTGCTCAACTGTTTAATAAATTGGAGACAGAAGGCAGTTTATAGAAGTCTATGGAGAGGGGAGGGGGAGGAGGATGAGAAGTGAATGAGAAACAGAGAGAAACAAGCATCTTAGAGAAGATTAGAGTAAGATATCTCTCTCGACAAAGCTTTATTCACGTCTATACTGTTCAATTCTGCTAAGACCTGCTGAAGAACTGCTATAAAATGCTACAAATCTTATTGTTTCCTGTGGCTCTACCCCCTCACTATGTGCTATTTGGAATACTGGTGTCTTTTCATATGGTCGAGGGGTGCTACTATCTATATGCACCTGTATATTTTACTATGCCTTACATTTTAGAATTCTGAATGCGAAATTTGTGTTTCTCGTTCTTGTTCAACAAGTTTGTATAGACACCTGGATTCACATTTAGTGCCAAGCCAATTGTAGTGGGCGTTGTGAACCAAGCTCCAAATGCAATTTAAAGTGTTTGACTAATGAAACAATAGTTTGTTTGAGCCTCCTTTTCATGTTCTGCGGCATTCAGACATGAAATATGACTGTTTACAGTTTCCTTGTCAGCAGCGCTGCCATACAGTAAGAATCCTCCTCATCTCCCGCCGTTCATTGTGCAAAATAAATAAATATTACGCTCTACATGTGCCGAATATACAATGAGATTTAAGTAGACGTATTGACGCACTTCTACACTTTTAATCTTATTATACCTTTGATTTTCTTTTCATCCTAACTTTCTCTGATGTGTATTTGTTAGGGTTGTGAGGACGTGAAGTTGATAAAGCTTTGTGAGAAGGTTCGGCAGGAAGGAGGGGCGAGGTGGTTACTGTCTGTCAACAGAAAATAGGATTCACATCGTAGGTAATGTGGCAGTGCTGAGGTTGGCAAATGTAGCAGAGTTAAGTTTGTCACTGGGAACAATGCCCATGATAATATAACAATATGTTCTCTGCAATTTCACATGGGACTGCAAGTAAGGACTAATGCACAAAGCCTAAATCACTACGCGCAGAATCTCTCTGAGTGTGTCCTACAGAGCTATAGGTAGTTTGTGTGGTGCCGCACCGTATTATGGAAGTATTCGCCCCTACAAATACATCTATGGGAGAATACTAATGTAATACAGGCGCAGAGGTCTAGGCCATTATACAGAATGTGCACATAGGACCCTAACCAAGGCATACCATGTGTTATATAGAATACAGGTGTCTTAATATATGGTTACAGGCCACTGGACTCGCTCAGGCAACAATAACAGGTCTGAACCCCCACTATATCTACTCTCCTCAATAAAACCTGTCATTATGTTTTTATGTGATTCCTACTGAATTTGATGCCTTTGCGTATAATCAAAGGATGTAAGGAAACAAATGGTGGTCCAACAGGGTGATACGAGTTCTGTATTATCGTACTGTACAACTCGGAAGGCCTATGGAGCCACAATATGCCCCTCCGTATGAGCTCTAAACCTCTGACAATACCTTATATCAAAGAGTTAAAGTGAAATTATCAACAGGATTTTCACCATTGAACCCACAACACTGTCAGGCAGGGTGTGAATGTCCTTTTTAGCTTTTTCTTTGTTACATTAATAATTGTCCATTTACCTATATAAATCACCTCAGAGGTCTGTTGCGAATTAGTTGAGGAAAGTCACACTGACCTGTTGTCTGAGACGTCACACTGACAGGTTATATGGGGAGATCACTTCAGTTGTCAATATGTTGTAGCATCTAGAACCATGACTCTAGGTCAGAGGATGGTATAGAGGCGAAGGTACAGGAATGGGCGCTATATCTGTAGCTCCCATTCTTAGACTAGGTTCCCATACCTTTGTACTGTACTGCGCCTGCATCCATACAGCAAAAAACAGACACAGATGGGTTCTATGAAAAAAAAAGTGCAGCTTTCTCTCCATTTTTTGGCTGGACATAGACAGACAGGTTTTTTTTTTCTGCTGTATGCTTTTTTTTAGAACAGATGTATGAGCATTGTAGTAATGTTGTGATGTGAACCTAGCCTTACCTGTGTCTTTAACTGTTGATAGGACTGATTCAGTAGGAGTTATACCCACAAATATCTCAGCTTTAAAACAACACCAGAACCATTGTTCTAAGGGCTACAGAGCTCAACATATCGGCATCTAAATTTATACCACCATCCAGCCTCTCAGTGTGACTTCCCCAGTGATTTTTATAGGGAAATGGACAATTTTTCTCTTAAAAGAGGGAAAACTAAAAAAAAGGGATTTCATTTCCTACCTGTCAATGCTGTGCATTTAGTGGCGAAAATCCTGGTGACATTTTCCTTTGAAGAGTAAGGCTCCATGTAGCGGGCTGCGGGAAAAACTGCAGAAGCAACACATTGCGATTTCCAAAATCCTTATGGTTTTGGAAATTGCAGTGTTTCTGCGCCCATATTATTCTGGAATTTGTGGATGGGATTTTTTAGAATCTCATCCACTTTGCAGTGACTGTAAAACGCCACGGTTTTTGCCATGGTGCCTCCGTTACGTGGGGCCCCAGCCTAAAGGAGTATTCAATAAATCCCATAAATGTCTGATAGTTACAGGTCCCTTGTGTCTTTCTATGGAGGACAATAGTCCCTGAAAACTATACAAATAGCTGAGAACTATAGAGAGGTCTACATACATGCACGAACAACCCTCAATTCATTCTTTGCTTGACAGTGTTGGCCTCCTTACGCTAAGCTCAGACATCCGCCCATGACTCCTCTTTATTTTCCACTACCCGGCTTCCCTCTGAGATAAATGAGCCTAACCAATGGGTGCCCCGCACTGTACCCTGCAACTAAATCAGCCACAGAATCCACAACGAGATCGAGCAACATGTTTAATTTTTCAGAATCTTGTTGAACATAATGAGATGCTGAATCAGGGTGGAATCTGCCTTTGATTTTGATATTGAATCTGTTTTAAAATCAGCGTTAGAGTCCACCATGTGAACAGGCCCATATTAAGGCAATGGGGGTAGGGAGACCTCAATTCTCCATTTAGGTGTTGATCCTACCAGTGCAATTTACATCTATTATACATGCATGATATATCCATATCCATGGGATTTGGAATAGCCTTTAAATAACACATTCAGCCCTGCTACATCTTTATATCAGAAAAGTTCATTAGAAAATGTGTTTTTAGGCCTATTGCTAAAAACAGTGCTGCATTTTGCCAGTGATCTATTGGGGTAAATATGCTAGCTTCCATGCACAGTGTTATTTTTATGAGACTCACTGTCAGCCATGGAAGTTTTCAAATAAGAACAGATTCCTGTATTTTGCAGAGAAGTTCATTTTGACAGACACAGCATCGCAAGCAGCTCAACAGCATGTTGATTGCTTATACTCTATTTCATTTCTACCAAAAAGCAAATACATCTCTTCACCTAAGTAGAAGAACTGAATTTTTCATCAGCAGTTAACAAATGTTCATGCAAAAATAGGCAGGCACTCTGCCAAGTTGTTCCAGATTGTCTAATAGAGCTAATTTTTGTAGACTATTAATTTGTCTTCTTAACTCAATCTGCATTCCAAACACATAAAACTGCATTTTACTCCGACTATAATTGAAACACTATATATGTGTAATGCAAAGTAACAACAGGAATACATGGGAATCCATCTCAACATGCACGTCATCTCCTCAGCTACGAACTAAAGAGATTGCAAAGCCATAGGTAGTTGTTTATTGCACTTTAAGGAGACTATTTTTGAAGTGTTACTTTGAATTATCTTCTAGAAGTATAGCATTGTCTGTGCAGAAGAGGATTTTATTTTCCTGTGCTCACATACAGTTCTAAGCCTATAAGCCAATTATACTGAATCGCCTTGTGAAAAAAACTCCTCTATAATTTACCTGCAAGCTTTAAACCTCTCACAATATTGTTTGTGTTAGTACAATTATTAGGTAGAAAGTAGTCTTGTTATTCGGCTTAGTTTCATTTTAATTTTTTTAAAAATTTTTATTTTAAATTTTTTACTTTTTTTCAGATTTAAAATTTGTATAGTTATGCAATTACATTATCACTAATTATTATTAATAATATTCTATTTATATGCATTATTGATATTATTAATAACTAATAATAATACCTGATGTATAAACATTGCAAAAAAATGTTTTAGATTAATTTTACCAATGTGTAATCTACTAACTACTACTATGCATTTTAACAAATTAATGAATTTGTTTCATATGACTTTATAGTAATTAATCTATGTAATACATTTTAATATTAAAATAAAATGTTTGATAGTAGCAGTTTGATGTATTTAAAAAATATTAAATATATATAAAAGTACACTTTTAAAAAAAATGTGTAAAATTAAATTTATCTCAGATGAATTAATCTTGTCTCTAAATCTTCTCTATTACACTTAGTATTTTCCGATATTTTTGTGCCTTACAATATCTATGGAGAAAGCACAAGAATTTAGCTTTACTTTGGTTATATTAAATAAAATTCACAAAAAATATAAATTGCGCCACCAGACATCAAAGAGACATTAGTTCATGGAGATAAAAAAAACAAAACATTGACACACAAAAAAAAAAGAAAGAAAAACAACAGATGATATCTGTAATTATTAACCCTACCCATTAGGTGAGAGATATATTTGCTTCGTAGAAATAAATACACAGCAGATGAGGCATAAATTATAATTTTTTTTTAATTTACCATTTACGTGTATTGTAAGGCAGCTTAGAATAACATTTTACATTACAAAAGTGTATTCACGAAAATAATGAAATACATAGTCCTAATACAATTAAATTATTGCCTCATTGTCAAAAGAAAACAGGTACAATATTTACAAGACATTATTTTTTAATTTTTTTTCCATTTTTTCCCCGAAGAATTTGAAAACCAGGATGCCTTTGCATGTTTGTGTGTATAATAGTCTAAACTGAAAAGCATGTGGTTTATGCATTATTCATTGCTTTATGTTATCTGGATGTCATATCTGAATGCAAGAACTGGTCATTGAGCCCTGTTACGTAACATGCTTTTTCTTACCTCCAGCCGAGTCGTGGAGCGATGTGGGAAGGCCTCTAGAAGCGAAAAAAAATAACGCCATATAGCAAAGTTTTAATGAAAAGGTTTGTCTGCAAGGTAAGGCTTTGAAAATGATTTCTCTACTCATCTGAAACAGGCTTCCTTCTGTCAAGCCAGTCAAAGACATCATTGGCAGATACCACGGAACAAGAGAATCAGTGCATCTTGGCTGTCATAGAAAAAGCAGCGATTTTAAATAATAATTGAGAGTGAAGTGGCATAAATTAAACAAAGATGTGATTAGATGAGAAAACAACAGGAAGATAGAAAACATCATATCCATACAGCACACGTTCATGCTAGCATGTTACATCTTAACGTAAAGGAAAATATTGTGTGTATGTAATATATATATATATATATATATATATATATATATATATATATATATATATAGTATATATATGTAGATATTATACATAGTCTTTCCATATATATATATATATATATATATATATATATATATATATATATATATCTTTCTGTATACTATACCTGTCTATCTATTCATCTATTAATCTAGGAGCTATCTGTCTAACAATAATCTATCCATCCATCTCCCTGTCTATTGATTTGTGTGTCCTTCTATTATCTATTTTCAGATGTAGGAAAACACAACTTGAATCTGCTATATGTTAAGTTAAACTTTGCTAAATCTGTACATTTATCTATTATCCATACCTACCTATTTATCTATTGATCTAGCCATATGACTGTGTGTCTGTCTTTCTTTATATTATCTACATATGTAGGAAAGAACAACTTGAATCTGATAGTTTGCTACAGCATGATAATTTACAACAAATTTACAGCAAAAGCTGGTAAAAGCTACTTATCTATTTATCTATCTCTCTAAGCATGTATCCACCTATCATCTATATTGTATAGTTGCTTAGATTTCTACATACAGAAGAAAAGTAGTTCCAATATTCAATATCTAGCAATAATCTATCTATCTATCTATCTATCTATCTATCTATCTATCTATCTATCTATCAATCATCTATCTATCTATCTATCTATCAATCAATCAATCAATCTATCATCTTTTTTTATCTATCTATCTATCTATCTATCTATCTATCTATCTATCTATCTATCTATCTATCACAACAGTATATAAATGTATATTATATAATCCTGAAGTGACTTCAAACACTTGCTTATTCACAGGAAACTCTTGCTGCCTCTTCCTTAGCATAACCGCATGTTTTGCTCACGTCTTTACCTATTCGTATAAATTATGAAAACAATAAATGCCCCCAGTGAATGCCAAACTCATATAAAGCAAGTCTAGATTCAGGGAAATGTTAATTGGGAAATAAATTACAGTATTATATTTTTACAGGATGCTCTACATACACAAAAACTCCAGATATAGGCCAACAAGTCGACATTTTATTGAAGTGATGTTACTGTACACAAAAACAGTTTGAAAAACTCACTACATTAAAAACCTTAAATACTAAATATTCAGACATATTTCTTCTGATAAATGTTATTTAAACAATTCAAGAGTTTAGCATGACAATTGTAAAACCAAAGTGAAATGATTTTAATCTGGCCTCTGATAATTCAGAAAAAAACGGAATAATGATCTGGAATCTGATGTCAGCAGAGAATATATATCATAAGGAAGGAAATATATCTGTGGTTATACCTTAGAACCGTGGTCATAATATCATTTTTGGTTGTTTTTTTTTTAATATTCTTTTTCTGTGTCTCAAATTTTTTTGGTTCTAAGGCCATTGCTGGACACCTTCTACTTGGCCTGAAGAAGACACCCGTCCGTCATTGGAACTGAATAAACACGGCCTTCCAGCCTAAAGTTACTTTTTGTGTTGCATCGTTCCACAGTAGCGCTCTATACAATTTCCTGTTTCTTTCGCACCTCATTTTCTGTTCCACCACCCTTTTTGGCTGGTGTCCAGGTAGGAGCTGCAACTGTCACCATTGGGTCCACACCAGAACCCATCTACGGGCGCCAGGTTTTCTTTTTATTGATCTCTAATAACCCTGTATATTTGATAATCCAGGAACTGTCAGTTGTCTTTGATGTAATACTTTATCTATCTATATATCTTCTATTATCTATCTATCTATCTATCTATCTATCTATCTATCTATCTATCTATCTATCTATCTTCTATTATCTATCTATCTATCTATCTATCTATCTATCTATCTATCATCTATCTTCTATTATCTATCTATCTTCTATTATCTATCTATCTATCTATCTATCTATCTATCTATCTATCTATCTATCTATCTATCTAGTTATTATTAATAAAAATTGAATCACTAAATCTTGTATGCTTCATTTTTCTTTAAGGGGAATGTATCACCATTTTTAAAATGTATTGCCTCTTGCCTCTGAGATTCTCCTTAACTCTGTAAGGGCTCGTTCACACCTGCGTCGCCCTCTCCGTACTGCAGGTTTCCGTTTCCTGCCTAAAACAGAGGCAGGAGACGGAAACCTGCAGGAGTCTCTCTCACCCATTCATTTGAATGGGTGAGAGAGATGTCCGGCCGTGAGCGGCGGTGAGCGTTTTGCGCTCTCCGCCGCGAAACCGGGTTTTATAATCCGGACACAGAGTCGGACATGCAGTACTCTGTGTCTGGATAAAAAAATCCGGTTTCGCGTCGGAGAGCCTAAAACGCTCACCGCCGCTCACGGCCGGACCCGGTCTATGGTTTCCGTCTTCTGGCATGCAGAAGACGGAAACCATAGAACGGAAAGAAGAACGCAGGTGTGAACCCAGCATTTAGTGATATTATAGCTTTCTCATGGCCATAGGCAGCAATAGACTGGGGGCTGATTCATTGAGGTCTATGGCAGAGTTTTCTAGACATGCTCTGTGCAGGGAGAGGACGGAGATCAGATGTGACTTCATCTACTGTCATTGGGGAAGCAATGATGGGGTAGTGGTGTTATCTATAGAGGTGTTATGTTATCTCTTGTCTGTGATGTAGGTGACTGTCACCCTCACCTTCACAGAAGTGTCAGTCAATGATTAAGCCTAGAGGCCGCAGTAAAAAAGGCAGAATTTAGTACTTTCGGAAACTATAGACAGGGGCATTGTAAACATTAAAAAAAATCAAACGTTCTTAATAACTTGGTTGAATTTTTTTTTTTTTTCTGATGACACATTCCTTTTAACTTGTTGAACCTTTCCTCACTTATACTTTCTCCGAAAAAAAAAATCAATCTGCCAAGTCATGTCTATAACAATCCATTAACTGTTTGTACGATCTGTAAAACTGGATGAGAGCAACAGGTATAAGCAAGCCTGAAAAATAGGATATCTCCAGGAATGGAATTGGTGCCTTACAGGTTTACAGAGAACTCTCATCATTGCGGACAACTACATCTCTTATTATGATGTACTGTGCATGGCGAAGCTGTTAGGGTAGTAAGGTTAATGTACTGAGACCAGGTCTATGGGTCCTGTTAATACAACCAAGTTCCAAAAATATAACATTATGCAAAATAAAAACTTCTTATAGCAATGATATTTATTTGGGATGCTGAACAGAAGATCATAACAGTGACAGCACTGGGTAGTACTCTCAGTGACCGTCTGCTTCACCCCAAGTGTGAGAAGGAGCGTTATCAGAGGTCCTTCCTCCCAACCACGGTCAGGCTGTATGATCAACATCAAGCTAAGTGGAGATCACTCCGCACAGAGAACTAAATGATCCTGAGTCTTTCTCTTTTCCTTTTAGTTTCTATGACTCCTAGTATCTTTTTCTATCTGCTATTCTGAGCTTGCATGTGTTCTTTCATGTAATATATTACAGTATTATCCATGCTGCTGTAAAACTCTGACTTTTCCCATGCTGGGACTATTAAAAGATTATCTTAATCTAAGGTTACATTTTAACCCTCACTGGATGCCAGAAGTCTCGATCAGGTCAGGTCATATCAGTTTTTATTAATCCATTCAAGCAGTTGTCCATCTGATTAATAGAAAAGGCCTAGAATAGTCGAAAATAATAAAATACCGTAAGTCATATCTACATTATTTTTCCCCACTGCTCCCATTCCCATTCTTTCCTGTTGTTCTCTACTTCCTATTCCACATCACACATAGCAAAACAACTCTCTTGGCCTACTGATTTTGTTTTTACATTTTACTATATATTGCAGAGGCTAAAGGGAGAGGGAATTACTTCTTTTTACATGGGCTGTATGTTAAAAGGGGCTGTAAACAGAGGAGTGATGTTATGCAAATGATTGATGGGGTTGAAGCATCAGGACCCAGGAGCAGTAAGTACAGAGGGGTCTAGTCTGGGCTTTGCTTTCATTTTGAGGTTTAATCAATAATTAATTTTGACGTCTGCTTTAAGGTCTGAATTTATCTTATCATTATCTTCTAAGGACTATGCAGGTGCACTGCCATAGAACCCCTTTTAGGTTGCTTTTTCCCTCTGGCGTTCCTCCCACCCTTGTTCTCGAGCTTTCTCATCCCTCATAGAGTTCTGCCAACTAGTTTCACACTCTTATATTCTGATTAATGCCTTGCTCACCGGCATTGAGGATGATATGGGTACCCAGACTCCTTGGTTGCATGGTTTCCAGGAATTCCTGATAGTGCTCTTGTTCCTTGACTACTACATTGGTCTTAATGAGATCCTAAATTTTAACCTAACATTTCACAACCTTATTGCAGAAAAGTTGGGCCACATTCCTCTTTGTATGGATCTTATATCTCAAAAGTGACTCTCCTGTATGAAAAATATCACTTATTTTGTCTGAATATCAACATAAACCCTTCTTTCAAACCATTTGATCCTAGGAGCTCAGGGGGCTTTCAGTTTGTATCTGATTGGTTGCCATACACATTAGTCCCTGATTCAGGAATGCTTATTTGACCAATAGCTTTGCCTCTGATGAGTAGCAAAAGGCGTCCAATCCTTCTTCTGCTTCACATCTACTGTCAGGGACTTGTTGGGCTACCTTCATTGACTGACATAAATCTAAGGATTGGTACTTGGCCTCATGGAAGAGACCATATCAGAGTTGGAAGATTCAAAAGCAAGGCATTCTGGGAAAGGTATACAACTTGGAAAAATGAAAAATATGTATCTAGTGCCCTCTATTGGAAAGCAGCTCCCTATCAGTTTTGATTGACTTTCAGTAAGGCTTGTGTTATGACTTGGGGTATAAGCCAAATCAGAAATTCCTTCTAGATGATAAAAACTGCCAACAACTCTTTCAGCCATACATTATCCCATACATGTAAAGGGTATGATCAGGTGAGTGGCCTCCAACTTAGGACTCAATAACTGTTGTGGAACGGATGTTCTTGTTGACTGCTAGACATTTATAGGTTTATGAACACTTTACTACACAGTCATACATATCACAGTATCCCATATACAAGCATAAAAATAATATAACCTAAGAGGAAACACATAAAACTTGTAATCTTTTTTTTTAACTTGTGATGGGGTAAAGATGTGAAGGCTGAAGAAAACTTTTCCTGCAGCTGCATCTAGTTTAATCTCAAGATGTATCTATTGCTTTACCCTCTCTGGTTATCTATGGTCTGTGGTATAAGACTCCAACAGCAGCTGTCTGACATAGGTGGGTGTAAAACGAGTGGGCGACTTAATGCAACTCGCATATCCTTTATCTCTTTTCCACTTCCTCACTTGTGAGCCCTAAGATAGTTCTCAAACTGTGATGTTTGGCAATTTACTTACCAGGTGGATTGGTGACCAAATAGAAAACGTAAGTTAGTAATACAGAGGTGAATAAATATCAACCCTTTTATGTTTTTAACCTTAAAAATTATGTTTATTAAATTCTTAATATATATTTATTAGGGATCTGAAAAATAAAGTGAAATAAGATAAAGATACTTGGCTATCTTCTCCAAGCCAATAGAGATGGGTAGACATGTAATAGAGAAAGCAGCAACAGTGCACATGGCCAGTGTTCTTGTGACTGGGAAGGGTTTATACGTGGGGGTCCCTGCAATTGGACCATTACCTATCTCACAGTTATATCCAGCGTATAATATTATAAAAACAATAACTTGTAACTTGTAAATAAGTAGAGATAGACAAAATGGTTTGTACCATGCTGGGTTTAACCCAAATACTCTAAATTATTATTATTTTTAAAAATCGAGCACATGGAAATTTGTCTCAGGCTTGGCATGCTCATGTGACCACTAGTGGCCCAAGCATAGACCTAAGCAGTAGCCCTGGGCCAATGACATCACAGAGGAACGCCGGATGTTACCAGGAGACCAACAGACGCTGCAAGGGGGACCAAAAGAGGTAACGGAAGAGGAGCATGAATGTGTTTTTAAACCCCCCAAACCTCCACTTATTATACTTTGAGCTCTGTAGAATCCCCAGAGTACAATTATGTAATTTTCATATTGACATAACTTCGGCTGTATTGCCTTACAGTGCTAGATACATTGGTTTATAGGAGCCTTAAGAGTGGTCTACATTATGTTTTAAGACAATTTACCGTATTTTACGGACTATAAGGCGCATTGCCCATGAGCGCCTTATAGTCCGTCTCGGTTCATATATAAGGCGCACCGGACTATAAGCCGCAGTCCGGTGCGCATTATATGTTATTGAAAGCGGCGGCAGGCAGACTTTGCCAGCGGCCGCTTAACCCCCCGCGTGCCAGCCGCTTCTATTGGAAGCGCTCGGCAGGCGAGGAGGGGCTCTATCAGCAAAATCATGCTGATAGAGCCCAACCGTAAAAGTTATATTAAACTACCCCCCCGTTTTAACATAAAACCCTGAAACAGAATGTGAAACTTACCGAGCGGTGCAGGTTGGGCGGGCATTCAGGCCTCCTCTTCCTCCGATGTTCCGTCCTCCTCCTCCGGTGCTCGCGAACTGATAATGGCCTGGACGCATGCGCAGTAGCCGTAGTAGAAGCATTATGATATTGCGCATGCGCCCAGGCCATTATCAGTTAGCGAGCGCCGGAGGAAGTGGTCAGGACATCGGAGGAAGAGGAGGCCTGAATGCCCGCCCGCCTACCCTGCACCGCTCGGTAAGTTTCACGTTCTGTTTCAGGCCGGCGTGACAGCAGGGCTTCCGGACACTTCCTATTCATTTCTATGGGAGCCAGCATGCCAGCGCTCCCCATAGAAATGAATGGACTGCTTTTTTCCATTCATTTCTATAGGGAGCGCTCGCATGCCGGCTCCCATAGAAATGAATGGGAAGTGTCTGTCCATTCATTTCTATGGGGAGCGCTCGCATGCTGGCTCCCATAGAAATGAATAGGAAGTGTCCGGCAGCCCTGCTGTAATGCCGGCGTGTACGGCTGTGATACACGCCGGCGTTCCGTAGTGTGAATGCCCCCTTACGGTGCCTTTTATGTATGTATGGAAGCGGCACGCAGACTTTGCCACCGCTTCCATCCATATATAAGGCGCACCGGACTATAAGCCGCACTTACGATTTCTGAGGAAATTGTAAGTTTTTATGTGCGCCTTATAGTCCGGAAAATACGGTAAGTTGTTCTGAATATGTTCGACTTGAAATGAATCTAGGACTCAAACACGAAACTAATCTTGAGAAGTACACCTATCTCTAGCTATAACTGGAATACCCCTTTGAGCACCCTCTAGTGGTAGTTGATGGATGGAAAAATGTTATTTTTGGATGTCTGTGCAGGATATTTTGTGCTCTGTAGTAGAAAAATGAAGCCGTAACCCTCATGAAGATATATTTGTAGATTGAAAGTTTATTTTGTCCATCTTTCTATTGAATAAATACAATACTATTGTACAATATAAACCTATAATACTGTAGTTACTACTCTGCATTTATAATCTATGAAGGCAAGGGTTGGTGTTTATTCACTTCTGATATTCTGTCTCAATGTTTTAACCCCTTGTACAGTGCTTTCCTTTATATGTATGGACCAATAATGGCTCCACTAAGAATGTATTTGAACATTATCTATCTATCTATCTATCTATCTATCTATCTATCTATCTATCTATCTATCTATCTATCTATCTATCCATCCATCCATCCAATCTATATAGTATCTAGCCATCATCCATCTACTGTACCTATAAATCAGACATATTTAATTAAAGGAGGTATATTTTCTATTGAATTCAATTGGTTATATATTCTTTTACAAGCTACAGTATATAAATATATTTGTTTTATGTACACAAGGCAATGCAACCTCTATATGGTTGGTCTATTTTGTATCATGAATGGCTCACAGCAGATGGATACAGATTCCAGTAATGGTCTCTACTTGACCATCACTGATGTCCTGCAGTGAGTACTGTGTCCATGACATTCTTCGATAGCACCACTTAGGATAAATTTCAAGAAAGCAAAGGCAATTCAGGCCACGGAGTGAATGATGTGTTACCATTAACATGTCAGATGTCAGAATATAAAAGGAAAAGCTCAGTTTTTCAGTGATAGAAACATGTAGCCTTTGTGATAACAAAACTGAGAAATATTTTGTCTATTTATTTTATTTATTATGAATATAACGAATATTTCCTATGTTAAATTTTGTACTTTTTTGTCTTCTTTTATATTAGACATCCATCTTTATGTACTTATTTATTTTATTTAATATACATTATTTTACTATTTGCCAGTTTTAAGTGTTTTATTTTTTTTATATGCATTTATTTTTTTGTATTGTGTTATAAATATAATATTATTTTAGTTTTCATTTCATGATGTTTGTTCATTTAATGTTATTAATTTATTTATTTTTTATTTTGAATTTTATAGATACCTTTTTTTTTACTTAACTTTTTATATAATAATTTATACAATTTTAAAGTGTATTGTTAAATTTTACACAATTTGCATTTTAAACATTTTTTCCCCATTATGTATGTATTAATCATTTTATGTCAAGTTCTAGCTTTATTAAGCTATATATACAGCACATACTGGCATCACCCTTTATTAACATAGAGTAGGTAAGAATGCTCTATGTAAGCTGGCCTTGAGCTGCTAGACAATAGAAATCCTTCATAGAAATGGAAATATTACATTGTTTAATACTATCCTAAAATGCAAACTTAAAACATAAATTAATTTTTGCAAATAAGCTACCATTGCCCTGCAAAAAAAGAATTTAAAGATTCTGTCTTGGTGGTATCGGTGTCCTGACTTTCTCCACAGAATTTAACCCATTGCGACTGACTGGTGTTGGTGCTGTGGCACTGAGAAAGGTACTCTATACCACATCTGGTTGGAGTGTGACATTCTCGGACGCTTCTGGGACGCTGTGTTCTCCCTGTATGCTAGGGTGTGTGGACGCACCATCACAGCCACTCCCCAACTGGCCCTTCTTTCAGTTATGCCTGGCAGAATTTCTATGGCAAAGAAGGATCTTCTATGACACTTTCTCATGGCTGCCAGAACCCTTATTCCCAGGCACTGGTGGAGCACAACTGCACCCTCCCTGGTTGAATTTACACAGAATCTTATTCTAATAAGGAAAATGGAGGCCCTGGTGGCGGAGGATTCCTGTGATCCCTCCAAATTTGATGCTCTTTGGTGCCTTGGGTGCTGTTTCAGGAATCATTTGAGTTCTTCTCTTTCTTCTCCTGATCTGGGGTTACTTAACTATTCTCTTTTCTTTTAGACGGTTGCTGGTTGTCTAACCCCCCCCCCCCCCCCAATGTCTCCCCTCCTCTCCCTCCTCCTCCCCCACATCTGTATTCCTGGTTGCTTTTCCCACTGTGTGTTTCTCTTTTCTGTTTGTCTATCTCATTCCTATCTGAAGATGTTAGTTTTATGATTCCATATACTTAGGTCTTCACTCCCTTGCCATTATATATTGTGTCTCAGAATTTTGGGCAGGTTCTCCCCTAGCCCTTTGTATATTCAGGAGGCCTGTGCGCCTTTGCATCTCCTATTCATTTATATTGTGTTTTTTTTTTCACTTTTATTGTATTTGAAAACTCTAATAAATATTGTTTGCACTTGAAACATAAATTATGCTTAAATAAAACACTAGTGATATGACCATTAGGGCCATGACATATCTAGAATGGATTAGATGATTCTTCCTGTTTTATATAATAGAACTATTTTGGGCACGTTTCATAGTTGGGCTGGTAGATGACTCTTAGGTAGTGTACATGGCATATTAAGATGATAAGTGCCTATTTTTAGATCTTTATTTAGCAATGTACAGCATTGAGCATTGTAACTGTTGACCTGCCAAAGACCATCTTAGACCCTGAAGGCAGCTTCACATTGGGTTATCGTCTGAACTTGTAGACCTGTTCTAGTAGGAACCCATTACCGTATCAGAACGATGGCCAGTTTGAGCCAGGGCCAAGTAGAGAACCCTAGAGGGCCTGTCTTGCTTTAGTAACGAGAGGTAATTTATGATAATGATGAATTCAGCTCAAAAGCAAAGTCATCTACATTTGAAAAAAGGTATGTCCTCATTACTTGTTATGTCTCTGGGTGCTTTCAGGATTCTGCCATTAGTATTTGGTCACGTTTCAAAGAAAAAAGTAAATACAATAATTATTTTTTCTTTATAATTTGCCACTTATAATAGCCAAGTGACATGTTTTTGTCCTTGGGCCTTGGATTATAGGTAGCTATACATGTTAGATAGCTGTTAGCTGAACACACATTCTACTGATAACTAACCTTGATTTACATGTACACTTGACTTGGCCAAGCATGCGTGTGTTCTTAGTGAAGACTGGGGAATAAGCCGCTGTCTCTCTGCTGTACACATGGACCAAAACACCTAAGCTATTAAACTGAGACTATGAATTGTATTGCATTGTTTATATAAGGAACACTAATCTAAGTCTTTTACCAAAGTACCGCCACTTATGATCGCCAAGCAGGAGTTTGAGATCCTTCAGAAAAGCTTCATAAAAGTCAACAGATTAACAGGAAAAAAAAATAGAGAAGGAAAAGAAATTACTTCCAAAATGGCACTACTTTTTTCTATCTAAGCGAGGGCATTTCCAGTGCTAAAACAGAATGTTAATTGAAATCAAACTGTGCCAACAGGAACATTGGAAAGAGACCAGTCAGGATTACACTAATTAAGATATCCATAAAGAAGAAATAATTAAACAGGTTGAATTGCCTTAAAGAGGAATCACGAATAAACTGAAACAAAATAAATGATTGAGCTGCTACGACAGATCCTCAGTGGACCCGATCCCCAGAACTCTCTGAAGGACGACAAAGAAGAAGAAGACTTTCAAAGGCATCTAGAAGTGTTTGGATTATCCTTCTTGGGCATGAATTGGAGCCAGACTGCAATATATCTGAACGTACCAATGTGAACAATCCATCATGTGCCCTCCCAAATGAGTTTGCCTCCACATGGTTTACCTTGAACATTCAACCTATAAAGCTACATACAAGTACATAAAGATGTTTAGCTTGAATATTTATGGACCCACCTATGATGTTGCTATTCTTACTGGCGTATGAAAAAGGGTCTGATTTTTATTCCCCAAAAACAGTGCCACTCTAATTCATGGGTGGTGTCTGCTATTGTAGGTTAGCCCAATTCACTAACAGCTCTCTGAAATATGGTCATGTACAAGAGAAAGTGTTTCTTAGAATCAAAAGACTTTTCTACTATCATAAATGCCTTTAAACCAACCATCAGAATTTATCAGAAATGTGAACTATAGTACACTGCACCTAACATACCGTTGCTGTTTTAGTAGCAGTGCACTAACCCTTTGGAAACCAGATTATGTTAATGAGGGTGTCCCAACAGGATAACCTATCCATTTGTTATATGGTAGAAAGGATGATGTCCAGCAATCAAATGCATCCAATAAAACGTAGTTTTTAATAAAAAAACATGATGCTGCTTAATGCAAAAAAATATAACCCCTATCATGCATATAAAGCATCTGGCTGATGCACTTCGGAGAAACTTGTTTCCTTAGTCATAGCCTATGATTAAGTAGACGAGTTTCTCCGAAACGTGTCATCCAGACGCTTTATATGCACGATAGGGGTTATATGTTTTGCGTACAGCATCCCCTGTTTTTATTGTATTATGTTTTTTTGATTAAAAGTTAAGTTTTATTGGATGTGTTTAATTGCTGGACATCATCCTTTCTACCGTGTTGATCAAGCTCCATGCCGATGGGGCTCATTGGTCCGTGTGTCCATCATCCACAGACAATGGTGTGACCCAGGATATTGACTTCCATGGAAGGTCTCGTGCATGGGCTGTGTTTTCCTTTTCCCCATTTTTCCTATTCCTACAGATGGGGTACTCAGCTTTAAGCTTCCTCTACAAATGATGTTGACTTACCCCATAGCAAACAGATTGTTTGTGATGAAACAACTGCTGCAGAAAAAATAAGCTAGAGGAAAAAAAATCTACATCTGTCCCCCATTAAAATGAATGGGGCAAGTTTCAGGCAAAATTTGGAGGTGATTTTGATGCAGTTTATTCCTCAAATTCAGCTCGAAATTCAGCCATGTGAACATACTCTTAGGTTAATGCTCCATTCTTCATGGTAATGCTTTAAAAACAACATCACTAAAAGTTCTTAAAAAATATGTTCCTACCCACACATTCCCTTTTGGCATCCAATGGAACACAGCACATTCTTTTTTCTTTTGAAATCAATGTGACGTTGAGAGAAAAATCCCTGGTAAGCCTTGAAATCACATATAAGACATTTCGTGGTCCAGTATAGGACCCCCAGAACTCTATGGGTGCCATACTATTTTAATACACAATTTGAACTTCCCCAAATCTTATGAGACAATGGCAGCATTGACATTGGCATTCCCTGCATTCAGGGGCGAACCTGCCCCTTTCGCCGCCCGAGGCGAACTACAGAAAGCCGCCCCCCCCCCCCCCCCGCCGGGAGGAGGGGGCAAAGCGGAGGGGCGTGGCGGAGGGGGCATGGTGAAGTGCAGGGGCGGGGCTTAGCACCGTTCGCCGGCAGAGAGCAGGCACCGAGACGGCCTGCTCTCTGCCTGAGCGTGAGAGGAGGCTGCTGGAGCAGCGCTGCTCCAGTGGCCTCCCCAAACCACCGCTCGGTGCTAAGACAGTCCAGGACAGCTTGTCCTGGACTGGCTTAGGTAACCAAAAATGCCGCCCTCCCTGAGGCCCTGGCATAGCGCCGCCTGAAGCGCTCGCTTCAGGTCGCCTCATGGGAGGTGCGGCGCTGCCTGCATTGTTATAAAAAGAACCCCATTACGTCTTATGCCCAAATTCTGAAATATAGAATAAAAAAAATCAGTAATTATCTACAAAAAAAATAGATTTTTTAGTTCTTTTTATTGAATTAGAGGCTTTAACGATTCTAAATTAACCCGCATTATATGTGCCAGTAAAATAAATGATTAAATCAATACATATTGCCCAATAACACTTTAATCAATAGGTGTAATAAAAGCAATTAGCATAGGAAGTGCAGCGCATTCTCCGCAAATTAAAAGTATATATTTTTGAAAAGTAATTAACCATCAGGTTAAATTGCAATGTGCCGTTCCATACACAGATACACTTCAAGGATGATTATTATGAAGCTGGAAGACAGTTAACCATTGCCGTGGTGTATACTGAATAAAAAAGTATTAAACACCGCATTGTTCACTCCCACACTCGTTTTAAACAAAACTAGACATTTCTATTCTAAGTAATTACAACCTTTCCTTTATAATTGAGCCGCCATGAAGAGATGAGCCATTATAATAAATAATTAGCACATGTCATTCACAATATCGTAGGGATTTCATGCAACATTGAGCAAGAACTACACAAGGACACGTGATCAAAATTTCTTGGAAATTATGCTTCAAGAAAATTATGAGTTGGCATCAGGTGTGTCATTAATGGCGGAAATATAATGTTTAACCAATCTAGGTGTAAACTGGGAAAACACACAGAGGGCGGACATTGTTTAGATATTGTTTTAAATGGTCCAGTCACTTAATGATGTCAGTTTAGCTACTTTTAGAAAATGCATGCAAGAATTGTGCGCTTGCCATATTATGGTTGCCTAGAGTTGTAATACATTGCTCATAGACACATTGAACTTCTGTATGCCTCTGAGTGATGTGACATTGAAGACAATTTTTTCTATGATCCATATACTGGAAGTATATAATTGTGACGTATTCCATTGAACACCATAGTACAGAGGCATTCTTCTCTATGGAGGCACCATATAGCAATACATGAAGGTGGGATTCCATATGCTACCATGCAGGTGACCATGGTTTTGCATTGAGTAAATGCAGACACTAGTAGGGGAAATCAAGAAGACTTCTGCCTGAGTGCCAAGGATAGGGATCCATTTTTTGGGGCATTAGTAAGTGCCCTAGCTCCTTTTTGGTAACTATACAATGGGATGAATAATTGTGAAAAGAGATGAGCGAGTAGTATTCGATCGAGTAGGTATTTGATCAAATACTATGGCATTCAAAATACTCGTACTCGGTCGAATACCACGCAGTAAGGCTGTATTCACACAGAGTAACGCCAGGCGTTTTTTGTGTGTTTTTTGCACATAGCGCCGCGTTTACGCCGCGTAGCGCCGCGTTAACGCCGCGTATACGCCGCGTTAACGCCGGGCAACGACACCGCTAAATAGCGCGGCGTTAACGCGGCGTATACGCGGCGTTAACGCGGCGCTACGCGGCGTAAACGCGGCTCTATGTGCAAAAAACACACAAAAAACGCCTGGCGTTACTCTGTGTGAATACAGCCTAAATGTAAAAGGTGTTTACCGCATGGTATTCGACCGAGTACAAGTATTTCGAGTGCCGTAGTATTCGATCAAATACCTACTCGATCGAATACTACTCGCTCATCTCTAATTGTGAGTAGTCTATGTTTTTAGTTAGCACTAGAGTTGATTCGAATAGTATTTGAAACCTAGTTTCGAATACCTCGCTCCCATAGGAATGAATGGAAGCGGCTGAACAGCAAGGGGTTAAGCATCGGCCACTTCCATTCATTCCTATGGAGCGAGGTATTCAATACTATAGTTTCGAATACTATTCGCTCATCTCTAGTTAGCACCTGAAGTTTGCTAAAAAATGATTCCATGTAACGTGTTGTGCTGAGCTAGAGTGAGGCAGTGATCCTTTTTTCTCATTTACACTTAAAGGGATTCTACCATTAAACTACCTTTTTCTCTAATGAACACATCGGAATAGCCTTAAGAAAGGCTATTCGTCTCCTACCTTTAGACGTGGTCTCCGCCGCACCGTTCCGTAGAAATGGCCGGTGGCTATTTTTGGGTAGCCGCTCTTGCAGTTCAATACAGGAGCCGGCCGGTGGCCATTTTTGGGTAGCCGCTCTTGCAGTTCAATACAGGAGCCAGCCTGCGGCCATTTTGGGGTGGCCTCTCTATGCTCCTGTATGGAACTACAAGAGCAAGAGAAGCCTGAAGAGGCGGAGTTGCTGCAGAACAAGGAGGCGGCACAGGAAAGAGCTCTCGGGCAGCAATGGGGATGCGCTCATCGGCCTTTCAGCGCTGGGGCCCGCCCTCATTGCTGCGGAGAGCTCTTTTGCATACCGGTTAAAACCGGTATTTCTACAGAACGGCGCGGCGGAGACCACGTCTAAAGGTAGGAGACGAATAGCCTTTCTTAAGGCTATTCCGATGTGTTCATTAGAGAAAAAGGTAGTTTAATGGTAGAATCCCTTTAATGTATGTAGCAGAGCTGAATTCATCATTTTACACAGAATATCAAGACGAGGATATAGAAGTTCTCCAGTAAGTTTACTAGCATTTAAATGAAGACTGATGAAACCACATCATGATGGAGATCACTATGCAGATCATTGCATCTCATAACATTACTATATTTTCATTCTGAAATACTCTGTACTGCTGGGCTACATCTGTATTGGCACACATTCATCACAATACTAGACTACCTATTCAACATGCAGCCCTGCCATCAAGAATAGAAATGTCCTCCGCTGAAATACTCTGTGCTGCCTGTTCCTACTCTTTCCCCACTCCTCTCCTCATACCATATTACTGCCCCTTTCAAATGCAGCCTAATATAATCACATGAGTAGATGGTCACTGCCTGCCACAAGGTTAGCACACTCATCTCCTGCCTGTTCCTTGCTTTGTGCAATAATTTATGGAAGGTCCTTACTCCTTCATCAGTTTCTGATTCCATCTTCTCCATAACACTGTCACTGCCATATGCAATCTTGTCCTCAGTAACATAATCACATGAATGGACTTGTCACTGCCGCCTACAGATAGAGCACACTCCTATCCTGCTGCTATCTTCATGATTCCTGTCTGTAACTTATTGCAGTTTTCTTGTTTCTTGTGAATATTTCTAATGACTAAGTGGATAATTGTATATGTTAATGAATAATGGGACCACAGCACTGAAATAGTCTGATGTTCCTTTAAGCAATTTGGTTGGGATTATTGAGCTGTGGTTTAGTGTTTTTTTCCCCCAGCTGGAAAGGATAATAGATGCCTGTCCTCCCTTCTCTCTATAATATATATTCTTTTCTTTAGTACCTTTTCAGACTCACAGGAGGGAACACATATATTTGATTTCTTGCTTTCAAACAAAACATCATCAAAATATGGAGACATCGGTGAGATTGTAGATTTTTTTCCTTTCAGCGAAGCCGATGCTTTACATTTCACTATGTGCCTTTCACATTCCCAAACAATGCCAAAAATGAAGGGTGTAAGAACTATAGATTATATGGAAAGGGGTATATTCACTTTTAGGAACTTGCATGCTCAGATCCCGTTACAATATAATTATCATAGAACAATGACTGGTAATTGTGAATGTGGATGTGTGATGTGAAGATCATGGGTCTCAGTGTAAATCTGTAGCAGAAACCCCACCTAACATATTAATTCAAATACTGGTGTTTTCTTATAAAGAAAAGGGATCTTTGGGTCTACCAGGGTTTTGGTGCAATTGTTATCTCTGCACCCCTATAGCTACAACCTTGTGTATATATCAATTGTGACAACTGTTTTATGATCTACAGTAATTAAAGTTATTTTTTTTTCATATAGCCCTAAGTGTTATAAGATAAGGTAAGATAAGATACTCCTTTAATAGTCCCAATGTGGGGAAATTTCAGCATGTTACAGCAGCATAGTAATACAGGTACAGGATAATACAGAGTAATATATTACAGACGTAGACACACATATGCTGAGAAGAGAAGATATACTATGAGTCCATGGCAGCTAAGGAAGAGAAGAAGAAAGAAGGAAGACTTTAGGATCAAAATCATTTAGTTTTCTCTATGGAGTGATCTTCGCTTGGTCTGATGTAGATTATGTAGCCTGATCACGGTTGGAAGGAAGGACTTGCGATAGCGCTCCTTCTCACACTTGGGGTAAAGCAGACGGTCATTTACAGTGCTGCTAAGTGCCATCAAGGTCTCATTCATGGAGTGGGATTGGTTCACCCACATGGAGGTCACCACGGACAGTATCATTCTGTCACCCACCACCTGTACTGAGTCCAGGGGGCTCCCCAGGACAGAGCTGGCCCTTCTGATCAGCCTGTCAAGTCTATTTCTGTCCCTGTTTGATATACTGCTCTCCCAACAGGCAAAAAAGATGGCTGAAGCAGCTACAGAGTTGAAAAAGGCCCTAAGAAGTTGTCCCTGGACTCCTAAGGCCCTCATCCTCCTGAGCAGGTAGAGTCTGCTGTGACCCTTTCTGTGCAACGCATCCAGGTGATCAGCGCAGTCTAACTTATTATTGAGGAGCACACCAAGGTACTTATAGGTCTTGACTATCTCAATGCATGTTCCTTGGATCTCCACCAGGATCGGAGCACTTCTCCGTTCACTAAAGTCCACCACCATCTCCTTGGTCTTCCCAGCATTAATCCTGAGGTGGTTCTGCTGGCCTTATGAGTGTCACACACATATTAGATGAGTTTTCATTTAGCTAGTACATAAAATGCCACTGGGTAGTCTTAGGGTTTTGGTAGTTCTTCCCATTATCCAAACACAGATCTCAAAACAGTTTAAAAGTAGAAGAATATGTCATTGCTGAATCCAGTGTGAGTATAGATAATAGTAGAACATGTTTAATGGTTAAACAACGAGCAGTATGGCCAGAGCAACACACTTCCTAATAGGCTAAGCGCTAAAAGTCTCAGTAAAGTGCTAGGGCAAGGCATAAGGAGTCCTTGTACGATCTAACATTCCTAGCAATGAGCCATCAGGTACCAGTATATAGGCAGTAGAGATGGGAGAGCCTCTCGTTTAGTTTTGGGTTCGGTCTGGGGCCCAAGATTTGTTTCTGGTCAAACAAGTTTGGTACAAACCACACCTTAAAATGTGGTTCATACAAAAAACAAAATCATTCATACTCATATTCTCTTACCTCTTTTGGTTCTCCTCGTGGCGTCCGGAGATTTCTCTCTGCCTCCTCGGTGAGGTACTGCAGCGAATAGGCCTGTGACTGAGATTTATCGGTGATCTGGGCATGCCAAGCATCATGATGTCACGATGCTTGGTGTGGCCATGTAACCACTGGTTACCCCAGCACATGACATCAGCAGTAGAGCACTGGACACCACGAGGAGGTCCACAAGAGGTAACGGAAGGTGAGTATGATTTTTTTTATTTATTTTTGTTACCTCCCCTGGGCCTCCATCTATTATACTCTGGGGTCTGGGAGAGGAAACACTGTTATTCCTCTGTGACAGGCAGTGGCACTCAGTCCAATTTTTCTACATAAACTAAGTTCATATTAGTGAATAGACGAGTGGTAGAGGCAGCAGAAGTTGCCATGGGAAAGTTTCTTCCATCCAGTAAGTTCCAGGCCCTCTACTGTGAGGAGGTACTAAAGGGACAATATACAACATGCCCCCCATCCCTGGAATATCTCTCCCACCCAGAAACCCACCCCTCTGGGAAATACTGTGTAAACCTCTGGTTCTATCAGAGGAGCAGAAATTTTGGAGAAAAAAGTTTTACATCCATCATTTGATAGATACCATTTGCACTATTTTATATTTGTTTGTTTTTTTTCCTTGAGTTTGTCATTGTAACAGGAAGAATAATACATCATGCTGTGCTGTATTTCCTGTCAATTATGAAAGATTTTCCTAAGAGGGGGCCAATAGTTTCTGTGGATGACATCCATGCTAACGTCCATTCACAATCATGTTCTGGGTCCTTGAGATAACAACAGTAAGTCCTTGTGATGAGTAACACTTTTACAGTTTTGTCATCTTGCAATGTTAATGAGAAACTTGGTTAAGTATTGTAATTATAGGATTGTGTAATTAAGAAGAATCCGCTCATTTAGAATTCTGCGGCAAGAAAATTACATTTATTTATTTACGTTTCAAATTATTTTGATTAACTTTCTATATTTCTATTTAATTCTGCCCATATTACAAGTTAACTCTTTTATATATTTTTAAAGCCTGAGAACTGAAACAATATTTAATTTGAAATAGCCATGACAATAACCATATCACATAAATCTTCTATGTAAATTGCTCAGTAGCTTTCTAAATACTTTGCTTTACTGGTCTTGTGGTTGTCTTTAAGACGTGATCTAACCTTAGACTAGACCATTAATATCAGATTGGTGACTTATTCCTACGATAGGTGATGAATATAAAACTTTGGGGGGATTAGTATAACAACACAGTCACATACCCCAAATCAGCCCCCCCCCCATACTCTCCCCCTTGACTACAACTCCCCTTCCCCCTACTTTACTAGCTTTGGCAATGCCAAATATCCATTCAGACGTGCCAATAAAGCCTATTTGATTTGATTTGAATGGGACTGAGATACAGAAGAACCATGTGACTGATAAAAGTGATGAACGGCACTAAAAAGAGGTCACAGAGCTCATCCTATACCTGTGTCCTTGTCAATCACCTGCAAATTTTGGGCACCAGTGATCCGATATTGAAGTCCTAAGGACAAGGCATCAATATTGAAATTACAGAACACTTCTTTAGGCTGTGGCCCCATGTAGGGGGCCGCAGTAAAAAAGTGTTGCGGGAAAAATCAGGGTATGTTGTCAGAGTTCTGCTACTTTCTGCTTCAATTATACCTATGGGGAACCTGGCAGCGTTTCTGTAGGTATAATTGACATGCTGCAATTTCTTAAACTGCAACAGTTTTGTAAATCATAGGGTGTCCACTGCGTGTACCTTTCCACAATGTGTGGATGGGATTTGCTTTGCAGGGACTGTATAATGCCATGGTTTTTTCATTTGTGCTACATGGGGCAGATCCTAGCATATCAACCCAGCCCCGCACATACATAGGTCAGTTACCTGAATGAAATAGTGTTTTCTCTATGTGAATCAGTGCACCCACTGCCGAAATATCTATGTTTTGTCAATATGCAATTGAGATCTTTGGAGCAGTAAGGGGTGTCTGCAAAGAAGTCAGCGGCATCGCCCTCACTGCTTCAAAGCTCAATTGTATATTGTCAGAGATATATACTCAGCTTCAGAGTCACCGATTCACAATCATTATTAAAAATGAGCATGCATAAATGTACAAGTGAATGCTAATGGATTAAAAATAAAAAAGGTTAAGTAGAAGATAAGTAATGTAATGTATGGAATGTACACTGACTATATTAGCAGAATAGGGAGTGCAGCATTGGATTATACATGTAATACAGGTTGTAAGGATCAATAGAGGATAAGTAATGTAATACAATTGCTATTTTTTAGTGTGTTTTTTTACAAACAGCAGAAAATTTGTAAATATTGCTGAAAAACTAATTTGCAATCAAAATGACTCAACCTCCTCTTGCAAATTAGGCTTTCTAGCAATATTTACAAATTTTCTGCTGTTCGTAAAAAAACACCAAAAACCAGCAATTTAAATAGCTCAATACAATTAATATAACAAATGGTTTCTCCAAATTCAACAGAAAATGCCTCTTTTAATGACTATTGCAGTTACAGAAATACTCATATTGGAGCGGGTTCTACTTCATTCCCTTAAAGGGTTATATGACCATGACACAGCCCTAGGTTGGGCCAACATGTGTTTCAGAAGTTACATGTATTCTTAAATCCTTTATGGATCCTCTTTCTGTGTTCAATAAATTTGATGATAGGCATATACAAGACTAGTGCTGTGTGTCTTTCAGCACTCCGTCTTTAAACAGAAGGCACTCTAATGGCATCCAAGTGTTGTCTGTTTTACATTGATTTCAATAGGTGGCTCGGATAAATGAATAGGGATCTGGTGTAAAATAATAGGACCAGAACATTGTAAGGCACATTATAAGAATACAAAATCGGTCAAGTTCATAGAACCTTTTTCTGTACATCCAACAATTACTACTGTCAGAAATATTCAGCTCCTCCAGTGAGTCTTTAGTGTGTTTTTAGTACTTAGTAGAGCACTATTTTGCTGTAGTGAACAGCAGCAAATGCAATACATGTCAACTTTCTAGCGGTATGTAATACCATACATCTCTGAGGACATGAAAGGTCCTCTTTAAAGAGGACCTTTCATCAGATTGGGCACAGGCAGTTCTATATACTGCTGGAAAGCTGACAGTATGCTGAATTCAGTGCACTGTCGGCTTTCCCGATCTGTGCCCGGAGTAAAGCGCTATCGGTCCCGGTACCGTAGGGCTTTACAGTCAGAAGGGCGTTTCTGACACTTAGCCAGGGACGCCCTTCTGCCCAGCAGCGCCTATCGCGCTGTACAGTGTGAGCGGGGAGGAACGCCCCCTCCCTCTGCTCACACAGCTCGTCCATAGACGAGTATTATCAGGAGGGGAGGGGGGTGTTCCTCCCCGCTCCACAGTACAGCGCTATAGGCGCTGCTGGGCAGGAGGACGTTCCTGGCTAAGTGTCAGAAATGCCCTTCTGACTGTAAAGCGCTATGGTACCGGCACCGATAGCGCTTTACCCCAGGCACAGATCGGGAAAGCCAACAGTGCGCTGAATTCAGCGCACTGTCAGCTTTCCAGCAGTATATAAAACTGCTTGTGCCCAATCTGATGAAAGTTCCTCTTTAAATTGCTCATGTATTATGGTATTTGAATTGCTTGTTTTTTTTTTTTTCTTTAGTTTGCAAACAGCTGAAAGTTTGTAAATTTTCCTAATAAACTTAATTTGCAATGGGGGGTGAACTTTTTATTGCAACTGTATGTGTATACAGTGGGGCAGACTTAGGCCGGGTTCAGACGGGGTTTTTTGGTCCGGAACCTGAAATGGAGGCCGCTTCAGGTTCCGGAGCAAAAAATGAGTAGCTGCGACTGAATGCTGGTGCACTGCACCGGCATCCAGTCGCGCACTCTGCTCTGGATTAGGCCCAATGAATGAGCCTAGTCTGGAGGAGCGAGTGTCTTCAGTCCAAATCGCGAGGTGAATCGGCCTGAAGAATGAGCATGTCCGTTCTTTTTTTTGTTTTCTGACCGGCTCCCATTGATTTCAATGGGAGCCGTCTTTTTGGTCAGGATTTTGTGGCGAATACGACCTCAAAATCCTGACCAAACAACCCTGTGTGAACTTACCTCACAGAGAGATTTGTCAGAATATTGGCTTAATTTGCACCAAAAATCTCCACCGAGTGACTGTACCAACAGAATAGTGAGTGCAGCTCTGGAGTATAATACAGGCTGTAAATTAGGATCAGTACAAGATAAGTAATATTATGTACATACAAAGTAATGCATGTAGATGAACTCGATATACAAATTAGAATACGGTATTAAAATTGTCGACATACCCTTTAAGGGCTAAAAGATAGAGATATTAGGCTTTGCGGTTGGATTTTGGAACACAAAAAGAAGGTAAATTAGAAAAAAAATTTCAATTAATTTTTTTCATGAAATTCTGTCAAGTTTGTTACAAAATATTTCTCAGTGAACTGGACTCAAAGGACTGAGCATCTGAATTCGTCTTTGTAGTACGATTTTAGTGATAGCCAACAGCCCTGGCTTTCCTGAAGTTCGTTTACAGATATTATTCCATAATTTTAAGACAAATAATCACTTGCCAGATTAAATGGAGTCGTCGTGTTATTTCACATTTTTCTGTCAGGTTGTTTAAACTACACTGAAGGTCTTAATGCGTTGTGTGACTTGGAATATGTCAAAACACTCATTGGCTGTTCTAAGCAAATTGTTTTGAAAACTCAGTCACAACAAACTCATGTGAATTTCAGAAGTTAAGTGATTAAAGATGGGAAAAAGGCCGGGATAAGACACGATGATGATGACGACAATGAGGGAGGCTGCTTCGCAACTGGCTGAGGAACCCGCCAAGAGGAGTCAAAAACATCCTGTCTTACAATAGCCACAAAATCCCATCAAAACTGATCAATCAACTGTGAAAGTGTTGAAATGACTGAAGAAATCCAACTTTTCCTGTCAAGAAATTTCCCCTGAATTGAGCAGTAAGAGCCTCATCTACACAACGCGCTTCAGATTTTCTTACCACCATATGGTATGTGTTTTTCTTTTACCATCTTTGCTTACATTAAGAATGAGAGAGAACAAGCCAATCTGCACGCTTTTCAGATGTCACTCAAAAAGCCAGTTAAAAGCAAAACATGTTGGGTAAAAAAAAAAAAGATGGGTGATCATGTACGGAGCCATGCTTGATTTGCAATTTCAAGATGTGCTATGGGTCAGAGCATTTTAAGATGAAAAGAAGATTCATTTGAGTCAGTTTTTATAGACAAGAAACAAAAAACACCAAATGGATAAAACATTGCTAGAGGGTTCTGTTATTTTGTTGTACATGTTTTAAAATGTAGACATATTACAATACATAAATCTCAATAAATGGTTACAATTGACATGATAGACATATGTATAGGTGGCGATAATATCTGAACTCTAATGGGCTTTAGAACTTCCCGGGTTCTCCCAGGTGGCAGATAGTAGGCAGTAGGATTCTAAAAGGATGGGACATTGGTTTTATTATTCCATTATGTCTCAGAGTCATTCACCAAAAAAATCTATTTACAGTTATGCTTCTCAGGAGGGCCAACAAGGGTGGCAATAGCTCCTTGGGACATTGAATGTAAAAGACAGGAAAGGGATATTGACTATGCACAGTTACACATGGATATGGTCTGAGGCCCCAATGTAAAATTTGTTCAGGAACCCCTAATAATGTGGCATGTATTAAAAAATAGATTTTTTTAGGCAGCTGAAGGGCCTTTTATCCCTCCTATGACACCAGGCCCCCTATAGTAAAGTCCCATGTCATTTTTCCTGGAAAGTTTTCTGCACTATGGCTGGAAAAAACAGTGCAAAGTTGCCGCAGAATTGCATTAGGGAAATATACCAAGGTGCCTCATGGCAAAAACTACCTGAAATTGTGTGTCTTTTGCTGAGGACCTCCAGTAGCTTTCAAAATTTGCATTACAAAGTTGAAACTTATGGGTAGAACCTGCAAAATAATTTGACTTGCAGTGATTTTAAAACCAATGGGATTGTGGATTGTAGATGAGATTTGAAGATTAACACGTTCCCAATGTATACCGTACTGTTTCAAATGGTTTCAATGTTCTAGGCCTCGGGGCTTGGGCATAGCCAACTGCGCATGCCAGAAGTCACAAGTGGCCATTTTTTTGTGGCTGCTTACCCAGCTTACTGAGTAAGTGGCCATTTTTCTTGTGGCCGTGGGCATGTGTAGTTGGCTCTGCCTGAGGCTCGAGTCCTAGAAGATTGAAACCAAGGACGGAAGAAGAGCGCAGGGAGAGGCCGTTCCAGAAGAAGTTAGAAGTGGCACTGGAGAGTTCTCTAGCAGCATTGTGGACGCCCCCAGTGCTGTTTGAGCGCTGGGGTTTGCCCCCATTGCTGCGAGAGACCTCATTTGCATACCAAAGAAAACCCGGATTTCTACTGAACAGCGGTGCCGTGAAGACATCTAAAGGTAGGAGAAGAATAGCCTTACTTAAGACTATTCCTACGTGTTAGTCAGAAAAAAAGTGTATCCAATGATAGAATCCCTTTAAAGGGTTAAAGAGGACCTTTCATGTCCTCAGAGATGTTTGGTACTACATGCCGCCAGAAATCATGAATTCAGCACACTGTCAGCTCTAGCGGAGATATCAGTGCCCTTAGCTTCGGCACCAATATCTCTCCACTGTCAGAAATCAGATGACATTGGGCTAGGAAAAACAAACCCCCTGACAGTATTAGGTTCAGTTGACGATGAGCAGTGAGGCTCGCCTTTCTGACAGTGGAGAAATATGCCTAAACTAAAGGCACAGATATAACCAGCACCGGAGCTCATACCGGGAAAGCATATAAGTGCGCTGAATAAATTTAGTGTAATGTTACCTTTTGCAAAATTAATATTTGTTTCTGTTTCTTTGATTAGTCTATGCATTTTTTTTTGTTTTCTGTTCTCTAAACTAAGTCTTAGCTTTATCTATAGAAATAAGTCAGAAAACACAAAAACAGTGCCAGCAGCTCAAACTTGTGTATTACCAGTATGCGATTTCCTATTACAGTTGACAAGTTAATTACATTTTATTTATAACCCATATAGGTGGCTCTCATTTGAGATCAGGACTTTGCTTGGTAATGTAATAACCACAGGTTGCAAGAGGCTAAACTGAAGCCTATAAAGAAGAATTAGACACTCAGCTAGTAGGGAATCCTTATAAAAGCACTGAGTGGAACAGACAAGTTAAAATGTAGCAGAATAAATATGTAGGCTTGCCTTCAACACTATGCTCCCTTATAGCAAAGAATAAAGGATTATAAGCTTGCATGTCTATTTATGGCATAAAGCTAGCAGAATTTTTTACAAGGTCCCTTTGCCTATTTATAAAATGCATACTTGTGTGGTAAAGTTTTAATAGGTTTCCCAGGTAACATTAAGAAACTGAAATAAATGACAATTACTGCTTTCAGATA
Organism: Leptodactylus fuscus; assembly: GCF_031893055.1. Lineage (NCBI taxonomy): Eukaryota > Metazoa > Chordata > Amphibia > Anura > Leptodactylidae > Leptodactylus > Leptodactylus fuscus. The sequence continues at coordinate 95,644,369 of NC_134271.1, forward strand.
TGAATTTGCTTAGAGCTGTTATCTGCCCCTTCATGGGGGTAAGGGGCAAATATGGATTCCCTCTACATTAACCCTATATTCAATTACAATTCACTAAAGGCTATACCATGCTTTCCATTTATTAACCATACTATGATATCAAACAAGATTTACAGCAGTGTCTTCGAATTATGGTTCCTTGTAGCCTGGTGAGGGGTTCCTCAGATACCCAAGTAAGAGATGTCCCCAAACTTTTGACATGCCCCCCCCCCCAAGAGGGGTGTATGGGCGTGCAGGCTGCATGTGAACAAGAGGGTGACGTGGGGTGCAGGGTATGTATGAGCAAGAGGGGGGAATGGGGGTGCAAACTGTATGCGAGCAAGAGGGTGATGTGGAGTGGTGAACCCCACATTCCACCACACTTCACCACCCATTCCCCCTTCTTTCTCACACACAGCCGGCACCCCACATCACCCTCTTTGCTCACACACAGCATGCGCCACCCATTTCCTCCTCTTGCTCACATAGGGCGGAATGAGGGGTGCAGGCTGTGTACGAGAAAGGGGGCAATGGGGAGCAGACTTTCTCACACACAGCCTAAACACCCATGTACCCTTCTAGCTCACAGGCAGCCTGTAACCCATTCCCCCAATGTACACTAACCTGTACAATCTGGATAGCTCCATCCACACAATACTTTGTTCTGTATATTAGTAGGTTAAGGACCTTTGATGACATCATGACACAGGTCCTTAACCTACTAGTATAGATACCGGCACAGGGCTTGGGGACAGCGGACAGGAGATAGAAGTTTCTCCTGCCCACTGTCATTATGCAAGTGCTGGGAGGCAGGGGCCCGGACAGCAGGCGGCTCCCGCTTGGGTACAGTAGTGAAGCCAGCAATTGCTGGCTTCACTACTGTTAAAAGATGGACTGTGGAGGAGACAGCACCTCTCCATCTTCAGGTAGCACCCGGTGCTGCAGTAAATAGGGCCCATTACCTGCCGAACTTACTCCAGCAGGTAACGGCCTATTAAAAAAAAAATCTGCAGTGGTAGCAGCTGATATCGGGCCCCCTAGTGTCCTGGAACCTGTGACAGCTGCTATCCCGGTACTTTCGCCCCTGGATGGTATAGTTGTACAGAAGGTGTTCCCCCGTGAGTGAAATGTCTTTTTATTAGGTGTGCCACTCAATACTGTTGAATTTTGCACCATTCATAGTTCACAGTTTTGGACATATTTATGAATCTGTTGTAAGGACCTTCATAAATTTGGAGTGTTTCTAGAAACTTCAAAATTCTGACTCAAATACTATATGACTAAGAGTGTCAAGACACACCATGAGACAAATATTTGGCGCAAAACATGTAGATAAAATCTATAGACAAAAACTCACAGTCTGTAAGGAACAAATATTTGGCGCATGCATTAAAAACCCTACAATTTTGGCACAAATCAACTCTCGCTTATTTAGGAGACAAATATGCGGTGCAAGATGGGAATTTGTGGCTCAGGCCTAGTTCAGATCTGTGTTCGATATTCCATTCAGGCAGTACTTTTCTCTCCGCATGATTCGTGCGGACACTGCACAGAAAATACACGGACCACATTATAGTCTATGGGGTCCATGTGGTTTCTTTCTAACCGCTTTTTAATGCATTCCGTTCCGTTCTCCAAGCGGACTCCCCAAACGGGGGATGAATTACTCAGGCAGATGGAAAAGGTGTCCATATTGTAGGGTTGATTAGACTAGAGCAGCTCACTGGGAGGTATATAAACCAATACACAGATAATATATTGTGGGAAGTGTAGTGTGTTAGGACTGGAGAAGGATTTTTAGGGTAAGTTCATACAGGGCTTTTTGGTCCAGAACCTGAGGCGGAGGCCGCCTCAGGTTCTGGACCAAAATACAGGTAGCCGTGACTGAAAACCGGTGCATCAGCCGTGCACTCTGCTCCAGATTAGGCCCAATGAATGGGACTAGTCCAGAGGAGGGAGTGTCTTCAGGCCAAATCGGTGAAGGTGAAGTGGCCTGAAGAATGAGCATCTTGCTTCTTTTTCCGGGAGCCGAAACAAACCGGCTTCCAGAAAAGAGAACTGAGCGTCTCCCATTGATTTCAGGCCGTATCCACCTCAAAATCCTGACCAAAATAATCCGTGTGAACTTACCCTTAGAATGAATTTTATAATAGGAGTCTGCCGTTACTCCATATTTGTTAGACCAGCACCTCAGGCAGAGTATATCATTGTGCTACTCCGTTGCAGCAGCTGCTTCACTCTTAACTCCATTCTCAGAATCAAAACATTCAAATTCAATCTGTACAATATTCAAGAACAGACAATCCAGTCTCAGAACACTCTTTTTGTAAGTATCTGGTGTCATCTGGCTATTTTTACCTTGACAAATCTTAAAACCCAGTGAAATTATATTTGCTTCCTCTGCAATTGAGTTTTTGTGGTATCAAAGTACAGTAAAAAGTGGTCTACATTTTTCCATGTCAAACACCCAAAACCCCAGTGAAGTTATATATACTGCACTAGTACCACTACAACCAAAATGTTGTTTTTTTTATCGTGTTAGACAGTGGGTAGGAAATATAAAAAAAACCCAAAATACTTGAAAGTCTTCTTCAGTCTTCTACTGAAGACTTTCAAGTTTTTTGTTTTTTTTTCCACTACAACCAAGTCAACTGGTTTGACTTTGGGCCACCTAAAAGGGTGTTGCCTACACTTTCCATGGTAGAATGTCAGCTAATGTAAAGTGCTGGCATTACAGTGATCTAGTATCAATAAGAGGGCAGCTCTCTTGGGTTTCTATGCAAAATCTACACCAGGGTCACAGCTAGCACATAGCATTTAAAATTCTGCTGTCTTCTTCATGTGCCTGAAAGGTGTTTTGGCCCTCATCAGGCACCAGGACCCAGGTGCACCTGCAGTCTCTAGACCCCTATAGCTATGCCTCCATGTGAAAGAAAAAAGATTTGCTGTGCCAAACATAGAAAGTGTTATATGAAGAACCTTTCCGCTAGCTTTATAGCACCAGTTGGAGAAGTTGTGTTTGTTTTCAATTATTCCCTTTAAAATTGCTGTTAAGAGAATACCGTGGTTCTGAAAAAAATCCCTAGAATTGCTAATGGTAAATTGTCAGTACATATAAAAAGAAAGTTCTATGGCCCATTGACTTCATTTAGATTGAAATGCTAAGCAGGGCTAAGTAGAAGCATCAGTAGGGAATTAGGGGGGAACACTCAGCAGTTTTATGTTCGTTTTCCCATTTACTGCTTACCCCTTACAGGGCTAGAGAACCAAAAAATAGAAAAAAAACGAAAGACCAATAAACAGTTTTCCTTTGTGTTCCAAGTGAATACGAAGGTTATTCACTTGTGATAGTCATAGACTAAGAATTACCAAGTGACTTTTTGTTGGAATTTTTTATTCTCATTGAAGTTTAACTGCCAATTTATTTTTGATTACAGAGATTCCTTTTTGGCCTTTAGTAATTGTCACTAGTAATTAAAAATATCTATATCTGTATCTATTATATACTGATATATATATATATAATATAGCATACCACTTGAGAAATGTTAAGGGAAGCATTAAATCTGCTTTGGTTTAAATGAAACCCCAGAGATAGGGGGATAGCATTAATGTGTTGGAGAACAAAACAAGTCTTCAGTTTCTCTGCAATGCCACTACTATGAAAAATAAAGGATTACACAAATCCCTTTGAAATCATACTGCGCTGTGCGTAAAGCTGCTTGCACATGACCATGTACTTCCATGAATCAAAGGCACGGGTGATGCACGGGGAATACGTGGATGTCACCTGTGTGTCGCCCATGCACTGGCCGTGCTTCTGTGGCTCCTTCCATTAAATGAATATGAGCCACGGAAGCAAGGACAAGAACAAGAATGTTGTCCCGCAAACGTGACCGTGTAGTTCACGCTCATGTACAGCAGCACATAGAAATTAATGGGTAGCACACTGATCACAGCTATTGTTGCCTGAAAGAGGCCTCTTTCACATCTGCATTGGTAATCCGTTTGGTGAGTCCGCATGGGGCCCCCCTCGAATGGAATACCAAACACAGATGGCAAGTGGTGTGCAGTGAAAGCACACGGATCTCCATAGACCATAATGGGGTCTGTGTGCTCTCCACACGAAGCCTGCATGAATCATGTGGACATAAAACTACTTCACAATCTACTGTTCTGTCCGCATGACTCGTGCAGAGATCTCGCAGAAAGCACACAGACCCCATTATACTCTATGGGATCCGTGTGCTTTCACTGCACACCGCTTGCCATCTGCTTTTGGTATTCCATTCGGGGAGTACCCATGCAGACTCCCCGAATGGATTACCAACGCAGATGTGAACCAAGGGTCAGGCATATATGTGTTGGGTCCTCCTGAGTGAGAGACATTGTTATAATTGCTGTCAATCCTAGGTAATAGATTATGGTTCTTGACATGGGGATTTCAAAACCAGACCACCACTTTGAAGACCATAGCTAATTGCTCCAGTACGGTAAATAAATAAATGGCGTCTTACACCACCACTCTTCTATGGCATAAAGTTCTCCCCCCCCCCCCTTTTATTTTCTTGACCAAAATCCATTTTTCTTTCCTAATACTGCTATGTGAGTGCAGACTCTCACCTAGCTGGATAAGCCTGGTTTGGCCCCTTCTTTTTAAGGGCCCTATAGCAGCTAAGAGGAGTGCCCCATGTTAAATAACCCCTTGAACTACTCTTCTAAATAAACCCAAAGCATTAAAATGTTTCGCACCAATAATGTGGCTGCAGTTGTTTCTAATCATCATAACCCTAATCCTTAACCTGACTGGTCATTATTAAACCAGCACTGTCTCCCCACATTCATTATTTCTTAACGAACATTTGCAAAGCAAGAAAACATAAAAATTCCTTGCCATCTCCTCAGCCCATGGTCCACGTGACACGCTATTCATAAACCTATTAATCGCTGTATTCCTCATTTCTTTATCCTTTGACAGCGTACATGCTGTTTGATCCTGGATTTTGATAATGTTAGTAAAGCAACACTTTCGTTGCTTATATTAAAGTTTTTTTTTCCCTCCAATCTGTGTTTCATGCATTACATTATACAAAATATTCATCATCCTTTTTTTTTTGTTTGTACTTAGGGAAAAAAGAAGATTAATAAGCAAAGCTGTATAATGAAATATCCGAAGAACAGATAACCCCTCAGAACAAAAAAGTCGAATGAAAATAGCAATTTCTGTAGTCAAACTGAACATCAAAGCTTGCAACTTTTTCAAAGTTTTGAACATTAAACAATTAAGATGAAAAAACAATTAGGACTCGGAACGCGTCGGCATTGTAGAGGCTGGACACTCAGTGTGTCATGTGGCTTTTAAAACAAGTCAAATAAATGATGATGCCATTAAAACTGAACTAATTAAAGAAAGCTTCTTTTAAGAACTCATTAACTGCAACCTCATTTGCATAATGATGCATATTAATTAAGTTTTAATGAATCTGAATTTGCACCAAGCCTATTCATGTTGGCTTTGAAACAAATTGAACAAATTAGTTAAAAGCTTTCTGGCTTCTAGTTTTCGTACCAAACAGGATAAGAATACATTGTGCATCTCTACAAAAAATTATTTTTTCTCCTCTTTTAATTTAATTTCAAAGGTGTGTAAACCCATCTATTAATTATTCTTAAACACAATATTTTTTCCTTGCAGTCTCTGTAAACCTTATTATCCCTTTGGGTTAAGAAATTGTATTACAAAGTGGTAGATTTTAACTAAATAATTAAGAACGATTTAGAAGCAATAGAATCAGTATTTTTCTTGAGGCTAGTCATTTTCTTGCTATTTTTTTCTTTTTTTATTATGTCCACTGTCAACCATTTCTAATTTCGTAACTATAAAGTTAGAATTTGGCTGTGTATCCTAGTATTATAAATATTAAAGGGTTTGTCCACTTTATTTCTTAGAAGGATCTCCAGATAATAAACTAAGTACAAGATTTTCCCCAACAGCTATGATCAGCAAGTATTGAATTACCCTGCACTGCCTCCACAGGAGAAACGAAACATCACATAGTCCCCATTGAGACCATTGGGTTGTTCATGTAATTCAAGGCCATGTTGGGTCCTCCAGAACGAGAAAACAGAAGAATGAAGCTCTGTAGGACAAAAAAGGTTCAAATATAGAAGGTAGAGATGAGCGAACACTAAAATGTTCGGGGTTCGAAATCTGATTCGAACAGCCACACACTGTTCGACTGTTCGAACGAGTTTCGAACCCCATTATAGTCTATGGGGGGAAATGCTCGTTTTAAGGGTAGGCAACATTCAATAAAATCATACTTACCAAGTCCATGAGTGAGGATCGGGCTGAATTCTTCTTCCTGCGCAGCGTCCCCGCGTCCTCTTCCGGCCTTGAATTCACTCTGCTAGGCATCGGGCCTGGGCAGAGCCGACTGCGCATGCCTGCACTACAAGCGGACATGCACAGTCAGCTCTGCCCAGGGCCGATGCCTGGCAGAGTGAATTCAGAGCTGGAAGATGCCGCGGGGACGCTGCGCAGGGAGAAGACGTCTAAAGGTAAGAGAAGAACCAGCATTGATTGGCAATGTATAGCATTCTGCCAATCAACGCTGGTTCTGCATCGAATCTTAACGTCGAACAGCTAGTAGTACTTGATCGAGTACGAGTATTTTGAATACCGTAGTATTCGATCAAACACCTACTCGATCGAGTACTACTCGCTCATCTCTAATAGAAGGCAATTCCCTCTTGAGGGAGCCAAGCACAACACTATAAGAAGGGTGTCATTTTGTCAGTGCAAAATTTCAAAAATGGTTTAGAAATATGTTTTTGTTTCAATTTAGTGTAAAATATTTTAGTATTTTTAAAATATGTTTAGAGTAAAACATTAGTATTGTGGGCCTGGCTCCTAATTTGTTTGAAGGTCATTCAAGGACTTCAAAAATGAGCAGCATGGTGGTGAACAGGTTAATAGAAAATGAGCTGTCCAGGGCTGAACAGGATTGTTTTTACATGTGCTTTAATTTAATTGTGATCTGTAAAGCAGAATCAGTGCCTCTCTCTTAGAGCCAAGTATCCTGCTGACTTTATCTATTGCCTGGCTACACTGTTTGCTTACTTTCAAGCCATCTGAAATAATTACCCCCAGCTCAAATTCTTCTGTTTGAAAGTCCATTCATAAGAGCAGGGTCAGGCCTAAAACCCCCATCAGAGTCACCTGTAACCTTTGTTATTGTGGTCAAAGATCCCAAGAGAACCTTAAAGAGTAGGATGCTTAAGGCTGGGGCCCCACATTGCGAAGAAGTTGCAGCAAAAAAATACGGCTTTTACAGTACCTGCAAAGTGGTTTGGATTCTGACTAAACCCATTCACACATTACAGAAAAATATCCTTATTGGAAATGCTGTGATCTCAAAAACCGCTGTGTTTTTGTAAATCGCAGTATGTCAAGTATACCTATGGAAACGCTGGCAATTTCCATATAGGTATAATAGAGAAAAGTGCTGTGGAAAAAAACTTGTTTCTTCCACGGTCTTTTATGCACCACTGTGCACTGGAAGTGTCTCTATGCACTGTCTGCTATATAATCTCTGCTGTACATACATATAGAGCAGACAGTACACAGAGGCACTTCCGCTGCACAGTCAAAGCTCATTAGCATATGAATAAAAACAGACTGAGGCATATGAATAAAAATCTACTGAGACAATTTACATACACAAGGTATGTGTGACATAGCCTTCCTAAAGGCTATGCAAGGATGTGCTTATCTAAAAATGACTTTTCCCAATGACAAAGCCCCTTTAAGTAGTCATTTCCACTGCAATAAGGAAATCACCAAAATAATTGCATTCTGAAAGTGGGTTATTCAGTCAAGACAAACCTGTTGAAGTGCAGTTGTCAAATAGCGCCGCCCAAACAACCAGTCTGGCTATGATAAATTAGTCAACTTCTTTTCATATGCTCTATTAGGGCATATGGACATTATAAAAAGGGGTTCTTACTAGGAACCCAACCCCATCTGTCAGGGTGGGGAGATAATCCCAAAGAGTGACTCACGAGTTTATTATATAAAGAATCTCACAGATTTGTACTTATTCATTTTGTTTGCTTATATATCTATATATTTCTGAAATGCGTATACAAAAAAACATTTAATCATAATATTGTTTCCAAACTTTTCAGATCGGATCTTCGTGATTTGGCTCGCCAACAGAGAAAACAGATGTTGGTGGAAATGTAAAATGTGCTGAAATTTTTCAGTCCTCTGTAGTAAGACACAGTGTAATAGACTCAGCTCCAGAGCTGTGGGGGCAGTCACATTCAATCCTAACTGCAAATGAAACACTACTAAACTGCTTCCCACAACCCCATGTTTGTGAACAGGCAGATTTTATGTATCAGCTAAATCTCAATGCTAAGAAACTATATAGGAATTCCTGATTAATTCATTCAATTTCCCAAAATATGTATCATCATCCTCATGTCACATACTTTATATTGGACCTCTATGACATCAGATCATCCGTTGCTAACCATACATTACTACAAACTAGTGGCCAAAATAATAAAGTAACTGTATGTCATGCATAGTACTCTAGAGCTGCATTCACAATTCTGCAGCCTGCAGAGCTAAAATCTGCTTGTGGTTCTTTTACCTAACTAAAGACAATGTCTATTCGCAAGCCTCCTTAGTTTACCGAAATTCCCTTTAGTAATTAGAAGTCAGGAAGAGGGGTGTGCGGCTGCAGTATCTCTCATGCAAAATGGGAAAGATAAACAGATGGGGGACAATTGGCTCAGAAAATATCGTTCTGGCACCCTAGGTGATGCCTAATGAAAGCAACCGATCAGATTCCAGCACTCAATCGTCAGAGGTCTGTTTTAAAATGACAACTGTAACCTGATTGGTTGCTTTGCTCCACTCTTCTCTTGCATAAGTTTGTTTTTATGAGAGCTGCACCTTGAAGGAATATTCTAATAACGGTAAGTAATTCCTTAATATAGGATAGGTGGAACTGGTGTTTGCGGGTTTTGCTTACTAAGATCATGACAATTGGGGTCCTCAGTTCTCCCACTTGAATAGAAAGGTTGTCCCCATTCATCTTTAAGGGAATGCCAAACTAGAAACCAAGCACAGCAGTCACATATAACAATGTAGCTTGTTATCATGTAATACCATCTCAAGGTTCAGTTCACACTTGTGTTAATTCTTTACCATCTTTGAATGTCGTTACAAATCCTTTATATTTATTGATAGATTCCAGTTGAACAGACTTTCACAAGGATACATATTTGAAACATAATCTGACACACGGGTCAGCAACAAGGCTCATATGAAAGAAACAAGGGAGACTTACATCAAGCATCCTGAACCAGAGGGGAGAACAAATGCAGCACACATCGGCTGAGGTTTACTATTGTGGTTACAATTAGGTACTACCATAAACATTGCGCTTTCTTGGACCAATGTGGTGCCTCATTGGTACATCTTGGCTCATTTAATTTGGGTGGGCAAAATTTTTTCACTGTGCCCAATAAACGGATGTAGATTCTCAGAAAAAGGCTTAGATGTGCTGCGATGTGTCAAAATAACGCTAAATCTATTAAGAAATTTGGGCCATCAAGTTTAGAATATTTGTATGTCGATGCAGTTAGAACCTCGGGTAAGAGGAATAGCAGACATAGGCAAAGAACATTGTACCCACAAATCCCAATGTTTATGGGATATTTGGGCATGTTTGCCAATTGTTGCAAGCATCTGTTCAAAATGCATATACAGTCCTATGAAAAAGTTTGGGCACCCCTATAAATGTTAATCATTTTTAGTTCTAAATATTTTGGTGTTTGCAACAGCCATTTCAGTTTGATATATCTAATAACTGATGGACACAGTAATATTTCAGGATTGAAATGAGGTTTATTGTACTAACAGATAATGTGCAATATGCATTAAACCAAAATTTGACCGGTGCAAAAGTATGGGCACCTCAACAGAAAAGTGACATTAATACTTAGTAGATCCTCCTTTTGCAAAGATAACAGCCTCTAGTCGCTTCCTGTAGCTTTTAATCAGTTCCTGGATCCTGGATGAAGGTATTTTGGACCATTCCTCTTTACAAAACAATTCAAGTTCAGTTAAGTTTGATGGTCGCCGAGCATGGACAGCCCGCTTCTAATCATCCCACAGATGTTCAATGATATTCAGGTCTGGGGACTGGGATGGCCATTCCAGAACATTGTAATTGTTCCTCTGCATGAATGCCTGAGTCGATTTGGAGCAGTGTTTTGGATCATTGTCTTGCTGAAATATCCATCCCCGGCTTAACTTCAACTTCGTCACTGATTCTTGAACATTATTCTCAAGAATCTGCTGATACTGAGTGCTATCCATGCGACCCTCAACTCTAACAAGATTCCCGTTGCCAGCATTGGCCACATAGCCCCAAAGCATGATGGAATCTCCACCAAATTTTACAGTGGGTAGCAAGTGTTTTTCTTGGAATGCTGTTTTTTTGGACGCCATGCATAACGCCTTTTTGTATGACCAAACAACTCAATCTTTGTTTCATCAGTCCACAGGACCTTCTTCCAAAATGAAGCTGGCTTGTCCAAATGCGCTTTTGCATACCTCAGGTGACTCTGTTTGTGGCGTGCTTGCAGAAACGACTTCTTTCTCATCACTCTCCCATACAGCTTCTCCTTGTGCAAAGTGCGCTGTATTGTTGACCGATGCACAGTGACACCATCTGCAGCAAGATGATGCTGCAGCTCTTTGGAGGTGGTCTGTGGATTGTCCTTGACTGTTCTCACCATTCTACTTCTCTGCCTTTCTGATATTTTTCTTGGCTTGCCACTTCTGGGCTTAACAAGAACTGTCCCTGTGGTCTTCCATTTCCTTACTATGTTCCTCACAGTGGAAACTAAGGTTAAATCTCTGAGACAACTTTTTGTATCCTTCCCCTGAACAACTATGTGGAACAATCTTTGTTTTCAGATCATTTGAGAGTTGTTTTGAGCAGCCCATGATGCCACTCTTCAGAGGAGATTCAAATAGGAGATCAACTTGCAATTGGCCACCTTAAATACCTTTTCTCATGATTGGATAGATCTGGCTATGAAGTTCAAAGCTCACTGAGGTTACAAAACCAATTTTGTGCTTCAGTAAGTCAGTAAAAAAAGTAGTTAGGAGTATTCAAATCAATAAAATGATAAGGGTGCCCATACTTTTGCACCGGTCAAATTTTGGTTTAATGCATATTGCGCATTTTCTGTTAGTACAATAAACCTCATTTCAATCCTGAAATATTACTGTGTCCATCAGTTATTAGATATATCAAACTGAAATGGCTGTTGCAAACACCAAAATATTTAGAACTAAAAATGATTAAGATTAATAGGGGTGCCCAAACTTTTTCATAGGACTGTATATGTATATTTTAATTTTGAAGTTAGAGCCTGACAAGTTGAAGTAAAGTATATGGGTAGTGAACTACTTTCCCTGAGGACACAATCTAGAGTCCCAATATTCAGCAGCACTAATGTTTGGTAAGGAGTTTTTATATAATTTTTGATGCCATAGTGATCATAGAAAAAAAACGTCATCCCAGAAATGCTTAACCTTGGGACGCCATGGCATTAGAATAGTATAAGATAACATGATGGATCCATGGGGTACATCGGGTGGGGGGTTATGATAGCTTATGATGAATCTGTTAAACATATAACTAGCATCATAATAGAACAGTCATGATAACACAAGTTGGTGTGGTCAGAACCTAAATATCTCATTAACCATGTTTTGCCTTTCCTATAAACCATTTGTATCCTTTATAAGAGCGTATTATCAGGGATAAGGATCAATATATTTCTTGTCATTGCAGGCATGACCAGAAAAGTTAAACAATATGGAGGAAACAGAGATTAAAAGAAACAGGGTTTTTAAATTCTCTACTAAAGTTTCCAAGCATGCTATACAGTATATAGCAGTCATTGTAGATTCAGTGTGTTTACCGTATATTGTACCTTTTATTGTATTTGATACAAAACAATGATAATAATATTTGTGCCACTTCTTATGTTTACTGTTTTACTCACAAACTGGTATAGTGATATGTACTCCTTTCAGGGAAGGGGGTGGTGGATGGGGGACCTTTGCATTGCACCCTTTATAATACACAAATAATCCAAGGACCTAGTTCCCTTATTATTCAAATGCACCGTCTCACCGGAGGTGTTTGTCTCGCCGCAATGATTGATGATAGTAGTGGTCAGATACGGACAGGGAAAATTTTAATGACTTTTCTTCCCTGCTGCTGTTGTAATGAAACACCAGTATATGTTTTTGAGCTTGTTTCTGCGGCTTATTTTTTACTGGCACAGGGAAAGTCAAAGGTTTGCCAACGCGCTTTGTCTGAACGTGTGGCTGCGGGTCCCGGGAAGTGAAGGTTGCTTTACAGCTTCAAATCTTGTCCTTCCTTCTGTAAGAATGAAATGCAAAGTCAATATGTGATGCATCGTCTTCTCTGTGTTTTTTTTTTCTTTTTGCTTTCCCAGAAGACTTTGATAGTACGGCAAAGATTCATGGAACATTCTTGCTATCCAATAGATCAGGTGAATGTAGAATACACTGTGCAGGCTGTAGAGGGAAGCAGACATACACATTATTATACATTGAAAATTGGCACTGAAATGTTGATAGGTATTGCCAGACCATAAATAATGCTACATCCAATAACCAATCAATATAAAAGGAACTGTCCAATTTGTACAATTGTTTCTTTGAGACTAAGGCCCCACTTAGCAGGTTGCAATAAAAAAGCTGCAGGAAAAAATGCATCATAGTTTTTCCCGCAGCGCTTTTCACAGAAAGTCTACAGACTTTCTACTAGGGAAACCGCCGGCATTTCCATAGTCAGAATTAACATGCTGTGATTTCCAAAACCGCAACAGTTTTGGAAATTTCAGCATGTCTGCTGTGCGTATTTTTCGGCACAGTTGGGGTGGGATTGTACAATCCCATCCACTTTGCTGTGACTGTAATACTCTGCGTTTTTTTCTGTGGCATTTCTGCCACGGACAAACCATATTGTTTATGCCACGCGGGGCACAGGCCCTGAAGTTGTCCAGGAGACATAGTGGTTTTCTTCCAAAAATAATTCCAAACCCATTTCATGGTTATGCAGCTCAGTCCCTTCCAGTTCAGTGGTATTGTAGTACCTGATACAACTCTTGGATCAATGTTTCTGGGGAAAAAGCAACCATTTTATTCTAAACCTGAATAACTTCTTGGTGAAACTGATCATCCTAGAATTTTCCAAATTAATGGACTGAAAACAGTTAAACATTTTATGGACTGCTTTGCCTCATGACCGGTTAAAGAACTTTTTTTTTTCATCTAATCTTTTTTAAAGAATTTTTTTTTTTTTTTTTGAAAAAAGGCAAAATCTAATTTGAAAAAAAAGTTTTCATTGTGTTGATAATAAACAGCAAATCGCGGCATAAACATTATTGATTTCCTTTTAAACTGTTATTCCTTCATCAAGAGTAAAGAGATTTATGTAATTACCTCTCTGCATTTTCTTTGCAACAAATGTATTTTTTTCCAAGTCAGCAGATACAAAAGATGGAACCGTCTTATTGTTGAGATTAAAAGATCGTTTTTCCTTTAGTAAACTGTTTTTCTTATGATGGATTCTTTCAAGAGCTTGACAATTAGGAAGTTTGAGTGAAATGAAAATGCATACTCCTATATTTGTGATTTTCTTTTTTTTTTCCTTTTTTGCCCTTTTATCCTGGACCACATCCTTTTTCCCATCTCAAGACTTTGATGCCCAATATGGCAGGTAATATTCAAGTCCTCATTAATATTCATTTCCTGCCGTGGCTGTTCTGACTTTAATCAGCCAATTAGACACTCAGTAAATTATCTCCTAATGAGTTTTTATTTTTAAACTTACATTTTATTTTTCATTTTTCTCTTAACTAATTTGTAGAACTTTCCACTTGAATTTGCAAATTTATAGGATGGAATTTTCATAAATATTTTAATTTTTTTTTAGTGGAACCAAATAAAAAAATTTTTTGTCAATTTTGTTATGTTGTGAGTTCACAGCCACCGCTAGGGCTGCCACCAGGATATTATTTATAATGCCAGTGACAGTAGAAAAATGTTACCGAAAACAGCAAGTGCCAACGGTCAGTTTGCTATCTATTTGGATACATCTACTTCTCCAGACCCAACTAGAACTAGGAATATCAGGAATAGGTCAATGGTGGGATTGGTGCTGGCATGAGATAGCAGTAAACTAAACAATAGAATGATCGATCCAAGTGTCTGTGTAGTTGAACACTTCTAGGTTCATGGTTTTTCATGTGTTTGGGACAGTGTGGGACAGTTGGTTGTACAACCAACCAACCAACCACAGTTCATTTCAGACGAGCAATGACAATCTAAAATCTAATGCATATGGCCAGCTTTAGAGTGAGTCATAGTACAGTTTATTTTCTAGACCACATTCACTTTTTACTTGCTATTTTTTACATTTGCCATTTTTATAACTTGTATATTTGAGTGGATGGTTACCCTGGTATAAATGCTACATAACATCAACGGATCCCTGGTAGCACCATGGGTCTGGGTGGGTGTTGTCTAATGTTTTCATCTCCATCACAAATATATTGGACTCTAGTTCGTAGGACCTGTTAGAACATACCACACTTGTCCCTCTTTGGATAGACAGTCACTACTTTTAATCAAAGTCCCACTGTCTCTCTTTGTTCCTTGTATGTCCTTCTTTTTAATTATGAATATGGATATGCAGTAATAAAGTTAAGTATATTGTACTGTATATTAACTGTATATTAGACCCCAACACATACAGTATAATATGTCAGAATTTGGTGCATTTTAGACCTTAAAAGCGTATATTCAGATATTGTTTGTGCTAATATTTTAGTAATAACCTATTTGAGTATTAACATATGCGAACACATTTTCATGTAAAGAACTATAAGTGTCTCTCTTTGACAATCCAAAAAGCTGGGATGTATGGCAGAACAGCTTACATTAGTTCAATGCACGGCCCTCTAAGAAAGGGTATTACAGATTTAGTTTATGATATCATGTTCTCTTGTTTTTTCAATGTAACTAAATTCACTGAGTGTTAGGGAAGTGCCAGACAGCAGTTCCCCAGTGCTGTAAATGAACCCTGGAGGAAGGGGCACAAGAGACAGTGAGCCCTGGTCTGAAACCCCTCACTGTGCCCTCCTGCTTGCCGGTCTTATCCTAGGTAATAGGCGACAACTTGAAGACGAGCCCTTCCTAAATATGTGACACACAAAACGTGATCAAGACAAAGAACAACAAGGGAGGTCAGCCAGCCAGGGGTCAGTAACAGTCGAGCAATGCAGTGTCAAAATCGACATCCAAAAGAGTAGTCTATAGGGAAAGCCAGAGGTCAAGAATCAGAATACAAGAATAAACAACAAGAGAAAGCCAGCACGCACAAGGCAATAGAAAGCACCAATGTGAATATGAGCCAAGAATAAATAGGGTGGAAGAACCCACCCTGGACTTGATAGGAAGGCAGGCTGTCAATCACAGGGCAAGACCAAAATTAACTATTAGAGGAGCAGAGGGAATGAAGGTGAAGGAGATGGGTGTGGTGGGAAATCAATTACCAAGGAGAAAGAATAGGACAGTGTTCAGACAATGTGCGAAGAACCCAAAAGAAGAAATCACAGCCGAACACGCCTCCTGATGATGCCAAAGCCCAGACGGGCAAAGATGTTACGCTGAGATTACAAAAATGGATACACTTTTCCCCCAAAATATTGCCAATGTTGTTATTGGGTCAGGTATTATAACACAGTCCTGTCAACTTCAATGGGATTTCTGCAATATCAGTCACAGTCCAATGGTAGGACAGGGCACCATAGTAAAGCCATTATGTTCCCCTACTAATCCTGAAGGGGTTATGTGTCTTATTAAAAATGTTTACCTGCCTTTTCAATTTTTTATTGAGTGGCAAGACTAATAGAAATTGTACCACTGTCATCTGCATAAAATTCTAGACACTCTGATTTGGAACTCCTATCATGTCAGGCTGCTCATATCTTAGCTTTATGTTTCAGGATCCTGTCATAATTGGTGGCATCTGATGACAATGTATGTTCAACATCCCATAATGGTAAATAATGCATTGTCAGGTGGAATAACAGAGGAACAGCATCACATAGAATCCTAAGAAAATATGTAACAACATTTTTATCTCACATGGAATACAAGTATTTAAAGTAATATAGTTCCGATATACCATAAGTAACTGTGATGATAAGTGTTCTTATAAACGTATTATTATTATTTATTATTATTATTGTTTATTTATATAGCACCATTAATTCCATGGTGCTTTACATTTGGGGGTTACATACAATTCACAAATTATACAGGTACGTATCATACTAACAGTGATCGGCTGGCACAGTGGGGTAGAGGGCCCTGCCCGCGAGGGCTTACAATCTATGTATCTGACCTTTGCTTGGGGTACAAGGTCATGTTAAAAATAAAATCAGAACAAATATTTTCATGTACAGCATACAGTTCAAATATTTGTATTATTTGCATTAGAATTACTATTATATTTTACTATCATATTCCATAGTACATAAATGCTTAATGTTTAAAATTATATATATATATATATATATATATATATATATATATATATATATATATATATCTTATATTATTATTATTAATAATAATAATAATAATAATAATAATAGTAATAATAATAATAATAATAATAATTATTATTATTATATATTATTTTTTATGTGTTATTTTTACATACTATATGTAACTTATATGAAGCATAACTCAGCTTTATTCTTATTGCCATTTTATTCATATTTAGCGACCAAGTTGCTGAATGTTGTTACCCCAGCTCTGTGCAGTTTTGTGCAGTCTCGGATCATTCCCTCCTCTGATCATTATTCAGCAAACACATTTGTGGAAAGCATAATCTTCTTCTTGGAGACACATCTCATCTTCTCTCTTGAAACATTTTCTTAAGGATAGTTAGAGAAAGTTTGCGAAAGTCGTCAATATAATGGAATCATAGCACGCTGAACTCCTAGGCTCTACTTCTTCAGGGAGGAGAGTTGACAGAAAGTGTCTTCCTCGGGGAAGGTCAAAAGTCATTGGTATTAAACTAGACAAGCTGGTATTGTAGTGTTAATGAAAATGCAAAGCAGATGTTTAGTAATTAGGGGAGATGTGAATGACAAGACATGAGAGGTACAGTACATGAGCTGGCTGGCACAAAGCAGCTGTTGTAACCAATTCCGCTGTCAGAAATATACACAAGTCAGGCTATCCCTTGTGAGTTTGCCATAGCTGTGACAATTAGAAAAAAATTGCAGTTGATTAAAATCAGTTATCTATCACACAAAGCAATTTTTGTAATATTCAGTTACAAATGGCATAGGTTAGACGCTACAACAATGACTGGGAGAACATTACCACTGTAACAAAGACAGATATTAAAATTGCTATTTAGTATTTATTCTGAGCACGTCGGTGATGTATGTGTCGAACTTTAGCAAGACTTTTAATTGAAAATGCAATTACCTCTCGCATTCATTCTCTAACCAGTCTCTATGAATAGAAACGAGATTGTTTTCAACACCTTTGGTTGTGTAAAATCTAAATTTACATCTGTCAAAAGAGCAGAGCTCAGCTACATGTCCACAGTGGCTTAGGTGTATCTCACTGGTGATATATTGAGACTGGACTTGGTATACAAACTTTACAGGGAAAATTAGGATGGTGGGATGAAAATGTGCTGCAAGAAAAAAAAAAAAACGTAAGCTATACTTGGAAATTCTATGTCTATCATAGCGTAGATCTACTGTGCACATGGAGATCTATGATAGACACAGGGAGCTGAGGCCCCTGTTCTGCATAGATCACTACTTAGATGAAGGGCCTTGTAGTGACGTCATCACAGGGACAAGCTAATCACAGAACAGTAGTGACGTCATCACAGGTCCTTTTCCAGAAGCAGGGAAGAGACAGTTGGAGGCAGTGAATCGAAAGCAGGAGGAGGCACTTAGGGCTAGTTCACACGTGAGTATAAGGGGAGGTTTTTGACAGCGGATTTCGCGTCCAAAAGCTCCCCTTATAATGGTGGTCTATGGAGACCGCCGGGCTTCTTTTCTCCGCTAGCGGCGGGCTGTCATTTCATTTCTTCAGACGGAAGCCGCACAGGCTCAGCCGCGCGGCTTCCGCCCCCGGCAGCTCCCTCCTATGTCGGCTCATTCATTTGAGCCGACAGCAGAGGGTTAAGCCGCGACAGCGATGGTCGCGGCGGGCGGGTTTTGACAAGAGAGAGACGCGTCTCGCCGCGTCTCTCTCTGTGTCAAAACCCGCGCGGGCAGTTCACGTGTGAACTAGCCTTTACATAGAAGAACCAAGAGAGGAGGGCGTGAACAGAGTATGACATGAAGGGTGCACGGGAACGCCCACAGTGCACGGCAGGTCTCATATATATATATATATACTGTACATTTAAAGGGTAATTCATTAAACCCGGGGGGGGGGGTGTCTTTTAACAAATGATGAGCAGGACTTGATTAGCCTTTTTAAAGGCTATTCAGGCATATGTTTATCTAAAATAGCAAAATTCCAGTGATAGAGCCCCTTTAAGAAAAGTCTTGGATCAAATATACATATCAGCATCAAGACCATAGGTCTCAGGTACTTAAATAGCAAATAGGGTGCCAGTGCATGATGCTCAGATTGTAGTACATCATGTGTACTGATGGCGCTTGCCTCAGCTGCTCATGCCCACAGCTCCAAGCAAAGTTCAAACTGTATGAAGTCATAACATGGCACTCCCAAAAGTCTTTTGGCTAAAACCATATTTACAAATGTCTGTGAAACGAGGGTATATCTATAGGGAGACAGAGGTAACAACCGCACCCAGGCCAGGTGCGTGAAAGGGGCTTACCACAATGTAATGGCCCAGAAGATTTATGCTAAAGATCTGTGTGAAGCTATAAGGAATATTGGGCAAACCATTGCACTTACGCCCTAGTGCCTTATGGGGTCCAAATTCTTCACTGCAACATAAAATAGGACAATAGTGTTATCAATGACTTAAAGCAGATGAGGGTATTGTTACAGATTTTGCTATGGGTTAAAGGTCTTTAAGTTATTCCTCTGTTAAAATTTTCTACAAAGGCATAAGTTAAAAATATTGTTATTGAAGGTATATAATGACTAGAGATTAGCGAACAGTAAAATGTTCGAGGTTCGATATTCGTTTCAAGTAGTCCCTCAATATTCGACTACTCGAATCGAATATCGAATCCTATTATACTCTATGGGGGGAAAATGCTCATTTCAGGGGTAGGCAACGTTCGATCAAATTATACTTACCAAGTCCATGAGTGAGGGTCGGGCTGGATCCTCCGAGAAGTCTTCTCCTTGCAGCGTCCCCGCGGCATCTTCCGGCTCTGAATTCACTCTGCCAGGCATTGGGCCTGGGCAGAGCTGACTGCGCATGCCGGCACTACAAGCGGACATGCGCAGTCGGCTCTGCTCAGGCCCGATGCCTGGCAGAGTGAATAAAGAGATGGAAGACGCCGCGGGGAAGCTGCACGGAGAAGACTTCTAAAGGTAGGAGAAGAACCAGCGTTCAATGCTGGTTCTGCATCGAACTTTTACATTCGAATAGCGAGTGGTACTCGATCGAGTACGAGTATTTCGAATACCGTAGTATTCGATCGAATACCTACTCGATCGAGTACTACTCGCTCATCTCTAATAATGACCATTTCTTCAGCTGGCAATCCCCAAAACCGATAGACTGACCAAAACACTCAACAGATCAATACACTTTGTCTTCACTACCCCATTATTCTGTGAAAAAACTTTCTTGCTTTTTGAGTGTGCATGTAAACACTACACAATACCAAATTTTCTGTACAAGCATGGTAATTTCCAAATATCATGATCTACAGCTTATAATGTACTGTACCTGTACACATGCCTGTATGCCTCTTGGAGGATCACCTCTCCAATTATTCTAATAATATCTATTGGATATATGCTTATAGAGTAGGTGAATATATGGCAAATTGATTGTAATTTATTTACATAAAGAACTTCAAAATTCAGAATTAGACTGAAAGTACTGCATGTAGTAAATGGCTAGCAACGATTCTGAGTCCAGATATTAACTACTATTAAAATATAGAACTGAGGTGATCAAGAATGATAGAGTTCATTAACAGGCACATCTGGCCTAGGGGCCACCAGCCAGTTGGACATCAGTATTTTATATAGTGTGTTATAATTAATTCAATATAAAAGGTCAGTTTTAATGAGCCATTGCTAGGCTTCACACTAGGATTAACCTAAAAACGTAGTCCCGATGAGCGTCACAGAATAATTTGTTATTGATCTTCTTCATTTTATTCTCCGCACAATTTTGAAATTTTGCAAAAATGGGGGAGTTGCCCGTGGCAACTAAATTTTCTTGCTTTTATGCAGGATAGTATCATAAATCATAAGCTGCAATCTGATTGGATGCCATGGGCTATGAGTGACTGTTTTTATTATATTCTATACTGCACTTTATGGTTGATAGATATATATGATAAAGATACTCACGTACACCCAGTGTTCTGTTCTGCTCTGGTATTGTGTCCCCATTCACAAATCCTTGCTGAGCAGAAAGTGGTGAGGCTACATTGGGCATAGGCAAGTAATTTGTTTTTCGTTTTACACCTGTCATACTACCAGTGGGATTCCGGTTAATTCGCAAAACCCCATTAAGATTTTCTATGCTGAATGAGACCCAGTCTTCTACCATGCATGGGAATCTTCACTCATGATTGAGGACTAAGACAAATTCCCTTGAGCTAAATTTAAGCATCTCCTAGCCTTCATCTTGTCTCAAGTTTTGAGGTCTTTGATCCTGATAGAGCACCAAGACACATATTGTCAGAGTTGACTTCAAGCATCTCCAAGTCATAGTGGGCCTTCTCCCAGGCTTTTGAGATTTTTAATCAAAGTTGTAGACAAAGAAAGTTTTTTTTTAAATAATTCAGGCTTCTCTTTGGTTATATCATTCTTTGATCAAGCTTTTAAATCTTGGATATTAATTGAGAACAAAAATTTCTGGGGCAGTGAAGATTTCTGTCATTGGCTAGGCCAGAAAACTAGCATAAATAATGGTAATTATGAAGGACCAATGATCCAATCTCCTATACCCCTACCACTTCCCCTTAATCGAAAGTAGTGTAGGGTTCACTAAGCTTAAAAAGTTTCACTTTATGAGTCAAAAATTGCAAAATTTTTTCATGGCTTTATGTCTTCACCACTCTTAGCTGAAGTTCAAATTAAATATGCAAAATGAATGGAACTTGTATTTCATTTGTGGAGAAGGTAGAAGCAATGGTGTGGACCCAACCAATCAGAGACAGGGACTCAAAGCCTATAGCAAACTAGTTTATTTAGAAAAACAACAAAATAAATAAACCTTTACTTCAGGCACAAAATGAGCAAAATAAAATACAGCCTTAACCTCAGGCAAAAGAATGTCAAGCAAAACCCTGCTCGTCTGAGCACTAACTAAACAATAAAGTGCTAACTGTACGTGTGGCTTACTACCAAACACTTGGGTAAACATAAATAGAGCATTACAGACTCACTAGACTCTCAGTGTGTCAGGACAGACCCAGACACCTCCTCTCGCTTCCAGGATCTTCCCTGAAGTGCAGGCTCTGCACTGCCATTTATGGCCCAGTAACGAGTCCAGGACCCACACCTGGGCTGAGGCCTATTAAGACCTGCACTGGAGCACACATAGGTCAGAAACCTGAGGCTGATATATTGGGACTCCAGCACTCTGCCTGTCACCTTCTCACACATTAAAATGGAACCCAACTTTCTAGTTGAATAAGACTGAGATGATAAATTACTTGATCGGATATATGAATGTACCTGAGAACCAAAGAGTGCTAGTCCAGCTACACAAGGTAAAGGTTAGTTATATTCAACTGGATCATCACAAGTAAAAATTCTTCAGTATCGTAAATTCTACCAATGGTATAACATACATAAAACAAGGAAAGCTTTATCAGTGGATGGTATTTTCCATTGTGTTAAAATGACTCTGTGGGTGAATGAATTAGATCAGCTTGATTTATTTTGGTCCTTCGTGAGATGCAAACAAGAATTATTATATTTCAAATAGAAGATGTAAAATAAAGAATAAAGAGCAGTGCTTCAAGTAGCTTCTATTGCCTCTTTGTGATGCTGCATTGTTATTCGAATGCCACGCGAATTAAACTCTGATCTTTTAAAATGCATGCAAATTCTTGCAGAATATATATGAAAAAGTCAGTGTCGTAGAGGTGCTTTCAGTCTCTTGATAAATGGGAATCCAGCGGTACTTTATTGAGTCTCTGATTTTTAATAATCTGAATCCTGCAAGATTTAATTCTGCATAATTCTGGCTGAAATCAGCTTCTGATTGAGTTGTAATGGCTGTGTTATTGTAAATATCCCTGCATACTAATGTTATGCTGGAATTCAATAATATTTAGATGAAATTCTTGGCCTCGAGCAGAATGAAAGTTACATTTCCAAAAGTCGAAAAGTTTTATGGCAAGGATATATTGATTTCCTTGTGTTCTTTTAGCATAAAATATAATAAAAACCTATTTGAATGTATGGAGAAATGGAGCTCATATAGGAAGGAGTCGACTTTTTACCATAATTGGATATTCATAGCTCTCCCTGTGAAGTCATGTATAAACACATTGATAAACATATATGAACTACACATACATCAAAAATTTGCAATATTCTTTCGAGTGAGAAATTGATATCTGTGTGACAGCCATGATGGTAGATATTATGGGTTTGTTCAGATAAATTGCCTGTTTTATTCTAAATAATTGTTGACGGCTTATTGTTCCTTTACTGGCTGCAAACTGTAGCTCCTCAGGTGTTTGTCTAACACTACGTCCAAGCAATGCCCTGCATGTCATGGAGTCAGAGCATCAGTGGCATAACTAGGAATGGCAGGGCCCCAAGGTAAACATTTGACATGGAGTCCCCCAGCTCCCCTGCACAAACTGTATTCCTGCACACAGTATTATGCCTCATAGTGGCCCCTACACACACACACACACACACACACACACACTATTATGCCCCATAGTGGCCCCTACACACTATTATGCCCGATTGTGGACCACCCATGAACAATTATTATACTGTGGGGTATTTTCAGATGCCAGAGTATAATGATTGGAGACCCAGGGGAGGATACAAATATAAAAAAACACTGTTAGTTATCTCTCCCTGGTTCCGGCACACTCTCTTCAATATTGGACTGGATGTCACCTGACCCAGGCCTGCGTCACAACATAATGATGCTGGCCTTGGCCTACATGATGTCTGTGACATCACCAAACAGGCCGGAAGCCTGCCAGAGCACAGGAGAGGTAAATAACAATGTTTTTTATGTTCCTTCACCTCCCCTGACCCAACGATCATTATACTTGGAGGTCTGAAAAGAACCCCAAGTATAATAATAGCAGTGTGTGTCAGGTTCGGGGGCCTGCGGCCTCACTTACCTATCCTACTCACAGCCACATCTGTAGAAGGGCAAGTGCAGGCAGCCGTGAGCAAGAGCCAGGATCGGTAAGTAAATAGGGCTTGTAGTCAGCAGGTAATGGCCTATTAAGAAAAAAAAAAACATCAGGGGCTCATGGGCCCCCTAATTTCCAAGACCCTGTGGCAGCCGCTACCGCTGCTACCCTGGTAGTTATGCCCCTGCAGAGCATGTGGCTATTAGAGGTCCCCAATTGTTCATATCTCTTTTGGGTGAGAACCTTTGCAGAACTCTCCAGTCAAGCAGATTAGGGACTGAAAAATCTACCTAAGAGTTATGGCCAGAGTATAGTGGGGAAACAAACACAAAGTTGATGTGCCCTGGGTATTAAACCTCAAAAATATAGTGGTGTACCTCAATTCTGAGCTTGCAAATAGTGGATCGATTAAAATTTTACAAACAATTTCCATATACAGTGAAACTGTAAAGTCAGACAAAATTACATTGAAGAGTGGTCTTCTAAAGGAGTGGTCTTCTCAAAGAAGATGTCCAGTACATATATTACATGAACTATGAAGCTATGACAGGAAGTCTTATCTCGATAATGGAGTGGTCTTCTCAACCAGAACACTTTTTTGGAAAGGTTTCATTGTACATATATACTGAAATGTGGAAAATTTATTGTGTGATTACATGGTAGGCTGACATGCCCAAATCTCCTCTATACCCAAAAAAATATTTAGGAAACAGTCAAGACTCACTTGTTGAGGTTGAAGTCTTAACAGATTCTTTTTCTTGGCAATGTTTTTGGAGATTTATGTGATGTGTTAGGGGTTCCACTAATCCTGACATTGAAAAGACCATAGTTCGGTGGCCAGGAACATATCTGTACCTATAAATAACTACAGTTCCTTATTCACTAATAAGGAGTGTAACTCCAGTTCCTCCATAGCCAAGAACATTGTTATGTAGAAAAAAAAACATGAAAGGGATGCAACTTTAAAGCAGTACCATGGCACCTGAAATTTTAGAAGTGGTTTAAGTTCTGACATTTGAGATGAAAGGTTTCACATTAATATGCCCTCATTATTTTCAGTAATTAGGATAACCCTTCAATGGCTGATTTATTTTTTTTTTCCAAAAAAGTGTCTTGTACTTTGGATACTTGCCCTTTAAGTGTTAACATTCAGTTAGCTCCTTATTGTTTTGTGAGTGGTACTGATGCCATGCTCATTGAGAAGCCAGATTGCCTTGCATCGCTTTCCTACACATTGTGGATCTCGGCAGCCAACAAAGCTGATTACCTAAAAAAGAATGTCTACAAAACACATCTACAGAGCTGACAAGTCTAAGTACATAAGACAAGTAATAAAGAATACCGGTAAAAATTTCAGCCAAAAAAACATCTCCTCACAAAAGGAATGTTTCAGTTTGCATCTAAATGTACGGACCAAAGTGTCTAAAACGCCATCTGCTTCTACATTGGATTTTAATGTCACAAGAAAGGCTGTCCCTTGGATACATCATGCATTGTATGTCGTTAAATTCCACCCATATGTTTCTAAAAGGAAATGGATTTCTTCATTGACTCTTCCTGTTCCGTCTTGACATTTCCTTCTATGTGTTAGGTAACAAGTAGAAGGTTTATGTGGCTGCTCACACTTCTTAGAAGTTTATGTCTATATGTGTTCTTGGTAATACGTAAACTATTTTAAGATTCTTTATTTTAAATTACCTACCCATAGTGGAATGTATATAAGGTATCAAACATAAGGATACAGGACCGAAATATATTCTGACCATTTGGAAGATTTGGTATATAAATAATAGAGTGACTATACAGACATTTGGAGTGGGCAGTGGGGGTAGAGCAGGGAATGGAAAGAGGTAAAGATTGTATGGTTGAGAAGCAATACTGGTAGTAGTCACTATATTCCATGTAGATTAATGCACATAATTTCATAAGAGATAATGTTACCTTGTCCATATTCTTATAGACATCCAATAACTAAAGTGTCATAGAGTGCCATTACCTGCTCCTACAAGGTTTTCTATTTTTCTGCCCTGCTGACTTCTCATTGGCACTCCACCATCCATCAACAGGGGCACATACTCCATCAACCCACCTAGCTATGCCACTTCTACTCTTCTTAAGTAATTGACCTTTTCAACCCAATGTATAAAGGGTGGATGGGGACTTTCCACAGAGTGAGTTACTATGTATTGACTAAATACTAAAGAAGACATACCGTATTTTTCGGACTATAAGACGCACTTTTTTCCCCAAAAATTTTTGGGGAAAAGAAGGGTGCGTCTTATAGGCCGAATGTGGCGCCTGGCATCCGCTGTACTAGAGAGGCGGAAGCCGGCAAGTGATAGACGCCATTACAGGTGCCGGGGCCTGCGACATTGCTGCGCTCCTCTGCCCTGCATGAAGCCAGCGGCGGCGATGCTATTCCGCTCCTCCGTCCCCCCGCCGCTGGCTTCATGCAGGGCAGCGATGTCTCAGGCCCCGGCGTCTATCCCTCCCCGGCATCTGCCTCTCTAGTATAGCGGATGCCGGGTCAGTATCAGCGGCCCCTTCTCCCCCCGGGGCCGGTCCCCACCGGCCCCGTACCTGTAAAGTTGCAGGCCGGCTCCTGCGCGGCGATATCGCAGGAGCCGACCTGTTCGGGTGACAGCCGGGAGCCTACTGAGGCTCCCAGGCCTGTCATGGCTATATATTAGTATTGCGGCTGGGTCTATGACCAGCCGTAATACTAATACACAGAATGTCCCATAGACGGCAATACAGTTGTATTGCCGTCTATGGGACTTGCAATCAAGTGACCGCAGGTTCAAGCCCCGGGGGAATAAAAAAGCAAAAAAAAAAAAAAAAAAAATCTTTAAAAATATATAATAAAAATATGAAATAAATAAAAGTTCTAAATCACCTCCTGTCCCTAGAATATATATATATTTATAAGTAGAAGATCATATATCATAAACCACCGTTTTTTTTTTCAATAAAAGGTGATCTAAGCAATAGATATTCCCTGTCAATGTGGCCTTGCAGCTGTTGCAAAACTACAACTCCCATACATTAAATATTTTACCAGTTTTTGCTTCAAAATTTTTTTTCCCTATTTTCCTCCTCTAAAACCTAGGTGCGTCTTATAGTCCGAAAAATACGGTAGATATACAGTATTTGAGAGAGAGAAAGCTTGTTGCATCCATGATTCATCCATCCTGTTTGAAAACAAGATAAATAGATAGATAGATAGATAGATAGATAGATAGATAGATAGATAGTGTAAGCCAATGGCTGGTCAGGTATTGGAGGGAGTGTACATCTCACCCAGACTACTAAGGTGGGTGAGATGAGAAAACTCCAGAAGGAATGTTTGTTCTCAGCAGACAACTTTCGTCTGCTGAGCATTTTGGTAAATGCTCAGTATTGGGCTGGATTTTTAGGAATGGCAGGTAGGTTGGGTACCTGTCATTCCACCCCCCTCCAGTCCACACTTTGGGGATGTACCAGCAGCGACTCAGCTGCAGAGAGTCTGCTCATCAAGGGAGGCTTAAGAAGTCAGTTCCAGCAGCAGACTGGGGGCAGAGCTTGGCTGGAGAGCCAAAGGAAGAGGTCATATTTTTGGAGCTGTGTCCTGAGTGATTCAACTGGCTTTTTTTATTTCTGTTATTCTAGGTGAGTTATCCTATTCTATGTTTAGTTAGAGTCTAGCCAGGCAGGTATTTATTTTTGTATTGTTTCCTTTTGTTTCTGCACTATATTTTTGAGTGAAAATAAAACTCTACCTTTGTTTTGGACTAAAGAAACTGGACTTGTGTGTCTATGCCACCCCACCTATCAACCCCAGACCCTGACAATAGATAGATAGATGCATAAAAAGTATATATAGATGTTGGTAAATAACCTGCAAAGTTATTAGGAATAAACATAAAAATAGATAATATGATAAAATAAGATAAGTTAAGATCCGATCAGATAAGATATGATATGATAATCCTTTAATAGTCCCACCATGGGGAAATTCAGTGTGTTACAGCAGGATAGATTATGCAGTAATATATTCAACAAAGAACACATGCAAGCTCATAGAAGATAGCAAAAGATACTAGGAGTCATAGCAACTAGGAAGAAAAACGAAAGACTCAGGATCATTTAGTTCTCTGTGCGGAGTGATCTTCGCTTAGCCTGATGTTGATTATACAGCCTGACCGCAGTTGGGAGAAAGGATCTCTGATAGCGCTCCATCTCACACTTGGGGTGAAGCAGTCGGTCACTGACAGCACTGACAAGTGCTATCACAGTCTCATACATGGGATAGGAGTTGTTTTCCAGCATGGAGCTCACCACGGACAGTATCCTTCTGTCACCCACCACTTGTACTGGGTCCAAGGGGCTCCCCAGCACAGAGATGGCCCTTCTAATCAGCCTGTCAAGTCTATTTCTATCTCTGGCTAGTATTCTTTCTCCCCCAGTAGACCACTCTGAAGAAGATGGCTGATACTACCACAGTATGTCATTGACAATAAGTTTGATAAAAGGCAAACAGTAGGAAGAAAGCAAATATGTTGAATAAACAATAGATTCGATTATTTTTTTTCATTCTTCATTATTTTCCTTTGCTTATGTTTTTATTATTGTTTTCTTATTCTTTTGGTTCCTTTTCTTTCTTTTTCTCAATGCACCCATTTGTTCCACAGTCGTCTTTGTGTTTTTTCATGTTGTCACTCTTATTGTCTATACAACAGTATTATCTATTTATGTGCTTTTCCTTAATGATTTATAAAAATCTTTAGCAATTCCTGGGAGCCATCATTTCCTGTTACTTCATAATGGCATCAACCTAGGGGCAGGATCCATTCCAACATGTGTTATAAAACTCTGAGCTATTTGTAATTCTCACTATGTTAGGATTAAGAATCGTTCTCAAGTTCGAATTGTGTAAGCAATTGTTTATGATGCTTTTACACTCTTCAACATTGAAACTCCAAGAAGGAAAAATCTTGAAATTATAGAATCACAGCATCAATAGACAAGTTATTGATATGCAAATAATAAAAAATGGAAACAAGATAATCAAACATCTCATTTTATTTGGCACTGAGTATAAGCACCACGCACAGAAATATGTGCTCTTACCTGTTTTGGCTTTCAATGAGATTATTCATCGTTGTCTGAGAAATGCTATACCATGCTGAACATACTTGGGCATGCAAGATTGAGATAGTTTGCTAGGAGTTCTCTCTGCAATTGCCAACCAATGACATCCCCGATGTGCTCAATGGGAGTTACCATCCATTATACCACTTCGAACCATAATTCTGGGAGTAGCGATGCTCCTTTGTGATTGACTTTTCATGGCTTTGCCTACATGGTTTCTGGTTATCATTTTGTCTGAGAGAACAGAAAGACTGAAGAGGATAGACTTCTATTGCAGCCTCTATTGCCATCTTGCTGTTCATTCACAAGGTGGAAACTTTTTCCGCCGTGTGAGTTCTCTGCGCAGTTAGCCACAAAGAGGTGCCGATGCAGTGCATCAGCATCTCGTTGCGGCATCCCGCTACTGATTAGGCCTGAGCCTAATCGGGAGTAAGTCTCGAGCCGAGGACGCAGAATCTGCAGGAAGATAGGGCATGTCGCTTCTTTTTCCCGCTAGCTGCAAAAAATCGCTAGCGGGAGAAAAAAGCAAGCGACTCCCATTGAAATGAATGGGAGCCTTTTTTTTCTGGCGGATTTTGAAGTGGATCAAAATCTGCCTGTAAAAAACTCTGTGTGAATATAACTAATATTGTTTGAGAGTGGTATTGTGAGGTAAATGGAATGCCTGTACGTTGATGGGTTGTTTCGACACTATATGCTGTCTGTAGGCTTTGGGGGGTGAAGTCCAATATCATATTCAGTACAGAATGGATCATTATTTGCCATTATTCCGGTCAGATACCTTCTGTGCAGAGGTTCACGTCCCCACACCTCTTCCTGTCATTCCAGTTCGTTGTTATTCTCCCAGTCACTTGGACATGCAAAATTTAAACCGTTCTGACATCTTGGCCTAGGTGTACAGTGACCTGCTGGGGTAATAAACCAAGGTCTCTCAGTTCAAGGATTCTGTGTCTCTGAGTTTACAAGTGGCTATAGCTGGCGGTTTGATAAACAAGAGGTATCCCGCCGTCATCTCGCATCACTCCATATCACTTTTATGTTTCATGTGGCTAAAAAAAATACATGGGCACTAGCCTCAGGAAACAAGGCATAAAGAATAGCCTAGGCAGCCCTCCAAGTTCAAAAAAGAAAAACTTGAGCTTTTATTCTATGAGCAATGTTTTGGTCTATAAGCAAAAAGCCTTTCTCAAGGTTGAGTTTGATTTGTCGCACATGGGATTAAAATTCCATTTAAAAAATTTTTTTTAAGTTGCCATACTACCTACTTTTTAGTTATAGATAAACATATGGATAAAAAGGCTCAAATGTCTTGAGCTGAAACATTTTTGTATGGAGCAGTTACCCCACAGTTTTCACTACTTTCTACGGAGTGCTGGCCATTTTTGCTGGTTTGCACATTGGGACTTGCTTGTATCTTGAGGTTGGCACACTTCTCTTGCTGGAGAAAGAAAGAAAGAAAGAAAGAAAGAAAGAAAGAAAGAAAGAAAGAAAGAAAGAAAGAAAGAAAGAAAGAAAGAAAGAAAGAAAGAAAGAAAGAAAGAAAGAAAGAAAGAAAGAAAGAAAGAAAGAAAGAAAGAAAGAAAGAAAGAAAGAAAGAAAGAAAGAAAGAAAGATATCAACTTGTTTCAACTGTATGGGTAAATGTTATCAGACAGTAGGGGAGTCTGTCTCCCACCTTGCACCATACAGAGAGTAGATTGCATTCTGTTAATATCTGACCCTGGGCTCCTTCTTTAAATCACAGCTTATGAGAGTCCTTGCTGAGACGTGTTCATCCATGACGCAGTGAATACAGCACAGCATAGTACCTCTATTAGCCTCAGGCATGCCTTCTAGAGAGGTAACATTTGTTATCATATGAAAACAATGCCGGCTCTTGTGTTCTGTTTTATAACACATTTGGACTGACGCTCTCTTATTTTAACACTTTTCATATAGATGACTTAAGATCTGTAATACATAGAATATAGGATGATAATCGTAGAGATCACTCACTTTTACTATTCTATATAGTTGAAATTATATAATGTTTTCCCTAGCAAAGCAAACAAGTCCCATTCAGCGTCTTTTTTCTTCTGAGCAGAAATTCCACACTGTTATTACGGATGCAAGACCACCTGAGCCCCTAAGGGGGAAATTAGGAACATTGCAAATTGTTCAAACCATGCAAGGTCTGGTAGAAGGTCGAGGTAGAAATGGCTCCAAATGGTTTTTCTGTGAAAATGATTTGGTTTTTCTGTGGATTGATGTACTGTGCTATATGGCAAGCTCAAAACAGTTTTTGAATTCACAGCATTTCTGCTGCAGAATTTTTCCTGCAATGTGTGGATGAGAATAGCCAGAATCCTGTCCACTTTACAGGTACTGTAATATGCACTGTTTTTTTTGTTGCCATGCCATGTATTCACAATGTGGGGCCCTGGCCTTAAACTGTTTTTAGCATAATAATTAGAGATGAGCGAACAGTAAAACGTTCGAGGTTCGATATTCGTTTCGAGTAGCCCCTCACTATTCGACTACTCGAATTGAATATCGAACCCTATTATAGTTTATGGGGGGAAAATGCTCATTTCAGGGGTAGGCAACGTTCGATCAAATTGTACTTACCAAGTCCACGAGTGAGGGTCGGGCTGGATCCTCCGAGAAGTCTTCTCCGTGCAGCTTCCCCGCGGCGTCTTCCAGCTCTGAATTCACTCTGCAGGCATCGGGCCTGGGCAGAGCTGACTGCGCATGCCCGCACTACAAGCGGACATGCGCAGTCGGCTCTGCCCAGGTCCGATGCCTGGCAGAGTGAATGAAGAGCCAGAAGACGCCGTGGGGAAGCTGCACGGAGAAGACTTCTAAAGGTAGGAGAAGAAACAGCATTGATTGGCCGACTGTATAGCATTCGGCCAATCAATGCTGGTTCTGCGTCGAACTTTTACATTCGAACAGTGAGTGGTACTCGATCGAGTACGAGTATTTCAAATATCGTAGTATTCGATCGAATACCTACTCAATCGAGTACTACTCGCTCATCTCTAATAATAATATTGTTTGGTGGACCACCACTTGCCACTAGAGTTTATTTCTTATTGGATAATTTCAATTAACTTATTAGACTTTATGTATCCTGTGAGTACAATGCTATTGCTAACAAAGATTCTAATAAAGAAAAATTGCTCTAACGCTTGTTTCACCTGACCACAAAACACGTATTGGGGTGCAGTCAATAGCGTAACTAGGAATGGCGGGGCGAACACACTATTATGCCTTATAGAGGCCTCGGCGCATACTATTATACCCTGTAGTGACCGCTACACACAGCATTATGCCCCATAGTGGCCCCTGCACACAGCATTACGCCCCATAGTGGCCCCTGCACACAGCATTACGCCCCATAGTGGCCCCTTCACACAGTATTATGCCCCATAGTAGACCACCCATGAACAAATATTATACTCTGAGGTCTTTTCAAACCCTACAGTTTAATGGTCGGAGACCTAGGGGAGGATACAAACATAAAAAACTGTGTTTCTTACCTCTCCTTGGCTCCAGCGCACTCCAAGCAGATCTCTTCAATGTTGGACTGGACGTCACCTGACTCAGGCCGGCATCGCAATGTATCACCTGACTCAGGCTGGCATCGCAGGCTTGACCTGCATGACATCTGTGACATAAACAAACAGGCCCGAAGCCTGCTGGAACACAGGAGAGGTGAGTAACATTATTTTTTATGTTCCCTCACCTCTCCAGGCCCAACTATCATTATATTCTGTGGTCTAAAAAGACTCCAGAGTATCATGATAGCAGTGTATGCTGGATTAATGGGCCTGAAGCCTTACTTACCGATCCCTGGTCCTGTTCACAGCCGCCTCTGCAGAAGGAGAAATGCAAGCAGTCATGAGCAGGAGCGAGGATCAGTAAGTAAATAGGACCCATTAACTGCCGGGTTACCCCAGTAGGTAGTGGCCTATTAAAAAAAAAAACAGATCAGGGACCCGCTGGGTCCCCTAATGTCCTGGGCCCTGTAGCAGCGGCTAGCGCTGCTGCCCCGGTGGTTACATCCCTGTCTGCGGTGCTGAGGTCTGTACTTTTTTCTCCACTATTTCTCCTACCTTATTTATTAATATATATTTTCAGGACTTAAATAAAGGATAACATTTTCTTATTATATTATATTTTGTGTGTTTGTTGGTATTTCAGTGGCATTGTTGCACACAGAACTTATTGATTGTCTTTACAAGGGCCCATGTTTATATAGATTTGAGATGTAGTTTGTATGATACATGTAACAAAAGGGGTTGAGGATGCTGAGCAAGGGGGTGGGATTATCCATAAACCCCTGCATTGGGCACCATGACAGTATATCTCCCTCATGTTGGAAAACTACCAGTGTGCAAGGAATTATAGCTTCCCAAATACCAGATCAGTATAAGTTGGAGACGATAGTTCTAAAAGGAAAAAGAGAAACTTCTAAAAACTCCAGTGAAGTCTTCTACTTTACATGAAGACAATTAAATTGTGCTTGATTTAGTTTTTATCGATGGAGTTTTAGTTGTTCTTTCAGTTATTTTATGAAAGCAGCAAAACCAGGAAAGTGAGAAGTGAAAAGTATTTTATATGTGAAGCGCAAGCAAACAACCATCCTTAGATTTACATTAGTCTTGATTTGTGACTGTTCAACATAAATCATTTTAATATTAAAAAATTGTGCACGGTTCCCTCCATTTTGAGCATTAAAATAAATAAATAAACCCCTAGATAAACTGCTGCAGGAATATTTTACTAGAATAAATATAATAAAATGATATTACTCATTACTGATGATATTACTCTGTTCTTTAGAACACTGCTCGGATCTGCTACATCCAGACACACAAATCCTTTCTGTATTACCCATAGACTCAGAAGTGAGGAAGCCAAGATGAATTGTGTTGTAATATATCCACACACAAGATGCAGGGACGTTATACACTACTCTTCACTGATATTAAAAGTTAAATCAGTACAAAAGACAAAATCCCTATTACTGTCATAAACTTTCCTATTGGCATGTGTATGGTTGAGGTGCGGCCATCATATTATTATTTGTACCCAGCAATAGGAGGTTCGGTGTCGCATCCTGTCAACTAATCATTAAAGCATTATGTTATAGAGAAACCTCTTCAAAAGATGTCATCCTTATCTACGCCAAATCTGCTTTGATATCATTTTAGTTTCATAATATAAGAATACTAGCCACCTTATTTGAGACGGCCATCATTTAGAACATTGGTGGTCATCAGAAAGAGGTTGTCGCAAACACCAATAGTGTGATAATAATTGAATAAAAGTCTTCAGATCTTATCCTTGTTGCTTTTTGTGTACATTAGCCAGGTGGTAACATGCATGGAGCTTCATCTTGGCACATGGAGTCTCTACAGTTACGTATTATTGAGCTGCAAGCAGTCTCCGTGCTACCATATGGTGCCTCCATATGCTGTTGCACCATATTAGAAAAATGTTCTACTCTAAAAACTATGCTTCTAGGGGAGAATATTTCCATAATGTGGCGACCTTTTGCTTGGTACCTGATATGTCACGACATTCATTACTGATCCCGATTCATTTGGTGTCTGGTGACTTCTTACTGTTGACTAGAGATGAGCAAACACTAAAATGTTCGGGGTTCGAAATCCGATTCGAACAAACGCACACTGTTCGACTGATCGAACGGGTTTCGAACCCCATTATAGTCTATGGGGGGAAATGCTCGTTTCAGGGGTAGGCAACATTTGATCAAATTCTACTTACTAAGTCCATGAGTGAGGGTCGGGCTGGATTCTTCTCCCTGCACAGCGTCCCCATGTCCTCTTCCGGCCTTGAATTCACTCTGCTAGGCATCGGGCCTGGGCAGAGCCGACTGCGCATGCCTGCACTACAAGCGGACATGCGCAGCCGGCTCTGCCCAGGCCCAATGCCTGGCAGAGTGAATTCAGAGCCGGAAGATGCCGCGGGGACGCTGCGCAGGGAGAAGACTTCTAAAGGTAAGAGAAGAACCAGCATTGATTGGCAATGTATAGCATTCTGCCAATCAACGCTGGTTCTGCATCGAATCTTAACTTCGAACAGCTAGTAGTATTCGATCGAGTACGAGTATTTCGAATACCGTAGTATTCGATCGAATACCTACTCGATCGAGTACTACTCGCTCATCTCTACTGTTGACTATTCCTGATCACTGATCACTCCTATAGTCCACTGTCATCAATCTATTACCAATCTATTACCATTTGTCTTTATGGAACTTGTTTTCTAAACTTTAATGTATTCAGGAGTAACCAATGACTCTGATATAGACTGACTTTGCTTGACGGCAGGCAGTGGGCAGTAAGTTTAAAAATGGTGATCATATTGACTATCATCAAGTATGAGCATAAGTTTGCTGAAACAACTGTGACGACTTATTTTCCTATTTGAGAACTATTTCATATCTACTATGTGTAATTTTTGAAAACAAAAACAGAACTGTATGACAGTTTCAATTAATAAAAAGAAATATTACATTTTGAACAAAAAAATTGAGTACTAAAATCTTCCGTCATGCAGCTCAAGCAGTAATAGAGGTAACAATAGGGAGCTGCTGACTAACACATTGATGGCATATCAACAGTAGCTTATAGAATGTAGTATAATGTAGAGGAAAGCGATTGGAAAGGGTTGGACTTCTAAGACTATTTCTTACTGGCAAAATCAAGGTGGCCATCTTTACTTTCTGGTTTATGGGAGTTAGAGATTTATATATTAAATTATAACATGTAATGTCAATCAGCTGCTTCTAAGGCCAGCAGGATTCTGTTGAGTATTAAAAGGGGTAAGGATTCATGGGACAGGGATGTAACAATACCATTTTATAAGTCATTGGTATGGCCCTATCTGGATTAAGCCCGTTCAGTTCTTGGCACCAGTTCATAGAAAGGATGTCCTGGAGTTGAAAAAGGGTCAACAGAGGGAAACAAAACGAATAAGGGGCACGACGGACCTCAGTTAAGGGGAAGAGATTAAAAGAGTTAAATATGTTTAGTCTGGAGAAGAGACATTTAAGAGGAGATATGCCAAACCTGTATAAATGGCCCATACAAGAAATATGGAGAAAAGCTGTGCCACGTAAAATCCCTCCAAAAGACAAGGGGACACTCTCTATCCTTCTAGAGAAAAAAAGGTTTACTCTCAAGAGCTGACAAAGCTTCTTCAGTGTAAGGACTGCAGGCACCGGTGTGAATGTGGCCAGACTGTCTGCGACCAATCCTCACTAGTAAATCAAATACTCTGTGAATTTTTTGCTGTCTTCTTAAAACTTGCGAAGTAACTTTAGCAGTGATGTTGAGAGAATTTACATTTATGTACATGTATAAACACCCACAGTGAGAGATTTTCACCTTTTAATTTAGTGTCATCTTTCTGATTAGCATGTGACTTACGGTATCTGCTTAGAAGGAAGGCTCCTGGGACATGGCTGAACTTTCTTCCAATCTTTCTTACAGCACTTTGGGGTAATGAGGAGAGGCACAAGCATCAAAGTACAGCTCCAACAAGTCTTATTCTAAACTAAGCATATAGCTCACCTAAGAACCAAACAACTGCTAAGAATAGATGCTGCTGAATGGTCAGACCCCCCTGGCCATGAGAAGAAACTGGATCTCAAAAGTCAGTTTATTATAACAGTGAAAGGCCAATAATTTTATATAAAAATATTTAATGAAAAATAAACCAGAAAACACAAATGGTATATCCATTATACGGTATATACTCGAGTATAAGCCGATTTTTTCAGCACAGTTTTTGTGCTGAAAAAGCCCCCCTCTGCTTATACTCGAGACAGCAATATCAATGTATAGAATCTCCCATAAAATAGTGGGAAATAAAAAAAGAAGCTTTAAAAAAAAATAAAAGTTGTAAATCACTCCTTTCCCTAGAACACATACAAAAGTAGAAAATTACTGTGAAACACATACACATTAGGTATCCCTGTGTCTGACAGTGCCCGGTCTACTGAATATAGGGTATCTGCAATGCTCCTGTTCCGTCGGAAAGGGGTTAATAGGAGCACTGCAGATACCCTATATTCAGCCAGACTGAATTCCAAGTGGGGGAAAAAAAAACAGTCCTCAAGCTCAGGGAAGGGGTAAACAGACATCCAAAACACCCCCTCCCCTTCCCCAGCACCCAGCAACTACTACACCCAAAAACTCCGACCATTTTAATTTTTGAAATTTTCCAGTAGCTGCTGCATTTCCCCCCTAGGCTTATACTCGAGTCAATAAGTTTTCCCAGTTTTTTGTGGTAAAATTAGGGGCCTCGGCTTATATTCGGGTCGGCTTATACTCGAGTATATATGGTATATATGCAAGTAATTTAAAGTCTGAATTAAAAGTACTAAGCAAAGTCCATGCTTAGAGTAAAGATAAAACATCCACATCTTCAAGGTACAGGGCCCAAATAGCTTGGGCATCGCAGGTTTATAGTGAGCTCTCCGGTAATTGGGAAGAATCATTGCTCTCTCCCTGAGCTGGTGAATACACTAGACCTGGCGTATGCGCAGTCTTTATGCAATAACTGCAAAGGAGTTTATAGTTTCACTATTTATTCCACCCTTGAAGAGCCAATTTACTTTTGTCTTACAATCTTATTCTGAAGTCTCGTTTTTGAGAAGTATTATGGGTATAGATGTATTACCCGGTGGCCATTGCATTTAATAGACTGTCCATTTAAGACATGAAATATATATGCTTTTTATACATACTATAAACTCTGGTTGATACGCAGTGGTAGGGGACCTCCTCTATTAACTCAAAAATATGTGGATATTATTTTGTTCAAGAGGGTCTTCCGAGTGGTGATAGCTTCGATGCATCTTGAATAATGGAGAGTGAAGCATAATAGGGGATTTCACACCAAAAATGTAATCACCGTATTATGCACTTCCCCTAAGTCCCTTCAGACACCTATTTGTCTGAATATTCTCTTGTCTCCGCAACTCACTCTTCATCTTAGTTGTGTAGACTGTGTATTCCAGCAGAGCCATCTCATTATCCTCAGGATACATTTACAACTTTATTGTACTACTTAATATCTAGAAATGGCAAGATAGCAACCATATATAGTGGTTGAATGAAAAGACCATAAGCTCTGGTCTGTCCAAAGATCCCACATATTGGGCCACAGCAAAAAAATTGCTGTTGGAAAAACTGCAGTGGAAATGCATTGTGTTCTGTTTCCCACAACGCTTTTCACTGAAAGTCCGCAGAGATTTCTTCTGTGGACTTTCTGTTTCCATTATACCTCTAGAGAAACCACCAGCATTTCCATATAATTGACATGCAACCGTTTTGGAAATCACAGCATTTCCACTGGGCACAATTTTCCTCATTGTATGGATAGGATTCAGTAGAATCCCATCCACTATTCAGAGACTGTATAAGGGCAGGTTCACACCTGCGTCCGATCTCCGCTTTATGAGTTTCCGTCTTCTGCCTGAGAAACCCTGAGAGGAAACGGAAACCCGGCAGTCAGTGAGCATCTTCTGGTCTCCGTGGCAAAACCATTTTTGTTTCTTTTTAACACAAAGTCCTACATGTCCGACTTTGTGTCCGGTTAAAAAAAAAAACGGTTTTGCTGCGGAGACAAGAAGACGCTCACGGGCGGACGCTTTGCAAACCCATTCAAATGAATGGGTTTGAAAAGTGACTGCCAGTTTCCTTCTCCCATTCAGTTTCTTGGGCAGAAGACAAAAACATGCAAAGTGGAGATCGGGTGCAGGTGTGAACCCGCCCTAAGGTTGCACTTTATTCTGTGAAATTTCTGCCCTGGCCAAACCACAGCATTTGTTTCACTTGGGGCCCTCAGCCTTAAAGACTTTTTGAGTTGGAGTCATGTTACAATGTGCAAATCATTCTGCAGGTCCTGCAATTCATTGTAGAGACCAATTTTGTCATGATTTTTGCCATGTTTCCACTAAATGGGAATGTTCATCAACTTCTTTGGGCATTTTCAATGGCAGCCTAAATGCCCATATATAAGATAAGATAATCCTTTAATAATCCTTTAATAGTCCCACAGTGGGGAAATTTCAGTATGTTATAGCAGCATAGTAATATAGATACAGGATAATACATAGCAATATATTATGAAAGCAGACACACATAAGCTGAGAAGAGAAGATATACTAGGAGTCCATAGCAGCTAAGGAACAAAAGAAGAAAGAAGGAAGACTTCATAATCATAATCATTAGTTTTCTGTGTGGAGTGAGCTCCGCTTGGTCTGATGTAGATTATACAGCCTGATCGCGGTTAGAAGGAAGGACCTGCGATAGCGCTCCTTCTCACACTTGGGGTGAAGTAGACGGTCACTTACAGTGCTGCCAAGTGCCATCAAGTTCTCATACATGGGGTGGGATTTATTCTCCCGCATGGAGCTCATCACGGACAGTATCCTTCTGTCACCCACCACCTGTACTGGGTCCAGGGGGCTCCCCAGGACAGAGCCGGCCCTTCTGATCAGCCTGTCCAACCACAGAGTTGAAGAAGGCCCTAAGAAGTGGCCCCTGGACTACGAAGGCCCTCAGCCTCCTGAGCAGGTACAGTCTGCTGTGACCCTTTCTGTGCAGTCCCTCCAGGTGATCAGCCCAGTCTAGTTTATTATTGAGGAGCACACCCAGATACTTATAGGTCCTGACTATCTCAATGTATGTTCCTTGGATCTCCACCAGGGTCGGAGCACTTCTCCATTTACTAAAGTCCACCACCATCTCCTTGGTCTTCCCAGCATTAATCCTGAGGTGGTACAGCTGGCACCATTCAACAAAATCTTGGTTTAAGTCTCTGTATTCCCTATTGCCATCAGTGACAAGGCCTACTATAGCAGAGTCATTGGAGTACTTCTGTAAGTAACAGCTGGATGAGTTGTGCCTAAAGTCAGCAGTGTACAGTGTGAAGAGTAATGGGGCAAGAACTGTACCTTGTGGTTCCCCTGTAATACAGATCACAATGTCAGACACACAGTCTCGGGCTTTCACATACTGAGGTTGGCAGGGTTGGACTGGGGTGTCTAGGGCCCACCAGTGGAATTGTTTTTAGGGGCCCACCGCCAGGACCCCTGTAGATGAGTTGTACAGAGACAGGATGGTTAAAGGTAATATCAGGAGCCGGCTTCTCGCCTGCCATACGATGTGTACCACTGCACTACCTAAACCCACTGCTACATCCTGTATGGCAAGAGAGCAGCGTGGCTCCTAGAATTGTCACCATTACCTGTAGCCGCACTGTAATGAAAAAGCTCATCTGCAGAGGTCCTGGCTGTCAGATTCCCACAGATGTAATATTGATGGCTTATCCTAAGGACAGACCATAAATATTAGAAACATGGATAAATCCTTTAAAGATATTGTCCAGGAATTGGAGCAACTCATGTGCCGGGCTGGAGGTTTAAAATAAAAAAAGCATACTCA
This sequence comes from Leptodactylus fuscus, assembly GCF_031893055.1. Lineage (NCBI taxonomy): Eukaryota > Metazoa > Chordata > Amphibia > Anura > Leptodactylidae > Leptodactylus > Leptodactylus fuscus. Next base: position 95,684,667 of record NC_134271.1, read on the forward strand.
CCTGTCCTCAGCAACCCGTTGTCCTCGGCCAGTGTCCATTCAGTCTAGTGCTGGCACCTTCTTGCTGGGAGTCCTGCACCTCATGTGACCGCTAAGAGGAATTGGGTACAGAATTTCCAGAAATGAGGTGTTGCCATGAGACCGAACAGACAGAGGCGGAGGACAACAGGGTGCTGGGGACAGGTGAGTGTGTTTTTTTTTTTTTTTTTACACCTCCGTGGCTGAGGTGTAATAATGAGGGATGAATCAGCTGTTTGAATCGTGGCATCTGTGCAAGCGCCGTGACCCCTTCTCTGTTTACACAGTGTCGTACATCTCATAGTGGCCATGTCATGTAACTACAGCCTGGTCCTATAAGCTTCTATGTGACAAGGCTGTAATTACTCCACACGGTCACTATAGACAGACAGCGTGTGATATACACGGGCACCATGGCCCCTTCATACAGCTGATCAGGGGGTTACTTCTCTCTTATTGATGATTTATTCTGAGGATAGATCATCAATATAAATGAACTGGAAAACTCCTTAAGCCTAAGGCCCCACGTGATGTCCTGCAGCAAAAAAGCGCTGCGGGAAAAACCGCATCCATGACGCATCACATTTCTTCCTGCAGCCCTTTGCACAGAAAGTTTGCAGAGCTTTCCTCTCTATTTTCTGCTTCAATTATATTGAAACCGCTAGAATTTCCATAGGTATGCTGCAATGTCTAACTCTAAAACCAAGACTGCTTTGGAAATTACAGCATGTATCTTATTTTACCGCAAAGTGTGGATGGGGCTTCATATGGCGAAAACACCATGGGAAAAGCCAACAGTTCCTGCAATGTGAATGGGATTCTAGCAAATCCCATCCACACATTGTGGAAAATTATGTGCAGTAAACATGCTGCGATTTCCAAAACCGTTGGGGTTTTGGAAATCGCTGGAATGTCACTTATACCTACAAAAACACTGATGGTTTCCCTATAGGTGTAATGGAAGCAGAAAGTGAAAAGCGCTGCGGGAAAAAACCACAATGCGTTGCTGCTGCGGTTTTTCCTGCAGTGCTATTTTGTTGCAGTTTGCAACGTGAGGCCTTAGTCTTAATAAAGCCCAAATGCCACATTCATTAAATTAATTGCCCCCTCATAGTATGCCCCTAATTCCCCCTGACATAAATACTGCACCCCTAATGACCCCTAATATCAATGACCACCCCCTTATGTTCATAATGCCTCCTAATATAACCTCCCCTTGTATTTGTAATGTCCCCTAATAACCCCTATAAAAGTGATCCCCCTTGTGTTCATAATGCCCCCTCCTTATAATTATAATTTCCCCCTCCAAACAAGCCCTTGTACTATTAAAATACCCACAACTAAGCTAAAAAAAATGAGTTATACTCACCTACCTGCAATCCTGATGAACGGAGGTGCCCACTTTACAATCCTAGTTAAAAATAAGGTGTATTAATGACGGTGCCTGGACCCAGAGAAGCCACCATTGGTGTAACTAATGTTTTGTGGGCCTGGGTACAAACTTTTGTCCGTGGTCCCCTATCCCCTTACTAGAGCGAATTCTTGATAGTGGCAGTTATGGGCGCTAAAGCAATATCTCAGATACTTGAAAGAGATACAGCTTTAGTACCCACAACTGCAGCTATCAAGAATATGGTGAGAAAGCAGCGCAACGATCCACATGTAAGCAATACTGGGACAGCATAACGTGCTCCACAGGGGCCCCCAAACAGTATTATGTGCACCACAGTGGCCCCCAAACAGTATTACGTGCTCCATAGTGACCCCCATACAGTATTATGTGCACCATAGAGGCCCCCAAACAGAATTAGGTACTCCATAGTGAACCCCAAACATTATTATGTGCACCACAGTGGCCCCCAAACAGAATTATGTGCTCACCAGTGACACCCCCCACTGTATTATATGCTCACAGTGCCCATCCCCCCAGAGCCTGAACCCCCCATTCCCCCCTTCTTGCTCACACAGCCTGCCCCCCATGTCTCCCCTCTTGCTCACACAGCCTGCACCTCCATGGCTCCCCTCTTGCTCACACAGCCTGCTCCCCATGTCTCCCCTATTACTCACACATGCTGTCTCTTCTCTGCTCCTTCCATCAGACTGTTCCCGGCCGATTCATCTTCCTGTGTAACACTGTTCTGTAGGATCCGTGTAGCTCCGCCCATATATGACATCATCACAGGTCCTTCAGCCCAAGCTCTGCAGCATGGAGTCTCTCTCCCTTCATACTTCACAGTGACTTGCCCGGGAGCCCAGCCCTGGGCAGACGCCTTACTGAACCTCCACTGTCTCCTAAAAAAAAGGCAGTGGAGGTCCGGTAGGGCCCCATAATGAGGTCTTAATAGTCCAGGCTGGGGCCAACCGGGGGATTCCCCGGTCCCCCGGCGGGCCAGTCCGACCCTGGAGGTCGGTTTGTGAAGTAGTCTAGTATCCAGTTGGACAGGTGATGGTCCACACCACCAAGGTTCAGCTTCTCCCTCAATAGCCCTGGCTGAATGGTGTTGAACGCACTGAAGAAATCAAAGAACATTATCTTCACAGTGTTCCTGGGTTTCTCCAGGTGAGAGAGAGCTCTGTGAAGAAGGTGAATGATGGCGTCATCTACCCCAATGCCCGGCCGATAGACAAACTGGAGGGGGTCCAGAGCGGAGCTCACTAGGGGGCGTAGGTGTGTCAGGACCAGTCTCTCTAGGACCTTCATCAGGTGGGATGTCAGTGCTACAGTGCTAATCATATTATTTCAGTACTGACTATACAGGTGACTATAGCAGCTCTTCTGCCACTCCATGGTCTCTGAGAGAGTGATGCACATCTCCTCCTGGAAACTGTATTAGTCTATGAACATGTTTGTGTTCATTCATCCCATTGATTGTTGATACCATGTGAAGTATGTATACCCTACTGCACTGTATCTACAGTCAATATAGAAGATATTGTGTGTTGCCAATAGGGGCAGACCCAAGGAAGCTTTAGAAAAAAAAGTAACTACAATATTTAAAATAGTAAATTATGATCATGTATGGTCTACAGATGGATATCTTATGAATGAAACCGAATTCTAATGTATGACACACTCCCTTTAAAGCATAGCTCCTGTGAAAAATTACGCTTAAAGTCTAAAGGGTTAAAAATTACTGAGCTTCTAAAAAAAAAAAATCCTAAGAATAGAGATGTAAGGTATTGAGAGCTGTAGCAGCCATTAATATTCAATACTGAGGACCCTTGTGTTAGGTCATAAAAGAGGTAACCCCACAGGAAGCGGTTTTTGTATAGACAAATTGGCAGGTTTTTTCGGATGGCAGGAAAAAAAAAAAAGAAAACATGATTTTTATACTTGCAATCGAGATTTAATTTGTAGCGGTTTGTTAAAGACATGTTGTACATTAACCCAGTAGTTTTATATCCATTAAATCAAATCGCTTTTAAAGTAGATTCCACCACATTTGGAGATCGAAATCTGTTCTAATAATAGGAATTATTTAAATGGAACGAATGCATTTGGACATTAGGAAAAAATGCTATTAGTAGGGGGAGCAATTCAATGTCTCTCACACCATGAAATTGTTCCAGTTACCTGCTCTTTTTTTCTATATGTTTAATGTCTGAATTGTACCTCAATTTGGACGAAAAAAAAAATTAATATAAATGACATTTGTTTTAGCTGAATGAAATTCTTTCCGGACACTTATAATTCCGACATGAGTGACACGTCGCTTCCAATTTGTGCGTGAGATTGCAGCTAATCTACAGTAACATGAGCGCTCAGAAGGACGGCATAGCATATCCTGTGAAAATAATAACTTAATCACCTGAAATATTTCAATTACTGGGGCACATTTCAGGTTACACAAACAGATTTATTGGGGTGACGTGTTGCGAAGTAGAATGTATCAAGGAGAAATAATTCATTGTTTTCAAGGGAGAAAGGAATAGTTGTATAAGAGTATCAAGGACGGCATGGATAGTCTGATTTTTCTGTTTGACTGAAGACTATAAAGATGACCATACATGTTATACTTTAATAGGATAAAATGGCAAATTTCACTGATTTTAGCTAAAAATACAAAGACTTGTTAAAATTTTCCCCTAGCCATAAATAGGAGTGCTTGGCAAGATTAGCCATTTTTTGGCTCATCATGCCATATTTGGCCAGTGTGCACAGACTTTTTGTTTCTTAACTAACTGTACCCCAACTGTATAGTTGTCGATGTGACGAATAAAACCACTATTGACTAAATAGCCCCATCACGGTCATACAAACTGGCTGTAACAATTAGTAATGGCTGAATGCCGACTTGGTCCATGTTCTTTCATAGCTCTTTATCTGGCCTTTGTGTGGTTTGAAAGGCACCAGCTGGGCTGGGTATATAACTGTGCACCTATTATATTATCAGAATATATTATCAGTTCAATCTTAGACAATCACTTGCTTTGATATTGCAAAATGGTGGGATGGGCAGTGGTAGTCCCGATAATTATATACTCATTGTTGTGACTCCTCATTCCAATATTATTTATTTCTTTTTCTTACTTATAATAAGATAATACCAACATATTCCACAACACTTTACATACATTGTCAGTCACTGTCCCAGTCACTGATAGGGTTCACAATCTAAATTCCCGATCAGTATGTCTTTGGATGTTTAAAAGGACCGCTGTATTTGTCTGTGGGCTGCGGCCTATTCCTTGGTTACATGTGGAGATGGGCAAACCCCTGTTCGGGTTGGCTCTGCTCACTGATTTGTTTCAGGTCGATCAAGTTTGGTATGAACCACATATTATATTGGCTTAAAACTTAGTTGTTAGGAGTAGGGGCATAGCCTCCACAATGCTGTGCAGAAGCTGCCGGCCTTCTCCTTCCTGCGCTCCCAAGTCCCATGCTTCCAGGTCTTGGAAGGGAGGCTGGAACCTCCACAGAATTGTCCGGGGTTGCCGGTCTCCTTCTGAACCGGACGGTTCCTCGTGTTCCTGGTAGTAAGCATTTCTCCTGTTCTGACTGCCTATGCTCTGACTCCTTGCCTTGACCTCTAACCCTGTCTTTGCTTCCTGATTTCCTGAGACTTAGTAATGAAGACATAGGCTACTGAAATTTCTTTCCATGAATTGACTGGAACAAATCTGTAATACCCTGTACCACCACTGTTATGTGGATATCTGTATCTATGTTACTGGTAATATAGAGGTATAACTGACGATGAAGGTACCAACCACATCTCAGCTCTCTTGTCTGATGACACCCAAAGACAAAAATACTACAGTATAAGCTGCTTTCTGTTAAATGTTAAAATTCCTTAAAATACATCTCCACCTTCATACTATGTTTTTTTTCTAGTCATATTGCATCTGCTGATTAATTTTAGGAAACATCTGTTTTTGAGGGTCTGGACTTTTTTTTATTGTGATGCAAAGCTCTGAATCCCCTGCTTTCATTTCTAAAAGTAAATGATACGATACTGGTTTCCTGCAGCCACCACTAGGAGGAGCTTACTCTACACGGATTTATCATTGAGTTACATCGGAAGTGTAGGTATCTGTCTTTTGTAAGCTCCTCTGAGTGGTGGTTGCAAACAGGCAGAATTTAGTGCTACATATCATAAATAGAGCTCTGACACTGAGGGATTAATAAGAATGATTATCTCTAGTTATAAATAACTGAATAGTACAGGTGAAAATAAGAAACCTTGTAATTAGAGATGAGCGAGTAGTATTCGATCGAGTAGGTATTCGATCGAAAAACTACGGTATTCGAAATACTCGTACTCGATCGAGTACCACTCACTGTTCGAATGTAAAAGTTCGATGCAGAACCAGCATTGATTGGCCGAATGCTATACAGTCAGCCAATCAACGCTGGTTCTTCTCCTACCTTTAGAAGTCTTCTCCTTGCAGCGTCCCCGCAGCGTCTTCATCCGATGCCTGGCAGAGTGAATTCAGAGCCGGAAGACACCGCGGGGACGCTGCACGGAGAAGACTTCTCGGAAGATCCAGCCCGACCCTCACTCGTGGACTTGGTAAGTGTAATTTGATCGAACGTTGCCTACCCTTGAAACGAGCATTTTCCTCCCATAGAGTATAATAGGATTCGATATTCGATTCGAGTAGTCGAATACTGAGAGGCTACTCGAAACAAATATCGAACCTCGAACATTTTACTGTTCGCTCATCACTACTTGTGATATATCATATTCAAGATATATTTTTCTTCTTTGCTTTTTAGGCAAAGTTACTTTCAACATATCAGTCAATGAAAATGGGAGGGGGATACAAAAGACACTCTATATAATGTTTGCTCTTGCTAGGTTTCTAGTACACAGAATGAGACAATAAATCAATTAACTGACCGGAAGGAAAATCATACTCTACTCCTCCCTTCTCTGTAGAGCTCTGTAGGTGAGGCTGAATACAGAAACGAATATAATGTAAACCAATAATCAGACTGAGGATAAGGAGAAGGAGAACAGCTTAATAAGTGGTAAAGGAAACAGATCTCCTTATTATGAAAAGTTGTCTATAACTGGAGGTAAACTTTAAGTGTGATCTAATGATGAGCAATCAAAGCAGATATAGGAACTTAACTAGAGACATTTTGAGAGTCTAGTAAAGAATACATATTCTAGAAACATGCCATGCAACCGACTAACAGGCCTGGAACTGAGCCACCCTTCTTAAAGGAAGTCTGTCATTGGTAAATTTGTTGCAAACCTTATTACAGTATCTTGTTTATACAGTTTCCAAATATGGCTCTGTTATTCAGCCTTGGATCCCAATTTTCATGTAAATCAACATTTTATTCATATGCAAATATGGAGAAAATTGCTTTGTTTAGAATTCTAGAGCTTAGACCAAACCCTAAGCAAGCTAAGGCACATCCTCAAAGAACCTTTCCCATCATTTCCATGAAAACAGGGCTCCAAAGATGAATAATAAAGGTCTGTTTGGAATCTGTAAAACTAGCTATATAAGGTACTGGGATTAAGTTTATAATAAATTTACAGAAGACAGATTTCCTTTAAGGTGCCCAAGCTACTTGATTAATTGTTGGCCGGACACACTTTTCCCAACTTCCAAATACACATGGATGCTTGGTTCAGCCAAACATACATGTGTTGTTGGCAGAGAAGGGAGAACACTGTTGCCTGATGCCTGTGAGTAGGGCTTAGTTCCCCTCAGAACAAAAGGATTGGGCATGTTGAAATTCAGCATGCCTGAACTTCTCCCCTAATATCATATGTTAGGATAAAATTGGGAAACCGCACAAAACATTTTCTAGCTGATCCAAAATGTGGGCATTTGAATGACTTTTAATTGTACTCAGGCCTATAGGGCCTCTGTTGTAAAATGGTGCAGGTCAAGATTTATTATTCCTTAGTGTCTATTTCAATAAATTGCCATTTAGGAGAGCTTAGGAAGGTGACTAGAGTCCAGGCCCTTATGAAAGAGTGGGGAGTATTGATCATGTTGGCTTGGGGAATTTTACTGGAGCTCATTCTGGACCTTCACCAATTGAGAAAGGTGAGTGACTAGAGATGAGCGAGTACTGCTCGGATCAGCCGATCCGAACAGCACGCTCCATAGAAATGAATGGAAGCACCTGGTGCTTCCGCTTTGACGGTGGCCGGCCGCTTAACCCCCCGCGTGCCGGCTACGTCCATTCATTTCTATGCGAGCGTGCTGTTCAGATCGGCTGATCCGAACAGTACTCATTCATCTCTATGAGTGACCATATTGTGTCTTTACTCAATATAGAAAAATGCTATATACCCACAAGTGATGCAGAACAGATACGTACCATTGGGTTGCACCGTCAGGGGTAATGGATTGCCAAGAGGTATAAGAGAACCTACCTTGCTTCTAAGCCACGTAGCATTCTATGAGATGCCCTCTTTTTACTGTATTTTTATCATTGTGTAGTTTCGGACCAGTATAAGTAAGGCTCTCAACATAATTAAAATTTGTTAGCAGGACTTGTAGTATTGTTTAATTAAACATTTAAGATATGTTTATACTATACTTAAGCTATTCTTATAAATTATCTCCTGCAGAGCCCTAGCACGAATAATATTTGGAGGCATTAGCAGTTTACATCTGGGAGTTCCTTTCTTCTTAGCTTAAAATGTTTAATTAAGCAGGTTCACATTTAAAGAGACTTGGGGCAGAATTCATCAGACTTTCCCTACAGTTTAACAGGCAAGATAATCAATTAGGACTGTAGCAAACTTGGATAGGGTTTACAGCCGCCACACTTGTCTATCTATCAGAAAATCTCTGGACTAAGAAAAAGATTTCGGATTAACCCTGTAAATACTAAATCCCATCTTTTATTTAAAAATCTTGCTGTGGTTTAAATACATTGATTCCAAAAAAAGTTGGGACACTGGAAATTGTAAAGACGACAAGAATAAAGCAAAGATTTGGAAATCTCTTATAATCATATTTTAATTGTAATATAACATTTAACACATATCAGAAGCTGAGCTTTATGATTTCATTTGAAAAAATTTACTTATTTAAAAAAATGTATTGCAACAACACATCTAAAAAAAAGTTAGGACAGGAGAAATAAAAACCAGGAAAATTACGTGATATTAATGAATAATAGCTGGTAGGTCCATTTTGAACTAAGGAGCATCTTAGGCTGAGGCCCCACATTGCGGAAATGCAGCATTTTTTTATTGCTGCAGTTTTTTTAGCCAAAGCCAGGAGTGGGTTGAGCAGAAGGTAGAAGCATAAGAACTTCCAATATATTTCCCATTCCTTTTGTAGCTATTCTTGTCTTTGGCTCAAAAAATCTGCAACAAACTAAAGCTGTGTTTCCGCAACGTGCCTTAGAGAGTCAGAGTCTCTGAAAAGCAAAAATGGTCAGAGTTTCATCAATTTTTGAAAAACTGCATCTAGAAATTGTAGAACAGTTTTAAAAAATTGTTCGGAATATAAAAAAAACAAAAAAAACTTGATAGTCTTCAGTAGTTGATACCAGAACGAACATTTTCCTTATAAAAAATTGTTCCACAACATAAAATTGCAACGACTGAATATCCCACCATCTACAATACATAATATCATCAAAGGATTCAGAGTGTCTGGAGAAATCCCCCACCCTGCCATCTGAATTTCATCTTTCATTATGGCATACTCATGGCTAAATCACAGGAGCCGTCCAGTGTATTTGACAGCTGGACTCTCAGGCCTTCCATGGCTATATATGTTATGATTAGAGATGAGCGAACAGTAAAATGTTCGAGGTTCGATATTCGTTTCGAGTAGTCCCTCAATATTCGACTACTCGAATCGAATATCGAACCCTATTATAGTCTATGGGGGGGAAAATGCTCGTTTCAGGGGTAGGCAACATTCGATCAAATTATACTTACCAAGTCCACGAATGAGGGTCGGGCTGGATCCTCCGAGCAGTCTTCTCCTTGCAGCGTCACCGCGGCATCTTCCGGCTCTGAATTCATTCTGCCAGGCATCGCACTACAAGCAGACATGCGCAGTCGGCTCTGCCCAGGCCCGATGCCTGGCAGAGTGAATTCAGAGCTGGAAGACGCCGCGGGGAAGCTGCACGGAGAAGACTTCTAAAGGTAGGAGAAGAACCAGCATTGATTGGCCGACTGTATAGCATTCAGCCAATCAATGCTGGTTCTGCATTGAACGTTTACATTCAAATAGCGAGTAGTACTCGAGTGAGTACGAGTATTTCAAATACCGTAGTATTCGATCGAATACTTACTCGATCAAGTACTACTCGCTCATCTCTAGTTATGATGCTTGTCTGTGAAAAGACTCAATAGGTATTTGGCAATTTCACCATAGACTGCAATGCAGTTGTATTGCAGTCTTATAAGACAAGAGATCAAAAGTTTGCAGATTCAACCCTCCTAGATTTAATTGTTACATATATTAAAAAGATATAAAAACTAAAATCACCCCCTTTTCTCTAAATCACAAATAAAATAATCAAGAAATAAACATAATCTGAAAAGGCCTGACCTACAAAGATATAAAAATATTTTTCCTATACAGTGAATGCCACAGGAAAAAAATGAGAATGAGGAAACCACAATTTTTTCGCCATTTCTTTTCCCAAAAAATAAAAAATTATCAAAAACTCAGAGTCCCAAAATGGTATAAATAAAAAGTGCTGCTGGCCCTTCAAAAAAGAAGTCTTATGTAGCTCCATGTATGGAAATATAAAAAGATACTGGAATTTTTTCATAGTTTGGATCTTTGGTAATGTGTTAAAAATACTTAAATTCAGTATTGCCATAATCGTAGCAACTCACAGAATATCGATAACATGTCAAGTTGACTGCACAGTAAACGTCATAAAACAAAACCAATAACAATATCACACACATGCTCTTTTTTTCTAAAATCCCGAGTCTGAATTTTATTGAGGCACATTATTCAATTATACGTCTTTGAAGTACAATCTGTCCTGCAAAAAATAAGCCCTCATGCTGCTCTGTAAATGGTCAAATAAAAAGTTATACCTTTTGGAAGGTGGGGCATAAAAAACAATAAATGGGAACTGGTAACAAACTAGCATGAATTTGTAGCGCGAATCACTACATTGGCTTAGGAATACCTCCAGAAATCATTGTTTTGAGAGGTGTTGCTGTCATGAAATTTTTTTGGAATTGAGATAGTATAAATCCCTGTTGACAAAGGTGTTGTAGACTCCAATCATAAAGGAAGCCGTTATACAGTATAGTATTTGTCATACAGTGAATCCCAGCCACAGCCAATGGATTCTCTTAACTTCTAACTGGGTCAGTGAAGGATCCATTGTGGTGTCCACTTTGTTGCTACATGCTGTGCACCATCAGAGGCTCTGAATGTCGACTCCAAGAATTGTATGAATAAAAAATATCCTGAAATATTAATAAAACTTTAAATTTGCTCTTGAAGGTGAAACCCCTGTGGGACTACTGCCATCCATCATCTGAATGTGGCATATGCCGCCATATAACTAGAAAAGTATTTCTTTTCTCTCTGAAATGACGGAAAGAAAGACCCAGAAGTCCCAATTCCAGATGCAGGTTTCCAAGCTATGGACCAAGGTGAGAGAGAAGAGTTTCTCAGCAAAAGTTATTAGTTTCTGAAAACCAAATGTAATGCAGGCTAAATATATTGGCTATCCGACAACATGGCTGAAGTGCAGGGATCAATTAGGGTTGGAGAATGGAAAGTAGACAGGTAAAAGGCAGTATGAGTGGCCAGAAAATTACATGTTTCGCCTTGACTGCATCCCAGTAATTTGAACAGAGTTTCTGCATTCTTGCATCTCTCTTTAAGATGACTTCCATGCATTACGCTCTCTGGCATTGAGTTTGAGCACCACTAGAAAAGGAAATTATCCATCTGAAAGCTTCAACCTTTTGTATAAGCAGGCGGCACGTAACATCGTCTCAGCTTTGCTACATTATTGTAGGAAAATCTCATAATATTATATACCCGGAGCCGTTGGTCATGAAGTCACTTATTATTAAAATATAATGTAAGGCTCATCTAGTGTGATTATTTTAATTCAGTGCTTGTTTGATATATAAAGCTGCCTGCACTCTGCCACGGCCTCCCCCTCTCCCCCCTCCCTCTCGCATCTTCCCTTCTACATTACATTTATTTATATCTGGATGATAAAAATTTGATTTATTTTACAACAGATCAGTAATTGTGCTCTACAAATAAGTCCGTAATGATAATCAACAGCATTTTCAACATAATTTAATTTGTCTTTTCCCAGGAGGTCGTTAAATGCATTGATGATAATAGTAACGCTATGGACATGGCTGCAGTTAATCACGCACTGCCTATGTAGACAGCCCCAATATTGTATTGACAGAAATTAAATTAACCATCAGCTCGGGCAATCAGTGGCTGCACAGCTATTAAAGTAATAAAAACAAGGAACCACGACCGTAGCCAATTACATTCTGACATCTAAATGAAAATGGACAAATGCTTTTATATTTAGATTTTTTTTTTAGATCCGGTTAAACATGAAGAAGACGTCACGACGATGGTGTACTCCTCGGCCTTTAATTAATTAACCAATAAGCATGTCAGTCTGTATTTTATGTAGCATTAGGAAATGCCTTAGGTAGCAAGACCGCCACGAAGACATCAGCAACTCCCCCAGATTAACTTACTGACGTGTTGTAAGTAGAGTTTGGATACATTCTATACAATTCATGTAATTAGTTATTAAGCTCTGTGATGCTTAACGCTATTTATAACGCCATGCAAGAGAGAATTATATTTTTACTCTGTTTACTACCAGCCATTCACTACTATCAGTGATATCCTCAATTCATGGATTTTTTTCTTCTTATCTTTATTTTGTATGAATTAGAGAAATTATTGTAGGGCTCAAATTTTATATGAAATTATAGCTCAATTTTTTTTAAATTAAATAATTTTGCACTTAAGTTAGAAATTGGAAAATATAGGTGTTTTTGGAAAAAATGTGAACACCATTTTACTGTAATCCCTTAGACACTGACCTGATAAGTAGCCTTTAATTGCTCGCCGGATTTAATTTAAAGGAAAAGTTTCATCTAGGTAATTCCTTTGCATAAGACCTTTTAGGGCATTTATTTCGCTCCTTGGGAGGTCCCCTGTACTAGTCAAAGTTAAGGGTGTCTTACAACCCATAGCTCTAGATCTGATGGACCCGGTGTATCCATATATTACATGTTACACCATATATTTGTATGGTATGTATATGGATTGAATAGCATAGTATGTAACCGACCTAGGATCATGACACCTTGTCTTGCTGATAAGACCTGATCAGTGGAGGTTTCTGAAGCTGTGGTGAAGAGCTCATCACTGGGACATCAATCATTTACATGAGACAAACCTTTTATTAAGAGATACTTATTTCCATTTTTAGACTTTACATTATTGTGTGTAACTAGAAAGTCATCCCCAAGTATACAGACATTGAACTAGGAGGCAGGGAGTTAGGATGACAGGTAACCACCATAATGTTGAGTGCTCTGGAAGCCATATTGTATGTCAAGATGTCAAGCCACAGAGGACCTGGCTAAGGAGATTGGTGCACAGATGCAAACATGTCTCATAGAAAGGTGCAGCCTACTTGAACAATATGTTTCAATATGGATCAACAACAATTTACACTGGATGCCCTCTGTCTCTTTGCTTGCAGCTATTTGTCAGGGGTAATTCCCAGTCCTCGTACCCCTCTTTGTGAGATCTGCTCTCAAACACTGAATTGTATTGCTACTCTGTATCTAGGCCTGCACTAACTTCCTCTTGCTCAGCTCGGTGCATGGAAACCTTAAAATACTAGACTTGCCTGTATGTCAGAAAGTCTTGAATTGACTTGGATGCCCTGGCCACATTCATCCTCTATAGCTATACACTCTCTTTAGTTTTGGCTACGAATTCTCTTGAGAATCAAAGCAGGTTTTCCTTCATTTTGCTGCATTCATTTTACATACTCCAATCTAGATGAAATATGTGTATATAACAGGAATTCTTGCACATGGTTTTATTGTTAATAATAAATGTGCAAATAAGATGTTTCACAATGACAACCCTCTTCCATATACCTTATGTTCAGGTAACGATCACTCCCCACAATCCCCTTCTTGTAGACTGGAACTACTCGCTTCAAAACCACTTATATGCTGTAGGGTAGGTCATTGACACAGTTGACATACCAATCTTCTTTGCTGGTTTTCTCTGCTACAAAGACTGAATCTTTACACAAAACAGCAATGTTCACTATATCACTGATAGTCACTATATGCGTTTACTCCGTGTGAAGGGGCCCTAACAGTCTATGCCGTATAGAAGTGATTTTTGTACTGGTAGACTCACTTTAAATGCAATACTACATTTCCCCTCCATAGGAAAAACATGGTAGGAGCCTCCATCATAGAAGCCATTAAAAACTGCAAAGCATACAATCCTTCTTCATCCAGCAAAACGACGGACCCCAGAACAGAAGCCTATCAGACCCCATTCTAGACAACGGGATGTTTAAAGCTCTGTTGGTGTCTGTCATTTTAAATATGTGACAGCGCAGATGTGAACGTAGCCGGAGGGAATCCGAAAGTTATAGTGTAACAGGAAAGCTAAGTGGCCCCTTTTGGCTTTTGGAAAGTTTGGAATTTTGCATTTCACTTATTTACTCCAACCACACAGGTAACAAATTGCAAAACAGGGAAATTGGAGAAATTCCTTTGAACTTCAAATTATTTCCAGTTATTTAAATTACTGTCATTGGAGGAAATGTAACTTACATAGAAAACCCATTCCTTATCTCTAAGCACAATACATGTTCATTTAATCTTTTCTTCCTAATCTGTCAGAAAATACCTCCATCCTTTTACTCATTTTCATTCTGTCCAATTTCTTTACCTTTCTCTTTTATTTTTTGCCAGTTTTAAACTTTCTTCTTTCCTGTAAAAAATAAAAAAAAATAAAAAATAATTATTGTATTTATTTTTAGCAGGCATAAAATTCCCATGAGCCGCTTGTGCTTACATGGACATCCAATACTGTCACAGTGAATTAGTAGTTCTGAGCAAGCTGTCACTTAGATATAAAAATATACCGACACCGAGCATCCTGCATTTCCTCCAAACATCCTGAAATCTACTCTTACATTCTGCCTTTTTTAAAACCTTATATCACATTACCTGTCATCATTATCATGGATACATTATTTCTTGACAACACGGGTTACATAACTGAAGACAAAAAGTTGAAGGAGTGAGTCATTATCAAGACCACCAGTTACAGGCCTCCAGGCAGTCAGAAAATATCCTATGTTTTTGTACCAATCACTTCAGGGAGTTCAATTTAGGCAGGTTTTGGGACTCTAATTTTAATATCCAAATTTTCATAATTAGGTAGAAAACTGGAAACTTTAGATTGACCTACAGTGGTTAGTCAGGTCATGGTGGGTAAAGATTATAAGCTGAAGTGCAAATATTTAGTCCAACTCTGGCTGTATAGATGCAGATGCAGAGGCCACGACAGATCCCACGACTTCCATGTAAAGCTGATAGTGTAGCTGGGGAAACTGCTAAGGATTATTACTTTTTGGTCTATTTTATAAGAAATGTGTCCCAATTAGTCCTAAAAGTCCTAATAAGATTATCATATAGTTAATAAGGATGAAAAAGTACAAAGTATACTAATAAACTGTTCCTCCAGAAAAAGGCAAGACGCAGCTGCCAATTGCTTCATATTAGGCAACAACTTCCTCTTCAATATCCATTATGGCGTTATCAGAATAAATCCTGGGATCAGTTTAGAGAAATCTAGTATACATAAGCTTGATATCAATCGCCAATATGCTAGCGGATGAGTATTTTTTTATATTTCTGCACCCAATATGGAGATTGGGATACTGCTGTGCAACTTGAGGGATGATGTCTATCCTATGTTTCTTTGTATACATAACTATTAGTTACTTCAGAGATGGATTCTATAAGCAGGTTGGTAAAAGGATTGATGGATGCAGAATCTAAGGGATGCCCTGATCTTTACCCTTACTTCTTCAAGGAGTCAGATTTTACTGCAAGGCATGGGCCCCAATAGTCACGGATGGTGGTAGTATCTCTGATGGAGAGTAATTTAGGATGTGACAATCAGGAAACAAGATCAAGGTCACATGAACAAGATCCAGAACAGGGTAGAGCCTCAATCAACAGGCCAAATATTGGGGGCTAATTATCCCTTAAATAGGCTGCCAGGGACCAGCTGAACCAGTGAAGGAGGTGTCTGCTTGCCTAGCAATTGAGCGCTGTGGACAGGTGGAGCCACAACTGCTGGGATGAAACTATGGACCTTGTGATATCTTGATTTTTATTAAGGCATCCAGTCTCTTCCAAATTCACATGAAAGATGGATCCGCAGCACTCTTCCAATATATTAAAACTTCATCTTTAATTTCATTTCATACGACAATACAAACTCCATACAAAAGATAGAAAAAACAAAAAAATACAAAAAAGACGCCGTAAAAACCGCTGTCAGTATAACATCACTGACGCGTTTCGAGACCGTCTTGGACTCTTACTCATAGCTGTTCAAGGTCTGCTGCATCCAGTCTCTTCTTGAACTCCTTTTCCAAAATGTTTGCCACCAACAGACCACACTCTCTTCACACAATAAACAGAGGAGGTACCCATTCACTTCTCCTCTCCTCCTCCTTCATCCAGTGCGTGCCCCCATTCTTTTTGGGCCTCTTTTGGACTCCTGAATCATCTTAGCAGTCCTCTTCCACTTATTATACTCTGGGGTTTAAAAAGACTCCAAATTATATTAATAGTAGTTCAGGTTCAGACTGAACAAATTCTAGCATGAAGCAAAACCACCAGATGATGTTCTCAAATTTTCATGAGATGAACCTTGATAGGTTCGCCCATATAAAGTGATCATGTTTATGATAGAGTCGGTAATTCAGCCAACAGTTACTTTATGTATATAGCCAAATTCATGTGTAGGCCATTCAATCTATGGTTATAACTTACAATCACACACACAATACTTCTAGACTCTCTCATTGGCCTGGCTGCATTCAGAATTTCTCTTTAATTTTTTTTGATACATTTATTGCTAATGAGCAGTTGCAAATGAATAAGAATAATATAAATATGCAGTGATTAATTAAATAAAATTTCACATTGTCTTCACTTTTGTCACTCTGCCAAGAGGATAAGAGGGTGAAAAATACCTATATATTTTTAATCACTTGCAAGGACAATGAGGCCAGCTGCCTTCAAGTGGCAAAAAAAAAGTTTCTACTATTTGTTTTTAGTGCCCTAATGGAAATGGCTGCTTCAATTCTAACCATTGTCTCTGATGTTGAAACACAAAGACTAAACATTTACATGAGGGGTGAACGTCATGAATAACCCATTTATTCGACAAACAACACAAACGTTTGCCAGAGTCCTTGACTAAACATGAACCTTTTACCTATGTGCCTCCATTTAGGGAACTATAGAGTGTTTTGCGCATATTAATTCATATCGACTGAGATAGATACACTGAATTGTGAAGCAGATAAAGGCCAACTGGCACACGCAATGTGTCCTTTAATCAATTCATTCAAGTCTATTGTTGGCTCAGAAAACTCTTACCCTTGGCATTTTCAATTTTATATTTTACTCATAAAATTTGACTTGACTAAGACTGGTGAAAGAAGATTTTAGTGTCCAAAAACATTTCAGTAAATGTTTCTCTCCACTGTATAAAGGTTATTGCACAGTTTTTATTTGACTTGGGCATATTCCTCTACATTTTGAGGTAAAGATAATTTTTATGTTATCAGAATAGCATCAACTGTAATGTATTGAAAACCTGAAAGAAGATGAGGTCTTTAGCAGGGTTGACATCAGCACCTGGACAACATGGGCATGTCCCCACAGCTCCTGAGGGGACCCATAGAAATTCCATATTGAATGCTTCCATCAACACAGATGGGAGTGCTCATTGCCTTGGTAATAGCTAGGGAGCAGCCAGTACTATGGGTTTTATTACATATATCTCTACATTCCCTGTACTCCTTGCCCCTTCCCTGTCCAGTACCACCACTGAAAGGATATTTTGGTTGGAGCTGGAGAAGAGAATGAGCTCAGAGTACAGGGAGATTAGCAAGGTGAGTGATATTAAAATCTATAGCACCCCTAGATCTCCAACAACCCCCCAACATTAACATGCGGCGACAAAGATTGGAGCATCAAACTTTGTAGAGACAAAAGGGGACCACAATACTTGGTTGGGTATCAGGGTCGGCTCCAGGTTTTTATGGGCCCTTGGGCGACAGAGCCTCAGTGGGCCCCCTTGTAAAGGAGGTGGGGGAGTCGAGACACTGTGCGTTGCAGATGAAGCGAGTGATGTCATGCAGGAGTGTGGCGTCACCAACGCCATACCTCCCAATCTTTTAAAGAGTAGAAAGAGGGGCAAAATGTGCGGCGCGCTCTGCGCGCCGCTGCAAATTTAGCTCCACCCACTTTTATGTTGATTCCACCCATTCTCATTCATTATGTGCTCCCACACAGTATAATCCTCCTACAGTCACCTGTAAATTATATGCCCCCCCTCCATCTCTCCCCCAGTTTCATATACACCCTTCCTCTGCCCCCAGTTTCATGTCCCCCCTCCATCTCTGTCCCCAGTTTCATCACGTTCTCCCCCTTCATCTGCCCACAGTTTCATGTCCCCCGTCTCTGCCCCAGTGTCATGCCGTTCCCCCCCTCCCCTTCATTTGCCCCTTCAGTTTCATTGGGCCCCCTCCATCTCTGTCCCCAGTTCCATGCCGTTCTCTCCCCACCCCCTCCATCTGCCCCAGTGTCATGCTGTTCTCCCCCCCTCCATCTGCCCCAGTGTCATGCTGTTCCCCCCTCCCCTTCATTTGCCCCCCAGTTTCTATGGGCCCCCTCCATCTCTGTCCCCAGTTTCATGCCGTTCTCTCCCCACCCCCTTCATGTTCTCCAGTGTCATGCCATTCCCCCCCTCCCCTTCATTTGCCCCCCAGTTTCATGGGCCCCCTTCATTATGTTTCACCTTAATATGTAAGGGGGCGTTCACACTACCGTTGGTGTCCGATTGCAGTGTCCGTTGCTACTGTCCGTTCAAGATTTTAGCAACGGACACTAGCTGTGTCCGTTACAATTTCCATTCATTTCAATGGGATTTCATCTGTTGTCCGTTTGTGTCCGTTTGTGTCCTTAAGGGTCCTTTAACAACCATGTCCGTTTTTTCAAGCGGACAGAGAAATCACACATGCAGGATTTTTTTGTCCGTTTGAAAAAACGGACAGAAAGTGTCCGTTTTCTTTTTTAACATTGAGGTCTATGGGCAACGGACATATAATGGACAGTAACTGATGGCGATCAGTTACAGTCCGTTATTTTCTGTCCGTTTATTTTCTGCACATGCTCAGAAAGCATAAACAGCAAAAAAGAAAAAACGGACAGTATAAAAAAACGGACACTAACTGATGCTAACTGATACTAATGTGTCCGTTTTTTTTTAACTGATCCATTAAATGGATCAGTTAAAAAACGGACACATTAACATCAGTTAGTGTCCGTTAATGTCCGTTATGATAGGTGTCCGTTTTTTTTCTTTTAAACGGACACCTTCATAACGGACACCAACGGTAGTGTGAACGCCCCTTAATACAAAACAAACACTTACACTCACCTTCTATCACTCACCTTCCCTCGTTCCCCCGACGCTCCTCTCTCTCTCCCTCCAATCACATACGCGATGCAGGAGCTGTGAGATCAGCTTAGCTCCGGCCCGGCTTGCGTGTGTAGGCGTGACGCGATGACGTCATCGCGCCTACACACGCAAGTCGGGCCAGAGCTTTAAAGCAGGAGCTGATCTCGCAGCTCCTGCATCACGTATGTATTCCAGCTCATCGGCGGACGGACGCCGATGAGCTGAAATTGTGACAGGCAAGTGCCGGGGGGCCCCCAGAGGCTCTGTGGGCCCCGGCACTTGCCTGACTATGCCGTGCGCTGACGCCGGCCCTGTTGGGTATTAATTTGCCATTATACTTTGTGGTTGCATAAGGGAGCCATTATTCTGTTTGAGGGCTGCAAGGAACCATTATACTGTGTGGAGGTATAAGGGGGCATTACACTCTGTTGGTGTAAGACGGCCATTATACTTTGTCTAGTCAGAAGGGGGCCAGTATACTGTATAGTGGTATGAGGACATCATTATACCATGGGGACCTAAGGGGGCTATTATATAATTTTTTATGGGAACAAACCCCCTACTACAAGATTTGGGCTACAAAGGGGCTTACTGAGGCTCTGTTGCTTACGGGCTCACATAAAACTGGAACTGGCCCTGGTATTTACAATAGAATTCTTACCTTGCTGAAGTTAAAATTATTAACAAACATAGGTCTTCAAGAAGAACTCCATTAGCAAATGATGTTAAATGTAGGAACACATGATGGCAATTCCTGTCCATATGCTACTGAAGTATATATAGATGTCATTGGGTAGGGGCAGGAAAGTTTAATGCTTAAGATCCCATCTATGAGCCAAGATGGATTATGCATGCTTTACATGGATGATCAATCATTTGAATTGTCAAGATGGAAAGTTGCATTTCCCTTACAGTGGTAGACTCCTTTGTTGTCTTCAGAGGAGTACGGAGCACTGAAAATGAGATCCTGAATAAGGTAAGGCCATGAGGTAAGGCCTGAGGCCTGAGGTAAGGCCATCCGGCTAATCCCCAAACCAAGTAGATCATCCCTCTAGACTCCAGCAGAAATAAGAAAATTGGGAACACCCTAAGAATCTGGGAATTTGGGAATCTACAATATGGATATCCAAAATTTAGAAGAAGTATGCCCCAATATTACAGCCCTTAATAAGACAGAGCTGAGGACAGCATCTCTGAACAGCAGGGGGTCAAGCACCTTTGAGATTGTACATCCTAACAGCCTAAGCATCAAAGAACAGAGAACCATAAAACATGCGACACTCAGGGCACATCCAGAGATCCTATTTGCTGATTACTCTCTTAATGGAGAGACCAGGAGAAAAACCAATTTAATATGCTATACTAAACATCTATCTGCCTGGCACACTGCCCTGTCCACCCACCATAAGAAAATTACAAAAGGGAACAACAGCACGGGCAGACAAATTAGGGTAAAAGACCCACAAAATGATGACGTGATACTCACTACAACTGTATACAATACTGGCAATATTAAAATACAGGACAGGGAAGTCAAACTACAGCAGTTTGAAGATTCCTTTCCAAAAATTAAGAGACTGACACAAACCCACAAACAGAAGGCAGACACCTCTACCTGTATACAGACCAACACAGAAGAGCCATCTGCCTGTATACAGACTAACACAGAAGAGCCATTTGCCTTTATACAGACCAACACAGAAGAGCCATCCCCTGTATACAGACACCCATCAACAAACCCCCCCACTGCTCCAAGTCACAATTCCCCTCAACTTTCACTTGAGACCATCAGTGACAACAACACAAATAACCAAACAACTGCTGAGCAGACCAGACTGAAACATGAAGCCCTGCAGAAACTAGAACACGATTTTCATAAACTATGCCAAGAAAATGCAGAATTGTGGAGAGTGATAGCAGACATGAAATCTCAGATACAACACCTCACCCAAGAGAGAAGGTCAGAAAATGAGGGGGTGAGAACAAAAGGACAGAGAACAGACAGGAACCCAACAAAGCAAAAGGAAATACAACACAGGAGAAGCCAGAGCTGCCCCCCACCCCAAGAACAGAATCAGAACAAACCCCAACAACCCAACCCAACAGCAGACAAGGCTAGGCAATCACCAGGCCCAGATATTGTCCTGATCACAGATTCCAATGGCAAATACCTGGATACAAGTAGACTCTTTCCAGGGAAAAGAGTCAACAAAACCACTGTTTAACAATCGAAAAAGCAAACGCCATCATCAACAACCCATATTTCACCAAACACAACCACATCATCATACACACAGAAACAAAAAAACCTCGAGGCCCAGGACCAGCACCAACAGATAGCGGGACAGCTGACCCAGGTAGCAGAGAAAGCGCAACAACAATTCCCAGACTGTAAAATCGTCTTGTCATCTCTGCTCCCACGAAAAGACGTCCCTGAACACATCATCAGGGAGATCAACACCGAGCTGGCAGCCAGAATCGGATCAACATCAGGCATCACTCTGGCACAACACCCCTCCATAGACAAGCGTCACCTATATGATGACAAACACCTCAACAAACAGGGAGTCAGTCTTCTGGCCAAAGAACTTAAAGACATAGTGCTCAACAGAGAACCCCGGCCCATACCCCATATAAGACAAAAACCTGTGGAGAAGTCACCAGCCAGGAAAAAGACCCAAACACCATACCCCCCTCAACATACAAGACAAAAACCCATGGAGAAGTTGCCTGGCTGGAAAATAACTCAAACACAACATCTCCCCCAAAAAACTGGAAATGGATACCCCCATAAACCATGGCGGAAGCCACCTTTGCCATGCAGAACAAGGAAGAGCACAGACATGGAGGAGATAAGAACCATGTTCAGCATGATCCCGACTGTACTCAACATCCACAGCATGGCGACCAGTCAGGAATCCAGCCCATCCTCTGCAGGACAGCCCATTACAAGGTATACCCACCAAAGATGACACCACTGACAATCAGTAGCTGGAATATCCAAGGGCTGAACGCCTCAGCCTTTGAATCCAAACCAAACGATCCAGACTTTATAGACAGACTAAAAAATATCGACATCCAAATCCTCCTAGAGACATGGACCCGGGCAGAAGATGAATCCCTAACACCCACAGCTACAAGGAATTCTCTGTCACTGCCTGGAAAAGCAAAACCACCAAACTAGACCGCCACTCAGGAGGCATACTAATATGGTTCAAGGAGGCGCTTAAAGAACATGTGAAAGCCATTAAACACGGAGACAACCACATGTGGATAAAAATAAGCAGCACCATCCTCAACGGCCAACATGACATATACCTCTGTGCAGCATACATCCCCCCATCAGAGTCCCCCTACCACAACACAGACATCTATGAGGTCCTACAAAGGGAAGCTGCCCAGTTCCAGTCCCAAGGCACAGTGCTGATCTGCGGCGACCTAAACGCCAGGACGGGCACAGAGAAAGACTACCTGTGTCCTCTGATGTAAACCCGCACATCCTGGGAGGCGAGGTCCACCACCTGGAGTCTGCACAGACAAGAAGAAATAGCTATGACACAGTCGTCAACAAGAGCGGGAGACAGCTGATGAACCTGTGCCGGAGTCTGGGACTGTACATAAAGATGGGCGTACCAGAGGGGACTCTCAAGGACGCTTCACACTAAACTCCCACGTGGGCAACAGCGTGGTGGACTATGCCATTACAGACGCAGACCCAGCAGACATAGATGATTTCATAGTCACCCCTGAGACACACGACTTGGACCACAACCAGATCCTGTTGTACATGAGATCCACTGACAAGCCACCCACACAACAGCCCCACCAGATTGGTCTCTACAACCTGCCACCATCCTTTAAATGGGACAGCCACCGGGCCACCGAATACACCAATGCGGCCAACCGACCCGAAATCAAGGAACTGCTCACAAACTTCTATATGAGCTCCTACCAGCCAGACCAAAAAGGTGTCACCTGAGCAGTGAAGGACTTTAATAACATCCTGTACACCACAGCAGAACTAGCAGGCCTGAAACAGACAAAGCCCAAGAGACCGACTAACAAACAGTCTCACAAATGGTTTGAAAGCGACTGCAAGGCTCTACGTCGTTCTCTAAGGGCAGCCTCCAACAAGAAACACAGAGACCCCAACAACAAGGAGGCGAGGGAAGCCTACAACAATCTACGCAAGCAATACAAAGGCACCCTCAGAGAAAAGAAACAGAGGTACCTCTCCCACAAAATAGAGCAACTTGAAGACTCCCTCAAAGACAGCTCATTCTGAGAGACCTGGCACCACATGGGCACAAAACCCAAGAAAAACTCCCTCCACATCCAAAGCCACAACATCTGGCTCAACTACTTCAGAGACCTCTACAAAAACATCCCTGAAGAAGACCTAACCCCAGAACAGCAACAGATAACCACAAAACTGAGGGATATGGAGAAAGTCATCAAGGACTTCCAGAACCCTCTGGACTCACCAATCACCATAAAAGACATACAGGAAAGAATTGCCCTGATGAAAGGCAAAAAGGCCAGTGGCATCCTACCAGAGATGATCAAATACAGCTCTCCAGACATACATACGGCACTGGCAAAACTATTCACCCTTGTTCTCAATGTAGGACACTTCCCCAAAGACTGGAACAAAGGCCTCATAACCCTTATCTACAAAAATGGGGACCAATATGACCCCAAAAACTACAGTGTTATCTGCGTCAGCAGCACGCTGGGAAAACTGTTCACTAGCATCATCAATAACAGAATCCTAACCTTCCTCACACAACACGAGGTCCTCAGCAAGAGCCAAGCAGGGTTCATGTCAAACCACCGCACCACAGACCATATCTACACCCTGAACAGCCTCATTAAGACCAATGTCCACAACACCAAAAAAGGCAAGATATTCGCCTGCTTCGTAGACTTCAAGAAGGTGTTTGACTCAGTATGGCACCCAGGCCTGCTCCTGAAACTCCTAGAGAGTGGAATAGGAGGAAGAACATATGATGTCATCAAGAGCTCCTACACCGGAAACCAGTACAGTGTTAAGGTGAACAGAAAAAGGACAGCATACTTCCAACAGGCCCAAGGGGTCAGACAGGGCTGTAGCCTGAGCCCAACGCTCTTCAAAATCTACATCAATGAACTGGCTACAGCCCTAGAGGCCTCACCAACACCAGGCCTCACCCTTAATGACCGTAAGGTGAAGTTCCTGCTATACGCCGATTACCTCCTACTCCTGTCCCCCACCGAGAAAGACCTCCAAGAAAGCCTGTCAGTGCTGGAAAAATTCAGCACCACATGGGCCCTACCCATCAACTACAAGAAGACCAAAGTCATGGTATTTCAGAAGAAGGGCCACAAGAAAGCCCTCAACCCACAATTCACACTGAACGGCTCCACACTCGAGAAAACCAACAGCTACATCTACCTGGGGCTGTAGCTCAGCCAATCAGGAAGCTTCAAAGCAGCAATAGAAACCCTGAAAGTAAAAGCCTGCAGAACCTTCTACGCCATCAGAAGACAACTGTACCACCTCAAACCACTGGTGAGGGTCTGGCTGAAGATATTCGACATAATCATCGCTCCGATCCTTCTCTATGGCAGTGAGGTTTTGGGCCCAGCCACCTACACAGACCAGTCAAAGTGGGATTCCAGCCCAACAGAGACCTTCCACCTAGAGTTCTACAAGTACCTCCTCAATGTCCATCGCAGCACCTCCAACATGGGATGCCAGGCAGAGCTAGGCAGGCTGCCCCTATGGCTCACCATGCAGAAGAGAGCGCTATCATTCTGGACACACATACAGGGCAGCAACCCTGGCTCTTACCACCACCAAGCCTGGCTGAATCACAGAGCCCTGAGCAAACCCGACACCCCTCAACCAAGCACCAGCCATCTGCCAAGCCAAAACCTCCAACATGCCCTGAACAAGGCTCAAATAAAAGGAGCCATTGAGAGAGATAAAGAGCGGTACATCGAGGAATGGAGAAGTGCTATAAATAACTCCAAGAAACTCACTGTGTATCAGTCATTGCAAAGGGACTACATCATGGCCACCTACCTGAAGAGAATACCCCATTCCCAAACACAGACAGACCCTGAGCCAGTACAGACTGAGCGCCCACAGCCTGGAGATGGAGACAGGCCGACACAGGCAAACGTACAAGCCACGGGAGAACAGAATGTGCCAGCACTATCATCAGGGGGCCCTAGAAGACGAGGCCCACTTCCTGCTACACTGCATCAAATACTCAGCTGTGAGGGCCGTGTACTTCCAAAGACTATCTGCCCACATCCCAGAATTCACATCTACAGATGAGAAGAGGAAACTCTACATTCTACTGGGAGAAGAGGAGTCCACTGTGGAGATCGCTGCCCAATACGTTTCCAGCTGTCACCAACTAAGAGGAAGATGAGACCCCATGGACTGTTCTACCCCAAATCACCCCCCCCCACCCCCATAGACCCATCACCCACTAAGAGGAAGATGAGAATCCATGGACTGTTATACCCCAAATCACCCACCCCACCCCCCATACCCACCACTCTCCCCACTTTACTAGCTTTGGCAATGCCAAATATCTATTCGGACGTGCCAATAAAGCTTGTTTGATTTGATTTGTATAAATGTAATATCAGATGCTTCTCCCTGTGACATCAGCTGATTTCCAGGAGCTTTTAATTATTTTCAATGCCATAAGATGGAACCCAAATTTTAAATTCTTGAAGAAACTGTGATTTATGCATATTCTTACTCTCTAGGAACTAGGCATTGTTCACATCTGCAAAGGAGGTGCCATTCAGAGCTTTCATCATATATTCTGTAATATCAGATGGAAAAAAAAAAGTTAATTAAAAAAAAAAAAAAGTTGCCTACTGATCTATCTTAAAGAGGATGTCCAGTATATATGTTAGGGAATTGCCATGACAACAATTCCTCAGTAGCTGCTGAACCCTGGAGGAAGGGGCACAAGAAAAAAACAACAGAGCTGCAGGACTGCAGCACACCAGTGACAGGTGAGTATGTTTTTATTTTTTTTTTCACCCTCCCAGCCCTAATTTTTTATTTATTTTTTTTTACCTTAGACAACCGCTTTTAAGGATGAGTCATCAATATCTTAATCCTGGGAAACTGCTTTACATGCTGGACATTAGTTTTTCCATCCCAGTGAAAACCTGAAGCATAAATTTGATATGCTATGACCTAAAAACTGGAAATGCAGGTCAATTTGCAATTTGGGCTGCAGGATTTTATTTTGCAGCATGTGGATGTGATTTGGTTAAATCACATCCACTTTGCTGCCTTTGTTCCTTGCAGCAGATTAACCACTGAAATTTCACATCCTGTGGGAACTCAGCCTCAAGATTGTCTTGGAATTTATTTATTTTTTAGAATTAAGTGCAAAAAAATTGAATTGAAATTTAAAATGTTTTTAAAATATTTTAAAAACATTGAACACTATATATATCCTACTTGGTATATACAGGTACTACTCATAATATTAAATATCTTTAAAATATTGAATGGGTTAATTAATATATTTTTTTTATTAGGGCCAATACCAATGATCATATTTGGTTCTTGTGATCATTTCATTATGTGGATGGAGTGCAGTCCGGCTCAACCAATAGTATCAGAGTAGTCTATGATGCTGTGAGTATACAGTCTTGACTGACAATGTCATTTGAGCCCAGGACCTTGGCTGTTTCCCAACTTTCAGTATTATGTACCACCATGCTGTGAGTTTGGTTTAGCAGAGCTGTGATCAGACCAGAAAATTGTATTTCCCCGGACTGAACATGGCCGCCTGAAATAAATATAAAAACAGCATATAATTTATGAAAGAAAAAGTTAAAAAGATTATTGAATTTTTTTCCCTTTTTTTGTAGGCTGACAATGAAATTTAAGAAAAATAAGTAAATAAAGGTCTGGCGAACCGCATATCAAAAACACCAAAGCCATGATTCACTTATCATTTTTC
Organism: Leptodactylus fuscus; assembly: GCF_031893055.1. Classification (NCBI taxonomy): domain Eukaryota; kingdom Metazoa; phylum Chordata; class Amphibia; order Anura; family Leptodactylidae; genus Leptodactylus; species Leptodactylus fuscus. The sequence goes on from NC_134271.1 coordinate 95,711,894, forward strand.
TATTTAAATCTCTTGATACATATGAAATCCGCCCAGCCCTGAAATCTTTTACACACCTCAATAGAAAATCTGAATAATCATGTTCACTGCCTACGAAGAATTCCTGCACAAAAAATCTATATTCATTCGAGGCTTCTTATTTTGTCCATGGCAACATCTAAAACGTCTCTCAAAGAACTATGGGAAGACGACCTACAACTGCAGTCCCTTTTAGTGTTATATAATTGCTATCTCTTTGCCCCTTTTTATCCTGCTGGGCCCATTTACTATAGACCCACACCATACACTTAAATCTTCTGCTTCTTCTTATATGCAGATGGAGAAATTTGATTAAAATTACAGTGCTTTAGGTTCAACTTCACCTATTAAACAAAAAAAGGCCTTGGTGCTGGACTTTTTTTTCTTTAGAAATAACTAGGCCACAGTAATTACAGACAAGGGCCCGCTGAGCTCAGTGAATGGAATCCCTGGGGTGGTATTTTTATGTTACCTGTCTCTGTACCGCTGTTGACATCAACATGAATGATAACTATGCAAGGTTCTTTTTTGTATATGTATGGGGGATTTTTTTGTCTTTTTTATGCTTTAGAAAGTAGGAGGGGACAGAATAGCAAATACATTAGTAATAAGTGTTGTCGTTTGCTTTCGACATGTCAAGGATCTCTTTGTACTGCCGCTGTTCGGGTTTCCAGAATATCTTTGTGATTGCTCTATTCTTGATTCACAACTCAGGAAATAAAGCAGAATATTGATAGATTTGGAAGAAATAAAATGTTCTTCACTGTAAATAAACAGGCTTTTTAAAAATGTTTTGTTTCTGCTTTATGTAAAATAGACACCAATGATTTAACAAAACAGACGGATGTAAAATGAGCTGTGTGAAGGACGTGAACCCTGTTATGGTAAAGTACTACATTGTTTTATGTAGCATTAAGGCTTCCAACATAGCAACAGTCACATTTGGTCAAATTCCACCTTCATGTGGCCCCCTAGTGATTGCACAATAATACAGTATAATCAGGGCAACATGGTGGCTCAGTGGTTAGCACTGCAGCGCTGGAGTCCTGGGTTTGAATCCCGCCAGGAACAAAATCTGCAAGGAGTTTGTATGTTCTCCCCGTGTTTGCGTGGATTTCCTCCCATTCAACAAAGACAGATTGATAGGGAAAAAAAGGACATTGTGATCCTTATATGGGGTTCACAATCTACATCTGAATGTTCTGCTGTTACATTGAAGCAGACCCTAACGTTAAGGCCCCATGGGATGTAAACACCGAGATTTTCCCGCAGAGGAAATGCCGCAGGAAAAATTGCGATGTTTTACAGTAAGGGCAAAGTGGATGGGATCCTAGGGAATCCCATGTCCTCTTTTCGATAAAAACCGCAGTGCGGACACGCCACAATTTCCAAAACTGGCACGTTTTTAGAAATTGCAGCATGTCAATTAGACTTACAGAAAGGCTGGCGGTTTCCCCATAGGTATAATTGTAAGAAAAAAGTCTGCAGGACATCCCATGGGACCTTAGCCTAAGTTTTAGGGCCCGAGCACAGGATGTAACGTAGCGTTGATTCTGACACATAACTCGTGTCAGAATCAGCGCTTCAAAACAGAATCCCATTGACTTCAATGGGTTCCGTTTAACGCGCGTGACACATTGAAATCATTGGGTTAAAAAGCCTCCCATTGATTTCAATGTGTAGCGCGTATAAGTCGGAACCCAATGGGATTCTGTTTTGAAGTGCTGATTCTGACACGAGATTTTGTGTCAGAATCAGCGCCTCATTACATTGTGTGCACGGGCCCTTAGGCCACAAGTTGCAGAAACACAGCAAAACAAAACAGTGCATTGTAGGCTAGGGCTCCATGTTGCAGAAAAGCAGCTTTTTCTGTTTCAGATTTTGCTGCATTTTTTTTTGAGCCAAAGCCAGGTGTGGATTGTGCAAAATATTTCCTTTATATTTTCCATTGCATTTGTATCCACTCCTGGGTTTTTTTCAAAAACCACAGCAAAAAGTTGTCTACCTGTATAATCATGCAATCCCTTGGGGGCCACAAGCAGGGGGATCCATATGTGGCCGCTGCTATGTTAGAAGCCTCAAAGCTACATAAAAAATGCAGTACTTTAACAAGACAGGGGTCATGAGTCTTAGTTCAGCCCAACCCATGGTAGACCGGATAAAGGGAGGAGACAAGAAGCCTTCATCCAACAGCCAAGCTGTGCAGAACTGCAGACATGCTTTGGAGTTCTGCTGAACAAGTGTTAGACCTTAGGGTTCATTTAACCGCAGCCCTGAGACCAAGAGGAATCTTTGATGTCAGCCTAGAAAGAGCAGTAAGAGGTACCATCTTCTGAGGAGAGTCTGAGGTCTTACAGGACCATTGAACCACTGAATTAAGACCTGCTTCCCTCAGGATAGACAGAGAACAGCTAATTTTGCTCAAGAGAGAGATGGAAGAAGAAAATGTAGCTATTTGACACCATGTACAGTCCTATGAAAAAGTTTGGGCACCCCTATTAATCTTAATCATTTTTAGTTCTAAATATTTTGGTGTTTACAACAGCCATTTCAGTTTGATATATCTAATAACTGATGGACACAGTAATATTTCAGGATTGAAATGAGGTTTATTGTACTAACAGAAAATGTGCAATATGCATTAAACCAAAATTTGACCGGTGCAAAAGTATGGGCACCTCAACAGAAAAGTGACATTAATATTTAGTACATCCTCCTTTTGCAAAGATAACAGCCTCTAGTCGCTTCCTGTAGCTGTTAATCAGTTCCTAGATCCTGGATGAAGGTATTTTGGACCATTTCTTTCTACAAAACAATTCAAGTTCAGTTAAGTTTGATGGTCGCCGAACATGGACAGCCCGCTCTCAAATGATCTGAAAACAAAGATTGTTCAACATAGTTGTTCAGGGGAAGGATACAAAACGTTGTCTCAGAGATTTAACCTGTCAGTTTCCACTGTGAGGAACATAGTAAGGAAATGGAAGACCACAGGGACAGTTCTTGTTAAGCCCAGAAGTGGCAGGCCAAGAAAAATATCAGAAAGGCAGAGAAGAAGAATGGTGAGAACAGTCAAGGACAATCCACAGACCACCTCCAAAGAGCTGCAGCATCATCTTGCTGCAGATTGTGTCACTGTGCATCGGTCAACAATACAGTGCACTTTGCACAAGGAGAAGCTGTATGGGAGAGTGATGAGAAAGAAGCCGTTTCTGCACATACCCCACAAATAGAGTTGCCTGAGGTATGCAAAAGCACATTTGGACAAGCCAACTTCATTTTGGAAACAAAGATTGAGTTGTTTGGTCATACTAAAAGGCGTTATGCATGGCGTCCAAAAAGAAACAGCATTCCAAGAAAAACACTTGCTACCCACTGTAAAATTTGGTGGAGGTTCCATCATGCTTTGGGGCTGTGTGGCCAATGCCAGCACCGGGAATCTTGTTAAAGTTGAGGGTCGCATGGATTCCACTCAGTATCAGCAGATTCTTGAGAATAATGTTCAAGAATCAGTGACGAAGTTGAAGTTACGCCGGGGATGGATATTTCAGCAAGACAATGATCCAAAACATTGCTCCAAATCGACTCAGGCATTCATACAGAGGAACAATTACAATGTTCTGGAATGGCCATCCCAGTCCCCAGACCCGAATATCATTGAACATCTGTGGGATGATTTGAAGCGGGCTGTCCATGCTCGGCGACCATCAAACTTAACTGAACTTGAATTGTTTGTCCAAAATACCTTCATCCAGGATCTAGGAACTGATTAAAAGCTACAGGAAGCGACTAGAGGTTGTTATCTTTGCAAAAGGAGGATCTACTAAATATTAATGTCACTTTTCTGTTGAGGTGCCCATACTTTTGCACCGGTCAAATTTTGGTTTAATGCATATTGCATATTTTCTGTTAGTACAATAAACCTCATTTCAATCCTGAAATATTACTGTGTCCATCAGTTATTAGATATATCAAACTGAAATGGCTGTTGCAAATACCAAAATATTTAGAACTAAAAATGATTAAGATTAATAGGGGTGCCCAAACTTTTTCATAGGACTGTATATATAACTATTCTGTTTATCCTTGGATTAGGATGAGGATCATCTCCATTCTACGCTGAAACTCCCACTGAGAATTGTGAGGGAAATTTATCAATCCCTCATGCCAGTTTTATGGCACAGAGGGATAATGTTGCAGCACATATTTGGCACAAGGACCTTTCTACCATCACCATCTGGTAACCGGCAGGCACCCTCAGCTTTGCACCAACTCTGGAGCTGAACGGGAGGATTTGGTTGAGTCTACAACTAGTACTACTCCCATCCTCTACGTTCCTCCAAGTAGTTACTGTACCCTCCACACAGGCAACTCCCAGGGACCAGAATGTATAAAAAAGATGAAAGAAGATGAAAAAAAAACACTCTGAGGACAGTCCAGTCCTCCGGTTTTGGTGTCCCGGCTCCCTTCCACTGAGGCCACTGATTGACCTCATAAGTCAAGGGATTGCTGAGGTCAATCGATGGACTCAGCAGTCTCAACAAGGGAGCCGAGGACGTTACATATAACGACTTCTCCGCTTCTCTTCTTAAGGCTGCTGATTGGCATCATCTGTCACGTACTTTCATTGGAAGACAACGGGACTGCAGGACCGAACTGCACAGGGAGGCGCTTGAGCACCAGGGACAGGTGGGTATGTTTTTCACCTTCCCTAGCCTAATTAATTAATAAAATTTTAGTCTGGACAACCCCTTTAACCAATGCAGGGAATGCTCTGATAACCCCTTTAACCCTTTAATCCTTAATCCTCAGATAACCCTTTTAATGACCTGCTGGTTGTTTTGTGGTCCCAAACCAGCTGACAGAGTCCCTCTAAAGAATATTGTAGAGGTTTCTGTGTATGGCTTGTGTATACCTGTTTTAGTTAAAGTTCCTTTTATGGGTTATCTGCCATTTTATCACGTCCTCTCTGATAGGGTCACACGGTATACCTCATCACATCTCTGGCTTTGCATCTCTGTCTCAAAAGATACAGAGTCTTATCTTACCGCACTTACTTTACTCTAAGTCCTATAAGGGCAATGAGTGATAGATCAGTGACCTATAAGTTAATGTCCCCTATCTCATACTGTGGAATCTCCATGTATTTTGTGTATACTTCCTGCTTGTAATAGGTTGTTTCTTGTCAGTTCTTACAAGAAATGGAGATTAGTGTAAAACAGCATCCTAAAAGACATTGTACAGGAGATTCTACAGACAGCAGAGCAGAGGCAGGCAGTGTGGCATTATAACTTTCTGTAGGCCATTGTATGGACCCCTGCCCTTTTTATAGAAATAGTATCATTAATAGCACTCTATATGTGGGTGATACGGCGATGAACAAGGAGGAAGGAACTTGGTATGGAGGATGTTTTATAGCTACTTGGAGGGATTTGATAGGTAACAATTAGAGATGAGTGAACACTAAAATGTTCGGGGTTCGAAATCTGATTCGAACAGCCACACACTGTTCGACTGTTCGAATGGGTTTCGAACCCTATTATAGTCTATGGGGGGAAATGCTCGTTTCAGGGGTAGGCAACATTCGATCAAATTCTATTTACCAAGTCCATGAGTGAGGGTCGGGCTGGATTTTTCTCCCTGTGCAGCGTCCCCGCGTCCTCTTCCGGCCTTGAATTCACTCTGCTAGGCATCGGGCCTGGGCAGAGCAGACTGCGCATGCCCGCACTACAAGCGGATATGCGCAGCCGGCTCTGTCCAGGCCCGATGCCTGGCAGAGTGAATTCAGAGCCGGAAGAGGACGCGGGGAAGCTGCGCAGGGAGAAGACTTCTAAAGGTAGGAGAAGAACCAGCGTTGATTGGCAATGTATAGCATTCTACCAATCAACGCTGGTTCTGCATCGAATCTTAACTTCGAACAGCTAGTAGTACTCGATCGAGTACGAGTATTTCGAATACCGTAGTATTCGATCGAATACCTACTCAATCGAGTACTACTTGCTCATCTCTAGTAACAATGTAATCCTATAGCTCACAGGAAGCCTGCCGCACAGGATAGACTGACATCTGCAAGCTTTGGTCTGGTAGTCAGAAAAATGTATGGCTGCAAGAGAACTGGAAAAGAATGACAGGGAAAGTGAATTACAAAGCTAGAATGTTACTGGATAAAGTATAATCCCTGTATTACCAGCTGCCTGCCCAGGACACTTAATCCCCTATTGATGCCAGTGAAAAATATAAATGTAGACCAATATCTCAGGTGACAGGGTGTTGGCAATGCAGCTGGACCCTTTCGAGGAAGTCTACTGCCTCCTCCAAACATATTTAGTTGGCACCACAGCATTACAGAGCCCATTATGATGATAAACATCCCTCTGTTATTTATGTCACTTTTGTACATTTGGAGAAAAACTAATTTGATTTTTTATGCAAATTAGACAGTTGGTGCACTGGGGGCAGGTCTTCAGCTCCCTGGAGCACTGCTCTTTCCTCTCAGACCCCTACCATCTCCTACTTCCACTACCTTGTGCAGAGAGAGTCAATTCTCCCACCCCTCCACCTTACAAGGATTTGAATTAGACTCGAAATCTGCAAAAGTGACATTGTTGTTCATCACTGTAATGTGCTCTGTAATGCAGTTAAATATACCCGGGGTAGGTGCTCTCCCTTTAATGTAATGAAAGCCAATGCAATATACATAGGCCCAGGCTTCAGGCCTTCATTTCCTATATTCTTTGCCTTATTTACTCTGGGCCCTAAAAAAATATTTGGGGTAAATTCACACATATTTAGCATATTTTGCTAAAGGATCTACCAAACAAAATTCCTACATAAATCTTCCTTCCATCAGTAGAAAGATTTCCTGCTCTAATTCAATCCAATGGGAGGTTCAGGCATCTACCCCAGGATTGCAATGAATGGGGTAGAGCAAATTCCATTGCAAAAATTATACCATGTGAATTTACCCTTTCATAAATAAATTTGATTTCCCCTATTGCCAGGACTAGAGATGAGCGAACAGTGTTCTATCGAACTCATGTTCGATCGGATATTAGGCTGTTCGGCATGTTCGAATCGAATCGAACACCGCGTGGTAAAGTGCGCCATTACTCGATTCCCCTCCCACCTTCCCTGGCGCCTTTTTTGCTCCAATAACAGCGCAGGGTAGGTGGGACAGGAACTACGACACCGGTGACGTTGAGAAAAGTAGGCAAAACCCATTGGCTGCCGAAAACATGTGACCTCTAATTTAAAAGAACAGCGCCGCCCAGGTTCGCGTCATTCTGAGCTTGCAATTCACCGAGGACGGAGGTTTCCGTCCAGCTAGCTAGGGCTTAGATTCTGGGTAGGCAGGGACAGGCTAGGATAGGAAGGAGAAGACAACCAACAGCTCTTATAAGAGCTAAATTCCAGGGAGAAGCTTGTCAGTGTAACGTGGCACTGACGGGCTCAATCGCCGCAACCCAGCTTTCCCAGGATCCTGAATGGAATACACTGTCAGTGTATTCCCGTATACCCGATATATACCCCGATACCCGTTCCAACGGTGTGCCCCCCCACCTTCACCCCAGAAATACCCTGCAAGTCCCCTAGCAATAGAATTGGGGCTATATACACCCACAATTTTTACTACTGGTATACAGTGCCATTGTCTGACTGGGAATTCAAAGAATATATTGGGAATACAAATACCCTCATTTCTTGCTACTGCCATATAGTGCCAGTGTCTGACTGGGAATTCAAAGAATATATTGGGGTTACGTGCACCCACAATTTTTACTACTGGTATACAGTGCCATTGTCTGACTGGGAATTCAAAGAATATATTGGGAATACAAATACCCTCATTTCTTGCTACTGCCATATAGTGCCAGTGTCTGACTGGGAATTCAAAGAATATATTGGGGTTACGTGCACCCACAATTTTTACTACTGGTATACAGTGCCATTGTCTGACTGGGAATTCAAAGAATATATTGGGAATACAAATACCCTCATTTCTTGCTACTGCCATATAGTGCCAGTGTCTGACTGGGAATTCAAAGAATATATTGGGGTTACGTGCACCCACAATTTTTACTACTGGTATACAGTGCCATTGTCTGACTGGGAATTCAAAGAATATATTGGGAATACAAATACCCTCATTTCTTGCTACTGCCATATAGTGCCAGTGTCTGACTGGGAATTCAAAGAATATATTGGGGTTACGTGCACCCACAATTTTTACTACTGGTATACAGTGCCATTGTCTGACTGGGAATTCAAAGAATATATTGGGAATACAAATACCCTCATTTCTTGCTACTGCCATATAGTGCCAGTGTCTGACTGGGAATTCAAAGAATATATTGGGGTTACGTGCACCCACAATTTTTACTACTGGTATACAGTGCCATTGTCTGACTGGGAATTCAAAGAATATATTGGGGTTATAAATACCCTCATTTCTTGCTACTGCCATATAGTGCCAGTGTCTGACTGGGAATTCAAAGAATATATTGGGGTTACGTGCACCCACAATTTTTACTACTGGTATACAGTGCCATTGTCTGACTGGGAATTCAAAGAATATATTGGGAATACAAATACCCTCATTTCTTGCTACTGCCATATAGTGCCAGTGTCTGACTGGGAATTCAAAGAATATATTGGGGTTACGTGCACCCACAATTTTTACTACTGGTATACAGTGCCATTGTCTGACTGGGAATTCAAAGAATATATTGGGAATACAAATACCCTCATTTCTTGCTACTGCCATATAGTGCCAGTGTCTGACTGGGAATTCAAAGAATATATTGGGAATACAAATACCCTCATTTCTTGCTACTGCCATATAGTGCCAGTTTCTGACTGGTAATTCAAAGAATATATTGGGGTTACGTGCACCCACAATTTTTACTACTGGTATACAGTGCCATTGTCTGACTGGGAATTCAAAGAATATATTGGGGTTATAAATACCCTCATTTCTTGCTACTGCCATATAGTGCCAGTTTCTGACTGGTAATTCAAAGAATATATTGGGGTTACGTGCACCCACAATTTTTACTACTGGTATACAGTGCCATTGTCTGACTGGGAATTCAAAGAATATATTGGGGTTATAAATACCCTCATTTCTTGCTACTGCCATATAGTGCCAGTTTCTGACTGGTAATTCAAAGAATATATTGTGGTTACGTGCACCCACAATTTTTACTACTGGTATACAGTGCCATTGTCTGACTGGGAATTCAAAGAATATATTGGGAATACAAATACCCTCATTTCTTGCTACTACCATATAGTGCCAGTGTCTGACTGGGAATTCAAAGAATATATTGGGGTTACGTGCACCCACAATTTTTACTACTGGTATACAGTGCCATTGTCTGACTGGGAATTCAAAGAATATATTGGGAATACAAATACCCTCATTTCTTGCTACTGCCATATAGTGCCAGTGTCTGACTGGGAATTCAAAGAATATATTGGGGTTACGTGCACCCACAATTTTTACTACTGGTATACAGTGCCATTGTCTGACTGGGAATTCAAAGAATATATTGGGAATACAAATACCCTCATTTCTTGCTACTGCCATATAGTGCCAGTGTCTGACTGGGAATTCAAAGAATATATTGGGGTTACGTGCACCCACAATTTTTACTACTGGTATACAGTGCCATTGTCTGACTGGGAATTCAAAGAATATATTGGGAATACAAATACCCTCATTTCTTGCTACTGCCATATAGTGCCAGTGTCTGACTGGGAATTCAAAGAATATATTGGGGTTACGTGCACCCACAATTTTTACTACTGGTATACAGTGCCATTGTCTGACTGGGAATTCAAAGAATATATTGGGAATACAAATACCCTCATTTCTTGCTACTGCCATATAGTGCCAGTGTCTGACTGGGAATTCAAAGAATATATTGGGAATACAAATACCCTCATTTCTTGCTACTGCCATATAGTGCCAGTTTCTGACTGGTAATTCAAAGAATATATTGGGGTTACGTGCACCCACAATTTTTACTACTGGTATACAGTGCCATTGTCTGACTGGGAATTCAAAGAATATATTGGGGTTATAAATACCCTCATTTCTTGCTACTGCCATATAGTGCCAGTTTCTGACTGGTAATTCAAAGAATATATTGTGGTTACGTGCACCCACAATTTTTACTACTGGTATACAGTGCCATTGTCTGACTGGGAATTCAAAGAATATATTGGGAATACAAATACCCTCATTTCTTGCTACTGCCATATAGTGCCAGTGTCTGACTGGTAATTCAAAGAATATATTGGGGTTACGTGCACCCACAATTTTTACTACTGGTATACAGTGCCATTGTCTGACTGGGAATTCAAAGAATATATTGGGAATACAAATACCCTCATTTCTTGCTACTGCCATATAGTGCCAGTGTCTGACTGGGAATTCAAAGAATATATTGGGGTTACGTGCACCCACAATTTTTACTACTGGTATACAGTGCCAATTTCTAACTAGGAATTCAAAATGCGCAAGGCTCCCGGAAAGGGACGTGGACGAGGCCGTGGGCGAGGTCGGGGGAATGGTTCTGGGGAGCAAGGTAGCAGTGAAGCCACAGGGCGTCCCGTGCCTACTCCTGTGGGGCAGCAAGCATTGCGCCACTCCACAGTGCCAGGGTTGCTTGCCACATTAACTAAACTGCAGGGTACAAACCTTAGTAGGCCCGAGAACCAGGAACAGGTCTTGCAATGGCTGTCAGAGAACGCTTACAGCACATTGTCCAGCAGCCAGTCAGACTCTGCCTCCTCTCCTCCTATTACCCAACAGTCTTGTCTTCCTTCCTCCCAAAATTCCGAAGCTTTACAGAACAATAACCCAAACTGTCCCTGCTCCCCAGAGCTGTTCTCCGCTCCTTTCATTGTCCCTCAACCTGCCTCTCCACGTCACGATTCCACGAACCTAACAGAGGAGCATCTGTGTCCAGATGCTCAAACACTAGAGTCTCCTCCATCTCCGTTCGATTTGGTGGTGGATGACCAGCAACCCACCCTCATCGACGATGATGTGACGCAGTTGCCGTCAGGGCATCCAGTTGACCGGCGCATTGTGCGGGAGGAGGAGATGAGACAGGAGTTGGAAGAGGAAGTGGTGGATGATGAGGACACTGACCCGACCTGGACAGGGGGGATGTCAAGCGGGGAAAGTAGTGTGGATGTTGAGGCAGGTGCAGCACCAAAAAGGGTAGCTAGAGGCAGAGGCAGAGGTCAGCAGCTTAGGCGAAGCCAGGCCACACCCGGAATCTCCCAAGATGTTCCAGTTCGTACCCAGCCCCGAAAAACTCCCACCTCGAGGGCACGTTTCTCGAAGGTGTGGAGTTTTTTCAAGGAATGCGCCGAGGACAGATATAGTGTTGTCTGCACAATTTGCCTCTCGAAATTGATTAGGGGCTCTGAGAAGAGCAACCTGTCCACCACTTCAATGCGCCGTCATTTGGAATCCAAGCACTGGAATCAGTGGCAGGCAGCAACGGCAGGACAAAGGCCGCCTGCCGTTCACGCCACTGCCACTGCCACTGCCTCTGCCTCTGCCACTGCCACTGCTGACTGTGCTGGCGATGCACTCCAGAGGACGAGCCAGGACACCACTTCATCTGCCTCCGCCACTTTGTTGACTTCTACCTCATCCTCCCCTGGTCCTGTCTTATCTCCTTCTCCTGCACCATCAAAGGCACCATCAGGCGTTTCTTTACAACAACCCACCATCTCTCAGACATTGGAGCGGCGGCAGAAATACACTGCTAACCACCCACACGCGCAAGCCTTGAACGCCAACATCGCTAAACTGCTGGCCCAGGAGATGTTGGCGTTCCGGCTTGTTGAAACTCCCGCCTTCCTGGACCTGATGGCAACTGCGGCACCTCGCTATGCCGTCCCTAGCCGTCACTACTTCTCCCGGTGTGCCGTCCCCGCCTTGCACCAGCACGTGTCACTCAACATCAGGCGGGCCCTTAGTTCCGCGCTTTGCACAAAGGTCCACTTGACCACCGACGCGTGGACAAGTGCATGCGGACAGGGACGCTACATTTCACTGACGGCACACTGGGTGAATGTAGTTGAGGCTGGGACTGCTTCCCAAACTGGCCCGGTGTACCTCGTCTCCCCGCCTAACATTCCTGGCAGGGACACGAGAAGAACACCCCCCTCCTCCTCCTCCTCTACCGCCTCCTCCTCCGCCACCACCTCCTCCTCCGCCACCGCCTCCTCCTCCGCTGTTAGATTGACCCCAGCTACGAGTTGGAAACGTTGCAGCACTGGCGTTGGTAGACGTCAGCAGGCTGTGCTGAAGCTGATCAGCTTGGGGGACAGACAGCACACTGCCTCCGAGGTGAGGGATGCCCTCCTCGATGAGACGGCAATATGGTTTGAGCCGCTGCACCTGGGCCCAGGCATGGTCGTTTGTGATAACGGCCGGAACCTGGTAGCAGCTCTGGAGCTTGCCGGACTCCAACATGTTCCATGCCTGGCCCACGTCTTCAACCTAGTGGTGCAACGTTTCCTAAAGAGCTACCCCAATGTTCCAGAGCTACTGGTGAAAGTGCGGCGCATGTGCGCCCACTTTCGCAAGTCGACAGTAGCCGCTGCTAGCTTAAAATCTCTCCAGCAACGCCTGCATGTGCCACAACACCGGCTTTTGTGCGACGTCCCCACACGCTGGAACTCAACGTTTCAGATGTTGAATAGAGTGGTTGAGCAGCAGAGACCTTTGATGGAATACCAGCTACAAAACCCTAGGGTGCCACAAAGTCAGCTGCCTCAGTTTCACATCCATGAGTGGCCATGGATGAGAGACCTTTGTGACATCCTACGGGTCTTTGAGGAGTCCACAAGGAGGGTGAGCTCTGAGGATGCGATGGTGAGCCTTACAATCCCGCTCTTGTGTGTTCTGAGAGAATCCCTGATTGACATCAGGGATAACTCAGATCACACAGAGGAGTTAGGGATAGCATCCGATCCGTCACAGCTGGAGAGTAGGTCCACACATCTGTCCGCTTCACTGCGTTTAATGGAGGAGGAGGAGGAGGAGGAGGAGGAAGAAGAGTTGTCCGATGATGTGATGGTGATACAGGAGGCTTCCGGGCAACTTCGAATCGTCCCATTGTTGCAGCGCGGATGGGTAGACATGGAGGATGAGGAGGAAATGGAGATTGAACTTTCCGGTGGGGCCAGAGGAGTCATGCCAACTAACACTGTGGCAGACATGGCTGAGTTCATGTTGGGGTGCTTTACAACCGACAAGCGTATTGTCAAAATCATGGAGGACAACCAGTACTGGATCTTTGCTATCCTTGACCCCCGGTATAAAAACAACATCTCATCTTTTATTCCGGTAGAGGGGAGGGCCAATCGCATCAATGCTTGCCACAGGCAATTGGTGCAGAATATGATGGAGATGTTTCCAGCATGTGACGTTGGCGGCAGGGAGGGCAGTTCCTCCAGTAGGCAACCAAGTTCTCACCGGTCCACACAAACGAGGGGCACACTGTCTAAGGTCTGGGACACCTTGATGGCACCCCCTCGCCAAAGTGCCGCCACGGAGGGTCCTAGTGTCACCAGGCGTGAGAAGTATAGGCGCATGTTGCGGGAATACCTTTCCGACCACAGCCCTGTCCTCTCCGACCCCTCTGCGCCCTACACGTATTGGGTGTCGAAGTTGGACCTGTGGCTTGAACTTGCCCTATATGCCTTGGAGGTGCTGTCCTGTCCTGCCGCCAGCGTCCTATCTGAGAGGGTGTTCAGTGCAGCCGGTGGCATCATCACTGACAAGCGCACCCGTCTGTCAGCTGAGAGTGCCGACCGGCTCACTTTGATAAAAATGAACCACCACTGGATAGAGCCTTCATTTTTGTGCCCACCTGTGTAAAGCACCCCAACATGAAACTCCATGTCTGTACTCAACCTCTCCAATTCCTCCGCATCCTCATCCACCATAAGCGTTGCACAATTCTGCTAATACTAGGCTCCCTCCAACATGATTTCCCCCAACTCTGCTGGTTAGAGGCTCCCTCCACCCTGCTTTCCCACAACTCTGCTGGTTAGAGGCTCCCTCCACCATGAATTTGCCCAAACTGGGCTGTTTAGAGGCTCCCTCCACCATGAATTGGTCCAAACTGGGGTTTTTAGAGGCTCCCTCCACCATGAATTGGTCCAAACTTGGCTGTTTAGAGGCTCCCTCCACCATGAATTGGTCCAAACTGGGGTGGTTAGAGGCTCCCTCCACCATTAATTGGTCCAAACTGGGCTGGTTAGAGGCTCCCTCCACCATTAATTGGTCCAAACTGGGCTGGTTAGAGGCTCCCTCCACCATGAATTGGTCCAAACTGGGGTTTTTAGAGGCTCCCTCCACCATGAATTGGTCCAAACTTGGCTGTTTAGAGGCTCCCTCCACCATTAATTGGTCCAAACTGGGCTGGTTAGAGGCTCCCTCCACCATGAATTGGTCCAAACTGGGTTTTTTAGAGGCTCCCTCCACCATGAATTTGCCCAAACTGGGCTGTTTAGAGGCTCCCTCCACCATGAATTGGTCCAAACTGGGCTGGTTAGAGGCTCCCTCCACCATGAATTTCCCAAAACTTGGCTGTTTAGAGGCTCCCTCCACCATTAATTGGTCCAAACTGGGCTGGTTAGAGGCTCCCTCCACCATGAATTTGCCCAAACTGGGCTGTTTAGAGGCTCCCTCCACCATGAATTTGCCCAAACTGGGCTGTTTAGCGGCTCCCTCCACCATTAATTGGTCCAAACTGGGCTGGTTAGAGGCTCCCTCCACCATGAATTTGCCCAAACTGGGCTGTTTAGAGGCTCCCTCCACCATGAATTTGCCCAAACTGGGCTGGTTAGAGGCTCCCTCCACCATGAATTGGTCCAAACTGGGGTTTTTAGAGGCTCCCTCCACCATGAATTGGTCCAAACTTGGCTGTTTAGAGGCTCCCTCCACCATGAATTGGTCCAAACTGGGGTGGTTAGAGGCTCCCTCCACCATTAATTGGTCCAAACTGGGCTGGTTAGAGGCTCCCTCCACCATTAATTGGTCCAAACTGGGCTGGTTAGAGGCTCCCTCCACCATGAATTTGCCCAAACTGGGCTGTTTAGAGGCTCCCTCCACCATGAATTTGCCCAAACTGGGCTGGTTAGAGGCTCCCTCCACCATGAATTGGTCCAAACTGGGGTTTTTAGAGGCTCCCTCCACCATGAATTGGTCCAAACTTGGCTGTTTAGAGGCTCCCTCCACCATTAATTGGTCCAAACTGGGCTGGTTAGAGGCTCCCTCCACCATGAATTGGTCCAAACTGGGTTTTTTAGAGGCTCCCTCCACCATGAATTTGCCCAAACTGGGCTGTTTAGAGGCTCCCTCCACCATGAATTGGTCCAAACTGGGCTGGTTAGAGGCTCCCTCCACCATGAATTTCCCAAAACTTGGCTGTTTAGAGGCTCCCTCCACCATTAATTGGTCCAAACTGGGCTGGTTAGAGGCTCCCTCCACCATGAATTTGCCCAAACTGGGCTGTTTAGAGGCTCCCTCCACCATGAATTTGCCCAAACTGGGCTGTTTAGAGGCTCCCTTCACCATGAATTGGTCCAAACTGGGTTTTTTAGAGGCTCCCTCCACCATGAATTGGTCCAAACTGGGCTGTTTAGAGGCTCCCTCCACCATGAATTTGCCCAAACTGGGCTGTTTAGCGGCTCCCTCCACCATTAATTGGTCCAAACTGGGCTGGTTAGAGGCTCCCTCCACCATTAATTGGTCCAAACTGGGCTGGTTAGAGGCTCCCTCCACCATGAATTTGCCCAAACTGGGCTGTTTAGAGGCTCCCTCCACCATGAATTTGCCCAAACTGGGCTGGTTAGAGGCTCCCTCCACCATGAATTGGTCCAAACTGGGGGTTTTAGAGGCTCCCTCCACCATGAATTGGTCCAAACTTGGCTGTTTAGAGGCTCCCTCCACCATTAATTGGTCCAAACTGGGCTGGTTAGAGGCTCCCTCCACCATGAATTGGTCCAAACTGGGTTTTTTAGAGGCTCCCTCCACCATGAATTTGCCCAAACTGGGCTGTTTAGAGGCTCCCTCCACCATGAATTGGTCCAAACTGGGCTGGTTAGAGGCTCCCTCCACCATGAATTTCCCAAAACTTGGCTGTTTAGAGGCTCCCTCCACCATTAATTGGTCCAAACTGGGCTGGTTAGAGGCTCCCTCCACCATGAATTTGCCCAAACTGGGCTGTTTAGAGGCTCCCTCCACCATGAATTTGCCCAAACTGGGCTGTTTAGAGGCTCCCTCCACCATGAATTGGTCCAAACTGGGTTTTTTAGAGGCTCCCTCCACCATGAATTGGTCCAAACTGGGCTGTTTAGAGGCTCCCTCCACCATGAATTTGCCCAAACTGGGCTGTTTAGCGGCTCCCTCCACCATTAATTGGTCCAAACTGGGCTGGTTAGAGGCTCCCTCCACCATGAATTTGCCCAAACTGGGCTGGTTAGAGGCTCCCTCCACCATGAATTGGTCCAAACTGGGGTTTTTAGAGGCTCCCTCCACCATGAATTGGTCCAAACTTGGCTGTTTAGAGGCTCCCTCCACCATGAATTGGTCCAAACTGGGGTGGTTAGAGGCTCCCTCCACCATTAATTGGTCCAAACTGGGCTGGTTAGAGGCTCCCTCCACCATTAATTGGTCCAAACTGGGCTGGTTAGAGGCTCCCTCCACCATTAATTGGTCCAAACTGGGCTGGTTAGAGGCTCCCTCCACCATTAATTGGTCCAAACTGGGCTGGTTAGAGGCTCCCTCCACCATGAATTGGTCCAAACTGGGCTGTTTAGAGGCTCCCTCCACCATGAATTTGCCCAAACTGGGCTGGTTAGAGGCTCCCTCCACCATGAATTGGTCCAAACTGGGGTTTTTAGAGGCTCCCTCCACCATGAATTGGTCCAAACTTGGCTGTTTAGAGGCTCCCTCCACCATGAATTGGTCCAAACTGGGGTGGTTAGAGGCTCCCTCCACCATTAATTGGTCCAAACTGGGCTGGTTAGAGGCTCCCTCCACCATTAATTGGTCCAAACTGGGCTGGTTAGAGGCTCCCTCCACCATGAATTTGCCCAAACTGGGCTGGTTAGAGGCTCCCTCCACCATGAATTTGCCCAAACTGGGCTGGTTAGAGGCTCCCTCCACCATGAATTGGTCCAAACTGGGGTTTTTAGAGGCTCCCTCCACCATGAATTTGCCCAAACTGGGCTGTTTAGAGGCTCCCTCCACCATGAATTTGCCCAAACTCTGCTGGTTAGAGGCTCAATCCACCCTGATTTTCAAAACAAATGTTGGTGCCAACCTCAACTTACTACAAGGGCCAAATTCACTGCTGGTGACAAGCTCTCCTCACTGCAAGTGCCAAATACACTTTTTCCTACTGTCAGAGAGGTGGTATTGAGTGTGTAAAGTGTGTAGTTGTTAGGCTGTGATGTTGGGGTAATAGAGGGTCTTTGGTGTGTTAGATGCCCCCAGACATGCTTCCCCTGCTGTCCCAGTGTCATTCCAGAGGTGTTGGCATCATTTCCTGGGGTGTCATAGTGGACTTGGTGACCCTCCAGACACGGATTTGGGTTTCCCCCTTAACGAGTATCTGTTCCCCAT
Source organism: Leptodactylus fuscus (assembly GCF_031893055.1). Classification (NCBI taxonomy): domain Eukaryota; kingdom Metazoa; phylum Chordata; class Amphibia; order Anura; family Leptodactylidae; genus Leptodactylus; species Leptodactylus fuscus. The sequence continues at coordinate 95,729,577 of NC_134271.1, forward strand.
AGACTATAATGGGGTTCGAAACCCGTTCGAACACACGAACATTGAGCGGCTGTTCGAATCGAATTTCGAACCTCGAACATTTTAGTGTTCGCTCATCTCTAGCCAGGACCCTTGATGTTTATGATATGGATTTGCTAGGCATATAATGAAGCCCTACAGTCTAATATATCTAGTAATCTGCCTTCTCAGATTATTAGAATTTTATTACATCCTACCATCTTTGGCCAAATTTGAAGACGCACATTCTCAGGAAAAGGCTTCATATTTTACATACCCTTTTGCAAACATAACTTTGAATTCTTGCTCAAGTGATCAATGTGTCAGAGAAAGTCGACAGATTCATTAATTCTAACCCAGATTTCACAAGTTCCAGAAAACATCAGTAGTCAATTAAATGAGAGTTTTGACATATTTTACATTTAGGCATGGATAGTGTTTATGTACAGTAAGTGCTCAAAACAAACTGGATTTCTCCAGGGTTATATGAAACATGGTGTGAAGTAGTCTTCAGATTTCCAGAAGGGGAATGTTCACAGAACATCCTTAAGTGAATCTTTCCATTTTGATAATTTGGGAGAATCTGCCGAGCTGTGAATGACAGGGATTGTGTGGGCGCCAGTTGCTTTGACTCACAGTTGCAATTGTGGCAACTCATTTTGATATCATGATGATGGGTTTATTCAGGCAGCCAATAAGTAATAGATTTATGGAGGAAGATGAGGAAAAGAGTCTTGTTTATATCATATATGATCCCATTCACACCACTGTCATAGGATCTATGTTAAAGTGACTATATCCCAGTCCCCCTATAGTTCAATAAACACTTTGGTAATGTAACTTGGGTTTAGTAGTCTGGGTTTATTGTGATTCATTGGGTGGGGAACAGATATCAACCAAGTGCATCTTATTATTGGTGCATGGCCTGTGCCTATGAACATAATGAATGGTGCATTCATACAAGCTTTGCATTTTATATAAACTCTATCACTATGTTGTTTTTCATAGATTTATGTTGCTTTTTAACATTTATAGACTAAAATTAGCTTGCTGTGCCCTTTTGCTTAGGGAAATGTATACAACAATCCTGAAATAACCCATGGTATAAGGTGTATTTTTTTTGCATGGCTGCATAAAAATCTCCTGATCTGGTATACATAAATGCTCAAACAATGCCCTGATGCCCTGATCTATTCACTTGTCCATAAGAGTCTACGTGAATGAAGTTTAAATGCATTGTGTTATATCTTTGTGCACACTGTGCATACATGTATTGTAGATATTATTTATTACCTGTCTACCTGCTCACTGTATCATATTTTGCGGAGAATCAAAGCTCCTAGGTATAATACATGATTATGTACAGTATTATTCTGCAGTATTTGGGATGAACTCAAAGCCATACAGGAGCCTTCTTAATAAATGTCTTATGATAGGTGGGGGCATTCTTACAACTTTTACAGAATGGATTTATATGGGTGACATGTTATGGCTTAATAAAACCTTGAATCTTGCATGGAGTTGCCCCACATCTTTGTACATAAGAGCTTTTACCACCTTACTTTATCTATAGCATCATAGCACACATGTATACATTCTCTGTTATTTCTACTCCCGTTTATTAATACCTGCAAATGTATCATTAAACCAGATGTTTGTCATATTTTTCAAAAACAGCAGACAAATTACACTCAATTGTACGAATCCCCGATCATTACAGTCCATATAGTTCCTCATCGATCACATAGAAGAACTGTTTGTAAGAAAATTCTAAAATGAGCTCATTATAATCTGTTCATTATCCACATCGCATATATCCGTACTGTCAGTTTTGTTGCTAATTTCACACTTTTTCTCAGAAGCAGGCAAAAGCTGAATATTTGTTATCTTAGCGTAAGAGATTTTCTGAACCTCCAAATCACCTACTTCAATAAAGTTGACATCAAATAAAAGATGAGTTTATACCGATCCAAATTACACCTACAGGAAAAAAAAAGTTGCTCATATCAACAAAAGTTTGGGGGTTTGGCCGACAAATACCTTAAATATATTTATTTTGCTTTTACTTATTTTGTATTCAGTTGATATTTTATGCATGAGCCATGTTTTTGTCTTGACCCTCCTCCAGTCCCTTCCATACACAACCGAATTCACATTCAAGATAAGGGCCGACAAGTATCAAGGTCTTTGCCCAATTTTGGCTCATTTTAGCGCAAAAAAAGGCATAAATTGTTTGGTGTTAGTTATTAAAAGGATCAATAAGTATTATGGTTAACCCTGTTTATGTGTTAGTGTGCCACTATGTGATTCATGCAAGACAAGGCACTTCATCAAGTGGTTGTGGGAGACGTGTATTCCGTTTGTATTCCGTTCAGCGGAGTGTGCATGGAATACCAAATGCAATTGCAAGCGCAATGCAGTAAAAGCACACGGATCTCCATAGACTATAATGGGGTCCGTGCGCTTGCTGCCAGATCTCCGCACAGAACATGCGGACAGGAAAGTAGTTCACAATCTACTTTCCTGCCCGCATGACTCGTGTGGGCAGTATGCGGCAAGCACACTGACCCCATTATAGTCTATCTCAAAGACAAAAACAGGAGAGACACCGAGCGGCCCATAGAGTAGTACTGTTAGAAACACTGATGGTGTGGTGTAAGATTGAAAATAGGCTCACCTTTGGGAGTTGTGATTGACACAACTTCGCATACACATTGGGAACGATTGGCAGAGGTTCCCTGTCTGTGGTGGAGCTGCAGGGTTTCAGACACCCCAAGGGTGTGAATATTGATACTGGTTCATCCATATTAATCTGGTATCGGTCCTTTACTGCCATTATACTCTATGGATCTGTGTGATTTTACTGCACAGCGCTTGCAATTGCGTTTGGCATTCCATTCAGGGTCCCCATGCGGACTCCCTCGGATGGAATACCAACACAGATGTGAACCAACCCTGAGACTATGAGGCGGCATTCACTTCTGCATGTGTAATACCTGCACAATAAATCCAGTGCCCATGATAATAACTCAATCCTGATTGTGTGCTGTCTGTAGTAGATCTGTTTTTCACCTCCATGACAGTTGTGGGGCCCCACATGGCATGGTAAATGCAATGGCTTGGCCATGGTGGAAACATTGCTGCTAGAACTGTGGCATTTTACAGTCCCTGCAAATAGTTAATCCCATCTACACATTACAGAAAAATACATGCATTGGATACGTTGAGATTTCCAAAATTGTTGCGGTTTTGGAAATGTAGAAATCGCAAAATGTCAATTATACCTACAGAAATGGCGGCAATAAGCAGTAAGTCAGAAAGTCTGTGAAAAGTGCTACAGAAACTATGACGTGTTTTCGCCACGGTTTTTCTGGCCTACCAGAATGGACATCCAATGGTAGTGTGAATGCTCCTTAATAATGCCACCACCATATCTTTTAGCCTTCATTTTTTACATAATTGTCATTCTTTTTATCCTAAAATTTAGCCTATTCCAAAAAGAGGAAAAGTTATTTGCAGCCATGGATGAAGGAGACAGCAAATCCTACCTTTCATTAGACAAGGATGGTTCATTTGATAACAGATTTGTGAGCAGTAGACAGTCAGGCTGTTCTGATCCAACCCTATTCACATTAATCACACCATTTTACTGAAAACAGCACAAATCTCATCTAAACCAATTAAGAATGCACTATTTAGACAAAGAGATTAATATAGCTCAGGAAGGTGTAACCTTTGCCCAGCTAAACGACTTGCTATAATGAGTTTGATTTAGTAGTTTGGTTTCTGTAAGGCGGCATATTTTGGAAATAGACGTCTATTTACAGACGCTTAGTCAGCACGAAAAGTCATAAGGTCCACCATAGTTAAGCAGATGTACCTCGAATCCCCGGTGACTGCTGTGAACTGTAGCACGTAAGATTGTAAAAGTCATTGCATAAGGATAAGTCTAGATGAGACTTTTTGGCCCTCATTTGATTGGCCTAATACTGACCATAGACATGATAATACAGAAGGGCCAAAGCTACCGCACCCTAACCTCTCCATGTGCATACACATCAGACTCATCCAAATATGGAAGTTTGTTTAAAAGGAGAGAAGGCGACAGGCCAGATAGTTTAGCAGCGCTTTTGCTCCTGAAAGAACAAATGATAGGAAAACAAACTTGCTTTCGGACACAGTTGGAAAGCTCCTTTACTACACACACCGGCCTGAGGGCTATGAAACCTGTGCAGTACTACAAGCCCTAGAGGTCTTCCCGTCCGCTGCTTTTAATGAACAGAATTTTATTATTTTCTGACCACTGCTCATCCCAGCTCTCCTTTGGCTGCAACGTTAAGTCTATGAGTTAGGCCTCATGCATGCAACAATGAAAAATGACCCGATGAAGTCTGTTTATTAACGCCATTGACACTGCCATTTTCAGAATGATGAAAGCCTTTCTTGGTGGACAGTAAATAATGTTCATCAAATAATAGCCATATGCAGTGGCATAACTAAAGTCTTGTGGGCTCTGGTGCAATCTTTTGTCTGGGCCCCGTACATCATCCCTACAGCGAATTCTTGCTAGTGATGGTTAGTGTGGTTATGGTAATCTGTGGGTCTCCTTGGTTTATGGACCAGATGGAAGCTGCAATCTCAATACTGATGCCAGTGCTTATGGGCCCCCTAAGGTTCCTGGACCCCGATTTCGACTGCACCCTCAGCACCCCTTCAAGTTATGCCCCTGGTCATGTCCTCTTTTTAATACAGTCCTATGAAAAAGTTTGGGCACCCCTATTAATTTTAATCATTTTTAGTTCTAAATATTTTGGTGTTTGCAGCAGCCATTTCAGTTTGATATATCTAATAACTGATGGACACAGTAATATTTCAGGATTGAAATGAGGTTTATTGTACTAACAGAAAATGTGCAATATGCATTAAACCAAAATTTGACCGGTGCAAAAGTATGGGCACCTCAACAGAAAAGTGACATTAATATTTAGTACATCCTGCTTTTGCAGAGATAACAGCCTCTAGTCGCTTCCTGTAGCTTTTAATCAGTTCCTGGATCCTGGATGAAGGTATTTTGGACCATTCCTCTTTACAAAACAATTCAAGTTCAGTTAAGTTTGATGGTCGCTGAGCATGGGCAGCCCGCTCTCAAATGATCTGAAAACAAAGATTGTTCAACATAGTTGTTCAGGGGAAGGATACAAAAAGTTGTCTCAGAGATTTAACCTGTCAGTTTCCGCTGTGAGGAACATAGTAAGGAAATGGAAGACCACAGGGACAGTTCTTGTTAAGACCAGAAGTGGCAGGCCAAGAAAAATATCAGAAAGGCAGAGAAGAAGAATGGTGAGAACAGTCAAGGACAATCCACAGACCACCTCCAAAGAGCTGTAGCATCATCTTGCTGCAGATGGTGTCACTGTGCATCGGTCAACAATACAGCACACTTTGCACAAGGAGAAGCTGTATGGGAGATTGATGAGAAAGAAGCTGTGTCTGCAACCACGCCACAAACAGAGCCCCCTTAGGTATGTAAAAGCACATTTGGACAAGCCTGTGGACTGTTGAAACAAAGATTGAGTTGTTTGGTCGCACAAAAAGGCGTTATGCATGGCGTCCAAAAAAAAACAGCATTCCAAGAAAAACACTTGCTACCCACTGTAAAATTTGGTGGAAGTTCCATCATGCTTTGGGGCTGTGTGGCCAATGCCGGCACCGGGAATCTTGTTAAAGTTGAGGGCCGCATGGATTCCACTCAGTATCAGCAGATTCTTGAGAATAATGTTCAAGAATCAGTGACGAAGTTGAAGTTACGCCGGGGATAGATATTTCAGCAAGACAATGATCCAAAACACCGCTCCAAATCGTCTCAGGCATTCATGCAGAGGAACAAGTACAATGTTCTGGAATGGCCATCCCAGTCCCCAGACCTGAATATCATTGAACATCTGTGGGATGATTTGAAGCGGGCTGTCCATGCTCGGCGACCATCAAACTTATCTGAACTTGAATTGTTTTGTAAAGAGGAATGGTCCAAAATCCCTTCATCCAGGATCCAGGAACTGATTAAAAGCTACAGGAAGCAACTAGAGGCTGTTATCTTTGCAAAAGGAGGATCTACTAAATATTAATGTCACTTTTCTGTTGAGGTGCCCATACTTTTGCACTGGTCAAATTTTGGTTTAATGCATATTGCACATTTTCTGTTAGTACAATAAACCTCATTTCAATCCTGAAATATTACTGTGTCCATCAGTTATTAGATATATAAAACTGAAATGGCTGCTGCAAACACCAAAATATTTAGAACTAAAAATGATTAAGATTAATAGGGGTGCCCAAATTTTTTCATAGGACTGTATGTCCTATTTTTATCTGTTTTCATACCTGATGGACCTAATACAAGTCAATGGGTCTGTTTTTAGTACCCATCAGATTTGCATTTGAGTGATGGCTGTTAAAAATGGACAGTTTCATAAGTTTTAATGCCTATTTTTAAAATTTTCATGTGCATGTAGCCTAAGGGTAATGCAGGCAGGGTAGAATAGGGGCAGAACATACAACCTGGTTTGGCGTATAGGTTTTATGAAGGTCATAGCAAACTGATAAAATCATTATTTGCATTAGATAGCCACCAAAGATATACAATTTTTGTTCAGTATAAATTCATGTTTTGCAACTGAAATGTATCTCAAAGCAAAAATTCCTTTTCAGTACAGAAGTATTTGGTTACTGCATACTATAGACCAAGCCTAATGATGAGTAGTGACGGATGATACTTGATACTAGAGAGTAACTAGATGACGTTGAGCTGTCAAGTGTTACTGTAATTTTTCTGGGATTTTCTGCTGGTTCACATTTCTGATCTGGACATACATTAATAACAACATGGTATATTAGCTTAACCCCGCCACCTTTCAGGTAAAACTCCAAATATACTTTAGACAACATCGGAGTGGATCAGAAAAATATCTAGACAAAATTACAGCTCCATTCTCCTTTTGCCCATATAAATATTACTAACATGAGGTGCTAAACTAAAGTTCTTGGTGTCAATGGTACAATGTAACTTGGCTCCTGGAAAAACATTGATACTATTAATAAATAGGAAATGTAATACACATAAATCACACCTGAGCTGGCATTGGGACTTTACACCAACTTGTATCGATTAATATACTTTGACCTGTAGGGAATAAATTGTTGGCTTTTTATAACAGACAAGGTGTTAATTGGTAGGTCATTGGACTTATTTCTAGTTTAACCTGTCATTGTGCGATAAGTCATTAACAAGTCATTACCCAAAATAACCTAAAGAGTTAGAAACACCTTCATAATGAGTGTTGTTCTTAAATTATCCATTATCTTGGCCACACATGATCATGAGACATTTTATTATCCATCCTTCCTTCCTTCCTTCCTTCCTTCCTTCCTTCCTTCCTTCCTTCCTTCCTTCCTTCCTTCCTTCCTTCCTCCCTTCCTTCCTCCCTTCCTTCTTCCCTTCCTTTCCTTCTTTTTCCTTCCTCTCTTCTCTTTTGACCTTTTTCCTTCCCTCCCTAATTTCTTTCTACATCACATTCTTCCATCCTTCTATTCTTTATCTTTGTTCCCTTCACTTTTTACCCTTTGAATCAGTCATGGACAGCGCCGCACCTCCCATGAGGTTACCAGAAGTGACTGCTTCAGGCAGCGCTATGTCAGGGCCCCAGGCATTTTTGCTTACCTAAGCCAGTCCAGGACAAGCTGTCCTGGACTGGCTTAGCGTCACTGTCTTGGCACGGGAAGCAAGCGGTGGATTGGGGAGGCCCTGTGAACGCAACGCTGCTCCAGCGGCTTCCCCTCACGCACAGGCAGAGAGCAGGTCCCTGGGGGGGCGCTTTCTGTCGTCCGCTATAGACTTTGGTTGGAAACCATGCGCAGTTCACACTGTTAATTGCCTTCGAGAGGGAAACAGACTGACTGCCCCTGTACGAATTTCTTATTTTGGCATTCAGTTACTGTTGCCTAAAAACAGGACATGTGTATGTATCCACTGACTTCCATCGCTGTAAATATAGACATTAAATAAAATGTGCATTACACGTATATTGTTCGCTGACATGTACATGGGGCCTAAATGTGTGAAGAAACAGATAAGTCAACAGTGATTAAGGGGTGTTCACACTACCGCTGGTGACCATCAACAGTGTCCATAGGTATTGTCCATTACAAGATTTTGGCACCGGACACTAGCTGAACCATCAGTAGTACGTTAAAATTTCTATCAATTTCAATGGGATTTTCTCTTGTGTCCGTTTACAACCATGTCCGTTTTTTTTCCAGCGGACAAAGAAAATCCTACATGCAGGACTTTTCTGTCCATTAGAAAAAAATGGACATCAAGTGTCTGTTATTTTTTTTAACATTGAAGTCTATGGGCAACGGACTTATAATGGACAGTAACTGATAGCCATCATTTACTGTATGTTTGTGTCCATTATGATAGGTGTCCGTTTTTTGTTTGGTTTTTTTAAACAGACACCTTCGTAACGGAATCCAATGGTAGTGTGAACCCTACCTGATCCAAATGAAAAATTCACCTTGACTAAACCCAAAGCTGTAACCTGAGAGGTTACAAAAAGTGGAATGTACCATATTTAATGTTGTTTCACCACCTCGTAGTTCTTATATATTAGATGTTATAAATGTTACAATACATCATATCAATGTATCCTGGAGTTAAGGAGGAGGCCAAGAGTACAGATTCCAATTGGCAACAGAGTATTCGGCTAGTACAGGGGGTAGGCAACCTTTGGAACTCCAGCTGTTGCAAAACTACAACTCCCAGCATGCATACTTGCTCTGCTGTTCTTGGAACACCCATGGAAGTGAATGGAGCATTGGAGCATGCTGGGAGTTGTAGTTTCACAGCAGCTGGAGTGCCGAAGGTTGCTGACCCCTGGGTTAATGGACGGATACTTTTGATCTACTCCTCACTGGTCCATCCAGCAGATATCGGAGTTTACATGATTATATTTTAGAATTTATAAGAAAGATGAATTGGTGAAACAAAGTCCCGACTGCCAGTGAAATACTTTTTTGCTTAACATCCTCTTATTTCCCTCTCGCTTATGAATCTCTATATTCTTTTTGGAGTGTGTGATTGCGTTTTTGATTGATTTTTACTACTGATAGTTTAAATGAATCACCTCTACAAAATAGGCTGTAGAATATTGTTTTCATGCTTGATTCATTTCTAAATTAATGTTTTTATGTTTGTTGTTCACATTATGCAGAGATTTTTTAAAATGAGTATCATTTAACAAAAGGGCAAAGTTTTTGCACTCTCCGATATAAAGGTATATTAACAATGCAACTGTCAACAAAGTGGCAAGATCAGTCTTGAGGAAATCTTGAAACAGCTAAGTGGAATTTGCATAAAATACTGTAGTTGCTGCGTTATTATTCACTATTCTTTTGGTGACAGACGTGTCAAGGTCTCAAAGCCTTAAAGAACAATTACGCTATTGTATCCCTCCTAGGATTTGAGGGGTGTGTCTACGGTGAAAAAGTGCTATTAATGCAATGAAAAGTAGTTACTCGCAATGCAAGGGGCTCTTTACCTCGTCATTTTACAAAGAATGCCTGGGCTTTGAGTGTCTTAAAGTACGTTAATTCAGCTCTTATTTTGTGCTTTAAGAAATAACGGCTAATAATTAATAGCTGTAAAAATTTTGACATTTGCATTACCTATAAATATAAGTTCTCAATAGAGCTGTTCATGATTAAGTTAAATTGAAATATTTGGTCAGTTCTTTTCTTTCCGTCTATTATATCCCTGACGAATTACAAAACGGAGGAAAAAAAAATAGAAAATGTACAAAAAAATAAAAATTATATATATATATATATATATATATATATATATATATATATATATATGTGTAGAGATTTCTTTTATTGCCGGAATTGTGGCAACAATAATCCACCAAAACAGGAACTAATCAGTCAATCCATTACTTGAGCAAGCCAGCTTAAGTTAACATGTCTGCACATTAGAACAACGAATTGATGGGTAATGTGTCATTACAGCTGGATGTTCTCAAAAAGCTGCTGATCCAGAGGTAATTTTTTATTACACCTGCTGGTTTCTCAAACATTTGATTTGATGAGGCGTTAATGTTTTGACTTTTCATAGCAAAAATATAAGTGGAAGACGTAAAATGAGAGCAATGTTTGTAGGAAGAAGTAAAAAGAGAAGTGGCGAGAGAGAGAAAAAAAAAGAGACCAAAAGTATTACCAACAGATTTAGAGAATTTTTTTTTTCGAGAATAGGAAGAGAATTGTAAAATCTTGCAAGAATTTTTTTAAAAAATTCATGGCGTATTATTTTGATTCTATTTATTCCCTACTAAATCGATGCTATAGAAAAGTTGATAAATACTATTACACATACATCACGAGGTATACATATAGTCTGTATCTTACAATTATTGGAAGGGTAGGATCAAATGCAGTTACAGTAACAATCCCAGTAAATCTGCAGCAATTTCACTGCAACCTTTGCATGTCTAACATGATGATTTTGTGGTGGATTCAGCTGCAGATTTCCTACTGAATTATTCCTGTAATGCAAAGGGTGAAATCCGTGGGGGAAATTAGTGACTTCACTATTATATTATATTATATTATATTATATTATATTATATTACGATAGATAGATAGATAGATAGATAGATAGATAGATAGATAGATAGATAGATAGAGAGATAGATAGATAGATAGATAGATAGATAACCATTTGCATTGTACTGTAAATTGCAGCATATTAGTGGTGCAGAGTCCATAACTCAAACCTGCTATGTCTGAACAGAAGGCAGATTACTGTATTTTGCATGTAATAATATGAGCACACAATAAAATAAACTATACAAACTGGTTCATTTTAATGAACATATTACAATTTGAATGATTTTATACCAGTGGTTTTTTGTTTTTAATTTTTTTTAAAATGCTGCGGCCAGATGTTACAAGCCATTCATTAAAAAGTGATGAATAACCTTGTATACATGGCATTTTTGCCACTTTTTAACCATTTTATGGCTTTTTGCCTGTTTGGTGTTTTTTCTTCTCAAAATGCTGCATATTCTGGGCATTATGGGGTTTTTTGTGTGCTCGACTTATTTAATTAAATTTTAAAGAATGGCAGAAAAATGTATGGAAAGTGCTATGTGACTAAAACAACTCCAAGGGCAAAGACCACGGAGCAGTAAGGTGTTTTACAGCTTTTTTGTTATTATGGGCATTTATTTGTGGCCACCATAACTATAGCAATTGTATGTGTGCTCTATATAAGGGAACATGATGAACGATCACTAATAAACATACAATGTCTTCATGACAACAAGAAACATGAAAGAAAGTGTTGTCATAGTATAGAAACTTTCATAGTACACTATGTAGGTTTTACTGAATTTTTCAGGCTAAGGCCCCATGTAGTGAGCTGCAGCCCAAAATCCCAGCATTTCTGCAGCAGATTATTTTCTACAATGTGCAGATGGCATTAGCCTGAATCCAATCGACTTTGCGCTTTTTGCAGCAATGTTTCCATTGTGGCCAAAATGCCGGTTTTTCTCCATGCGGGGCCTCGGCCTCAATTACATTTTTCTATACTTCCATAACAGCAATGTTAAAGGGTTTCAGGACTTGCTTTCTGACTTCTGGCACCCCACCATTTAGCTGTTTGCTGGAATCATACTAAGGGTATGTTCACACAGAGGAAAAGGTGGCGGAAACCTTTTCCGCCTTGTGAACTTTGCGAGTGGCTAGCCGCGATGGCATACCGATGCAGCATCGACATTCCGTCACGACATCCCACTCCTGATTAGGCCTAATGAATGGGCCTAAACAGGAGCGTGTCTTGAGCCGTGGACGCTGCAGCTGACTCAGCTGCAGGACCTGCGGCAAGATAGGTCATGTCACTTCTTTTTTCCAATACTAGCTAGTGGGAAAAAAAAGTGAGCGGCTCCTAATAAAGTCAATGGGAGCGATTTTTGCAAACGGATTTTGAGGCGGATTCCACATCAAAATCCATTTGCAAAAAACTCTTTTTGAACATACCCTAAAAAGTACTAAAAATACACTTTACTGCATCTCCTGCAAACATCTGATCTGAAGGGGTGACCCCTGCCCATCTGCTACTGATCTACCATAAGGATAGGTCATCCATAGTGAAATCATAGACAACCACAAGAAGTGGGATTTGTAAGTACATCTCTGAATTTGTATATTTGTCAGGGTTAATTTGACTTTTTAGGGAGCCTTCACATGGAGTAAACGCACGTGTATTTTTGCAAAATAAGGGTGCATTCACACTACGGATACGCTGACTGATTCTGAACGTTAAAACACGTTCATAATCAGCACGTATAAAGCACATCCCATTAATTTCAATGGGAGCCGGCATACGAGCGCTCCCCATTGAAATGAATAGGCTGCTTTTTTCTCTACGAGCGCTCCCATTGAAGTGAATGGGAAGCGCTTGCGTGTACGGCTCGCCGTGTGAAGGGGCCCTGCACTTGTCTTAGTCCTAGCCGTACACGCGAGCACTTCCCATTCACTTCAATGGGAGCGCCCGTAGTGAAAAAAGCAGCCCATTCATTTCAATGGGGAGCGCTCACATGCAGGCTCCCATTGAAATGAATGGGATCTGCTTTATATGCGCTGATTCTGAACGTGTTTTAACGTTCAGAATCAGTCAGCGTATCAGTAGTGTGAATGCACCCTAAACGTGTAAAAATAAGGCTCCCATTGACTTCAATGATATTTTTTACACGTGTAAAAATACACCTGTAAAAATACGCCTGTAAAATGTCATTGAAGTCAATGGGAGTCTTATTTTTACACGTGTATTTTGCAAAAATACACGCATGTTTACTCCGTGTGAAGGCTCCCTAAATAACTTAGCAAATCAGAAACTGATCATATAAAACTGGACACAACATTGATCTATGATCTTAATGAATATTACATTTTCTTGTGTCTTTAGTCAAATGAATGCCCCGGAAATCTCTTTACAGCAAACATTTGGGAATAACACAGTTATGTAATCACTTCACTAAAGAATTTTTCTTAAAGGTGTATGCCATTGTAATTATATAAGCCATCATGGTGAAATTAATCAACCAACTAACTAGTTAATGTAATGTTTACTGACTTAATCAGAAAATGAGACTTAATTATACATGCATATATCTAATGTAGGCAGTAATTATACATGCAGCCTGTATATATTTATGTAATTTACAACACAGCTGTCTACGAACTCGATTCTAATCGAATACCTTATAGTTTGTGCTGCTTACATATAAGATTACAGAGATCACCTTCTAGGCCATAAATTCATGTGCGTCTTGACCATATATATATATATATATATATATATATATATACATATACATATATAAATATATATTAATAAATATATTTATAATATTGTAATGCATATATATATATATATATATATATATATATATATATATATATATATATTGCATCACTACTTAAAAATATAAAATAGAAAGATAGGTTTGGGATTATTGAATATGAATATATACAGGGGGGAGGCAGATATTTCTATAGTTAAAATCACGGTTACACTCAAAGTTCATTCCTGGATGTACAAAAAATATTCAGTTGTACTAGAATCATCGGAAACATCAGGGCTGCTATGCAGTGTAATATTTTCGTCTAAATCTTTTGCTGTCCTTATTTTACATTAGCGCTTCCGTAAGTCAAGTACGGAGTGACCTTGTATTATGCTTGTACTCCGAGTTTAGAGAAAGAATAGGGTTTGGGCTTCATACGCTATTCAATGGATGTTGCATTAATTATAGAAATAGTGAGTCAATGTGAAGTTCAAAAGTAAAGAAAAATATTACAAAAACATTCAGGCTCGGCCTTAATTACCGATGGCTGCAAAAATAATGCTGGCGAATTGTCCTTGCTTTTGTCCCTGGTTTGTCACCTGATTGTAACCTAAGTCAGAGCCAATGTACCATTTGTGTTCAAGGTCAGAAAGTTGGCTTAAAGGAGAATATTCAATTCAGTTTCCTGCCACTTACAAAAACAAACAAAATATTCACAAAGAAAGGCATACACCAATAGAAAATAAGTCCCAGTCTACATCCTATGATTGAAATGCCTCAGTCTGACATCTGTCCTTGTCTGAAAAGCTAGCGAGGACATTTGTCTTGTTATTTGGTATCTTTTTGTTGAATTTTTTTGTAAAATACATCCATAGTTGTTCAGCACCGGGAAACTACAATTTATTATATCAGATAACTTGGATAATTGAAATTTAAATATTGAACGGACTTGAGGGGAAAAAACGGTGTCACACTGGTGTCCATTGTAATGTGGTAGTAGAGTAAAATAAGCCTGAAATAAGTTTGTGTAAGGTTCACCACTCTATGTGGCTCATCACTGCAGCATTCTTCTTCTGTAAGGTAATTGCTAGAGGAGCAATTCCCCAGTAGCTGCTGATGAACCCCGTGGGGAGGGGTACAACAAGACAGTGAGTACTAAGCTGAAGTCCCCCGCTGTCCCTTCCTGCTTGCCGGTCCTATCCTAAACAACAGGCGTCAACTGGTCAATGAGCCCTTCCTATTTATGTGACAACACAGACAAGACAAACAACAACAAAGAGAGGTCAGCTAGTCAAGGGTTCTGTAATGGTCAAGCAATGCAGTACAGAATCAAAATCCAAGAGATAGTCAAAGGTAAAGCCAGAGGTCAAGAAAAAGAATACAAGTAACAAAACAGCAAGAGAAACACCAGCACGCATGAGGCAATAACAAGCACCAATGCGAATGTGAGCAAAAAATAAATAGGAAGGAAGAACCAGCCCCAGACCTGATAGGAAGATAGGCTGTCAATCATACAGGCAAGACCAACATTAACTATTAGGGTAAGTTCACACATAGTTTTTTGGTCAGGATTTTGAGTATGTATCCGCCTCAAAATCCTGACCAAAAAGACGGCTCCCATTGAAATCAATGGGAGCTGCTCAGGTCTTTTTTTTCCGGGAGCCGTTCCTTCCGGCTCCCAAAAAAAAGAAGCGAGGTGCTCATTCTTCAGTTTGAGTCACTTCGCGATTCGGCCTGAAGACACTCCCTCCTCTGGACTAGGTCCATTCATTGGGTATGATCCGGAGTGGAGTTCAAGGCTGGATGCCAGTGCAGTGCACTGGATTTCAGTCGCAGCTACCCGACCACCTCAGGTTCCGGACCAAAAATCGCTGTGTGAACTTACCCTTAGAGGGGTAGAGGGAAACCGAGGTAAAGGGTATGGTGGTAAATCAATTACCAAGGTGAAGGAATAGGACAGTGTTCAGGCAACACACGAAGAACCCTAAGCAAGGATTGAAAAACTGAACACACCTTCTGCACCGCAGTGTTCGAACGGGTGCGGATGTAACATCTTCCTTTTCTTTGTTGTGACCGAATTCACCACATTGGCATTCTTAAGGGTTACTTGAGAGAATGTCTGTCTGGCACAATTGGTCAGGTACTGCATAGACTATGCAAGGCTTTTTATGTATCGTGTTGCATTGAATATCGATCTTGATATGTATCTGCTTCCATGTATTGTTTATTTTCCTTGCCCTGTCATTCTCTGCAGAGTTGTTATGGTGCATGTGAGCAGTGTCTCACCTCTGATCCAACCTGTTCCCGTTCACACTACAGAAGGGATCAGTGGAGAGAAGGAAGGCTGTGTAGCTCTGATGTCGGGCAGCACTGATAGGAACTCTTATAATGACAGGAGGTGTAAGTAGAGATGCTGACAACAGGACAAAGGAGTAGAATGTCACAGTGAATAACCACGTGGAGTGGTGACAATTCTACAAACTTATTTCAGATTTATTTTAGTCTGCTGCCGCTTTACAGTGGTCACAGGGGACACCAGTATAAAACCTTTCACCCATCGTGTAATTTCCATCTTTTTTTTTGCTATTTTAAGTGCTGTGTTCATCAAGTGGCAATGCACTGAAGACTTGTTATACAGCTAATTATAATATTTCTGGAGTTTTTTTTACTATGTTCTTTAACTTGGATAACTTAAATCATGTTCAAGAATCAACCTTCAAAATTATATAACATCTTAGGGGGCATTCACATGGAGTAAAGTGGCGCTGATTCTGCCATGATAACTCACGGCAGAATCAGTGCTGATAAAAAAAAACTCCCAGTGAGTTCAATGGGTTCCGTCTTCCGCGTGGAACACATTGAAATCAATGGGAGGCTTTTTAACACATTGATTTCAATGTGTTCCGCGAGGAAGACAGAACCCATTGAACTCAATGGGAGTCTTTTTTATCAGCGCTGATTCTGCCGTGAGTTATCGTGGCAGAATCAGCGCCACTTTATTCCATGTGAATGCACCATTATGGGTTAAAACCTATAATCTGAAGTCTAAAATCTAGAAAGTCTGATGATTTGGCACTTGTCTCCAACACAGAACTGTGATGTATGATGGAGTTTCACATGACCAAAGGTAAAAGAGAGCAATATTAGACTTGAGTTCTTTGGAATGAACAAAAGAAATGACTCTGAGGACCAATCTTCAGTTGATCAACATTAATATCATATATATATATATATATATATATATATATATATATATATATATATATTTAATAAACAGTTAAAAAAGACATACAACATGGAGTGAAAGTCATTTACATCATAAGGAGATTCAGTACACATTTATGTACTAGTAATATATTGTTATAATAACATTTCTATGACAATAATATCAAATACTATCATATCAATATTATTCCAAGAGATCCATAGATGATACCATGAAAGTAACTCTTTCGTATCCTCATCTCCTTTTTTAAGTAGGAGATATCAATATGTTTTGATGGTTTTTATTAGCAGGTAATAGAGAATTAACACTTCAAAATGACAATAAATGTAACATTTAGGGCTAGTTCACAGGGGGCAAAATGGTCAGGATTTTGATGCGGAATCTGCCTTAAAATCCTGACGCCTGCCGGTCATTTCTTCAGGCGGATTCAGCGAGCTGCACTTTCTTCAGGCGGATTCCGTGGCTGATTCAGTTGCGGTGTCCGCCTTGTGACACCACCTTCCGGACTAGGCCCATTCATTTGGGCCTAATCTGGAGCGGAAATCCGCAAAGGGATTCCAGTGCACTGCACCGACGTGTGCTGCCACGACGGAATATGTACATGCGGAATTCCATGTGAACTATCCCTAAATGAATTATTAAAGAAAATAATAAAATGAATATTAAATATGGCAGGACGAATCATTGCTCATCACTTTTAGATAGCTGTGGACTAAACACTCATTCAGCCCATAGTTATTCCTCTGGTTTCCTGTACATATCTCCACTTGGCCCAGTGTGCTTGCATCTTGAAGAGGGAAGTAAGCCTTTGCCACATACCTATGCTGTGAACAAAATGGATGGAGATCCAACAGCCCAATCATTCTTTCCATGACATCTGCTTTTGGGGGAAAGTCAGGACATCATCATGTTGCCTACAGGAGGTTTGTCTGATATTAATATAATGTGTATGGCCACCTTAATATTTTATATGTGAATAAATTGGGCAAATTCCACACCCCTTATTTACTAACCATTCCAGTTCCTCTGTAACAAGATCGCCCTAGGTTCCTTTCTTGCGAATAGGACCAAACAGGGGAGGGCCGAGGGACCCAAAGCATCTACTTGGTAAGCTTCCCTTTCATAGCACAAATACATATTCTGTAAGGAGTCCACATGTATATTCATGTAGTTATAAGACAACTCTTAAGTTAAAGGTGTGGAATACCAGCACAAGCGGAAAATATTTCAAAAAGTTTTTATGCACTGGGGAATTTACTTTTACATTTGTCGCAGATAATTAGTAAACCAGCTCTTAATAGTGTTGTTAAGATGTAATTTTTTCACACCTTCTCTGACTTTGACACTTCTGAATGTAAAACTTTAGTTTGCTCTTTGTTCCATTGTTCTTTAATCTTCTGCACTTTGCATTTAGTATCACTGAGATTTCGCACTTACTATGTCAATAACATCTGGCAAAATTGCCACCTATTAAGAGTAAGTGTTCTTTTTTTTCCTCCAGTGAGAAATGATGGTATATTATATTGGTTTCCCTTGAGAGACCGAGGAGACAATTTTAAACCTGATAAATGCATTGCAGAAACTACCAAAAGCATAGGAGAAGGTTAACCGAATACAGAAAAACTTTCCCACTTTTTGAATTTCACTGTTTTCATGGTGTTTTTTTTAGCTTTTTTTTTATGGAATTGCTGTGAGAAAGGAACATGAACTCCCAGACTAATGTTTTACACCTAAATCCATCATAACATTGTGTTCTCAAATGAAATGTGCCAAGTCAGGTTTTCCCTTGAAATGGGGATTTTTTTTTCCTTTTTACTGACATATACTGTAGTTTTTTTTATGTTAGTCCAACTAATTTTGCAGGTATAGAATGGCTTACCTGTGCGTAGTGGGAAAAAGGTCCATAAAATATGAACCTAGACAAAATGGCAAGAAGACTGCAGCACTTGTGATCTTCAAGTCCAAGAGGCAAAGCCACACAGGTTAGCAGATGCAAATTGGCAAATAGCACCATGGGCCATACCTAACGAAGGCAATGAAAAATAAATCTAGACATTTAAAAAAATATATATATATAAAGTGGGTATATATAGGGGGTCTTGTTTAACCTATACAGAGATTACCAGGTCTAGTGACCTGGGTTTAAGCAATGAAGACTTTGGAAAACACTATGAGCATGAAGGACGCAGCCCAGTTTGGACATTCAGCCTCTGTGACTTTTTTAATAATCTCCAACTTTTTTTATTTTTCTGTTAGAGTATCGGGGCTTAATCTTTAATCTGACAAGGTGTCCTCTTAGTTGGCACCATTTTAGGGTTCATAAGGTTGTGATGTGCTAATTGGCTTTTAAGAATGTTTTTGAGGGGTTTACTGTTGTGTTTTGTTTTTATGGTGTTTTCTTTGCATTAAACAAATGACATGGTAATTTTTTATGATGGGACATTACACTTACAGTTGATACCATTTATATTGTTTGTTATGTTTTACAATTTTAGGGTGCATTCACACTACAGATACGCTGACTGATTCTGAACGTTAAAACATGTTCAGAATCAGCGCGTATAAAGCAGATCCCATTAATTTCAATTGGGGGAGTGCTCCCCGTTGAAATGAATAGGCTGCTTTTTTCTCTACGAGCGCTCCCATTGAAGTGAATGGGAAGCGCTCGCGTGTACGGCTCGTGTATGGACCCCTTCACACGGCGTAAGCACTCGGCTCATTCCAAGCCATACACGTGAGTGCTTCCCATTCACTTCAATGGGAGTGCTCGTAGAGAAAAAAGCAGCCCATTCATTTCAATGGGGAGCGCTCGTATGCCGGCTCCCATTGAAATGAATGGAAACTGCTTTATACGCGCTGATTCTGACCGTGTTTTAACGTTCAGAATCAGTCAGCGTATCAGTAGTGTAAATGCACCCTTAATAAATAAAACTCCATTTTGAGAAAATAATTAATTTGTGGAATGCACCATGTTCTGACATCCATAATCTGTAGCCTTTTTTCTTGATGGAGCATATATGAAGGCCCTTTTTTTATGTAGACTGTGAGCCCCATATAGGGATCACAATGTACTTTTTTTTTCCCTATCAGTATGTCTTTGTAGAATGGGAGGAAATCCACACAAACACGGGGGAACATACAAACTCCTTGCAAATGTTGTTCCTGGTGGGATTTAAACCCAGGACTCCAGTGCTGCAAGGCTGCAGTGCTAACCACTAAGCCACCATGCTGTCCCTAAAGCTCATTTTTTGTGGGGCAAGTTGTACTTTACATTGGTACCATTTTCTGATATGTATAACTTTCTGATTACTTTTATTGCTTTTTGGGGGGGATTGTGGATTACAGTACTTTTCTATGCTTGAGTAGTTTAGACTGATACACAAATGGCAATACCTAATATAGCTATTTATTGGTTGATTTATGTTTGACATGAGTTTTTAAAACTTTGATTATTTATTTCTGATACATTTTCGTTAACTTTTAACCCTATTAAATTTTCTTTTTACTATTCCAGAATAAAAATGAAACCTGGGTCACTTAATCCCCCATTACAATATACTGTAATTTGTCTGTATTGCAGTATATAGTACATTACTGCCTATGTGTATTAGGCCTAGGCTTATTGATTATCTGTGCATCAGGTAGGAAGGCATTGGTTGGCCTTCTGGCTGCCATGCTAACCTCTTGGTACCAGGCCATTTAACCGAGGGGTGAAAGAAGGGGCTGCCCCGATGCACTCAGATGCCATGATTAATAATGGTGCCATCTAAGAATTTAGTCTGCCAGAATTGGAGTATGTTCTGACTTCTGAAGTTAGTTCCAGTTCCTAAATACAGCTAGAACCCAGAAGTGATCGGTCACACACAACTCATGTGTCTGCTACATTGATGTGCTGTATTATTATGGCTCTTAGCGTTAAGTATGGGCTCAGTGCAATGTACTAGTGCAGTGAAGAGTGGGAAGAGGTTAAATGATCTATTTCATGGTTACTGATGAAGAAGGTCCTCAGAGATATGTCCATTTTATTATTTAAACCTATACAACTAGTATTTATAAACTAGATATTAAAGAGGCAGCTTTGCAGTTAGTCTTTATTAAAAACATATTACTGATCTGTGTATGCACCTTCTATGCAGTCCAATGTGTCACCATGTATACAGTGCACAAATTAACCCTATGCATACTGTAGTTGGATTCACTAGTCATGCTAATTCCATAAAGCTAAAAATAATCCCCCTCCCCTGGACACAAAACTCATGGAGTCTCTCTCTTATCATAGAGAGGCCTGTGTGACTGTTTAATCACAATTAAAATATTATCTCTATTCTTGCTGATTTCAATCAGGAAGGTGGAAGGAAGTTGTATAATATACAGGGACACAGGGAAAGCAATGTTCATTGGCATGCCTTAAAACTTTGATCCTGTTAGGGGGCGTTCACCCTACCGTCGGTGTCCGACATGTAGTGTCCGCTCCTAGTGTCCGCTCAAAATCTGTCACGGACACTAGGAGCGGACACTAGCTGTGTCCGTGACACCTGTCATTCACTTGAATGGGCATCGGGTGCGTTCTTTTGCACTCCGTGCCCGTCCTTCCCTGTCCGCAAGAGCAGATGTCCGACTTCTCAAGCGGACAGAGGAACCCTGCATGCAGGGTTTTTCTGTCCGCTTGAGAAGTCGGACATCTTCTCTTGCGGACAGGGAAGGACGGGCACGGAGTGCAAAAGAACGCACCCGATGCCCATTCAAGTGAATGACAGGTGTCACGGACACATCTAGTGTCCGCTCCTAGTGTCCGTGACAGATTTTGAGCGGACACTAGGAGCAGACACTACATGTCGGACACCGACGGTAGTGTGAACGCCCCCTTAATGGTGTAGACCAACAGAGACATCCCCTTCTCTACCCTAGTCTCATAAGGATGCAAACACTAACCTTTTAACTGCCCAAGGCCATCAGGGATGTGGATATTAACCTTTACTATGCCTCCTGACCACCAGGGACACTGACATTACCATCTTCTCTAAGGGTAAGTTCACACTGAGTTTTTTAGTCAGGGTTTTGATGCCGTATTCGCCTCAAAACCCTGACCAAAAAGACAGCTCCCATTGAGATCAAAGGGAGCCGCTCAGGTCTTTTTTCCGGGAGCTGTTTCTTCTGGCTCCTGGAAAAAAAGAAGCAAGGTGCTCATTCTTCAGGCCAAGTCACCTCGTGATTTGGCCTGAAGACACACGCTCCTCCAGACTAAGCCCATTCATTGGGCCTAATCCGGAGCAGAGTTCGTGGCTGGATTACAGTGCAGTGCACCGGCTTTCAGTCGCGGCTACCCGGTTTTTGGATCAGAAACTGAGGCGGCCTTAATCAGCTGCGGAATCCACATCAAGAAAGGGCATATCGCTTTTCCACTCGTGGAAAAAGGAACCCATTGAATTCAATGGGAGGCGTTTTTTTGAGCCGGATTCTGAGGCGGATTCCGCGTCAAAGTCCGGTCCAAAAAACCCTGTGTGAACCCAGCTTTAGAGGGCACACTGATAACTCCCTACTGTCTGAAGGTTAACAAAAAAAGAAGGCGTTGGGACTACACAACATATGACTATAGGATCACATTACTCATAGGAATTGGTTGTATTCTGTATCCATGGAGACACATTAATTCTGCAGAGTTGTAGTTTGTAAAGAAATGGTTAATAGACCATTATAGACAATCTTTTTTAGTTTTTTTTTTACTATACAGTTTTTCAAAAACTTAGCTGGTACCCAATAAACAAATCATGGTTGTTTTCCATATCTTGGCGTTTTAGTGTCTGATTATGCTTGTTTAAATGATTGGTCTATACGCTGAGTCACTAAAATAAATCACCTAATAAAATATTCTAAAAACAACGTGACTCTGACATTAGTAAACCACAAGGGAGAGAATAATAGATTAAAATTAATAATGCATTAAATGCAAGCAAGACTGGAGAGAAGAGAAGTAAATTTTAACGTGATACCAATCTAGTCACTTAGGTGTGTGCTGGATGTTCATAGGATAGTAAAGCATATAAATATATCCCTTGGATAAAAGCATTCTGAAGATTTATAAGTGTGATCAGATAAAGCTTTTATATACAATATATATATATATATATATATATATATATATATATATATAAAATTTACTTACTGACGGCTAATTGATTTGGGAAGAAAAGTTCATGATTTTATAAATTTTTTTCATATTTATTTGAACTTTATAAATTTGACAATTGTATCATGCATGATATAATATCTATAGGTAAAGGATTGTCGCATGACACGATGAAAGGACCTTTCTTAGTGAGACAGTAGGATGTCCCAGATCAGGGAATGATGGATTTATGCCCATACATTAGACACACTGCAACTAATGATGTGAGAGGCTAATTTACAGAAGGTTTTCACATTGCAGATGTCTTAAATATATCTATAGGGAAGCAATAAATCAGTCAACCGCTGGGCATGAACATAGGGCACTTTAGATTTTGACACTTTATTGACATATTACTTAACAGCGCTCTGAAAATCCAGAAACAGTCAGGAGGTTAGCAGTGAATTTTTTTTTTACATGTTTTATTGTTTCAATAAAAATTGTGTATTTTTTATTTTTTTTTTAGATCTAAACATTATTTATGTTTTTTTATTACATTTTTTATTATTATTATTATTATTATTATTATTATTATTATTATTATTATATCACATGATATGCTTCTTCTTCTTCTTCTTCTTCTTCTTCTTCTTCTTCTTCTTCTTCTTCTTCTTATTATTATTATTATTATTATTATTATTAGTGGTAATGATATTATTAATAGTAATCCAGTATCTATAGTAATGTAGTATTATTGAACTTTGAGTCTATTACTGTGCTTTGAGTTTGTTGTGAGAAAAAAAACATTACAAATGTTTGTTTTTGTTGGATAACTTATTATTCTTAGTAGAGGTTTTTTTTAGAGATGTTTTTAAAATTATTTTTGTGCATATTTTACTACAATGGCTCCATGTACATTTGTTCTCTCTGTGGTAGTAGATTTGGCAATATGTTTTAGTTAATATTGATTGATTTCTGTGTTTGTACAATGTAATCAGCTATTGTGGAAGAAATAAGGCACATTGATTTCCTAATGGAAAGTCATCATTGCAAATACTGGAGAAATATTACAATGCCGATCTGATGGAGGTCACACTTTGAGTTGTTGTGGCAGACCAGTGTTTGTCCTCACATATGACTCAACAATACAACAGTAATGGAACAGATGTATTGCAAAACTCTATTTACTTTTCAAGATGTAATATTTTTATTTGTAATTTTCTGTCTCAAAAATTTGTTGTAAAGTTAGACACTTTAAAAATAGGCCCATTCTGGTGCACATTTTTAAAAGTGTTGAGCCAGTCTTATTTTTCTGTTCTTTATGGCACATGTTGTTCATAAATGTGAAGCAAATGTCGTGCACCATAAATTTTTGGCATAACTGCAGATAGAAAAGTTTTAAAATTCTAAGTCACCCTGTGTTATCCCACAGGAGGATTTCTGCTGGGACGTCCTCATAAGCGGCCAACTGTCTTGCCAAGTATGTATAGACCAGTGATGGCGAACCTATGACACGCATGTCACGGGTGACACGCCAAAACATTTTGGATGATTTGCATCGACAGCTACTTATTACGTTATTGCAATAAGTTGCTGCGGTTACTTTTTACTCACCTGTCCATGCTCCAGACCTGGATGCCCTCCGCTGTCTCCTCTAGGCGGTGCTACACTGACATCACAATGCTGAATAATGCCGGGACACTACGTACAACATCCAAGCCTTCTTCATTGTCGGCAACAGTGGACCCTGGAGGCAGCAGTGGAGGTCGCCCAGGTCTGGAGTGTGCACAGGTAAATAAAAATTATCAGCCACTACTTTGTGTGGGGCTGGGGAGATAACGGGGGGGAAGAGAAAAAACTGTGGGTAGGCTTTAAAAAGGGGTCATATTCTGTGTGTGGGTATAAAAGAGGTCATAAATAGGGTTGAGCGATCAGGATTGGAAAATATCGGATTCCAATCGGCAATCGGAATTCTGATACCGATCTTTTTAGGCAGGATCGAGGTTGGAGGTTATTTCCCACAATGCTTTGCTACTGGCCAAGCATTGTGGGAAAAGCTAACATAGAAGTAGAGTTGAGAGTACTATTTAAAACTGCCGTTTTGAATAGCACACTCCCATAGGAATGAATGGATGCAGCCCGCACACAGCCTGTGCCGGCGTCCGGCCACTTAACGCCCTGCGCACCGGCTGCATCCCTTCATTCCTATGGAAGCGTGCTATTCAAAATGGCAGTTTCGAATAGTACTCGCTCATCTCACAGCAGCGCAGCACAGAGTGATTTACCGCAGCCTGCCACTCTTCTGTTTTACCGTATACTCAGCTCTGCTACATCAGAATAGTATAGTCCACTAGAAACAGAATAGTAGTCCACTTACCTGCACAGATCCGCTGTCGCTACCCGTTCTTCTTGGTCTCTCTCATTTACAGACCTTCAGAGCACCGTGCATGCCCCTAGCTCCCAGGTTAGACTGCACGCTGTGTAGTGATTTAAAAAAAAATCCTCTGGCTACTTAGTCCCCCCTGGTGTCCACTTACCTGCACAGATCGCTGCCGCTCCCCGTTGTTCTCGCTCCTCTTCTCTCTCACGTACAGGCCTTTAGAGCGCCGTGCATGCCCCTGCCTCCCTAGGCTAGTGTTAGAGATGCTGGGAGTAGGCGGGGCTTGTGGCTTAGGAGAGTGTGGGCGGTGATGCACGTGTGATGGGCCAGGAAATTCTGTGGCATCACACAGCTCCCTGTTTTGTTTTTGTTATATAGGGTCTGCCATTTCTACCTTTTCCATGCTGTATTACCATTGCCATTTGTATACGACATTCATTACCAGATTTACCATACTACAGTGGTTTTGTTACTTTTAAACTAACTTACCAGAGAAGTAAGGCAAGGTGAGTATAAAGTGTTTGTTATTTATATTCACTTCTCCTGGGCCTCTACTTGTTATACTCTGTGGTCTGAGGAGACCCCAGATTATAATAATAGCACCGGCTCTAGGAGGGGTGAAGGCTCTTGGGAGCATATTATACTGTGTGAGGACCACGGTAAGCATTTCATATTGTGTGGGGACCAATACGAGAATATACTGTAAAACTGTGTGGGGGCCATTGTCAGTATATAGTACTGTATGGGGCACACTGTGAAGCACGTAATACTGTGTGGGGGCCACTACAGGCACATAATACTGTGTTGGGGCCACTGTGAGTACGTAGTACTGTGTTGAAGCCACTATGAGCATGTAACACCGTGTGGGGTCCACTATGGAGCATGTAATATGGTGTGGGGGTAACTGTGGAGCACATAATATTGTGTGGGGGCCACTGCAGAGCACGTAATACTGTGTGGAGGCCACTGCAGAGCACTTAATGCTGTGTGTACGCGTGATAATTGCAGTGCCACTAGCAAGAATCTGGTCTAGGAAGGGGGTTTGGGGCCCAGGCAAAAGTTTGCACCCAGGCCCACAAGACTTTAGTTACACCCAGTGGCGTAACTACCACCATAGCAGCGGAGGCAGCTGCTACAGGGGCTGGGACATTGGGGGCCCGGTGACAGCCGCTACTGCTGCTATCATTATACTCGGGGGTCTTTTCGGACCCCCGAGTATAATGATTGGCGGACCGGGAGAGGTAAGAAACATAAAAAAACATGTTACTTACCTCTCCACGATCCTGCCAGGCCTCCTTCCTGTCTTCCTTTCTGACATCTCTGATGTCATTGAACAAGGACAGCAGTGGAGAAGACCGCGTAGGAGCCGAGGGACAGGTAAGTAACAGTAGTTTTATATGTTTTTATTCCCCCGGGTCTCCGATTATTATACTCTGGGGTCTGAAAAGTATAATAATTGTTTATGGGTGTCCACAGTGGGACATAATACTGTGTGCAGGGGCCACTATTGGGAATAATACTGTGTGCAGGGGCCACTATGGGGCATAATACTGTGTGCAGGGGCCACTATGGGGGATAATACTGTTTGCAGGGGCCACTAAGGGACATAATACTGTGTGCACGGGCCACTGAGGGACATAATACTGTGTGCAGGGGCCACTATGGGGCATAATACTGTGTACAGGGGCCACTATGGGGGATAATACTGTGTGCAGGGGCCACTATGGGGCATAACACTGTGCGCAGGGGCCACTATGGGGGATAATACTGTGTGCAGGGGCCACTATGGGGGATAATACTGTGTGCAGGAGCCACTATGGGGGATAATACTGTGTTAAGGGGCCACTATGGGGCATAAGAGAACGCACAGAAATGCGTAGGAGGGGGTTGGTCGAGGTCTTCGGCGTCGGTGTCGGTCGGGGGGCGGGGCCATGTCAAAAGTTCGCCACGGGGCCCCGCCATTCCTAGTTACGCCACTGGTTACACCTCTGTTCCTGATCCTGTGAATGAAGAATAAATTTACTTCAATTAACTTGCTTATCTCAGAAGAATATCACAAATGACAGTGAAGCTGTGACTTTGAGTCAGGGATCAGTGTGTTCCTCCTTCAATGCCATTGTAACACTTAATTTCCCAAACAGCATTTCTGCATTTCTTCATCTTTGCTGACATTGATCCTTAGTGTGGCACCATTATTGCTCCAAAGAGATAACACTCGGGCTGCTGAAAAAGTTGTTCTTGAGTTGAAACAGTCATAATTTTTGATGTGAAGGAAGCAGAGACAGAAATGAAGACATGTCTGTTGGTGGAGGTGGTAGCAGTGGCAGGGGGTGTGGTACTGCTAGTTGTACTGGCAGGGGCACTCGGAAAATCTAGTGGTGAGAATTACATGGGAGTGGCCATGACTATGAAGAAAGTGGCAGGGAAGATGACACATTGACAATGATAATTTTATGCAGATAGAATCTGGTGATCTGGTCAGAATGACAACGAGATAACATTGAAGGCAGAGGGTGCTGGTGGCAATGATTATACCCATGCTGACATGCGGCCACATCGAAAAACCTGCCAGAGGCAGAACTAAGGTTAGGTTAGATAGTGGTGGTGACACTGGCAGGTACATTTCCAATGCTGCTGGTAGTGGTGGCTCTTTGTGCTCATCTCCTATGTGAAGTTTTTTTCTGTACATTGCCAAATGAAAAATCCATGGTACTGTAGAAAGTCTACCATGTAGGCACAAATGTGGGCACTAAGTTTCTCCATACTCACATGAAAAGGCATCATCAGTGCATTTGGCAAAATAGATTGGCAGTGACAAGCAAAATGGGTAAGATTGTTCTACTCCTCTTCCCCAGGGTCCTTCCTGTATCCAGACTACATTCACATTTTGCACATGGTCACTATCACCATCACTGTCTGCTTCTCCTCCTCCATTCCAATACCTTTATAAGGGAATGTATATCCAAGAAACAGTAATATGTGTCCAGTCACGTGGTCACCAACTTAATTCACACTTAGCCAAGTTGCTGGGTGGTGAAGCCACTGAAGTACCATGTGTTGTCCATTGTGTTTCACCAACTGATGGCATTAGTTCAGCCTTAATGAAGGACATATAGTCACAATTATTTGCTTAGGAAAGTTGTTCCTGTCTTATATTGCCATATGTCGGAAATGGCAGCTGTTCTATGGTGTGCAGAATGATGCACACTACAATCAACATGTAATGCAGCACTTTTGGCCAGGGACAATACACTGCTTTTATTTACCAATGGGTCAATGTTTTGAGTGGCAGTGGTGACAGTGGTGACACACAACTGGGTGCTGGTACTGGAACTTTATGCAGACCCAGTTCTAGCACCATGTGGCATCTATCCATTTACTCCAGTTGCTGTTCACTGGACCAAGTCCTACCCCAATGTTCACTAGTGCAATCTGATGTTTCCACTCCCCCACCTTTGTTTCATAGGTTTAAAGTGAAGCACTTCCATGCAGAATTGTAACTTTGGGGTCCTGGGCCTCAATGCAAAATCTGTGATGGGGCTTCCACCTATCTTGTTTGATTTAAAATAGTGGTATATTTTATTTGGCACAGAGACCTTTGGTGCTCTTTTGGGATTCTGGGCCCAATACCGACTGCTACCTCTGCATCCCTTATAGGCACGCCCAAGCTGCCATTCTGTTTTATAGCTAGTGAGTCTGGATTAGCATAGCTGTTCCTCTGTATCCAAAAGAACATGTCCCACTGAATGTCTCCCCACCAACTACAACTGAGATATATTACCAGTAGAGATGAGTGAACACTGTTCAGATCAGCCGATCCGAACAGCACGCTCCCATAGAAATGAATGGAAGCACCTGTGACGCCGGCCGCCCGTCGGCAAAGTCAGCGTCACAGGTGCTTCCATTCATTTCTATGGGAGTGTGCTGTTCGGATCGGCTCTAATTACCAGCAGCAATGACACAAACACTGTGACTCCACAGCAGTGTGCTAAATTTGGAAGTGTGCAGTACAATATAATATGCTACTCATGTTCAGAAAAGTGTCTGCATGTTTCATCCATTCTTATATGGCTAGATGCATCTTGCTAGACTTGCATCTACCAAATGACCTCCACTTGCACCACCTCTTCTTCAGTGTGATGGATCCCACTGGAATTACACCTTGCACATGCTGGGCCTGCTGTGTGATGAGGAAAAGGTGATTACTGTATGAAGCAGACCACAGGGACGATGGGGGAAATACATTAAAACGTCATAAACTACTTAACAAAGGCCCAACCAGCACGAGGCTCCAATCTCTTACTAAATCAAGCGTAAGCCCATGCACCATAATGGGAATCGATTAAGGTCAGAATTTGACATCCTGCAGGATATGACCCCACATGTGGCACAACAAATGGCCAAATTATCAGCCATCTATGGTAGAAAACTGGCATAGATGGGTTGATAAATTCCCTTTAATGTGTAATTTTGAAATCCGCTATTGGCTATATTCTCATCACATGTTTTGCTTCCAGAGGAATTTTAGATAGCCATGAAATTTGTCAATAGGGATCAACTGCAGTGTCAATTAGTAATCCCTTTAACATCTATATTACAGGAAACACACTCATGCAACTAGGGATGGAAGAAGAACAGAGACAAATACATTTTGCTCACTGAACTGGGGCTATTACGAGACTGCACAAACAATGTTATGTCCAAAAGGAACTGTAGAAAGCATGAGGAACTGGGTCTGGGAAGGAAGAGAAAGAAGAAGGAAAGGAGGACTTTGTTGTAGATGTAGAGGGGCATTGATATTTCACAGCCAGAGGATGAGTCTGACCCTTATTTATGTGGAAATGATGAAGACCACAACAACTCGGGCTAACACCAACCATGGCAAGCTGTTTGGTCCATGCACATCCTTGCAGCTTAACAGGTTAAACTGAAGATGAAAGAAAACTTGAGACATTCTCCCCTCACTATCTTACATATAGCCAGTTTTATTCAACTTTGACTTCTTTTTGTCCAGTTTTGAAAACACCTTTTCCTCCACCTATTACAATATTCTCATATAATAATATGAGAATAGGAGAAGTTTGTCTGTTTAGGATGCTACATCACACATACAGTTCGTAGATTTGAGTGAGTAGTATGTAATTCTTTAGTTCTCCTGTGGTGGCACTGCAGTTATTGAAGTGTAACACAGATTACAGGTGATCACTGGCAGTTCCAGAAAAAGGGACATTTTGTAATCTGGTTTCAGTCAAGTACCCGTTCTTACAAGCTGTCCAAAGAGCAAAACCCCTATAACTAGACCTCAAAAAGCTAATGAATAGAGATGAGCGAACAGTGAAATATTCGAGATTCGATATACGTTTCGAATAGAGCCTCAATATTCGACTACTCGATCGAATATCAAATCCTATTATAGTTTATGGGAAAAAAATGCTCATTTCAGGGGAAACCACTATTCGACTAAAGGAGAGTCAACAAGTCCACGAATAGCAGGAGGAGAGTGTTTAGGAGCAGCGCTATGCAGTTAAAGCGCACAGACCCCATTATAGTCTATGGGGTCCGTGCGCTTTAACTGCACAGCGCTTGCAGTTGCGCTGATAAAAAGTAAGCTCCCTCGTAACAGCAAGCTGCCAGCTCTCCTGACTAGCAAGGATGAGCCTGCTGCAGAACCAGCATTGATTTGCCGCAGGCTCGTTCTTGCTAGTCAGCTTGCTGTTATGAGGGAGCTTACTTTTTCTCATAGGAATGAATTGACCAGCGTTAATTGACCAGTGTACAGCATTTGGCCAATTAATGCTGGTCCTGCCGGAGGCTCGTCTGTGAGGAGGCGGAATCTAAGATCGGACCACAGCAGTCCCCATTGTGGTCCGATTTTAGACTTCGCCTCCTCACAGACGAGCCTCCGGCAGGACCAGCATTGATTGGCCGATTGCTGTACACTGGACAATCAACGCTGGTTAACACTGGTCAATTCATTCCTATGAGAAAGAGAGTCAGCTCCCTTATAACAGTAAGCTGCCAGCTCTCCCAGCTAGCAAAGACGAGCCTGCGGCAAATCAACGCTGGTTCTGCAGCAGGCTCGTCCTTGCTAGTCAGGAGAGCTGGCAGCTTGCTGTTACAAGGGAGCTTACTTTTTCTCACAGGAATAAATTGACCAGCGTTGATTGGCCAGTGTACAGCATTTGGCCAATCAACGCTGATCATGCCGGAGGCTCGTCGGTGAGGAGGCGAAGTCTAAGATCGGACCACAATGGAGAATGCAGTAGTCCGATCTTAGACTCTGCCTCCTCACAGACGAGCCTCCGGCAGAACCAGTGTTGATTGGCCGAATGCTGTACACTGACCAATCAACATTGGGTCAATTCATTCCTATGAGAAAAAGTAAGCACACTCGTAACAGCAAGCTGCCAGCTCTCCTGACTAACAAGGATGAGCCTGCTGCAGAACCAGCGTTGATTT
Source organism: Leptodactylus fuscus (assembly GCF_031893055.1). Classification (NCBI taxonomy): domain Eukaryota; kingdom Metazoa; phylum Chordata; class Amphibia; order Anura; family Leptodactylidae; genus Leptodactylus; species Leptodactylus fuscus. Next base: position 95,761,145 of record NC_134271.1, read on the forward strand.
GCCGAAATCTATACACTGTATTGCATTCGGCCAATCAACGCTGGCTCTGAAGCGAATAGCTAGTAGTATTCGATCGAGTACGAATATTTCGAATACCGTAGTATTTGATTGAATACCTACTCGATCGAATACTACTCGCTCACCTCTACTAATGAACCCAACCATAATTTGTCTGTGTTATACCTTCGTTGCTGTTTGCCCGGTTTCTATTCCATCAGATGGTATTTTTGTCCTTACGCTTGGTAAATCACTAATCAAAAGGGGATGGAGGGTCAGACATATTTGCCATGGGGAAAACCATCTTTTACAGGTGATTGTAGTTTTTTCGGAAAGCACTACTTAACCTGAGACAAACTGAAATTCACAAACTTAGTCTTCTTTTATGATGAGCGGATTTCTCTCTGTGAAGGTTGTAAGAAACTCTTTTATCTCGTATTAAAGATTCGCTGACACTTTATGAGTTGGTGCCTTTGAAAGCCTTTGGAGACGTCTCTTAACTTCAGAAAGGTATGAAGGAAAAGGGACAATCTAGAGGAATCATGCCAAGATCATTTGTGGTTAAAGATAACTTGTATGTACAGTATAATACATAGAAGCAGGAGGGGACTCAGGGCTAAAATGTTATTGAATGGAGATGTCTAATAGTCCAAGCTGTGTTCAATATTCCATATGATTTGTACATATTTTATGTGAAATAAGATCAACAAAATATTCTCGCAGGGCTTGTAGGAAGTCCTTTAAGTGGCATGATATTTAGTGCAAGAGAATAATAGTGTTAACCACTGAGCCACCATGCCAGGGAACAAGTACCATTGTCAGCTTTCTCATATGGGCCCTGGAGCTGGAGATATTGGTGATGTTAGTTTCAGCACTGACATCTCTCCACTGTCAGAAAGGCGGACATTATATAGCCTTATACTGTCAGCAGAGGCGTTCCTCAGAGTCCATAACTAATGGCACCAATATCTCCAACATTGGGGAGCATACCAGGACAGCTGACAGTGCACTGAATTCAGCGCAATGTCAACTTTCTAGCGTTATGTAATACTGCATATCTCTGAGGACATGAAAGGTCCTCTTTAGGGCCCGTGCACATGGAGTTAACGCGAGCGCATTTTAGCATAATACACGTGTATAGCATACACGTGTTAAAATAACACTCCCATTGACTTCATTGAAACTTTTTACATGTGTAAAAAACGCGTCAAAAAAGTGTCACTTTTTTGGCGTGTTTTTTTGGCGCGTTTTTTACACGTGTAAAAAATGTCATTGAAGTAAATGGGAGTGTTATTTTAACATGTGTATTCTATAAACGTGTATTGTGCTAAAATGCACGCGTTAACTCCGTGTGCACGAGCCCTAAATCTCTCGTAGTAACTTCTCTATATTGCACTTGTGTCCTTAGTTGGGTGCTTATAGCTAACCATTCTCCCAGAAGACACAGTTTAATGCAGAAAGCTATTTTGCTTGTTTCATGTGTACCATCAGGTATGGTGTATGGAGCATTTTTTGGCAACTATTGTTGAGAGGTCAAGTAATATATTAAAAACTAAAATCATAAAGCCATGCCATTGTAATAATTTGGGACTTGATCAAAATGGTGCACCTGACCCATGGTACCCTACAAAAACAAAAGATTGTTAAAAAAAAATAACTGGTTTAGCACTGCAAATAACTAAATCCAACTCTAAAAGACAATAGCAAGGATTTTTTTTTGTTAAAGAGGCTTGTTTTATGCCTAGTGCAGGGCCTAAGAGCTGGATCACTCCGAATGTAGAAGTCATGCTCCACACCGTAGGCCCTTGACTAGACAAATCACCTAGTGCATTAGTATATTTTCCAACGACCATCCAATAATCCATGATATTCTGATAATCCAGCAAATAAATGAAATATATATATATATATATATATATATATATATATATATAGTACTGTTTGACCATGAGGTTTAAACTAACTGAAATAAACGAGCTTTTAATTAATTCATTATTTGCAGGCAAGGGGAAATTTTACATAATTTGGACTGGTCTGAGAATCCCAATCTCCTTGCATCCCTCTTTTTGCATTTTTATTGTGTATAACAGCACTGAACAGTTAAATCCATTTCCAATATTTCACGGGCCTCCGTGGCAATGTATCTTCTGATCTGCAATATCTGAAATTTAAAAATTGCATTTTAATGTTACCAAAATGAATGTTGAGTGAGGTTTCTTGCAAACAACATACATTATGTGCTGAATCTTTCCTGAGCCTCTTCCTGTGATTAAAATTCCTGCCCGGTTGTGATGAATATATAGTAGGTAAACCTAGTCTGATATTGTCTTGTAGAAATGCATGGCTTATCAGATCTACCGTGTCACCGGTTTTATGAGCAAAGTCAGACACTGCTGAAGATGAAAGACCACCTCGACTTACTTAGTGACAACAATGGAGCAGTTATTACATCATCATTCATCTACATTTGTCACTGTACCTTATAGATGTGGACGAGGTATCCATTTTGTAGTCAAGCTCAGCCACAATGTCTTGTGTCAACTGAACCAGACATGAAAATTCTCCAATCCATCGGGAGCCGTATTGGTTGGTTGGTTATGATTGTTAGTAAATATATTCTACTTAAGACGTTGTCTAGTTCAGAAATAAAATTTTCAGTAACCTTAATATTATTCCCTGATATACCCTACTTATATATCTGTCACAGAACAAGCCATTACAAAAATGTATCTCTTGCTTTGGAGGACCTGGTGTTTTGTTCTTCTGGACCACTGAATAGATGTACGGTGTCAAGAATACTGGAGAAAGCAGGTGGAGAATCTCACTAGGGCCTGATTTGGACTTCAAGAGGAATTGTATATTGATGTTGTAATGTACAAGAAGGTCTGCCTGAAAGGTCTACAACATCCTGAATTGCCAATGACATATATGAATTAAGGCTCAAACAGAGGTTTTTTTTGAGGTTCAACATTCTTGGCTGTTACTGTCACTTTACGTGGTATGTAAGCCTAATGGTTACAGTATCTAGCAAACATAACAGACGTTGGTGATTTCTCTAAAAAATACGATTGAGTATTAGAACATTGCATAATTTTTACCCAGGTTTTTGTTGAAGTCTGTGGTTAAGTTCACACGGTGGAAAATGAAGAGGAATTCCTCTTTGTTTTACACTGCCTGCATTTTCGCCACGGTCTAGCCATGATGGGATGCCGATGCAGTGCATCAGCATTCTGTTGCGGCATCACACTCCTGATTAGGCCTGGATAAATTGGTCTTATCAGGAGGGAGTCTCAAGCCGCGGACCCCACGGCTGAATCAGCCGCAGAATCCGCGGCAAGATCAAGCAAGACTCTTCTTTTTTCTTTGCCTCTCACTGAAAACAATGGGAGGCAGATCCCGGGGTGAAATCAGCCCCCAAATCCACGGTAAGTTCCTTTATGTGAACACGTCTTAAAGGTCAGGTCATGCATTTGATGGCTGACATGTCTTTCCCAAACCATCCATGCCACTATTAGTCTAAGCGTGACCACCTCCTACCACAGCATGTCATGCCTAGGCATTCTTCATGGGGTTGCATCAGCCTCTTGAAACAATGCCCAATGGTCTTTTTGACCACTAAGATGCCACCTATTTCCAGAATCTCCTTGACAAGTCACAGTTTCTTGCAAATAGCACAGTCATTTTGCTTACAGTTCCAGTATCTGTCTTACACTGTCCTCACGCTTGATGGGCTCCACTCATCCTCAAGCCTCCACTTATTCCTAGACACTCTCTTTCTCTTTCACAATTTACTGAGATGCTCCTCAGTGCCTTTCTAGTCCTTGACTATTACTCGGACATTCAACAGGTCTTTGGGCCACTCAAGCAATTCTACACACGTGTGCTACCAAACCATCATCCCTCTTCCTTCTGCTGGATGACATTCAGAGCAACTGGCCATGGTGTCATCAGCTAACACAGGAATGGTAACACAACTGAAACACTGGTTCTACAACACCTATTGTATGTGAAAAGGGGAGCAATTTTGTAAGAGAACGTGTAAGAAATAGTTGACTCCCTTACATGCCAGACTACTGAAGTCATCACAGATGCAGATATCGTATACATATAATAATTTAATCATAAATCTATGTATATCACACATATTCATAATGCAAATTCACCCTATTCATTATAATATACCTAAACATTACATGCATAATACATACATGAATACTGTACATCATTAAGATAGGCTGGTGCTCATTATAACATTAAACATAGGGGCACAGAACTGCTATTGGTATTAATATTTAATCATATTGTCAAAGATCATCAAAGACATCTTCTCGGATGTATGACATGACCTGGAATCTGGCTCGTTTTTTTTTTTTTTTCTTAGACCATATGGCATTTTCCTGTATGGGAACCTTTGATGATGAAATCACAAGGGACTTCTTTGAAGGCACCAGAGTTTGCACTAGACTGACCTGGCCAGGAGAGGTCTCCAGCTGGTTTCAAGGAACTAGCAACTGTCTGTGAATCTTTTCCTATAGCCTGGCTCTATGGGACAAGCGTTTGAATGACATCTGTGGGGTGTGCCCTCAGCCCTTCACATTTGATATAGCTCATAAATGATTACCTGGATCCATATGGCAGTAATTCCCACACTTCTCATGCTTTCTAAAACATATAAAATTTGATCCAACCCTTCCCTTCTGTCTTTCCTATGAATTCTTCATAAAATGCCTTCCATGAATCCAAAAAGTTTCAATTTTTTTTATATTTAAAAATAAAATTGAATAGAATTATGCAATTGTTATTGTAAATGTGAAAGCTTTGAGCTACCAGGAGACATGTGGTGCCTTGTACCTTAAGAAGATGTCTAAGACATTAGTGGGTTTGAATTTTAATTCAGCAAATGGCACGTTGGAAGAAAAATAGCTTTTGAATTCGGCCGAGCTGAGATTTTTTAAAGGAGGAATAGAAAATGACGTTCTCCTTTGTTTTTGATGATAACGTTTGATTAGAAATTGGTCCGAGATTCCCAGAGCAGTCGAGAGACCAACGAGGTCATTGTCAAGGACACAACAGTCAATTAGTATGCAGATCAGAAGCATGGAGTTCAAAGGTATTGTTCCAATTCAATCACATTAGCCAGACCAGTAATGAAGAAACGACATGACCTTAATCAGAGAGCCGGAGCCACACGCTCATACTGCCTGTGCTATGGGGTTATATGAATTTATTGCATTTTACACAATACTTATGCTTTTGGACTTGTGTAAAGAATATGGGGTTGAATATACTTATAGTAATAAACACAAATAGGTTAAAAAACATAGTTACTGTAACTATCAGACTGGATAGGTTGACCTCAGAGCCAAAGCTGTAGCAGGTTATAGTGGCTGTAGGGTTATCATGGAAGGTTAGTGCAATTCAGAGCTTGATTATAGGAAGGCAAAGGGGGTAAATCTTAGACCTCTACCATGTGAGGCCTTCACAGAACTGTCCTTAGAACATCTGCTTGGTGGTATTATTACCATGTAGTAGTATTATTCATGCAATGCAATGAGTATTATTTTGGATTTTATTAGGTGGTATTATTTAAGAACGAGAATCGGCTAAATGCTTCACATATTAAAAAATGTATTAAGATAAAAACCATAAATTAGTATTAAATATATTGTAAAGGTTCAGGCCCTATTCATTTAGAGATCAGTTGCAATATAATGTAGGAATATAACTATGGTATAATATTTACCAATCTATTATACATACTGATGACCTCTTCACCTTGTCTATACACCATACCTTAATCCTTAATAGGTTTTTTAATCTCTTATTAAAGGCTTTCCATGGACCTTGCTTGTAAATGTAACCAATTTCTTAAGTAGAATTATGGTGTTCACATTAGTGTAATTCAGGCAGCTTGTCATGCACTCTTCAGAATGACTCTGCATTTACATAATGATGACTTTGAACACACGGAAACCTGCCTGACACCCCTCACAGGCCTGCAATGTATATAATAAGTATAGACATTTTACACACACACACACACACACACACACACACACACACACACACACACACACACACACACACACACACACACACACACACACACACACGTATACTGTATATCCAAGGAGTAACCTAAAACTTTTAGGCCCCAGTGGCCCAAAACTATTATGCACCATTTGTAGTACTGGTCTTCTCCTATGGTCCCTCTCAAGCTCCAAGACCTTTGTGCAGCTCCAACCTCCACATCCATAGGCATTCCTCAAAGCAGCTGTTTCCCCAGGTAAGTGTAACAGGCCTCCACCAAGTCCCACTTGCTGGTTTATCAGAAAATCTTTTGGGCTTCCTGAGGCACCAGGGCCTGGGTACAATAATAATCTCCGCACTCCCTGTCTATGTTATTCATGAATACTATTCAACAAATGACCATTTTACACTGTAATGCCCACAAAACTTGAATCTCTTTGGGGTACATTTGTATAGAGCACAACCACTTGTAGCTTTCAGATCATTTCATTTTGGGGGTCTAATTGTTGAAGGCTATAGTGATCAGTTTTTCCTAACCAATAAGAGCTTGGCTTCTTTCTTACCTTCACAATACACCCTAAATGTAGATTTGGATTAGTTTCTATAAATACATTGGTTTTCTCATGAAGATAATCTATTTCCACATTTCTTACTAATGCTAATGGACATCACAGGAGAAGGTCGGAAAAAGTTGTGGAATCCGTATGTAGCAAAGTTTAACATGACAAATCACTCCTTAGCCCCTTATATTTATTTATTATGCTTACTTATATAGCGCCATCATATTCTGCAGCGCTTTACAGATATTGTCAGTCACTGTCCCATATAGGGCTCACAATCTACATTCCCTATCAGTATGTCTTTGGTGTGTGGGAGAAAACCAGGGTACCCGGAGGAAACCCATGCAAACACGGGGAGAACATACAAACGCCTTGCAGTTCTTGCCCTTGGCAGGATTTGAACCCAGGACTCCAGCGCTGCAAGGCTACAGTGCGAACCACTGAGCCACCGTGCTACCCTTATATGCCATTAGTGATCAGTACAATTGCAAATATGTAGTTTGGTGCATCTGGGCAGTGGCCATACCAAACAGAGAACTTGTTTTACCCCATGGTCGCTACATATCAGGACCTGTCAATCGATATGTTAGGGGTGGTGCTGGGTGGCAACAACAAGCAAAATATAGTTGCACCGAACACCAAATTTGCCTATGAATTAAAAGTTGTTCTTCTTACTGCAAGGTTACAATTTGACCCAGTAACTTATGTTAGCCATACTTGACAACTCTCCTGAAATGTCTGGGGGACCATTACAAAAAGTTGTCATCCCAGTTTCCTGTAAGAATTTCCAAATGCGGCGCTCTCTGTTATGTTATGTGTAACTCGAGCACTCATGCGGTGACCATGTCAGAAAAACACATTTTGTGTCCATGTCAGGAAGAAGGGGGGTGGCAATGTCCAAATTTGGGGAGGATTTTTTCTTAGTGGTGACCAAATTGCGCCTGGTCTCCTGAAGGCAAACTTTGAAGTATGATGTTTACTATGTCACTAACCTTCCTTAGGGCCCCTTCACACGTCGTAAGCACTCGGCTCATTCCGAGTCGTACAGGCGAGCGCTTCTAAACACTTTCCATTCACTTCAATGGGAGCGATCGTAAAGCCGGCTTTATGCGCATTCCCATTGAAGTGAATGGGAAGTGTTTAGAAGCGCTCGTGTGTACAGCTCTGAATGAGCCGAGCACTTACGCCATGTGAAGGTCTCCTTACAACCATATATATAGATGTAGCAGAGTTAACCTGAACTTCTGCAATTGGTTAAACTGCTAATGTATGATATCTTATCACAGAAGAGAACAACCCCCCTCCCCCAAAAAAAACAATAAAAAGTCACTGAAAAACCATTTGATGTTTGTTGTTTCCTGTGATAAGATATCACATAGTTTAACCCCTTCTCTCTCAGAGCCATACTATTACGTCACACAGAACATATAATTAATGCTCAGCACAGTAATAATAACGCACTATGGTGCTGCAGGCGCAGGAGCTGTATCTGCAGTATTACTCCCGGGTCTTGGCTGTATCCTTACTTTCTACCAAAATTAGCAATAAAAAAGTGATCAGAAAGTTATACATACTAAAAATTGGTACCAAATTGGTGCACAAATAAAGAAGACTAACACAGCCCCGTCAACTTAACAGTAAAAAAGTTATAGGTGTGAGAATGTATAATGTGTTGTTACTTATTAGTTATATACATATAGGAAGACTATGTATACTTCTGCAGTCATTTATCTTGTTCTAGTGCATTAAAGTAAAAAGAAATATACATTTATAACAAAAAATGAATATGTAACTTTGGAAATAGAAATTTATAAGAAGGGGTGAAGGTACTATAGGAAATACATAGCTACAAGATCAGACCGCACACAGGGTTTGTATGCCGTCTGTAGCAATGGAGACACATAGGTGTACATAGGAGCTGTGTGCACAAAATAATAGGAACCTTTCCAAAGCTGTGTATTTCTTTTTATTGCAAATGTATTAGAGCAATATAAGTGGTTGTAAAAGTGTATATAGTCTCTAGTCTAACTTGTGTAGATGTAAAATAATAGTCCAAATTGTTTCCTGACCTCCTAGTAATGTTTTCCTGCTCATTTTTGTGGTTACAAGCTTAAGTCTGCATGTCAGACAATGGTGGGCAGATGTATTGAGATTCATTTTGGCATTTTGCATGCAGCCAGTAGAGGATGCAACTCACTTAAGAATGACCGCTTGCCCTAAGACCATTGCATTCAGACTATGCAGACTATATCTCTACAACTACTACAGATGAAGCACAACTCCCAAATATCTACACAGATTATTACGCTTACAAGCAGTATCTTCTGCAGAGCAACACATTTTACAACAATTGCACAAGACAAGAGCTGAAGTCTTGGATTTGCCTCTAGGCGTTGCTGTGAGTTGGGACAAAGATCTTGGTTATTTTGTAACAAAATAACATACAGAGACATTATTTGAGGTTAAAGCATGACATTATATAAATAGGGGAGACTTGACCCATGAAGGGTGATTCAAGTTTGTGCAGAGGAAAAGATGATGTTTTTTTTTTTTTTTTTTTTTAAGGTGATTTATTTTCAAAGACGATATGTATTTATTACAGTATCATTCCATTAATCCAGCATTAATGGGATTTGATATTTGTCAGATATTTTGAATTAGTGGAAATCTTAGAACGGTATAAAACATTCACTTGTAAAGGCAGGGAACCTTCAGGAAGAAAGCCTGATATAAAATGTCAATATAAAATCTGCTACAACAGTATATCATACCCTTGACTTTTATCCAGGAGTCTCCAATCTATCTCTATTTATTGTGAAATGCCTGCAGTATAATACGGGGCATAGGTGGGATGAGGTGTCAGAGTTTCAGAGTTTTTCAGATTATCGGATGCTGGATTAAAGGAGTACCATTGTATTTATATACAGATAGCAAAATATTTTAATATTGGAAAGAGATATTCTGTATTATAATAGCTGAAAGATATACAGTATAAAGCTATTAAGGAATTTGTATGTGTATATCTATCTATCTATCTATCTATCTATCTATCTATCTATATCTATGTATCTATCTATAATTATCTATCTATCTATCTATCTATCTATCTCTGTCTGTCTGTCTGTCTATCTGTCTATCTATTTTATATCAGTCAATTATATATTCATTCAATATCTATCTATCTATCTATCTATCTATCTATCTATCTATCTATCTATCTAGCGATCTTTAATATATATATATCTTTTTTTAAATGTTGCTTATTTTCCAATTAAAAATAATTAGCAGTCTATAAACCCGGTGACATGAGCCCTGCTTGTTTGGATGCAGTAGAACCAGTAACTGGAGAACATTCCGCCACCTTACATTTTTTTTGTCACTACCTAAACAAAAGTCATAGAATATTTAGTTTCAATAAATCCCGAAGTTCTAAAGAGAATGAGATGAAGTTCTTACTGTGTTATAAATGTAAGTGCTTTTTTTCCTATAATAAAAGGTGTTTAAAAGGTTCTCTACAGCTTTAAACAGAATTACAATTTACTTCTTTCAAGTGTCCAGGCCATAAATTCTTCTCAATTCCCTCTCTCTCTCTCCTTGTCGGAATTAATGAGATCAGATTTGATCAGGGCAGTGATGTGTTCAGAGCCAAATCACACAACAGCGCTCGTGCTGTAATGGAATTTGCATCTAATGCATACATAAATCAAACATCTTTCTGGACATTTTCATATGCATAATGTCATTTCATCCAGTTCTCTCTCTCTCGGCAGAAGGGGGTGATTTTTTTTTCCCTTCTCGGAGAAAATGACTTTTTCAAATGCTTTCATTTTATTTTTCGCTGACTACAATCCTGGAGAATGCGCTCGGTCGGAGAAGCTTTTGGGGTGAGCTTGACAGCTCCTTTTCCAAGAGGGGTCCTTCACATTTATCATGCCTCTTCCTCGGGGCTTTGTTATGCAAATGTGGCTGAAATTGACGATTCCAAAGTGCTTCATTTCGGTTACTTGGCGGTTGGAGATGGTAGATAAAAAGAAAGTGACAAGACGTACTGATTGCCCTCAATGCTTGTAACCCTCTTGCTAACAAGCCTCCATATTGTTAAAAATTCCTATTGTTACCAGGATGGCAGTTCCATTATGCAGGCCTTGCAAATCTCTGATTTGAATATTAACCCTTTAATCGCTGCTAAATCAATTGCCACCATGTAGCGTGGGCATATGCTCCATCTGATTACATCCTTATTACTGAGAGCAGCTGCACGACTTTTTTTTCTTTAACGCACATCAATTACATATGGCTCGTTATTAGGTCTTGAATAATATACATATATATCAATACATCTATATATATCTTTATCTATATCTGCCTATCTATTATCAATCTATCTATCTATCTATCTATCAATTATTTATTCATTTATAACTATACCATTCTATCAGTTACCATATTTAAATTATCTATCTATCTATCTATCTATCTATCTATCTATCTATCTATCTTTTATATTGATAATAATATTTAGATGCATAGAAAGAGTTAACAAAGATGACATAGATTACTAGTGCCTGTTATTGTTCTTTAATGAACTCTTGCCTTCATTTATTAGGGGAATAATTTCCTATGTAGAATTTTGCAGTTTAATATGATTAGGTGATGGGTGCATAAAATCATTTTAAAAGCTTGTTAACCATGTAGACTGCCCCACATATTCTGTAGACATGAAAATAAACAAGGGAAATATGTTTTTCTTCTCATGTGAAAGGTGCCTTAAGGACATATTTTAGTTGCAAATGAAATTGTCATCTATCTATCTATCTATCTATCTATCTATTATCTATCGATGTATCTATCTATGATCTATCTATCTATCTATCTATCTATCTATCTATCTTTCTCCTATCTATCTATCTATCTATCTATCTATCTATCTATCTATCTATCTATGTATGATCTATCTATCTATCTATCTATCTATCTATCTATCTTTCTTTCTTTCTTTCTTTCTTTCTTTCATCTATCTATCTATCTATCTATCTATGATCTATCTATCTATCTATCTATCTATCTATCTATCTATCTATCTTTCTCCTATCTATCTATCTATCTATCTATCTATCTATGATCTATCTATCTATCTATCTATCTATCTATCTATCTATCTATCTTTCTCCTATCTATCTATCTATCTATCTATCTATGATCTATCTATCTATCTATCTATCTATCTATCTATCTATCTATCTATCTATCCTTTATCTATGTATCTATATATGATCTATGATCTATCTATCTATCTATCTATCTATCTATCTATCTATCTATCTATCTATCTTTATCTATCTATCCATCTTTGTCCCTTTGCTTACTTTTATTCCTATCTAATCTGTCATTTCACATATAAGCAGAGGCCTGTGTCTGACGCAAGACAAAGGGAAAATGGTCAAGTCCCACATTGAGCAGCCAGTTAAATGAATTTTGTACATCCTGCATGCATCATTGATAATGCAAACATGCTAATCTGGTTAAAAGGGGAACCTCTTAATATGCTGAGAGATGAGGATAAATCTAACGGCTGCAGTTGAAGCCTTAGACCTCTCTAATGTGTTTCCTACAGGGCAATTTTACTAATAGGCTCACATTGAGAGAACTCTCCTTAAAGGGGAACACAGGGAGGAAGTAGCCTGAGGACCTGCATTCTAAATTTATTAAGCGTATCGCATGGGAAGATTAACAGTGGGAGCGGTTGCTTTAAATTAGGATATTGGGTTTATTTTTAGAAGTCTCAGTTTCTCAATATATTCTAATACAATCACATACTTTTATATCTATACACAAAATATACACGTTGGGTCAATATGAAATACAATATTGAAATTCTTATTCTATCTATCTATCTATCTATCTATCTATCTATCTATCTATCTATCTATCTAACTACAGTATCTATCTATCTATCTATCTATCTATCTATCTATCTATCTATCTATATATCTATCTTTTAAGATAGATATTTGTTTTTAAAGTGGATGATTTTTTTTTCCTTTTAATTGTGCCTAACTCAGCTTTCACTAGTCTTCATTTCCAGTGCTGACATTCCTGTCTCTGTCATCTTTGGTCCTTGCCATCCTGGAAGTGGTGTTAATTCATTTGTGTTCAAGACATTCCTACAGTCAAAGTGATTGTTGAGACTACAGTATTTTCTATTTCTTCCAGGAGTTGGCCCACCCCTTTAAGTTCAATTCACTCATATTTTAACAAAATCAGGAAAGATGCTCTTTATATATAAAAAATAATAAGCAAATGCCTCCAACATTAAACATAACATTGTACATATCAGTATTAAATGTGTCATTTCTTTTGTGTTCAGTTTCTGCAACTTTACTATAACTCTTCAATTGTTAGTGGCATCTGATCCTCACAATAATGGACTGACAAACAATGGACTAGCCACCCCAGAGCCCTGGGGTCAGAACTGAAAACCATGAACTACCCTAATCAGAGGCCAGACCAAATAACAATAGTCTAGACCAAGAGTATTGTTCTCAGAGCAATGCAATAGTTACCCAGAGCTTAGACCTCAGAACAATGGACTAGTAACACTCTAGCCCCAAGCTCAAAACAATGGTATAGTTACCCAGAACTTACATAAGGCCATGAGTAATAGCAATATGAATTATCGAAACATTTGGGCTGTCCTGTCATGTACAGAAAAATTTTTAAATATGTGCAATAAAGATATTGGATTTTAACTCTAATGGTGCTAGATGAACTTGATACCCTTTATTTTAATGCTCACAACAGTGGTCTGACTATTGGAGCCTAGATGTAAAATATGGACTGGTCATCACCAATCTCATACAAAAGAACAATAGACTGGTTACCCCAAAGCCCATACCAAGAAAATAAGCTGGGCTCCTAGAAGCCTTGACAACATATTGGTCACCCAGAGACCAAGCCTCAGGACAATGAACTAGCCATGCCAAGCCTAGACCACAGAACAAAGGATTAGCTATCTTCAATTCTGGATTTTAAAACAATGAATTGGCAACCCCAGAGCCCAGACTCTGAAATAGTGTACTGGCCACCCCAGATAAAGACACCAGCATCATTCCGCTGATTATAGGACAGGCTAGCCATGTCCAAGCCTACACAACAATAATTAATAATTAACATATTTTTGGGGTGACTTGTAAAATATTGGCGTGACAACATTGTTTGGTGCCTTGCTAAGTAGTGTATGAGAGCTTAAGTCTCAATCAACGTTGTTTCATAGAGTTTAGTGTAACTGGAGCTACAGAAGCCCTCAGAGTAAGTTAGACTTAAAATTTGGCCAATGTGAGTTAGGGAAGAGCTCTGTTGACAAAAGGTCATTGTGAAAATGCAATAATATTTTCATTGTACAGTAATATAAGTAGTGGGGTTCCCACCAGGAAGTTAGTTCTGCACTTGTTCCCAAAAGAAGAAGCTGACATACTGAAAATTAGCGTTTCAGGAAAATACAGATTGACAATGTGTGGCCACAGTCATGCAAACAACTGCTAAAAATTGGAATATTCTTGCTACAAGTGTTCATCCTGCTGGTCTGCATAAGGACTTGTCAATAAGGAGAACCTTTCACTATCTACAACAAGTCCAGTTCTTTACATCATTTCATAGGTGTTGCTCCACTGATTCTAACACACCTGCAATTTTTTTCTCTAGCCCCCACCACTCCCGAGCAATTAACTGTGTTAATTTTGGTGCTTGATATAGGCTCTGTAGTGTCCGGAGGGCAGTGTCAGGCAGGAGCAGACAAGGTGTGTGACTCTGAACTCTGACCCTGGCTGCTTCTGATTGAAGCTGTGAATCATGGCCCAGGCAGATCACTTGTTGGAAACAGCGGAGGCTAGAGAAAAAATTCCAAGTGCATTGGAATCAGGTGGTGAAAGGCCCTCTATAAATCTGTTCAGTTAAAACTGTATGTTAAAGCATAGTTTCTGAGAATATTCTTAATCTTGCCTTACAAGGTCATAAGAAGAAAATACATCAACGTCGAAACTTTCACCGAATTGCAAGATTGTATGATAGCTGAAAATTTGTGGGAAAGGCCTTACCCTATGAATTTTAAAAAAAAATTGTAATAAAGTTTGAATTCATAAAATTTTTAGCTATATACTGTATTTTTAGGGTTGTGATAATCAGAAAATTTAATTACAAGTTATTAGGAACATTTATACTACTCCCTGTATGGCAATCCATTGTCTTCGGCAATGAAGTGTAGTATGTAGAAATTTGGTTTGTTGAAATGCAAAAGGCAGCAACAATTTCCTGTTGCTGATATAGTTGCTAATAAAGTACCAATATACTATCATCTCTGCATTATAGTACAGAGATTGCCAATATCCCTGAGTCCTACACTAGACACAGAGTTAGAATGTTTTGTAATGTGGGGAGAAACTAGAGGATACACCCACCAAAACAAAAGGAGATAATCCAAGTTCCATGTAGATGTCACCCTTAGTCGAAAACAGAGCCATAGCCCTAGTGCTGCCTGGAAACAGTACTAGCCACCGAGTCACCATGGTGGCTTATCATGGAAGGATGTTTATAGATAACACCATGTTGCCAATATCCAGCCGAGAAGAACATCAATAAAACTATGACTGGCTTATATATTCCCATGTGCTGCGCTCTTTAATTATACAAAATTTTTGAAGTTTTTATGCTTTTCATGTCTAGCATGAAGGAAACAGCTGAATAGGTGGTGAGGTGGATTGAAGTATCTGTTATTAAAGTATATGTTAAATTTCTATTATGGACACGGAGGAACCAGCTCTAGATTCAGTTTGATATTTCATTACCCACAAATTTACTTGGAAAGATTAAAAAAACAACATCTAAGATATTCAAATGATATTTATATAAGCTAGAAATTCTTCATGATCAGACTGATGGCAACTGAGGTAATTCTCTGATCAATCAGTCCAATAATAAATTCTAATCATTACTGAATATATCATTTCTTGAAAGATCTTAATCCAAAATTTTACATTCACAAAACATGTAATGAACTAGCATCTTCATCTTCCTTCCTTCCTTCCTTCCTTCCTTCCTTCCTTCCTTCCTTCCTTCCTTCCTTCCTTCCTTCCTTCCTTCCTTCCTTCCTTCCTTCCTTCCTTCCTTCTTTCCTTCCTTCCTTCCTTCCTTCCTTCCTTCCTTCCTTCCCCTGGTAGTCTAAGATTGCCCGTAGATGCAAGGCTGTTTAATACACTGGTGAGAGCACTGCAAAGGTCTCAAAAGTTGTAGCAAACTTTTTTTGTTGTTGACCCATGTGTGTCCCTGACCTTGCCTATGTCCCCTTTACAGCTTGCCCATTTGTATTGAGTCCTTATGTGTCCCAACACAGCCATTTAATTTTAAAAAAAATAGAGATGACAGGAAATATAGCCATGCAGGAGTCTCACTATAGTCAAACAGAATCCAAGGAAAACGCAAGGAACTATGTCTAGTAGTGATCCGGCGTTTCCACTTTAGTCTCCACACACTTCCTGATGTTAATAACGTAAAAAGAAGACATAATGTGGAACAGCTCGAAATGGTTCCAGTTTTATCATACTCACAAATAACAAATACACCTTCAGTTCAGGCTTATGAAATTAGAGTTAAAGCCATTTAAAAGCCATACTGAAACTTAGACTGTGGCCTTCTCCTTGGATATGTATAACACACAATGATGATTCCTTCTTCACTCTCAACATGCGTCATGTCTAGTAAGTGGCTCCACACAGTATAAAGACTCCTTAATGGCCCCACACAGTATAATATCCCCTAGATGGCCCCACACAATATAATGTTCCCTACGTGGCTTCACTCAGTATAATGTATCCTAAGTTGCCCCACTTAGTACTGCCCACTAGGTGAGAGGCAGTAAGGGAACAAATAGAATTGAAATCTGTCCACCCTTGGTACAGCAGGACAACACCTTCTATATCTGGGATGGCAGAAAATGGGCCTTCTCAGGTGCAGGTGCATCATTTGCCCTCTGGATTAAGTGATCCTTCATAGATGAAAAGACTTTTTGACCAATTTTAATAAATATCAGGCTATAAAGAAGGATCTCACAAGACCTCATGAGTTTGATGGCTCACAGAAAGAGTCTGGGATATGTATGTGCTGAAGACAGTAAAGATGTCTTGGTGACCGTTGGTGTTAATAACTAGAGATGAGCGAACACTAAAGTGTCCGAGGTTCGAAATCCGATTCGAACAGCCGCACACTGTTCGAACGGATTTTGAACCCCATTATAGTCTATGGGGGGAAATGCTCGTTTCAGGGGTAGGCAACATTCAATAAAATCATACTTACCAAGTCTTCTCCCGGCGCAGGGTCCCCGCGTCCTCTTCCGGGTGGAATTCACTCTGCCTAGGCATCCGGCCTAGGCAGAGCCGACTGCGCATGCGCGTGTGGCTCTGCCCAGGCCCTACGCCTGAGCAGAGCCGACTGCGCATGCGCGTGTATGCGTGTGCATGCCCGCGCATGCGCATTCGGCTCTGCCTAGGCCGGATGCTTAGGCAGAGTGAATTCCACCCGGAAGAAGATGCGTGGACGCAGCGCGGAGAAGACTTCGGAAAGGTAAGAGAAGAATGCTATACACTCTGCCAATCAATGCTGGTTCTTCATCGAACATTAAACTTCGAACAGCTAGTAGTGTTCGATTGAGTAAGAGTATTTCGAATACTGTAGTATTCGATCGAACACCTACTCGATCGAACACTACTCGCTCATCTCTATTAATAACACATATATGCCTAAGTAACTTTGCCAAAAACTAATGGTTGTTCATTAGAGATGAGCGAGTAGTAATCGATCGAGTAGGTATTCGATCGAATACTACGGTATTCGAAGTACTCGAACGAGTACCACTCACTGTTCGAATGTAAAAGTTCGATGCAGAACCAGCATTGATTGGCCGAATGCTATACAGTCGGCCAATCAATGCTGTTTCTTCTCCTATCTTTAGAAGTCTTCTCCGTGCAGCTTCCCCGCGGTGTCTTCCGGCTCTTCCGGCTCTTCATTCACTCTGCCAGGCATCGGACCTGGGTAGAGCCGACTGCGCATGTCCGCTTGTAGTGCGGGCATGCGCAGTCGGCTCTGCCCAGGCCCGATGCCTGGCAGAGTGAATGAAGAGCCGGAAGAGCCGGAAGATGCCACGGGGACACTGCAAGGAGAAGACTGCACGGAGGATCCAGCCTGACCCTCACTCGTGGACTTGGTAAGTATAATTTGATCGAACGTTGCCTACCCATGAAATGAGCATTTTCCCCCCATAGACTATAATAGGGTTCGATATTCGATTCGAGTAGTCGAATATTGAGGGGCTACTCGAAACGAATATCGAACCTCTGACATTTTACTGTTCGCTCATCTCTATTGTTCATAATTTTTGATAAGCTATCTAAGAGAAAGAGTTGACAAAGATAATATTTACCAAAATGTAAAAATCAGTCCATGACCTGCCAGTTACATTCACTGGACATCCCAAACATAAAAACCTAACTGTCTTCATTTGTTAAAATTTCAAATACCCAAGTGTGAAGAACAATAGAAGATTCTTTAGGTGAAGATTTTCTTTTTGAGATTTTTTCCCCATAAAATAACTTTCATTGTATTGGCTGTCAGTTACTTTTTCTTTAGTTTTAGTGAACAGGGTATTGTCAAGAAGAAAACTCTTATCAAAATGCTGTCAGCAAGCACCTTACTGTTCCTTCTTAAAGTGTTAGTTAGTTTTCCCTTCAAAACCAGTTCACTGCCTTAGTTTTATATATAAATAGCCTGATCAAAAAGTGGAGAGTTAGTGTCCCCCAGTACAGGGGAGTAAATAGCGAAGACTGGGCCTCATAGCAAACTTTTGACTTGGGCCCCTTCACCCTCAGACAGCATAGTGCTCCCTTGCTTTGTGCCTCCTTACATTGTAAAGTGCTCCCTTTGCTGGCCCTTACATGGTATACAATATTAGGTCACAGTGGACTCTTCACACAGTATAGTGTCACATGGTGGCCTCCATACAAAATGTCCCACAGTGGCTTCTCCACACAAAATAATATCCAATAGCTTTTATCCACACAGTATACTGTCCCATAGTGGTCTCCATACAGTATAAGGTTTCACAGTAGCCCCTCCAAACTATATAATGTCCCATGGCAACCTTCAGCACAGTATAATGTTCCATAGTGACTCCTCCAGTGTAATGCCCCATAGTGGCCCCTTCTTCAGATATAATGTCCCTTAGTGACTTCCTTATAGTATAATGTCCCGTAGTGGCTCCTCCACATAGTATAATGTTCCATAGTGGTCGCTATGGTGTTCATTACAAATATTGGAAAACATTTCAGTTTTGTCCAAACTCAAAATATTTGGGGTTCACCACCCACATACTATTATTGTACTCTACGTTCTCTTCAGACCCCATAGTATAATGGGCAGGGGCCCAGGGAGAGGGATCAAACATGAAAACAGTGTTACTCATCCCTCCTGGGTTCTGATGATGAGCTTTGGGCCTCCTAAATGAGTCATGTTACATTGGTGATATTATGTTTTGTGATGTCATGATGACCCAGGTGACTGTCTATAACACCATTTAAGAGACCCCAAAACCTATTGTTATGTTTGATCACCTCCCCTGGGTCTCTGCTAATTATACTCTGGGGTTTAAAGACACCCCATAGCAGTTTTGTATCAGATGTGTTTAGTCTGAACAAAACCGCCAGATGAACCTTGCAAGACAAATCTTGCCCAACAAATAATCTAAGTGCCATGGCCCTACCCATCCAGGCTCCCATCCATGGCCCCCTCCGCTTCTCCTTCATGCTTAAACTGACTAGCATCAGCAACATATGTTTCCCTCTGAAGGGCTGAAGTGGAAGTGGAGGTAACCGTGGGCAGGAGTGGTCATACGACTTAACCAGCAGGTAATGGCCTATTATAAAAAAAAAAAAGGCAGTAGGGAGCTAAGGTCATGGGCCCCGTAGCAGCCACTACAGCTATTATGGTGGTAGTTCTGCCCCTGCCCTGGTACATAGCACCTAGGTCATATGGTCTCCATCTACTAACGCCCTTGTGCTTCTAATGATTAAGAAACACTGGGACCATGATGAGGAGGGAAATCGATAGTGGCCTACGGGCCATTATGTAGGGGATCACAATTTTTTTACTACAAAATATTAAACAGCCTACAAAGAGTAAACTGTGCCATGTCATGGTGGGCAAAGGCTACCTACCTTACCTCTGTTCCCCTGTGCATCAGTCCAAGCCTGTAGCCATATGACTTTTCAGTGTCCGAGCTACTGATAACATTGTAGCCATGAGGCTGAGTGTTTGCCATTAGTCCCACGGATGATAATTTTATAAATGATTATTCAGTTCCGTAACTATCATACTAAACGTCAAAGATTGAGGTGTACATGCGACAACCCGGTCTCAGAGCTAAAGTCACCAAATGTGGTAATTCGTTACTTCCTTTGTATGTCCTGTGAAAACATAGACACTCAAGACAAGACGGGAAGACAGTGCTAGTAATACAGAAGAGCTTACTGCCTAATTGATGCACTATTTCAATTCTCTGATTGTTACTTGTCTTCACCATAGCTCAATATCTTCCATTTCAGATAGTCACCAAACGCTCCATAAATCTGGAGTTCCCCTTTAACCATGGTAAAAGAATTAGGCTAATTATCAAAGAAATAATAGAACATGTTTTTTTTTTTTCTAGGTGCCCTTGCTGGTTGCTATTTAATTTACCAGTTACCTTATAGTGAAGCCTTGGCAGGTTCAGCTTAAACGTGAAAGACAGGCTGTCATGCCATGAGTATACTGCCTACTGCTCAGAATGAGACGCTTGGCAGTTATGCAAACAGTAACTAGATTTGAGTTGTTTTGATTACAAGTTAAACAGAAATTCCTCGGCGGGGCCAATATAAATCTGCAGAGATTTTTTGGCTGACTACGTGCAGGTATTCCAGCCGATTTTGCTTGGCTCTGACAAAGTACAATTCCAAATACTGCCGCAGCCGAGCAATTATATCTAAATAACTCTCATGCCGTTTCGGTAATAAGATACATAGCACGACGGTGCGAGTGAAGTACTTAGTGGATAGCAGAGGACGGCTTTTTTGTTTCATTCCCGTCCTCCACCCTTCGTCTTCTTTTATTCTTTCTCTGCCAGCGACCGTACGGAACAAGAACCTGTTATAAGCACCTGCAGCAGGAGAGGGGGAATTACCACTTTGGGAATTTATTCATTTCTTCTGAAATATGAGCAATCTAATAAGGAGAAGAATTTTATATCATACTGCAATGTTCTTCACCAGCAATCAAAGCTCTTCATGAGTCCAATATAGCTTACAGTAAATAGAATTTTACAGACACAATATCTTATATGGAAACATAGAAATTGATGGCAGATAAAAAAAAAAAAAAAGAAGCTTCCCTTTGCTTACACTGATGCTTTCCTGCTTGCTCTAAAATCGCAGGAACCCTTTGGCCATTATTGTTACACAGCAATTCAAGCCTCCCCTACTGTGACGGTGACCATAGGCAAAGGGCAGGCGGGATGTGGCAGGTGGGCTATTATTTTTGATAAAAGGGTGACATATCATTGCTTTGCTAATTTTGCAGGATATCAAAGAAGAGGCGGAAAGACAAATGAAGCAATTTTTGTTTCTGGTTCAAGCAATTTACTTCCAGCAGGATTCAGTCAATGTTCTGGATAAAATCTGAGATATCTCAAGATGTCTTTAAAGTGATGGACTGGCACTTGTATCCGTTCTATTTTATGATACAGAAATAAACAATATTTATTTTGGATATATATTGAAGTATATATGTATAGAGTAGGGAGTTTACAGGCTAAAGGTGAGCCCGCAGGCTTCCTATGTCACGGCTATATGGCTCCTCCCCCACAATATCTGCGGACATACTTATGATGGTGCCATGGGGGGTGGTTAAACTGTCCAGTCCTCATTTTGAGAATGGGTTGCCCAGATAAGGTTAGTAGTCTTAAGATGATAAATTTAAAGGGGTCCTTCCATTCTCCCCCATGAATAAATAGGGCATAGGTTTTCTAGACAATGTTAGGGGGCTTTTATTTACAAATGTTTTTTCCTTTCATGTTTTGACTGCATTTATCATAAAATAATTCTGGAGTATTTTTTGGGAATTCTGTATTATGCTTTATTTCTCCTGGAGATGTTTAGATCAGTAGACAACTATACTTTACCATTCCCTTTGTCAACAGGGAACTATCAGATTGGCACTGAGCAGTATCAAAGTGCGTAGGGACACATTGAGAATGGCAATAGTAACAGCCAGCTGTCAATACATACATTTCCAGTAATATTAACAAAGGAGCAGCACAATGACGTGTACTTCAATAAGATAATTTAGAATTGCTACTTCATAGGGTGTAGAAATATTTCAGGAGAACTGTCTTTAAGCACTTTTGCAGTCAGAGGTATAACTAGAAACTCTTGAGCCGCCACTTACCATGTGCTATGTATAATATTGGTGCTTCATTATGCTATAATGAGGCCTTTGGGCCCCCACAGCCTCCAGGGCCCGGTGGAGACAGCTACCTCTGCACCCCTATCGCTATATCCCTGAGAGGTGGGACACATCACATTGAAGTTAGAGGCACTTTACCTTAACGTTATGATGGTCTCCAATAGACAGAGAAACTTGCTATTTCAAGAGCTTCACACTTTGGTCAATGATACACCATTACTACAATACTTAAATATATGGGGTGACAGTGAACCGTGACCCCTTTAATAACATTATCCTCTTCTTAGATCTCAGTGTTCTTACTTCTGGGTGTGAAATTGCCTCTAAGTATCATTATGCAATGTATATTGCCAATATTATATATTATATGTGAAGAGCACGAGCAATAAAGCATGGTGTATTGATCAGTGCGATGTATTAGTATAAGTCGTAGTACAAGAAGCCGCTATAAATACAGGTAAAAGCCATTAGTATCCACATAAAATTCTTGTAACAGAACATGTAAAACAATAAAAAATATATGAGCGTCGGATACATTACGTGTTTTAGCTGCCTCCTGAAATTAAGACTCCATAAAGGAACAATTAGTACGGCTGCGGCTTCTTTTTTTTTCATTCACAGAATACAAATGCAGTAGAGTTAAGTTCATCGGATGCAGTTGTACTGAGTTTGCTATGTGGCACACTTATACACAGATCTGAAAGTAAATTTACTGCAGTATCTAAGGGTAAGTTAACACAGAGTTTTTTGACAGCGGATTTTGACACAGAATCTCTCTCAAAATCTGCTACCAAAACTGGCTCCCATTGACTTCGATGGGAGCCGCTCGCTTCTTTTTTCCACTACCTACTAGCAGAAAAAAGAAGCAACATGACCATTCTTGCTGAATCCACTGTGGCATGATATTCCTCTCCCGACTAGGCCCATTCATTTGTACCTAATCCAGAGCGGAATGCAGGAACTGGATGCCGGTACAGTGCACCGGCATCCAGTCATGGCTAGCCGTTTTTTTGGACCGGATTCTGAGGTGGCCTATGTGTCAAAATCAGGTGCAAAAAACCCTAAAAGAGGTTTCTAAGGACTAAAACTTTGATGCCCTATACTTAAGATATGACCGTTTAGGCCCACACCCTTAGAACATATTATTAATTGACTTCAGTCTTCTTGGAATCCCTCAGAAATAGAGAAGGCTCCTGAAAGCTACATGTCATTGAAACTGAGAGTACCAAGCTGCATTGTGGATGCCTACAGCTTTACCTTGGGGCCTGAAGTCTGAGCTTTAAGTTGTCTTTGGGGGTCTGAAATTTGGGGTCTAAACTAATTTTGAGATCTTATGTTTGAGGTTTACATTGATCCAGGGATCAGAAGGCTGGGGTCTGCGTTCATACTGGGGGCTGAAAGCTAAGGCCTGAATAATTTTAGAAATTGAGGTTAAACATATTTTTGGGTTTAATACATAGTGTTTGAATTAATTTTGTGAAATGGATTGGGGCCTAGCTACAGGGTGTGTAGAGGCAGCATTTTCACCCAGACTCTATTCCCTGAGAGGGCCCAAAAACCCCTATACCAGAAGGACACATATTAGGTGGGAAATCCCTGACAGCTTATTACCCCTCTCTGTACATCCTCAATCTTCGCCCCTATTACTGTAGCTGCATTTATACTCACTCACCAATGCTTCTTCACAGTTTCCCTCTTGAAGTTGTGGCAATAGGACAAAGTAAGATTGTCATGATGTCAGTGTTCCCCATACCTTCCAATTTTTGAAGAACGGAAACAGGGACAAAATGTGCGGCACGCATAGTGCGTCACTGCAAATTTAGCCCCGCCCATTTTTATGTTGACTCCGCCTATTTCATTCATTTTTCATATGCCCCCACACAGTATAATCCTCCTACAGTCACCCGTACATTATATGCCCCCACAATATAATCCTCCCTTCCAACTGCCCCACAGTATTAAGTCCCTCTCCTGGTGCCCCAGTTTAAACTGGGGGAAACTAGAGGGGACATAAAACTGGAGCAGCTGGAGGGGGACATTAAACAGTGGGGGTAGTTGGAGGGGGGCAATAAATTCATGGCAGCTTGAGCGGGATATCAAACTGGAGGCAACTAGAGGAAGACATTAAACAGTGGGGATAATTGTGGGGGAAGTAAATTAATGACAGATGAATTGAGGCATTAAACTGGGGGCAACTAGAGGAAGACAGGTCCAGCTACCTTCAACGTTTAATGCCCCATCCAGTCCCCCCTTCATCTGCCCCCAGTTTCATCTCCCTCTCCATCTCTCCCCTTTCTGCTTAAAAAACAGTGAGACAAAACGGTTTCCATTTTTTAAGTGGATTGGGTTTCTGTTTTTTGACTCCGCAAGTGAACGGAAACCCGATCACAGGTGTGAACCTAGTGTCCCTTGTACACCACATCTGTACATCTAATTACCCTACCTTTCACCTGCCTATACACATACTCCACTGTAAGGGGGCATACACATGGAGTAAAGTGGTGCAGATTCTGCCATGATAACTCGTGGCAGAATCAGCGCTGATAAAAAGGCTCCCATTGACTTCAAGGGGTTCCGTTTTCCGCATGTAACACATTGAAATCAATGGGAGTCTTTTTATCAGCGCTGATTCTGCCGCGAGTTATTGTGGCAGAATCAGCACCACTTTACTCCATGTGAATGCCCCCTAATTTCCACATCCCCGCACACTACACATGTACAGCTTCACTTTTTCCCTTCAGCTGCCTCCCAATATGCAGTCTCATGTAAAATCATTATCCCCTCTCCCCTCCGCCACCTACAACATGGGACGACATGCAGACAGCATTATCCTCTCTCCCTTCTTCAGCTCCATCCAACAGGCAGTCCCATGAATAAAGCAGCCCTACAATTTATGCAGTCCCATGGATTTTAATTAAAAAAAAACACAAAAAAAACACAAAAACCACCCTCTCCGACCCTCAGCCCACTACAACATGGAGTTCCATGTAACTTATCATTACAACTTCTTCCAAAGTTCAGCAAAATGCAGTTTAAAAAAAAAGCAGACTACCCCTGTCTGCCATCTTCCCCTTTAGTGTATAGATTGCAGGTTTGTAAAGCAATAACACTGCACACCTGATGATTCATTCACCCCACACAGACATGTGTTAGTATTTACACAGGGAGACGCAGCCAGGTAGTTCAATTTTGCTGTTCTCTGCGCTGGACTGGGCTGTAGAGGAGGAGGAGGGTTCACGAGTTCAGTCTCATCTCCTGGCTCAACGGGATGTCACGTAAGGAATGAGCAGAGGAGATGCAGCAGAGAGCCAGGGGATTGGGGCAAAGTGAGCTTTTAAAGAGAAAACACTCAGAGGCAGAGCGGGACAAGCTCTAAGCTGTCCAGGACAGCAGGACAGAACTGCAAAAGCGTGATTGTCCTGCCAAAATCGGGACAGTTGGGAGCTATGGTGTTCCCCACATGACCACTGAGGCCCAATTGCAGGCCTCAGCTGTCTCTGAGGACCAGTGACATCACTAAGTAAACTGGAAGAGGCTGCAAGACAACTGGATAGGACTGTAAGAGTGTCAGGGCCATAAGAGACCCCAGACTATAGTTAAAATCAAAACTGGTGGGTGAACCTTGCAAATATTTGCAAAACAAATCTTCTGAGATCCAACCACCTCCAGTAATGGCAGATAGGCAATATTTTGCTCACCATTCATACATGCTTGATCCTGCTCAGGTCCGCCTCCTGTTTGGCTCCATTCAGTACTGCACATCAGATTCATAATGCAATCGGTATTGGCCAATTGTCACCCTATGGTTCAATAAGTGCACTTTACACAGTGTGGGGACACTAGGTTTTCTGTGTAAGGGCCAGTAAAGTGATATTATACATTGTGAGGTTGGTAAAGGGCTGTTATATGGTGTGGGGCCACAAAGGGGGCATCATACTCTGTGGGGGCACTAAGGGGATTTATTGTATACGTGCTATATTAAGGGGGCAGTATACTGCATAGAGACCACTAAGGAAATATTATACTATTTGGAGTAGTCTTGATCAAAATATTAAGGGATGGAGAACGGGATGCCTGGCATTTTACCATACATAATAGTGCATTATGCTACCTATTATTTTTTTCTCCTATCAGTATGTCTTTGGAGTATGGGAGGAAACCCCCACAAACATGGGGAGAATTTACAAACTCCTCGCAGATGTTGTCCAGGACTCCAGCGCGGCAATGCTGCAGTGCTAAACACTGCTGGATTATGCTACCTATTATGTACAGATTTTGTTTACCTGTAAATAGGCAATGTGGTGTGTAAAGCATTGTGGACCAAAAATTTAGATTGGTGTGGCCCCCAGATGTAACTTTGCTTGTGTCCAGAAAAGCCAAATCCACCCCCGGTCCTGTGGATGATTCATGTTTCTATGACATTCAATTTGAAGTGTGTTCTAAGCAACTCATGGCATATATGTAAAAATCCTGCAGGGACTGCTATGCATGTTGCTATCTAAATCTTCCAAATCCAGTATATGTGTGAGTAGGACCATCAGATTTACATCTTGCCCATGGGATCAGCTCTACTCTACCTGGCCAAGAAAGTAGAATAGATCAGAATGAGTTTATTCCTGAATATTTTCCTGTAATAAACATAGATAAAACTTAGCGAGCTGGCTTATTACACAGGACTGCGTCTTTGTTCATTAAACATAATTATCTTACTTCTGTGCCAAAATTTGATTTCCATTAGCAAAATGTTGTTGCTAGTAATAAGTCTACCCCATCGAGGTCACAAGTAATGGCCAACCCCTGTGTATTAAATATTATGGACCATGTGATTGAGAACAGGTGCAGTCCCATAATTGACTCTGGAAGGACTCATCTTCTCTCCATCGAGTTCCCTTGTTATCCTTCAGGATGTGTATAACAGCTTCATAATACGCACTGCTTATGTATAATGTGTCTAGCAGCCATGTCGTACCACTGTAAGACATTTCCAACCTGCTCTTTCATCGCTTGGACATTTCTATTACAGGTTCACTCTACTATGCTGCTGATGGTGACCCTATTAACACAATGTAGATGGTGAACCTGTCTACAACCTATTAACATCACTTAAAGGCATCAAGAATAAGTCCACTTTTGCAACTAATGCAGCAGAATTTTAAAAAAAAAGTAAAAAAAAAAAAAAAAAAGAAAAAAACTTGAGTAAATATCTCCTATGGTTATATGTCTACAAAACTGCAGGTTACAAACTACTAACCAGCCCTGTGTAGTCTGATCCTATTATCAAAACTACCTCGACTTTGTTTTGTTTAATTAATGATTGATCAATGTAGAGCAATTAATTGGTTGTAAACATGTACATGCAATTTTTCATTGTACAGATGAAAAACTTGATAGTACTTAACACTGTGACACAGAAACTCTTTCAATAGCTTTTGTTGTCTTCTGTGATAAGATACCATGTGCCACAAGCAGGGATATGTATAAAAAGACACTTGAGAGTAAATAGCCTTCCAATGTCAGTAAGGATAAATTAACTCTTTCATACCACAAATAGCAGTCGGTCAGTAGTATATAGTCAAGGACAGGTTGTGTTGGACAGGTTGTGATGCAAAAGCGGGGCATGATTATTTTATGGTGTGCACCAATGGGAGATTAAGACGATGGTGTTCTTGGTCTAGACAGAGAAGTCAAGAAAAATGTGGATGTTGCTATAATGAATGGACACAATCGACAATTGTGAGAATAGGTTGCTTGCTTTTGCGCCTAGTTATGTTTCATCTATCTATCTATCTATCTATCTATCTATCTATCTATCTATCTATCTATCTATCCATCCATCCATCCATCCATCCATCCATCCATCCATCCATCCATCCATCCATCCATCCATCCATCTATCTATCTATCTATCTATCTATCTATCTTTTTATCCATCCATCCATCCATCCATCCATCTATCCTTCCATCTATAATCCTTACTGACTCATGCAAAGATGTTTAGCTACATGTATACTTTTTTAAGGAACATATCCAAGTACAGAACACATCAACTACTGTCAGTAATGTCACTTTCAGGAATATAATAATTTATGTGAAGCAGAAAGGGTAAGACTATATAAAAGTAAACAGAACGTCTTCTTGTGTAGAACTTCAAAGCACTTTAACAGACAGGAAACAAAGATCAAATAGCACAGCTTCCTAATGCATTTGTTTTTCCCTGCCGTGATATTTTAGATTTTGTGACCAAATATCAGAGTTTAATATGCTTGTGTTATTTCAATATTCAATATCAATTTATATTAAATATGGCTATTTATATTGGGCTTTGAATACATTTCTGTACTTTCAATTGGGCAGAT
Organism: Leptodactylus fuscus; assembly: GCF_031893055.1. NCBI lineage: Eukaryota > Metazoa > Chordata > Amphibia > Anura > Leptodactylidae > Leptodactylus > Leptodactylus fuscus. Next base: position 95,789,625 of record NC_134271.1, read on the forward strand.
GACTGTAAGGCCGGGTTCACATGATGTGTTATGGCACGTAATGTGGTACGTAGACGGCGCGGGAGCTTTTGCGGGCCGTATACGCTCCCATTGTTTTCAATGGAAGCCGGTACCGTATACGCGACGCTATTTTGAGGCCACCGCAAAATCACGGCCGCAAAATAGCGCCGCATATACGGTACCGGCTCCCATTGAAACAATGGGAGCATATACGGCCCGCAAAAGCTCCCGCGCCGTCTACGTACCACATTACATGCCATAATACATCGTGTGAACCTGGCCTTAGGCCCCCTTCACACTACTGATATGCTGCCTGATTCTGAACGTTAAAACATGGCCAGAATCAGCGAGTATAAAGCAGATCCCATTCATTTCAATGGGGAGATGGCATACGAGCGCTCCCCATTGAAATGAATGGGCTGCTTTTTACTATACAAGTGCTCCCATTGAAGTGAATGGGAAGCGCTCACGTGTACGGCTCGCCGTGTGAAGGGGCCCGGCGCTCGGCTCAGTCCGAGCCATACACGTGAGTGCTTCCCATTCTATTCAATGGGAGCGCTCGTAGAGTAAAAAGCAGCCCATTCATTTCAATGGGGAGCGCTCGTATGCCGGCTCCCCATTGAAATGAATGGGATCTGCTTTATACGCGCTGATTCTGACCGTGTTTTAATGTTCAGAATCAGGCAGCGTATCAGTAGTGTGAAGGGGCCCTTAGGGTGCTTTCACACGGAGTTTACGCTCCACTCATTCAGACACGTAAACACGTGTCAAAGTGACCGCTTAAAAAAGAATCCCAAAGACTTCAATGCCGGTCTTACGTGCGCTACACATTGAAATCAATGGGTTTAAAAGCCTCCCATTTATTTCAATGTGTAGCGCGCGCAAGAAGTATAGAAAAAAAACAACAATAGGGGAGAAGATAGACAGGTATATGGGATATGAGGAAAGAATCAAGAGTGGGGGTGAAGAGGGAAGTCTGGAAGCTGGCAGAGTAATAGAAGGTGTTCCAGAGAAGCCAGGCTGAACACCATGATTTTCAATGTATTTACATTAGACAACATTTTTAAATTTCTCCAAGACAGCATAGTGATAAAATTTCCTGCCTGCAGTCACCACTAGGGGGAGCTCAGTGTATAAGAATGAATACAAATGCCATTGGATTCTGAAAATATAAAATTATCAGGTACTCCACCTAGTGCTGGCTGCATGGAAATGCAGTATATCAATATGAGAAGTAGAAGAAAATCAGCTCGGGGCGCCCTCCTCTCAAAGATCCCCTATCATGGGGTCTGCCTACATCATAAGCCTCCCACAGTGATTAGGTTCTCACACTGCAAAGCTGCAGATGGGTCCACCTAGGCATAGATGAATCCAGGTTGAATGGGAAATATTCACATATTGATAGCTCCCCAGTGAACAATTTGCACCTAAGAGAGGGAAATTCAGGATCTGGTAACTGAAGGGTCCAAAGGTCTCTTGTCACATGACCAGTCAACACTATTTAAGTTGGTGCCCAAGAGCTAGTAGATGTACTATAAGTCTCTAGATGTTGGTCACGGTGGACAACATAATCCCGTGATGCCCTCATTAAACATTCTGGATTTGTGGCATACAGATCCCTAAAGCGCCAAAACTTACTATGGACTCCCATTCTATTGTGTCAAATGACCTCAGGGCCATGTCCAATTCAGTCTAAACTGATATCTCATCTTGATCTGGTTTCTTCTCTCATCTGGTCCAAGCAGCCGTGTGCACCATCCTGTGTTATGTACGGTAAACTCTTATAGTGGAGTGTCACTCTATAGAACTTACAGTACATGGTATATAAAAGATAGCTTTGTTCATAAATAGTAAAAGATACATAAAACTGGGTATATTTAGCCGTCAAAAATTATACAATTGTCTATATATTTTTTTACTTTTTATTTTTATTTTACTTTGTTACTTTTTTTTTTATAAAGCGCTCGCTGTATAAAAACTACAAAGCTTATATTATGTGTTCATAAATATTTTAATTGCATTGCCGCTCCTCACCACAGGCTGTCCTTCAATCTATTGTCTTATTACGAGGTACATTCCTGAACTCCGGCACTACCACCCATTCATCGTCTGCTGCAATTTTATAGAAACACAGACAACTTTTTTTTAATTTTTATTGTGACAGATTTAAATCAGGTACATATTAAATATTCCTATTGTGATTTTCAACTTTTTTTTTTAAAACGCATTTTACCTTTTCCATCAGGAAAAAAACTATTTACGAGCAATGTGTGGACTTCATACAACAGAACTGTTAAATAAAAAAAAAAATCTAATTGTATTCCGCTTTCCAGAAATTCTTATTGTTTGTCAGAACAAATAAAACACGTGCTGGCTTGATACTGTATGTTAAGTTGTAGTGAAATAATGTGATTTTTATGCCACGTTAATCACAAATCAAATAGAGCAGTTTTTTATTTCGGTATTTTGAACATAATGGATTCAGTGTGCCAAACATCGAGGAGTTTAAACCTCAGCTGGAGACGACAGCACAAGTTACAAGAGTGCACGCTACAAGGTAGGCAGTGTTTTATTATGCAGATTTCAGTAATTTCCTCAAATATCCCACATATCAGGTTAATAGAGAGGAGGAAACATGGGGTATATTGTCTTGAAAACAGATATTTGGGATTCCCTGCCGAGCTGAGCATTCATTTACAATCAATATACAGTATTTGCAAGTGATGTGTGTATAGTAAATTTTTCTCAGAAATTGAAAAAAGATTTTTTTGTGTGGACAACTGCATTTTTAAACGAGCAGACAATTTGCTACCGTGAACAGTTTCGAATAGAAAAAAATATTTTTACATTTCAAACATTAAAGGAAATATTAAAATATAATTTTAGCCATTTATTTTTGAGTGTTAGAATATTTATAAATATTACTTTTCCACAATTCTGAATCCAAAAATTGGAAGGAAATTGTCTCAATCAATAAAAATAAATTTTGTACCTGTAGGACCACTATTATGAGAAATAAAAAAAGAGAAATATTTAAATTCATGAAAATTTGAAATTTTTTTATACTTATTAGAAGCTTGTTGAATACTGTATATAAAAAATAAAATAAAAATAACATTATAAGATTTTTCTTAAAAAAAAAAAAAGGTTTTATAATCAGGATTATTTCACTGATCTCATAAAATAACATTTTGTCCCTTAAACTGATTGGGGTGTTGGTACTTGTCTTAAAGGGATTTTCCAAGTTATATAAATGTAAGGGCATGTGCAGAGACTGCTAAAAATCATAAACCAAGCCACAGTCTACTACCCCTCTTCCACCGATTCCAGCAGTGACCTCCATTGTACAGTGGAAAGGTGTCTGTATACACAGATCACTTGGTTCAGCGGTATACAGCACCTTCCTATTGAGGCCAGTGATTGGCTGCATTGGTGATGGAGCTATTAGGGCCAGTGCACACAGAGTTTTTTGGCGCTGATTTTGAAGCTAAATTCACCTCAAAATCAGCCTCCAAGAAAACCTCCCAATAGAGTTCTATTGGTAGGCTTTTTTGAAGGATGATGTTGAGGCAGATTCAGTGTCAAAATCAGAGCCAAAAAACTCTGTGTGCACTGACCCTTAGGAATTTCCCCATTGCTGATATGTAAGTTTTTTCGTATATATTGTGAGATGGTGAAAGGCAAAGTACTGGAGTTCCGTGATATCAGCCCCAGATTCCTGATTTATTTGTGGTGCAGGGTCGGTCTGGAGTAGGCCTCAGCCCAGGTGTGGGTCCTGAAGCTCATAAAAAGTTGCAGTGTCTGCACTTCAGGGCAGATACTGGGAGGAGAGGAAGTGACTGGGTCTGTCCTGACACTGAGATCCTTGTGTGTGGATGGTAGTAAGCTACATGTACAGTTAGTGTTTTCTGTTTAGTTAGCGCTCAGACGAGCAGGATTTTGTTTGAAGTTATTTTGCCTGAAGTTAAGGCAGTACTTTATTTTGCTCATTTTTGTGCCTGAAAAAATGGTTTATTTACTTTGCTGTTTTACTTAAATATATTGGTTTGCTGTAGGATGTGCGTCCCTGTCCTTGTCTCTGACTGGTTGGGTCTGCACCACTGCTTCTACCAAGCTACCTTCCCCACAATATATATATCACATCATGTTTGGTTATGACTTTGATGCATTTTTTACGTGGTGGTTTCTATAGTCTTTTATATACTCATGTAAAAACAGCTGCATTTGGCCCTTTGGTGCCTAAGACAGTCCTGAAACCATTTTTAATATGTATGAAGTTGATAGTATTCTAAATAGCACAAGTTAAAGGGTCTATGTTAGAACTTGCATTGAGGAGCTCCACGTTATGCAAAAGTGCAAAGTGAAAAAATGGCCCTATCCAGTTCTTATGAATATAATAATATTGAATATAAATTAACAGGGCAGATTTCTTTAATGCAGCAATCTTAATAAAGGCTCCAAGAGGTGTAAAGCATGCCTCTGGCACTAAAATGGAAATCTACACCAGTCAGAAATTGGCGTTGATTTCCTGTATAATTCATGCCATAAAACTGGCATGAGTTATAGTAAATATGTCGGGCACAGGCGTCCCAGGCCTGCCCCTTCCTCTGTCCACATTCTCAGAAAATAATCTTCTACACAAGACAGAGAAAACTTACAATGTGGAAATTTTATGGAAAGCTTTTCCTCTATTCTTTATACTCAGTGATAGAACAATTTTTAATGGAAAAGAGATCTATTAAATCTGATGTGAATGTGACCTTAGCCCATAGGGTCATAAACTAAAATGTATGAATCTAATGCTTGATTTTTGTATCCTTTATTGGTCAAAGTAGCATATAGAGTTGAGCCGATCTTGAGATTTCAGGATCTTTTTTAAAATCTGATTTTTGATCATTTTCCAGCCGATCCCGATCCCAATCGGTATCATGAAATTTCCTCGATCGCTGATTGTGATCGGATCTTTCCCAATCGCTTAACCCTATTGATGAATATACATGAATAGGGTTGAGCCGATCTTAAGATTTCAGGATCATTTTTAAAATCCGATTTTCGATCATTTTCCAGCCGATCGCGATCATGATCGCCGATCGGGATCCGATCTTTCCCCCCGATCGCACAACCCTAGTAGTATAAGATGCTTTGCATCTACAGTATAGTTCACATGCATGTGGCGTTCAATTGTATACAGAGATACAGCGAGGTTTCATATGGAATCCATACAAAATTAAGTATTGTCACATGCTGTAGTACAGACTTATGCACATACTTATAAACTTGCCAAGAACGTCCAGGAGGTTCCCAACGACTGGAGTGTATTCTCAGATTTCTAGAAGAGTGGACATGTCCCGGGCTTGGTGTAATGCTCCCCCATCTGCCAGACTCTGTTTTTTCATATGTAACATGGGAACACCAAACATTGACCTCACATCAGACAAAGAGGAGTGACACATCACAAAAGGGGGCATGTCAAGCCTCAAAATATTGTATGCTTTCTCAAATGTTGGCTATTATGCTTGAGCAAAAAATACAGTACCCCCTGAGGGCTCCATGAAGCAGAACATAGTCATAAAACAGATTCTCCAGGACTAGGTGGCTCTTGGTACATGGATTTTGTCATGTGCATAAGTCCTTAAATCAATAACATCCTCAAACTCCAGAAAACTTTTGATTTTTGTCTAGCACCTAGGTTAACAGTCTCAGCATCTGCAGACTCCAGCACATAAGTAAAAAAAAATGATATCACTGTGCGTGTTTTGCAAGACAAAACTGAAAGGAATATTTTTTTCAAATAAACTCATCTTTAATTCTGGTCCAATTGAGCGCGTCCTGGGCTCACTCCGAATAACTGCCTATAAATTATAAATAATCTTGTACTAGACACACAATCCGCCCCATGGGGCTTTTTTTTTTTTGTCACTGTGGGACAACATTCCTGGATGAATAACATGATGTACATCTTTCTTTGACCATCGAAGGTCTGGGATTATTCAATCCAACCATTTTTATATTTATGAATCTAACCCTGCTTGAAGCCTTTATGACTTTGAAGAATTGTGTATTCCTAAGTTTGACTTTCTGAAATATCTGTTTTGCATCTCATCTCAATGATAGGCACTGCTACATTGTATCACTGTCACTGTGTATTAGTAGAAGTTTTTTTGCAAAGCTCTTCTTGGTCTCCTGATTTATTTATCAGATGTGTAGATACTATATAAACTAGATTTTCTCCACCAAATTCAGTCAGACTAGTCAAGCTCTCTCGGATTTTGAGTAAGGTGATCAGGGTATATACAGAAATTGTTCAGCTTAAATTAGTTATTGACTTTTTCAATCGTGGTTTGTTAGAAGAGTCAAGAAACACTGTTTTAAGGCCAGGGCCCCATGTTGCAAAAAGACCACGATTTACAATGCCTGCAAAGTGGATAACCCAATCTACATATTGCTGAAAAATATCCGCAGCGGAAATGCTGCGATCTCAAAAAACATAGCATAAATTGCTGCATGTCAATTATAGCGATGAAAACACTGGTGGTTTCCATTTAGACATAATAGGGACAGAAAGTCAGCAGAGGAAAACTCTCCAGAATTTCTGTGAAAAGTGCTTCAGAAAAAAAACGCAATGCGTTTCCACCACGGACCTTTCGGCAACGCATTTTGGCTGCTGTTTACTACTTAGGGGCTTACCCTTACAATACAACCACAGGGAAGATAAGGCATTACATGTCACCTAATGAAATGATATGGACTGTTCCTGTAATGTATTGTTGTTTCAAGTCCTCTGGAGGAAGAGATAGATGCACCATTTCCCTGAAAAATCTGTTTTTGGACCTGCGTTTCTATCTACTTGGACTCCCCCACCAAGTCCATGAGAAGCTCACATGCTCTACACCCTTACAGCTGCCAAATCCCAAAATGCACTGTTCTAGAACAGACAACATCTCTGTCTTGTGCTGACCTCTACACTTGAATCATATCAGTACATTGGAATATCTTAGGCCTCTCTTCCATGACTATATTGATAAATTGTAAAAGACCTGCTCTCTTTGGGACCAGAACTGTAGTAACATTCCATTGTTATATCAATCACAGTGTAAATTACCCCCATGGCGCTATTAGGTCAGAGCAAGAGACATAGGGTCATTTTTGTATTATTTTGCTGTGCATTTACTTACATGTGATGATTACTAGTTTTTGTACCAACTAGCCTTAACTGTTGATTCAATGTCACAGATCACTGGATTTATGTTCTGTTTGGTTAATGTAAATACATTAAAAACCTTTAGTAAAAAAAGAAAGTTGAAAAAAGAAAAAGGCTGATTTTTGAAAAATGCAAATGAGGCTGAAGTGCAATGGGGCATGTCAGAGCCTCCGAGGTCTCTGCACTCAGGTTTACATACAAAGGCTCTAGCATGCCCCAGTGCACTCCAGCTTAATTAGAATATTTGGAAAAACAACTTTTTCAAGGAAATAGTGTATCTGTCGGATTATCTATCTATTATCAAGGTATGATGGTGTTCGGCATAATGTCCCCTAGACTGCGTAGTGTTTGGTTTGATTTCAACATTCCTTATGATAGACTCCCTTTAAGTAAAGGGTCCACTCTATTAATTTGAAACATTTCTTTGAAAATAAAAAAAGATCACACATAGATACATGGGTCTACTCACTCAAAATCGGATAACGATAGACATCCAAGATGACTTACGTTAAGCAGTGGCTTAGGGAGTTAAACTGAGCAAGCTAAGGAAAGGCTCATAGCAATTGGTGGCCTAGTAATCCATGTGCCCCATGTGCTGAGTGCCAGGAGGGGCACCAACAACCTACTCTGTCTTGTGTTTAAAGGGCTAGGTCATCAAACTAAATCTTTGCCATAGGTAACAGAAAACCTAATTACAACTCAAAATAAAGTGATTGTCCTCCTTGGAAAGGTTCATTTTGTTAAAGTGTCTTGTGTAGAATCATGAATAAATGTGACCTTTTCCTAGACCAAATTCAAGATGTATGATAGACTATGGTAGACTTTTTATGTGAACTTGTATGGTCAATATTGGTATTCTCCTTTCCTAAAAATAACTTCTCCTGCAAGTAAAAGCTCACACAGATGAATAAAAGGAAATAAAAGCTCACATGGATTAATAAATCAAAGTAAAAGCTCAGATGGATTATTGCTGGAGAGATTATTTACATATGCATATAGCTCCATTTTTCCGATTTGTTGAAGACTGGTCACTTTCGTTTCAACATATGACTCATAAGTCCCTGCCTGCTCACTTTACTACCCAACTCTGCTCATCATAGATGTTCCTCTCGAATCCACCTCTCCTTCTCCATTTTGGCAGGTTCTCTGACCTTTGACCTCCACACAATATCCCACTGATATTTTAGATTTACATAGTTACCTCTTAAATTAACCATGAGCTTTTATTAATGGGAATAGTCTCTCTAGCACCAGGTATCCTCCATTATCAAATTTTCATACTTCCACCTGAGGAACATTGCAAAAATCCAACAGAAGACTTCCCTACACCGGTCCATGTCTTCATAACCTCACGTCTAGAATACTATAATGTCCTATATAATGGTCTTCCAGATAAAGAAATTCATCTCCTTCAGCTATTCCAAAATGCTACAGCAAGGTAAATAATCAAATGCCCCCGACATGCTCCCATAGCCCCCATCCTCTACTCACTGTACTAGCAGCCCATAAAATGGAGAATAACTTTTAATGTCTGCTTGATGACCTTCAAATCCATTAACAACTTAAAGAACTTCTGCAGCCCTGTAAACTTTGCCAACCTCTCAGATGAGAAGGCACAAAAACATTGTCCGTTCCTAGGATCCATCTTATATGATTTGGAGCCAGAGTCTTCTGCCATCCAGCCCCCACTATCTGGAACGCATTATCCGGACCGATCATAGAGATCTCATCCTTGGACAATTTAAAATCAATGCTCAAAACTCATCTCTTTATTCTGGCATTTCGGGGAAAGTTTCACAATACTGTATTACTATTTAGTTAACCACCAGAATGAGCTTTGAGTCTATTGTGAGAAAAGCATATTATAAATGGATGTTGTTGTTATATTTTTGTATTTTGTACAAGACCTCTAAGATGGTTAAAAACTTTAAAATGCTGCAAAATTTTCAATATCTGATATTGTTAAATGTTTACTTGTCCACAAAGTTAAAGGTTTGTTTTTTGTGTTTTTACAATTTTAAGTTTCAATATGTTTTGTGTTTTAGGACCACATTGTGGTGCCAATAAACTATTTTCAAGTAAAAAAAAAAAAGTTTATGGAAAAACCTCTTTAAGGGACTCGCCATACCTGTTAATGTGAAGCACATGTTGCTTGATACCATCAAATATTTCTGATACTCCTCCACTTCTTGCTTGGTACTTAATTTATTCGTGCATATTATGCATTTACCATGCTCATTAACGTATTACCTTGCTATATACAGGAACTTTTTCTTGAGAGTTGCAATTAGTGATAAGCATATATTCTTAAGTCGATTTTCCCAAATTCCACCTGTAATGTGAAGATCTTCTGATTAGTAAACTTGAATCAGGCTTCTGCGACTCTAACTAATTTGCTTAAATTACTTCTCATGTTATCACCTGAGCTTAGATTGCGAAAGGAATGTCCCTCAAAGGCATCTTACAAGATTTAAAGTGTAATACTACCAAAATTCAGATGTATACTTAAAGGGGTTTTCCTACAAAATAAGTTATCCCCTATTCATTGGATAGAGAATAACTTGCAGATCAATGGGGAGAACAAGAGAATATTTCATTCATTCAATCTGAATGGATTGTTTATCAGACTGCATGCACACTGCTCCATTCATGTCTTTTTTTAATTTTTTTTTTTAAATGTAGATTGTGAGCCTCATATAGGGATCACAATGTACATTCTTTTTTTTAAATTCTTTTTCTCCTATCAGTATATCTTTGTTGAATGGGAGAAAGTCCACACAAACACAGGGAGAACATACAAATTCCTTGCAGATGTTGTTCCTGGTAGGATTTGAACCCAGGACTCCAGTGTTGCAAGGCTACAGTGATAACCACTGAGCCACCGTGTCGCACCTACTGCTCCATTCATTTCAATGGGAGTCGATAGGCAAGCGCTGTACTTTGGCTCTCTCCATCGCTTTTATTGAAATGAATGGAATGGTGCTTGCTCGGCCTGACCACCACTCCATTCACAACGGGGGACAATAGTGCCTCACTTTCCTGGTCAGAGGGGTCCTACTTATCTGCAAGTTATCCTCTATCCTATAGATAAGGAATACCTTATTTTGTGCTGTCTCAACCTTTGAAGTCTCTTTCAAGGGATAGTCCAATCAGAAGGATCCTGGATTTCACTGCAAAATCTCTCAAGAGAGCAGAGCTCCTAGGAGGTCCCATCCATTATGTTAAGACAATCCCCTTAACGTGAAACATATTTATATGATAAACATCACTAGTAACTTCATATGACTGATATCGCTCCTCCCATGAACATTGTGGAATCCCATTGTATTTTATTGCTCATAATGCAAGATTTTTCATGCATAGGTACCTCAAGACATGGCAGTAAAAAATCATAGCCCCCAAACCCCTTAGCCAATTAAATTCTCCGGATCTCCGGGTTAACTTCTCAATCTTTTGATCAGAGTGAGGAGCAGAAGATGGTCTATCTTTCTATAGCTACTATGTGATCAGATTATAAGGGGTAAGAAGTAGAGATGAGCGAGTAGTATTCGATCGAGTAGGTATTCGATCGAATACTACGGTATTCGAAGTACTTGTACTCGATCGAGTACCACTCGCTATTCGAATGGAAAAGTTCAATGCAGAACCAGCATTGATTGGCCAAATGCTATACAGTCAGCCAATCAACGCTGGTTCTTCTCCTACCTTTAGAAGTCTTCTTCGTGTAGCTTCCCCGCGGCGTCTTCCGGCTCTTCATTCACTCTGTCAGGCATCTGGCCTGGGCAGAGCCGACTGTGCATGTCCGCTTGTAGTGCGGGCATGCACAGTCGGCTCTGCCCAGGCCCGATGCCTGGCAGAGTGAATTCAGAGCCGGAAGATGCCGCGGAGACGCTGCACGGAGAAGACTTCTCGGAGGATCCAGCCCGACCCTCACTCGTGGACTTGCTACGTATAATTAGATCGAATGTTGCCTACCCCTGAAATGAGCATTTTCCCCCCATAGACTATAATAGGGTTCAATATTCGATTCGAGTAGTCGAATATTGAGGGGCTACTCGAAACGAATATCGAACCTCGAACATTTTACTGTTCGCTCATCTCTAGTAAGAAGGAACAAGTAAGAATTGTACAAGAAAGACAATATATATTTCAGTTGTGCACATCTTCAAGCACTATTCTTTCTATCGGAAATTAATGGAAACCCCAACAGGATCCTTTCATGCCATTGATGACCACTTGAATCTGTGAAGATGGATGTGGCACACCGCCATGCACTACATTTGAATGGGAAGCCATGACAGTAGTGTGAATAAGATGCAAACATACAGTCCTATGAAAAAGTTTGGGCACCCCTATTAATCTTAATCCTTTTTAGTTCTAAATATTTTGGTGTTTATAACAGCCATTTCAGTTTGATATATCTAATAACTGATGGACACAGTAATATTTCAGGATTGAAATGAGGTTTATTGTACTAACAGAAAATGTGCAATATGCATTAAACCAAAATTTGACCGGTGCAAAAGTATGGGCACCTCAACAGAAAAGTGACATTAATATTTAGTAGATCCTCCTTTTGCAAAGATAACAGCCTCTAGTCGCTTCCTGTAGCTTTTAATCAGTTCCTGGATCCTGGATAAAGGTATTTTGGACAAACAATTCAAGTTCAGTTAAGTTAGATGGTCGCCGAGCATGGACAGCCCGCTTCAAATCATCCCACAGATGTTCAATGATATTCAGGTCTGGGGACTGGGATGGCCATTCCAGAACATTGTAATTGTTCCTCTGCATGAATGCCTGAGTTGATTTGGAGCAGTGTTTTGGATCATTGTCTTGCTGAAATATCCATCCCCGGCGTAACTTCAACTTCGTCACTGATTCTTGAACATTATTCTCAAGAATCTGCTGATACTGAGTGAAATCCATGCGACCCTCAACTTTAACAAGATTCCCGGTGCCGGCATTGGCCACACAGCCCCAAAGCATGATGGAACCTCTACCGAATTTTACAGTGGGTAGCATGTGTTTTTCTTGGAATGCTGTTTCTTTTTGGACGCCATGCATAACGCCTTTTTTTATAACCAAACAACTCAATCTTTGTTTCCAAAATGAAGTTGGCTTCTCCAAATGTGCTTTTGCATACCTCAGGCAACTCTATTTGTGGCGTACGTGCAAAAACGGCTTCTTTCTCATCACTCTCCCATACAGCTTCTCCTTGTGCAAAGTGCGCTGTATTGTTACCGATGCACAGTGACACCATCTGCAGCAAGATGATGCTGCAGCTCTTTGGAGGTGGTCTGTGGATTGTCCTTGACTGTTCTCACCATTCTTCTTCTCTGCCTTTCTGATATTTTTCTTGGCCTGCCACTTCTGGGCTTAACAAGAACTGTCCCTGTGGTCTTCCATTTCCTTACTATGTTCCTCACAGTGGAAACTGACAGGTTAAATCTCTGAGACAACGTTTTGTATCCTTCCCCTGAACAACTATGTTGAACAATCTTTGTTTTCAGATCATTTGAGAGCGGGCTGTCCATGTTCGGTAACCATCAAACTTAACTGAACTTGAATTGTTTTGTAGAAAGAAATGGTCCAAAATACCTTCATCCAGGATCCAGGAACTGATTAAAAGCTACAGGAAGCAACTAGAGGCTGTTATCTTTGCAAAAGGAGGATCTACTAAATATTAATGTCACTTTTCTGTTGAGGTGCCCATATTTTTGCACCGGTCAAATTTTGGTTTAATGCATATTGCGCATTTTCTGTTAGTACAATAAACCTCATTTCAATCCTGAAATATTACTGTGTCCATCAGTTATTAGATATATCAAACTGAAATGGCTGTTGCAAACACCAAAATATTTAGAACTAAAAATGATTAAGATTAATAGGGGTGCCCAAACTTTTTCATAGGACTGTATACAACCTATTTAGTTTTGAAAAATATAATTCTGTTATTTATTGAAATATCTTTATGTGGAAGAAATATTTGCCACGTAAACAAGGCATGGGATTCTTATGGAAATCAAATTCTTAAACGCGACCTGCTTGACAAAAGCTAGGGCACGCATGTAACACATGATACCTGTCATGGGTCATCCACTCATTTTTATTCACACTGTGATTCACAAAGCTGAGAAGAAATGTTTTATCTAAAAAATTAATAATGTTCATTCTCTCTGCAAAACCTCTTAATTCTCGTCACACGTGTCAGGGTAAGAAGTCTATGCGCTGTCAAATCCTAATAACAAAAATTTCATTTTTCTGGTTTTTTTTCCATTCTGTGTTTGAGGCCCCATAGGATAAAAACTATTCCCTTGCTGGATTTCACCTTTTAGTATTAACCTGTGTCATTACCTTCCAATGTCCCTCCCTTTATATTGCTTTTTATTAAGAACATTTCTCTTCAACAAAAGCAAAAGCTTTAATCGAATGTGACAGATCCAACACTTGTATTGGAGCTCAGCATTATAATTGTATTATGGGCTGGGAATCTATTTCAATATATTCCTCATATAATGTCCTGGTGATATTGATTCAAATATCAGATATTGCAACTGAACTGAATGTCACCATTTAGATCAATCGAACTTTATGGTCAAATTTTAATTATGGAATGCTAATAATACATTTTAAATAATTTTACTATCATCTTAATGCACCAAAAAAAAGAAAAAAAAAAAAAAAAGAAGCAACATTAAGTAATTCTACTGTTTTTTGTATGCAGCGTCTATGCAGAATGCAAACCTATGTATCGTCACGGTAATAGGATACATACAAATCCTATACAGACCTATCCTGATATTACACTTTCTTCCATCTTTTTCAATACCTCTTGATAAAAATATTTGCTAGGATACAAGAATTAGGGGGACAGGGGAGAGGTTGTGTAATTTATTTATTTATTTCAAAATTCTATATTTATAACTATTTTTGGAAACAAGAATAAAAAATGGCACCCAGACCGTGTGTTGACAGAGGGGCCACTCCACACAGGGAGGGCTTTAGGTTAGCAAGGAGAGAGTTAGTGAAAAAGTGAACTCACACGGAAAAGGAATGGAACAGTTAGAGCAGGGGTAGGGAACCTTTGGCTCTCCAGCTGCTGTGAAACTACAAGTCCCAGCATGCTCCATTCACTTCCGTGGGAGTGTCCAATAAAGTCACGTCTTCATGAAGATGTGATGACAAGCATAAAGTTGGGCCATCTGATCCACCATTAAATGTCAAATGTCATTAAATGTTCTATTTTTTGTAACCAGAGTCTGAGAAAGGGTGGTTCTGGACTTCTCCATAAGGCTGGTACACAGATGTCTCACAATAGAGACCTTGTAGGACTTCAGAGAAATGCCACTCAGATGAAGTAGTCTGGAGAAAAGGGGAAGATATAATCTGTGAAGGAGGAGGTGATTCTCCAGACTTCATGTCAAAAACCAGATAAATTCAGACAACTCCAAACTATATGAAGTGTGTTTGCTGAGCATCAGCACCAGGAGGGCACCAAGGGCCTCAGCATATGTAGCTTGGTGGGAAACTGATACCATCAGAATAGGATCTTATGGCTTTCCTTCTGAAGTCTACTGGATTTGTTGAAACTGTGAGCTAGGTGAAACAGGCTGGCTCTATTGGTATCAGAGACGGTAATTCCTAAGCTTAATTCCCAATGGTAAAGGTAGGCTGTAGAAGGAGGTCGGTAGGCAACTCCAACATGGCATAGATAAAAAGATAGGAAGTGTCGAACCAAGTCAGAACACAGAGACTCAAAGTCTGTTTTAACATGAGCGTATAAGGAGGGGTTTGATGGGAGGTCAAGAAGTGACATAGCTGACTTGCCTCCAAAAACCTAGGGAAAAAAAAGTTCTTCAAGTGACAACCATGTGCCATTACAGAGGAAGTGCTAAGCCCTGTGTCGACCTACATAGCACCAATGAAGAAAAAAGGAGTCATTTGTTCTGGGAGCAAATGATGGTTTGTGAAGTACTGGGACAGAGGAGATGTTTGGGGGGCATACGTGAGTGGTAGAAAAGGTATGTGTCGCAACTCGCATAGTAAGAGAAATAGTGAAGTGGGTAAGTAGGTCATGGGTAATGGCGGGCAACCAAGGGACAGAGACAAAAAGGAACCGCAAAGAATAAGGTTTCTAGGCCGATCCTGAGTTAGAGTCAGCATGGCAGTCCCAGTAAATCACCTAAGAGGGGTGGACAGAAACATAATATGCATAGATATTCAGGAGCATGACACCACCTGTGGACTTACAATGGAAGAGGAAAGAGCTCGCCATCCATGCAGGTTCATTGGCTGATACAAATTTAGTTAAGAGGGATGAAAGTTTAGAAAAGAACTCCCTAGGGATGTAAATCTGGAGAGTCTGGAGGATATAGAGAATAGTTGTAATTCATTTTAAATATGAACACCTACCAAACCAAGTGAATGTGCGATGGGATCATCAAGATTGGATTTAATAGACTGGAAAAAGGGGAGGGAAATTGGCCTGATAGAGACCAGAGAACCAGTTAGTTAGTTAGTTAGTTAGTTAGTTAGGTAGACCTCAAAATATTTTTAAAGGAGAGAGCCCAGGGATATGATAGAGTGAGGGATTCCACCATGAAAGGTTTAAGAGACACATTAAGGGCTACTGACTTCTTCAGGTTGATCTTGGAGTTGGAGGAGGAGTATAGGGCGGAGTAGGTCGGCAACGTGGAGATCAGGTTAGGGAGAAAAAACACAGGGTTGGTGACCAAATACATAAAATTGTCTGTGTCAGTGGCCACCTTGCGTCTGACTCCCCCCACCTCAACACCCAAGACATCAGGGTATAGTATGACATATGCAACATGGGTGATTCTGACACCCTTCAAATGCTGGTCTATACATTGTCATTAAAAATTAAAAGAGGACTTGAGGCCCTGTGCTGCAACTAATACAATGTACTAATTTCAACCCCTTGTCAACATTTAGGACACTGGTCCAGGATCGCATAGATGTATTCATCTCAATAGCTACGCTAATGTCCTTTATTACCCTTGAATACCGGGGTGCTGATGAATTTCAATGAAAGTGGTCCAGATAAGGCCTCCAGGTCTGTCCTCTAAACATGCTTGCCACATTTTAATAAAATGTGCTTTTATTGTGCAAAAGTAGACATTAAAAAACTAAATAAATGTGGGACAATGAATTTTAGTTGGGGTTATTTATATATCAGGAATTGATTGGATCGCATATAGAGAGTAATGTATCCTTTAGCCAATGGTAGTGTGAGACAAGACGGCATGGGTGCAAAATAATTGAAATAATTGATGTGAGCAAATTCACATTGAATAACTGATCTAACTTTTGATTTCAGGTTATTTTTTGAAAAATTGGCCAGTCCCAAGTTAAAATGTTATATATCGAGTATGTTGAACACTAGGGAAATTAACTAAAGTTTTTAACTTCTTTCTATATACCAAAATGACGCCATTGGAAAATGTAACTTGTCCTACAAAAAAGTTCTTATATGAATATTTAAAAATTATGGCTCTCAAATGCCATTACTGTAGAAAAAAAGGGGGCCTGTATCCCCAAAATAGTGCACTTTGAGTAGCATTTTCATGGCCTAACTCTTAGAGAAGGATGGTGATTTGGGACAGTGTCATTATCATTTTATCTCTGCATTTTTCTGCATTTTTTTGTATGGATATCAGGCGGTATCCCAGGGGACCCCATTATAATCTATGAGGTACGCGGGTTTCTATGGGTATCTGCTTTTTAAAGTAGATTAGGTTTCCATTTGTGGGGGTCCCCAAGCATACGGAACACTAGCGTAATTACTATATGTAACTATGTATGTCACTGGTTCTATGGTGTCCTAAATTCTGTTTAGTAGAATTACAGAGAGTCGGGTTCGCAGTCTAAAATGTATCCTTCCATTGGGAACCACCATTAGTCAAAGAGGTAATTAATATTAATAATGAGGTATTAATATGTAAATATCCCCCTATTTAATAACCAGACACATAATTTAGTCTTATAATGATAAGATTATTTCAGTAAACTTAAAAACTGCGCGACGGCGGGAAAAAAAAATTGGATTCCCTTTTAAGTCATTAACAGATTGGTTTTAGAATTTATGTTACTCGTGCCTAACAAATCAAGTATAAAAGCTTCTAAAACGTTCTCGCCTGAACCAAATTACTCATTCTCTCCTGCCGTAAAAGCCTTCAGCTAGAAACTGACCAAAGAATTTTAAATATCTCATTATATGATTGTGTCATTGTTCAAAGTGTCCCTAAATGAGATTAAACAATATTCACACAGGGGTTGTGTATGCTCACCTTCATTTAAATTAGCCATAATGATTGATTTTAAAGGACAAGCGTAGAATTTTTTTTTTTCCTTGAATGACTTTCTAATAATATCATATACAATTCCTGGTGATTATTTTTAGAAAATCCGTGTAATTGAAAAATTTGTTATAAATTTGTTTAAAATTTTTGGTAAAAAACACCTAAAAATGGAATCAAATTAAAATGATAGGGCCGCAGGTGGTAGGTAGCTAGTAGCTAGTCTTTCCTTTTGCCTGTGGCAGAGATATACAGTAGATTACTCCAGGGCTAAGGCTGCTTTCACACTACTGATACCAGGCCTGTGTGAGAGACAGATTTCCCAGCCTGTACATCTGTACATTATGCCAGGAGAGTTCAGGCCTAGATATATATCATGCTAGAAGTCCCTGTCTCCCAGCTACATACTGTCTTATACGTTACTTACTATGAAACAGTATGTTGATGAGAGGCAGGGACTCCTAGCATCATACATAACAATAATGCTAGGATTCCAACGCACAACATAGTGTACAGGCCAGGAAATCTGGGGCTGACATATACCACGCATCACATTCAAGGCTAGTAGTGTGAAACTTGCCTAAGGCTATGGCCTCACGTAGCAGGCCACAGCTACAACATTCTTTCCCGTATCACTTTTCACAGAAAGTACGCAAAGTTTCCATGTTTTTCAAATTTATGCAATTTTTTTAAATTCTTATTAAACGGAGGTAGGACTTAGGCTACATTCACATTGGAGAGTCCACCGAAAATGAGCAGACGAAAAATTCCTGCACAGAGGCTTTATTTGTTGAAGAGTTTTCCCTGGGTTAGGTTATCAACTGAAAATCATTGGGGGTTAAACCCTAGATCCCCACCAATCAGCTGCTTCAGTGCATCATTGGGCTGAGTGCTACGGTCTTTTCACAGAAAACCATGCACAGCATTGTTCATTGTACAGTGGTTGTGCTTAGTATTACAGCTCAGTACTAATTATTTGAGTGGCAGGCTATGAGACTGATGAACACGACATCCCATGGCCAGTGAAACAGAAGTGGGACTCAGGCAGCACCCTTATTGCTATAAACACCAAATCCTCAGACCTGTCCTTATTTCTGCCATCCAGAAATTCAAATATGCTCCACCTATCAGCTACTATAAATTTGTGGTATAAGTTGTAGCAATTTTTCGGCCCTTTGGAGTCTCCATCCCCTTCTGCTAAGCCGTACTTACTTTTCAAAAAAGTAGCAAACATTGCATAAAATAAAAAAAATGTTGCAAATGTTTATGAAAATAAGGTGTGTACAAAATCTACAACTTTTTTCCATCACAACTCTGGTATACAACCCTCAATTAATTAATCATTGAAGCTTATGGGGCAAATGGTACCATGTATTAATCTGTACAATGTACTGGAAAGCGGGAAAAAAATTCTAAATCAGATGGAATTGAGAAAGAAATGCAGGATCACCATTTTACTCTGAGTTTTGTTTTTACAGCTTCCATTATGTGTTACAAATGCTATGCTATCTGGACCCAGAGGAAAAAATACACAGGATGGGAGCGCTCCCTTGATAGGACGGATTAGTATATCTTTCTGTGGTCTTATGATCAGTTTCTCCGATCCGACCAATGGCCACACTTCCCGATGAATTGGGGATTGTCTGTATAGTTGATTCCAAGTGATATGAGGGTCGCAAAGGACACCTGGGGTAACTGACTGAGAACCCGAAGGCCGTATTGTGTCGGTAGGTACAGTGTGTTGGTAGTGAGGACTGAAATTCAGTCAAAAAACCAGGTGGCGCACTCCTCGTAGATACAAAACAGGCAGGGATTATAAATAGTATGATGTTTATTGAGTAGATAACTCGTTTTGGAGTTTTTACTTTATAATGCTATGCTACTGTGGTACTGCTAGGGGCACTATGCTCCATATTTGGTGGGATTGTGATGTCCTTCAGCCGTTCTGGGACGCAGTATTCTCATTGTACTCCAAGGTATGTGGGCGCCGTTTCTCCCCAGCTGGCTCTTCTGTCGGTCATCCCTGGTAAGCTGTCAGAGCTGGTAAGCTGGTAAGCCGCCAGGGCTGTCATTCCGAGGCACTGGCGCAGCTCTACCCCCCCCCCCCCATCCATGCTCGAATTCCTCCAGGAGTTTCTTTTTATCCGGAGGATGGAAGCCTTGGTTGCGGAGGACTCCCCTGATTTCTCCAGTTTTGAGAGGCTTTGGCGGCCTTGGATCCTGTTTCAGGAGTCCTCTGACTTTTTTGCTTCTTTCTCTTAAACTGGGACGTGGCACCCCTTCTCCCTCCTCTCTCCTCTCTTTCCTTCTGGCTCTTCCCTTTGTGTCTCAGGTCATGTGTTTCCCTTTCTGTTTTCTCTTGTTCCGTTTTTGTGCTTTTCCTTTGTCTTTGCCCTTTGTTTCTCCTTCTTCCCCCGCTTTATATTGGTTGTCTGAGGTTGGTTTTGTTTGACAGGTTTTCTTGTTCATCTTACCTGGGCAATATGTGTATACTGATCTGTTGTCGTGGCTTGGGGGTTCCCCCCTCGGCCGCTTTCTTTTTGTATGCCCTTGTACTTTGCCTATTATTTTGCCTGTTGATTTGTTTTTGTATTTTACGAATTTGAAAAATCTTCAATAAAATCAGTTTATACATAATGCTATGCTAGCTTTATTCTCCATGTGAGTATGATTACAGTGATACCAAATGTATTGTTAGGGAATAGCCAGATGATAATTCCCCATAAACTGCTAGCGAACCTTGGAGGAAGGGGCACAAGGGACAGTGAGCCCTAAGCTGAAGCCCCCAACTGACCCTTCCTATTGCCAGGCCCTATCCTACGTAATAGGCGGCAACCACGAAGACAGTCCCTTCCTGTATAAGTGATACACAAAACGCAGACAAGACGAACAACAACAAAGGGAGGACAGCTAGCCAGGGTTCGGTAACAGTCGAGTGATGCAGTGCCAAATCGAGTCCAAAAGAATTGTCAGTAGGGAAGCCAGAGGTCAAGGATTAGAATACAAGTAAATAAACAGCAAGGGAAACCAGCAAGCAAGAGGCAATAACCGGCACCAGTGTGAATGTGAGCCAAGACTAAATATGGGAGGAAGAACCCGCCCTGAACCTGACAGGAAGGCAGGCTGTCAATCACAGGCAAGACAAAATCAAACCACTGAATGGACAGAGGCAACAAGGGTAGAAGACGGGTGTGGTGCAAATACAATTACAGAACTAGAGCCGTGTTCACACAGTGCAACTAAAAACTTCAAGCAAATGATCAAACTGCACCCGCCTCCTGCGCCACAGCACGCAAGCAGAGGGTGGCGCAGAGACCCGAACAGGCAAAGATGTTACATGTATATAGTTTTTTCATGTTATAATAACTACAAAAATTCTAAATATTAAAAGTAAAATAATACCATATTCTGACACCTGTAACTTTTTTATATCTAATTATACAGAGCTGTGTAAGGAGTCATTTTTTGCAGAACAATATATAGTTTTTTATTGATACCATGTTGTGAAATGTATGATATTTTGATCACTTTTTATTCAATTTTTTTAGGGAGACAAATCAGTGAATTCTGATTTTTTTCTTCCTGCTACTGCGTTTACCATATGGAACAAATGTTTTTATATTTTTACAGTTTCGGCATTTTTAGACTTGGGGATAACTAATGTGTTTATGTTTACTTTTATTTGTTTTCAATTAGATGTGATCTAGGGAAAGGGTGAGTTAAACTTTTTTTAAAAAAATAATTATATATATATATATATATATATATATATATATATATATTTCTAACCTCTTTTTCTTCTCTTTCTAGCCCCCTAAGGCTGAGTTCAGACAGGTTTTTGTGGTCAGGATTTTGATGCGGAATCATGCTCTTTCATCAGACATCCGCCTCGCGACACCTCCCTCCCGACTAGGCCCATTCATTTAAGCCTAATCCGGAGCGGAATGCACTGCACAGGCGCAGCTAGCCGTTTTTTGGTCCGTAATCTGAGATGGCCTCCATGTCAAATTCCGCTCAAACATGTATTTCAGTCTAAGACAAATTTGCTATGTAACTATTGAAACCTGTTGCAGGCTTCAGTAGTTACAAGACTATGGCAGGGCTGGGAGCCTTCAGTAGGCTATGGTAAGGGGACCACTCTTTCAATTGCTCTGCAGGGGGAATCTGGGCAAAGCCGTTAAAGAACATGAAATGGAAAGTGAAAGTAACCATTCAGACGCTGAGGTCGCATTTGACCATGGCATCTGAATGGTTAATGTGCCTGTGATCAGTGTCATCTTTGATCATAGGCAATGCTTCCGGGTCCCTGCTGTATGTAACAGCATGTACCTGGCAGCTAGTGCAAATGCTTTGTTTCACATCAGGCACCATATATTACATGTACATCCTGGTGCGTGTAGGGGTTAAATGCAAAGGTACAGTATAGGTTTAGCATTTATAATGTAGGTGCCATAACAAGATGTCTTTGCTTTTGATATCATCACAATTCCTTTAATTCAGAATTATTGATTATTTCGATTTATAGGCCAAAAAAGCTTTTTACCTGGCATCAAGACTCGTCTACCTCTGCATTCCTTTTTATATTTGGAGTACTGCACTCCAGGTTAAAGGAATTTTACATGTTTAAAAAGCTTCACCACTTGTACATAGACTCAACTAGAAACAATAAACTGAAGATGTCAGCAAAAGCAAACAGATTTCCATTAAAAAGTTCTACTTAATGATCATATTAACATCAATATAAATTTGAGATGAAAGTGTTTTTGAAAGGTGATGTAATTTAAAATAAATTAGTTACTTCTCGGTGTTTGCATCGAACCCGGTGAATCAGAAAGATGAAAATTAATCAGTCATTTATTTTGCAGACTATTATCTTTAAAAAAATCCATGGTGACAGAGAAAAAGATTAAAAAATCAGACAAAGGCAGAGCTAATAATGATGGTTCACCCTGTACTTACATTCTACAATATATATGGGTTTCCCAGAAGGACATTTATCACCTATCCACAGGAAAGATGATAAGTATCCAATTGCTGGGGTCCCATTGATGGGACCCCCACCAATCATAAGAACGGACTTGATTGCACTGAGGAGAGGTCTGAATGGAGTCGCGCTAGTACACCAAGATAGCCGAGTATAGCAGTCATTCGGTGAAGAGGAATGAGGGATCTTCATTCTCTTGCACAACTGGAGTCCTAGCATTGGTCTCCTCTGTGATCAGATTCTGCCATCTATAAATGTTGATTCTAGGAAAATCCCTTTATATACAAATCACCTACTATATTAAAATTCTTGGAACAGCTCCCTGGGCTAGTCTAGGAACACCATGCAGTGGATTCTGGTTGATTTTCATATAGAAACACTCAGATTTGCTCACAGCAAAGGCTCTCAACATACCATAGCTTTACTAACCCATCCTGGAGACCAGGTTCTGCTGGTCCAACTACATCTTCAAGATTATTTATTTGGCCTCAGAGAAGGACTTTAAAAAAAAATACAGCATGACATATGATTAGAACAAATACAAAAAGTGTGCGGGAAGAATAAACCCAAAACGGTACAACACCTGTCTATAGGTTGTGTCTTGTACTGGGGCTCACTCTTGTCAATAGTCTGTGTCTGGCATCTCTTACTGTTAGTTCACATCTGTGTGGTAATTTGTTCAGGGGAGTCCTCAAGGGGTGTGCAGTGAAAGCACATGGACCCCACAGACTATAATGGGGTCCATGTTTTCTCCGTGCGCTGCCCGCATGGAACATTCGGACAGAAAAGTAGATTGTGATCCGCTTTCACCGCACACTGCTTGCCAATGCATTCAGTAGGCTTTGGGGGGGTCTCCATGCGGACTCCTCCGAACAGATTACCAATGCAGATGTGAATGAGGCCTTAGTCTCCTTCACTTCAGTGGAGCAGAGCTGCACTACCAGACACAACCTAGGAACAAGTATGGCACTGTTTTGGAAGCACTACACACTAAATAAACTGTCTGGGGAGCTATTCCGTGAACGTTGTGCTAGGTTAACACCTGCATTCAGGTTTCTGTTTAGGGGCGTCCACTTGGTGACCCCCAGAATGAAAGATAATCCGCGGTTACCCAAGGAAACCTCTGGCCCCATAGACTATAATGGGGTCTGTTGAGTTTCTGCCCGAGAAGGGCGAAAAGCAGAATGGGGATCAGAATCCCCCAGCAGAGAGCAGGCACAGGTGTACACCTAGCCTTACATGAAATCTGCCAGGGGCTGGTGTGTTTTGCACAAATATAATCACGTCACGTGCAAATGTTTTATTGTATCCCTGTTGCTTATATTTGGAGTTCACATTATGCTTTATGGGTTTATCTAATACTTCACTACTAAAAGTAAACCTGATATTGCTTTCTGTCTTGCTGGTACACTGTTTTTTGGAACTGTTATATTAGTTATGTACTACCCCTTTAACAAGAATGTCATATTCATCCTTCTCACTTGTGTAATATAATGTTTAAAGCTGCAATACCAGACTCAGCCAAGGTAAAGAGTGGCAGTGTTACTGGAAAAGGAGTCATTTGTTCTAATATCATACAATCCCGTTCAATGCTTGAGCATGAAAAGTAGTATTGAAAGAACAACCTATTAGACTATATCACAGCAATTACGGCTCTTACTTTAAGGCTTACTACACTCCAAAAAGGGGTTGTTACCTGTGAAGGCATTAAAGTATCGAGCCAGTGAAACACCCTTTTATATGTTTTCAACAATTCTTAGAAGGTATAATTTGGGTTTTGTGATATATTTTTCTTTCTTTTTTTATTATTACTCCTACTAAAGTCTGACAAACCTGGAGAGAGAGAGTCAGATGTGTGTATAACTGTACTCACAAATTTAACTTAAATCTGTAATTTTTTTCCCAGCATTTCCTCAGAGAAATTAGATATTCTATTCACTGCATAAATTTTCAGGTTTTGCTAGCACGACACTCAGGGTGTTGAATTTTTTATGACAAAAATGCTGTAATAATTGTTGAACAGATGTAAGTGTTGGAGAGTGGGCTCTGCCAGACCTCATGAAACCTCTATTAGCAATTTAACCCTATCACTGCTGCCGCTGCACAAACAATGACTCTAATCAGTAGGCATCACCTCTATGCGTGTTTACGTTACGATTAAGAAAAAAATCCTTGGAGAATTTTAGCATTTTTAGGTGTCAAACGTGGATATAAAAAATCAGTAAATACGTACAGTAAATAGATAAAAATGAAATAAGAATACAATATACAATTTTTTTTTTAAAAAAAAGAACCTTAGGCTGCCTCTTCTATCACAGAATGGAATTGGTCAGCCCCCTACATGGAACACATTAATTTTATAAACTAATTGACTTGCGAAAAAATACGAAGCTTTAATGTAATGACTTGTACAAGTGACAAAATGAGGTCAATATGTGCCACGCAAATTTTTTTTTTTTTTTTTAAATCTCTAGTATTTAAGGGTAAGCTGCTACAAAAAAAATATATATTCTCAACCAAAGCGATGAGGAGTCAGCATTTGCACATTACAGGGTCCTCGGCAGCCCCCCTACTGAGTAGGATCTCATTAGGGATTGAGCAAGATTTTGTCCAGTAATTTTCAAACATGCAAATTCCTGTGAATCGGAGGTAAATCAGTGGGAGATGACAAACGACATGAGAGAAGGCAGCAGTGACAGCTCGTCAGGAGTGTAACCACACAACAGACCAAGTGGCAACTCCAACGTTGCCAACAGACCCGCCAGAGGAGAGTGCCATGGAGACAGCTGTCTGTATATAAGGAGAAGAAGCCGGCTTTTCTCTCTGCATGGGTCCTGCGATGCCATCCGCAGAGTGATAAGTGGTATTACTAAGTGGATTTGGGAAGTAGCAGACAATAGCAAGTCCAAAGCTATAATAAATGTCTTAGGCATGGTAATGCAGACAAATGTGAACACTGATATTCTCTGTCTCTAAATCAATGCAGATACGAATTTCTGATATAGACTTATATACAACGTTATATCACTTGATACCGTATATTCTTAAGTGACACAAGTTTCTTTATGACATTCCATGTAAACAGTCTGGATTTATACTTTGTGTACCCGCCACCCCCAGCCCTATTAATGCACTGTCTGCTACTACTAGTGAGTTCCAGGATTCTAATACCCATCTGTATAAAGTATAATGGAAAAATAGCAATGGTTCCAACCAGGTATACTATGTGTAAGTCAAAAGAAGACATGTAAATAATGAATCAGGTAGGGGACGCAGAAAGTATAATATATGTTATTAGTCATTGCCTGCCACAGGAACAAAACATTGCTTTTCTGCAGATCTTATGATTTACATAAAGTCACTGACTACTCGATACCTACAGGTTGCTCATTCACCTGCTCTACGACATTATCTCTGCCATATGGTTTCCTGTACTCACTAGTGTCCAGCCACTGCCTTCTACAAGATCAACATACACCTCTCCTGCTGTTATTCTCATGAGCGCAGTAACTACAAGATGTTCAACCTCTTTTTCTATAATAACTTCTTTATTATATTTAGGCCTGATTAATATTATGGAAATGAACAAGTCTCTTTCTCTTACAAGGTTATTTCATTATTCATATGGTCTTATTAGCTTTGGGATGTCCTCACATCACCATGTCATGCTCTGATCTGAAAAAGGGGAACACGGTAAAGTGATTGGTTCAAGACTAAATACTTACTGTAGAGTCAGTGGTCTCTGATTTCCAGCATCTTTCCTCTTGGTCAGTGTGATTAAAGTACTCATGTCCTCTGCTGCAATCTAGCCATTACTAGATGCTTCCTTCCTCACCTTCTGCTTGTCTGTACTCTTACAGGGCCAGTGTGCATGCCGCAACATTTATCTAAAGCCTATCACGTGTCTAAAAGGTATACAAGGACACCTGTGCCTATGGGAGAGTGCCTGAGCAATAAGGTAACTAGTCTAGTTTCCATGGAGGTGTAGCTCTGATACTGTAAGTTTGATTATAAGTCTCTCTCCCTGTGCATGCCTTCACCTCTGTCTGTTACCCATATTAATGCTCTGTCATCTGCTTTATTGCCTGGGTTGTATGTATTGTATGAACTCCACCTGTCTTGAACTGAGCGTGCCTTTGACCAGATCTCTGCCTGTCACCCTGGTATGCAGCACTTGTGTCTCTTGACCCACCTTGGTGGATAACGACTGACTGAAGACTGCTCCTACTGTTAGTGACCTGGTTGTCTTCTGCAGGGAAGTCCAGATTCCTGTATAGGTATTAAATGGTGAATTTCAGAAGACCGCTTAGAGAATGTCCTCGGTAGTAGCCCCAAGCAAAATCTGTTTGATGGCACAACCGTTGTATTACATTAGCTAATTGATTTTACCACATCAGCTAATATGAGGAAAGTTAAGATTTTAGTGGGGTTTATAACAACTGCTATCCAACAGTTTTCTCTTTCCACATTAAAACAATATAAGTTCACAGCTTCCTTGGAAGTTTTATCAGGATTCTCTTGTTCAGATTTTGTTACAAAAAACCCTATAAGCGCCTCTTTTCATCTGATACCAAAACAGAATCCCAACAGTCCCCATTACAGTCAAATGAATCCAGTGCCAGACTGGAGTTTCTAAGGCCCACCAGTAGATTTATTTCCAGGGGCTTGCTATACAGCTACATGCAAATATTATCTTCCTCCCACTGACAAGTTCCTAAATCTGCACTGACATATACTTTTTTCAGAACTAGCCTGCTACATAGTCCTTCCGTTGGATTATTTCTAATCTGTGGTCTTCTCAGTAGCCTGCTGACTCGCTCTAGCCTTAGACTAGGGCCCCCTTAGTGTTGTAAGTTGACTAGTGATGAGGACTCTGCCGTGACAATAAGATTATGGGACCCAGGAGGGAAAGTAGTGGCATAGCTGTCTCTGTGCCCTGCTCTCCTGTGGGCCTGTCTGAGCCTGATGGGAAATGTGAGATATTTGAGAGTGCCTTCCACACCTCTAGAACAATTGTTTTATTGTATATACATTCTATATGTGCACATCTATGCATGTCTCCATGTATTTGTGGGTACAACTATGTATATAAAATCCTCTGTAGACTTTCATTACCCATTTCATTACTCTCAGTTGGAGCGCATACTTTATCATTTTACAATTTGGACATTATTATTATTATTATTATTTATATAGCACCATTAATTCCATGGTGCTTTACATTTGTGGGTTTGCATACAGTACACAAAATATACAGACAAATATAATATACTAATAATGACTGTCTGGCACATTGGGGTAGAGGGCCCTGCCCACAAGGGCTTACAATCTATGAGGGAAGAGGGATAGAGACAGAAGGAGAGGGGGAGACAGTTCAGATAGTGGTGTGGTGATAGTGTTATTGGAGGTTGTAGGCCTTCCTGAATAGGTGAGTCTTCAGGGCCTTCTTGAATCCTGTGATTGTGGGGGTCAGTCTTATGTGTCTTGGTAAGAAGTTCCAGAGTATGGGGGATGCATAGGAGAAATCTTGGAGACGGTTGTGTGAGGAGCGGATGAGGGCACGTAGTGGGAGATTAGGTCAGAGATATATGGAGGGGACAGGTTGTGGATGGCATTGTATGTTAGCATTAGTAACTTGAACTCAATTTGCTGGGCAATGTATAAACAATGAAGGGATTGGCAGAGGGGAGCAGCCGATGAAGAACAGGGTGCAAGGTGAATAAAGTGAACTTTGTGACACTTCCATTGACTTTAAGCAGCGATCTTGTGTTGTTTCTTTGGCTTGCGAGAATAAATAATTCATGAGATTGAGCTTTATCAGGACCATTTACAAATATATATATATATATATATATATATATATATATATATATATATATATATATTGCAAATCGCACCAAATCCTTTTCTCTAGATTAAAAAAAAAACAATAAGATCTTACATATTGCATATTAATTTGGTTGCCCTTCTGTGAGATCTCTTGAAGGCTAAAGCCCCTCTAACAAAACTCAGTAAAAAAAACAAACAAACCCTGTACTTTTTCTTCCCTGTATAGGGAAAATTCTTGTGTTTCCACAGCTAAAACAAACATGTTGCGATTTTTCGCAGCACTCTTCTCCCAGCAATGCGTGGGTGAAAGTAAATGAAATGCAATTCACTTTTCCGGTACTATACAATTTAACATGTTTACCGCAGCAGTTGCGTTTCCGTTACATGGGGTTTTAGCATACATTCATGAAAAATAATTTTTTAGCATCTGAGGGTGCCCATTTTCATAGATCTCTCATATATTGTCGTGTATGGAGGAATCCAGGTTAAATTGAAAAAATAGAGCATAACCTGTATTTTGTCAGTTCATTGCAATGGACCATGTGAATGTTGGTTATGTAAAAAGCCTTTATTACATAGACAGTGAAATTAATGCGGTCTTGAGACGTGAATTTAGGGTTAGCAAAAATTTCTTTTTATGAAAAGAATACTTTCTTCTCTAGAAGTCAAGACTTCTAGAAGACAGGACAATATCTTCTAGGCTTTGGATACAACATTGTGGTGTTACATACTATAATTTGGTTTATCGACAATTACTCCAAAACATTCTCTGTTATAGACTTGCCCTATAGTGGTCTATTTAGGTTATATATTGCGATAGTGTTGCGGTGAATTTGCAGCTCACCACAACAGTTGCATAACCTGTCCCTTGGGGCTGTAATAGTTATGGTCAGCGTGTATCATATGCATGTTGGAATTATTCTGATCTTCATGGAACTTTTCCGTGACCAAATTCACTGTGGATTCCTAGCCTTAACATTATATATCTGTTTCATGGTGTGACAGAGTTACTCTATTGCACACGACCCACTTCAGCTTCCATATCGCTTTTTTTAAAAGCAGAATGCCGAGGTACAGAACAAGGCAGCATGTGGTGTCACAGTACCGTCTAAGGTATGAGATAAGACAGAATTGAATATTTATATCAACATGACATGGCTCTACTTTGTGGATTCTCATAAGGTAATTATTTAGCATTTCTGGTGATGAACAGTGGGGAACTGCAGTGGAAGTCATTGCTGGCAATATCATTCATGCACTGCCTTGTACCGGTGTTGTCATCTTTTCTTCTTATAAGTTACACTACAGACAATCTGAGTTTCCATAAAAATTATATACCTGTCAAACAGGCACAAGTTATAATAGATAGGATATAATACAGCCCATTTTATGTGTTTCAGCCTTAAAAATGAATTCACAGTTACTGTATGTATTAACATATAAAATGTCATGACATCCGAAGAAACACAAAGCAAGTTTCCCTTACTAACTTAGAGCGGTGGGGTAAGGTTAGAAGAACATGGCTCCTTTCTTTAAAAAACAGTGCCATTAGGGTGTAGAGGTTGTGTGTGGTATTACAGCGCAGCTCAATTCGCTTGAAGTTGGTCTGTAATAATAGTCACAACAGAAGGATATAGCAAGGACCATGATTTTCTAATCTTAGACCTTTAAGTTGTCTTTTTGTTTGATATTGTTAAAAGAATACTTCAGAACAAATTGATACACCGTGTTATTCCTAGTGTATGGTGTTATTCCTCTTCCTAGAGTCTTAGAAAGTGGTGTGAGAAGGTGACAGGCAGAGTGCTGGAGTCCAGATATATCAGCCCCATGTTTCTTACATGTGTGTGGTCCAAGGTGGATCTGGAGTAGGCCTCAGCCCAAGTGTAGATCCTGGGCTCATTACTGGACTAGAAAAGGCTGAAGCTCCTGCGTTCCAGTGCAGTTGTATGGAGTGAAAGAAGGTTTTCTGTCCTGTAGCCCTGAGTCCGGTGAGACTATATTGAGATTGTTTTGTTTGTGTGGCTGGAAGTAAGCCACATGTATAGTTAGGTGATAAGTTCTGTTTAGTTAGATGCTCAAACCAGCAGGTATTTATTTTGTTCTTATCGAAGTTAAGGCTGCATTTAGGTTTATTCGCTAAAAGGGAATAGTGTAAATTAATGTTATTTATCATAATATAATTATATAAATTATATATTTTATTCTGCTTTTATAACATTGCTATTCTTTGTATTATTATTATCATCATTATTATTCATTCATTCTTGTGTTTGAAGATTGACTTTATTATTTAATAAAAATATATACATTTTATATGCTATAATGCCTTTCCCCTAAAATGTAACAACTCCCCGTCCTATACCGGCCTTCTGTCATTATACTTGGATCTTGGAAAAGATTTTTTGCTTCTTTGCATTGGCTCACTTCGCATTAAGGTAGCAGTAGATACGATTCTTTCCTAACTGATCAAATATGTTCTTTTTTCTATTAAATTAGATATGCAAAATAGAAACGAGTTCATTGATATAACATTTATAATTACCAAATGCAAACTGTCCTTTGTCACAAACATGAAAAATAGAATATTATCTACCAAACAATCCTTCTGTCTATTGTTCCGGCAGTAGGGAAGCAGTGGCACAATGGAGGCTTTTTATACGGCGTTTACAATGGTTCAGAGGAAATAAAAGATATTTGTTTTTAAATATGAATACTACTAGCATCAATTATGAGCAAAAGTGAAGATTATCATTTAATAGTCAGGAAGCTCATTTGCATTTTCACATTTCCAAGCTTCCCTACATCCAATAATTATTTTATTACCCCCATTTATGCATATTCTGGTGGATTCTGAAATAGTAATAATCAGTTTCTATTTCATAAATTAGACACAACAGGCCCGGCTTTGGAGATGAACATTTCAAAATTTTCAGACACGCCATGACATCATATCAATATTTAAAAGCATTTTATGAATATTTTCCAGCCTGTCCAAGTTCATTAGAGGTGTTCATCAAGCCTGACTTTGTGTAAAAATTCCCAAAAGAATTTCAGGTCTTCGACCAGTTTGCTAAGAAAATGCCGAACTCTGCTGTGTATATCTGCTGCTAAACAAAGTCAACTTTGGAAATCTGAGCCCTAAACCTTAGCAAATTTATAAATATTTTTATTTTTTTTGTTTTTTTTTATAGAAATTTCCTTTCTTGTTAGTAAAATTTTAGCTGCTGTACATAAAATATATTATTAAGAATAAGGATAATATTTATAATAGTCAAAATGTGAGCATTTTTGAAAATCGCAGCATGGCACTGGCTTTTCCTTATAGGTATAATAGGGACAGAAAGTCTGCAGAGGAAAACGCTGCGAAAAAAATTGTGATGAGTTTCCGCTGCAGTCTATTCATCAGTGTTTTTGGGCTGTGGTTCGCTATGTGGGGCCTTAGGCCCGATTCACATCTGCATTCGCTAATCCGTTTGAGGAGTCCGCATGGGGACCCCACGAACGAACTACTGAACACAAGCGGTGTGCATTGAAAGCTCACGGACCCCATAGACCATGGGTGCTCACACTTTGTCAGCATGTGAGCTACTTTATAACATGACCAAGTCAAAAGATCTACTATCCACTTCTTGTGGGCAGGGCCGGGGTGGGCATGTGGCAGGGCAGGGGCGGGTCTGTTTGTGGGGCGTGTCTGTGGGCGGGCCCGGGCATGTGGGCGGGGGCGGGCGGAGCGTGAGAGCAGGAGACAGCGGCGTTCTGTGGCTTCCCAGGGATCCCTGCTGTCTGCTTGTTCACAGCGCAGGCTGAGAGTTATCTCTGGACACTGCCAGGCTGGGGCTGCGGCAGCCCCGCCTACCAGTGTCCGTAGATGATTCTCAGCCTGCGCTGTGAACAAGCAGCACCCCGGCCCCCTCCATCCCTAAGAGTGGCCTGCAAGTGTCCGGATTGCTTGTTCACAGTGCAGGCTGAGAGTCGACTCTCAGCCTGCACTGTGAACAAGCAGACACCGGGGATCCCTGGCTGCATCCCGCGATCGACCCATACGTCCATTGCGATCGACCGGTAGATCGCGATCAACGTATTGGGCACCCCTGCCATAGACTATAATGGGGTCCATGTGCTTTCCGTGAGGTGTCTGCTTGAGTCATGCGGACAAGAAAGTAGATCGTGAAGTACTTTTCTATCTGCATGTTCTGTGCAGACACCACGCAAAAAACACATGGACCCCATTATAGTCTATGGGGTCCGTATGCATGCACTGCACACCGTTTGCCAATGCATTTGGTAGTCTGTTCGAGGGGGTCCCCATGCGGACTCCCCCAAATGGATTATCGAATGCAGATGTGAACCAGGCTTAGCCTAAAGCTTCACCAGAATAATTTTTCAATGGTTTAGAGGATTCACAACACCCAGTGTGCACTTAGTAATGTTCTTCTTAACATGCAAACATATACTGGTATTAATATATGCTGTTATAAATATACTATATTCAGAAATATACACTCACCGGCCACTTTATTAGGTACACCTGTCCAACTGCTCGTTAACACTTAATTTCTAATCAGCCAATCACATGGCGGCAACTCAGTGCATTTAGGCATGTAGACATGGTCAAGACAATCTCCTGCAGTTCAAACCGAGCATCAGTATGGGGAAGAAAGGTGATTTGAGTGCCTTTGAACGTGGCATGGTTGTTGGTGCCAGAAGGGCTGGTCTGAGTATTTCAGAAACTGCTGATCTACTGGGATTTTCACGCACAACCATCTCTAGGGTTTACAGAGAATGGTCCGAAAAAGAAAAAACATCCAGTGAGCGGCAGTTTTGTGGGCGGAAATGCGTTGTTGATGCCAGAGGTCAGAGGAGAATGGCCAGACTGGTTCGAGCTGATAGAAAGGCAACAGTGACTCAAATAGCCACCCGTTACAACCAAGGTAGCCAGAAGAGCATCTCTGAATGCACAGTACGTCGAACTTTGAGGCAGATGGGCTACAGCAGCAGAAGACCACACCGGGTGCCACTCCTTTCAGCTAAGAACAGGAAACTAAGGCTACAATTTGCACAAGCTCATCGAAATTGGACAATTGAAGATTGGAAAAATGTTGCCTGGTCTGATGAGTCTCGATTTCTGCTGCGACATTCGGATGGTAGGGTCAGAATTTGGCGTCAACAACATGAAAGCATGGATCCATCCTGCCTTGTATCAACGGTTCAGGCTGGTGGTGGTGGTGTCATGGTGTGGGGAATATTTTCTTGGCACTCTTTGGGCCCCTTGGTACCAATTGAGCATCGTTGCAACGCCAAAGCCTACCTGAGTATTGTTGCTGACCATGTCCATCCCTTTATGACCACAATGTACCCAACATCTGATGGCTACTTTCAGCAGGATAATGCGCCATGTCATAAAGCTGGAATCATCTCAGACTGGTTTCTTGAACATAACAATGAGTTCACTGTACTCCAATGGCCTCCACAGTCACCAGATCTCAATCCAATAGAGCATCTTTGGGATGTGGTGGAACGGGAGATTCGCATCATGGATGTGCAGCCGACAAATCTGCGGCAACTGTGTGATGCCATCATGTCAATATGGACCAAAATCTCTGAGGAATGCTTCCAGCACCTTGTTGAATCTATGCCACGAAGAATTGAGGCAGTTCTGAAGGCAAAAGGGGGTCCAACCCGTTACTAGCATGGTGTACCTAATAAAGTGGCCGGTGAGTGTATACGGCAGTACATTATAGCTAGAAAAAGGTTGGGACTTACTGAAGCAGCCAAATGTGGCTTCTGTAACTTCTGTAACTCCTATATACAAAAACAATATGGCTCCATAATAGAAAATTTGCATAGTAAAGTGAAATTGTCGCTTTTCTCTAGTAGCCAGTTTACAGTTGCCCTAATTAATACGCAAACACTATGATTTAGAAGTATACTAAGGTTTTGTGCAATGAACCATCTCTAAAGCACAGATCATATTAACCCACTATTTGATTTCCTGCTATGTACTAAGCATTAAGGACTTGGTTTCCACAACCGTTCTAGTGTGCACATCCAGAGGGAATCTTGATTAAATGATACTTGTGCAAAAGGTTGCCCTTTACTGGGGACTAATTTGCAGCTTTATATTGGTGCTACACTGTCAGGTTAATATGTAATGTGTCATACATTGTGCGGTGAATTTTCTGGAGCTAATTAAATAATAAGAAAACAACCTCTGTAATAGAAATAACTGGAAGGCTACAGAACTATACAATTAAAATGTAAATCACAGTGTTGGTATGTTACATATCTTCTCAATACACAGGTAGAAATCAGTCATATGCTAATATAATATACTAGTAGACGATGGATAGATGGATAGATAGATTAGATAGATAGATGATAGATAGATAGATAGATAGATAGATAGATACTTTATAACATATTTGGTCATCTAGGGCTTATTCAATGTACCACTGGATACCTAGTGAACACATATCATACTACTAAGTCACCAAAAGTAGAATGGACTCTTGAAAAGGTCACAGGTCCTTCTAGGGCTTTAGATAAAATTCTGGAGCTTTATTCACAATCCAATAAAACACAAGCAGAATGGACATATAAGAATAGTTGTAGCCTCCAACATGTTTCAGACTGCTCGCCCGTTCTTAATCATGGCATCACAAGATGTCATATTTATATTATCAACGCCCACTCCCGAACTGCTCTCCCCTGCTACCGACCAATAGCAAAACTAAAGGACACTGATATAACAGAGAGCTAATGTGTGGACCCACTGTGCCACCTACCAGAGGGGTACTGGGAAAGAAAGCTGCTGATCATGGACCAGGTGGACTCTGGTATGAGTGATAGACAGGAACAGGCCGAAGGTCAGTGCTAGGCAGCAGATAAGCAAAGTAGTAGACAAGCCAATGGGTCAGGGTGGGCAACTCAGGTTCAGAAGTCCAGGACAGGTCGATGTCATATAGAGGTAGGCAGAAGAACAGAATCAGAGTCAGGAGCGTGGTCAATAAACGATAATCCAGATGCTTATCGGGCTGAGCAGACTAATATAGGCAGAAGCGACTTAGCTGAGGGGAGCCCATAGGTAAATTCATTAGGTCTTCAGGGTTAGACCAGGTGCAACACACAAGGGATACACAGCTGGGGGGGGGGGGGTGCCAGAAACCGTATGTTGTGAACTGGAGGCAAGCCAGTGACTGCATTTATGAGGAGAGAGAGGCGCGACCGTTACAAATTAGAAGAGTTGCCGTCCATTAAAGGAAGTAATGAAATATATAAGAGGCAGCCGCATTCCATTGCACCTCAATAACACATTACCTACTTTATTGCTGATTTTATCTAAAGCCCTGTGTTGTTGATACAGACAGTTTAGCAATGTCAATCATGCTAAAAATAAGATGCTCAATCTGTAGCTTTTTACTAAAATTCATTAGGGTGCGCGTTTGGGTGTAGCAAAACACTGCAAAAAAACGATGCAGAAAAAACGCGGTGGAAACATCACATTTTTTCCGCAGTGTTTTTCATTGCATTTTTTCGTAGTTTTCCATTATTATAGCCATACGGAAAACGTTTCCCCAGGTATAACTGATATGCTGTGATTATCAAAAAGGCGGACATTTTTGATAACACAGTTTTTCTGTTGCAGATTTTTGTCTGCAACGTGTGGATGGGATTAGCCAGAATTCCATTCACTTTGCCGGTATTGTAAAATGCCGCATTCCTTGCCGCAGTGACTCCGCCACGGCAAAATGGTGGTTTTAGCAGAGCCAACCTCTTTAAACTGACACTGTTTATCGTGTCTGAGTCTACACAGCTGCAAAAAATATCTATTTATTTGTCTGTTTCTGTTTCCTCAATAATAAATGATACATCTATTTAATGACAATAGAATTATTGGCCTTGGATTCTAAAAATCCTCCTCAAGTGAAGCGCTGGGACTTTCCTGACCTCCTCGGAACCATCCAGTACACTTGTCAGTATTAGTAAGCAGGAAAATATAATCCCCCTGGAATCGACGTTTACAGCTCCTGAAGATTTGTGAATATAAGCAATTTGTAGCAGAGATTACTTGTGAAATGTACACAGCCAATGTGCAAAGCCAAGCTAATTACCAGGGTGTGTTTGTTTCCATCTCAGTAACCCGTGGACTGGATTTGATTGTACTGCGCCTTTAACAATTTTTTTTATGATTGTCAGTGTTGTCGCACAATGGTTTTTGATTCATTTCCACTGTGAGTGACTAGCTGAATAAAATAGCTCCTCTAATTTGAGATTGTTTAGGAAAGTATACGTCCATATCCTCAAGTGCACTTATTGGAACAATAATATGCCGCGGACGCATGTGGGGCGCATCCATTTACCTTTCCATAGTGTTGCCAATGATTTGAAAAATGTTTCAGTAATTTGTAGCCCTATCGCTACCCACCTCGCCCCTTTGATTTATTAACTTCTTCAAAGAAGCAAATTATTTTACAATCATAACATCAAGTTTGCTAATCTGGGTTCACCTCAAAGTGTAATGTCACCGCGAGATTGTTTGATGTCTAAAACCTTTATTATTTTCACTTCAATGCAATCAAGTGTAAAGAACGGTTCTCATGTCGTTTTTCAATTGTGCCACTTACGTTCTGGCTTTAACTGTTTCGCTGGTTAGTTCAGCACAGAATGTATCAATGTGGTAAAAAGAGAAATAAGTAG
This sequence comes from Leptodactylus fuscus, assembly GCF_031893055.1. Taxonomy (NCBI): domain Eukaryota; kingdom Metazoa; phylum Chordata; class Amphibia; order Anura; family Leptodactylidae; genus Leptodactylus; species Leptodactylus fuscus. The sequence continues at coordinate 95,826,652 of NC_134271.1, forward strand.
CATTTCATCTGAGTGGTTAGATGCTCCCAAACAATACCTACTATCTGCCTATTTGTTACCATACTGAATAGGGATGTCTGGGACTAGAAAAAAAAACAGGTGTTTTTTACCACACAGTGATAATTTTGTTTATGGGTTTAGTCTGATATTGCAGCTTGATCCAAGTGAATGAGGCAATACCAGACTCAGCCACAAGGATAGAGTGGTGCTGTTTAAATTCAAATCACTTAAACAAACCTTTTTCTCTAACCTTGGCCTAACCCTTGGAACTGGCATGCACATTAGAAAAAAATCAACCAATCTTTCCAGTTTGCCGGGATTGGATATTGATATACAGTATTATGTTTGTGGCCAAATATAGTAGATATTGGGCTAGAGTAGGGCTAGGCGTGTAGATATTACTTTGTTCCTGACCTAATGTTTTCCTGTCCAGATTGAATTAATGTATACACTTGTTTATGGAGGGGTTGGAGGATGTTCGGCCAATGGCTATCTAATGGATAACTTTAAAGTTATTTCCTTTAATGAAAATGGTTTCCTGACACCATGTAAGGTATATAAACAATAACTTTACTGAGACACATACAACATGACAACGCATTTATGACTCACAAATCAATAAACTAAGGCCCGCTTCACATCAGCATTCGGTATTCCATTCGGGAAGTCCACTTGGGGACCCCAGAACGGAAACCTATACACATTAAAAAGTGGTTAGATAAGATTTAGGGTGCGTTCACACGATGTAACGTGTAGCGTGATCTGGCACGTATACAGCGTGTCAGAGTTTGAGCGCTCAAAAAAATCCCATTATAGTCTGTGGGGTCCGTGTGCTTTTACAGCACAGCGCTTGCAATGGCGATTGTATTCTGTCCAGAGGGTCTCCATGCGGACTCTCCCCGGACGGAATACTTACGCTAGTGTGAACCAAGCTTTAGGCTTAGGGCCCGTTCCCATGGAGTAACGCTGCGCTCATTCTGACACATAAACAAGTGTCAGAGTGAGCGCTTCAAAACAGAATCCCATTGACTTCAATGGGCTCCGTCTTACACGCGCTACACATTAAAATCAATGGAAGGCTTTTTAACCCATTGATTTCAATGTGTAACGCGTGTTAAACAGAACCCATTGAAGTCAATGGGATTCTGTTTTGAAGCGCTCACTCTGACACGTGTTTACATGTCAGAATGAGCGCAGCGTTACTCCGTGGGAACGGGCCCTTACCGTGACATATCAGGATTCAACACCAAGGATCGGCTGTTTGCAGATCTCGGGCAATAGGAGCAGGTGCCTGGCTGTGAGTACACCGGAGACCACACATTATTACTCTGCAAGTGAAGTCAATTGCAGTGGAATAAGGCCCATTAGTGATCTATATAAAAAGTCTATACATCAGTCACTAATGGGTTAATATTTTACACCACTTTTGTGGCAAAATAAAGTCACAAAGCAGCAGTTTGCAGCTTTTTAAAACCCCACTTTTGACAATATTTGCCACAAGCAGTGTTTTTTTGGGAAGGGTTCAGGACTGGGGCATGCTGGGGGCAGAGGCATTGCCATGTAAGGGCTCGTTCACATCTGCGCCAGACACTCCATTATGCAGGTTTCCGTTTGCTGCATAAAACAGAACAGGAGACGGAAACCTGCAGGACTCTTTCATACCCATTTATTTGAATGGGTGAGAAAGCTGTCCGGCCGTGAGTGGCGGTGAGCGTTTTACACTCTCCGCCGCGAAACCGGGTTTTTTAATCCGGACACAGAGTCGGACATGCACTACTCAGTATCCAGATTAAAAAAAACGGTTTCGTGGCGCACAGCATAAAACGCTCACCGCCGGTCCCGGTCTGTGCTTTCCGTCTTCTTGCATGTAGAAGACGGAAAGCACAGAACGGAGTGCTGAACGCAGGTGTGAACCTAGCGTAAGATTTCTTATCATTCATGTTTTCTGGCATAAATGATTCTTGACATCTAAGTCAACAAGGAGCCGGCGTAGATTTCAGCATTGGCACAGGCCCCACTAGAGGAAGTGTCTGGTTTATGTTGAAGAATGTGCCTGGAAACCACAGTCTTCGTAAATCTCGAAATATATTTTATGAAAGTCTGACCAACATAATCTGAAGTGGACAGGTCACTGCATGAGAAGCTTATGGAATAAGGCCCATTAGTGATCTATATGAAAAGTCTATACATCAGTCACTAATGGGTTCATATTTTACACCACTCTTGTGGCAAAATAAAGTCACAAAGCAGCAGTTTGCAGCTTTTTAAAACCCCACTTTTGACCTCCATTTGTGCCACCTATTTTTTTATAGATTGCCTCCACGTTTGCATAGTGGTCCAATGACAATGCTTTTCTTATGCAGGACACTGCTTTTCATGCTACACAGACTTTGTTAGGGTAAGTTCACACATACTTTTTTAAAATGGGAACCTGAGGCAGCCTCCTCCACAAGTTCCAGTCCAAAAGACGGGTCGCCGCTACTGAAAGCCGGTGCACTGCACTTCGCTCTGGATTAGGCCCAATGAATGGGCCTAGTCTGGAGGAGGGAGTTTCTTCAGGCCAAATCGCGAGGTAACTTGGCCTGAAGAATGAGAATGTCGCTTCTTTTTTCTGGGAGCTGGAAGAAACAGCTCCTGCAAAAAGCTCCTGAGAGGCTCCCATTGATTTCAATGGAAGCTATCTTTTTGGTCAGGGTTTTGAGGCGATTACGGCCTCAAAACCCTGACCAAAAAACTCAGTGTGAACTTACCCTTATACCCTATGTTCACACACATTTTTTGCAGGAGGATTTTGATGTAATGCCTCCCATTCATTTCAATGAGAGTTAGTAGCAGATTTTTACCTGTAAAACTTAAAAATAAAGGCATCATCTATCTTCAGGTGGATTCTGTCTTTAAAAAACCCCAATGAAATCAAAGAGAGGTGGAAAAAACTCATCAGTTTTTTTAATATGGTGTTGACGCATTTTTGCAAAAACTGGATCAAAAACATATATATATATATATATATATATATATATATATATATATATACATACCTCCCAACTTTTGAAGAACTGAAAGAGGGACAAAATGTGCGGCGCGCATAGCGCGCCGCGGCAAATTTAGCCCCACCCACTTTTGTGTTGACTTCACCCACTCGTTAATTTTTCATGTGCCCGCACACAATATAATCCTCCTAACAGTCACCTGTAAATTATATGTCCCCCCTCTATCTCTCCCCCAGTTTCATATACACCCTTCATCTGCCCCAGTTTCATGTCCCCCCTCCATCTCTGCCCCAGATTCATGTCCCCCATCTCTGCCCCCAGATTCATGTCCCCCCATCTCTGCCCCCAGATTCATGTCCCCCCATCTCTGCCCCCAAATTCATGTCCCCCCTCCATCTCTGCCCGCAGATTCATGTCCCCCATCTCTGCCCCCAGATTCATGTCCCCCCATCTCTGCCCTCAGATTCATGTCCCCCCATCTCTGCCCCCAGATTCATGTCCCCATCTCTGCCCCCAGATTCATGTCCTCCATCTCTGCCCCCAGATTCATGTCTCCACATCTCTGCTTCCAGATTCATGTCCCTCCATCTCTGCCCCCAGATTCATGTCCTCCATCTCTGTCCCCAGATTCATGTCCCCTCCATCTCTGCCCCCAGTGTCATGCCGTCCCCTCCTTCATCTGCCCCCAGATTCACGTTCCACCTCCACATTAAACTTACCTTCTCCTCCGCTCCCTCGCCGCTCTCTGCGTGCCTCTCTCGCTGACACATGCGGCTAAAGGAAGGAGCTGACACAGGTCAGCTCCTCGCTTCGCCGCTGCGTGTCTCTCTCGCTGACACATATGCGGCTGAAGCGAGGAGCTGACCTGTGTCAGCTCCTCGCTTCACCGCTGCCTCCGGCTCCTGGCTTGTAGACGCGATGTGACACATGTGATGTGACACATCGCGTCTACAAGCCAGGAGCCGGCGGCAGCAGCGAAGCGAGGAGCTGACACAGGTCAGCTCCTCGCTTCAGCCGCATATGTGTCAGCGAGAGAGACACGCAGCGGCGAAGCGAGGAGCTGACCTGTGTCAGCTCCTTGCTTCAGCCGCGTATGTGTTCAACTCAGATCTGCGTCCTCTGGACGCAGATCTGAGTTGAAATCGGGACATACCTCCCTCCAACCGGGACCGCGGGACATGTCACCCAAATCGTGACTGTCCCGCGGAAATCGGGACGGTTGGGAGGTATGTATATATATATATATATATATATATATATATATATATTTATTTAAGCTAAAACCCCTAGGGGACTGCAGCAAAAAAGTGCTACGGGAAAAACTGCAGCGGCAACACATCACAGTTATTCCCACACTTTTCACATAAAATAAGCAGAGGTTTCCTCTTTGGCCTTTCTGCTTTCATTATACCTATTGGGAAATTGCCAGTGTGACTGTAAAACCACAGCGTTTGTGCCATGTGGCACCCAGCCTTAACCGTATTTTCCAGGCCCATACAGTGTTCTTAAGTCCAAAAAATGAATCCAAAAAGGTTTCAGAAATGTCATTGTGTTAAAAAAAAGTATCAAAAACATTTTCCTAATTCCTGAAGCAGATTTTTCCAGCCTTCAAAAATCTCTGTGTGAACATACCCTAACTCAGGTAGCATTGGAGGATTGCATTAGATATCTTGCAACATCAAGAGAAAACAAACAAGAAGTCTAGGGGAGAATATACAAGAAAAAAGAAAACCGCTTTTAGAGATGAGCGAACAGTGTTCTATCGAACTCATGTTCGATCGGATATTAGGCTGTTCGGCATGTTCGAATCGAATCGAACACCGCGTGGTAAAGTGCGCCATTACTCGATTCCCCTCCCACCTTCCCTGGCGCCTTTTTTGCTCCAATAACAGCGCAGGGTAGGTGGGACAGGAACTACGACACCGGTGACGTTGAAAAAAGTAGGCAAAACCCATTGGCTGCCGAAAACATGTGACCTCTAATTTAAAAGAACAGCGCCGCCCAGCTTCGCGTCATTCTGAGCTTGCAATTCACCGAGGACGGAGGTTTCCGTCCAGCTAGCTAGGGCTTAGATTCTGGGTAGGCAGGGACAGGCTAGGATAGGAAGGAGAAGACAACCAACAGCTCTTGTAAGAGCTAAATTCCAGGGAGAAGCTTGTCAGTGTAACGTGGCACTGACGGGCTCAATCGCCGCAACCCAGCTTTCCCAGGATCCTGAATGGAATACACTGTCAGTGTATTCCCGTATACCCGATATATACCCCGATACCCGTTCCAACGGTGTGCCCCCCCACCTTCACCCCAGAAATACCCTGCAAGTCCCCTAGCAATAGAATTGGGGCTATATACACCCACAATTTTTACTACTGGTATACAGTGCCATTGTCTGACTGGGAATTCAAAGAATATATTGGGAATACAAATACCCTCATTTCTTGCTACTGCCATATAGTGCCAGTTTCTGACTGGTAATTCAAAGAATATATTGGGGTTACGTGCACCCACAATTTTTACTACTGGTATACAGTGCCATTGTCTGACTGGGAATTCAAAGAGTATATTGGGAATACAAATACCCTCATTTCTTGCTACTGCCATATAGTGCCAGTTTCTGACTGGGAATTCAAAGAATATATTGGGGTTACGTGCACCCACAATTTTTACTACTGGTATACAGTGCCATTGTCTGACTGGGAATTCAAAGAATATATTGGGGTTATAAATACCCTCATTTCTTGCTACTGCCATATAGTGCCAGTTTCTGACTGGTAATTCAAAGAATATATTGGGGTTACGTGCACCCACAATTTTTACTACTGGTATACAGTGCCATTGTCTGACTGGGAATTCAAAGAATATATTGGGAATACAAATACCCTCATTTCTTGCTACTGCCATATAGTGCCAGTTTCTGACTGGGAATTCAAAGAATATATTGGGGTTACGTGCACCCACAATTTTTACTACTGGTATACAGTGCCATTGTCTGACTGGGAATTCAAAGAATATATTGGGGTTATAAATACCCTCATTTCTTGCTACTGCCATATAGTGCCAGTTTCTGACTGGTAATTCAAAGAATATATTGGGGTTACGTGCACCCACAATTTTTACTACTGGTATACAGTGCCATTGTCTGACTGGGAATTCAAAGAGTATATTGGGAATACAAATACCCTCATTTCTTGCTACTGCCATATAGTGCCAGTTTCTGACTGGGAATTCAAAGAATATATTGGGGTTACGTGCACCCACAATTTTTACTACTGGTATACAGTGCCATTGTCTGACTGGGAATTCAAAGAATATATTGGGGTTATAAATACCCTCATTTCTTGCTACTGCCATATAGTGCCAGTTTCTGACTGGTAATTCAAAGAATATATTGGGGTTACGTGCACCCACAATTTTTACTACTGGTATACAGTGCCATTGTCTGACTGGGAATTCAAAGAGTATATTGGGAATACAAATACCCTCATTTCTTGCTACTGCCATATAGTGCCAGTTTCTGACTGGTAATTCAAAGAATATATTGGGGTTACGTGCACCCACAATTTTTACTACTGGTATACAGTGCCATTGTCTGACTGGGAATTCAAAGAATATATTGGGGTTATAAATACCCTCATTTCTTGCTACTGCCATATAGTGCCAGTTTCTGACTGGTAATTCAAAGAATATATTGGGGTTACGTGCACCCACAATTTTTACTACTGGTATACAGTGCCATTGTCTGACTGGGAATTCAAAGAGTATATTGGGAATACAAATACCCTCATTTCTTGCTACTGCCATATAGTGCCAGTGTCTGACTGGGAATTCAAAGAATATATTGGGGTTACGTGCACCCACAATTTTTACTACTGGTATACAGTGCCATTGTCTGACTGGGAATTCAAAGAGTATATTGGGAATACAAATACCCTCATTTCTTGCTACTGCCATATAGTGCCAGTGTCTGACTGGGAATTCAAAGAATATATTGGGGTTACGTGCACCCACAATTTTTACTACTGGTATACAGTGCCAATTTCTAACTAGGAATTCAAAATGCGCAAGGCTCCCGGAAAGGGACGTGGACGAGGCCGTGGGCGAGGTCGGGGGAATGGTTCTGGGGAGCAAGGTAGCAGTGAAGCCACAGGGCGTCCCGTGCCTACTCCTGTGGGGCAGCAAGCATTGCGCCACTCCACAGTGCCAGGGTTGCTTGCCACATTAACTAAACTGCAGGGTACAAACCTTAGTAGGCCCGAGAACCAGGAACAGGTCTTGCAATGGCTGTCAGAGAACGCTTACAGCACATTGTCCAGCAGCCAGTCAGACTCTGCCTCCTCTCCTCCTATTACCCAACAGTCTTGTCTTCCTTCCTCCCAAAATTCCGAAGCTTTACAGAACAATAACCCAAACTGTCCCTGCTCCCCAGAGCTGTTCTCCGCTCCTTTCATTGTCCCTCAACCTGCCTCTCCACGTCACGATTCCACGAACCTAACAGAGGAGCATCTGTGTCCAGATGCTCAAACACTAGAGTCTCCTCCATCTCCGTTCGATTTGGTGGTGGATGACCAGCAACCCACCCTCATCGACGATGATGTGACGCAGTTGCCGTCAGGGCATCCAGTTGACTGGCGCATTGTGCGGGAGGAGGAGATGAGACAGGAGTTGGAAGAGGAAGTGGTGGATGATGAGGACACTGACCCGACCTGGACAGGGGGGATGTCAAGCGGGGAAAGTAGTGTGGATGTTGAGGCAGGTGCAGCACCAAAAAGGGTAGCTAGAGGCAGAGGCAGAGGTCAGCAGCTTAGGCGAAGCCAGGCCACACCCGGAATCTCCCAAGATGTTCCAGTTCGTACCCAGCCCCGAAAAACTCCCACCTCGAGGGCACGTTTCTCGAAGGTGTGGAGTTTTTTCAAGGAATGCGCCGAGGACAGATATAGTGTTGTCTGCACAATTTGCCTCTCGAAATTGATTAGGGGCTCTGAGAAGAGCAACCTGTCCACCACTTCAATGCGCCGTCATTTGGAATCCAAGCACTGGAATCAGTGGCAGGCAGCAACGGCAGGACAAAGGCCGCCTGCCGTTCACGCCACTGCCACTGCCTCTGCCTCTGCCTCTGCCACTGCCACTGCTGACTGTGCTGGCGATGCACTCCAGAGGACGAGCCAGGACACCACTTCATCTGCCTCCGCCACTTTGTTGACTTCTACCTCATCCTCCCCTGGTCCTGTCTTATCTCCTTCTCCTGCACCATCAAAGGCACCATCAGGCGTTTCTTTACAACAACCCACCATCTCTCAGACATTGGAGCGGCGGCAGAAATACACTGCTAACCACCCACACGCGCAAGCCTTGAACGCCAACATCGCTAAACTGCTGGCCCAGGAGATGTTGGCGTTCCGGCTTGTTGAAACTCCCGCCTTCCTGGACCTGATGGCAACTGCGGCACCTCGCTATGCCGTCCCTAGCCGTCACTACTTCTCCCGGTGTGCCGTCCCCGCCTTGCACCAGCACGTGTCACTCAACATCAGGCGGGCCCTTAGTTCCGCGCTTTGCACAAAGGTCCACTTGACCACCGACGCGTGGACAAGTGCATGCGGACAGGGACGCTACATTTCACTGACGGCACACTGGGTAAATGTAGTTGAGGCTGGGACTGCTTCCCAAACTGGCCCAGTGTACCTCGTCTCCCCGCCTAACATTCCTGGCAGGGACACGAGAAGAACACCCCCCTCCTCCTCCTCCTCTACCGCCTCCTCCTCCGCCTCCTCCTCCGCCACCGCCTCCTCCTCCGCTGTTAGATTGACCCCAGCTACGAGTTGGAAACGTTGCAGCACTGGCGTTGGTAGACGTCAGCAGGCTGTGCTGAAGCTGATCAGCTTGGGGGACAGACAGCACACTGCCTCCGAGGTGAGGGATGCCCTCCTCGATGAGACGGCAATATGGTTTGAGCCGCTGCACCTGGGCCCAGGCATGGTCGTTTGTGATAACGGCCGGAACCTGGTAGCAGCTCTGGAGCTTGCCGGACTCCAACATGTTCCATGCCTGGCCCACGTCTTCAACCTAGTGGTGCAACGTTTCCTAAAGAGCTACCCCAATGTTCCAGAGCTACTGGTGAAAGTGCGGCGCATGTGCGCCCACTTTCGCAAGTCGACAGTAGCCGCTGCTAGCTTAAAATCTCTCCAGCAACGCCTGCATGTGCCACAACACCGGCTTTTGTGCGACGTCCCCACACGCTGGAACTCAACGTTTCAGATGTTGAATAGAGTGGTTGAGCAGCAGAGACCTTTGATGGAATACCAGCTACAAAACCCTAGGGTGCCACAAAGTCAGCTGCCTCAGTTTCACATCCATGAGTGGCCATGGATGAGAGACCTTTGTGACATCCTACGGGTCTTTGAGGAGTCCACAAGGAGGGTGAGCTCTGAGGATGCGATGGTGAGCCTTACAATCCCGCTCTTGTGTGTTCTGAGAGAATCCCTGATTGACATCAGGGATAACTCAGATCACACAGAGGAGTTAGGGATAGCATCCGATCCGTCACAGCTGGAGAGTAGGTCCACACATCTGTCCGCTTCACTGCGTTTAATGGAGGAGGAGGAGGAGGAGGAGGAAGAAGAGTTGTCCGATGATGTGATGGTGATACAGGAGGCTTCCGGGCAACTTCGAATCGTCCCATTGTTGCAGCGCGGATGGGTAGACATGGAGGATGAGGAGGAAATGGAGATTGAACTTTCCGGTGGGGCCAGAGGAGTCATGCCAACTAACACTGTGGCAGACATGGCTGAGTTCATGTTGGGGTGCTTTACAACCGACAAGCGTATTGTCAAAATCATGGAGGACAACCAGTACTGGATCTTTGCTATCCTTGACCCCCGGTATAAAAACAACATCTCGTCTTTTATTCCGGTAGAGGGGAGGGCCAATCGCATCAATGCTTGCCACAGGCAATTGGTGCAGAATATGATGGAGATGTTTCCAGCATGTGACAGTGGCGGCAGGGAGGGCAGTTCCTCCAGTAGGCAACCAAGTTCTCACCGGTCCACACAAACGAGGGGCACACTGTCTAAGGTCTGGGACACCTTGATGGCACCCCCTCGCCAAAGTGCCGCCACGGAGGGTCCTAGTGTCACCAGGCGTGAGAAGTATAGGCGCATGTTGCGGGAATACCTTTCCGACCACAGCCCTGTCCTCTCCGACCCCTCTGCGCCCTACACGTATTGGGTGTCGAAGTTGGACCTGTGGCTTGAACTTGCCCTATATGCCTTGGAGGTGCTGTCCTGTCCTGCCGCCAGCGTCCTATCTGAGAGGGTGTTCAGTGCAGCCGGTGGCATCATCACTGACAAGCGCACCCGTCTGTCAGCTGAGAGTGCCGACCGGCTCACTTTGATAAAAATGAACCACCACTGGATAGAGCCTTCATTTTTGTGCCCACCTGTGTAAAGCACCCCAACATGAAACTCCATGTCTGTACTCAACCTCTCCAATTCCTCCGCATCCTCATACTCATCCACCATAAGCGTTGCACAATTCTGCTAATACTAGGCTCCCTCCAACATGATTTCCCCCAACTCTGCTGGTTAGAGGCTCCCTCCACCCTGATTTCCACCAACTCTGCTGGTTAGAGGCTCCCTCCACCCTGCTTTCCCACAACTCTGCTGGTTAGAGGCTCCTTCCACCATGAATTTGCCCAAACTGGGCTGTTTAGAGGCTCCCTCCACCATGAATTGGTCCAAACTGGGCTGGTTAGAGGCTCCCTCCACCATTAATTGGTCCAAACTGGGCTGGTTAGAGGCTCCCTCCACCATGAATTTGCCCAAACTGGGCTGTTTAGAGGCTCCCTCCACCATGAATTTGCCCAAACTGGGCTGTTTAGAGGCTCCCTCCACCATGAATTGGTCCAAACTGGGTTTTTTAGAGGCTCCCTCCACCATGAATTGGTCCAAACTGGGGTGGTTAGAGGCTCCCTCCACCATTAATTGGTCCAAACTGGGCTGGTTAGAGGCTCCCTCCACCATGAATTGGTCCAAACTGGGCTGGTTAGAGGCTCCCTCCACCATGAATTGGTCCAAACTGGGGTGGTTAGAGGCTCCCTCCACCATTAATTGGTCCAAACTGGGCTGGTTAGAGGCTCCCTCCACCATTAATTGGTCCAAACTGGGCTGGTTAGAGGCTCCCTCCACCATGAATTTGCCCAAACTGGGCTGTTTAGAGGCTCCCTCCACCATTAATTGGTCCAAACTGGGCTGGTTAGAGGCTCCCTCCACAATTAATTGGTCCAAACTGGGCTAATTAGAGGCTCCCTCCACCATGAATTGGTCCAAACTGGGTTTTTTAGAGGCTCCCTCCACCATGAATTTGCCCAAACTGGGCTGTTTAGAGGCTCCCTCCACCATGAATTGGTCCAAACTGGGCTGGTTAGAGGCTCCCTCCACCATGAATTTCCCAAAACTTGGCTGTTTAGAGGCTCCCTCCACCATTAATTGGTCCAAACTGGGCTGGTTAGAGGCTCCCTCCACCATGAATTGGTCCAAACTGGGGTTTTTAGAGGCTCCCTCCACCATGAATTGGTCCAAACTTGGCTGTTTAGAGGCTCCCTCCACCATGAATTGGTCCAAACTGGGGTGGTTAGAGGCTCCCTCCACCATTAATTGGTCCAAACTGGGCTGGTTAGAGGCTCCCTCCACCATTAATTGGTCCAAACTGGGCTGGTTAGAGGCTCCCTCCACCATGAATTTGCCCAAACTGGGCTGTTTAGAGGCTCCCTCCACCATGAATTTGCCCAAACTGGGCTGGTTAGAGGCTCCCTCCACCATGAATTGGTCCAAACGGGTTTTTAGAGGCTCCCTTCACCATGAATTAGTCCAAACTTGGCTGTTTAGAGGCTCCCTCCACCATGAATTGGTCCAAACTGGGGTGGTTAGAGGCTCCCTCCACCATTAATTGGTCCAAACTGGGCTGGTTAGAGGCTCCCTCCACCATTAATTGGTCCAAACTGGGCTGGTTAGAGGCTCCCTCCACCATGAATTGGTCCAAACTGGGGTTTTTAGAGGCTCCCTCCACCATGAATTGGTCCAAACTTGGCTGTTTAGAGGCTCCCTCCACCATTAATTGGTCCAAACTGGGCTGGTTAGAGGCTCCCTCCACCATGAATTGGTCCAAACTGGGTTTTTTAGAGGCTCCCTCCACCATGAATTTGCCCAAACTGGGCTGTTTAGAGGCTCCCTCCACCATGAATTGGTCCAAACTGGGTTTTTTAGAGGCTCCCTCCACCATGAATTGGTCCAAACTGGGCTGGTTAGAGGCTCCCTCCACCATGAATTGGTCCAAACTGGGGTGGTTAGAGGCTCCCTCCACCATTAATTGGTCCAAACTGGGCTGGTTAGAGGCTCCCTCCACCATTAATTGGTCCAAACTGGGCTGGTTAGAGGCTCCCTCCACCATGAATTTGCCCAAACTGGGCTGTTTAGAGGCTCCCTCCACCATTAATTGGTCCAAACTGGGCTGGTTAGAGGCTCCCTCCACAATTAATTGGTCCAAACTGGGCTAATTAGAGGCTCCCTCCACCATGAATTGGTCCAAACTGGGTTTTTTAGAGGCTCCCTCCACCATGAATTTGCCCAAACTGGGCTGTTTAGAGGCTCCCTCCACCATGAATTGGTCCAAACTGGGCTGGTTAGAGGCTCCCTCCACCATGAATTTCCCAAAACTTGGCTGTTTAGAGGCTCCCTCCACCATTAATTGGTCCAAACTGGGCTGGTTAGAGGCTCCCTCCACCATGAATTGGTCCAAACTGGGCTGGTTAGAGGCTCCCTCCACCATTAATTGGTCCAAACTGGGCTGGTTAGAGGCTCCCTCCACCATGAATTTGCCCAAACTGGGCTGGTTAGAGGCTCCCTCCACCATGAATTGGTCCAAACTGGGTTTTTTAGAGGCTCCCTCCACCATGAATTTGCCCAAACTGGGCTGGTTAGAGGCTCCCTCCACCATGAATTGGTCCAAACTGGGCTGGTTAGAGGCTCCCTCCACCATGAATTTGCCCAAACTGGGCTGTTTAGAGGCTCCCTCCACCATTAATTGGTCCAAACTGGGCTGGTTAGAGGCTCCCTCCACCATGAATTTGCCCAAACTGGGCTGTTTAGAGGCTCCCTCCACCATGAATTGGTCCAAACTGGGTTTTTTAGAGGCTCCCTCCACCATGAATTGGTCCAAACTGGGCTGGTTAGAGGCTCCCTCCACCATGAATTTCCCAAAACTTGGCTGTTTAGAGGCTCCCTCCACCATTAATTGGTCCAAACTGGGCTGGTTAGAGGCTCCCTCCACCATGAATTGGTCCAAACTGGGGTTTTTAGAGGCTCCCTCCACCATGAATTGGTCCAAACTTGGCTGTTTAGAGGCTCCCTCCACCATGAATTGGTCCAAACTGGGGTGGTTAGAGGCTCCCTCCACCATTAATTGGTCCAAACTGGGCTGGTTAGAGGCTCCCTCCACCATTAATTGGTCCAAACTGGGCTGGTTAGAGGCTCCCTCCACCATGAATTTGCCCAAACTGGGCTGTTTAGAGGCTCCCTCCACCATGAATTTGCCCAAACTGGGCTGGTTAGAGGCTCCCTCCACCATGAATTGGTCCAAACGGGTTTTTAGAGGCTCCCTTCACCATGAATTGGTCCAAACTTGGCTGTTTAGAGGCTCCCTCCACCATGAATTGGTCCAAACTGGGGTGGTTAGAGGCTCCCTCCACCATTAATTGGTCCAAACTGGGCTGGTTAGAGGCTCCCTCCACCATTAATTGGTCCAAACTGGGCTGGTTAGAGGCTCCCTCCACCATGAATTGGTCCAAACTGGGGTTTTTAGAGGCTCCCTCCACCATGAATTGGTCCAAACTTGGCTGTTTAGAGGCTCCCTCCACCATTAATTGGTCCAAACTGGGCTGGTTAGAGGCTCCCTCCACCATGAATTGGTCCAAACTGGGTTTTTTAGAGGCTCCCTCCACCATGAATTTGCCCAAACTGGGCTGTTTAGAGGCTCCCTCCACCATGAATTGGTCCAAACTGGGTTTTTTAGAGGCTCCCTCCACCATGAATTGGTCCAAACTGGGCTGGTTAGAGGCTCCCTCCACCATGAATTGGTCCAAACTGGGGTGGTTAGAGGCTCCCTCCACCATTAATTGGTCCAAACTGGGCTGGTTAGAGGCTCCCTCCACCATTAATTGGTCCAAACTGGGCTGGTTAGAGGCTCCCTCCACCATGAATTTGCCCAAACTGGGCTGTTTAGAGGCTCCCTCCACCATTAATTGGTCCAAACTGGGCTGGTTAGAGGCTCCCTCCACAATTAATTGGTCCAAACTGGGCTAATTAGAGGCTCCCTCCACCATGAATTGGTCCAAACTGGGTTTTTTAGAGGCTCCCTCCACCATGAATTTGCCCAAACTGGGCTGTTTAGAGGCTCCCTCCACCATGAATTGGTCCAAACTGGGCTGGTTAGAGGCTCCCTCCACCATGAATTGGTCCAAACTGGGTTTTTTAGAGGCTCCCTCCACCATGAATTGGTCCAAACTGGGCTGGTTAGAGGCTCCCTCCACCATGAATTTCCCAAAACTTGGCTGTTTAGAGGCTCCCTCCACCATTAATTGGTCCAAACTGGGCTGGTTAGAGGCTCCCTCCACCATGAATTGGTCCAAACTGGGGTTTTTAGAGGCTCCCTCCACCATGAATTGGTCCAAACTTGGCTGTTTAGAGGCTCCCTCCACCATGAATTGGTCCAAACTGGGGTGGTTAGAGGCTCCCTCCACCATTAATTGGTCCAAACTGGGCTGGTTAGAGGCTCCCTCCACCATTAATTGGTCCAAACTGGGCTGGTTAGAGGCTCCCTCCACCATGAATTTGCCCAAACTGGGCTGTTTAGAGGCTCCCTCCACCATGAATTTGCCCAAACTGGGCTGGTTAGAGGCTCCCTCCACCATGAATTGGTCCAAACGGGTTTTTAGAGGCTCCCTTCACCATGAATTGGTCCAAACTTGGCTGTTTAGAGGCTCCCTCCACCATGAATTGGTCCAAACTGGGGTGGTTAGAGGCTCCCTCCACCATTAATTGGTCCAAACTGGGCTGGTTAGAGGCTCCCTCCACCATTAATTGGTCCAAACTGGGCTGGTTAGAGGCTCCCTCCACCATGAATTGGTCCAAACTGGGGTTTTTAGAGGCTCCCTCCACCATGAATTGGTCCAAACTTGGCTGTTTAGAGGCTCCCTCCACCATTAATTGGTCCAAACTGGGCTGGTTAGAGGCTCCCTCCACCATGAATTGGTCCAAACTGGGTTTTTTAGAGGCTCCCTCCACCATGAATTTGCCCAAACTGGGCTGTTTAGAGGCTCCCTCCACCATGAATTGGTCCAAACTGGGTTTTTTAGAGGCTCCCTCCACCATGAATTGGTCCAAACTGGGCTGGTTAGAGGCTCCCTCCACCATGAATTGGTCCAAACTGGGGTGGTTAGAGGCTCCCTCCACCATTAATTGGTCCAAACTGGGCTGGTTAGAGGCTCCCTCCACCATTAATTGGTCCAAACTGGGCTGGTTAGAGGCTCCCTCCACCATGAATTTGCCCAAACTGGGCTGTTTAGAGGCTCCCTCCACCATTAATTGGTCCAAACTGGGCTGGTTAGAGGCTCCCTCCACAATTAATTGGTCCAAACTGGGCTAATTAGAGGCTCCCTCCACCATGAATTGGTCCAAACTGGGTTTTTTAGAGGCTCCCTCCACCATGAATTTGCCCAAACTGGGCTGTTTAGAGGCTCCCTCCACCATGAATTGGTCCAAACTGGGCTGGTTAGAGGCTCCCTCCACCATGAATTTCCCAAAACTTGGCTGTTTAGAGGCTCCCTCCACCATTAATTGGTCCAAACTGGGCTGGTTAGAGGCTCCCTCCACCATGAATTGGTCCAAACTGGGCTGGTTAGAGGCTCCCTCCACCATTAATTGGTCCAAACTGGGCTGGTTAGAGGCTCCCTCCACCATGAATTTGCCCAAACTGGGCTGGTTAGAGGCTCCCTCCACCATGAATTGGTCCAAACTGGGTTTTTTAGAGGCTCCCTCCACCATGAATTTGCCCAAACTGGGCTGGTTAGAGGCTCCCTCCACCATGAATTGGTCCAAACTGGGCTGGTTAGAGGCTCCCTCCACCATGAATTTGCCCAAACTGGGCTGTTTAGAGGCTCCCTCCACCATTAATTGGTCCAAACTGGGCTGGTTAGAGGCTCCCTCCACCATGAATTTGCCCAAACTGGGCTGTTTAGAGGCTCCCTCCACCATGAATTGGTCCAAACTGGGTTTTTTAGAGGCTCCCTCCACCATGAATTGGTCCAAACTGGGCTGGTTAGAGGCTCCCTCCACCATGAATTTCCCAAAACTTGGCTGTTTAGAGGCTCCCTCCACCATGAATTGGTCCAAACTGGGCTGGTTAGAGGCTCCCTCCACCATGAATTTCCCAAAACTTGGCTGTTTAGAGGCTCCCTCCACCATTAATTGGTCCAAACTGGGCTGGTTAGAGGCTCCCTCCACCATGAATTGGTCCAAACTGGGCTGGTTAGAGGCTCCCTCCACCATTAATTGGTCCAAACTGGGCTGGTTAGAGGCTCCCTCCACCATGAATTGGTCCAAACTGGGTTTTTTAGAGGCTCCCTCCACCATGAATTTGCCCAAACTGGGCTGTTTAGAGGCTCCCTCCACCATGAATTGGTTCAAACTGGGCTGGTTAGAGGCTCCCTCCACCATTAATTGGTCCAAACTGGGCTGGTTAGAGGCTCCCTCCACCATTAATTGGTCCAAACTGGGCTGGTTAGAGGCTCCCTCCACCATGAATTTGCCCAAACTGGGCTGGTTAGAGGCTCCCTCCACCATGAATTGGTCCAAACTGGGTTTTTTAGAGGCTCCCTCCACCATGAATTTGCCCAAACTGGGCTGGTTAGAGGCTCCCTCCACCATGAATTGGTCCAAACTGGGGTTTTTAGAGGCTCCCTCCACCATGAATTTGCCCAAACTCTGCTGGTTAGAGGCTCAATCCACCCTGATTTTCAAAACAAATGTTGGTGCCAACCTCAACTTACTACAAGGGCCAAATTCACTGCTGGTGACAAGCTCTCCTCACTGCAAGTGCCAAATACACATGTTTCAAGGTGTTTTCCTACTGTCAGAGAGGTGGTATTGAGTGTGTAAAGTGTGTAGTTGTTAGGCTGTGATGTTGGGGTAATAGAGGGTCTTTGGTGTGTTAGATGCCCCCAGACATGCTTCCCCTGCTGTCCCAGTGTCATTCCAGAGGTGTTGGCATCATTTCCTGGGGTGTCATAGTGGACTTGGTGACCCTCCAGACACGGATTTGGGTTTCCCCCTTAACGAGTATCTGTTCCCCATAGACTATAATGGGGTTCGAAACCCGTTCGAACACACGAACATTGAGCGGCTGTTCGAATCGAATTTCGAACCTCGAACATTTTAGTGTTCGCTCATCTCTAACCGCTTTCTTTGCTGTTGGTATAGTGAGAGGCAGATTTGGGGGAGACATTATAGTACTATCTGCCTAACACAGTCAGCCCTATTATGGTGACAATGTTGTCTTGTGATATTGCAATCCTGGTAGTTGATAATTAAGTCATATGATTATTTTCACAATAAAACCTTATGTTCATATACAGATTATTGAGGAAAATATTAATTTAAACGTGGCATGCACTCTCAGTGTTACATTATAATATCAACATATAAAAAAAATAACAAAAATAGTAAAAAAATATTCTTGTTAAAAATCTTAGTTATTGTTTCATTGGCTGCTATATTTTGTGAGCTGGAAATTAAATAGATGTGCAGACATTTTGTTATGGTCACTTCCCATACATTTTAACTACTGTGATCAAGGGCATAGTTTGAAGTATCTGTGGCCCTGGGCCTGGGGCAAGAAGGGTGGAGGGGGAGAAGTTACTTTAGTCACCAAGGGTATTGATTTCACCCTTTCAGGAGTAGTGTACGAACCATAGCCAAAACACAACAATGCAATGTTATCAGGGGCACAGCAATAAGAAGTGCAGAGGCAGCAACCACTAATGGGTCCTGGAGCCATATGGGACCGAAAGACCTCTCTACAACATAAGACACCCTATGTGTGAATGTTATTATACTATGTGAGCAGCAATATTTGGATACTTTATTAGAGATGAGCGAACACTGTTCGGATCAGCCGATCCGAATAGCACGTTCCCATAGAAATGAATGGAAGCACCTGTGACGCTGACTTTGCCGGCGGCCGGCGTCACAGGTGCTTCCATTCATTTCTATAGGTGCGTGCTGTTCAGATCGGCTGATCCGAACAGTGTTCGCTCATCTCTATACTTTATGACATTTCTTTTTGGATACCCTTTCCAGTAGGATCAGTTTACACAGAGTTTTTTACAGGCAGATTTTGACACAGAATCCACCTTAAAATCTGCTTGAAAAAATGCCTCCCACTCATTTCAATGAGAGTCACTAGGAATTTTTTCCACTAGCGAAAAAAAAAAGCGACATGACCTATCTTCTGGAGGACTCCATGGCTGCGTAGTATGTGGCTCGAGACTCTCTCCTTATTAGACCCATTCATCCGGGCCTAATCAGGAGCGGGATGCCCCAACGGAATGCTGATGCACCGGCATCCCGTTGCAGCTAGATTGCGTCGAAAATAATGGTGGCGGAAAATGAAGAGAAATTCCTCTGCTGTGTGAACTGACCCTTATAAACTACGCAAGTTCTGCAATGCATTGCTTCATGAAGAGCAGCCTACAGTGCCTGTGCATCGCCTACAGTGCCTGTTTTGTGCTCCAAAGCTGTACACTTAATTCTGCACATTGCCACTCAGTCAATAAGTTTGTTGTCACATATTTATCTATGCCCCTATGCATACTTAGTTTACCTTTATCAAAGTAATGTGCCATGGCTGGCATAAATCGACTACTGAGGAAGCAAGCAAAGCTGGAAGATTTCAGCTCTGAAGGCTGAAGATTTGTGAATGCAACTCTGGAGTACAAGGGAGCCTGCACAAAGAGTTTACGCTCACTAATTCTGAATGTAAAACTCATTCAGAGTGAGCGGCGTAAAAAACAAATCCCATTGACTTGAATGGGTGCCGGCATACGCGCGTATCACATTGAAAGCAATAGGTAAAAAAGCCTCCCATTGATTTCAATGGGGAGCGCACATATGCCAGCACCCATTCAAGTCAATGGGATCTGTTTTTTACGCTGCTCACTCTGAACGAATTTTACGTTCAGAATGAGCGAGCGTAAACTCCGTGTGCAGGCTCCCTGATACAGGGGGTAACTCGGTGTGTATATGTCCTGCTTTCCAGAACGTTTTATTCGTAAATCCCTAAAATATGCCCAATTAGTCTAATGTTTAATCCGTCTCGCTGATCTGATATAACAATTTTAGAGAGCGTGGTATTTTTCTCTGATAAAAGCCATATTTTCTTCTCACTGATATCTTCCATTAAGATGTCTCAATGTCATTTGGGGTGTTAATTGAGAGGAGGTTTCAGCTCATCAAGACGATTAAAAGTGATAGCTAAAAATTTCTATATACAGCCTATGTCGAAATCAGCACAGTGTGAGACCATTTCTCTTTTATCTAACTGACAAGGAAAATAATAGAAAAATATTATTAAATCGCAGCCTCCAAAATGATATCATTATTATTTTTTTTCTGTATAATCTCTGATGGAAAAATTAATTTTTGAAAGAGACAATTTCAAATACCTTAAACACTGTTAACTCAGAAGTCTTTTAAATGCAATTAAAAACACTATTGTGTCAGAATTAAATTCATTTTTTTCCAATTGTTCTTCATAATAACAGTAAGGAAGTTTCTTTGCTTTATTTAAAAGCAGCTGAACGCCGCAGTATGTGTATTGATGTATTAGAGCTGGCTCGCCAATTCCATTGTAATAGTAACAATGTCATAGAAGGGATGACAAATACTCTCCCAATTTTAATTGTAATACATCCCATTTGCACATACAGTAATTAAGGGATTATATATTTTTTTTTTCAGAAATAGTGCCACCTTTGTCCATAGGCTATGCTTGATATTGCAGCTTAGCTCCATTCCCTTGAACAAGACTGAGTTGCAATACCAAGCACAGCCTATAGATAAGGGTGGCGCTGCTTCTGGAATCTCTTACGATTTAATTATGACCAATTATGGACAATAGTAGCAATGGCTAGCTGCTCTAGAAAACATATACAATAACACTAACGTGTTACAAAGTATAATATTTTGGTGTACAACATATACTCCATTTTTATTCAGTAAATGCTTTATATTGTGCTTGTTTTATATAATGGTAAGGGGTTAAAGGGTATATCTAACACTCTATTTGGAAATACTAAAGAGGGGAACCTCCTGGACTCTCATCCATTAGCGACAGCAGAGAGTGGCAGCAAAGAGCATCTCCCACTCTGGGGGACCCGCACGTAATTCTTATTATGTAAAAGTATAGAAAAATATAACTTAACATTAAACCTATAAAGATATTCAGGATCTGTCTTTCTATTCTAGCGCTGTATAACCAGAAATCTCACTCAAGTTTAACAATGCCAGTCTGCGCTTTAAGGGTATGTTCAAACAGAAATATTTGGAAGCAGATTTTGACGCCTGCATAAACGTCTCCCATTCTTTTCAATGGACGTCCTTTGCTTTATTTTCCTGCTAGCGATTTTTTTCAGCTAGTGGGAAAAAGAAGCGACATGCACTATCCTCCCGCGGATTCCACGGCCGAGTGAAGCGCAGCATCTGCTGCTCGAGACTCACTCTTGATTAGGCCCATTCATCCGGGCCTAATCAGGAGTGGAATGCCACAACCAGCGCCGCACCTCCCATGAGGCGACCTGAAGCGACCGGGGAGGGCGGCATTTTTGCTTACCTAAGCCAGTCCAGGACAAGCTGTCCTGGACTGGCTTAGCGTCACCGTCACCAAGCGGTGGATTGGGGAGGCCCTGTGGATGCAGCGCTTCTCCAGCGGCCTCCCCTCACGCTCAGCCAGAGAGCAGGTCCTCTCTGTGCCTGCTCTCTGCCTGCTAACGCCACTCTGCCCCCTTCACTCCGCCCCGCCCCCTTCGCCCCGCCCCCTCCTTCCGGAGGGGGAGGTGGCTTTCTGTCATCCGCCTTGGGCGGCGAAAAAGGCAGGTTCACCCCTGGCCACGACTGAATGCCAGTGCACTGCATCAGCATCCCATTGCGGCTAGGCATGCGGGAAAAGTTGCATGGTGTAAAAGGATTCCGCTGTGTGAACTTACCCTTACACAGCATTTCTCTTCTGATAATATATACTATGTGCTTTACATGAACAGATCACAGATTGAAATACACATTGTGTAGTTCTTCATTTGACCTGTGGTAGCGCTGCAGTGGCATCAAGCACTTTCTTCTAGGCCCTTCAACAGATTATAGTCCCTCAGTAATGACATTCTCTCTGATCATGCCCGTAAACTTTGGGACTGGAGACAAAGAGTTCAGGAGTTCTGCCCAGAGCTTCAGCGGTTCTGTACATCTACCTGATATGTTTCCATGCCGGTAGGTCCAAAATGAACTTTAGGATATGGCACTATATACGTCACTATATACATTCCTGTATAAGGGTCTCTTACACAAATTCTGATGTGAAAAACACACAATATCCAATGTATAATTATCTGCATTAAAATTATGAGAATACAGGAAAAAAACATAAGAATAGAATAGAATCCAACATGCAAATGATCTGTCATCTTTCACAGCTACGATGAATAAACAAGGTGCTACGTTCTCAAGGTTGCACCTTTCATTTCTCAGACCATCCCAATCCTCACTCTCAGTCCATTGCCTTAAGTGTCAGTGTTCACTCCATCCTCTTACTTATCTACAGATTTTCTGAAATTATGAAATTTACATATACGAGGTGTTTAATTGGATGAACAGATGGCGTTTCATAAAATGATTCTTCATCTTCATCAGTGACTTCTCTTTTGTATTTACAAAGAGCGGAGTTTTTTTTATTTTTTTTTTTCACAGCGACAGAAAAAAAAATCTTTTAACAAGAAAAATCATCTAGAACCAAAAAAAAAAAAAAAAAAAAAGGCCCGACGCGCTTTGATCAAGCTTTAAACGACAGAAATACAGCGATTGTGAATGATATACATATGAAGAACTGAGGTGAAGAGCAAAAATGCAGACATTTAAATGGAAAAAATCTGAATAAGAATAGCAGACGCTTGTATTATTAGCTTATCTATATGCTTTGGGTTTTCTTCTTATGAAAGGAAACGTTGATTTTTGACAAGATATATAGTCATGCTTATTGCCTGGTGTCTATATACATATTCTTCAGCATGCATCGGGTAAAAGACGTCCCGAATATGATGCATTATTGGAGGGGTATGCTTGTCATTATAGTGCTTCTATTAAGGGCTCCGCTCTATGGAATACAGATGTTCGGCAAATCACTCATAAACATGGCCATACATTTCATGAGGGACTTTTGCATATCTTGGTGTCTGGAGATCTTTGCAGAAAAAATTTCCTATGCTAATGTCTCTGATCAGATGCATTGCGATGCACAAAATTTGAAACTTCTGCATAAAGATAATGTAGTCAGTCAACGGTAGAAGAGGGAATTTTTGGCTCCCTCGAGGTAATATTGCTTATGGGTCCTTCCATCCACTATGTGAGGGAACTGACTATTATACAGTACATGTTCTAGCACATAACTAATATTTTGCATGATAAGGAATATTATTATAATAGAATTTTGCTGTTTATTGCGTTAACCATAATGACATGTTACCCTGACTCCATTTTTGTAAATGAACAATACAAGTTTTATCATCCCTTGACAGAGCCGGGCCAGGTGTGTAATTCATCAGAGTATTAATTATTACAGTAATTATAGAAAGAATATATTTTTTCAATAATATGTGTGTATTGAAGAGGTTTTACAGGAATACGCGTTGTTGGCCAATGTGATCTTGAGAATCCTACAGATGAGTAGGTAGAAGCAACAGGTCTGAGTAGCTGAACTTTTCCTGAAAAAGAAAAAAAAAAAACAGTGAAGGGGCAGTGGAACTCCAGTGAATGTCATGAACCCTTTCATCAGCTGATAGTTAGTCCCACCGCTGTTCACACATTCATATCTTATGCTAAGTATATTGTACATGTAAGGGAATTGCTAGTTGTGCAATTTGCTACTGCTGCTGCTGCTCACAGAGAAAATGAGCCTTAAACTCGACCCAGCCCCTGTCCCTACCTAATTGCCACAACTATCGTAATGACAGGAGCAACTGGACGGCTACCCCTTCTCTAAATAAGTGTACACAGAACAAGACAGGACAAACAACACAGAAGAGTAGTCAGCAATCCAAGGGACAAGCCAGACAGACAAAGCAGTACAAAATCGTAATCCAAAAGAGTAGTCAAAGTTCAGAGGTCAGTAATAGAGATGAGCGAACACTGTTCGGATCAGCCGATCTGAACAGCACGCTCCCATAGAAATGAATGGAAGCACCTGGCCGGCCCACCGCTTAACCCCCCGCGTGCCGGCCGCTTCCATTCATTTCTATGGGAGCATGCTGTGAGTGTGCTGTTCGGAACGGCTATTCCGAACAGTGTTCGCTCATCTCCAGTCAATATTAAGAGAAGTAGGAAGCTAGCAAGAACAAAGTCACAGGGCAGAGTCAAAATAGCCAGCTAGCCTGTGTGGGCTGATGACCTGTATAAAGGAAGTCCAGGACCTGCCCCAGACTTGATTGGTAGACAGGCTGACAATCACAAAGGTAAGGCTAAGATTAACTAATTGATGAAGATGGTAACAAGGTGTAGGAGATGGGTGTGGTGGAAATTCAATTATAGAGGAGAGGTAATAGAGTAGTGTTCAGAGAGAGCAACAAAAAACAGATACCCAAAGAGGCAGAGACATTACAGCATATTTACAAAAATAACCTAATTTGGGGATATGGCCAAAGTTTATGTATAAATGGGATATCTTCAAATTTAAGAGGTTGTCCCATCACAAGGATCCTATCTATACTGCTAGTTTATGTGGATTTAAGACTTTCCCTAAATACATTGCTTTATCAAAACTGCTTTGTCTGGCCGCTATCTTAAAGGGATTATACCATTAAAATACTTTTTTTTCTCATTAACACATCGGAATAGCCTTAAGAAAGGGTATTCGTCTCCTACTTTTATCAGTTGCATCCGGCCCGCCGTTTGGTAGAAATACCGGATTTTACCGGTATACAAATGAGTTCTCTTGCAGCACTGGGGGCGCCCCCAACGCTGCCAGAGAACTCTCCAGCGACGCCTCCATCTTCAACAGGAACTGCCTCTTCTTCCACCCTCTTCTGGCTGGGGTCCCACTTTGGCACCTGCGCAGTCGGCTCTGCCATCGGGACGCAGGCAAGAGCCGCGTGCACAGGCCAGCTGGCGGCCATTGACCTTGGGTCTTGCCTGCGTCCTGATGGCAGAGCGTTGAAGTGTGACCCCAGGCGGAAGAAGACGACAGAAGAGGCGGTTGATGTTGAAGATGGAGGCGTCACTGGAGAGAGTTCTCTGGCAGCGTTGGGGGTGTCCCCAGTGCTCTTTGAGCGCTTGGGCCCGCCTTCAGTGCTGCAAGGGAGCTCATTTGCTTACCGGTAAAAAACAGTATTTCTACCGAACGGCGGGCTGGAGGCGACTGATAAAGGTAGGAGACAAA
This sequence comes from Leptodactylus fuscus, assembly GCF_031893055.1. Classification (NCBI taxonomy): domain Eukaryota; kingdom Metazoa; phylum Chordata; class Amphibia; order Anura; family Leptodactylidae; genus Leptodactylus; species Leptodactylus fuscus. The sequence goes on from NC_134271.1 coordinate 95,851,380, forward strand.
TAGCCTTTCTTAAGGCGATTCCGACGTGTTAACCAGAGAAAAAAGTATTTTAATGGTAGAATCCCTTTAATTTATTCAATTCATTGTTTACACTCTGTTTCCATAACCACGGGCCTGGTGCTGAGCTTATCTGCTCGGTCCACAAGTGACATAGCTGCCTTCTCTCAGGGATGAGGGAGGTGGGGCTGACTGCTCAGCAGCAGCTCTGAGCTGTTTATGTCTCTGCCACAGACAATTAACATAACTCCTGCTCTCAGATAGGGGAGGGGGGAGGTGAGTGTTCCGGTATTTCTGAGCTCTTTATCACCTGCTCTTCCACTTATCAGTCGGTTTAATTGAATTTGGCTGATAAAGGCTGAGATATGGAGTCCATTACCTCTGTATGTTTTACAAACTAACTCAAATCCAGCTCTGCTACATCAGCTTCTACATCAGCTTCATACTGTGGTAATTCATTTACAACCAATCCCTCATTACTGACTGAAAACATACTGCTATGAAGACACATAGCAGAGCAAGTGAAACCCTGCCCACCAATGTACCAAGAAAACCAGGAAGTGAAGAGAGCACACAGCCTGCAAGTGGTTGAACAAGCAAGTTGGGAATACCCCTTTAAGTACCTATTCGCTGCATCAGATATTGCTTTGTTCCTGCCTTAAAAAAGAAGCGATAATCCCCTAACCCCAAATCTCCTTTCTGATGATGGGTGTCATGTTCCATTTCATGTCATCACTGGCTGTGTCGGATGTGAATTGTCTCAAGTAATGGCTACAGTCAATTAATGGCCTAAGCAGTCACATACTTGTGATATCACTGCTATTATGTCACCAGTATCCAATATGTGACTGCTGCAATTTTTAATTTCAGCCCACCCTCAGCATCTCTGGGCTTTTCTGGAAAACCCATTTAAGATCAGAGATAGTCATTATCTCCTAAAGGGATCACAGTACCCCTTCTGACCCACATCTATGAGCTCTCACGTACCCTGCTTCACACTGGGGTAACCACCTTGAAACAGATGTCTGTGGATGGGTCTCTTCCATTTGAAGGAGATATTATGGCTTGTCTTTATTCCAAGATTATGTCACAAAGTTTCAGGAACATCAGGCATTGATTTATAGGGGGCTACCTTCTAAAAGGTGACACCAGAACAAGTTCCCTTTTTCCATCAAGGAGGATTCATATGCATATTCCTTTTCCAGATTTCTTTAGCAGGATATCACCTGCTAATAAGTTCCTGTATAACGCAAGGTGGCCTTATAGAGGCTACTTCTCCTTAAGAAGACATCATACCCCTCCTAATACTTTAAATGTGCCTGTTTTAGTTTGTGCCATTAATGTGCCACAGCTAAGAGCTGTATGGGGCAGATGCACTAGGATATTCTCTGCTTCTGCTGCTTAGATTTTTTTCCTTTCTTTCAATTCAGCCACTGAAAAATGCTGTAAAGCGTTTCCTTAGGACTCTTAGAACGTAACGCTGGCTCGCTGACAGTTCCAACAAGAGAACAGTTGCAGTGCAGAGACTTTGTTTATCTACATAATTTGCTGTGAGTCTGAAGCTTGTCTGATAGAAGTGTAGTGTGCCCACTAATGGGAAACACGGAAACTGACAATCCGCAGATCACCACGTCCTTATTTCAATTAACTTATCTAAATGTTCTTACTCATCTTTAATAAGTGCGGGAGCTGACACCAGTGATTCTGGTCTATCATCCTCAATGACGCTCTTACATGCAGAATAAAATCACAATTTCTTATTCTGTTAGCACGTTGTAATGTTGAATGCTCTGTAAAGCATAATTTCAGAGCATATTCTTCAAAATTAGCATACGTTGCTGCCAGGAGAGTACATTGAACAGATCCATAGAATAATTAGAATAGGGGTCCTAACTTATGCTGGCCCTAAAGTCCTCAACAACCTTGTTTGTAGGTATCCTCTAATCATGAGTGATGCATTGCTGGCTCATTGCTGTAGTAGTTGATCATTGAAGGACCATCCGGAACATGCTAATCTGCCTTCATGAATACTTTGCTTACATTTTCAACTGCTCACAGTGGTCATTTGAAGCTCTGGGAGACCAGGAACCTAATGCCAAATTTATAACAGCTTCCTCACCTATCATGTGCAATTTATAATATTGTTAAATTGTAAACAGAGTGGACTTTGGGTCTTCCTAGGTTCCGGAGCTCGGGTGTTACTGCTACTGCTTTACCGCTATAAATATTTTATGGCCATTTCTCACTTCACCAAATCATCTTCTATTCCCCCCCCCCCCCCCCCCCGTTCCCCTGGGTATACTACATAGTATGGTCATGTTGCAATCAGAACCTTTCTGTAAAGCAGGACTGGTTGAAATAAGTGGCCCAACATTTTTTCAAGCAAAAATTTCCTAAAGAATTTAATTTTGATGCCACATGAAAGCAGGACCTCAAAAACCCACACAGTGCCCTTGTATATGGATGGAAGATGCAGTGTTTTAAATAGAGAAAAATATACTCCTTGTGATCCTAGTCTATCACTAAGAAGAAAATGAGCAATAAGGTGTGAGAATTAGTCCTCATTCACAAGTCTACATCCGCGGACATATGAAGTTCGTGCCATTCTCGGACAGCCTGTAACAGTGTATTCATGGCAATATATTAGTATTGTATGGCTGCATGAATAGCTCTTATATGCAATTATCTATGGACTGAGTTTTCCCATAGAACAAATAAAAATAGGGCTTTTGGGGAGAAGTTTCCTGATATTCACATGAATCCCATAATCGGGAACTTGATGGCCATTTTTTTTTAAATAAAAATTATTCATGTGACGGGAATAGACCATCAAAATATAGGTCATGCTCTATTTTTGCCTGAAACGTATGAAGGATACCTGATAAAGGTGAAAACCTCTGGTGCAAAAGGTGATAAGCATAGCCTCAATGAAAGGCAGAAACATCATACTCAAGATCTATGTGATAAGTATCCAAAACGTGTTATAGATTATATGTACTAATTGTATTGGGTCAACAAACACATTCTCTTTGATATGTCAATTAGAAATATAGTGGTACCTCATTGGTTAGATGTTTGGTTTGGTTTTAGAATCGCAATGTAAGACACGCTTTATATCAGCTATAATGATCTTGTGCACATTGTCACTCCTGTTTTGCAGGTGAACACTTTCTACTCACAGTCTTCCATTCTCCCTTCAAGACATTCATCAGCAGCTTCAACACCTACATAGTGGAAAGAAAGGGTTATTGATGGAAGAGAAGCCGCTGCTCGGTGAACTGTGAAGTCTTCATTAGCCCTTGCTTGTCCCTCAAATAAAATCACCTGACTTTGAAAGTTGAGATGGGAAGCTTGGAATTGTCACTGGGAATGACTCCGCACCATGAGATGTAGGTGATATTAGACTTTTCTTGGCTTGGGATGCAAGATTTTGCAAGTCAATAGGAAAATTAAAGACTGATTCTTAAATTATTAAAAGAAGCCTACAAAAGAAAAGAGAAGGTTTAGGTGATGTTAAAACCACCGTTGGATATGATGGTCACTGAAAGACTAGTACTGGTATTACCAAGGAACATTGGGCTCCAATGTCTGCAAGGACAATATCTTCAAGGGTATTGTAGATGTCTCCCATGGTTCATTCTCATATTTAAACCCATACTGGAAGAGTTAGATTGACTATATTGCAAATTGGTCTCAGTGTGTGAGAACTTAGAGTAAGTTGGTGCTATAGAAGAGAAGAAGTCAGAATGTAGGAACTAAATGTAAAACATCCTGGTCAAGGAAATAACCTAATGCAAAATCTGGAACATCATTCCTAACCTACCATGTTCCATATATAATACCTGAGCCTATTTATGGTGAGACTAGTGAATGATTATCTTATCTTATACGGTAGAGGAACCATTGAACTCCCTTGAGCACTAGTCCCCAGGTGCCAGACGTTCTACCTCCATCTTTGGTTACTTTTTATTTATTCTTCCTGACTGTTATATCAAGGTCTAGATATATAGCGTTAAATCCTTTTCCTGTACATCAATGTAAAAATAGGCAGAGTTGTCATTTTTGGCTCTGCCAAGGTTAATGTGGAACAAAGACTGGAGACATACTGTATTAGTTGCAAAGAAGAAAAAACTAACAGAAAAGGGGAAATTAGTGTTCATTAATTAAAGTCATAAATGTAACTTGGCAATTCAAGGGCAATGCGGCAGTGTGACAGCACGCCTCCTATTGTGTGGCATTTAAGTATTGGTCTCTACGTATGTGGTAGGATCCAGGGCTCAGAAGCGGCTGCTAGTTCTACACCAACCTATGACTAGGCCCCCATTAATGTATTTATTAATTACATACTAAATTGTTTCTTTTCTATAGGTCTACATGCTCTCATTTGCAAACTAAATCTTCCATCAGATGTACCTGCCTTTGTTTGTGGAGGTAAAGTTAATTTAATTGACTATATAAAAGAACAGAGAATGATCCCTTTACTCCAAGAACATCTCTACTGAAGACTCAAGGTCACTCGAGATGAGCAACCAACAGACCAGGTTTCCAATTAACACCTAATGAGTCAATTAAACAGGCTATGAATATCACTATGGAAACAAGTTTACCTGTCAGCTACCCCCAAGACCTGTCCTATATTTCTACTTTGGGGTCTACTTTAATTAGTGAAGGTATATGGGTCAAGGGTGAATAGGGTACATATGGGCACTTATAGGTAAACTGAGAAAATATATGCATTGCTTTTCTTGAAGTATATAAGTAGCTTTTATCAAAAATGACTCTTTTCTTATTTGATACACAACGGGCCTATACCTGCAGCACCCTCAAAGCTGAAATTCAGCTTTACACCATGTCCATTCCATGCAATGAGTTATTAGTGTATAGGTCCTCAAAAATGAGAAATGCTCTTGTAACTCCTCTCACCAGGAGACGAGGGTCTTAAGCAGAGGACCCCCGTCGTATTAACTCAGATTTTCCTAATAGAGTACATGAAAATGGATTTTCTAAACTGGAGAACCCATTCACAGTACATGCCAGGAAGAACAAAATTTCTTTGCAGCAGATGGGTGAATAGTATATAGGCATTAAAGAAGAAAAAAATACAATTTCTAAAGATATTATGAAAAACTACTCACGTACATACAAATAGGTGAAAAATTCTTTCCTTGGATTATTTACCTGAGAATAGATTTCACTTTTGTAGAGGCCTTTATGTTGTTTCAGTGAAAGCACCTCAGATATAACCAATTTCCTTTAAGAGTGCTCCACACATTTGTCTTTATAACAATTTGTATGTAAGAGCTTTTATGCAAATGACACTAAAGTAACGGCTTTTTTTTTGTAAATTGGACATTTTACGGTTCTAATTTTCTCCTGTAATAACAGAAAAAATGGCTGTCCCAATGGAGTTGAGCATTTCATCTTCCACTGTTTTCGTGAAGTTGAAATGACAAGTTTCCTTCATTTATGCTACGAATGACAAAAAAAAAATTTAAGTATTTTTGTGCGAGTTAGTTGAAGCCGTTATTCTTTCAACTAGCGCAGTCCCTTGACATGAACCTTTTCTTGCGCAATAAGAATTGTCTCATAAAATAATAATGAAACTTAAGGAGGCTAAAAATATTGTAGACTCCTCTGGCTCCTTTTTTTTTTCTTTTGAGGAAGGGACATAAATTACTTGTTAGTTTTAAGATCTTGTATCCTTTCCGTTAGGTCTTTGGCATTCAAGCCCCCTTTCACACAGATGTCAGTCGGGTGACTTTTATAGACATTGCTTCCTCATTTAATTGAAAATAGCATTACACAATTTATATCTGCCATTTCACGAGAGATTCTCTAGGCAGCAATATAATAAACTAAATTTAATAGGCAGGTTATTGTTGCTTAATCAAGCTGAAAAAAAAAAAATTAGCAGTATCGGCTGTAGAAGCGACCCTTTGGATTTCTCACTAATGTATTGCAAATAGTCAGGCTGGAGATTGTCAAGTACCGTACCTTCAAATGAAGATGGATTTTGATGAGAATCTGATGAATATAGGACAGTCGCACGTCACTCAAGAAATTATTGGTCTAATGATGGAAATTGGTTATATACTTTCTAGGTTAAAAACTTAAAGGGTAAGGTCACACAGGGTTTTTTGGACCGGGTTTTGATGCAGAGGCCGCCTCAGGATCCGGCATCTAGTCGCGGCATTCTGCTCCGGATTAGGCCTAAATGAAAGGGCTTAGTCGGGAGGGAGCGTCTTGCCACGGACGCTGCGGTGGATTCCACCATGGAATTCACAGCAAGAATGGGAAGGTCGCTTCTTTTTTCCGCTACTAGGTCAATGGGAGTCGATTTTGAGACGGATTCTGTTGCCAAAAAACTGTGTGTGAACTTACCCAAAGGGGGTTTCAATACATAAGTCTCATCTGTTGCCTTAATAGGAAACTTTATTGTAAACTTGCTTGTTTACACCTATTGTAAACTTGGCTGTTTACACCTAGATCACCTGTCTGGACCAACTTTACATATATCAATTTCTGACTAGTAGCCTGTACATATTGTATCTCTAGGAGTTTTGTCCATTCCTCTAATGGACACAATCACTCTTTATCTTCTTTTTATAGGTCTATAGACCAAGCTTCAAGCACTTTAAACTCCATCCCTTGTCATCAACCCCATCCACTTGTTGAATGAGGCACAGAAATTGTTAGAAAGTTTCTAAGACACATAGAAAATTAGGTGAAAAGCATATACACCAGTTTTAGGGTGATAGGGGTGGTGGGGGTGTTGCGTAAATAACACCAGATTTATGGTTCATATTTATTAGTTCTATTGGCCAATCTGTACCTTATTCTATACTGGGTGTTACCATGCATTATGGATTTCAAAAGGGAGGAGCATTCTATGTATTGTCACCTTTGGGGTACAGGAAAACACCCTTAAGGCTAAGGCCCCATGGGACGAATGAAAAATGCTGCGGGAAAACCCAGCAACGCATCGCAGTTCTTCCCGCAAAATTTAGACAGAATGTTCACAGACTTTTCCTCCGCAGACTTTCTGTTACAATTATATCTATGGGGAAACTGTTGTAGATATGATTGACAAACCGCATGCTGCTTTGGAAATCGCAGGGTGTCTGCATGGCGGTTTTTACTGCAAAATGGGTATGGGATTCAATTGCTTGGTAAGCATATGATATATGCATGCCTCCCATTAATTTTTCATGTTCCCCCACACAGTATAATCCTCCTAGAGTCACCCGTAAATTATATATCCCACCTCCATCTCTCCCCCAGTTTCATATACCCCCTTCATCTGCTCCCAGTTTCATGTCCCCCTCCATCTCTCTCCCTAGTTTCATGTCCCCCCATCTCTTCCCCCAGTTTCATGTCACCCTTCCATCTGCCCCAGTTTCATTTTCCTCCCATCTCTGCCCACAGTTTTATGTCTCCCCATCTCTTCCCCCAGTTTCATGTCCCACCTCCAATTCTGCCCAGTTTCATGTCCCCCCCATCTCTGCCCATAGTTTCATGTCCCCCATCTCTTCCCCCAGTTTCATGTCCCTCCATCTCTTCCCACAGTTTCATGTCCCCCATCTCTGCCCACAGTTTCATGTCCCCCATCTCTGCCCCAGTTTCATGTCCCCCCATCTCTTCCCCCAGTTTCATGTCCCTCCATCTCTTCCCACAGTTTCATGTCCCCCACCTCTGCCCACAGTTTCATGTCCCCCATCTCTGCCCACAGTTTCATGTCCCCCCCATCTCTGCCCACAGTTTTATGCCATTCTCCCCCCCTTCTTCTGCCCCAGCTTCATGTCCCCATCTCTTCCCACAGTTTTATGTCCCCCCATCTCTGCCCACAGTTTCATGTCCCCCCCATCCCTTCCCACAGTTTCATGTCCCCCCATCTCTGCCCACAGTTTCATGTCCCCACATCTCTGCCCACAGTTTCATGTCCCTCCATCTCTGTCCACAGTTTTTAGACGTTCTTACCCCTTCATCTGCCCCAGTTTCATGCCGTTCACCCCCTTCGTCATCCCCCAGTTTCATGTCCCCTATCTCTTCCCCCAGTTTCATGTCCCTCCATCTCTTCCCCCAGTTTCATGTCCCCCTATCTTTGCCCACAGTGTCATGTCCCTCATCTCTGCCCACAGTTTCATGTCCCCCATCTCTTCCCCCAGTTTCATGTCCCCTATCTTTACCCACAGTTTCATGTCCCCCCATCTCTGCCCCAGTTTCATGCCGTTTCCCCACCCCCTCATTTTCCCCCAGTTTCATGGGCCCCCTTCATTATGTTCCACCTCAATGTTTAATGAAGAAGACACTTATACTAACCCTTCCAATGCTCCCCGCAGTCTCACTCACAGAGTTGTTTGCGCGATGTGATGACATCAGGTGCTGAGCTGTGACAGCTTCTGCTTTACTCGCGGATGCAGATGAGTTGAAACCAGGACATACCTCCTGCCAACCGGGACTGGGGGACAGGACACCGAATCCGTGAATGTCCCTTGGAATCTGGGATGCTTGGGAGTATCTATATGAGTTATTCCAGCTATTCAGATAAAAACTTATTCTTAGTGTGAATAGAAAACCTTACACAAACACATTGTATGATGTTAATTTTTTTTTTTTAAAAGAATATATATATATATATATATATATATATATATATATATATATGTACATACATATATCAACAATAGTGGTCTAACATTACAAAGACATTTAAAGCTTCTTAAAGCCAACTATAAATGGATTACACATCTTTACATAAATTCCCTAGTAAAGTAAAAATATACTACAGGAAACTCAGCCAGTCTAACATATTATTTTTGATTATTATTATTACAACTATTATAGATTCCCTTTAAGCTCCTACAATTTCTTATAATACTGCTTAAGGGCATGAGTGATTTTCTGAAGCAGGGTACAAGAAAATGGATAAATATGCATTTAATATGATCAATTTTTAAAGACATAACTTTTTTTTGTAGAATACAAGCTGTGTTCAAAGATTTGTATGTGACCACCTCTTGAGCTTGTCTTGCCATATCAGGCAATTTTTGAGCAACAGTTGAAGATAAAACTTATACGTTATATTAGCGGCTAAAAGATGCACATATTTAGCAATATTTTCAAATAAATTATGTTGAAAATAATGTACTATTTGAAGTATACTGCTCAGTGGTTACACACTACCAGTAAAGGAGTTATCCAGCTTCCAAAAATTACCTGCAAATACATCCACTGCAGTGCTAGATACTCACCGTTCCCTTGTGCAGCCTTTACTTAGTGTTATTTTCTTTGTATCTCCTTAAAGCACCGTTATTTACATGCAATGAATCTGTGGAAAAAAGTACATTTCCCACGATGCACCTGCCTGCAGTCACTCTCTGTGTTTGCTGGTCACAAGGAAGGAAGTAGTGAACTTGCAAATGAAACATCACAGCATCATGTGACCTCAGATGTGAGAGTGAGAGCAGGGAAATGCATCATTGGAGATGTAGTTTTTTCACAGATTCACTGCATGTAAATGTCAGTGATACAAGGAGTCTCAAATAAAAAAAAAGCTAAGAAAAGATTGCATAAGTGAACAGTGACTATTTAGCATTGCTGTGGATGTATTTGAAAATAATTTTTGTAAACCGGATAACTCCTTGTGTAACCGTGTAGTTTTATCCTACAGTTACACTCTAATCCTACAGTACTACGATGACTCTGCAATAGTAGGCTTCATTGCAGACAGAGACAACAAAGAGTACAGAGACTCCGAATTCGGTGGTCATCCAGGGGACAGGCATTGAGGTAGTCAAGACCTATAAATATCTGGGTGTTCTCCTCACTAATAAGCGGGACTGGGCTGATCACCTGGATGAGCTGGAGAAAGGGTCACAGCAGTCTTTACCTGCTCAGGAGGCTGAGGTCCTTTGGAGTCCAGGGGGCACTTCTTAGGGTCTTTTTCAACTCTGTGGTAGCATCAGCCATCTTCTTCGGAGTGATCTGCTGGGGGAGTAGCATACCAGCCAGGAATAGATACAGATTTGACAGGCTGGTTAGAAGGGCCAGCTTCCATCCCGTGGATGAGACCGTGAAAGCACTGGGCAGAACTGTCAGTGACCAGCTGCTTCACCCCAAGTGTGAGAAGGAGTGCTGTTGAAGAGCCTTCCTCCCAACCGTGGTCAGGCTGTATAATCAACATCAGGCTAAGCAGAGATCACTCCGCACAGAGAACTAAATGATCCTGAAGTCTTCTTTTCTTTTTAGTTGCTATTACTCCTTGTAATATATTACTGTTATATCCAGGCTGCTGTAACACACTGAATTTACCATTGTTGGGACTCTTTTCTTTCTGGCTGTTGTGGTTTATCTCTGCACGAGGGACAGTATTCAGAATATCAGTATTTTTTCCAACTGCTGTCATTATCCAGAAGTAAAGAGGGAGAGCTCTGAAGGCCCCCCTACTTCCCTCTATGGGAACAAGGATAGCAAGAGGGAAAGTGGGGTATGGTACTGTGTAAGGGTACCATAGGGGCATTATTCTGTGTGAGGATACTAAAGTGGCATTATACTGTGTGGGAGCATTAATGGGGAATTATTTGATATGAAGGCTGCTAAGGAGATATTATATGGTGTAAGGACACTAATGTAGCATTATACTGTGTGGGGGCATTAATGGAACATTATACCATGTGGGAGCCATTAAGGGGGCATAATACTGTGTGAGGAAATTAAAGTGGTGTTATACTGTGTGAAGATGCTAATTTGGCATTGCACAGTGTGGGGTATTAATTACCGTATATTATACCTTATAGATGACAATGAGGGCATATTATTATGTGTGAGAGAACAAATGGGAATTATACTATGTGGGAGCACTAATGGGGAATTATGCCATGTGGAGGCCACTAAAGGGGGTAATATACTGTATGGGGCCACTATGGAGGCATCTTACTGTGTAAGAGCACTAATGGCATTATACTATGTGGGGGCACTAATGGGTTATTATGTAATGTGTGGGCTACTTAGGGGGGCATTATATGTGGGGTAACTATGGAGGCATCATACTGCATGAGAACACTAATGAGCATTATACTGTGTGGAGCACTAATGGGTTAATGCCATGTGGAGGGCATTTAGGGGGCTTTATACTGTGTGGAAACATTATGCTATGTGAGAATGCTAATGGTCCACCATACTGAGTAGGAGCACTAATGGGGCATTATACCATGTCCACTAAAAAGGTGTTATACTGTGTGCAGAAACTAAGGTGGCATCATACTGAGTGAAAGCACTAATGGACATTATACTTTGTGGTAGCTGCTATGAGGGCATTATACTGAGAAATGGGATTATAATGGGAAATATACTGAGTAGAGGGCACTAAGAGACATTATACCATGTGAAGACATAAGAGGGCATTATACTGTTTGAGGGAATTATGACATTATACTGTTTTGGGAAGTAAGGGGCATTACAATGTGTTGGGACACCAACAGGACACTATACCATGTGGAGAACCTCTGTGGACTTCCTTTTTTTGCTGCGACCCCCCACATGGGACTTAATCCACCGCTACAATAACCAACACACACTGTTTTTTCGCAACTCGTGGCCTCAGACCTAAGGCAGAAAAAAATAGGTACAATAAGGTTTACAATAATCTACTTTTCTTGTTGTTACTATTAATTTATTTCATTTTTTTGCATAATCTTTTTTCTGTGGCATGGTACACTAAAATTTACTCAAAGGTGATGACAATACATATATACAAAAAAAAATTAATAATTTTATATATATATATATATATATATATATATATATATATATATACAGTCCTATGAAAAAGTTTGGGCACCCCTATTAATCTTAATCATTTTTAGTTCTAAATATTTTGGTATTTGCAACAGCCATTTCAGTTTGATATATCTAATAACTGATGGACACAGTAATATTTCAGGATTGAAATGAGGTTTATTGTACTAACAGAAAATGTGCAATATGCATTAAACCAAAATTTGACCGGTGCAAAAGTATGGGCACCTCAACAGAAAAGTGACATTAATATTTAGTAGATCCTCCTTTTGCAAAGATAACAGCCTCTAGTCGCTTCCTGTAGCTTTTAATCAGTTCCTGGATCCTGGATAAAGGTATTTTGGACAAACAATTCAAGTTCAGTTAAGTTAGATGGTCGCCGAGCATGGACAGCCCGCTTCAAATCATCCCACAGATGTTCAATGATATTCAGGTCTGGGGACTGGGATGGCCATTCCAGAACATTGTAATTGTTCCTCTGCATGAATGCCTGAGTTGATTTGGAGCAGTGTTTTGGATCATTGTCTTGCTGAAATATCCATCCCCAGCGTAACTTCAACTTTGTCACTGATTCTTGAACATTATTCTCAAGAATCTGCTGATACTGAGTGGAATCCATGCGACCCTCAACTTTAACAAGATTCCCAGTGCCGGCATTGGCCACACAGCCCCAAAGCATGATGGAACCTCCACCAAATTTTACAGTGGGTAGCAAGTGTTTTTCTTGGAATGCTGTTTCTTTTTGGACGCCATGCATAACGCCTTTTTTTATAACCAAACAACTCAATCTTTGTTTCCAAAATGAAGTTGGCTTCTCCAAATGTGCTTTTGCATACCTCAGGCAACTCTATTTGTGGCGTACGTGCAGAAACGGCTTCTTTCTCATCACTCTCCCATAGAGCTTCTCCTTGTGTAAAGTGTGCTGTATTGCTGACTGATGCACAGTGACACCATCTGCAGCAAGATGATGCTGCAGCTCTTTGGAGGTGGTCTGTGGATTGTCCTTGACTGTTCTCACCATTCTTCCTCTCTGCCTTTCTGATATTTTTCTTGGCCTGCCACTTCTGGGCTTAACAAGAACTGTCCCTGTGCTCTTCCATTTCCTTACTATGTTCCTCACAGTGGAAACTAACAGGTTAAATCTCTGAGGCAACGTTTTGTATCCTTCCCCTGAACAACTATGTTGAACAATCTTTGTTTTCAGATCATTTGAGAGCGGGCTGTCCATGTTCGGCGACCATCTAACTTAACTGAACTTGAATTGTTTTGTAGAAAGAAATGGTCTGCATTAAACCAAAATTTGACCGGTGCAAAAATATGGGCACCTCAACAGAAAAGTGACATTAATATTTAGTACATCCTCCTTTTGCAAAGATAACAGCCCCTAGTCGCTTCCTGTAGCTTTTAATCAGTTCCTGGATCCTGGATGAAGGTATTTTGGACCATTTCTTTCTACAAAACAATTCAAGTTCAGTGAAGTTTGATGGTCGCCGAACATGGACAGCCCGCTCTCAAATGATCTGAAAACAAAGATTGTTCAACATAGTTGTTCAGGGGAAGGATACAAAACGTTGTCTCAGAGATTTAACCTGTCAGTTTCCACTGTGAGGAACATAGTAAGGAAATGGAAGACCACAGGGACAGTTCTTGTTAAGCCCAGAAGTGGCAGGCCAAGAAAAATATCAGAAAGGCAGAGAAGAAGAATGGTGAGAACAGTCAAGGACAATCCACAGACCACCTCCAAAGAGCTGCAGCATCATCTTGCTGCAGATGGTGTCACTGTGCATCGGTCAACTATACAGCGCACTTTGCACAAATAGAAGCTGTATGGGAGAGTGATGAGAAAGAAGCCGTTTCTGCACATACGCCACAAATAGAGTTGCCTGAGGTATGAAAAAGCACATTTGGACAAGGCAGCTTCATTTTGGAAACAAAAATTGAGTTGTTTGGTTATAAAAAAAGGCGTTATGCATGGCGTCCAAAAAGAAACAGCATTCCAAGAAAAACACATGCTACCCACTGTAAAATTTGGTGGAGGTTCCATCATGCTTTGGGGCTGTGTGGCCAATGCCGGCATCGGGAATCTTGTTAAAGTTGAGAGTCGCATGGATTCCACTCAGTATCAGCAGATTCTTGAGAATAATGTTCAAGAATCAGTGACGAAATTGAAGTTACGCCGGGGATGGATATTTCAGCAAGACAATGATCCAAAACACCGCTCCAAATCCTCAGGCATTCATACAGAGGAACAATTACAATGTTCTGGAATGGCCATCCCAGTCCCCAGACCTGAATATCATTGAACATCTGTGGGATGATTTGAAGCGGGCTGTTCATGCTCGGCGACCATCTAACTTAACTGAACTTGAATTGTTTGTCCAAAATACCTTTATCCAGGATCCATGAACTGATTAAAAGCTACAGGAAGCGACTAGAGGCTGTTATCTTTGCAAAAGGAGGATCTACTAAATATTAATGTCACTTTTCTGTTGAGGTGCCCATACTTTTGCACCGGTCAAATTTTGGTTTAATGCATATTGCACATTTTCTGTTAGTACAATAAACCTCATTTCAATCCTGAAATATTACTGTGTCCATCAGTTATTAGATATATCAAACTGAAATGGCTGTTGCAAATACCAAAATATTTAGAACTAAAAATGATTAAGATTAATAGGGGTGCCCAAACTTTTTCATAGGACTGTATATATATATATATATATATATATATATATATATATATATACAGTAATTTTATGAGCCTTCTACTGAATTGTAAAGTGGTATAAAAAGGAGTTTTTTGATTAACATTCCATGATAGCAGATGGTGCTAAGGACTTAGAGCACACCAAAGTCTTCAAACATGTACACCGGCTTGGAGTTTATGCTGCTACCTGCTAACACCTCCATCTTGTTCTTCGAAAACATGTTTTACCATATTGTGCACAGATTTATTAAATTCATTGTATTAGAAACATTTGATTAGTAAACTGTGTTCAAGCTGATACTATAAAAAGTTTAGGAAATAAGTGGAAATGAAATAATTTATATACACAAAAACAGGAATAGATTCTGCCCATTATGTTGGAGACGTATGCTTATTTTGTTTAGCCTTTTTTTAACCAAAAATGTGGAGAGAAGCCGGAAAGTCCTCCTGTGTGCTCCATTTGTTGGAGCAGGGGTGTGCATGCATTCACTTCTATGGGACTAATAGGGTCCTGCTCCTTTGTAGGCCCTTGATCTCATGATTGCTGGGGGTGCCCAAAGGGCCCCAAACGATCAGACACTTATCTCCTATTCTATGGATGGGTCATAAGTATCTACATGAGAAAATCCCTTTATTTTAATACCTCACACACATGGGACAGCTGTATAGTGCATCACACAAATTCCCTATTGTTTTGTATCATAAGGCCAAAGATGTACTACCATATGGTGCTTTGTTAGGTGCCAAATTCTCCCCTAGAATCAGTGTTTCTAGGGGACAATATGGAATGCTATGGAGTTTGTCTCTATTTTTGGAAACACAGATGTATAGTGTGAACCCATAAATAACGCTGTTGCAATATGAATCTATACGACACAGATCCATATGATGGTCTTGAGAGTGAGGCCTAAGTTTTTCTTTTATTTGATGCTTTCCCTAGATAGAATAGTATAGAATACTTTATTGATCCAGGAGGAAATTTGCTAATTATTACCCAACCTTCATTTTGGCTAAAACTGCACTGTATGAATATGACCTATAGACAGGGGCGGATCCAGGGCCAGGCGAGCCGGGCAACCGCCCGGGGCCCCGCGGCCCGGCCCTAACAAAATGGTCCCGTCAGCTCAGCATAGTCGGGCAAGTGCCGGGGCCCACAGAGCCTCTGGGGGCCCCCCGGCACTTGCCTGTCACGATTTCAGCTCATCGGCGTCCGTCCGCCGATGAGCTGAATCGCGATTAAAGCAGGAGCTGTTAGCTCAGCTCCTGCTTTAAAGCTCCGGCCCGGCTTGCGCGTGTAGGCGCGATGACGTCATCACATCACGCTTACACACGCAAGCCGGGCCGCAGCTAAGCAGGAGCTGAGGTCACAGCTCCTGCATCGCGTATGTGACTGGAGAGAGGAGCGTCGGGGGAACGATGGAAGGTGAGTGATAGAAGGTGTGTAAGTGTTTGTTTTGTATTAAATATTAAGGTGGAATATAATGAAGGGGGCCCATGAAACTGGGGGGCAAATGAAGGGGAGGGGGGAACGGCATGACACTGGGGAAGATGAAGGGGGTGGGGAGAGAACGGCATGAAACTGGGGACAGAGATGGAGGGGGCCCAATGAAACTGGGGGGCAAATGAAGGGGAGGGGGGAACGGCATGACACTGGGGAAGATGAAGGGGGTGGGGAGAGAACGGCATGAAACTGGGGACAGAGATGGAGGGGGCCCAATGAAACTGGGGGGCAAATGAAGGGGAGGGGGGAACAGCATGACACTGGGGCAGATGGGGGGTGGAACAGCATGACACTGGGGCAGAGACGGGGGACATGAAACTGTGAACAGATGAAGGGGGAGAACGTGATGAAACTGGGGACAGAGATGGAGGGGGGGACATGAAACTGGGGGCAGAGGAAGGGTGTATATGAAACTGGGGACAGAGATGGAGGGGGGCATATAATTTACGTTTGACTGTAGGAGGATTATACTGTGTGGGAGCACATGATAAATGAATGAGAATGGGTGGAATCAACATAAAAGTGGGTGGAGCCAAATTTGCCGCGGCGCGCAGAGGTATGGCGTTAGTGACGCCACACTCCTGCATGATGTCACTCACTTCATCTGCGACGCACAGTGTCTCAACTCCCCCCGCCTCCTTTACAAGGGGGCCCACTGAGGCTCTGTCGCCCAAGGGCCCATAAAAACCTGGAGCCGGCCCTGGGTCAGCATGTCCCCTCCTACGGACGCTGATGAGCTGAATACATAGGCGTTTAAAGCAGGAGCTGTCACAGCTCAGCTCCTGTTTTAACGCTGAGCTCCGGCATTTGTAGTCGCGATGTGATGACGTCACATTGCGCCTACAATATGTGTATGAGGGAGAGAGAGGAGAGAGCTGCGGGGGAACGAGGAATTGTGAGTGTGTGTGTGTGAGAACGTGAGAACGGCATGACACTGGGGCAGATAGAGGGGGAGAGAACAGCATGACACTGGGGCAGATAGAGGGGGAGAGAACAGCATGACACTGGGGCAGATGGAGGGGGGAGAACGGCATGACACTGGGGCAGATGGAGGGGGGAGAACGGCATGACACTGGGGCAGATGGAGGGGGGGAGAACAGCATGACACTGGGGTAGAGACTGGGGGGGCATGAAACTGTGGGCAGATAAAGGGGGAGAATGGCATGAAACTGGGGACAGAGATAGAGGGGGGGACATGAAACTAGGGGTAGATGAAGGGTGTATATGAAAATGGGGAGAGATGGAGGGGGGACATATAATTTACGGGTGACTGTAGGAGGATTATACTGTGTGGAATCACATGAAAAATGAATGAGAATGGGCGGAGTCAACATAAAAGTGGGCGGGGCCTAATTTGCTGCTGCACGTAGGGCCCCGCCAAAGTCAATTGCCCAGGGCCCCGCAAACCCTGGATCCGCCACTGCCTATAGACTAACCATTAAACACTATTACCAAAGTGCCTTATTTACTGTTTGGGTCTTTGTGATTCACAATGACTTTTTCACTATATTTTGTTTGAGCATATCCTTCCTGGGCTTAAATTTCTGATCCATTGAACTATATCTTCTTATAGGCTAAAACGCAGCGTTTTGCTGGTGCAGAAACGCCACAGAAAAAACGCTGCATTATACATTACCTACAAACTGAATGAGATTCTAGCTAATCCCATCCACATGTTGCAGAGAAAATCAGCTGTGCAAAAACTGTGTTTTCAAAAATGTCTGCATTCTTGAAAATCACAGCATGTCAATTATACCTGCAGAAACTTAGAAAAAACACAATGTGTTTTTTTCCTCAGTGTTTCTTTAGCTATTTGGGGCCTTGGCCATAAGTGTATTTTTATGAATACGTCACCCATCCATCTGACTAACCCCAATCACTTTGGTTTGGTTGTAGTTTGCTACATCTTAAATCCTTTGAGGTTCCTGTTAGGCTGGGGCCCCACATTGCGGAAACGCAGTTTTTTTTTGTTGCAGATTTTGTTGCGGTTTTTTGAGCCAAAGCCAGGACTAGACTGAACAGAAGTTAGAAGTTTAAGAGTTTTCTATATATTTCCGATTCCATTTGTAGGCATTCTTGGCTTTGGCTCAAAAAACCGCAACAAAATCTGCAACAAAAAAAGCTGCGTTTCCGCAACGTGGGGCCTCAGCCTAAGGGTGCATTCACACTGAGTAAACGCTAGCTTATTCTGAACGTAAAACACGTTCAGAATAAGCGGCGTCTAAAGCAGCTCCATTCATTTCTATGGGAGCGGGGATACGAGCGCTCCCCATAGAAATGAATGGGCTGCTTCTTTCACTCCGTGCAGTCCCATTGAAGTGAATGGGGAGTGCCGGCGTGTACGCTCCGGCATGAGCAGAGCTTGCCGTATACGCCGGCACTCCCCATTCACTTCAATGGGACTGCACGGAGTGAAAGAAGCAGACCATTCATTTCTATGGGGAGCGCTCGTATCCCCGCTCCCATAGAAATGAATGGAGCTGCTTTAGACGCCGCTTATTCTGAAAGTGTTTTACGTTCAGAATAAGCTAGCGTTTACTCAGTGTGAATTCACCCTAAGACGGTCAATTATAATGTTGCATACTGCAGAATTCTTGCCATTAGAAGTGATGAGAACTTGACGTAATTGATAGGGTCTAACGTACTCTATGCTGGCTCACCATACTGTAGATCGTCCTATACTTACTTTTATGTTCACAATTGTATTGAAAACTGAGTTAATTTTCATATACTTTACATGCCAGGATTACAATTGGTCATGCTTGACATATATCTAGAATTTTAAGCTTCTGAGCATGTTTATACCATCGGTGTCTGACAGACCTAGTGTGAATCAAGCTTTATATAGACATCATAATTATAAGAGGGTTGTTATTCAAGGCCCGTGCAATGAAACTAGTATGGTCTGATTTGATGCCCAGATACAATGTTTAGGCATTTACACACTCTTCCATATCATGAGAAAAATACCTGACACTAGTGTTAAGCTGGTTATACACATTAGATTTTAGACTGCTGAAGTGTTAGATTATAGACTGTCTGCTGTTGGTTGGTTGTACATAAACCTACGACAGTCTGTCCCATACAGCCTGCCATCAACTAAAATTGGTCAGAACCAAGGTGTATCATATTGGATTTTTTCTGTCCATCAGGCGAACGCATCATGTTGCAGAAATGCAGCTTCTTTTGTTGCAGATTTTGCTGCAGTTTTTTGAGCAAAAGCCGGGAATGGATTGAACAGAAGGTAGATGTGTAAGAACTTCCTATATATTTCCTATTGCTTTTGTAGCCATTATTGACTTTGGCTCATAAAACTGCAACAAAATCTGCAACAAAAAAGTTGTGTTTCGTCATCTTGTAGCGTCAGCCTCATTTGCTGTTTTCAGCACTCCATTAGCCATAAATGACATTCATCTATCAACCCCGCCACAGGCATTTTTTGATTTTTGTTTCTGACTCCCCGCCTTCCGAAAGGCCATAACTTTTTTATTTTTCCCTTCACTTAATGTTTGCGAGATAAATTGTACTTCATATTGTACTATACTGATCATGGGAATTGCTGCCAACATTGCCGCGGACATATTTAAATTCCCGACCTCCGCTGTACTATTATATTTTTAGTCTCAAATTTGGGTAAATGGATCCTGTGCAACAGACCTGTACAGTCTGGTGTGCCTCTAGTCCAAAAATGCTCCTCCACCCCGTGCCCTATTCATCAATTTTTTAGACATTAGGTTAGTGGGCAGGGTGTGGTGGGAATGTAGGAAGGCTGTTGAAGGGATGCCCCAGTCTTCCAGACTTACCATAACTCACTCCAGAAACTGGTGTCAGTTATGCAACAAATTTACATCAGTTTTTGACAGCAAAAGCCTCTTTGTAAGGGTTAGTTCACATCTGCGTTTGGTAATCTGTTGCACAAACAAGAAGTGTGCAGTGAAAGCACACAGACCCCGTAGACTATAATGGGGTCCGTGTGCTCTCTGTGCAGTGTCTGCACGGAACATGCGGACAGAAAAGTAGATTGTGATCTACTTTCATGTCTGCAGATCAGCCGGTCTAAGGCCATATTCATCATAATCGGTAATCATATATTCATTAATTATTACAGCATTTGATAAATTAGATCCTTTTTTCTCAAATTATGATCATTATCTTTTTTTTTTTTAATTCAAATTTTTTATATATAAAACTAGCCCACTTTAGAAATACAATGTTATTTATTTTTTAACTATTTTTTGGCACAATTTTTTTTTTTCAAAGCAAACTACGTCTAATAAAAAAATCCTTTGGGTGCATTACATTGTTCCATATTTCCCCTGGCATTCCTGACTTTTTAACCTGGTCATGAAAGTAACTGTGTGAAACGGTTATCCATTAAGCTGACATGAATTTGAGCAAATAGCCTTCCTCTACATTAAAGGGGAAATTTTACATCTGCAGCATAAAATTCTACAAGACCCTAAAAGCCAAAGTGTGTTATAAAAATAGTCACAAATATAAAAAAAAAAAAAAAAGAAAAAAAAAAAGATGTACTCCGATGTACAGCAAACAACACACTGTCTATGTCAACCGCTGATTTGCTGTAACTACTGCCTTATATCATGATTATTTTCCACACTACATTCAACGCCAACGCTTTCACTGCCGGCATCTTTTATTTAAGCATAAAAATGCCATCAAACAAAAAATGTACCTAGTCCGGAAGTATGTTAAAAGGAGGTTTGCATAGAAGATTCCATTGCTGCCTAATGAATGTGTTTTTGCCTTGTGCTGGAATCTTAGTCTTCCTAGGCATACACTAGACTCCTGTACTCCTCTCATTTGTACGAACAGATTGTTTCATGCCATGCAGATCAGCAAAATAGCAGACGGGCTTGGAACAAACAGGTAGAGGTGCGTCATGTTTTCATTTTTATTGTAATTTACTTGGGATGGAAGGAGGAAAAGAAACAACGAACTTTAAGCCTTTTGACATTCACATAGTGTTAAGAGTCAGGCAGGGTCTAGGCACTGACAGATTTGCATGCCTTTGAATATGACGCTTGAAAAGCCAAGGCGCTAGATTAAATTTTGCCATAGAGAAAATGAGAAACACTTCTATCTCTGGGGTCTGTTGGGAGGATCTTTATGCTTGATTTACTTTTTTTATATTTATTTTTTCTTATTTTAATTTTTTTATTTTTTTATCTATATAAATATTTCTTTTATGCACTACCCAAAGTCTGTCTTCATTCTCCCCTGTGTCATGCAAGATGGACCAATTTTTTTTTCTCCTTTACGGTGTATATCAGAACCCCGGACTCAGTACAAGGTGAAAGAATATATTTTAATCTAGCCTGCATATCCCCTTCCATGTTACCCTGATTAAAATTTGCAAGCAAACCTTGGAATGCACTATACCTGACAAGATTTCTAAAATAATTTACACTCAACATAAACCCAGAGTACATGTTCTGCCATAACACGAATATTAGAAATCAGATACAGATTTACAAGGATTTTCATTATTGCTTCCCTCTGTAAAGTATAAATGAGTTTAAATTACAATTTCTTATTCTGGGGCTGTTAATAATGTTGTGATTTTTTTTATTTTTTTGTTACACATAAAGGTATACAGCATAGAATGAAAAAAATATACACAATATTCTAAAATAACAATGTGTACTGGTTTCTGAATGTCTGGAAGAAACTCATAAACCCGAGTAATTAAGGGGTTAATTATGTCTTTGTCACCGGAAGTCCAATATGATTCTTTTTCTATTTACTTTTTTTGGAAGATGCTGAACAGGTTAATGTTGATGATCTGATCGAGTAGTTTAGTCATTAGTCAAAGGGTTAAATAAGCTTAGATTACTGTATATATTAATAATACAGTATATTGTCTTTAAGTGAATTTATGTTTATTGCTTAGTTTGGGGTTTATGAGGGTGACTCCTAGGCATTTCTATACTAACCTGCCAAGGGCTGTCTGACAATGACAATGCCTTGTTAAATGCCCTAGTAGGGCAAACTGACATACGTGAGAGAGGTCTACTGATGGCGTTTACTGTACATGACTGGGTATGGGGGGTCTTATTGATTGAGATTCACTTATGTATGACTGAAGGACCACCACTGTCCACTCAAGTCAATGGATTTCACTGGACATAGGGGTTGATACATAATCAGCCCATTGTGGGGATACGGTGTGGCTACATTTTATGATAAAGACCCATCATGGTCTACTCTGGTGTCCTGGAACATGAAAGAGCTTTGTCCAAACTGGATAATCCCCTTAAATATTTTAATATATAAAGCTAGGGTTGCTCATTCTCTAATATTTAGGAAATGCTCAGAGAAAAGGGGCTGATTTAGACAGGGAGGATTCTGTAGCATGGGCAGTCAGATGGGGCATTTATACTGACAAGTTCTACCACTAAGCAAGTGTCAGTGTTCAGGTCAATGTCTGAGGTCTGTGGACGGTTGAATTTTGTGGGTGCTGGGTGCTAGTGAAATCCATTATCTTAAGTATCTTTTCGATAAGGTGTGCATGTGCACTAGTCATAATTCAGAAGAACAGATGAAGAAGCAAAGACCATAGCTTATATATAGCAGAATATGACAAACACAATGGGTTTCATTTATACAAAAATATCCCCGTATTTAAGATGACTGTATTATGGCTGCATAAAAAGCTTCCAAAAAGCTAAAACATCCAGACTGTAACAGTATACTGAACAAAACTTATCGAAGCCTTAACACTTCACCATGAACCGAGATATACCTGTAAAGGGGCAAATGCCACGAAAAATAAATTGGTGTTCATGGGGGTCTGATGACTGAGATCCCCCACCGATCTTTAGAATGGGGGTGTTTTATCTATGTTCGGAAAATAGGTGAAGGCAAGTGTGCCCCCAATCCCGTTAACCAATGGGAGCATCAGAGATACCTGAGTGCTGTACTTTGCTTTTCTATTCTTTGAAGTGAATGGGAGGGAGGTGCACTTACCTTCTCCTCAGCTATATTCACAATAGGGGTAAAATATCCCCATTTTCAGGATTGTTGGGAGTCTCAGCAGGCACACCTCACCGATCAGCAACTTATTCTCTGTCCTATGAATAGACCGTAAATATTTTTTGTAGCATAAACCCTTTCATGGAGAGAACCCATGGACCTAAACTTTCATTCAAAGACATACTATAGACAAAGATTTGGAAAACAAAATGAGCCCTTTAAAGTTTCCTTAGAGCTAATGTTGGTCCTTATTCCTGACCAAAAAGACTTAGACTAGGTTCACATGGGTCTTCGTCGTTCAGGTCCACTGGGGAATCAGAGTGAAGGACAGATGGACCGATAAAACAGCCGTCACCCATGGACACTGGTGGCCCCAATAGACTATGTGCTATTTTTATACTGAAACTGGTAAAGAGAAAAGTCCTCCATACAGGCCTTTTCTTTCCCCCAATTTCTGGCAGTTTCTGCAGTGCAAATGTAAACTTAGCCCTAGTTGTAATGCCAAACACAACCCATTTATATGAGTGGCACTTTGTCTGGAATACACATATTAGTTTTATTTTAATTTATTTAGTTTATTTCATTTTCTTTAGTTTTCTTTCAAGTTGTATCTATTTGTTTTAATATTTATACAAACCCTTAAGGTTCTTAAATGGTTGTCCCAAGAGCAACATTTATCTCTGTATGCTGAGCGTCTTGGGATAGACCCTTTAAATGGTTAATCTGAACCCTAACTTAGCCCTTAGGTCTAGGGCTATGCAACAATGTGTTTTGTACAACAGACAAGTTGTGTGACTAAGGCTGGGGCCCCACGTGGTGTAAATGCTGCGGTATGATTATGGTGGAAATGCCACAGAAAAAATGCAGCGTATCCCATCCACACATCGCGGAAAAATATGCGCTGCCTGCAGATACAATGTTTTGGAAATTTCAGCATGCCAATTATACCAATGGAAATGCTGACAGTCTCCCTAAAGGTATAATTGAAGCGGAAAGTCTACAGAGGAAACTTCTACAGTCTGTCTGTGAAAAGCTCTGCGGGAAAAACCATGATGCATTGCTGCCGTGGATTTTACCACTGTGCCTTTTTGCTGCAGCCCGCTACGTGGGACCTTAACCTAAAACTGTTTTGAGACTTGTCTGTGATATACTTTAAAAAAAAAAAACACTCTTAGTAGTAGTAGACACGTTGCATGTGAGTCACAGTCACACGTAACTACCACTGAGGAAAGAGTGGTGGTGAAAGAGTCAACTGCGACCAAAATCCAACAGTACAGAATTTTTTGCAACTGTCTTATTGCAGTCATAAGGTCAAAAGTTGCAATACTGCAGGTCACAACATGACACTATAAACAATCATTAAGGCTGAGGACCCACGTTGCAGAAACGCAGCTTTTTTTGTTGCAGATTTTGTTGCACTTTTTTGATCCAAAGCCAAGAATGGCTACAAAAGGAACAGGAATTACATAGGACGTTCTTATACCTCTACCTTATGCTCATTCCACTCCTGGTTTTGGCTCAAAAAACCGCAACAAAATCTGCAACAAAAAAAGCTGCGTTTCCGCAATGTGGGGCCTTAGCCTAAATGTGATTTGCCTATGATTATTTTTTTATATAGTGGTGCCCACTCACGGTTTTTGGTACAACAAAGCATATTGCACAACACATCTCGGCATGTAGCCATAACCTAAAGTGCACTGCAATATTTTCACATTTAGCTAAATGTAAATGCCATTGAGATTTAAATAAATTTAATCTTGAATAGATACATAGTATTCTATCTGAACTGCAATACCAAACATCGTCCATGGACAAGAGCAGCGCTGTGTCTGGAATATGCAATCTGATAGTTTTAATGATATAAAAGCCCCTCTAGATTGACACTTATCTCCTATGCACAAGATAGGTGATTAGTGTCTGTATGTTGAGGATCTTGGGATCCTTAAAAGGAGCAAAAAAAGCACTGCAATATTTCCACTCTTAGCATTAAGCAGAATTCAAGAGATTCAAGCACAATTTACCCGACAGATAGATAGTATTGAGACTGAGCTGTAATAACAAACACAGCACATGAATAAGAGGGCCGATGTACATAGAAAAAAATAAAAACATTTCTTTAGCCTAAGGACGGGGCCCCACGGGACGTGATTTGCTTGCGGCGGAAACGCCGCAGGAAAAATTGCAGCGTTTTACAGTACTTGCAAATTGGATGGGATTCATGCGAATCCCATCCCCACTTTGCGGAAAAAATCGCAGTGCGAACACGATGCGATTTCAAAGACCATTGCGGTTTTGAAAATCGCAGCATGTCAATTATATCTACGGAAACGCCGGCGGCTTCCCCATAGATATGATTGTAACAGAAAGTCTGCGGAGGAAAACTCTGTGAACTTTCTGTTCAAACCGCTGCGGGGAGAACCGCGATATGTTCACGCCGCAGTTGTTCCCGCAGTGCTTTAGCGCTGCGTTTCCGGCCCGTGGAGCCTTAGCCTAAGGCCTCAAATTGCGGAAATGCATTTTATTTGTTGCAAATTTTTTGAGCCAAAGCCAAGAGTGGATTGAGCAGAAGGTAGACATATAAGAACCTTCTCTATAGTTCCCATTCCTTTTGTGACCATTCCTGGATTTGGCTCAAATTTTTTTTTTAAAGTATTCAATAGTGTTTTCAAGTACAATTCACAATCGTAATTGAACAATGTGACAGTATAGATGTGACTATTATCTTTTATTAAGGCTGAGTAGAGTGTGCGTACTAGTAATACTATGGTATAAGAATAGTGTTCGTGTTCTTACATTGATTCATCACCCGACTGTACTCTGCGTGGAGATGAAAGCTGCCTTATTCATAGACCTGAAATGGTTAAAGCTGATCTTATTGATAGTGCTAATCTTGGTTGCTGTAAGCATTTATAGTGTTAATCTCTGTGGTGTCTCAGGTGGTTGAAGTAAGACATCATCTTATTTCCCTGATCAGCGATGTGCTAGTGTTCGCCCTGGTGACCCCATACTACACATACCGCTGGGCTATTTTTTCCATACGTTTTACGTTCTCCTGCAGGAGATGTTTGTATGTTACTGAAGGTCCACCTTATACTGCTCCCCATCTGTTGCTATTTATACTCTACCTGTTTTATACATTTCTTGCATGGAAAACAGCTTGCCCTTCAAAGAGTCTCAGCTTTCCATTAGTCTTTGTAAATAAGTGCTGTGAAACCTGCAGAACGTCGCTCATGATGCGCATTTAATGCCTACTGTGCAGGGGAGCGATGCAAGATGCTCAGCACAGCACTGACCCCTTCCATGCCAGAATCCTACCCCAACCATATCATACTGCTTTAGGCTACGGCCCCACTTTGTGGAAACACAGCTTTTGTTGTTGCAGATTTTGCTGCGTTTTTGTTGAGTCAAAGCCAGGATTGACTACATATATAGGAAACTCTTCTATATGTACCTTCTGCTCAATCCACGCCTGAGTTGTCTCAAAACTTTAAATCTGCAAAATACTGTTCACGGTTCAGTTTTTGCAGACCGTGTGTCATTAGTGTGTCTTCAGCATCAGTGCCGTATGTCCGTAAAAACAGACAGTATTGCTTCAGTGTGTCATCCGTATTTGTGAGTTCGCAAATACAGATGACACACTGAAGCAAACAAAAAACTGTGGGTAGCTAGGTAACTGTTCTGCAAATATGGATGACACACGGAATACAACAGTGTGCCGTACATGGTTTTTAGTATCCCATGGTGACACGCCTTCTATGGTGACTCTTGGCCCACACAGTTATCGCTGGAATATAGGTAGTGTGCTTCAGCCTATAGGATATGAATGGGTCAGTGTGATGGTTCAGATAAAAACACACACACTGAAAAACCACATGGTCGTCTTCAAGGGGACTCAAAAGGGAAATTGTCTTTCACTCAAAAGCCCAACTAGAGGCTCTTTGGAAACAAGCACAAATTCTGTAACGGCTGTACCCCACCTACTATGTAATAGGGGTTCATTTATAAACGAATGAGTTTTTTAAGGGCTAGTTCACACGGGCAATGAGATGGCGGATTATGGCGCTGAATCTACGTCATAATCCGCCCCCTCACAATGGAGGTCTATGTAGACCGCCAGGCTACTTTTTTCCGTGAGCAGCATGTTGCTGTTCACGGAAAAAAGAATCAACATGCCCTTTTTTCAGGCGGACTCTGTGGCTGATTTAGCCGTGGTGTCCACCTCACGACACCTCCCTCCGGAGTAGGCCCATTCATTTGAGCCTACTTGGTAGTGGAGAGCTGTGACGGGTGCCGTACACTGCACTGGCATCCCATGGCGGCAGCCGCCCCAGGATATGCACACACATAATTATGTGTGAACTTAGCCTAAGAATAAGTGATTTATTACACAAATAGCACCTCTGTAGCCTAGGACTGTGTTTGTATTGCAGCTCAAGTATTTGGAGTAGCCAACAGTCCAGAAGTTGCTGTGACTTTCACAAATTTTCAGCGTCAAATAAAGCACTATTTTCCTCTGTGTGAATGGACCCTAAGGGTAAGTTCACACAGAGTTTTTTGCTCAGGATTTTGGCAGAAATCCGCCTCCAAACCCTGAACCAAAAAACGCCTCACCATTCAAAGTATACAAAACGCTTCTGTCTTTTCCGCTAGCGTTTTTTTTCTGCTAGCGGCAAAAAAAGAAGCGAGATGTCCATTCTTTTTGAAGCCGTGAGCGTTTTCTGGCTCACGGCTTCAATGGAAGTCAATGTGAGGCGGTTTTTCCTGCTCGCAGTTTTTTGGTCAAAAACCTGATCAGGAAACGCCAGGCGTTTTTTTTTAAATATAATTCATGACCACATCCCAAGAGGAAATGGATCAGGAAACTCCTCGAAAAACACCTCGAAAAATGCTTCAGGAAACGCTTCAAATGGCAAAAAACGCCTCAGGAAACTCCGTATGCGTTTTCCGGTCTGATTTTGACAATGTCAAAACCCTGACCAAAAAACTCCATGTGAACTTACCCTAACAATTCCTGCTAATTTGGCACAATGCAAAGGCCACCTGAAAATGTATGTTCCTGGGGAGATCCCAGGGGCCCTTTTTATGGGGGAAAAAAGAGATCAGACCTGTTTTCTAATATAATACTAAAATGTTTTTAAGTTCAGGATTTTGTGCTAACTCATTTCAGAATACATCTGTAGCAATCTTTTCACGATGAAGAGCTCTAAATCCCCTGTATAGATATATATTTAAATTTCGGCTGCTTGCAGTCACCATTAGAGGGCTTAGGAGCTCATTGTATTCTGTTTTATCACTGCCTTTACGGTATGAAGTGTATGCTGCGATCTTATTAGCGCCCTCTAGTGGTGTTTGAGATGGATATTTACCATAAGTAGGATGCAATAATTGATATGAATGTGCAAATCAATCTGGCTAAATCAATCATTTAAAAAAAATGCCAATTATTTGCTGCGATTATACTAAAGCAAACCTAAAATATGCCAAATCAAGTACACATTGTAGCACAAGTATACCATTTACAGTAGTTTAGGTTCCACAAAGTGTCATAGTGCACAATGTAAAATATTTTTCTACATGGACTACTGTGTACTGCTTGGTATAGTCATCTCCTCTAGTGCATCCTAGAAAGCAGCGCTGCACCTCCCATGAGGCGACCTGAAGCCACTGCTTCAAACGGCGCTATGCCAGGGCCCCAGGGAGGGCGGCATTTTTGCTGACCTAAGCCAGTCCAGGACAAGCTGTCCTGGACTGGCTTAGGGTCACTGTCACTGAGTGGTGGATTGGGGAGGCCGCTGGAGCAGCGCTGCTCCAGTGGCCGTCTCTCACGCTCAGGCAGAGTGCAGGTCCTCTCCCTGCTTGCACTCTGCCTGCTAAAGATGCTCACTCTGCTTGGCCCCGCCCCCTTATGATTGGCTCCACCCCTTTATGCTCGGTCCTGCCCGCTCCGCCCCCTCTGCTCCGCTCTGCCCCCTCCTCCAGGGACGGGGGGACGGGGGGCGGCTTTCTGACGTCTGCCTCAGGCGGTAGAAACCCATAGTTCATCCCTGCTAGAAAGTATGTTGTATATACAAAGCCACTGAACCAGCAGGACCTTGTAGTATGAGTTTTCAACCATGAGAAAAGATAACTCGTCTTTGGATCATCCAGTTTCTATTATTGATGTGTACCGAGACAGCAGGGCTCTTGTTAATGTTTCCAAACCATGAACCACACTCGCTGTGCAAACTGTAGTGGTGAGTGTAGGTACTGCAGCACTGTCCCAATGAAGTCTATGGAGTAGTCTCACACACAGTAGGGGGGGGGGCATAGACAGTGGTATAACATCTCAAGAAAGAAGTGTTAAACTTTAAAATATCTCATCTTTATCAAACATTGTGTGGCATTTACTAAATTTGGAGCAAATTTCAGGAAAGTAGATCCCAGCAAAATTGTCTTTTAAAATTCCACACCATGTGTTGTGTAATAAAATGGAGGACTCTCCACTGCTGCTAACCCACATGTTGGGGTAAAATAATAAAGAAATTCTTACAAAAAATCCTATATAAAACCTCTGCCTAAAATATGACTATGGGTTCCATGGTCTGTTTCTTTTCTTCAAAAACACAGGAAACCTTAGCCGAAAACGGACCTGTCATTCCTGTCACGGAAGACAGTGTGAAGGGCCTTTTAGGGGATGTCAGGCAGGTAAAAAAAATATTAAAATAAGCTTAGAATGGGTTAAAAAAAATAAAAGTTGCAATACTCGATGTCCTATTGCTCTGTGTGCTAATGCTACCCCCACCCTAACTGATCTCTAATTCCTGTTTCCTCTTGATATCCAGAAAATGACTGCTCAGCCATTCATTGGCCATAACCGTCTTAGCTATTAGCGTGCTGTTCGGCGAGAGACACCAGACAGTAGAGACTAGTAAGGGATCTGGGAAGGGTGATAATAGAATAGATAAGACAATTCCTTTAAACTGGCCATACATGTTAAATAAAACTTGGCTGAGCCTATTCAACCAACAATGGGAGTTTCCTGACACTTCTTCTACAAGAAATAAAGAATGGGCATGTCAGATTACAGCATGACGAATCCAGTGAATTCAGTTGAAGGATAAATCAATGTTGGCGATGGTTCATGCCCGTTTCCCATTAAAATAAACATATCTGCTTGGAAAATTCATCCAACAGTTATTTCATGTGTATGACAATTTTTACATTATAACATAAGATCACGTAGTATGAGTCCTAAGATCCGTGGTCCGGGTAACAGTCATGGGCTGGTTTCTTACCAAGTAACCTGAAACATTTTTTAGAAAGTAAGTGCAGGAACTACTCTCCACACTTTTCACCTCCGATGCCAGTGAGGTAACTAGGCCTCATGTCTCCAGCATGAATAAGGTTAATTGTAAACGGCCATACTTATGCACAATTACCTGAATTTTTTTTCCCCTCCCTTACCTTCCCCACGGCACAATTTTATTTCCTCAGAAAAAACTTATGAAAATTGTTGAAAAGCAAAGTACAAAGATTTTTTTTTGCAGATAGCCCCAAAAAAGCATAGATGTCAAAGGCTTCGAGTCCCCCCTTTGACATTCACGCAGAGCTCAGAGTCAGCCGGGGTCTCAGCACTGACAAATTTGCATCTCTTTGAATGTGACGCTTGAAAAGCACAGCCGCTAGATTAAATTTTTTTCTCCGTCGAGAAAATGAGAAAGGCCTCTATCTATTTGAGTCTACTGGGAAGATCTTTATTCTGATTCTTGTTAGAATTGTTTATCACTCTGACAGAGCAGACTCGGACGAGATAAAGGCTCGGCTCCATCACGGGGCCTGACAGTGGTAGGACATGCAGAGAAATGAAAGGACTAGGGGAAATATTATTAATAGATGCCGACTTGATTTGACTCTATTGCACGTCAAGAAGGGGGTGCCGCTGCTTGATTGTAGCCTATGAAGTTCTGTCCAAAAAAGAAGCTATTTTTCATTAAGTGATAGAAGGTCTTTTTCATGTTCCTTCCTGAGGAGCTGATATCTTATGCAGTTTATTCTAACCCTGCTGATTTCTGTCAAGGGAAAGAAAACTCATGAAAGATGGGTCTGGCAATATGAGTCCTTTGCAGGAAAGCAGGTTGATAGTTGGAGCTTGATGCGTATGTGCTGTGACTAAGCCTTGATGCTGTGGATTCCAGCTCGGCAGAACTGTTCGGCGGCTTTAGTAGAACTCGACACGCAAAATGTTAAGTTAATGGAAAAAAAAAAGGAGTGGAAGACGTAAAAATACAAGGTAGAGGTTGTTAGGCTGAGACTCTTCCACCATTATCACTGGGATCTCATTGCTCTTTTCCTAATACAACCAGTTAGTTGGCAGATTTAGCCCATGGAGTAGTGACAAATAGGGCTACAACACAGGAAGGAGTGTGGGGGTGGGCAATAGAATCTGGGGCTTATGAGATCAACGAGGGAAAGTTTGACAGGGCATGATAGGGATTTTAATCAGTAGCATATTATAATATTGCGTTGTTGGGTCCTTGTCTCCTGGGGGCCCATGGCCTCCCAAATATCTTATCAATGCTAACAAGTGTATCTCACGTAGCAGTGTCCTGTGGTGACAGTAGAATTTTACATGTATCTGTAAATACAAACATGACTGCAACTAGTCTTCACATATGTAAGGAGGCAGTGTCATAGTGTGGGCAGTGCATGGATAATACGGGAGCCTGCTGCTCTTTCACAGTCCTCATTCCTGTGTCCCATGGCCAAAAAAAATGCCTTCAGCTATTGTCATCTGATCTATGGTTTGACAACAGCCTTGATACATGTTATATGCATCACCTGCACGATATACAACTCATCCTAACACTGGGAATTGATTGAAAATGAGCATTCCTATGAACGCTCATTCAGCCAATAACCAGTCCATTGAAAAGGCTCGGAAATTTTGGCCTGGTGAAGGACCCACAATCCTCATACAGACCTGGACTCATGGTACTCTTAATTGACCCCCTGGTTGTAGGGACTTAGTTGTAGAGTTATAAATTAACCAAATTTTAACCTATTAGCCAATGAACTGTATACAATCTTATGCAAAACTTCGGGCATCTCTTGTCAAATTACATCTTCTCTTATCCAAACTACTGCAAAGACCAAGATATAAGGGGTTGCTCAGAATAAGGAAAATATATTCATACTCACTGACATTGAATTTAATGTTCGTTAAAAAAATCGGACGTCACACAGCCATTAATCACTGTTGTGTGAATACAGACTTAATAAGCCCTCTCTGCTTATTTACTAAATTTATTATAGGGGTGAATAGTAAAGCATAACATTTGGCTGGTGCTAAAGTGATAACACCCTATAGGCAGTAGCAGAAATTCAGATATTTCTTGTACATATCTTACAGTCCTGGGATTCTAGTATTAAGAATCTTCCTTGTAGGATTTTTATCTATCTAGTATCCATCTATCTATCTATCTATCTATCTATCTATCTATCTATCTATTTTTTCATATTACCAACATAATTAAACTTTTTAGGAATTATTGTAATTGTCTGTCCTGTCCACTAATGTTATTATACTAATGAAGACAGGTTCGCATGTCAAAGAGACTATGAAATTAGGAGAAGAAGACAGACATGTAGAATACTTAGAGGCAGTGTAATACGTAATTTCAGCAGTTTAGAGGAAAAAGAAAGAGACGGAGAGAGAGAAGGAAGGGAGGAAGGAAGATAGATAGATAGATAGGAGATAGATAGATAGATAGATAGATAGATAGATAGATAGATAGATAGATAGATAGACTTTATGTTGAACAGAAATACTAAAGTAAGTCATATGTTTTATCTACCTGAAATAGAACACATAGAAATATAAAACCACCAACTATTATAGGGTAGAAAAAAATCTGTCATTCTCAGACATAACAAAAGACATCTCCCCTCTTCCTAGTAAATGTGCTTGAATAAAACGATTCCTCTACTATACAAAATGGACAATCTTAGACTATCGGAGCTCTTCAGCCCCATATAGGGATAATTATATATGTATATTTTTACAGCTTGAAGTTTTCGATACTCAGTGGGCGTCTTGTGTGGGAGGAGACATACGGCTGTCACTTTCCTCCCCAGCTGGGAACCAGATGCATTGTCCAGAGAGAGAGATGACAATATGTGGATATTATAAGATTCTTTGCGTCGATTCCATTGATTTAGTTTGTTCTCTTACAAACGTGCCTCTGTATTCATGGAAAGGTATTTTGCTTAGGCATAAAAAACGAGGTCAGAAATCTACAGAAACGTTCTACAGGGAAAATCTATAATCCATTTGAAACCTGCAAAATTTACAGCAAGAAAATTTTTACATTTAATTCTACGGAATCAGGATTTTATGTGTATGTGTGTGCAGTCAGGTTAAGCCAGTTATAAGCAGAACTATTAATGTTGGCGATTAAGCTATTAACAAGCTTCATTAAAGGGGTTGCCAAATCAGGCATGTTAAATTGAAGGCAGTCTATCAAGTTGAAAATACCTCCCAAGCTAATAATAGTGTCAAACAGAAGCCTTTAATAGGAGCACAAACATACATTTGTGGCCACAAATCGATGAAGCAATGCAGAGAAATCCATCTTATTATGGATATGCACATCAGCCTGCAAGTGCACTAGAGGCGGACCTCATTTGTTATATTTTCCTACAGACAGTCAGAAGTGCTTCAGCTGTCTTCTAGAGTTGTTGCTCAATGCTGCCCCTGTAGCTATGGTTAAGATTTTCAGCCTCCGCTGCATCATGGCCATCTGTACGCAAATCTGGCAAATCAGCCCCAGCCCCACTGCACTTGCAGACTGATTGGCATGTTCAAGAAAGATGACTATTAGAGATGATGGAATACCGTTCAATCGAGTAGGTATTTGATCAAATATCAGGGTATTCAACATATTCGATTTCGATCGAATACTACGAGGTAAACGCAGTAAAAATTTGTATGCCCTCCCACCTTCCCTGGCGCTTTTTTTGCACCAAGGAAAAAGTCATTGGCTGGTTAAATCAGGTGACCTTGGATTTATTAGAATAGTGTCAGCCATGTTTGTGTCATTTGCGGCTTGGAGATAGATAGGGAGAGACATGCTGCCGCTGAGGGTCAGAGAGAGATTAGCTACTGCTAGGCAGAAAATATTCTGAAAACAGCACTACTGCTTGAAGAGTCTATATACACCATCAGCATATACGCTCCTCCTGCAGATATTTTACAAAAGCACTTTTTAGGGCTCAAATTCCATACCACTGGTATACAATATATACCTGTCCCATAGGGGTGAGAAGAAACCTGTATACTGTCATCCACTATATAAAGTAGTAGATAATTCCCATATCTCTGCTGGTGCAAGGCTGAATGCACAGAAAGGGGCAAAAAATTACAACTGATGGGACAGGCTGAATTTACACAAGGGGCACAAAAAAGAACTCTGATGGTAGGCTGAAGTCACAGAATGGGCCTGAAACTCTAAACTCTGCTGAGGCAAGTCAGAACTCCAAGAAAGGGGGAAAGAATTACAATTGCTGGGGTAGGGCTGAATTGGCACAAAGGGGCACAAAAAAAGAACTCTCCTAATGTTAGGCTGCAGTCACAGAATGGGGCAACTCAAAATGCAGGTGCTCAAATCCAACTAGAACTCAAAAGAAAGCATTGACATGCAGGTTCTATCATGAAGTTATAAGTAGAAGAGTGGCTCAGAAAGTGACAGATGGGGTACTTTGTGTACACTCTCCCCCACCAAAAAGGCTAACTTGTGGGCGTACTGGCACCCTCTCGCCAAACTCACCCAACACTCTGTTGGTACAAGCCTCCACTTACCCCTAGGGCCTAAAACCCTGCTGGTACAAGGCTCAAGTGACCCCAAGGGCCTGAAACTATGCTGGTGTTAGGCTGAAGTCACAGAATGGGGCATAAACAGTGGGCCACATGGTGGCTCAGTGGTTAGCACTGCAGCGCTGGAGTCCTGGTGTTCAAATCCCACAAAGGGCAAAAAAAACATCTGCAAGGAGTTTGTATGTTCTCTCCGTGTTTGGATGGATTTCCATCCCATATTCCAAAGACATACCAATAGGGAAAAATGTACATCGTAAGCTCTATGTGGGGCTCACAATCCACATTTTTTTAAAAAAAAAAGAATGGGGCATACACTTGAAATTAAGGTGCACAAATCCAACTAGAACTTAAAAAGAAAGCATAGACACGCAAGTTCTATCAGGAAGTTATAAGCAGAAGAGTGGCTCAGCAAGTGACAGTTGGAGTTCTTTGTGTACACTGTCTCCCACCAAAAAGGCTAACTTGTGGGCGTACTGGCACCCCCTCGCCAAACTCACCCAAAGCTCTGCTGGTGCAAGCCTCAACTCACTTTAAGTGCTATAGGTCCAACTTCAACACCCAGGACATATAAGGTGCAGAGGTATTGGAGAAGACAGGGCTGTGGTTGGCCAGGTACTCACGCAACATGCGCCTATACTTTTCCCTCCTAATGACACTAGGCCCCTCAGTGGTGGTAGTTTGGCGAGGGGGTGCCATTAACGTGCCCCGCGCCTTGGAGAGTTGTAGACCGGATGGCAGTTGTTAGCCTCTTAGAGCAACTCTCCTCTCTGCCGCCAGTGGGGGTTGATGGAAACAATTCCATCATATTCTGCACCAGTTGCTTGTGGCAATTTATGCGATTGTTCCTCTCCCCTACCGGAACGAAAGATGAGATGTTATTTTTATACTGGGGGTCGAGGATTGCAAAAATCCAGTATTGTTTGCTCTCTATGATGTGAACTATGCCTTTGTCTCTGAAAAAGAAGCCCAACATGAAGTCAGCCATGTGTGCCAGAGTATTACTTGGCATGACTTTGCTGTCCCCATTGGAAGGGTCACTCTCCATTTCCTCCTCTTTCTCCTCCCCTTCACACCATCCGCGCTGAATGGGATGCGCTGAACTTCCCCGCTAGCCTCATGTATGACAGTGACATCATTTGCCACTTCATCCTCCTCCTCTTCTTCCATCATCCAACGGTGAGAAGCTGACAGGAGTGTGCTCTGAATGTTTTTAGGCTAGCAGCGGCTACTGTAAACTTAACAAAATAGTCGCATTTCCACCAGAATATCAGGCACAATGGGGTAGGTTTTTAAAAACCATTGCACCACCAAGTTGATATCTTGGGCCAAGCATGGAAAGTGTTTTCAGTCTTGCAAGCTCCAGAACCGCTACCAGGTTCCGGCCATTATCACACATGATCATGCCTAGGCCCAGGTGCATCGACGAAAACCACATTGCCGTCTCCTCTAGGATGGCATCCCTCACCTCGGGGGCAGAGTTTTTTCTTTTGGCCAAGCTGATGAGCTTCAGCACGACCTGCTGACGTCTCCCCACGCCAGTGCTACAGCGTTTCCAGCTCGCAGCTGGGGTCGATGTTATGGTGGAGGAGTAGG
This sequence comes from Leptodactylus fuscus, assembly GCF_031893055.1. Taxonomy (NCBI): domain Eukaryota; kingdom Metazoa; phylum Chordata; class Amphibia; order Anura; family Leptodactylidae; genus Leptodactylus; species Leptodactylus fuscus. The sequence continues at coordinate 95,887,818 of NC_134271.1, forward strand.
CTTTCTGAGAACCCCTGCCACGAATTTTGGGCTGGGAGAGGAAATAGGCTTCCCCAGTTTGCGGCCCGGTCCCAGCCTCCACTATATACACCCAGCCTGTCATTAGAGAGAAGCAGCGTCTGATGCTATGGGACATGTGCTGGTGCAAGGCGGGGACGGCACACCAAGAGATGTAGTGACGTTTAGGGGCAGCATAGCGAGGTGCCGCAGCTGCCATCAGATGACGGAAGACCTGAGTCTCCATAAGCAGAAACGCCAACATCTGCAGGGCCAGCAGTTTTGAGATGTGGCCATTTAAGACTTGGGCATGTGGGTGGGTTGCGCTGTACTCCTGCCTGCGATGAAACGCCTGGGAGATGGGGAGTTGCTGGGAAGAGGCGCATGATGGTGCAGGCAAAAGAGCAGAGGCAGGAAAAGTGTCAGAGTAGATGTGGAGGTGTCCTGGCTGGTGGTCTGGACTGCAGCACCAGCATTGGAAACAGTGGAAGAGTCAGTGTCGGCAATGCTGGGCAACGATTGTCCTGTGTTTACTGTCTCCCACTGAGGCCAGCTCATCTTAAGGTCCAGTAATGTTATTTTTCGAGGTCTCACCACATCACACACACATTAACAATGACAGTTAAGGGTGGAGGCTGTTGGATTTCTTATTGCTTATGCCATCTGTGGTTGTCATGGTCAATGTGATTTAAAGGGGTGCATGCTAATGTTTCTATTGCTTAAAATTTGTGTTTCTGTCCATAGTAATGTTGAGGAAGGAAGGTTTCCAAGTATTTACACTTTCATAGAGGTTCTATTGAGTTTGGAAAGTGTCCAGTGGAAAGGATGGGATAGGATTTCACATAATTCTGCCATCCATGGGCACTCATCGTTGATTAACTGAGGGAGCTGACTTTGATGAACCCTTGGGTTTTGCAGATGGAACTCCATCAAAGGTCTCTGCTGCTCACATACCCTGCTCAACATATGGTATCTAGGGTTTCAGCGTGTGCTGATGTTGCACAACAGCTGGTGCTTCAGGCAGATGTAGGCGTAGCTGGAGGGTTTTCAGGCTAGCAGCGGCTACAGTAGACTTACAAAAGTGGCTGCACTTTCATAAGTAGCTCGTGAACATTGGTGTAAGTTTTTAAAAACGTTTGCACCACCAAGTTGAAAACTTTGGCCAGGCATGGAAAGTGTTTTCATTTTGCCAAGCTCCAGAGCCACTACAAAGTTCTGGCCGTTATCACAAACGACCATGCCTAGGCCCAGGTGCATCGGCGAAAACCACATTGCAGTCTCCTCTAGGATGGCATCCCTCACATCGGGGGCAGTGTGTTTTCTGTTGCACAAGCTAATGAGCTTCAGCACGACCCACTGACGTCTCCCCACGCCGGTGCTGCAGCGTTTCCAGCTTGCAGCTGGGGTCGATGTTATGGCGAAGGAGGAGCCTTTGTGAGAACCCCTTCCATGAATCTTGGGCGGGGAGAGGAGATAGGCCGCCCCAGTTGGCGACCCGGTCCCAGCCTCCACTACATTCACCCAGTGTGCCATGAGTGAGATGCAGCGTCCCTGACCGGATGCGCTTGTTCAGGCGTCGGTTGTCAAGTGGACCTTACAGCAAAGCGTGGAACACAGGGCCTGACTGATGTTATGGGACACAGTGGAAGAATCATTGGCGGCAGTGCCGAATGATGATTGTCCTGCGTTAGCTCTCTCCCACTGAGCCCAGTGCTTGCCTTCCAAATGACGGCGCATGGCTGAGGTGGTCAAGTCGCTTTTCTCAGAGCCCCTATTTAGTTTTGAGTTGCACAGTGTGGAAACGCACTCAGTTTTGCACACTGTGCAACTCCACACTGTGCAATCTCCAACCTTGGTACTCCAGCATGTTACACAAGTACACAAACGTACAGCAGTAGACACTTGAAAGAAAGACTGTCTATCTGATGTGCTCTCACATAGTTGGGAAAATGGAAAAGCTCTCACCTTGATGGGAAAATAAAAAAGCTACAGGGTTTGGTATGTGACAATGGAAAAACACAATGGTTTGGTTATCAAGGCCTAAAACAGGCCAATCACTAAAGGGTTAATATGAGATATTACTCAAGAGTAGTGAAGAGGCAGAGTTGCAAAAGTAAACTTGACTCTATAAGGGAAGATAATACTTAGTAGCTGCAGGTCCTATCCAAGGAAAATACAGTCACGGATGAGTGCAAAGCTCAACAATTAAGGCCATTTAGTCTCCTTAAAGGGGTTGTCCGAGATAAATGGAAAGTCCTACACTAATCTAAATATCCTCCACCCTCCTACTTACTAAATAAAATAATTAATCAAAAATGTATAGTTACCCATATTCCTTCAGCGGTCATGTGACTGCCTCAGGTACATTTTCTGGTTATTCGATGACTATCTGCTTTACTACTCCCCCCTATCCACTCCATTATACTTACCTTCCCGGCTTCTCCTTCTTTACTGACTGTTGCCGCATCTCCCAGCGCTGCTCTGCTGCTGCTAATCCACCATTCCTGCACATGCACAGTAGAGGTGGATTGTCACTGCAGAGCACAGAGCAGCACTTGGACAAGAGCGTGCGGCAGCAGTCAGAAAAGAAGGAGGAGCCATCCCACAGGAAGAAGGCTGAAAGGAAGTGTCGGGGGAAATCATAATACCCCAGAGATATGCTGTCTGTAAAGGAAAATTAATTAACAGGCCAAGATCGGCTGCCGCCATCTTTAGCCCGGAGAATCAACAGAGACACATGGTGGTCGTGTATCAAAATGGATTCTGATTTATTGTTACAGAAAGTTAGCATTTATACAAAAAAAAGCAGGTTGGACTTTGACCCGATTGGTTATACATAAGCTGTGGCACATGACTATTGGATAAGTTCTGCATCTCATTATTATACTCCAACCTGGGATGACCTTTCTCATGACATACAGAAGAATTTACAATATTTATGTGTAAACCAACATCTTACACTAATTCTAGATGTATATATCACAGCACGAGAGATAATGATCACATGCTATCTGTCCAGTCCGGTTTGTGGCTAAGGGTCAACTGGTTATAGAACCTGTTATGAGATTCTCACCACAAACAGATAAGGAGTTACAACCCAACCATCAACATTCCACACACCTTATCCCCTAAAGGGGTCTCTTAAACTCTAAACAGACATCCTTATGAAGCTTATATAAGAAAAAGCTTACAAAATGGCTGACAGAATACAAGATGGAAGATGTGATCCTAACAGAAGGAAGAGAGTTAAGTATATAGCGGGGTCGGGGGTAGGCTGAGTAGGTAGGGAAGAGACTAGCAGTTGGCAAGATTGCTAGAGATACAGGGGTGGAGTGTATGGGAGGTAGAGAAGTGACAGATAGCTAGCGTGGAAGTTATATAGAAGGAAGGTGAACCACATAAACAAATGCAGAAGATACCAGGAGCTCCCAGAGACCCCCAGAAATCACTCAAAACATGGCTAGAGGGTTTTGGGTTCATTTATTAACCCATTAACAGATCTTTAAAAAAAAAAATATATATATATATATATATATATATATATATATATATATATATATATAATTTTTTTTTTTTTGCCCGGAAAACCCCTTTAAGGCATTGAACTTGGCAGCTATATTGGGTACATAATACATATTGAGTACATGCTATCTTTAAGGGCACACAATGTAATGCTTGCTGTCTAAACAAGCTCCAAGATCATCTTATATTAACATACACTCACCGGCCACTTTATTAGGTACACCTGTCCAACTGCTCGTTAACACTTAATTTCTAATCAGCCAATCACATGGCGGCAACTCAGTGCATTTAGGCATGTAGACATGGTCAAGACAATCTCCTGCAGTTCAAACCGAGCATCAGTATGGGGAAGAAAGGTGATTTGAGTGCCTTTGAACGTGGCATGGTTGTTGGTGCCAGAAGGGCTGGTCTGAGTATTTCAGAAACTGCTGATCTACTGGGATTTTCACGCACAACCATCTCTAGGGTTTACAGAGAATGGTCTGAAAAAGAAAAAACATCCAGTGAGCGGCAGTTCTGTGGGCGGAAATGCGTTGTTGATGCCAGAGGTCAGAGGAGAATGGCCAGACTGGTTCGAGCTGATAGAAAGGCAACAGTGACTCAAATAGCCACCCGTTACAACCAAGGTAGCCAGAAGAGCATCTCTGAACGCACAGTACGTCGAACTTTGAGGCATGTGGGCTACAGCAGCAGAAGACCACACCGGGTGCCACTCCTTTCAGCTAAGAACAGGAAACTGAGGCTACAATTTGCACAAGCTCATCGAAATTGGACAATTGAAGATTGGAAAAACGTTGCCTGGTCTGATGAGTCTCAATTTCTGTTGCGACATTCGGATGGTAGGGTCAGAATTTGGTTTCTGACTGGTTTCTTGAACATGACAATGAGTTCACTGTACTCCAATGGCCTCCACAGTCACCAGATCTCAATCCAATAGAGCATCTTTGGGATGTGGTGGAACGGGAGATTCGCATCATGGATGTGCAGCCGACAAATCTGCGGCAACTGTGTGATGCCATCATGTCACTATGGACCAAAATCTCTAAGGAATGCTTCCAGCACCTTGTTGAATCTATGCCACAAAGAATTGAGGCAGTTCTGAAGGCAAAAGGGGGTCCAACCCGTTACTAGCATGGTGTACCTAATAAAGTGGCCGGTGAGTGTAGATTGTGAGGTCACCTTAGGTCAGATCTCTCATAGTCTGTTCAGATACTGCAGGTGATTTGTCACCTATCTCTACATGCATTGATAGTCCCTGCCTGCCAGGAGATGCTGGGTGTTGTAGTTCTTGAATTGTCCATCTACTGCATTACATCATTAGTTACCTGTTCATTCATTCATTAGGCTCTGAGATTTTCAACTTATGCCACTCTTTAAGTCCATGAAATTTGGTGTAATAGTCAGTCGGGTAAGACAGTCATTCATTCAAGTGTTGCTGCGGCACATGTTCCCACCTATTGTATTTAACTTATACAGGTAAAAAGGAATAAAAGGCAGAATGGTGACCTGTGTAACCTCCTACTCTGCCTTCTTCTCATCATACCTTGGAATAGCGGTCATGTAATAGTACAAGAACCAAAGCAGAAAAATCATAAAGGAAAGAGTGGCTGTTAGTAGCCATGGAGGGGTCTTCTTGTCAACTAGTCAGAAGGGAGAGGCGTTTACTTGCCAAAATGAAAGGTGTCTGCATTCCAGCAAACCCTAGTAGCAGCTAGGAATGAAGGAAGGGTCAGAACCCTAAGGAGTGCAGAGGTAGGAGTTGCACCTGGACCCTGGTAACCTAGACTCTGTTGCCACATATATTGGTATATACTAGTGGGAAGACCAGATGCTTCAAGTTCTTTACCTTGATGTCTGAGTTAAGGAAGTCACCGGATCCTCTGAAGGTACAGTAAGTCTATTACATGTTGCCAATAGATTATACTAGGTGTGCCAATGGATGATGCAAATCAAAAAGTTTTCCCAAAAATCTATTTTTGTGTCGCTTTCTTGCTGAGTATTATACATTTACCTGATGGGGTGGTGCGGCATTTACACTTATGTCCGGCTTTACTGCCTGCTTCTAGTAGTTATTGACCAGAAAATGACTGACATAATATGTGGATGGGAAAGATGGACACGATAGAGCAATTAACTCACAGACGGCCGGCGGAGTTGCCAGGATATTTAATTCTTTATTTGTATTCCAAGTTGTCTTGGCAGTGGACAATGCGCTTGGTCAATACTTTCAAGGCACAAAAGAAAAAATCCAATTTATATAAGCAAATAGGTGTCTAAGGATAATCTGCGCATATTGAATGGATTACTTGTCAGAAAGACCTTTCGTTTTCCAAGCAAACAAGATGTTATACAAATAGTACAGGGGATTGTACACATACATGTCTTATACAATTTTAACCCTTTACAAGAAAAATAAAAACATCCATTACACTTTTTGCTAAATATGGTTTATATTTCTCCATTAGGATCTGCTTCTTAAAAACAATGGGAAGGGCGTCACAGGGGAGGAGGAAATCCCAAAACATTTATAAACATCATTGTAGAGAGCTACAGATGTGGACACTAACCTGTCCAATGCAGCCTAGGGGTCCAGGGACCGCCACTCTCCCCATACCTAACATCAAGGGGAAAATGCCACTGGGTGGGAATCATGGACTCTAGTTAGTTTTGCACTCTAGTAAAACAAACCAACAAACCATTGTGCCCCATCCACTTTGGCCAAAGTCTGCATTTTGTCACAAGTCATATTTTATGACATACCATAATAACAATACTAGGCCTCAGGACCAAATGAAACTTTTGATTTCTTGTAAGGAAATTCTATAATATCCTAATTTTACCTGCAAATGGAATGATTTTATGAAAAAATGCTGACTGAGCCATCTTAACGCCTTCTGCTCCAACGTCCTTATCATTCTAATAAGGAAAAGTTTGCATGTTTTTTTTTTTTGAACGGACTTTGACGCAGAGCCCGCCTCAGAATCTGGCTCCAAAAAATGCCTCCCATTGACTTCAACGGGAGCCGTTCACTTCTTTTTTCCGCTAGCGGTCTTTTGCTGTTCGTGGAAAAAAGAAGTTAGCTGCCCTTTCTTGCCGCAGATTCTACAGCAGAATCCATCACAGCGTCCACAGAGTCCGCAGCGCAACACTCCTTCCTGACTAGGCCCATTCATTTGGGCCTAATCCAGAGTGGAATGCCGCGACTGGATGTCGGTGTACTACACCGACATCCAGTCGCGGCTAGTCGTTTTTTGGACTGGATTCTGAGGTGGCCTCCGCGTCAAAATCCGGTCCAAAAAACCCCCGTATGAACTTACCCTGAGATTCTTCTCAAGTATTTCCTGCTACATTGCCTGGAGTTGTCATACTCTGCGGTGGCCAATGGACGGCCGGAGCAGACACAACACAATTTAGATAAATGAAATACAGTAGATAAACAGTATTATTTAAACATTTTTTTTATATCAAAGCTGGGAGACCCCTTTAATTTTTCTACGCTGTTTTGTTGAAACCTATGCATCACTTGGGTATATTCCATCCACTTTCTGTGTGTATTTAGTGCAAAAATGATATCTTTCCATGAAGGACCACCCTGTTACATGTTGATTGAAAAAAGTGCTTCATCTTGGGTAAAGATCAAAAGAAAATAAGAGCTGATTATACACACGCATGACATGTATACATTGGAGGGAAAATTCTAAAATACTTACAAATAAAATGTCAACAATCATTTCATCATGTCTCTTGAAAGCCACAGAAACAGGCAGATACAAAATGTAAAAGCTTGAACATTAACATTAAATTCTAACATTAAAAGGGTTATCATAGGGTTTCTTGCTCATGGGACCCCGTCAGTCACCCTTTGTGATTTATAGGGAAATCTGTGCACTATTTAACTGCAGCGCCACCACAGGGACAGTTAAGTATTACACAGTGCCCATTAAAATCAATTGACTCTATATGCAATTTACATATATGCAAATCCTCCAGAGGTCATAGGAAATAAAGTATCTGTAACCACTTTAAATGAGTTCTTGATTCACAGATATTGGTATGACAACTAGTAGGGAATATTATTAGAACAGTGTTTTAATATGCAACATTAACGGTTAAATGTTATATATAGTCTTGATTAAAATCGCTTACCGTTTTTATACATATCTTCTATGTAGATCTATGTATCTCTAAATACAAACCCTGTATGTAGTCATATGTTACCCTAGAGTCACCCATTTATGTTACCAATTTACTGGCCTGAACATTATGCAGGGAGAGGGACTTCTAACATAATAATTACCTATGATACCAGGAGTCCCTGCTTCCCAGCTACATACTGACCCGAAACCGATTATAGTATGGGATAGTATGTCATTGGGATGCAGGTACATCTAGCATAATAATTATCTATGATACCAGGAGTCCCTGCCTCCCAGCTATATACTCTCCCGCACTGATTATAGTATGGGATAGTATGTCATTGGGATGCAGGGATTCCTAGCATAATAATTATCTATGATGTCAGGAGTCCCTGCCTTCCAGCTACATACTGTCCTGCATCGATTATAGTATGGGATAGTATGTCATTGGGATGCAGGGACACCTAGCATAATAATTATCTATGATACCAGGAGTCCCTGCCTCCCAGCTATATACTCTCCCGCACTGATTATAGTATGGGATAGTATGTCATTGGGATGCAGGGATTCCTAGCATAATAATTATCTATGATGTCAGGAGTCCCTGCCTTCCAGCTATATACTGTCCTGCATCGATTATAGTATGGGATAGTATGTCATTGGGATGTAGGGACACCTAGCATAATAATTATCTATGATGCTAGGAGTCCCTGCCTCCCAGCTATATACTCTCCCGCACTGATTATAGTATGGGATAGTATGTCATTGGGATGCAGGGATTCCTAGCATAATAATTATCTATGATGTCAGGAGTCCCTGCCTTCCAGCTACATACTGTCCTGCATCGATTATAGTATGGGATAGTATGTCATTGGGATGCAGGTACATCTAGCATAATAATTATCTATGATGTCAGGAGTCCCTGCCTTCCAGCTACATACTGTCCTGCATCGATTATAGTATGGGATAGTATGTCATTGGGATGCAGGGACACCTAGCATAATAATTATCTATGATGCTAGGAGTCCCTGCCTCCCAGCTATATACTCTCCCGCACTGATTATAGTATGGGATAGTATGTCATTGGGATGCAGGGATTCCTAGCATAATAATTATCTATGATGTCAGGAGTCCCTGCCTCCCAGCTATATACTCTCCCGCACTGATTATAGTATGGGATAGTATGTCATTGGGATGCAGGGACACCTAGCATAATAATTATCTATGATGCTAGGAGTCCCTGCCTCCCAGCTATATACTCTCCCGCACTGATTATAGTATGGGATAGTATGTCATTGGGATGTAGGGACACCTAGCATAATAATTATCTATGATGTTAGGAGTCCCTGCCTCCCAGCTATATATTCTCCCGCACTGATTATAGTATGGGATAGTATGTCATTGGGATGCAGGGATTCCTAGCATAATAATTATCTATGATACCAGGAGTCCCTGCCTCCCAGCTATATACTCTCCCGCACTGATTATAGTATGGGATAGTATGTCATTGGGATGCAGGGACTCCTAGCATAATAATTATCTATGATGTCAGGAGTCCCTGCCTCCCAGCTATATACTCTCCCGCACTGATTATAGTATGGGATAGTATGTCATTGGGATGCAGGGATTCCTAGCATAATAATTATCTATGATGTCAGGAGTCCCTGCCTCCCAGCTATATACTCTCCCGCACTGATTATAGTATGGGATAGTATGTCATTGGGATGTAGGGACACCTAGCATAATAATTATCTATGATGTCAGGAGTCCCTGCCTTCCAGCTACATACTGTCCTGCATCGATTATAGTATGGGATAGTATGTCATTGGGATGTAGGGACACCTAGCATAATAATTATCTATGATGTTAGGAGTCCCTGCCTCCCAGCTATATACTCTCCCGCACTGATTATAGTATGGGATAGTATGTCATTGGGATGCAGGGACTCCTAGCATAATAATTATCTATGATGCCAGGAGTCCCTGCCTCCCAGCTACATACTGACCCAAATCCAATTATAGTATGGGATTGGGATGTCATTGGGATGCAGGGACTCCTAGTATAATTATCTATGATGCTAGGAATCCCTTCCTTCCCAACTACATATGGTCCCGCACCGATTATAGTATGGGATAGTATGTCATTGGAATGCAGGGACTCCTAGCATAATTATCTACGCTGCTAGCAGTCCCGCACCAATTATAGTATGGGATAATATGTCATCAAGAAGGGCCACACAGTGGCTCAGTGGCTCGCACTGCAGCCTTGCAATGCTGGAGTCCTGGGTTCAAATCCTGCTAAAGGCAAAAAAATATCGGCAAGGAGTTTGTATGTTTGTATGACATTGGGATGTCATTGGAATGCAGGGACACCTAGCATAATAATTATCTATGATGCTAGGAGTCCCTGCCTCCCAGCTATATACTCTCCCGCACTGATTATAGTATGGGATAGTATGTCATTGGGATGCAGGGATTCCTAGCATAATAATTATCTATGATGTCAGGAGTCCCTGCCTTCCAGCTACATACTGTCCTGCATCGATTATAGTATGGGATAGTATGTCATTGGGATGTAGGGACACCTAGCATAATAATTATCTATGATGCTAGGAGTCCCTGCCTCCCAGCTATATACTCTCCCGCACTGATTATAGTATGGGATAGTATGTCATTGGGATGCAGGGACTCCTAGCATAATAATTATCTATGATGCCAGGAGTCCCTGCCTCCCAGCTACATACTGACCCAAATCCAATTATAGTATGGGATAGTATGTCATTGGGATGCAGGGACTCCTAGTATAATTATCTATGATGCTAGGAATCCCTTCCTTCCCAACTACATATGGTCCCGCACCGATTATAGTATGGGATAGTATGTCATTGGAATGCAGGGACTCCTAGCATAATTATCTACGCTGCTAGCAGTCCCGCACCAATTATAGTATGGGATAATATGTCATCAAGAAGGGCCACAAAGTGGCTCAGTGGCTCGCACTGCAGCCTTGCAATGCTGGAGTCCTGGGTTCAAATCCTGCTAAAGGCAAAAAAATATCGGCAAGGAGTTTGTATGTTCTCCCCGTGTCTGTGTGGATTTCCATCCCATAATCCAAAGACATACTGATAGGGAAAAATGTACATTGTGAACCCTATGTGGGGCTCACAATCTCCAAAAAAAAAAGAAAAAAAAGTGTCATTGAGAGAGAAGCACAACTGGCATCATAGATCACTATAATGCTTCGAGTCCCTCTCCTGGCATGCTGTACAGGCCGCTAAATCCAGCAAACACATGGACTGAGTTGCACAGGTGTGAAGGTGTCTAACGTTTGCATTTTAAATTATGCATCACAATAGTTCCAGAAATGCCAATGTGAATATAAATTTTCATAAAATCCAGCTCTCGGTAGTCCACTTCATGGGACAGTCCTTCCAAAAAATTAAATCCTGTTCCTTCTTCTACTACCTGTAGGTTATAAATACTTGACATTAGAAAGGAACTGCAGGATCAGACTACAAAGACTTTGAAGTCTGTAACTATAAAGATACATAGACCTGCCTAAATGCTGTGTACACAAAATGGAAGCAAATTTGAAATGAAAACAATTTTCTTTTTAATTTTAGGTTTTCTTTCTCATAGACCAACTTATGAGGCTAAACACGGAGCAGTAAGCCAGACCTACAGTAATTAACTTACCAACCGGCAATTAAAATGAAATGAAGTGAAGTTCCAGCGCATTTATCTATTCTTGAGTTTATCCTCTCACATTTTTCCTTGGAAACATTTTCCTATAAATTGAATTAGATTAGCACTGATCCTCCCTTTTGGGAAAAATCTATCTCGGATTTCATCCTCCTTGTTTACAGCGATCAGTGGAGTGAGATTCACGCTCTTCGCTTGTGATAACATTTGTTTCATAGATGTCCAATCGCCTGGTTTACTTGGCAGAAGTTGCGAGTTCCTCAAGTCCTCTGCTGCTTTGCACATCCTAATTTTAGTACGGCTGCGGGTAGTACCCTGGGAGCCATGGCCCCCACCTACCCCACCCCTGCAAGCAGCATCTCTTCCTCAGACCCTTCATCTGTAACCTTTTTGCAAGTAAATGCTAATTGAAAAAGAAAGAACAATCACTAATCTTCGAATTTAAATGCATTTAACAAAACCAATCTCATTCTAAATTGTTCTTTGGTCGTTCCCTTTTTCCCCAACAGATGTTGAGAAACTGCAATTCTTATTAAGAACACTTGACTGTTTGCTCAGCAAGAGAACTGCAGGCACCGTCTGTATTAAGGGAAATGTCTTTCAAGATGCCAGCCCAGTAAAAAAAGTGCAGGGTGCTACTTGGATATCTGTGAATATAATCTGCACTTCAATAAATTACTGCCCATATATATGCTACCCCTTCCCACCCCTGTTTTGCAAATTACTTTTTATACTGGTAAATGCCCTTTATGGTCAATTCAAAATTATTATAGTTTTTTTTTTTTTTTTTTGGAAATTGATGGCAAGGAATAAAGATCAAACGGCCGTAGAGCTTTATTTCTGTGCGGCCACATCAAATTCTTGCTTAATTTAGTTTTGCTGATTAGGTCTTTTTGGAAAGTCATCAAATTATTACAGATCCACAAAACTTTAAAAATAAAAAAAAAAAGTTTTTACTTGCATTTCTTTTTCTAAACAAAATTACGCTGATCAAATTACGTTACAGAATTTAATTCAGAGTTTCTATTATTCATGGAATCCATCCTGTGTTCCAGAAACTATGTGCACAAACATGGTGTCCATGATGTTAAGTTTCTACTATTCGTGAGGCAAGATGATATTGTTATGTAGGAAATAATTTTGGGCATAAAGTAAATACAGTATTTGTTACTAACAAGTCTCCCGAAATTAGGTATAGCTTCTTTTTCAGGGCATAATTTGCTGTGATTTTTTGAGCCAAAGTCAGATGTGGATTTAGCAGAAAGGAAAAATATAAGAGCTTCCTTTTTATTCTGTTTGTGGCCACTTCAGGCAGCTAAAATTGCAATAAGAAAAGCAGTTTTATCGCAACTTATGGCCTCAGCATTATTGTGAGGACACACAATGCAGCTAAAAGCCAAGTTCACACTGGGGGTTATTGGACCGGATTTTGCATTGGAGTCCACCTCAAAATCCAATCCAAAATATGGCTAGTCGCAACTGGATGCCGGTACAGTGCATACAGTGCACCGGCACACAATCACGGCATTTCGCTCCGGATTAGTCCCAAATGAATGAGCCTAGTTGGGAGGGAGGTGTCGTCCCGTGGACTCTGCGGTGGAATCCGCCTCAAGAAAGGGCAAGTCGGTTCTTTTTTTTGCTCGCGGAAAAAGGAACCCACTGAATTCAATGGAAGGCAGTTTTTTGAGCCGCATTTTGAACCTGGCTAAAGATGGGTGAACCCCAGAAGAATTGGTTTTGTCTTGTGTTTGATGAAACAAACCTCCTAACTTGTTCAGAGTATAATAGCTTGAGGGCCATGGGAGGTGACAAAAATAAAAAAAATTATACTCACCTCCTCCTGGCATCAGACAATCTGTCTTTTCCTCCAGCCTCAGTGGTGACCCCGAGAACATGACATCTCTGGTGCTTCTCTGTGATGTCTTCCGCCCAGAGAAGAAGGCCATGAATCGCCAGAGATTGAAAGGAGGCCTAGAAAAGGTAATGGAAGGTGAGTATAAATGTTTTTTTTTTTATCTTTGTCACCTCCCCCGGGCATCCAGCTATTAAATTTTTGGGGTCTGAAGAGAACCTAGAGTTTAATAATTTACCAGTAGCGACCATTTTAGTTCGTCTGATATGAATTCCAAATTGTTTGGTTTCGTTAAAATTGTTTAGTTTGTTGAAACTCCGACCGTGTATGTGCTGAATTTACTGGCCTACACATCATGAGGAGCATGACACCTAGCCTAATACTTATCTATGATGTAAGGAGTCGCTGCCTGTTAGTGATATACTATCCCATACTATAATCAGTACAAGACGGTATGTTACTGGAAGGAAGGGACTCCTAGCACCATAGATAACTAGAATGTAGGAGTCTCTCCCAGCATGATGTTCAGTCCGGAAAATGCGGAACACATGGACTGAGTTTCAACAAGCTGAACAATTTTAACGAAACCGAACAATTTGGAATTCGGATCTGACTAAAATGGTGGCTATTAGTAAATTATTATACTCTGGGGTCTCTTTAGACCCCAGAATATATTAGATGGAGGCTATCATATCCTGAGGTCTGAAGAGAACTTAATGGGTGTAACTTGGTTATGTGAATGTGGGGTAATAGCTAGACAGTAGAGAATGCTTAATTTCCTCTGTGTTGACGTTGTAGGGAAACTTACATATGGTTATGAAGGTTAAGGCTGCCTTCACACGTTGTAACTAGAGATGAGCGAACACTAAAATGTTCGAGGTTCGAAATTCGAATCGAACAGCCGCTCACTGTTCGTGTGTTCGAACGGGTTTCGAACCCCATTATAGTCTATGGGGAACATAAACTCGTTAAGGGGGAAACCCAAATCCGTGTCTGGAGGGTCACCAAGTCCACTATGACACCACAGGAAATGATGCCAACACCTCTGGAATGACACTGGGACAGCAGGGGAAGCATGTCTGGGGGCATCTAACACACCAAAGACCCTCTATTACCCCAACATCACTGCCTAACAACTACACACTTTACACACTCAATACCACCTCTCTGACAGTAGGAAAACACCTTGAAACATGTGTATTTGGCACTTGCAGTGAGGAGAGCTTGTCACCAGCAGTGAATTTGGCCCTTGTAGTAAGTTGAGGTTGGCACCAACATTTGTTTTGAAAATCAGGGTGGATTGAGCCTCTAACCAGCAGAGTTTGGGCAAATTCATGGTGGAGGGAGCCTCTAAAAACCCCAGTTTGGACCAATTCATGGTGGAGGGAGCCTCTAAAAACCCCAGTTTGGACCAATTCATGGTGGAGGGAGCCTCTAAAAAACCCAGTTTGGACCAATTCATGGTGGAGGGAGCCTCTAAACAGCCCAGTTTGGACCAATTCATGGTGGAGGGAGCCTCTAAACAGCCCAGTTTGGGCAAATTCATGGTGGAGGGAGCCTCTAACCAGCCCAGTTTGGGCAAATTCATGGTGGAGGGAGCCTCTAAAAACCCCCGTTTGGACCAATTCATGGTGGAGGGAGCCTCTAAACAGCCCAGTTTGGGCAAATTCATGGTGGAGGGAGCCTCTAACCAGCCCAGTTTGGACCAATTCATGGTGGAGGGAGCCTCTAAACAGCCCAGTTTGGGCAAATTCATGGTGGAGGGAGCCTCTAACCAGCCCAGTTTGGGCAAATTCATGGTGGAGGGAGCCTCTAAACAGCCCAGTTTGGGCAAATTCATGGTGGAGGGAGCCTCTAACCAGCCCAGTTTGGACCAATTCATGGTGGAGGGAGCCTCTAAAAACCCCAGTTTGGACCAATTCATGGTGGAGGGAGCCTCTAAAAACCCCAGTTTGGACCAATTCATGGTGGAGGGAGCCTCTAAAAACCCCAGTTTGGACCAATTCATGCTGGAGGGAGCCTCTAAACAGCCCAGTTTGGGCAAATTCATGGTGGAGGGAGCCTCTAAAAACCCCAGTTTGGACCAATTCATGGTGGAGGGAGCCTCTAAAAACCCCAATTTGGACCAATTCATGGTGGAGGGAGCCTCTAAACAGCCCAGTTTGGGCAAATTCATGGTGGAGGGAGCCTCTAAAAACCCCAGTTTGGACCAATTCATGGTGGAGGGAGCCTCTAAAAACCCCAGTTTGGACCAATTCATGGTGGAGGGAGCCTCTAAAAAACCCAGTTTGGACCAATTCATGGTGGAGGGAGCCTCTAAACAGCCCAGTTTGGGCAAATTCATGGTGGAGGGAGCCTCTAAAAACCCCAGTTTGGACCAATTCATGGTGGAGGGAGCCTCTAAAAACCCCAGTTTGGACCAATTCATGGTGGAGGGAGCCTCTAAAAACCCCAGTTTGGACCAATTCATGGTGGAGGGAGCCTCTAACCAGCCCAGTTTGGACCAATTCATGGTGGAGGGAGCCTCTAAAAACCCCAGTTTGGACCAATTCATGGTGGAGGGAGCCTCTAAACAGCCCAGTTTGGACCAATTCATGGTGGAGGGAGCCTCTAAAAACCCCAGTTTGGACCAATTCATGGTGGAGGGAGCCTCTAAACAGCCCAGTTTGGACCAATTCATGGTGGAGGGAGCCTCTAAAAACCCCAATTTGGACCAATTCATGGTGGAGGGAGCCTCTAACCAGCCCAGTTTGGACCAATTCATGGTGGAGGGAGCCTCTAACCAGCCCAGTTTGGGCAAATTCATGGTGGAGGGAGCCTCTAAAAACCCCAATTTGGACCAATTCATGGTGGAGGGAGCCTCTAAACAGCCCAGTTTGGGCAAATTCATGGTGGAGGGAGCCTCTAAAAACCCCAGTTTGGACCAATTCATGGTGGAGGGAGCCTCTAAAAAACCCAGTTTGGACCAATTCATGGTGGAGGGAGCCTCTAACCAGCCCAGTTTGGACCAATTCATGGTGGAGGGAGCCTCTAAAAACCCCAATTTGGACCAATTCATGGTGGAGGGAGCCTCTAACCAGCCCAGTTTGGACCAATTCATGGTGGAGGGAGCCTCTAACCAGCCCAGTTTGGGCAAATTCATGGTGGAGGGAGCCTCTAAAAACCCCAATTTGGACCAATTCATGGTGGAGGGAGCCTCTAAACAGCCCAGTTTTGGCAAATTCATGGTGGAGGGAGCCTCTAAAAACCCCAGTTTGGACCAATTCATGGTGGAGGGAGCCTCTAACCAGCCCAGTTTGGGCAAATTCATGGTGGAGGGAGCCTCTAACCAGCAGAGTTGTGGGAAAGCAGGGTGGAGGGAGCCTCTAACCAGCAGAGTTGGTGGAAATCAGGGTGGAGGGAGCCTAGTATTAGCAGAATTGTGCAACGCTTATGGTGGATGAGTATGAGGATGCGGAGGAATTGGAGAGGTTGAGTACAGACATGGAGTTTCATGTTGGGGTGCTTTACACAGGTGGGCACAAAAATGAAGGCTCTATCCAGTGGTGGTTCATTTTTATCAAAGTGAGCCGGTCGGCACTCTCAGCTGACAGACGGGTGCGCTTGTCAGTGATGATGCCACCGGCTGCACTGAACACCCTCTCAGATAGGACGCTGGCGGCAGGACAGGACAGCACCTCCAAGGCATATAGGGCAAGTTCAAGCCACAGGTCCAACTTCGACACCCAATACGTGTAGGGCGCAGAGGGGTCGGAGAGGACAGGGCTGTGGTCGGAAAGGTATTCCCGCAACATGCGCCTATACTTCTCACGCCTGGTGACACTAGGACCCTCTGTGGCGGCACTTTGGCGAGGGGGAGACCATCAAGGTGTCCCAGACCTTAGACAGTGTGCCCCTCGTTTGTGTGGACCAGTGAGAACTTGGTCGCCTACTGGAGGAACTGTCCTCCCTGCCGCCAACGTCACATGCTGGAAACATCTCCATCATATTCTGCACCAATTGCCTGTGGCAAGCATTGATGCGATTGGCCCTCCCCTCTACCGGAATAAAAGACGAGATGTTGTTTTTATACCGGGGGTCAAGGATAGCAAAGATCCAGTACTGGTTGTCCTCCATGATTTTGACAATACGCTTGTCGGTTGTAAAGCACCCCAACATGAACTCAGCCATGTCTGCCACAGTGTTAGTTGGCATGACTCCTCTGGCCCCACCGGAAAGTTCAATCTCCATTTCCTCCTCATCCTCCATGTCTACCCATCCGCGCTGCAACAATGGGACGATTCGAAGTTGCCCGGAAGCCTCCTGTATCACCATCACATCATCGGACAACTCTTCTTCCTCCTCCTCCTCCTCCTCCTCCTCCATTAAACGCGATGAAGCGGACAGATGTGTGGACATCCCTAACTCCTCTGTGTGATCTGAGTTATCCCTGATGTCAATCAGGGATTCTCTCAGAACACACAAGAGCGGGATTGTAAGGCTCACCATCGCATCCTCAGAGCTCACCCTCCTTGTGGACTCCTCAAACACCCGTAGGATGTCACAAAGGTCTCTCATCCATGGCCACTCATGAATGTGAAACTGAGGCAGCTGACTTTGTGGCACCCTAGGGTTTTGTAGCTGGTATTCCATCAAAGGTCTCTGCTGCTCAACCACTCTATTCAACATCTGAAACGTTGAGTTCCAGCGTGTGGGGACGTCGCACAAAAGCCGGTGTTGTGGCACATGCAGGCGTTGCTGGAGAGATTTTAAGCTAGCAGCGGCTACTGTCGACTTGCGAAAGTGGGCGCACATGCGCCGCACTTTCACCAGTAGCTCTGGAACATTGGGGTAGCTCTTTAGGAAACGTTGCACCACTAGGTTGAAGACGTGGGCCAGGCATGGAACATGTTGGAGTCCGGCAAGCTCCAGAGCTGCTACCAGGTTCCGGCCGTTATCACAAACGACCATGCCTGGGCCCAGGTGCAGCGGCTCAAACCATATTGCCGTCTCATCGAGGAGGGCATCCCTCACCTCGGAGGCAGTGTGCTGTCTGTCCCCCAAGCTGATCAGCTTCAGCACAGCCTGCTGACGTCTACCAACGCCAGTGCTGCAACGTTTCCAACTCGTAGCTGGGGTCAATCTAACAGCGGAGGAGGAGGCGGTGGCGGAGGAGGAGGCGGTGGCGGAGGAGGAGGCGGTAGAGGAGGAGGAGGAGGGGAGTGTTCTTCTCGTGTCCCTGCCAGGAATGTTAGGCGGGGAGACGAGGTACACCAGGCCAGTTTGGGAAGCAGTCCCAGCCTCAACTACATTCACCCAGTGTGCCGTCAGTGAAATGTAGCGTCCCTGTCCGCATGCACTTGTCCACGCGTCGGTGGTCAAGTGGACCTTTGTGCAAAGCGCGGAACTAAGGGCCCGCCTGATGTTGAGTGACACGTGCTGGTGCAAGGCGGGGACGGCACACCGGGAGAAGTAGTGACGGCTAGGGACGGCATAGCGAGGTGCCGCAGTTGCCATCAGGTCCAGGAAGGCGGGAGTTTCAACAAGCCGGAACGCCAACATCTCCTGGGCCAGCAGTTTAGCGATGTTGGCGTTCAAGGCTTGCGCGTGTGGGTGGTTAGCAGTGTATTTCTGCCGCCGCTCCAATGTCTGAGAGATGGTGGGTTTTTGTAAAGAAGCGCCTGATGGTGCCTTTGATGGTGCAGGAGAAGGAGATAAGACAGGAACAGGGGAGGATGAGGGAGAAGTCAACAAAGTGGCGGAGGCAGATGAAGCGGTGTCCTGGCTCGTCCTCTGGAGTGCATCGCCAGCACAGTCAGCAGTGGCAGTGGCAGAGGCAGAGGCAGTGGCAGAGGCAGTGGCAGTGGCGTGAACGGCAGGCGGCCTTTGTCCTGCCGTTGCTGCCTGCCACTGATTCCAGTGCTTGGATTCCAAATGACGGCGCATTGAAGTGGTGGACAGGTTGCTCTTCTCAGAGCCCCTAATCAATTTCGAGAGGCAAATTGTGCAGACAACACTATATCTGTCCTCGGCGCATTCCTTGAAAAAACTCCACACCTTCGAGAAACGTGCCCTCGAGGTGGGAGTTTTTCGGGGCTGGGTACGAACTGGAACATCTTGGGAGATTCCGGGTGTGGCCTGGCCTAAGCTGCTGACCTCTGCCTCTGCCTCTAGCTACCCTTTTTGGTGCTGCACTTGCCTCAACATCCACACTACTTTCCCCGCTTGACATCCCCCCTGTCCAGGTCGGGTCAGTGTCCTCATCATCCACCACTTCCTCTTCCAACTCCTGTCTCATCTCCTCCTCCCGCACAATGCGCCGGTCAACTGGATGCCCTGATGGCAACTGCGTCACATCATCGTCGATGAGGGTGGGTTGCTGGTCATCCACCACCAAATCGAACGGAGATGGAGGAGACTCTAGTGTTTGAGCATCTGGACACAGATGCTCCTCTGTTAGGTTCGTGGAATCGTGACGTGGAGAGGCAGGTTGAGGGACAATGAAAGGAGCGGAGAACAGCTCTGGGGAGCAGGGACAGTTGGGGTTATTGTTCTGTGAAGCTTGGGAATTTTGGGAGGAAGGAGGACAAGACTGTTGGGTAATAGGAGGAGAGGAGGCAGAGTCTGACTGGCTGCTGGACAATGTGCTGTAAGCGTTCTCTGACAGCCATTGCAAGACCTGTTCCTGGTTCTCGGGCCTACTAAGGTTTGTACCCTGCAGTTTAGTTAATGTGGCAAGCAACCCTGGCACTGTGGAGTGGCGCAATGCTTGCTGCCCCACAGGAGTAGGCACGGGACGCCCTGTGGCTTCACTGCTACCTTGCTCCCCAGAACCATTCCCCCGACCTCGCCCACGGCCTCGTCCACGTCCCTTTCCGGGAGCCTTGCGCATTTTGAATTCCCAGTTAGAAATTGGCACTATATACCAGTAGCAAAAATTGTGGGTGCACGTAACCCCAATATATTCTTTGAATTCCCAGTCAGACAATGGCACTATATACCAGTAGCAAGAAATGAGGGTATTTATAACCCCAATATATTCTTTGAATTACCAGTCAGAAACTGGCACTATATGGCAGTAGCAAGAAATGAGGGTATTTATAACCCCAATATATTCTTTGAATTCCCAGTCAGACAATGGCACTGTATACCAGTAGTAAAAATTGTGGGTGCATGTAACCCCAATATATTCTTTGAATTACCAGTCAGAAACTGGCACTATATGGCAGTAGCAAGAAATGAGGGTATTTGTAACCCCAATATAGTCTTTGAATTCCCAGTCAGAAACTGGCACTGTATACCAGTAGTAAAAATTGTGGGTGCACGTAACCCCAATATATTCTTTGAATTCCCAGTCAGACAATGGCACTATATACCAGTAGCAAGAAATGAGGGTATTTATAACCCCAATATATTCTTTGAATTCCCAGTCAGAAACTGGCACTATATGGCAGTAGCAAGAAATGAGGGTATTTATAACCCCAATATATTCTTTGAATTTCCAGTCAGACAATGGCACTGTATACCAGTAGTAAAAATTGTGGGTGCATGTAACCCCAATATATTCTTTGAATTACCAGTCAGAAACTGGCACTATATGGCAGTAGCAAGAAATGAGGGTATTTGTAACCCCAATATATTCTTTGAATTCCCAGTCAGAAACTGGCACTGTATACCAGTAGTAAAAATTGTGGGTGCACGTAACCCCAATATATTCTTTGAATTCCCAGTCAGACAATGGCACTATATACCAGTAGCAAGAAATGAGGGTATTTATAACCCCAATATATTCTTTGAATTCCCAGTCAGAAACTGGCACTATATGGCAGTAGCAAGAAATGAGGGTATTTATAACCCCAATATATTCTTTGAATTCCCAGTCAGACAATGGCACTGTATACCAGTAGTAAAAATTGTGGGTGCACGTAACCCCAATATATTCTTTGAATTACCAGTCAGAAACTGGCACTATATGGCAGTAGCAAGAAATGAGGGTATTTGTAACCCCAATATATTCTTTGAATTCCCAGTCAGAAACTGGCACTGTATACCAGTAGTAAAAATTGTGGGTGCACGTAACCCCAATATATTCTTTGAATTCCCAGTCAGAAACTGGCACTATATGGCAGTAGCAAGAAATGAGGGTATTTGTAACCCCAATATATTCTTTGAATTCCCAGTCAGAAACTGGCACTGTATACCAGTAGTAAAAATTGTGGGTGCACGTAACCCCAATATATTCTTTGAATTCCCAGTCAGACAATGGCACTATATACCAGTAGCAAGAAATGAGGGTATTTATAACCCCAATATATTCTTTGAATTACCAGTCAGAAACTGGCACTATATGGCAGTAGCAAGAAATGAGGGTATTTGTAACCCCAATATATTCTTTGAATTCCCAGTCAGAAACTGGCACTGTATACCAGTAGTGAAAATTGTGGGTGCACGTAACCCCAATATATTCTTTGAATTCCCAGTCAGACAATGGCACTATATACCAGTAGCAAGAAATGAGGGTATTTATAACCCCAATATATTCTTTGAATTCCCAGTCAGACAATGGCACTGTATACCAGTAGTAAAAATTGTGGGTGCACGTAACCCCAATATATTCTTTGAATTCCCAGTCAGAAACTGGCACTATATGGCAGTAGCAAGAAATGAGGGTATTTATAACCCCAATATATTCTTTGAATTCCCAGTCAGACAATGGCACTGTATACCAGTAGTAAAAATTGTGGGTGCACGTAACCCCAATATATTCTTTGAATTACCAGTCAGAAACTGGCACTATATGGCAGTAGCAAGAAATGAGGGTATTTGTTACCCCAATATATTCTTTGAATTCCCAGTCAGAAACTGGCACTGTATACCAGTAGTAAAAATTGTGGGTGCACGTAACCCCAATATATTCTTTGAATTACCAGTCAGAAACTGGCACTATATGGCAGTAGCAAGAAATGAGGGTATTTGTAACCCCAATATATTCTTTGAATTCCCAGTCAGAAACTGGCACTGTATACCAGTAGTAAAAATTGTGGGTGCACGTAACCCCAATATATTCTTTGAATTCCCAGTCAAACAATGGCACTATATGGCAGTAGCAAGAAATGAGGGTATTTATAACCCCAATATATTCTTTGAATTCCCAGTCAGACAATGGCACTGTATACCAGTAGTAAAAATTGTGGGTGCACGTAACCCCAATATATTCTTTGAATTCCCAGTCAGAAACTGGCACTATATGGCAGTAGCAAGAAATGAGGGTATTTATAACCCCAATATATTCTTTGAATTTCCAGTCAGACAATGGCACTGTATACCAGTAGTAAAAATTGTGGGTGCACGTAACCCCAATATATTCTTTGAATTACCAGTCAGAAACTGGCACTATATGGCAGTAGCAAGAAATGAGGGTATTTGTAACCCCAATATATTCTTTGAATTCCCAGTCAGAAACTGGCACTGTATACCAGTAGTAAAAATTGTGGGTGCACGTAACCCCAATATATTCTTTGAATTCCCAGTCAGACAATGGCACTATATACCAGTAGCAAGAAATGAGGGTATTTATAACCCCAATATATTCTTTGAATTCCCAGTCAGAAACTGGCACTATATGGCAGTAGCAAGAAATGAGGGTATTTATAACCCCAATATATTCTTTGAATTCCCAGTCAGACAATGGCACTGTATACCAGTAGTAAAAATTGTGGGTGCACGTAACCCCAATATATTCTTTGAATTACCAGTCAGAAACTGGCACTATATGGCAGTAGCAAGAAATGAGGGTATTTGTAACCCCAATATATTCTTTGAATTCCCAGTCAGAAACTGGCACTGTATACCAGTAGTAAAAATTGTGGGTGCACGTAACCCCAATATATTCTTTGAATTACCAGTCAGAAACTGGCACTATATGGCAGTAGCAAGAAATGAGGGTATTTGTAACCCCAATATATTCTTTGAATTCCCAGTCAGAAACTGGCACTGTATACCAGTAGTAAAAATTGTGGGTGCACGTAACCCCAATATATTCTTTGAATTCCCAGTCAGACAATGGCACTATATACCAGTAGCAAGAAATGAGGGTATTTATAACCCCAATATATTCTTTGAATTACCAGTCAGAAACTGGCACTATATGGCAGTAGCAAGAAATGAGGGTATTTGTAACCCCAATATATTCTTTGAATTCCCAGTCAGAAACTGGCACTGTATACCAGTAGTAAAAATTGTGGGTGCACGTAACCCCAATATATTCTTTGAATTCCCAGTCAGAAACTGGCACTATATGGCAGTAGCAAGAAATGAGGGTATTTGTAACCCCAATATATTCTTTGAATTCCCAGTCAGAAACTGGCACTGTATACCAGTAGTAAAAATTGTGGGTGCACGTAACCCCAATATATTCTTTGAATTCCCAGTCAGACAATGGCACTATATACCAGTAGCAAGAAATGAGGGTATTTATAACCCCAATATATTCTTTGAATTCCCAGTCAGACAATGGCACTGTATACCAGTAGTAAAAATTGTGGTTGCACGTAACCCCAATATATTCTTTGAATTCCCAGTCAGAAACTGGCACTATATGGCAGTAGCAAGAAATGAGGGTATTTGTAACCCCAATATATTCTTTGAATTCCCAGTCAGAAACTGGCACTGTATACCAGTAGTAAAAATTGTGGGTGCACGTAACCCCAATATATTCTTTGAATTCCCAGTCAGACAATGGCACTATATACCAGTAGCAAGAAATGAGGGTATTTATAACCCCAATATATTCTTTGAATTACCAGTCAGAAACTGGCACTATATGGCAGTAGCAAGAAATGAGGGTATTTATAACCCCAATATATTCTTTGAATTCCCAGTCAGAAACTGGCACTGTATACCAGTAGTAAAAATTGTGGGTGCACGTAACCCCAATATATTCTTTGAATTCCCAGTCAGACAATGGCACTATATGGCAGTAGCAAAAATAGTGGGTGTATATAGCCCCAATTCTATTGCTAGGGGACTTGCAGGGTATTTCTGGGGTGAAGGTGGGGGGGCACACCGTTGGAACGGGTATCGGGGGTATATATCGGGTATACGGGAATACACTGACAGTGTATTCCATTCAGGATCCTGGGAAAGCTGGGTTGCGGCGATTGAGCCCGTCAGTGCCACGTTACACTGACAAGCTTCTCCCTGGAATTTAGCTCTTACAAGAGCTGTTGTGGTTGTCTTCTCCTTCCTATCCTAACCTGTCCCTGCCTACCCAGAATCTAAGCCCTAGCTAGCAGGACGGAAACCTCCGTCCTCGGTGAATTGCAAGCTCAGAATGACGCGAACCTGGGCGGCGCTGTTCTTTTAAATTAGAGGTCACATGTTTTCGGCAGCCAATGGGTTTTGCCTACTTTTTTCAACGTCACCGGTGTCGTAGTTCCTGTCTCACCTACCCTGCGCTGTTATTGGAGCAAAAAAGGCGCCAGGGAAGGTGGGAGGGGAATCGAGTAATGGCGCACTTTACCACGCGGTGTTCGATTCGATTCGAACATGCCGAACAGCCTAATATCCGATCGAACATGAGTTCGATAGAACACTGTTCGCTCATCTCTAGTTGTAACACTCTGCGCATTTTGCTACAAATTACACGAGTAAAAATACACGTGTAAAATGTAGTAAGCCGTTGAGTTTAATGGCTTTTCTTTTTTTTTTTTTCGTATAACTCGTGCGCAAGAATATGCTCACACAAATACGCACGCAAAAATACGCGCGTTATAGGAAAAAAAAGAAAAGTCATTGATCTCAATGGCTTACTACATTTTACACGTGTATTTTTACACGTGTAATTTGTAGCAAAATGCTCGAAGCGTTACTCCGTGTGAAGGCAAAAAATCCTGCTTATCTTATTGCTGTGGTACTCTTCTAACAAGAAAGGATTATCCAAAGTTGAATTCTTCTTCCTTGACCCCTTTAAGCCTGAGAAGAAGCCAGGGCTATCATAATTTCCCACTGACTGAGAAGTTCCAGCATAAATGGAATGAAAGGAGCAGTATTATTCTATGAAATGTACCCAAGCGGTTCATCACTCCCCTGATTGCCCTGGATTACCAGACCCTCATCACTTGACAAAACTGAGGATCAGCTTGTCCTGACCACAGACATACAATTCACAATCAAGGCCATCAACATGGACTGGGAGACTATTGTTTGCTGGCATTTTCCATGGTTTCTATTGATTCCAGCTGTCTGTTTGTTTTGTTAGACATAAAAAACTAGCCATGCGAATAAACTGACGAAGAGAGATGATTGTCTACCTTGCTGCAGCAATTAAATGGTTAAACCTTGGAACTCTATAAAAAAAAAACCTGGATGTGTTACTGTTTGTCTGCAATTAAAGACAAAAATAATAATTAATTCCTGTTTGCAAAAATGTGAGGCCTGGTTCACATCTGTATTCAGGTTTTTGTTCGGGGACTCCTCTTGGGATCCCCTGAACGGAAACCTATACACATTAAAAAGTGGTTACCTAAAGAAAACCCGTGGATCCCATAGACTATAATGAGATCCGTGTGGTTTCTGCTCGGTGTGCACACGAAACATGTGGAGAGAAAAGTGCTGCTTGTAGGACTATTCTCTAGGCATGTTTCTTGTGGAGCGGAAACCCAGCTGTGGGATCGACTCGACTGTATGCAAAACTCAATGTAGTACAAATACTAGGTGTCTGAGGATAGATAGATAGATAGATAGATAGATAGATAGATAGATAGATAGATAGATAGATAGACAGGCTGGCCCACTGGTGAATCCTCCATTGGGCCCCCAATTCACAGTAAACTCATTGTACTTTATACAGATATTCATTGTACAGCATCTCAAGTAGGCTATCTGTGGGTATAATATACAGGGTAGATTATTTAAGAGACTGCCCAGTTTATTTTTATATACTGTATACACATTGAGTAGCTGAGATGACCTCTAGGTGTAGAGTCATGCCAACCAGTATCCTTCCTCTTCGGGCACCATCTTTTCAAACATACCACGTGGCCAATAACTAATCATTTTGCAGTATCGTGCTATTGTCTGAGGTCAGCTGCTATATGGGATAAGGGGACCCTAGGAGAGAAATAAATGGATGCAAGGACTAGGCAGCAAGCGACCACTGAAAAAAAATTAAGTGTCAGGTAAAATATTTGCATGTAGCTCTATAGTGGGCCCAGAATACATTTTTACTGGTTGGACCAGTCAAGCCTACAGCATGTATTACATTTGATCTTTATATTTCTTCTGTGTACAGTATGTAGGAGTTTGCACTTTGCAGTGCTCTATGTAGTACACAAAAATCATGTGCACACTTAGTATATATACAGAATCAAGGATACAGTCTGCTGCATATAAAGATCAACTTGGTACATGCTTGTCGGCTTCTTACCCCATACCCAGCACCACCTTGTTGCATCCTGTACAGTGTAAGGGAGCCTTCACACAGAGTTTACACGCGTATCACATTGAAAGCAATAGGTAAAAAAAAGCCTCTCATTGATTTCAATAGGTAGCGGACGTATGCCGGCACCCATAGAAGTCAATGGGATCTGTTTTAACGCTGCTCACTCTGAACGAGTTTACGTTCAGAATAAGTGGAGTGTAAACTCTGTGTGAAGGCTCCCTTAGATATATTATATAAAAATATATTTTGATAAAAGGTCACAGCACAGCCAGGATACGATACAACGGCACAGTGTATGTCTTGTCCAGCGCTCTGAACAGCCCCCTAACTAATACGCTCCGCAGCTGCCAGGGCTCAGAGGGAACATTGGAGGCAGAGTGAGGTGATACCACAAGCAGACTATCAAATCACTACAAGGACAGAGGGACAGAGGGACAAGACTCAGAGAAGAAGTGTACAGCAAAACAATCAGGAACTCTCAATGTCCTGATCTAAACTTCTGCTGAAGCAAGTCACGGTGAAACGGATCCCTTTTTATAGGACCCCACTTTTTCCAGTGCATACAGTATGAATCAAATGTCTAAAATAGAAGATAATGACTAGAAATAAAGAATTATCAATACACATGTTTCAATATAAGGGTTTAAAAAAAAAAAAAAAAATTCAGTATAAGGCACTTATTTTGCCCCCATAGACCTATCAATCAGTCTTATTGCTAGTCACAATTGGCCTGGTTATAGCAGATCAGTGGCCGTTGCTAATATTCATGTTTGACATTAGGATTTGAACAATACTCTATATTCTCACAAAAGATAACATAGCCTATATAACAAAATAGCTACATAACTTCACTTACTGTAACATCAGAAGTATATACAAAGATTTATGCAACAAATGGTCAAAAAATATTCTGATTGTATTAAAAAAATTAGCAGAGAAAAAAACCATTCTGCGTTATTAGTAATTTGTCTCATTAGAACCTAACGAACAAATAGATATCATTAGGGACTGAAGCGTTTTCCCACAGCCATGGCTTTCATACCTATCAAAGGCCCTAATTATGGTGAAACCTCTTGTCCACAAGAGAGGGCCGTCTATCAAGGGATGTGCAACCTCTCAGGGGCTCTGGCCAGATTGCTCCATTCCCACCATTGAATTGATATGGCAATAATAGGATACCCTTGAGGAACAAGGCAGATTCTTTTTTTCACTTTAATTTTTTTGTAATTTATTATTAAAAAAAAAAAATTGAGGAGAAATTAATCTTTTTGTTCAGTAAAAAAAGTACAATATACAAAAAAAAAAGCACTTGCAATAAAACCGCGTTGTTAACCCCTTACTGATATTTAACATACATAAGGTAGGGCAGGAACTATGGAAAGGTATCAAGCCCTAGTACTGGCTGTAACAGTTGCAAACAAATATTGCTGAGAGTGAAGGTGCACTGACCATATAGGTGGGCTCACAAGTGCATTAGCAGCAGGAGAACATGGAAAAACATGAGTTGAACTGTGACAAACATGGGTAACTAGGGGATGGTGCCTACTAGGAGTAGTAGTATGACTGTGGTTGCAGACCGCCATCGTTGCAGGGATGAGGTAGAACAGAGATTGGGAACAAGGCCCTGCCATTCAACTTCAGCGTCTGACTACACAAATGCTCATCCGGATGAATTGGTCAATAATGCTGTGCCATATTATATATTGAATCCAATGAAAAATAGGATACATCTATGGTGGTCCTGCTTTACAATAAAACCCCCCTTAGCTCTTTTCTTCTTGGCAATTTTTTTTAAGGTATTTCAATACATGTTTTGTGTTCGTTGTAAGCCCTTATAATGCCCAGTATATTTTCACACCAATGCTAAGCCTTCCGTTGCTATTCAACCTTTTGATTTTCGATATACATATGGATTTTAGTCTATAAAAGCAAACCTGTAGACGCTGTAGTAACTAATATGATTTTAAACACATCATGAATATTACACAAAAGACCAAAGGATTTATAAAATACAGAAAAAAAAACACTGAACAGCTCACAAGCAAAAGATTTTGACATATTCTGTGAAACTTTTTAACAACAAGCCTCCATTTTATGTAATCACAATACGACACTCCGGGTGATCATTGCTGTGTTATAATCACTCTGTAGAGGTTGTTGTAGTGCAAACTATTGTTCTCTCAAAACATACCTGAGGCATACGATTAGCCAAACAACAATGCACACCCTGGAGGGACACATTGTTCCAATCTTGCAAGAGAAGTGCTAGTTTCAGGATACTGTAACTTGGGTAACAGGAGTTTTGCTTATTTCTTTAGATTTTATAGCAATCAGGAGAAACATGCACCCCCTCTCTCAAAAAATGAGGGGGGGGGGGGGTCTGTTATGAACTAAAGAAGTATTAGTCACTGCATTACCAATTACCTAGATTTTTAAATGGAAAAAAATATTTCAAAATAAACAAAAATATAACAATAATAATAATAATTAATAAGGATTAAAAAAATTTAAACACTTGTCAGCAACATAAGAGCATAAAATTACAAGTTTTGGCACAACATAGCACTGCACTATTTGTTGCATTGTAATCAGGGGTCTACCACATGGAATAAACCGGGGGCAGCATTTTATTGTCTAGTGGGAGTTATATGTTGTTGGGGGCCAAAAAGGGATTTGTATATTGTGTGGAGGACAAAAATAAAGGGGGCTGTAGAGTATTTATTGATCTGCCAATGGGCTTGTTTTAATTAGGGGGACCCCATTACGCAACCAAAAGTAGCTGGTTGGGTATCTTTTTTGGGGGGAGGGGGTGCTTTTCTAGAATTCGCCTCAGGAAGCAGAGAGACTAGGTTCACCCCTGATTGTAATGTTTGCTTTTTTCATTGTACACGCAGCACACTACTTCATTGAAGTCCAATAGATGCCAATAGCTTCAAGTATATACAAGACATAGACAAAATTGTTGGTACCCCTCCTTTAATGAAAGAAAACCCCAAAATGGTCACAGAAATGACTTGAATCTGACAAAAGTAATAATGAACAACAATTTTATGAAAATGAACAAATGAAAGGCAGATATTGCTTTTCGCTTCAACAGAATTTTTTTTTTTTTTTTTTTAAATGAATCTCATGTAACAGGCCTGGACAGTAATGATGGCTCCATTAACTTAATATTTATTTGCACAACTTTTTGAGGCAATCACTGCAATCAAACAATTCCTGTAACTATCAAAGAGACTTCTGCACCTCTCAACAGATATTTTGGATTTAGGTCAGGGCTCATAGAAAGCCACTTCAGAATACAATGTTTTCCTCTTAGCCATTCTTGGGTGTTTTTAGCTCTGTGTTTTGGGTCATTATCCTGTTGCAAGACCCATGACCTGCGACTGAGACCAATCTTTCTGACACTCGACAGCACATTTCTCTCTAGACTCCCTTGATAGTCTTGAGATTTCATTGTACCCTGAACAGATTCAAGACACCCTGTGCCAGATGCAGCCAAGCAGCCCCAGAACATAACAGAGCCTCCTCCTTTCCTTCTTTCCAGGGACCCTGTACCAGATATATAGACTTTCGCTATGGTACATTTGCCTTTGTCTGCTTTGAAAAACATCCTTATAGATTTTCTTTTAGATGAATACTATACAGAGAATTCATACATTCAAATCCTCATAGCCTCTGTCTTTTATTTTGAATAGATTGTCAGCTCTCGAATACAGGGTCATATCAGTCATATGCATGTCCCCATTTCTTGTATTCGATTAGTTCTTTGACCTCTTTGATGCAAGTTACTACTTATCGTGAGAGGTCACATTACATACATCTTTATAAATAAAATTCAAATAAAATACACATTAACTATAAACCATGAGTATAATACAGCTTCTTGCCTTTTTCCTTGACCTACTGTACTTCTGATTTACTTAATGCATTGCATTGTCCTGCTGCAGAGCAAAATTTTCTACAGAATATTACACTGACTCTCTCAGTGCCTAAAGTAAGTGCCGCTGCCAAGTGCTATTTTTCAGACTGTTTAACTATGACTTGGGATTTATATCTAGTTCTAAATTAAAGGTGTTATGCCTTACTAGAGATAAGGGAAATGAGTCATAATGAATTGAATTTATCATTAGTTTTCACAAAATTTTGGATGATAACAATTCTGCAAATCTTTGGGAAGCCATGATATCATTTGGCCCCCACGTCACTGCTAAGAACTGTGATTGACCTAGAGTGACATAGGGGGCAAAAGCACATCATTGCACTCCAAAGCTCCGGTGTAATGACAGATCATGATGACGCCCATCGCCATCCTTGTGACTCCTAAGACCAATCGCGGGTCTCAGCAGTGATGTAGGAGCCGATTGACATGATGGAGATAGCAGACAGTACAAGAGGACAGGAGCGGAAGACTAGCAGCTTTTGCAGCAGAGCCTAGGACAGCTGAGTAATGGGTTCCTGCCCCTTCCAAGCCTCTGGTTATTATAATTTGGGACTTGAAGAGATCCAAGAGTATAATAAACACATCTAAAGGGTGCATTCGGTTAGGACTGAATATATTTGGCCCATAACAATTTTTGTTGTCTGAATGAAGTGAATTGCCATGAAACAAATCTTGTGAGCTTCAATCCTCTCTATCCCTTACATAGAACATTTTTTCTTTAGAACCTGTCCATTCGTACATTACACAGACAGCTCATTGATGTGAATAGGCACAGCGTTATGTGTTGTTTCCCCTGTAACGGCACTGCTAGGAAACTGAACACTTACTGTCAAGTATACCCAGAGATTACATCTGATTGTTGGGGGTCCCAGCAGGAGGACACTTTGTGATCAGGTTATTGTCAAGGCGTCCTTTTTTCCTGTTCAGGGTTGTGTAGACGCAATACAGACTAAACATGGTTCTTCCATATGTGAATAGTGGCACAGAAACTTTTCCCCTAATACGATTATGATAATAATGGCCATTTATCTCACAAAAAATGGATGTTTTTATGAAGTGAAACTAAAAACATTAAAAATAATCTATAAGGCCCGGTTCACATCTGCTCATGGGTTTCCACTTAGGGACCCCCTGAATGAAATCCTAATCTGCATAAAAAAGTGGTTACCTTAGGAAAGCCATACACCCCATAGACTATGATGGGTTCTGTGTGGTTTCTGCATGAAAAATGTGGAGAGAACAGTGCTGCTTGCACATTTTTCATGTGGGGAGGGGAACAGAATGACCCAAACGCAGATGTGAACCGGGCCTTACCAGTTCAGATCACTTAATGTTCTATCAATATTAAACTGATGCATATAATACAAAGCTTGAACTGAAGTGGCACCATGCGTTCATGCAATAACCAGCCCCAAAGGTAGTACAGAAGACAAACCCATTCATAGTTGAACTTCTTACTTCTTACTAGGTTGTATCTCTTATTGACAAATGCTAACAGATCTTAAGATGTCCATACACATCTTGGGTTGGTCAACCCCGTGGAGAGGGGGGAAGGGCAGTCGTTGAAGGGGGGAGGTGTATGTCAAAAGTTTGCCACGGGGCCCTGCCAATCCTAGTTATGCCGCTGCAAGGGACAGATGAGTGTGGGTTTTATTTTTCACCTTCTCCATCCTCCTTGCAGAAACCTGTAATTTTTGTACAACCCCTTTGAAGGATTAGGCCCAATACAATGAAACACAGCAAAAAAACACTGGAGAAAAAAAGCAGCAAAAACACATTGTATTTTCCCACAGCATTTTTCATTGAGTTTTTGATACATTTTCTTCCTCTAGTAAATATATGTGGAAATTCTGAAGCTAAAATTAATCTTCTGTGGATGAGATCAAATAATTACATTTTATTCACTTTGCTCACACATTTCTGCAGCCGCCATAAACGCTAGGTTTCACGTTACAGAAAAGCAGATTTTTTTTTGTTGCTGTTTTTTTGAGCCAAAGCCAGGAGTGGATTGAGCAGAAGGGAGAAGTATAAGAACTTTCTATATATTTCACAATCCTTTTGTAGCCATTCTTGGCTTTGGCTCAAAAAACTGAGACAAAATCTGCAACAAGAAAAGTTACTTTTCCACAAAGTGGATGACTGATGTGACAGTATTTAGTCCTGGTATAGCAGTAAGTGGCTGACGTGAGGGTATTTAATCCTGGTATAGCGGTCAGCAGGTGGCGTGACAGTATTTAGTCCTGGTATAGTGGTCAGCAGGTGACGTGACAGTATTTAGTCCTGGTATAGCGGTCAGCAGGTGACATGACAGTATTTAGTCCTGGTATAGTGGTCAGCAGGTGACGTGACAGTATTTAGTCCTGGTATAGCGGTCAGCAGGTGACGTGACAGTATTTAGTCCTGGTATAGCGGTCAGCAGGTGACGTGACAGTATTTAGTCCTGGTATAGTGGTCAGCAGGTGACGTGACAATATTTAGTCCTGGTATAGCGGTCAGTGGCTGACGTGACAGTATTTAGTCCTGGTATTAGCAGTAAGTGGCTGACGTGACGGTATTTAATCCTGGTATAGCGGTCAGTAGGTAACGTGACAGTATTTAGTCCTGGTATAGTGGTCAGCAGGTGACGTGACAGTATTTAGTCCTGGTATAGTGGTCAGCAGGTGACGTGACAGTATTTAGTCCTGGTACAGTGGTCAGTGGCTGACGTGACGGTATTTAATCCTGGTATAGCGGTCAGCAGGTGACATGACAGTATTTAGTTCTGGTATAGTGGTCAGCAGGTGACGTGACAGTATTTAGTCCTGGTATAGCGGTCAGCAGGTGACATGACAGTACTTAGTCCTGGTATAGCGGTCAGCAGGTGACGTGACAGTATTTAGTCCTGGTATAGTGGTCAGCAGGTGACATGACAGTACTTAGTCCTGGTATAGCAGTCAGCAGGTGACATGACAGTATTTAGTCCTGGTATAGTGGTCAGCAGGTGACGTGACAATATTTAGTCCTGGTATAGTGGTCAGCAGGTGACGTGACAGTATTTAGTCCTGGTATAGTGGTCAGCAGGTGACGTGACAGTATTTAGTCCTGGTATAGTGGTCAGCAGGTGACGTGACAGTATTTAGTCCTGGTATAGCGGTCAGCAGGTGATGTGACAGTATTTAGTCCTGGTATAGTGGTCAGCAGGTGACGTGACAATATTTAGTCCTGGTATAGTGGTCAGCAGGTGATGTGACAGTATTTAGTCCTGGTATAGTGGTCAGCAGGTGACGTGACAGTATTTAGTCCTGGTATAGTGGTCAGCAGGTGATGTGACAGTATTTAGTCCTGGTATAGTGGTCAGCAGGTGACGTGACAGTATTTAGTCCTGGTATAGCGGTCAGCAGGTGATGTGACAGTATTTAGTCCTGGTATAGTGGTCAGCAGGTGACGTGACAATATTTAGTCCTGGTATAGCGGTCAGCGGGTGACGTGACAGTATTTAGTCCTGGGATAGCAGTCAGTGAAACGCATTGTATTTTTTTTCTGCAGCGTTTTTCGTTGTGATCTCAAGAGTTTTCCTCTGTGGACTTTCTGCACCTATTATATGTATATGGGAAACACCAACGTTTCTGCAGGTATAACTGACATGTTGTGGAAATGCAACTTTTTGGCTGCAGATTTTTCATGCATTGTATGTATGGGATTAGCCAGCATTCTTTTGCTGGGGCATTTTGCTGCTTCACAATGTGGGGGGCTCCTTCCTTAAAGTGCCCCTGTAAGTGAAAGGCACAGCAGCACATCAAATTAACATTGTGTGACTATGGAGCAGGTACAATATTTCAACATTTGGGCCCCCACTTTTAATTTTGCCCAGGGCCCCATTTTGTCTAAAACTGGCCCTGTGCTTATGACAACTTTACACTTGACCCACTAATGTGTTATAATGGGGCTGCTTTTCCATATAGATGCTGCAGGCACTAAGTGAACTTTAGTTCTGTGTCACGGCAAACTATCCCACCAGCTGCTCAAATAGGTGTGATATGTAAGTAGTGTAAGCACAGTCTGATCATTCTATAGTCTGCCACAATAGTTCATAGACCGCTGCGCCATCTTATACATGGACGACTATGTGGTGGTTCATAGACCGCTGCTCCATCTTATACATGGACCACTATGTGGTGGTTCATAGACCGCTGCTCCATCTTATACATGGACGTCTATGTGTTGGTTCATAGACCATCTGCTCCATCTTATACATGGACGACTATGTGGTGGTTCATAGACCATCTGCTCCATCTTATACATGGACGACTATGTGGTGGTTCATAGACCGCTGTTCCATCTTATACATGGATGACTATGTAGTGGTTCATAGACCGTCTGCTCCGTCTTATACATGGACGACTATGTGGTGGTTCATAGACCGTCTGCTCCATCTTATACATGGACGACTATGTGGTGGTTCATAGATTCATAAACCACCTGCTCCATCTATACATGGGCGACTATGGGACAGTTCATAGATCATCTGTTCCCTCTGTACATGAACAACTGTGTGGCAGTTCATAGACAGTCTGCTCCATATATACATGGACAACTATGTGGTGGTTCATAGACCACCTGCCCCATCTGTACAGGGACGACTATGTGGCTCTGTTTGTGTCTCTATGAATTATGGTAACTGTGTAATGAAGTAATTAATCGAATACAATAAATGACACCGGACACCGAAACGGCTGATTTTATATTATAATACCATTTATTAGCAATAAGCAGAGGAGCAATTAATATTAATGGCTTATATTATATCCTAAATAATGGGGGTTGATGGGGGTCTCCTGAGATAAGAGCCCCAACCCAATGATCCAAAGGAGGCGAAGAAAAACCAGAGACTGGATTGAACTATGAGTAAGGAACGATAAATAGTTCCGAAACGCGTCAGTTAAGCGGTTTTCATTCACGTTTTTCTACCTTTTTCACTATGTCTTCTTGTCAAGCTGTTATGTGTTTTTTGCCTGTTGTGGCTCAATTTTAAAAAAGCTATGAAATAAAGACTTGGATTTTACACGTCCATGAGTTGCGGATCCTTCAAACTACCTGTTTGGACCTATCTTTTTTTTATCTATCTACAGTCCTATGAAAAAGTTTGGGCACCCCTATTAATCTTAATCATTTTTTGTTCTAAATATTTTGGTGTTTGCAGCAGCCATTTCAGTTTGATATATCTAATAACTGATGGACACAGTAATATTTCAGGATTGAAATGAGGTTTATTGTACTAACAGAAAATGTGCAATATGCATTAAACCAAAATTTGACCGGTGCAAAAGTATGGGCACCCTTATCATTTTATTGATTTGAATTCCCCTAACTACTTTTTACTGACTTACTGAAGCACAAAATTGGTTTTGTAACCTCAGTGAGCTTTGAACTTCATAGCCAGATGTATCCAATCATAAGAAAAGGTATTTAAGGTGGCCAATTGCAAGTTGATCTCCTATTTGAATCTCCTCTGAAGAGTGGCATCATGGGCTACTCAAAACAACTCTCAAATGATCTGAAAACAAAGATTGTTCAACATAGTTGTTCAGGGGAAGGATACAAAAAGTTGTCTCAGAGATTTAACCTGTCAGTTTCCACTGTGAGGAACATAGTAAGGAAATGGAAGACCACAGGGACAGTTCTTGTTAAGCCCAGAAGTGGCAGGCCAAGAAAAATATCAGAAAGGCAGAGAAGAAGAATGGTGAGAACAGTCAAAGACAATCCACAGACCACCTCCAAAGAGCTGCAGCATCATCTTGCTGCAGATGGTGTCACTGTGCATCGGTCAACTATACAGCGCACTT
Organism: Leptodactylus fuscus; assembly: GCF_031893055.1. Taxonomy (NCBI): domain Eukaryota; kingdom Metazoa; phylum Chordata; class Amphibia; order Anura; family Leptodactylidae; genus Leptodactylus; species Leptodactylus fuscus. The sequence continues at coordinate 95,924,211 of NC_134271.1, forward strand.
TGCACAAATAGAAGCTGTATGGGAGAGTGATGAGAAAGAAGCCGTTTCTGCACGTACGCCACAAATAGAGTTGCCTGAGGTATGAAAAAGCACATTTGGACAAGGCAGCTTCATTTTGGAAACAAAAATTGAGTTGTTTGGTTATAAAAAAAAAGGCGTTATGCATGGCGTCCAAAAAGAAACAGCATTCCAAGAAAAACACATGCTACCCACTGTAAAATTTGGTGGAGGTTCCATCATGCTTTGGGGCTGTGTGGCCAATGCCGGCATCGGGAATCTTGTTAAAGTTGAGAGTCGCATGGATTCCACTCAGTATCAGCAGATTCTTGAGAATAATGTTCAAGAATCAGTGACGAAGTTGAAGTTACGCCGGGGATGGATATTTCAGCAAGACAATGATCCAAAACACCGCTCCAAATCCTCAGGCATTCATGCAGAGGAACAAGTACAATGTTCTGGAATGGCCATCCCAGTCCCCAGACTTAAATATCATTGAACATCTGTGGGATGATTTGAAGCGGGCTGTCCATGCTCGGCGACCATCTAACTTAACTGAACTTGAATTGTTTGTCCAAAATACCTTTATCCAGGATCCAGGAACTGATTAAAAGCTACAGGAAACGACTAGAGGCTGTTATCTTTGCAAAAGGAGGATCTACTAAATATTAATGGCACTTTTCTGTTGAGGTGCCCATACTTTTGCACCGGTCAAATTTTGGTTTAATGCATATTGCACATTTTCTGTTAGTACAATAAACCTCATTTCAATCCTGAAATATTACTGTGTCCATCAGTTATTAGATATATCAAACTGAAATGGCTGTTGCAAACACCAAAATATTTAGAACTAAAAATGATTAAGATTAATAGGGGTGCCCAAACTTTTTCATAGGACTGTATCTATCTACTATCTATCTCCTATCTATTTCCTATCTATCTCCTATCCTATCCTATCTATCTATCTATCTATCTATCTATCTATCTATCTATCTATCTATCTATCTATTATCTATCTATCTATCTATCTATCTATCTATCTATCTATCTATCTATCTGTATTTGCTTCTATACATTTCTACCATTATACATACTAAAACTGTATTTTATAATGTGATGCTTAGGCCCGGTTCACATCTGCGTTCTGGTTTTCCGTTCGGGGAGTCTGCTTGGACACTCCCCAAACAGAAACCTATACGCACCCCCTTGCGTCATACCTTCAAACCGCCCCCTCTTGCTTGTACTCCGAAAATTCCTCTTTCTCTCTCCCTGTAACCACCTCCAGCATCTCTCATCACCATTTCTTTTGTGCTTTCTTCATCTGTCCACAAGAAAATGGCGCTCGGGCATGTGCAGTAGTGCTCAGAAGGGAGTGTTACTGCGCATGCCCGAGATTTCAATGTACAGGAGTGAGATGAGAGATGCTGGAAGCGGTTACAGGGGAAGAAGACGAGAAATTTTCGCCGCGCAAGTTAAAGAGGGGCCGGTTTCAAGGTATGATGCAGGGTGGTGCACAGTGGCTTGGAGGAACGCCCAGGGTGCACAGACAGGCTCATTTACATATCGGTTTTACTGATATGTTATAAAAACGGGGAGTGGGGGGGTCCTTTAAAAAAAGAGTAACAGCATCCTTCTGCAACCACTATTATACCCCACAGCAGCTATGGAGCACAATAGAGTTGGGTGGGCAATTGTGGGGCATAATAGAGGTTTCAGGGGGCCGCTGTGGGACATAATATATGTAGACGCACACCTTCCCCTCACTACCTGATGCGGACGATCAAAAGAAAAACCTAATATTGTCAGTGACATATGCAAGTGAGTTTGACCTTTACTGCATATGCAAAGGAGATCAATCTTTGCATTGGAATTCCAAGACTCTTATGACATCCCAGAACATGATGACATAACTATGATGGCACGGGCATAAAAAGACCTGACACTACAGCAGTTGTTCAGAGGATGGTGAGAGATGAAGATGTCCAGGCTAAGGAGAGGACTACACTAGGTATGTAAAGTAAAGATTACCATATTACTATAGGGGGCGCCATGCTGGGGATAATTTAGGATTCAGTGTAGATGGCTCTAACCCAGTGGTGAACCTAGCCCCTCTGCTGCCTGTCGATCAAAAGACGCCCCCCCCCCCGGGACTGAAGACCGGGAAGGGGGGGGGGGGGGTTGGGGGTCGTCTTTTGATCGACAGGCAGCAGAGGGGCTAGGTTCACCACTGGGTTAGACCCATCTACACTGAATTCTAAATTATCCCCAGCATGGCGCCCCCTATAGTAATTTGGTAATTTATACTGTACATACCTAGTGTAGTCCTCTCCTTAGCCTGGACATCTTCATCTCTCATCATCCTCTGCTGTAGTGTCAGGTCTTTTTATGCACATGCCATCATAGTTATGTCATCATGTTCTGGGATGTCATAAGAGTCTTGGAATTCCAATGCAAATGTAAAGCACCATGGAATTAATGGTGCTATATAAATAAATAATAATAATAATAATAATAATAATAATAATAATAATAATGCAAAGATCGATCTCCTTTGCGCATGAAGTAAAGGTAAAACTCACTTGCATATGCCACTGACAATATTATGTGTTTTAAACCCTGGAAACCCCTTTAATGCTCCTTTAACAATCCTTACTCCTGGCCTATTGTATCTTTATCTTCTCACTTTCTCTTTCATAGCCCTGAGTTAGGAAATATAGAACAAGTAAAATATAACATGAGACGTCCCAATAAAAATGCAGCACAGTGTAATCCCATTTTACACTGTATTTCCACAGCTTTTTTCAAAAAGTTTTTTGCAGCATTTCAGTCCTGTATGTCAATACTGTAACCCATGTTTGTATTCTGTCAAGTTACAAACGTCTCTATGAAGAAACAGGGCCCTGTACTGTCATTTTGGGGTTTATTTTTTTCATTCAGAACAGGCTTCCTAATTTGTTCCGTCTGCTCATTTCTCTGCTTCTGGTTTTGTGAGATTGTCATGCAGTTCTGGGTTAGATTATTTGATTTTCCAGATAATTGGATGCTGGATTAAAGGAATTTCTATTTTGCACATGTACATATATACACATATGCATATATATGTACAGTCATGCGAAAAACAAAGTATACCCTCTTTGAATTCTATGGTTTTATGTATTAGGACATAATACAAAACATCTGGATCGTAGAAGGTTTTAACCCTTTTCTGACATTTGCTGTAACAGTACAGTGGATACCAGGACAAACATAATGCCCACTAAGGTGCTTGTCACTTGTTTGGGTGTAAGGGCAGGTTCACATCTGCGCCCCGGGTCTCCGCTTTCAGTTTCTGTCTTCTGACCAAGACACTGGACAGGAGATGGAAAGCGGCAGTCATTTTTGAAACCCATTCATTTGAACGGGTTTGCAAAGTGTCCGCCCTTGAGTGTTTTATGGTCTCCGCGGTAAAAACGTTTTTTTTTTAACCAGACACAAAGTCAACCATGCAGGACTTTGTGTCCGGTTAAGAAAAAATGGTTTCACCGCAGAGACCACAAAACGCTCACAAGTGCTTACGGGCAGACATGGTCTGCCGTGTTTCCGTCTCCTGTCGGTAGAAGACAGAAGCTGAAAGAGGAGACTTGGGCACACATGTGAACCCGCTCTAACTTTGTAAACTTTTTCTAATTGTACCGTCATGAACTTGAACATTTAACATACTAACTGAGGCCTGTAGAGTTATGTGTAGCTCTTGAGTTCTTTGAAAATTCTTTAAGTATTTCAAGGTCTGACCTTAGGGGGTATTTGCAGGGATGTCCACTCCTGGGAAGATTGTCAACTGTCCACTTGTGTTTAATTTTTCTCACTGCAGAATGATGGGCCTCAAAGTATTTGGAAATGGCCTTATAACTAGAGATGAGTGAGTAGTATTCGATCGAGTAGGTGTTCGATCGAATACTATGGTATTCGAAATACTCATACTCAATCGAACACTACTAGCTGTTCGAAGTTTAAGGATCGATGCAGAACCAGCGTTGATTGGCAGAATGCTATACATTCTGCCAATCAATGCTGGTTCTTCTCTTACCTTTCCGAAGTCTTCTCCACGCTGTGTCCCCGCGTCTTCTTCCGGGTGAATTCACTCGCATGCGCAGTTGGCTCTGCCTAGGCCGGATGCCTAGGCAGAGTGAATTCCACCTGGAAGAGGACGCGGGGACCCTGCTCCGGGAGAAGACTTCAAGCAGAATCCAGCCCGACCGTCACTCGTGGACTTGGTAAGTATGATTTTATCGAATGTTGCCTACCCCTGAAACGAGCATTTTCCCCCATAGACTATAATGGAGTTCGAAATCCGAACAGTGTGCGGCTGTTCAAATCGGATTCGAAATTTTAGTGTTCGCTCATCTCTACTTATAACCCTTTCCACATTGATGGGCAGCAACAATTGCTTCTGTAAGATCATTGCTGATGTCTTTTCTCCTTGCCATTGTGTTAACACATGCATGAAAGCTCCAGACCACAAAACTATAAAAATTTGTCAAGGTCATTTGATTATATGCACTTGGCTGATACTTACCCTTTTAATTCCTAAGGAACTAGTAAGGGTGCACTTAATTTTTCAAACCCAGCCCAGTCTCTATGATTTGGTCTCAAGTAGCCAAATAAGCTTGTATTTACCTACGTTTAAAACCTTCTAAGGACCAAATGTTTCTTGTGTTATGTCCTGTTACATATTTAGATAGATTTAATAGAGGATGTAGTTGTTTTTTTCTCATTCATCACTATATATATATATATATATATATATATATATATATATATATATATATAGTTTTTTACATTATTTTCAACATTAACTGTGGTACCCTCAAAGACCAAGTGTCGAACTAGTTGATGACTAATTCGTACCTAATTTTCACAGAGGCGAGTTCCTTCCACTTGAGTAATTCAAATTACTTGAGAAGTACAGTAAGGATTTAAATAATAACATAATATTATACAAATGAGCCCATTTTCCAGGTGCCTGCTAATTTATCTAAATATAACTCAAATAAATCAGGTATAAGCATATTAATTTTTAAAGATGAACGTATTATCCTCTTCCACTAAACTAGACTTAGCAGCGCAGACAATACACCAACACACACATATGCATTGTGCCTATTAATTTGTACAGTAGTTAAGAGGATTGATTGTTTTATTTCATAGAAATGCCGCAATGATAACGCAGAAGGTGTCGTACTTAATAGCAAGAAAACAGTATGCCACCTAGAAATTCCCTTCACAAGGTTTCGCAGGATCTAATTTTTTCCCTTTAACCCTGAAATTCAATTATTCTTTCATAAACAGAATAATAATTATCTGATTAATCCGTGCCATGAAATCACTTAATTTGTCAGCAGCTCTGGAATAAGAGTATCGACTGTTTCACGTTCCCCATTAGAAAGCGCGAGGCTGCGTAATTTAGAAACTTGAGAATAATAAGAGCGACTTACAGGACAATGTGGAACCATTAAAGAGACTTAAGGTGCCATTTTATTGCCCAGGGTGATATTTTTAAGATTAAAATACAATTACTCATAGCGATATGCACAGCAAATATTGTCGTGTTCTAAAATGTATTTATGCAGAGCAGGAAATTAGGATGAAATTTAGCAACTTTGAAGAAATTGGATAGAGGCTTTGGGAAGTGATAATACTTTTTTGAGTGGTAGTAACTCTCGATCTGTAGTTACATACTATGACCAACGTGCAGTGCCTTGTTGGGGTAACAACTGGCACCTAGTACTCAATGTAACCAATATGGTGTATGATAGATGGGGGCTCTGTTACAGACTTTGCATTGAGGCCCAGAAGCTTTTGCTAGCCACATTGGTGACATAATCACTCTCTCTTAAGGATGCTCACTATTATGTATGGGGGTACAGTATATCACAGGTCATGCTTAAGGTCCTTCTCTAGGAACCATATTGTTCCTCATACTTCCACAAAAAAAGAATAATAATAATAATAAGAAGAATAATATAGGAAAAACAATAAAAAAGGCCATCTCTATCTCTATTTTAGAAAATATTTTTGATTTTTGGAATTGTTCAAGGAACTCCTAATATGAGTGTTCACAAAAAATAGCATAGAGATGCAATTCATATATACTCAACCCCGTTTATATAAAATAAAAATTCAGATATTTCTTAGCATATAGTATGTGGTTTAGATCTACCATCCACTTTCGAAATTGCTGTCATTCGAACCAAACCAAAAAAAAAAAAAAAAAAAAAAAAAAAACAGAAGAGGAAGTTGACCTCCAAACAATCATTTGGTAAACAAGAACATGTAGTGTTCCACTTCTCGTATCTGTTCGGTTGCATTTTCCAGGTTACCTTGACCATAGCGCTTCTGAGACGTCTATGAAATGGGTAATCATTCTTCCGGAATTTGATTACAATCAGGACGGCCCTTACTATGTCAACTGTCTACTTTGTGCAATTAAGAAGGCCATTTTTTGTATCTTTATTCTCCTCTTGGCTACCCAAAAGACAAACCGTCTGAACCACAAGAGTTTAGACCATGAATATAAGTAACTAGGGCAATGGAAGGCCCTAAAAAATAGCTGTGGTTAGTGGCTTGTGGGAGGGAGGTGGGATAGATGGATGAATCTTGCTTTTAATCAATGTGATAATCAATCCCACATGCAACCTCTTTACTTGTTTTATTTATGCATCTTCCCATCATGCTGGCCTGGATTTTTTTTTTTGGTTACTTCTTTCTTTCCCCTTTCTCTTGGTCCATTTTTTAATATAAAAAATTGATCTTCAAACAGCAATTTAACTCGAGACAGAATGTTTACTGTGCACTTTGGGTTAACGAAATCCACATGTGCCTAGTGTTTCTATACAGGGTCTTGGAGCTTCTACCTCAGCATGAGAAAGACTGGAAAACACAGAAGAGACTGCTCTGAAGTGCAGGTAGCCCTGGGTAGCCAATAATATTGGAGATGATAGCAGGACGTAGGCTCACCTGGGAGAGAACTGCTGATAATAGGCACAACTCTCTATAGCGCACTTCATATAGCGGTGAATGCAATCTCCAGTTTTGCTTCCCCACACCTATCATAGCAATGATGCTGCAATGTGGTAGGTAGGCTAGAAAAGCAGGAATAAAAAATGTCAGCAAACAAAAGTAATATGTAAAAATGGACAGTTGACATATTTTCTTAGTATTATGTAGTATTATCAAGGTTAAGAGAAACATGGTGGTTGTTTTCTTCCAAAAATAGCACCACTCTTGTCTATGGGCTGTGATTAAAGATGGGCTAATTGGTTCATCCCAAGCCAGATTTGACCTGAATATTCCAACATGTTTGGGTTTTTTTTTTTTTTTTTTTTTACAAAAAAGAACTAATGGAGATTCATCTCAGGTGAACTAAGATGGCCACGGCATTATACTCTAGGGCAGGGGTAGGGAACCTTTGGCTCTCCAGCTGTTGTGAAACTACAACTCCCAGCATGCTCCATTCACTTCCATGGGAGCTCCCAGAACAGCAGAGCCAGTATGCATGCTGGGAGTTGTAGTTTTGCAACAGCTGGAGAGCCGTACGTTCCTTACCCCTGCTCTAGGGTATAATAGATGGAGGCCCAGGGGAGGTGACAAATATAAAAAAAAAACATTCATATTCACCTTACGATACCTCTTTTGAGCCTCCTCAAAGTGTCTGGTGTTCTCCTGGTGACGTCCGGCACCCTTTTGTGACTCATCAGACTCCACCTATCATGCTCTGTGATCTGAAGAGTATATACCCCATAGTATAATAATGTTACCGTGACATAACTTAGATTGTTAGAAATTAGATTAGATAGAAGAAAAGATGGCTGCTACACAAAATATAGGATAATATGGATATAGCATATAAATAGGTAATATTATTTCATAACACCGCCATATTGAGATTAATTGTACCAAAAATAAAATCTGGAGGGCATTTATAGAACTAGCTTCAATGCAGAAATTTCTCATCACAGTCAGCGCCCCCTTAGATTCCTTAAATCTAGTGGGTTCTTCTCCCAGCTACTTGGCATTTATAAAGATTACTGAATTTCATACTGAACTTGTGAGTTACAAGTTGGTTTAAATCTCTAAATACATCATATAAAACAAGTTCTGCAATAAAATTAAAAATAAATACATAAAGAGTCTAAATTCTGTCTAGGAATTATTGAATACACACAAGTAACCCCACCCGCCTACATATTGAACTTATTACGTTGCAAGCAAACACATTTGGCTTCTGCGGACGATTTCCATGTGTGCTTGTGGCATTTCTCAGTCATCTACTGTCATTAAAATGTCACTTATTGGCCAACTCGCCCCATCTTTCATTATTTCCTCAAGTCCTACGTGGACATGAAACCATAGGACAGTATTTCCAGTAAACAATTAGAAACTAAAAAAAAACATTTCTTAATTTCCATCCAAATAACTAATTGGACTCAAATGTGAAACTGATACAAATTTTTAAAAGGCCTTTGAAATTCTTCAGCTTGAAGTTTGTCACAGAAACCAAATCTTCTGAGGACAACCACATTACAACACCATTGGTTCCTGTAGGAAAACAGAACATTTTGCATTTTTATAAAACATGGCTTATTGCGTTTTCTTGTTGTTCACAAAAGTTTTACAAGTAGAAGTAGGAAAACGATTTTAGGTTTCTTCTAAGGGAGCCTTCACACTGAGTTACGCTCTGCTCATTCTGAACGTAAAACTTGTTCAGAATGAGCGTGTAAAAAACAGCTCCCATTGATTTTTATGGGTGTCGGCATAAGCGCGTATCACATTGTAAGAAATAGGGAAAAAAGCCTCCCATTGATTTCACTGGGTAGCACACGTATGCTGGCACCCATAGAAGTCAATGGGAGCTGGTTTTTACGCGCTCATTTTGAACGAGTTTTATGTTCAGAATGAGCGGAGCATAACTCCATGTGAAGGCTCCCTAATAGTGATTAGAGATGAGCGAACACTGTTCAGATCAGCCGTTCCAAACAGCACGCTCCCATAGAAATGATTGTAAGCACCTGGCACGGCGACCGGCCGCCGGCAAAGTGTACGTGCCAGGTGCTTCCATTCATTTCTTTTGGGAGCGTGCTGTTTGGAACGGCTGATCCGAACAGTGTTCGCTCATCTCTAATAGTGATGACATGGGAACAGAGACACTGCATTATGGGTGTAGATGTATCAGGATTGTAAGGGTTCATGAGAGGCTGGTATGCTCAGACGTGACCAGAGCGTAGTGGTTGGTCTGGCAATAACACACTGAAAGTACTTTGCAATGGAGTTAACATTATCAATGCTGGATCAGCACGGTGTTAGATCATAACAAGTAACTAGGATAATCTAGGATATATCTCTAGAGAAGGCAACCCTTGATCAGTATCTCAAGGACACATTCCATCTTACTTGTTATGGAGCTGGCTACCACCAGGTAAATGGAGATGCAGGAAAGGGTTTGCTGTCATTGGAGTCTGTACAGTATCTTTACTCACGGTCACATGTAGGTCTTATAATCTGATATGCAAAAAAGGAGAAAAAACGGGATGGCACTGCTGATTCTGTATGTAATATAATTGCTGTTAAAGAGGAGGTAGGTCAACAGGGATATAACCCAATATGAGCAAAGCCGTGGGGGTGCACAACATCCAAAAACAGGCATATAGAAAATAATAATGAAAAAAGAAGGAAAAAATTGGAAGGGCACTTTCTTCTTTAAAAGAACATCCTTTATTAAGGTATCACATCTTTAAAAACAACGGTTTTTTTTAGGGAGGGAAGTACAGCATCCATGGCATAGAAAGGCTTTCTATGCCATGGATGCTGTACTTCCCTCCCTAAAAAAAAAAAAAATCTGATATGAGTACATCAGGCTATCAATGCTGGCTCTCAGTATCTGAAGTCAGATGAACCACATGTGGCCCCTCATCTCTCTGGTAAAAGAAGCCTCACTTCAACTGTCTCTCCAGCCTATGTAGCTGTGCTGCAACATCTTTTCCTATTTTGGTGCCAAGTTTCCTGGTTTTATACCCTAGGTGCCACCCAACATGTCCGTAATGACACCTGACTCCAGGAATCAGTCAACTATGCCTAAGGTGGCTCCTTTTGCTGTCTGTCTCACTGATGGCACTCCAATTGTTGTATGTGTCAATGTGCCAATTGCCATACTCAATATATCTTCTGTCCACTCAGCTTCCAAAAACTTTGCATGCCTTCTTCTCCATGATTGTCAACACAGTCGATGCCTGCTAGCAGGCTGGTGGCCAACTACATCTCTTCCCCCAGATTAAGGACTACTGTATGGGCAACTTCCAGTCCAAGAAAAAAACATCCAATATTTTTCCAAAATTTGTACACTGCAGTAGGTTCAGAGGCCTCTATTAGCCCCTCTTCCTCTAATGGTGGTGGTGGAGGGAACACAAATTAGCAATTATTGTTCTCATATGTTTTATTAGTTGGCATTTGGGATATGCCCTCTGCGTGCTGCAAATATACAGGGCAGCAGCGGTTTTATTGCAATGTGAACAACTGAGCGTTGTAAATTTCATAGATATGCTACATAGTCACGTTGCCACTTTTTAAGAAAGCCGACAGTGTGCTGAATTCAGCGCACTATCGGCTTTCACGTTCTGTGAAAAGCTATCGGTGCACAGTCTATGGGCAAGTACTGGGGGGGCGTTCCTTACTGCTCAGCATCATGGCTGGACTGTAAGCAACGCCCCCTCTCAGAGTACAGTGCAATAGATGCTGCTGTGAGGAAGCTCTTTCCTGACTGTCAGAAACTCCCTTCTGACAGTGAAGAGCTATGGTACCAGCACTGATTGCTCTCCACCAGGGGCACAGAATGTGAAAGCTGGCTTTCTAGCAGTATATAAAACCGCATGTGCCCCAGGAGGTGAAAGGTCTTCTTTAATAGTCCCACCGTGGAGAAATTTCAGAAAATAGACAGGCCCCAGCGAGATTTGATCTCACACCCGTGGTTAACAAGACCAGTGCTCTAACCCCTGAGCTATGGAGCCATTAGTAGTGATTCAACTGTATGAAAGATAGATAGATAGATAGATAGATAGATAGATAGATAGATAATCTTGGATTATGGTCTTGTTGGGGTTAAAACGTTATTCTAAACACTTTTAGAAATTGTTCGGATGCGCATTTGTTGCAGTCCTAAGTAGAATACTTTTCTCTTTTGTTTTCCCCAGTAGTTGCTAAGCACAGCAAAAACCAGGCACATTTGAGGAATATATTTTCTGACAGACAATTAAGTGCGGGATTAGAAGAATAGAAAATCTTTAAATTAATCCGCACTTTGCTCATCGCATCTTTTACATAAATTAACAAAAAAAGGAGGCCCATAAATGATTCAGTGGATGGAGTCCATTAGCAGTGTATAAAGCGGGGTGCCCTCTGTTTGTTTGTCTCCATGATTTGGCCCCTACATTTAGATTGCCCAGAGCAAATTACAGTTTCAGTGTTTTTAATGCCTCAGGAGATCCAGAAAATTATTAATTGATGTTTTCCCCTGCTGGATATCATTACTCTTGACTTTAACAAAAAAAAAAGTGTAAGAATTGGTTAAGCAGCCGCTCACCGACTGAGAAATGAGTCTCTGTGGTGCCAAGAAAAATGTCTCAGCTCATACAGCGACAATTGAACAAAGTCCTTAATATTTAACAGGATCAATTTTAAATAAGAAATATTTCATAGCAGTTTTTAATTTTTTATTTTATTTTTTATTTATTTTTTTGTACTGTGCGGAATTTTTTATCTTCTTGTCAGAATATATAAGTGCACAAGAGACACGAGGAGGACCCTTCTTGGTACTTTAGGAGTATTTTGACCGTGAGGAGAGGTATTACTATATCACCAAATATAAATTGATTATAATATAGTAAAATTATTTTAAAAAAATGTTTGTTTTTTATTTTAATTTTGTTCTTGGTATCTATCTATCTATCTACCTACCTATAGACTATTACCACACCTATGGGTTATTCCCATCATGGCATATCATGAACAAAACAGGAATATCAGGGTATCATCCTAACTACTAGGTGAACAGCACTGCTCTTCACTGTTTCTATGATTCCCACAGAACTGTAAAATTTCTATCTATCTATCTATCTATCTATCTGTCTGTCTGTCTGTCTGTCTGTCTGTCTGTCTGTCTGTCTGTCTATCTATTGATCTAGTTACACAAATAGAGTCCTATGAGTCCCAGGGCACAATGTGAACCACTAGTAACTTAGTCTGGTCAAAGGCCACCTAGTGATATACAGTGTCTCCCTGCTTTATGTTTATATTTTTTATATTTTTGCAGAAATTTTTGACTATATATGATTAACTTCAATGGGTTCCATTTAACGTGCATAACACATTGAAATCAATGGGTTAAAAAGCCTCCCATTGATTTCAATGTGGTACGCACGTTAAAGGAAACACATTGAAGTCAATTGGGATTCTGTTTTGTAGCGCTGATTCTTACACGAGTTATTTGCCAGAATCACCGCCGCGTTACTCCGTGTGCCCCCTAATAACACTAGGAACCTTTATTGGACCACTGCCTTTGGTGCAATAACTACCTACCTGGTAGATCCCTGATACAAAATACATACAAGCATGGCAAGGCCAAGAGATATATGTGACACATACATGAGGCTTTTTCTTATGATGTTGCCATCCATCATGCTGCGTTGATAGCTGTGCGGTGAGCTGCCCTCCTTTTACAGGCCCAGTCGCGGTTACATTTCATTTTGGAAACTGTTTTCAGGGAGAAAAGGGCAAATGGTGCATACTATTCAAACATGTTGATAGGCCACGCCTGCTATCACACCCCTGATTCACAAGTAGAAAAACTCAAGATGAAATTATGCAGCATGCTGTGCCATTTTGCTTAACACTGATTTTAAGAGAAAAAAGACATAAAAAGAAAGGTACAATAAACAGATGCACATAACACACTTAAGAATGATAATCTCTTTGCATTGTATGAGTCAAGCATTTTATATACACAGAAAGCTCAATTAACCCACATAAGAAATGTGTAAATAAAAGGATATTATTATTATTATTATTATTATTATATTAGTAAATGTACAATGCATATTTTGTTAAGTATTTGTAGTGAAAATTAAAATAATTTTGTCCATTATAATGCCAGGTTCCCTTTGCTGCACCCCCCATATTTTACACAGGACTGCTGCACACATCTTCTACTTTCTTATGATGGGTCCTATGTCCCCTTTTGCCTTTACCCAGTTCCTATGTGCTTGTACACAATAATAATACCCTTTTGTATTTAGCACCCCCCATTTGTCTCCCTTATGCAGTATAATGTCCCTTAGTGCCCACCACACTGTGTAATGACCTGTAGTGTACCCCAAACAGTATAATACTCTCTTAGTGACCCCCCAAAGTATAGTGACTTTTAGTATTTTCTACACAATATGCTTCGTTAGTATCCCCCCACAAAGTGTAACACATCTATGTGGCTGCCGTATAGTGTAATGCCTCCTTATTGGCCTTCATGCACTATAATGCCCCCTTAGAGGCTCCCACAAAGTATAGTGCGCCTTAGTGGCCCCAGATAGTATAATGCTCCCTTAGTGGCCCTTATTCAATAAAATGACCCCATGGTGGTGATCTCACAAAATAATGTCCTCTTAATGGCCATCACAGTATAATGCAACCCCTATAAGCTATGCCTGTCTATCTATCTATCTATCTATCTATCTATCTATCTATCTATCTATCTATCTCATATCTATCTATCTATCTATCTATCTATCTATCTCATATCTATCTATCTATCTATCTATCTATCTATCTATCTATCTATTCATTCATTTATCCTGATATAAAAACAGCACTTCCTTGACTACAGATACCCATAGCAGATACTGAACCCGCAAAGACTGCAGGTAAAGTATTATACAGGTTGTAACTCGAGATAAGTAATAAATCACAGTAAGTAATACCAAGTATGAACAGAGTGACTCAGTTTTTATGAACATTATATGAGATGAGAAACTTCTGTTTCCTAAGGTGGCAGATACAATACGTATAAAAAGTTAAGTTCTAATGAATAGACATTTTTGATGCTATAATACTGTGAAGATCTCATTATTATATAAATAGCAACAATTGTCCATCTGAATGTAAATCCCTAACAATAATGATAAGGTCGAAGGGAACCCAACCCCACAAAATGATAGATGCTGCCCCCCACCATATTTATAGTATTCTTCTTAGATCATAGAAACCACTGGAACGCCTTAAGTAAACATGTGACACTTGTGCCTGAGGCTTGCAGCTGAAATAAGTGTTAAGTGTTTGTGTATTTTATTACCATATTCACACCCTCCATACATTATTGTGTTTTTCAAAACCATTTGTAGCTCCATAGCTTCCAGGTGGGCTGGAAATAATTGTAATTAAGAAGCAACTACATAAAACCAATTAATTAAAAAAAGAAACCGGTCCAAAGTTCAGAGAGGTAATATATAGATACAATGCCAGGTTCATGTTCCACATACATGTTTACATACAGACGTAGCAGAGCTGAATCTGTCATTTAATGCGCTAATATGGTGTTAAAATGGTGGCAACAGTTTTATGAAAATGTATTTGGTTTTTAATGGGAGTCAATGTGAAACGTATGCAACTATATAGGGAGGAGTGCCAACTGGGCATTGTGCCCTAACCAGGGCATTAGTTACAGTGATAGGACATGAGGTGGCTAGACTTTCGGTAACACTCTTCATTGAAGCTTGTGGGAGCCGAATACAGCCAGCACAGCTACATCTACATTGATCTTAATGGTAAAAGTAGTCATTGATGGCCATATTGAACCCACTATCAGGGGAAGGGGTGTAGTTATAGGGTGTGCTATGGTCCCTTGCCACATAAAATATATCATTATTGTAAATGCCACAAGGTAGACAGAGGCCCCATTACAGATATCCACTCCGGCCCAGGAGATTCAAGTAGACTCTATTAATGTTCTAGTAACGGGATTTCGATAACTGGGACTTCAAGGTCTACTAGACATTTATATATCGAAAATGTGAATACACATTAAACTATTTCCATCTATTCCACAGCACAGTAAGCAGTTCAATACTTTTGCAAAGTATTGTTTATGTATTTTTGGGAAAGATTGGGGACAATCGTTATGGCTTCCAGTCCAACTGCCACATAGGTTATGAACTCTTTAATAAAAATCTGCATAGTCACATAGGATAGAGAATGGGGACCCCTTATTGTAATATTGTACAGGACAAGCCATCAGTATTTGATCTGCTGGGGAAAATTCCATTTGCGGACAGAAAACTCAGATAGGCTAAGGCCTCACATAGTGGGCCGCAGCAGAAAAGTGCTGCGGGAAAAACTGCACCAGCTACACACGTTTTTTCCCATAGCGCTTTTCACAGAAAAGTTTTGTGACATTGCAGAGTTTTCCTTTGCAAACTTTCTGCCCCTATTATACCTATATGAAAAACGCCAGCGTTTCCGTATGTATAATATTCACATTCTACAGATTTTTCTCTACAATGTGTGCATAGGATTAGCCAGAATCCCATCCACTTTGCAGGTAGTGTAAAAGGCAGTGTTTCGCAACGGTCTTAATTTGTTTTGTATCTCTTTTAGATTTCTTCCATTTGATTGCTGTCTTCAAAATGTGCTGAGTGCGGCTACACCAGTGTTTCTTCTTCTTAGTGGGCATGGCAGTTTTATTCATAAGCTTCTTTTCTCAAGCTCTGAGAACGAAACCATTTCCTCTTTCACGAAGTTGTGCAATGACTTCGACATTCACAGCAGTTTGTCCTACTTGTGAGGTTAACGGCCAGCGAGATGGTACGACAAGATAGTCAGTCGTCTTCCATGTGAGTTAAGAAGTGAATATCCTGCCTTTACTCTGCTCAGCAGATACTTAATCTCATCAAAAGGAGAGTTTACCCTCTTCAAGCCTCCCCTGTGTGGTCTTTGTGGTTCAGGAGAGAAACAGTTAGACCCTAATTTACTTCCTCCAGTAACAGTTACAAGACGAGTATGAAACAAGCCGCAGATAGCAGCGCTAGATTATATAACACATGTACTTATGGAGGCCCACTTATTCACAAAAAGACAAGACTGTCAAAGCAAGGAATTCATGACAGTAGCTGACAACAGAGAGGAGGTCATAAACCAGAATCGAAATACAGATGGAGCTGTGCTCAATTTGTTATTTAGGGCTGATATCTCTATGTATTACACGTGGATTTCCATAATACGACCGACATTTAAAAGGAATGTGTCAGCAGAAAATTACCTATTTTTAAAACCAAGTTTTTATGTTAAACATATTTTTTAATTTTCTATGTAGTATTATTAAATACTAAATCCTGCAATTTTAATTCTGACCCCTAAGCCTAACAATAAACGTATTGACAATTCTGTAGGGTTTTTCTTTGAAGCAGTCACCTCATTTACATCACAGACAGTATTACATTAGAAGTTAACACTTCATCCATCATTGCATACTCTATTGATAATAGATGATGTATCAGCTTATCTACTCTACTCTTTGTACAGAGTATATCTAGAAAACTTCAGTACTTCCATGAGTTGACTCCAGTCTATTACTGCTGAGGGCCATGAGACTGCTGAAATTCATATGACTAAATGCTATTAACAGGGGAAATATAGACAAGATGGCAGACGTCATAATCATGTACAGAAAATAGAATAAAAAAAGAACAGTAGTGAATAGAGATGAGTGAACACTGTTCGGATCAGCCGTTCTGAACAGCACACTCCCATAGAAATGAATGGAAGCAGTTGGCACGTACACTTTGCCGGCGGCCGGTCACTTAAACCCCCACGTGCCGGCTACGTCCATTCATTTCTATGAGAGCGTGCTGTTCCGAACAGTGTTCACTCATCTCTAGTAGTGAACAAGCAGAACATTTAAAAAAATAGTGCAGTATAAAACCTTTTTCTATCTGGTTTTTATAAATAAATGAATAAATAAAATATATACATTCCCTTTAAGTAAATAAAGCTAAACAGGTTTTCAGGATGATTTTGCATTGACAGCTGATAATGTAGGATTCGCAAGGGGGATAATGAATGAATGGGATATGGTGTTCAATTTGGTACCTTGGTCCCTTCCCAGTAGTACTGTACCTGATAAAAACATGTAAGCAAGAGGTTACCCTTAGTTCACATCTGTGTTTGGTAATCCGTTCGGGGAGTCCGCATGGGGACTCCCCAAACAGACTACCGAACGCACTGGCAAGCAGTGTGCAGTAAAAGCACACAGACCCCATAGATTATAATAAGGTCCGTGTGCTTTCCGCGTGCTGCCCGCATGAAACATGTGGACATGAAAGTAGATCACAATCTACTTTTCTGTCCATATGTTCCATGCAGGCAGCGTGTGGAGTGCACAAGGACCTTATTATAGTCTATGGGGTTTGTGTGCTTTCACTGTTCACTGCTTGCCAAATGCGTTCAGCATTCCATATAGGGGGTCCCCATGCGGACTCCCCCAAACAGATTACCAATGCAGATGCGAAAGAAGCCTTAGTCAGACTGGTCTGCAGTATCATCCACATCAGTATAGAAGAGTGTACAGAGAAGTAGCTGCAGCATATGGTCCTATGTCCTGCTGATGGATAGGTCTTAGGGGATTAGTTGATAATAATGAAATCTTGTATAGCCCTAAGAAATAGTTTCTGCAAGCAAAGCAAAAGCAAAATGCAAGGTTGTAGCTACTGGGGGTACAGAGATAGCAGTATCAATCCAACCCCAGTGGGCCCAAAGGACTCTCTGTTACATAGGAAGAAAGCAGTGATATATATATGACACTTGGTATATGGGGCAAATTTTGCTTTGAGGCCCACGAGCTTCAAGAGACTGTGAGCAGTTGCCTAGCATCACGCTTCCACCAACTGCCGTGACTACTATGGATCTCTGTGTATTGGTGTTGCATGTTGATAACTCTCCTCCAGCACTGGCTGCCAACCTTCAGGAAAATGAGATAAGTACATGGGACTTTTCATATATGGTACAGAGAATGGTACAGAAATGATGGAAAATGACTAAAGAAGACTGTCTGAGAATCCAGTGGAACCAAGCAGTTTCCGAGAAGTGGGCCTGTGCCACGTGTGCAAGCAAACTGCTTAATAAACCAAATCAAGCGAATGACAGTCTATCTTTTAGATGCAGAACAAAAAGTAAATACCATAGCAAAATGTGACTTTTACAGAGAAAAAAATATCTCTCACCAGGGAGCCATTTGACAATTAAGAGTGTCATCAAATTAACAGGCGTGAGATCTCGAAGTTTAACTGTAAATAAAGATTCATGTGATTGAACAGGCAGCACCAAACTTCTCCTGCCAGATGCTGATCGGATAGCCTTGGGTTATGAATCTCGTCTCTATGTCACAGTTTGACAAATTCTTCTTGCTATTACTATTTGTAGGTAGGGATCGCAGTTATGTTGGTAGGTGTAACAATGATGAGTGAGAAAAAAATTCAAGAATAGGCTACCTCGAAATGGAAGCGATGGTACAGATCTAAATAATAAGTCAATTTCCACCTTAAATTCCATATTATATTGTAAAAGTTCTGCAGCTATTTCTTAGTCACAGTCTTGTGCAAAACTTTTAGGCAAGTGTAGGGAAAAAACGCTGCACAGTAAGAATGCTTATATTTTATACTTTGATCAATTAGAAAAATGTTGTGAATGAACAAAATCTAATTCAAATAGTATTTGATGTGACTACCCTCTGGAGGAGTCATGGAAGTGATACGGCCCCCTCAGAGCCCTGATCTCCATATCATACAGTCTGTCTAGGATCACATGTAGAGACTTCAGCATGCCTAGAGATCTGCACTTACTTCTCCAAGATATTTGGACTGACAAGTTCCTTTTCAAGGTGTATGCGAGTGTACCTAGAAGAATTGATGATGTTTTGAAGGCAAAAGGTGGTCATACCTGCCTGAAACGTTTGCACGGTACTATATGTACCAACGTCCTTACAGCTCCCACAGGGCATTTTCAGCCAGCTTTATTAGTATCCTGAATAGGAAATGTTCCTAGTTAGGAAGTAATACAGAATGGTATCAAGTTGTCAAGTTGAGATTTCGTCATCTGTAATTTGCGGCACAGATTTGAGGTTCGGTATGATTTATATGCTGGAGAATCATTGGTTTAGTCAGGGTTATGTTTTCTTGGTGTCCTAGACAAGGGTTTACCTTGCTCCCCCAAACCTCAGTTCCAGGTTACGGTTTCCACCTGTCAGATCTATTCTTGTGTGACTGATACAGTTCTCTCAGCACTGCCCTTGATGTCCTTGCACCTACATCATTATCAGCAGCTCAGACATTCAGTCCTTTTATATCACATACATACATACAGTAGAATGTGCTGTCTATGTGGCCTGCTACTGCTTATATCAGCCCTGCAATGAAGAATAACATCACTGACAGACTTACCCTTGGACATAGAGTAGTCATAGAGTAATCTTCAGGAACTCACAAATCTATATGGGTATATGTGGAGGGGAATGCAGCTTCAATATTATAAATAAATTGTGTCTCTGAGACTGCACCGTGTGACTGGAGAGGAGGAGCAGCAGTAGAGACATCCAAATGGCTCAGGACTGTCCTGGAATAGAATATATCTGATCATGGCTGCTGGGAAAACCAGGCTCAAGGGAACTACTAAAAATAAATCTGTACCCCCCTTTTGTGTGGAGGCTGTTGGTTCCAATGTGCATTGATTCTCAGTAAAGTTGAGAACTGTTTGACCTGCAACCCTGTGTTTCTGAGTTTTTACTTGTGAGTGTCATCAAGGGCCCTTCCAAATTCCACCTGTCTTAGAAAGGCTGAAGACTGTTGAGAAGTGCCACAAGTGAAACTACCACCACTGAGGGTAAGTTCACACGGAGTTTTTTGGACCGGAACCTGAGGTGAAGGCTGCCTCAGGTTCCGGTCCAAAAAATGAGTAGCCATGTCTGAATGCTGGTGCACTGTACCGGCAACCAGTCGTACGCTCCGCTCCAGATTAGGCACAATGTCTTCAGGCCGAATAGAGAGGCAAAACGGCCTGAAGAATAAGCATCTTACTTCTTTTTCCGGGAGCTGGAACAAGCCGCCTCCCGGAAAAAACACCTGAACGGCTCCCATTGATTTCAATGGGAGCCGTCTTTTTGGTCAGGATTTTGAGGCGAATACGGCCTCAAAATCCTGACCAAAAATCTCCATGTGAACTTACCCTAACAGATACTCTGCAGGCCCCATCAACTTTTCCCCAACCCAGGAGGTGAACTGTAGTTGTTGGTTGAGATTACCAGATAACATAACAAGTGCTTCTTCAACTACTACTCTCATCCTCTAGGTTGCTGTATACACATCATCGAACATGCTCAGCTGTTTCCATAACTTTCATAGAAGTGGTATTCTCAACCTGAAGAGACCAGGGGTCAAAGGACCTTATTTTTGGCGATTTATGGCATATTGTGTGGATATGCCATAAATATGTGTGATAGGACTAGCCCTTTAAGCTATAGAAATAGAATTTGTTTTAAAATGAGGTGTGGTAAGCTGGGACTTTTAGTTCTACAACAGCTGCACAGCTCTCCCGTGGCTTAGGTGTGATTCAGAGAGTGTAGGTTACGTGTACAGACTGGAAAATAATACAACTGTCAGGCAGTAAAATACTTTTAAATCAATTGCTTGACTTTTTTTGTGCTGTAAGTGCACCGGCTCCAGTACAGTGCCCCGCTGAGTTCCATTACACCTACAGAACCCGTAAGTGAGCTTATTTTGTAAAGGAAGAATTCTTTATCATCTCCGCGCAGGGAACTGCACTCACAAGCTGATTACTGCAAGCTCAGCACACCACTCGGTGTGCTAAATCACTATTTACTGCTTTCTGACTGTATTTACTGTGCCTCAATGCCAAGCCCTATTATATCCTTCCCAAAGATTCTGTGGATTTTTTTCAAAATTTTAAAAAGGTCCCTTCTTCTGTATGTTACTGTGGCCAAATCTGCCAGTTTATATAGTGCTCAGTGCCAGCGGCCTAAGCGTACAAATGTTTAATCACATTGTAACACAGCTATACTCATTCTCATTCTCCGTATATCAGGGGTAGCTGCTTGTATCCTTCTACCTTGTACTACAAATGTCATTGCAAAGATTTTACAGATTATTTTTAGCACTTTTAGGCAAAGGTCCCATGTCGCGGAACACAGATAAAAAAAAACTGCAGCATTTTTTTTCGCAGCATTTTTATTGCGTTTTTTGCTGCATTTTTCTCTGCAGTTTTTCTTCCTCTATTAAATCTATAGGGAAAACATGAGCATTTCCACAGGTAAAATTGACATACTACATTTTTCACAGCGTTTTTTCCCGCAATGTGTACATGAGATTATCTTTGCTGGTACTATTTCTGCAGCTGGAAAAATGCTGCGCTTCTGCAATGTTGGGCCTTAGGGCTGGTTCACATCTGCGTTTGGTATTCCGTTCGGGGAGTCTGAGTGGTTTCTGAGCTAACTTTTTACCACGTTCAGTATTCCATTCGGGGGGTTCCCAATTGGACTGCCTGAACGGGGGAGCTACATTCACTATTCTGCTAGTAACCAGCACCATTTGTAATAAGAAACCCACTAACAATTTTACTGAAGGGTCACAAAATTTTTATTACATCGGATTAGAGGAGCTGTGGCTGGGACCCTTTTCTGCCACACATTGGCATCTCTTGACCCACCTGGGTAAGCGGTCACTGAATGCAGACTACTTGTAGAGGTAGTGACCTGGTAGTTTTCCTGCTACAAATTCAAGATTCCCACATGGACTTAAAGCATGAATACGAGAGGACAACAACCTTAGAAGTGCCCCCCCAGTCAAATCCATTCAATGGTACCGTAGGTCCACACCTTCTGAATTACAATTACCCAGTTTCAAACTGCATAGCTCATGTTTATGGCAAACTAAAGTCCTTGTCCCAAGGGTGCCTCAATATAGTAATAATCTAATGTCTTTGACCATCTTAAGATCACTTACAGGATAACACTATACTTGAGAAAGGATAATAAGAAAGGAAAGGTCACACAATCACTAAATGATATGACTGTAATGATGATCACTATGAACGAGCTCTCCATATCAATCATTCATTTCTAATTTACCATAGAAAAAGGACAAACATAATCTAATCTGGGGGTTTCCACCCTTTAAGAGGCCTTCACCAGTCTACCTCATTTCCTCAGTCAGGTCATTGTGAGCTCAAGTATGACACATAATGTGTAGGCACTATATAGTGTAACAATTCCTTATAGTTTTCTAGATTCCTGCTAGCTGTCTTTCTTCCAGTGGATAAAACTCCCTTACCTGTGTGTCCATCACATGACCATGGACTGGTTTTTATCCACTGGAAGTAAACAATGAATGACAACAAGCAGAGATCTAGAAAACTGTAAAGAATTGATACTAGAAAGTATATTGGAAAATTGTACAACTTTTCATTACATAAACACTAATATAATAATATTGTCTCTAGGCCAGTGGTTCTTAACCAGGGTTCGATTGAACCCTAGGCCATATGCACGGTTCATTTTGTGTACCAGTAAAAAAACATATACCTATGTCTTGAATTTGGAAAAAAATTATATTTGATTTATCACTAAAGAAGGGTTCGGTGAATGTGCATATGAAACTGGTGAGTTCGGTACCTCAAACAAGGTTAAGAACCACTGCTCTAGGCTAAGGCACCATGTGGCGGTACACAGCAAAAAAGCACTTTGAAAAAACTGCGGTGGTAACGGATTGCGTTTTTACCCACAGCGCTTTTCACACAAAGACTTTCTGCTTTCATTATACACATAGGGAAACTTCTGACTTTTCCATAGATATAATTGACATACTGCGATGTCCAAAACCACAATGGTTTTGGAAATCACAGCATGTCCGCAGAGCATATTTTCTCACAAAGTTTGGATGGGATTCACTAGAATTCCATCCACCTTGCAGTGACTGTAAAACGCTGCATTTTTTTTCTGCTGCACTTCCACCACATGGGCCATGGCCTTAACATTGGGCTAAAACCAGATAACCCCTTGTGAAGTGGAGAGAGGTATAGTGTGGGAGTACCGCTATTTTCCCCCAAGACTGTTGCAGTATGCACAGGCGTTTAGCTTGTAGGTCCCGGACTGGAGTAAAGTTCGGGCCAGTCCTGCAGGGCAATCCATTCCAGGCTTGGAAATAGACCAGCAGAGCTCTGTAAGTGGCACAGGAGTGCTGGTTAGTGAGGGAGAGAGAGAGGAGAGAGACTGAAACACACTCAACCAGTCTGGAAAAGCTCTGCCAAAAAGGACGCTGTTAAAGGGCTGGGTATGTGTACCCCTTGTTTACTTGTGAACCTTGTTTGTTAGGAGGTCAGCAGTAGGTTGACCCCCTGGTTAGTGAGGGAATAACTTGTTTAGTAAGCCCCCGGAGAGGCGTAGGTCTTTATTTTCATTTGTTTGTTTTGACATGCTGAGCAGCACTACCTGTACCTTTAAGCTTGTCTGCTGCAATAAAGACTGCTTCTGGGAAAGAAACCAGAGCTTCTGAATCCCCCGTACATCACACCCTTCAATCGAGTATTATCCAACACTTTTAGAGGACTTTATAGCACTGTTATTTAGTTACTTAACAGGACTATTTTGACACCATATAGCACTGTTTTTGTGTAGTATATAATACTGTATAGAACTTTTATTTTGCGGCTATATAGTATTACATATGACTAGTACTATGCAACACACTTAGGGGACTATATAGCACTGTTATTTGGTTATTGTACAGCACTATTTTGACAGTTGATAGCACTATATAGCACAGGTTTTTTTTGCATACAATATAATACTAGATAGAACTATTATTTGGGAACCATATAGTACTAGATAAGTCTGTTAATGCAATACTATGTAACACTCTTAGGGGACTGTATAGCACTGTTATTTGGCCATTATTCGGTAATATTTGGGCATCATATAATGCTAGATATGGCTGTTATTTAGGTACTATGCAGAACTTGGTCACTATGTGGCACTATTTAAGCACCAGACATGACTGTTCTATAACAACCTGAGCACACAGAAAAATATACTATGTTGCTTCCACTTACTTTGTAGCTGTCATTCACTTATCTCATTGCCTTAGTTCACACCAAACGCAGGAGCAGTAGAGCAAATGACCAACAGTTTACAAATGAAAAAAGTGCCATATCTCTCCTCACCCCCACCAATGGGGGAGAGAAGGAATTCCCAGGTCATATGGGGCATACTTCATCAGTTATAGACATTTTGGGGGTCCTGACATATTCTCGTAACCTACATCCATCCTATAGATACAACAATCCTCTTACTCATATCAACAAGCAATTCCGTTTAACTTTATGAAAAAAAGTGCTATTAAATGAAATTTTGCACTGCCAAGAGTGACATCAGGAGCTGTCAGTGGATTCATACAATTTGGCTGTTAGACCTTTGCTTGTTCCAGCAGAATTGGTTGATAATTCTCACCTCTGCCATCTGTAAGCTCAGAAGCTGCATCCAGATCCTGAGTTCGGGACAGAGCCAGCCTGATTATAAGCCAGCTCCCTCGCTATTTTCAGCACCCATATTTTATCTTCATACACTGAAGAAATGCGCTTGTCTTCAGTAACACACGTATATAGTATATATCTGAGGAGCAGTCACTTTCCTCCTCTGCCACTATCATATATGGTCTTTGGTTTGTGTATTCCAATATTACTTCTCATATAAACATAAGTACTGGGTAATATTTATCTGTGTGCTAAACTCCCATTAACCAAAATAGTGTATAACCAAGCATGCATGGCCGGTGGCCACCATTCTACTGACAAGAGAAACTTGACACCTTTATTTCATCTGTCAAACATAATTCATATGAATAGGGATGAGCTGCAGTACCAGATACAGCCAAGGAGAAGGCTGGTACAGAGTCTGGAAAAAAAATTGTCCTTTTTGTTTTTATCTTAAACAACCGTAAATGCCCTCTAGGGGAATAACTATAGAAGGTGGGGAGGCACACCTTAGTCCTGGTAAGTGATGGGGCCAAGGACTAACATGCCAAATAAGAACACAAACAGTATTGTACTTGACACACCGTAGCTTCATGTTACCCATGTGGACGCCACTATGCTAAGTGCTCCGATCAGAGCAAAGGGTGTCATTGGAGGAGCGGGGGGCTGGCAAGTGCCAAAAACAGCCTGCACAGATCCATGCATATATTACATTGTATGAAAAATCTGAACATGCATGTTTAGTAAGGTCAAAGGGCTGATAGCATGTGGGCAGAATTATGTGTGAAGCAATATATGGGGAATGGGAGAGGGGGCATGGACACATTCTGATGCACAATTCCACTAGAAACATGAGAACATGAGAACCAGAGGTGAGAACCTTGTATAAAGGGGCAAATGATTGTCTGAAATTGCTTCATCATACCAAGCACTTGGTGACAGTGGCCATCATGTAGAAATGTCCACAGGATGAGCAGCCACAATGGCCCCAGATTTCCTATGTCAACTGAATTTTCTCTCATGGGTACGGGCAGTTTCCCAGATCAATAATATAATTAACAGAGATGAGTGAGTAGTATTCAATCGAGTATGCATTTGATCGAATACTGCGGTATTCAAAATACTCGTACTCAGTCGAATATCACGTGGTAACGGCCTTTTACGTTTACCGCATGGTATTCTACCGAGTAGGAATATTTCGAATACCATAGTATTCGATCGAATAACTACTCGATCGAATACTACTCGCTCATCTCTAGTAATTAATAGTTCCCAATAGGCTGTGGCTACATGGGTATGTGGAAGTTGTAGTTTTGCCATGACTAGAGAGCCACAGCCTGTAAGAATTATAATAATGGTAATAATAATTAGAATATTCCAATTAGTTATCAGAATAGCTCTAAAATAGAAGTAAAGCATTTCATTCATAAGGGAATATGTCTAAAATACTAAACCCAACTTCAACATGTGTATTTCCCCAAATCTCTGCAGATATGTCAGATCTTCACTGTTCTTCATTTCCACTGTCACAGCAAGGTACTAAACAAAACTGAGGCAACGCTCTCAGGGTAAACACAAGCCCCTTCCTCAGTCCTGACGGCTTATTTTATTTATTTGCTAAACGAAATGATAAAAAAAAAAATACTGATACTCTCGGCATTTTCACCGGAGCTTCCAACTCTGATCAGTTATCTGGATAATTAGGCTGTATCAGTAAGGAAGCAGATAGGAGAAATCTGATATTAATCCGTCCCTCTTAATAGTAATGCAGGAGCACTGATGTGAGGAAAGCAGAGCTGCCATTCTAATCCTCTACCGACCTACGGCGTCAACATACTGTATCTCATTTATTTTCAGAACTGGTTGGAGACGTACTGTACTATCAGCATCTTAAAGCTATTGTTTTCTTCATATGACATTTGAAAAAATCTTGAACTTACAAAATTTTAGTAAAATCCACAAAAATGTTACACAATGTGCAAACCTATAAAATTAAAGATGATCACCCAAGCATAACTGGAATTGGTCAAGACAGACCCTACTTATCACAGTCACGTGTAGAGGTCCTTTCCACTAGAAGTTATGAACATAGTCAAGTTATGAACATAGTCAAAGCAGCATGTTGCACATACTCCACATCGGCTGGATAGGATCAGAGAACTACCATTTTCCAGAGAGAGGCTCTAGGGGTTTGCAGAGAGAACACTATAAAATGACTGGTGTAATACAAAAATGCAGAAGTTCAGAAGTGGAGGGTTGGCGGTGGAAGCTCTCTAGGTCCATATGGTGATAAAGACCCCGGGGCGTATTCCCCTTGTGCCTTCTATATAATCTGGCTCTGGGTCAGGACTGTGCTCTTTGCAAGCAGACCCCACCTTAGCTCAATCAGGAAAATCCTTGGTTCAGAATGCCACACTTCATTGTCCAACCAGTCAAGCAGGGGCATTTTTCTAAGAAGTACAGAGTACAGGGGCCTTATGCCAAATTGTTTATTACTGAAACACCCTTTTCCAGATCTGAATTTGTGCTTGAAGATGGGTCAGTTTGGTACTCGGCTTCCTTCTATAGTGGTGGCGTGGCCTGTTCTTATGGAAATTAGTCTTTTAGTATTTCATACATGTTAAAGATGAGTTCACACAATATATTTTTTTGTGTGGAAATACCTGACACTGAATCTGCTGCAGCAATCTGAGACTGGCCTTTGGATTTCTATCACAAGTTGATATTTTGCAGATCTACGCTTGTGTTAGCACCAATATGTGGAGATTCTCACTGGAGATTCATCAGTGGAAGGCAGAATTTACAATGATCTTGTTGCAATCCATGCCAAATTCTATTGTGTGCACATACTTTAAAGAGGACCTTCCATGTCTTCATAGATGTTGCGGTATTATATTATGCTAGAAAGTGCCGAATTACTTTCCCGGTATGAACCCTGGGGCTGAAGGTATCTATGCTGTTAATTTCGGCACCAATATTTCCCCAATGTTGGAAGGGAAGATGTTACAGCTTAGCGTCATGGGGAGAGCTGCATTCTTGATAGCCCATCAATGTAAATAATGTCGCACATCTATGAGGATGTGATAGGTCCTCTTTAAAGGGATCCTATCACTGGATACCCTTTTTTTCTGACTAACACATAGGAATAGCCTTAGGAAAGGCTATTCTTCTCCTACCTTTAGATGTCTTCTCTGTGCCACCTTTTGGTAAAAATCCGGGTTTTCTTCACTATGCAAATGAGTTCTATTGCAGCATTAGGAGGGGGGCAGCGTGTGCTCAAACAGCACTGGGGGCGTCCCCAATGCTGCAAGAGAACTCTAACCTCTATTATCTTCTTCTGGAATGCCCTCTCCCTGTGTAGTCTTCCATCCTGGGTTTCAATCTTCTAGGCCTCGGGTAGAGCCAAGTACGCATGCCAGCGGCCACAAGAAAATGTAAGCGGCCAATGAAAGTTAACAAGAATGTTTAACAGCAAACAGAGAATTTTAGCTATGGACTAACATTAAGGCCGAGCCCCGTGTTGCAAAAATACAGCATTTTGACCACAGTGAAAACGCCATAGTACAGAATTCTGTGTTTTGCATTACCTGCAAAGTGGATAGTATTCTGGCTAATCCCATCCACACAAAAATCTGTAGCAGAAATGCTGTAATTTCAAAAATGTGAGCAGACTTTCTGTGAAAAAAAAATATGCATTTCTGCCGCGGTGTTTTCTGCAGCACTTTTTTGCAGCAACTCGCTGTATGAGGCCTTATCCTAAGAGTGAAATCTATTTTCTAGGATTTTATTATTATTATTATTATTATTATTATTATTATTATTATTTATTTATATAGCACCATTAATTCCATGGTGCTTTACATTTGGGGGTTACATACAATACACAAAATATACAGGTAGATATAATACTAACAGTGATCGGCTGGCACAGTGGGGTAGAGGGCCCTGCCCGCGAGGGCTTACAATCTATGAGGGAAGGGGGGTAGAGACAGAAGGAGAGGGGGAGACTGTACAGATGGCGGTGCGGTGATAGTGTTATTGGAGGTTGTAGGCCTTCCTGAATAGGTGAGTCTTCAGGGCCTTTTTGAAGCCTGTGATTGTGGGGGTCAGTCTTATGTGTCGTGGTAAGGAGTTCCAGAGTATGGGGGATGCACAGGAGAAATCTTGGAGGCGGCTGTGTGAGGAGCGGATGAGAGCAGAGCAGAGTAGGAGGTCATTGGAGGATCTGAGGTTACGTGTGGGCAGGTAGCGGGAGATTAGGTCACAGATATATGGAGGGGACAGGTTGTGGATGGCTTTGTATGTTAACGTTAGTAGCTTGAACTCAATTCGCTGGGCTATGGGTAGCCAATGGAGGGACTGGCAGAAGGGAGCAGCCAATGAGGATCGGGGGGAGAGGTGAATTAAACGAGCAGCACAGTTTAGGGTGGTCTTGAGGGGGGTGAGGGTGTTAGCTGGGAGTCCATGGAGAAGGGTGTTGCAGTAGTCTAAGAGGGAGATTATGAGGGCCTGGACGAGCATCTTGGTAGTTTCCAGGGTGAGGAAGGAGCGGATTCGATGGATGTTCTTGAGTTGGAGGTGACAGGAGGTGTTGAGGGTTTGAATATGGGCTTGAAGGATAGTTCAGAGTCCAGTGTTACCCGAAGGCATCAGGCCTGTGGGACAGGGGTAAGTGAAGCTCTGTTAACTTTGATAGATGGGTCGGGTGGAGGGGCCAAATGGAATGGGGTGAAAATGATGAACTCTGTTTTCTCCATGTTGAGTTTGAGAAAGCAGAAGGAGAGGAAGGAGGCTACGGCCGCTAAACAATCTGGAACTCTGGCCAGCAGGGAGGTAATGTCTGGTCCAGAGATGTAGATTTGGGTGTCGTCAGCATAACAGTAGTATTGGAAACTATGAGATTCTATGAGTTGGCCCAGGCCAAGGGTGTAGATGGAGAACAGGAGGGGTCCTAGGACGGAGCCTTGGGGGACACCTACGGAGAGAGGGCGGGGTGAGGAGGTGGTGTGTAAGTAGGAGACACTGAATGTGCGGTCAGTGAGGTATGAGGATATCTTCTCACTAGGTCCAGTAAATATCCACCACTACCACCTACGGTTAGTAGAAAATCTTTAAAATAAACCCAATGTCCAAGCCCTAAACAAGGCTTGACAAGAACCAGTAACAGCGATCATATAGCACCAGTGTTTTTTGCATTGTGTATATCTCATATTGTTGAATGCAAATGTTAAGCCATTCAGTTACAGGACAGTGCATCTAGAAAGAAGCTCAATGCTGCGTCTCCATGAACAGTGAAGGATTATGGAAATTTCCAGAGTTCTCATAGTCACAGGGAAATTGATATTCACACACAGAACGTTTCAGCTTCTTCTCCACTCTCTGTGTTTTAATTTTGTTATTTCATTTCATGTTCGACTTCATTGCCCAGTTTAACTAAAATAGAAGACCTTAGTCTTCAGAACAGCCAGAATTTCTGTGTTATTGTGGGGTCTCGCATGCACACAGTGAGGAGATAAAGTGAGGCTATATACATATGTATATGTATTCATCTTCTAAATATGTTCATAAAGGATTAGGGAGCGTTCACACTACCGTCGGTGTCCGACAGTTAGTGTCCACTGCTAATGTCCGTTCAAAATCTTGTGCTGTGTCCGTGACATTTTCCATTCATATAAATGGACATCGGGTGCGTTGTTTTACACTCCATGCCTGTCCTTAAGTGTCTATTCTCAAAGATGTCCGACATTTCAAGTGTACAGCAAAAACCTACATGTCGGGTTTTGCTGTCTGCTTGAAAAGTCGGACATGTTTAGGAACGGACAGTTAAGGACAGGCACGGACTGTAAAACAACGCACCCGATCGCCATTTAAATGAATGAAAAATGTCACGGACACAGCTAGTGTCTGCTGCTAATGTCCGCACTAGATTTCAACTCTGTAGAATTCTATATCATCAACTATATCTTGGTATTGACTGCGCCAGGTGATGCTCGCAAATATAGAGCAGTACCCGGTAAACAGTATAGCTGATGTGGCACTATGCCCCTGTCAGCTGAATAATTTTGACCCCAACTTATCTGATAGCCATGGCCTATTCCAAGGATTAGCAAACAGCCCTGGATAGACCCTTGCATTTTTAAGCTACTGCATGACAGTTTCAGCACTGCTTCATCTGTATATTATAAAAATAGGTCCAATATTAAAGGGTAATAAATTAATGCATGCAACGGGGAGGATTATATACTAAATATGTGCTGACACTTACCTGCATCATCACCTCTGTTCCTAGGCTCGGCCGGCCTCACTGCTGGTTACATTAAAATTTCATATCCTGGACAACCCACTGGTTGCCCAAAACATCTAATATGCCGCTTCTTATTGGACTGCATATAAAAATCACTCTGCAGTAGTAATGTGCCATTTGTATAGAGGTTACCACTGAGGCTGTGATGACCTCCGCTGGCGGGTGGGAATAGAGGGGTAACCAATGTATTTTAATTATTTCGTTTAGCACATTGCTGCATGAAAGCAACATTTTAGATGAGTTGGACAACCCCTTTATATAATCATACGTCGTCCCCACCATGCCAAGCTCTAAAAATTGTAAGAATTAAATAATAATCCCCTTCAGCGTCCATCTTTGACAGCGCTGTTTCCAGCCATATATGGGATGATTACAATTCTTTAACATGCTACAATGTAACAACCAATGTCATTCTCCCCTCTTAATACCCAGTGATCAAGCATTTCTCACCAGTGAGCGGCTAACAATAAGTTGCATATTTTAGCTTCATATATTTTCCACTATTTGCATAAAAAATTATACTCCTTTGAAAGACGTTAACATTTGGTATTCAGGATACTTGTCGTTGCCTTTGTTCATTAGAAACAATTTTCTGCTTCAGTGAGCCGAGTGTCTGTGTGTGATGAAAGTTTTGATATTCACTGAGAGAAGGACAGCTTTTTGTTTAGCAAATAGTGGTCCTGGCTGGCTGTACTTCTGGTTTATCAGCGGAGACAAACTGTTCTTCTAGATCACAATTGGGCATTGTATAGTCATCTGCAAATGCTGCTAAATCACAATCTTGCTTCTAAGATTGTGCTGTAGCTCTAGCTCAGCCGTACCTGAAGCCAAGGGAATGCAATGCTGAGTACCTGGTGCGTGGAAGTACATAATGTGCACTCTGGAGACAGGGGTCATATGACTTTACCCCCCTTCCCTAATGAATGTGAACACCATATTTTCCCCATTTTTAATACTGCATGGGAAGATACTTAGATTTACTACTTACCAAGCACAACACCATACATTATATAGTGGCGGAGCTTGGTATTGCAGCTCGGACCCATTCATATGAATGGGAGTGAACTGCAAATGGCCGTGTGATCAATGGATGTGATGTCACTCCCTGAGAAGAGGAAGTGGAGCTCAATACCATAGTCCCAGAAAGCCACTTTAAGTAGATGGAAACTGTAACTTGTTATTTAGACCACTATTCAGAATAGGCAGTTTACTTGCGCTAGATAGGTAGATACAGTATATGTATAGATCTTTCACTAGTATATTATGTACTGTGTGGGAGTCAGATGTTTAATGAAAACTGTGTATTACTCTTTTAAGACTTCCATGCTATGTTGTGCTTTGTATTATGTTATTGGTTCTCTTCTTGGGCATAGGGAGAAGTGGAATCTTTGTGGTGTTGCACCACGATCAGGTTTTCTTTCAGCACATTCTGTGGAATGACCCTGTGTAGCTTACCAGGGGCTGAACTACTGCTATAGCAGCTGTAGTGCCTGCTATGGGGTCCTTAGCATTAGTGGGTCAGGTCTACCGCTGCTTTTATCTTCTGTAATATATTCACTATACTGTATGAGAACCAATAACGGAGGCAATATACCTTGTTTGTGGTCAGTACAAGGCTTTATACTACATGTGGATTCAGTAAAGAGGGCATTATACCGTGTGGAGGCCAAGAAAGGGTTCCTCATACCGTGTTATGATGGGGGGGAAGTCAAAAGGTTGCTATGGGGCCCTGCCATTTATAGTTGCGCCCATGGGCTTTACGCTGGGTCTTACACAGTGCTGCCATACTCTGCAAGGAGGAGTGCTTACGTGCCACTTTGAGATCTTAAGCCTGGTGATCACATGATTTACAACCCTCCATGCTATCTTCTGAAGTATAGCTAGTGCGTCACAGATAAGTGAGACATTATCTATCTCTGTTGCTTCCTTCGGACTTGCAATACTGTTACTACAGATTGGTGAACTAGCTCTTAACAAGCCAGGTTCATTGCAAATTTTCCAAAATTATGTAATAATTATAGCCCAGTGAATAAGCAAAAATTAAAAACATAAACAAGAACATTTACTTACCTTTTGTGGGCTCTACAGCAACATAAAAACAATATATACAACATATTAGCTCCTACATAACTAAATAAAATGAAACCATGTAAGCAATGTCCACTGGGATGATGCACAGATATGTCATTGCAACCAATTTCTCAAGAGTCTCCTGTTTACAGTCACCTGGCTGTGACCTCATCTCAGTGCACTGAATATTAATGAGGGGTTACTGAGAGATCCTCTATGAATCTAAAGTATTTTTCAGCAGGTATCTGCAATGATTTGAACCCACAAAATTGAGCATGTGTTACTCTACTGACTGAGCCACAAGCTCTAATAGTGTCAATAGAGGATTTCATCTGTTGGTCTATAGAGATATCTGGCAGCACTTCATATATACTTAAAATTATATCTATTTTTTTTTTATTTTTAATTTATTTCATATGATTTTTTGCTTGTAAGGGAATGTCTTCACATCCCTGATAATGCCTATAAAACATAAAAAAAATGTCAGGATGTGCTTTTATTAAAATAGAATGATTTTTCGTCAGCTGCTAAGCACATTAAGAGGAAGGTAAGTAGATGGATGGATGGATGGATAGATAGATAGATAGATAGATAGATAGATAGATAGATAGATAGATAGAGACTTCACATACGCATTCATGCAGCCAGTCACAGGCCTCACAGATTCATAGTTGCTGGACATACAAACATGAACACTGAAGCCAGACATATATGAGATATCTCCTTTTGCCACATGTAAGGAGGACAGTACTATGAGCTACATGTGATAGTTGGCCAGTATGGTTATACATTTTATATTAGGGCCTGGGACCTTAAAGTTAAACCTGCATTCAATGTATTATAATGTTCGGATATTCTGCAGCAGTTCGGCAGATCGCTCATTGTACTACATAATGAATGGACTAGATTTTATTGATAATAAAATAAATTGCCGTACATTAGATGTTAAAAGCTGGAGTCTTCAGAGCAGATTATATGATTTTATTAGCCATGACATTTTGGAAAATAATGGCATATTTTAATTGTTGGAACATATACATTTACTCAGACAATCATTAATTTCACTGACTGAAAGATTTTAAGTGCAGACTCTTGTACTACAGACGAACCAAAGTGCCATACCGCGTAGCCTTGACAGATAGGGTCAATGGGAGGCTCATAGGATTTTTCTCATGCAATAGATACATATTAGTTAGGCTAAGGCTGCAAGAAAAACTTGATTGCGGAAGATGCGTACCTATGACAACACTACAGTGGGCAAACAGTGGTGCTGTCATAGTAAAAGCCTGACACTAAGTATTTTGACTTTATTTTGGGAAGGAGAGTTGTCTTTGTGCATGAGGGTACCCACAAGGTCTTTCTGTCCCATATGTTGTGACCAGTACTATAAACAGTGCATCATAATTAAAGGACAAATTATTTGTTTGGAACCCAGGAGTTTGAATTATGTCTTAACTTTGGGCCCCATTCAATGGTTAAGTTCAAAGGGGTAACTGGAGGCTCCCTGACCCAATGCATAATATATAGCAGGGCCCCATACCATGATGTATTGTATAGTATATCATTGTTCTTAGATTCCAAACCTTACTAATGTGATAATTTCACTTGAACGAGACACCAAAGATACATGCGTCTGGAAGTGGCACAGGTAGTAAACGGCTGTCTGAGGTCAGTAAATACTAATGGAGTGATTCTCTGGGAACATTATATCGAGTGTAGATACTTGGAAAAAATGTATACTGTGTAGGACCAACAGGGAGAGGGATAATGTGCATGGACTACTGGGGAGTATTATACTGTATGTGGGGCCACTGTAGAGCAATTTACTGTGTGGGATTACTGGAGAGTGTTATATAACTGTGTAGGGTCACTGAAGAGTATTTTATACTGTGTAGGGCCACTAGAGAGCATTATACTATGTGTGGGCTACTGGAGAGCATTATACTGTGTGTGGGCTACTGAAGAGCATTATACTGTGTGTGGGCTACTGGAAAACATTATACTGTATGTGGGCTACTGGAGAGCATTATAATGTGTGTGGGCTACTGGAGAACATTATACTGTGTGTGGGCTACTGGAGAGCATTATACTGTGTGTGGACTACTGTAGAGCATTATACTGTGTGTGGGCTACTGGAGAACATTATACTGTGTGTGGGCTACTGGAGAACATTATGCTGTGTAGGGCCACTGGAGAACATTATACTGTGTGGGCTACTGGAGAACATTATACTGTGTGTGGGCTACTGGAGAGCATTATACTGTATGTGGGCTACTGGAGAACATTATACTGTGTAGGGCCACTGGAGAGCATTATACTGTGTGTGGACTACTGTAGAGCATTATACTGTGTGTGGGCTACTGGAGAACATTATACTGTGTGTGGGCTACTGGAGAACATTATACTGTGTGTGGACTACTGGAGAGCATTATACTGTATGTGGGCTACTGGAGAGCATTATACTGTGTGTGGGCTACTGGAGAACATTATACTGTGTGTGGACTACTGTAGAGCATTATACTGTATGTGGGCTACTGGAGAGCATTATACTGTGTGTGGGCTACTGGAGAACATTATACTGTGTGTGGGCTACTGGAGAGCATTATACTGTGTGTGGACTACTGTAGAGCATTATACTGTGTGTGGGCTACTGGAGAGCATTATACTGTGTGTGGACTACTGTAGAGCATTATACTGTATGTGGGCTACTGGAGAGCATTATACTGTGTGTGGGCTACTGGAGAACATTATACTGTGTGTGGACTACTGTAGAGCATTATACTGTGCGTGGGCTACTGGAGAACATTATACTGTGTGTGGGCTACTGGAGAACATTATACTGTATAGGGCCACTGGAGAACATTATACTGTGTGGGCTACTGGAGAACATTATACTGTGTGTGGGCTACTGGAGAGCATTATACTGTATGTGGGCTACTGGAGAACATTATACTGTGTAGGGCCACTGGAGAGCATTATACTGTGTGTGGACTACTGTAGAGCATTATACTGTGTGTGGGCTACTGGAGAGCATTATACTGTGTGTGGGCTACTGGAGAACATTATACTGTGTAGGGCCACTGGAGAGCATTATACTGTGTGTGGACTACTGGAGAGCATTATACTGTGTGTGGGCTACTGGAAAACATTATATTGTGAGTGGGCTACTGGAGAACATTATACTGTGTAGGGCCACTGGAGAGCATTATACTGTGTGTGGACTACTGTAGAGCATTATACTGTGTGTGGGCTACTGGAGAGCATTATACTGTGTGTGGGCTACTGGAGAACATTATACTGTGTAGGGCCACTAGAGAGCATTATACTGTATGTGGGCTACTGGAGAACATTATACTGTGTGTGGGCTACTGGAGAGCATTATACTGTGTGTGAGCTACTGGAGAGCATTATAATGTGTGTGGGCTACTGGAGAGCAATATACTGTATGTGGGCTACTGGAGAACATTATACTGTGTGTGGGCTACTGGAGACCATTATACTGTATGTGGGCTACTGGAGAACATTATACTCCATGTTAGGCCACTGGGCATCGTTTTACTATGTGCAGGGGCCAATGGGGGGGGGGGCATTACACTGTGTCTGGGGCCACTGTGTAGCATTATACGGTGGGTGGGGCCACTAGGGACTATTGTACTCTGTGAGGCCTACAGGATAGGAAACTGCAATATCTCTGGGAATGAGGGTGCAAAAAATTGTGCCTGTATGAGGCCCTAAGTTCTGGTTATGCAGCCTTTGTTTATGGAACTTGAAGAGGTTTTCTGACTCTTATAAAATGACTTAATCTTTGGATAGGTTGCAGAGGCTGTAAAGAGCCTGTGGTTGGTGTTCCAGCTGAGCCCCTTTTGCTTGAATGAAACTGAACAAGGGGAAAGTTCTGAATATGGGAGGGTTCTGAATTGGACTACATTGGGGCCCTCCTTTTTTAATTGAGTTTTTAATGGAGTTTCTAAATCTAATGTCCCATTCAATGCTCAGAAGACAGTGACATAAATTAACTTTAAAAAATATTCTAAATATAAATTATAAAATAAATTATAATTCATTGTAACATAGTAGCATAGTGGTTGAGATTGAATGAAGAACAGGTCCCTCAAGTGTCTCAGCACAATATAATATGCTCCCCAAAGGCTCCATCAGTATATTGGTCCACAGTGGTTCCACACAAAATAATATGCTGTCCAGAGGCACCCCAGTATATTATGCTCCCCACAGTGGCCACACACAGTGTAATGTTTTCACCAAAGGGCCCCCCTAGTATAATGCTCCACAGTGCCCCCAGTGTAATGCTCCACAGTGTCCCCACACAATATAATATGCTCTCAAGAGAGCCCTCAGTATAATTCTCCACAGTTGCCCCATACAGTATAATATACTCCCCAGAGCCTCGAGCTGTTCAGACGACCCCTTGAAATTTGTTTTGATGTATATTCATGAGGTTTGCCTGTTCATTTCATTGCTATTATTATACTCTAGGGTCTCTTCAGACCTGAGGCCTGTGATTGGACATCAGCAGTGACGTCCGGAATGTGTGACGTCAGCTACAGGCCATAAATGGCCAGAAGATGATGCCAGATCGCCGTATGCCCAGAAGAGGTGAGAAAAATGTTTGTTATTTTTACATACCTCCCCTGGGCAGGCTTCTATTGGAAAGAAGCCCTACAGCACATGACGCTAGACCCCTTTTTGTTATGAATGTGGCCGGACCTGACTTTAAGGTCCAAAATCATCAGGCTTTGGATCAGATTTTTGGGAAGAAGGCCCTGGGAAATTGACCAGTATGTCCCTCACCCCAATACCGGCCCTGTATAATAAGTGGAAGCCCAGGCAGGATAAGGAAATTATAACAAACACTTATACTCATCTTGCCTCACTTCTCCTGGGCATCTTTGTGGTGTCTGGATGTTCCCTGTGTCCTCTCCAGAAATCTTCCAGCCTCATCTAATGTTATGCACATTACTGTGTTTAGACCTTAGAATTTAACTGGGTGAAGTGAGTGTCTTGACGTCATGAAGATTGGTGTTTCCCATAAGACTACTGAAGCCCAATCACAGGCTTAAATGGTGATTCCAGGTCAGAGGCCAGAAGAGGCATGAAGAGGACACTGGGGGCCACTGGATGCCGTGAGAGGTAAGGCAAGCTGAATGTATTTGTTATTTTCTCTCACCTCCCCTTGGCCTCCACTTTTCATGCTTTGGGGTCTGAGGAGACCCCAGAGTGTAATAGTGTTTTGTGGGTGATGAACCTGGAAAACTATGTGCTCAGGACGAAACTGAAACTTTTGGAAACCCCGAGTTGAATCCAGTTTTAAACTAATAAATTCTCTCATCCCTACCCATATCCAGTAATATTTTTTCCATTGAAAAAAGGCATTCAAGCTCCTTTAGGACTTGCACAATAAATTCACCATCGTAATGTCCTGTGGCAGTGAGTTCTATAGACTATTGCTCTTACATCTCCATCTATGAGGCTGGTGAAATGTTCTTTCCTTTAGATGTAGAGGATGTCCTCTTGTCACTGTCACCAGCTTATGTGTAAAGAGATCATTAGAAAGGTCTTTGTACTGTGCCTTTATGTATTTGTACATAGTGATTAGATCTCTTGGTTGTAGAGAAGTCCAGGGAAAGAAGGTCAATAATAGTAATTATATTAGTATTTTAGAATGATTATTATTACTGTTATTACGTTTTGGGGATTATCCATTCTTATCAACCCATGACAAAGTGGGTGCTGGAACTATTTTGTGTAGATATACTCTCCATCTTCCCGTGGCCTCTAAAGCTCTTCATTCATAAATTATCCCAATCCAATCTGGCAATACTGTCTTGCTCTTTGTGCAATTTAAAAGGCCAAACGCACCTAATGACGGCGTCTAACCTCACCTAACGGGGGTCGCTCTCTGCCACCGTGGGATAAATCATAATGTCTTTTCAATTAGTTTGCACTTTCACTTACTTCTGTTCTGAATAATTAGAAAAACAATTCACATTCCACTAGGAGATGGTATGAAGTAGTGATCCTCTGATAATTATCTTGCTGTAGTTCACTTTCCTCGGCTCCCACCAGGTCATCAGAGCACAAAGAGGACACGGTGAGAGCATTAATGAGCTCTCATTGTAGATGTTAAAAAGCTTGTATTGATCTGTTTGTCCACGGAGGAGATATTTAAGCCTTTCTGCTAAGGGCAGTAGAGACAGAGATTCGTATCACAAAGCCTTTTATCCAACCTTCTCTCTCCGACTTCAGTCCTTCTACATCTCAGCAGCATGTCTGCTTCCGGAGGTCATTCTTTTAAACTTTTAAAACATAAAAACACGTACAGTGTTGGGTTTACTGTAGGGAGTTGCGCTTCTCGTAAAAGACTACAACTTCAGTTCCCACCAAGCTTGCAATTCCCATTCAAAGTAACTCAAAATGCACTTTGTTATCAAATGCTAAGAGCAGGAATGTAATGGAGCTTTTTATAGCAGGGTGTAAATATTTAAGGTGTTGGAGTTGCAAAAATCAAAGGGACCATCAATGAAAGTCTGAGAAAATCTTGCTAAACTTTTGGTTTCTGGTATCTTGCAGTTGATGGTTTTAGCAGCCATTCCAGAAGAGTCATCTTTAGGACTTCACCTAAGAACTTGGCTATGATGCTATGACATTTATTGATGGTTTTTATTTGTGCTTAGTTTATTTCATTTATAGTTTTACATGTATTTTTATTATTTGATTTGTTAATTTTTAGAAAGGAGAAGACAGAGCCTGTTCTTGTATACTTCTAAAAATACATTTGATCTGGACTAAGTCTATTATCCCATAGACTAAGAAAGATGCTTACAAAAAGTTTTAGGCAAAAATCCTGCAAAGTGAGAATGCTTTCAAGAGTGACAATTAACAAAATGCAAAGTGAAATGTAAATTGAATCAATAATAGGTTAGACCATTTGCCTTCTATCAGTTCTTCTAGGTACACTGACACACAGTTTTTGAACGAACTCCGCAAGGAGGTTGTTCCAAACATCCTGGGTAACTAACCACAGATCTACTGTGCATGTAGGCAGGGGTGAACCTGCCCCTCTCGCCGCCCGAAGCGAACGACAGAAACCCACCCCCGCGGGAGGGGGGCGTGGCGAAGCAGAGGGGTGGGGCTTAGTGAAGGGGCGGGGCTTAGTGCCGTTCGCAGGCAGAGAGCAGGCACAGAGAAGACCTGCTCTCTGCCTGAGCGTGAGGGGAGGATCTCCCCAATCCACTGCTCTGTGCTAAGCCAGTCCAGGACAGCTTGTCCTGGACTGGCTTAGGTAAGAAAAAATGCCGCCCTCCCTGGGGCCCTGCCATAGCGCTGCCTGAAGCGCTCGCTTCAGGTCGCCTCATGGGAGGTGCGGCGCTGCATGTAGGCTTGCTCAAGTCCTTTTGTTTCTTCATATAATCCAAGACAGACTCGCTGATGATGAAATCAAGGCTCTTTTGTTCATTCACTTTGCATTTTATTAAAGTATTGAACCTTCTATTTTTGAAAGCATTATTAGGGGGCGTTCACACTTGCACCAGGTGTCCGTCCTGTGCCATTTCGCTGGGTTTCCGTCCTCAGCCCGGAGAAGCTGGAGAGGGGACGGATTCCCAGGGGTCAGCTTTAAAACCCATTCATTTGAATGGGTTTTTTAAGGTGACCGCCAGTGTCTGCCTGCGGCCTCTCCACGGGGAAACCATTTTTTTTTTTCACTTGTAATATGCAGGACTTTGTGTCTGGCTGTAAAAAATGGTTTCTCTACAGAGAGGCCGCAGACTGACATTGGCGGCCACCTTTAAAAACACATTCATTTGAATGGGTTTTAAAGTTGACCCCAGGGAAGCCATCTCCTCTCCAGTTTCTCAGGGCTGAAGACGGAAACCCGGCAGAATGACACGTGTGAATTCCCCCTTACTTTGTAGTATTTTCCATACCTACGTAAAACTTTTACACAGTTCTATAACTTGATTTTTTTATGGTTTATATGTGGATGACACTGCAGGGTACAGTATATAAAATACAGTAAAATAGTGATAATAAATGAAATAATAATTCTTAATATTTCAATAAAATATGCAAATAAAGTGCTCATTATAACAATTTGGTTGATTTATTGCGCATTCACAAATAATCAAAATAAATGGTAAATTGTTTTTCACTTTTCACACCCTTCATATTTCCCTGCTGGTCATATCCCCTACCCTACTCCATAGTGATGCTACATCCACATGAGCAGGCCGGTCAATCACAGTCCACTGCTATTATGTCACTGCGGTCAACACACAAAACACATCCTGACTGCCTGGCTCTCTCATATGATAAGTGAAGGCCCTATTACACAGTGACATGTTTATTGCCGATCCTGGAAGGGAATGTGCGGCTAATACAACCTTTAGCATGTAAGAAAATAAACAGACGTGATGGGGAACTGATAAGCAACAGCAGAGCAAATGATGGGGATGGGGAATTAAAGCTATATTGAAAACTAAATTTTTTATTAGATTTTGAGCATTTTTTATTTATTCTAGAAAAACCTTTTGATGCTGGGAAATAATGCATTAGAATCATAATAAAAATGTAAATATCAAGTTATTATTATTATTTTTATTGTGAGGATTTACCATTCCTAACTGCTATGTGGTGAAGCTTTTTTGCATCTTTGAACAATAAGAAAGTTTAAGTAGCCGTGTAGACAAGATGCATATTCATTATGCATGTCTGTGGTGTTTCCCTGGCGACAGACAACTTTAAAGAAACTTGAACCAGACCCTTGACCCTTGGAAAGGGCAAAGTGCGCTCAGCCTGTGCAAAAGTCCCTTTGTCGGCTTGAACAATAATCTGGCTGATTTTGGACGTCTAGTCAAACCGTGACCCCCGTGTCTGAAAAGGGGAAATGTTTAGGAGTTTGTTGCATAATGTTCACCATGAAAGGGTCTGCAATTATTCTACATTCTGGGTGGAACTTGGCTGGGCCACAGTGGCAAATCAAAGCAACGTTAGGCATTAAAATGGATGGAACAGCTTTAGTGGAATGGGAATAGGAAAAACTTACTGAAAATGTAAAAATAATAATCAGCTAAAACAACAATAAGAATAATATAATATAAGATAAAATTAATATAATAGCAAAGTATTTATATTTACATGAATAGTAAGAGCATAAAATAATAATATATAACAAAAATAAACTCAAAAACACCCATCCTTGAGTTTTCTTCTCAGCAAGGGTAAGTTTACATTCAGAAGTCCAAAAGATTAAATTTATGCACTTTATTTGGCTAATGTTTTTCAAACTTTTTTTTCTTAAAGAGAAGAAATAAATGGTTTGTCTAGAAAATGCTGCAGTTTGGAAAAACATACCACAAACCAAAAAAATCCCAAAAAATCCACCAAAATTCAGGGAAGAAAAGTCATAAAAAATGCACAGTCTGTAATGCGTCTTATAATCCCTATTGCATCTGGCGGCCCTTTTTTTTTTTTTTGCAGAAAACATGACAAAAAGCGATAGGGGAAATGCTGCAAAATTGCTATAGGAATTCTTGCTTTGCATTAAATATATAGTTACATACATAGTTGATGAGGTTGGATAAAGACATTAGTCCATCAAGTCCAACTTATAACCTTACAATCCCTACAGTGTTGATCCAGAGGAAGGCAAAAAACCCCATGAGGCTCATGCTAATTGCCCTATTTCAGGGGAAAAAATTCCTTACCGACACCAAATCTGGTAGTCAGTATAAAAACCCTGGATCAACGTGTCCTTAAAATCTAGAGTCCATATTGCTCATCCTTTTAAGTCATTTTTTTTTATAAATTTGAATATTATTTGTGATTTCTCGTGGGCATGTCCTGCATGTTGCAGAGAAATTAGAAATTCAATAATTGGACCTAATACAAAGGTCACATTTCTAAGCACAAAATCACTCCACCCCCACCCTGGTGTAAACCTCTAAAAAGTTGCAATACCTCAATAGTTGCGCCAAGCAATGAAAAATATATTCCATCAGTTTTCAAAAGACATCTCTTTTTTAAATTGCTCCAAATTCATCAAACATTTGCGACTCTTTGATGAATTTGTCTCAGTTTGCACTTTTTTGATATTAGGCGTATGTGATGAATTACCCCCGAGTGTGAAACCAACCTAACACCAATATACGAGATAGCAGTGTGGCACGTTAGCTGTCACCTAGCTGTTCTAAGAACAAATAGATGAAGGAAGTTTTTAATTTCATAACAGGAAAGGATTATTCAAAAGCTAAGATATACTGGTGACTTTTATGTTCTATAAAAATTTTTTGATGCGTTTGCTCTTATAAATTATCCATGTGTTTTAAACAGTACCTGAAGGGAGTCACCAGAACCCAGTGTATCAACCTAGTCCCACAGATAGATAGGGTAGGGGCATCTGACTCAATCTGTGTTTTCCACTTGTGAATCGGTGCCTCTGTTGCTGAGATATCGCCATTTTTGTCAGTATTCAAATGAGCTCTTTGGAGT
The DNA here is from genome assembly GCF_031893055.1 of Leptodactylus fuscus. Taxonomy (NCBI): domain Eukaryota; kingdom Metazoa; phylum Chordata; class Amphibia; order Anura; family Leptodactylidae; genus Leptodactylus; species Leptodactylus fuscus. The sequence goes on from NC_134271.1 coordinate 95,967,691, forward strand.
CATGAAAGTAAAAGTGAATGGCAAATGTAAATCACAACACTTTCATTGCTCCAAACAGCTAATTTGCATAGCTCAGCAACAGAGCACTAATTCACAATGGTAGAACACCATTTGATTCGGGTAACCTTAACCTATCTATCAGTGAGGCTTGGTAGATTTGCTGCATTGTGGTGAAATGATTCTGTGTATCATCTAATCTATCTATCTGTCTGTCTGTCTGTCTGTCTATTCATCCATCCATCTATCTATCTATCTATCTATCTATCTATCTATCTATCTATCTATCTATCTATCTATCTATCTATCTGTCTATCTATCCATCCATCCATCTCACCCCAGCATCTTTGTGTGCCCTATATATCTAATGAAGCATTTTCCACTATTTTAGCGAATCACTAGAATTCGTTATTGGATAATGAGCAAACCAATTGATTTCACGCTAATTGTGAATGTTGTCCATAGCACATTATTAAATAAAGCTCCATCTCAGCCTGATTGTTATGAATTACTTAAGGATGATACTATACTACAGAAATAATAGACCTCATTGATACAAATCTCCCAACAATTAATAGATTACGTTCCTTTACTACAGAGGAGACCACGGCTTTGTAGCTAGTAGATGTATACTGGAGAGGTATATGGTAAATATCAGCGGATACACACAGGGGAAATGTTATATATATATGAGTATGCTTTAGTAAACCCCGGCGTGGTCCCGAGAGAGTTTTAATGATAGTGGATTGTAGGAATAAATAATGATGCTGTGTACATGATACATGTGTATTATTAACTACATGTTCTCATTCTGTCATCAATTAATTTAATCACTGGTTTTACAAGCTATACATAAGCTGTACATAAGATTCTAGGTAACTGGTTTTATTGTTGAGGTATTCCCTGTTCCTTTCAAAAACATCAAAGGCAAATACAGTGGAGAGGAACCTCACTGCTAAATAAACCAAAAAAAGCAGCTTCTCACTTTTTTCTTCCTGACCCTTAAGATTAGTTATTTTTTATCTTGAGAACTGCAGAATGCTTTAGTTTAAACCCAATAAATAAAAAGTTTAACTTTTTTGACTTTTCCTTGAACATCTTCCATAGCTCCAAGAGAACACCTCCCAATGGCCTGTAGGTGTCAGTATTGCTATTACTGTTCATAGAAGTTTCTTAGAAGTCTACAATTAGCCCCACCTCAGTCACCCAACATTAACTGTACATCCTTGTAGTAAGGCCTAAAGATGCTCTTCACTAGGGCAGTCTATCAAACCGTATATGAAAACAAACCATAGCCAGTATGTATTTGCCCGAGATCAGTCAGCGTAGGTTGTGTGATGACATCCATGGCTATAATTGGTTTATGTTTAGAGTCTCATTTCAGCCTTGAAACAAAAACTATTAATTAAAAAAGTTCTTAAAGGGATTATCTGAGATATATTTTTAAAGAACAGCTCAGTTTATGGGCCGTGTCTGATATAGCAGAATTTACGTGAATGTGGCTGAACCACAATACAAGATACAACTAATATACAAGAGTGAGAGTCTGAGATGCTGAATTTTGAAAAAAAATATATATATTTCTTACCTAAGGTAAGCCTTTTCACCTCTTAATGACCACCCAAAAGTATTTTTACAGCAAAATATCAGAAGATTGTACTATTATCCCATACACCATACCTAGGGTGTTACGAACAACCTGACTGGGAAGCTGATCAGAGACCAAGGGGCAGAAGAAAATAGTAAACTTTGTAATGTACTTCGTTGAGGGGCTATTCCAGTTAATATAAGTTACCCCTTACTCGAGGGATAGAAGGTAACCTTCTGACCAGAAGAGTTGGAGTGTTTTACATTGCAATTCTCGCGGGAGCATCTGGCCGTACATATTGTACAGCTGGTCCATTCAATTTGTAGGCATTCAGCTATTTCCGACCAGCAAATTACCCCTATACTTTAGATAGGGGTAACTTGCTGTAACTGGAATACCCCTATAACCATTCAGGAATGGGCCATTTTCCCTGGTTCAGAACTGGACACATTTTTGAGTTTTTTCATATATAGGTCTATAACAGAGACATTTTTCATACGACTATAACATATTTTTCTTTGAGTTATTCAAATAATTTTTTCATCCCTTTAAGCTGATATATAAGGCATTCATTTTATGTTGTTTTTTTTCTACATTTTTTTAATTTATTTCAATATCTGAGAAAATATAAATAAAAAGGTAGACAAATGTTTCTGTTTTCACATTTTTCAAGTGTTTTTCAATCGAACAAAGCATTACTAAAAATAAAAAAAAAATGACAGTTTTCCCTCTACATTATGGTAATCTTTATTTAGGTGACAATCATTGTTGTGTTGTGACGTAGGTGTGGTAATGGGTTTTTATTTTTACACATTGTACCCCCATATGGTGATAATACAACTTTAGGGGAATCATTTTAACTGTCCGATTTTGGGGGGATGCTGATATATTAAATCCAGTTAAAGAAGTCTCCTAGATCTTATTGCGGATCTGATCTGAGTCATCTAGGATCCAGCATCTCCTGAAGTTTCCAGTCCCTTGCAATCATATGAACATATAGTTGGAAGTGCAGCCACATGATGGTGGCTCCCATAGCTGTCATTGAGAGCTGTGAAGACAGTGCTCGGGAAGGCAGGGATGGTAATACACCGTCCCTGATTTCCCTCTGAGAGGTTTGGCTGTAGTAATGCCAGCTCCCCACTTCTGCATCTGCACGATTTTGTACAGCTGCTTATCACTATAAGGAACATACGTCCTTGCGGTGTTAAGAGTGGTCTGTCTGGAAATAAAAACTCAACAGACAGTTTGGGTGTAGTTAAAGAAAATAGCCTGTTTCTTCACTTACTTGCCTCCTTCAGCCATCAAATCTGTACAATAGATGGTTATGAGTTTTTCCCCTTCATCTACACTATTGATTTATAGAAATATAAATGTTTACTTATTTTTTAAGGTGTTTAACAAAGTGAGGTGTCCATCAATCCCAGCTATTGGGTGGCCTAACAAAGGTCCCATGGCTGCCATAAATATCTATTAGGTCATGCTGGAAGTGTGGTCTTATAAATTTTTGAGTATGGACACACTGAATTGGAGCCAAACTGCAGTAAAGGGCAGGGCCACTACATAGTGTATGCAGTTGTGTGCTTCTGGCTCCATATACAGTATAATTCTGGTGCCAGACGCAGCTGAAAATAGCTGTTGGGGGTTCCCAGTGTCTGACCATCCGATATAGGATAAGCCAATATCTAAAACCCACTAAAGCTAGGAAAACCCATCTAAAGTCTAAAATGGGCAGTATTATGAAGTTAAGGGCGATATAAAAAAGGGGTTAAATTTGTTGAAACAGTGTATGATCTATTATAATACATTAACAGTATATATAGATTTTTTTTTCTATTGGTTGGGTATTCCTCGTTTCTAATATTTGTATTTTATCTATATCTTATCAGAACAGTTAAAACTTTCTCATATGATTTTTCCATAAACTATTGAGATTTTCAAAAAATTCTTCCCTAGAGATCCTTGGAAGATCATTAAAGGAAAAATCCTGAAATATACGTGAAGGTAAATTAAAGGTAGTATCAGTTGATAAAAGGGAATTGTGCAGGGAAATATTTGATAATATTGGTGGGGTTAAAGGGAGGACATCTTTTCATTTATCATTGATTCCAAAGTCAGCTCTTTATTTTTTCTTCATGGTAAAGGAGTGAAGCAATGAACAATTTTTAATTATCTAATAATATTATGTATAATCTCCAATTATGATGAACATTGAAGGAAAAAGTTGAAGTGAACCATGTATGTTAAGTAATGTGTTTGGTAACCCCAATCTTTCAGATTAACTGGGCTGTACCTTCATAAATATACATCTGGGCAGATGATTTGGTAAACTTGCCAAGTACTGGACCACTGAAAGATGGCATTAGTTAATCTTTAGGCTAAGACGTATCTTAATTTTAATTGTAATGACAAAAATTATAGGGCTTTCTTTTTGCCTAAAGTCCAGGAAAACCATGGGTGGGCAGCTGTTTGGAAGAACAATGCAGTGCAAGCTAAGCAAGGAGGTGTGTAGGACCAGGGGGACATCTAAGGAAAGGAGATGGTGCTGCCCTGGGTGATGGGTCAGAAAATTTAGATATAATACCAAGGCATGGAACTTAATCTTTGCTCTGCATAAAGAGAAGCTGAGCTATTATTCTATGTAGGACCTTAAATTCTGTTCTTTAAATGAACAGTCAGACAGAACTAATGTTAGTGCATAGTGCAGGGTCTGACGAGGCAGTGCATGTTACATAAGGATATCAAAGAAAAAATTCTGTTATCATGCCTCACCTGCATAACAACGCTTGCCAGTTTTGCTCATAGTTCCTACACAAAGAACAACCTATATCTTATCTGTACACCTAAATACCCCAACCAAGCAACGTGGCTCTTTAATGCCTGTCCACTGCAGGTACAAAGCACTAGGGCACATGCCCTGCCAATCTCAGCCCACTAGTTATATCCTTTAACCTAAACATTTTGTTCCATCAGAACTTCAAAGCAGCCCATTTGAAATACATGGTCTCTTTTTGAAGGTCTCCAGAACCAAATCTGGATTTCCAGGCAATGTTTTTAATGTCGGTTTTGCGTCCATTCCATTTTTGATCGCCAAGTGGATTTTAACATTGCTAGTAGAGATGAGCGAGTAGTATTCAATCGAATACCTCCCCTGCATAGTTATTGGTGTACTCGGTCAAATACCATGCGGTAAACGCGGGAAATATTCAATACCCTCCAACCTTCCCTGGCGCCTTTTTTTTTTTTTTTTTTTTTTAACACCAATATCTATGGAGGTGAGGTATTCGATCAAATATACTCGCTCATTTCTAATTCCTAGTGGTTTTGGGCAGTGAATGAGATCAATGATAAATATACCAGTTTCTCCTATGGATCCCATTCTCAGAAAATAAGAATGTGGCCCTGGACAATGGCCCAGTTTGCAATCCCCTAAACCCAGTTGTGCATACAGCACAGGAAAAAACTTTTGATGGTGAATTTTTCAGGATTATTTTTAGTTTTAGAAAGAAATTAAGCAATGAGGAAGAAGATAGTCATGTGGGGGTCACAATTCCCACTGGAAGAAGCAAATATCCCTAATGATAATACGATAGGCTATGCAATTAGCTTTTTTATAATTAGCTTTGTAATTGAAGGACTCAGACCTTGACTCTTGAGGAACAATCCTTATGTCCTGGGATCCAGTTGAAGATAGAGGAGATGTGAAATGTCCCATTGCCATCTTCATTGTCCACAGTCCATGGTAAAAACCCTTGACAGATCCAGATAGGCCATTGTATTTAATAAACCACATGCTGAATGTGTGGGAAATGGCAATGTCCTCTTTATAAAGGATTAGGGTTTCATTTGTGTCATAACCTTGTAGGTCTCATCTATGAATATGCAAAGGCCACTTACAGGCTTTCTCAAATACTGTATGGACTTTTGTTAGTTGGACAATTGAAACAAGGCATCCCCTAATTATTCTCCATTTTGCTCATCATCTTAATTACTCATCTCAGTCGCATAATAAGGGTCCTGAAAGATTAAGGCAGAAGACGACCTGAAATAATTGTTTCTAGGGCAGAAGCTAAAATAATAGATCCTCCCTCTTCAGCATACATCAAACAGCCCAACACGGCCACACCATCAATTAGTGAGGATCAGGAGAGCCGGTATCATGCACTTAGTTCAGGCCACTGGTTTCAGACTTTCACACCGTGAGAAAATCCTGCAAACATCTCTAAGGTGCAGATGTCCTCTAGGCGCAGGTGACCGCAGACCCCAGTACACCACATGTGTGACAATAGATTGCATGCTAATTGGAGAGACTGAGAGATTAGAGCAGCCCCAGAGCTATTGTCCATGTGCACAAGTCTCACTGACAACAGAAGTCACAAAACCTTTTGTACTTTTCTTGGATTTTTTCCGTTTATGTAATAAGTATGAGCAAGCTGAAGTCTACAGACACAAAGAGACACCTTCAACTATATGGGCTGAGAAATGTCTACAAAACAGAACATTTTTATGTAAGGCTCGTCTCATATTGCACCCTTCTGTAAATTTAATAGTGCATATGTTAAATGGATGTCTATGATGGATGTCCGGCAGTGCCATCCATCAATTACAGGGATCCATGTGAAGAAAACCATATACCAAACATACATTTTCTATGGCGTAGTGTAGTCTGCTGTGCTAATCTATACAGTTATAGCATATAATATCTATTTCACATACATAATATATATCTACTAGAGATGAGCGAACACTGTTCGATTAAATCGATATTCGATTGAATATCAGGCCATTCTAGGTATTCTATTCCAATTGAATACCATGAGCCAAACGCACTAAAAATTCGTATCCCTTCCCACCTTCCCTGGCGCTTTTTTTGCACCAATAACTGTACAGGGGAGGTGGGACAGGAACTACGACAATGGAGGCATCGAAAAAAAATCGGAAAAAGTAATTGGCTGGCTAAATCCTCCAATTTATACGAATGGTGGATTTAACATTTGGTTAATTTGAGACTGTGAACTATGTGGCTGTGAGACAGGGATAGATGTACAGGCAGGGTTAGCTAGGGATTACCTTTATTTAGGTGGGAATGTCACTCACCCAGCTCTTTGGGGCTCTATCTGGTCGGAATCCCTGATGCAGCAGTGCTGATTGTGCAGCAGGGTTCAGCACACACTCAACTCTGCTACATCTCGAGTGTAGCAGAGCTCAACGCACACTCAGCTCTGCTGCATCTCAGTAGCAGAGCTGAGTGTGCGCTGAGCTCTGCTACACCCGAGATGTAGCAGAGCTGAGTGTGCGCTGAGCTCTGTTACATCTCTCATGCAGCAGAGCTAAGTGTGCAGCAGGGTTCAGCGCACACTCAGCTTTGCTACATCTCGGGTGTAGCAGAGCTCAGCGCATACTCAGCTCTGCTACACCTCCAGTGTAGCCGAGCTGAGCGCACGGCCAGCTCTGCTTCATCTCCGGTGTAGCAGTGCTGGCCGTGCGCTCAGCTCGGCTGCATCTCCGGAGGCTGTACTCTGTATGGCATTTGGCCAATCAATGCTGGTCAATGCATTCCTATGGGAAAAAGTCAGCTCCCACATATCGCAAGCTGACAGGGATCCCGACATAATACAGTGACTTGGGCGTGTTAGATGCCCCCAGACATGCTTCCCCTGCTGTCCCAGTTGCATTCCAGTGTGTTAGCATCATTTCCTGGGGTGTCATAGTGGACTTGGTGACTCTCCTGAGTCGAAGAGTGGGATCCCCTGAAACGAGCATTATTTCCCCATAGACTATAATGGGGTTCGATTTTCGTTCGAATAGTTGAATATTGAAAGGCTATTCGAAATGAATATCGAATATTTTACTGTTCACTCATCTCTAATATCTACATCTATTTCATCTATCTTTTTATCTGTGTCCATCTGTCACACACTTTTTATATAATCATCTCATATCTATCTACACTATATGGACACAAGTACTGAGACACTTAGGGTAAGTTCACACAAGGTTTTTTGGTCCGGAATGGCATCCAGGTCTAAACTCATAGGCATTAACATGGAGTGTGTTCACTCTTCTGTGAAGGCTTCTATAATTTTTTGGAGTGTGTCTATGGGAATTTTTGCTCATTTGAGTAGGAGAAGATTTGTGAGGTCAGACACTGATGTCGGATGAGAATCTGAGTTCTAGTTTATCTCAAAGTTGTTTGATGGGGTTGAGGTCAGGGCTAAATGCAAACCAAACTCAGCTAACCATGGCTTTATGGACCTTGCTTTGTGCACTGGGGCAGAGTCATACTGGAACAGAAAAGGGCCTTACATAAACTGTTCCTACAAAGGTACAAGCATACATTGTCCTAAATGTATGCTGAAGCATTACAATGTCCCTTCACTAGAAGCAAGGGCTTGTACCAAGTCTTAAAAGACAACCCCATAACATTACCCCTAGAGATGAGCGAACACTAAAATGTTCGAGGTTCGAAATTCGATTCGAACAGCCGCTCACTGTTCGAGTGTTCGAATGGGTTTCGAACCCCATTATAGTCTATGGGGAACATAAACTCGTTAAGGGGGAAACCCAAATTCGTGTCTGGAGGGTCACCAAGTCCACTATGACACCCCAGGAAATGATACCAACACCCTGGAATGACACTGGGACAGCAGGGGAAGCATGTCTGGGGGCATAAAAGTCACTTTATTTCATGGAAATCCCTGTCAGTTTGCGATTTTCGCAAGCTAACTTTTCCCCATAGAAATGCATTGGCCAGTGCTGATTGGCCAGAGTACGGAACTCGACCAATCAGCGCTGGCTCTGCTGGAGGAGGCGGAGTCTAAGATCGCTCCACACCAGTCTCCATTCAGGTCCGACCTTAGACTCCGCCTCCTCCGGCAGAGCCAGCGCTGATTGGCCGAAGGCTGGCCAATGCATTCCTATGCGAATGCAGAGACTTAGCAGTGCTGAGTCAGTTTTGCTCAACTACACATCTGATGCACACTCGGCACTGCTACATCAGATGTAGCAATCTGATGTAGCAGAGCCGAGGGTGCACTAGAACCCCTGTGCAAACTCAGTTCACGCTAATAGAATGCATTGGCCAGCGCTGATTGGCCAATGCATTCTATTAGCCCGATGAAGTAGAGCTGAATGTGTGTGTTAAGCACACACATTCAGCACTGCTTCATCACGCCAATACAATGCATTAGCCAGTGCTGATTGGCCAGAGTACGGAATTCGGCCAATCAGCGCTGGCTCTGCTGGAGGAGGCGGAGTCTAAGGTCGGACCTGAATGGAGACTGGTGTGGAGCGATCTTAGACTCCGCCTCCTCCAGCAGAGCCAGCGCTGATTGGCCGAATTCCGTACTCTGGCCAATCAGCGCTGGCCAATGCATTCTATTAGCCCGATGAAGTAGAGCTGAATGTGTGTGCTAAGCACACACATTCAGCACTGCTTCATCACGCCAATACAATGCATTAGCCAGTGCTGATTGGCCAGAGTACGGAATTCGGCCAATCAGCGCTGGCTCTGCTGGAGGAGGCGGAGTCTAAGGTCGGACCTGAATGGAGACTGATGTGGAGCGATCTTAGACTCCGCCTCCTCCAGCAGAGCCAGCGCTGATTGGCCGAATTCCGTACTCTGGCCAATCAGCGCTGGCCAATGCATTCTATTAGCCCGATGAAGTAGAGCTGAATGTGTGTGCTTAGCACACACATTCAGCTCTACTTCATCGGGCTAATAGAATGCATTGGCCAATCAGCGCTGGCCAATGCATTCTATTAGCTTGATGAAGCAGAGTGTGCACAAGGGTTCAAGCGCACCCTCGGCTCTGATGTAGCAGAGCCGAGGGTGCACAAGGGTTCAAGTGCACCCTCGGCTCTCCTACATCAGAGCCGAGGGTGCGCTTGAACCCTTGTGCAGCCTCAGCTCTGCTACATCAGAGCCGAGGGTGCGCTTGAACCCTTGCGCACACTCTGCTTCATCAAGCTAATAGAATGCATTGGCCAGCACTGATTGGCCAGAGTACGGAATTCGGCCAATCAGCGCTGGCCAATGCATCCCTATGGGAAAAAGTTTATCTCACAAAAATCACAATTACACACCCGATAGAGCCCCAAAAAGTTATTTTTAATAACATTCCCCCCTAAATAAAGGTTATCCCTAGCTATCCCTGCCTGTACAGCTATCCCTGTCTCATAGTCACAAAGTTCACATTCTCATATGACCCGGATTTGAAATCCACTATTCGTCTAAAATGGAGGTCACCTGATTTCGGCAGCCAATGACTTTTTCCAATTTTTTTCAATGCCCCCAGTGTCGTAGTTCCTGTCCCACCTCCCCTGCGCTGTTATTGGTTCAAAAAAGGCGCCAGGGAAGGTGGGAGGGGAATCGAATTTTGGCGCACTTTACCACGTGGTGTTCGATTCGATTCGAACATGGCGAACACCCTGATATCCGATCGAACATGTGTTCGATAGAACACTGTTCGCTCATCTCTAATTACCCCTTCTCCATTAAACTTTATAGTTGGTATAATGCAGTTTTGCAGGTAACATTCACCTGACATTCCCCAAACCTAAACATGAACATGAACTGAACTGCAGTATTGGCCCCAGTATCAGACCACTATTCAGTGCATGGAGACGTCTACTTCTAAGGCATTGGAAGTAGTTCCCACATGTTGGCCCCCCGCAATCAGATATTTGTGGCCTAGCCTAAGGATGGGCCATAAATGGAAAATTCCTGGACAACCCCTGTAAGCTCCCGGTGTGCAGTTTTTGTGGTGATGTTAATGCCAGATGAAGTTTAATATTCTGCAGTTATTGATTCAGCAGAGCATTGACAACTTTTATGCACTATGTTCCTCAGCACTCTGCGAGCCAGCTCTGTAACTTCTCATACCTGGTATCATATACACCTTAGTACGGAGTTGTGAACGCTGTCACAACCAAACCAGGTGAGAGGCCACCAGGTCAGATACATTCATTACAATTATCCAAAAAGGTGAATAGACTGGCTACACTATAAAGTGTGCTCGGTGTTTTTCTATCTTTTGCAATTCTTGCACATTGTGACATTGAGTTACTGTGGTTCCTAAACGCTTCCACTTTTCAATAATTCCATTCACAGTCGATGGTGGAATATCTATGAGGGAAGAAATTTCATGAACTGACTTGCTACAATATTGAGCTCCTATTACAGTATCGCTCTGTAAACTCTTTAGAATTCGCCATTTTTTTTATAAATGTTTGTAAAGGCGACTGCATGGCGAGGGGCTGGATTTTATATACCTGTGATAATGGGACTGAATGAGTGAAAAGCGGATGCGTGACAGCCATTTTGGCAACATCCCCATCCCCCCTTTTAACAACACATCGTACTCAGGGTGTCAATTCACATGTCCGGTTATTCAAAGGCTGTGAAAAAAAAAAACATGCATTTTCTTAGTCTGTAAAAACAGACATAGATAGTGGCATGTGAATAGACCCACTGAAAATCATGGGTTTTATTATGGCTATGTGATGGCTGTTTCAATGATGGCTGCCATGTGAATAATGGCCTTCCGTGCACTTCAATGGACACACACAGCCACAAGCTAATGTCTGTGAAACACAGCACAGCCGTGTGCATAAGGCCTAAGGCCCCATTCACACTGCCGTGGTGCAAAACAGCTGTCTTGCAACTGAAGGGGCACCCATTTTCACAGATCCCCCATATAACAGTGTTTAGAGGGATCAATGAAAACTGCCAAAAATAGGACATGACCTATATTTTGATGGTCTATTGTAACAGAGCATTAAAATAACAGTCATGTGAATAGCCCCCATTCACTGACATTGAATTTAATTTGCTGTGTGAATGTAGCTTTATCTATCTATCTATCTATCTATCTATCTATCTATCTATCTATCTATCACATTAGCGCAGTTCCATACATGCAATCTAAGATAAAAGTAAGCACTAACATTTAAGTGGAAATGGTCCTTTTTTTTCCCTCAAGTTCCTTTGTAAGTACAATAAGGGTCTCATAATCAGGGCTACACAACTGTATAAACTGGTCAAAGCTCCAGTGGTGACATCACAACTTATTTTGATGACATCAGGAATCATATTGCAAAGTCATATTATGGCAGAACTGTAGCAGAATGTAGTACTACTAGGATCTGATATTGCAACTATCTATAGCTACAGCCTATCAGCTACAAGACTGACACAAGAGATACTGTATGTTCAGAGCAAGAATAAGTTTACTTACACTTTCTTTCCTATAACACACACACTTCACTATTTACACAAAGAGCTGCTTGCGTTTTCCAATATCCTTCTGTAATGTGTGCAATAGGAGGATAATTGAAAATAATTTCTTTGCATCTAATCATCAAGGGCGCACTGATAATTGCCTTTAATAATTAACAAGCTATTTTGTTTAAGGAAACATTAAAATGTAAGAAAAAAATATCTGAGCTGATGCTGAAAGAACAGTGGCTGATGTCTCAGACGTGGGGAGTCGGAAAATTTGTTACTTTGATTTTTCATTTGTAGAGATATAGCAACTTCACCCAAAACCAGAATTGAGTTTTGCTATTTAGTTGTAACATTAGATACAAGTAGTTTATTTGGCAAAGAATAATACATTGAAATAATAATAATACAATATTTGTATACACTCTATAAATACACAGATGTAACTGTAAGAAAGATGGGTCCAAACAAAGGAGAATTCTATGATTCATTTTTGCCGCAAAAGCTGAAATGTGCTGTAAAAATTCAGAACATATACATGATATATATGACATATCATTTTCAAAATCTGCTTACCTACATTGCACACCAAAAATCTGCAATAAATCACCTGCTTATAAATATACTGTATGCTATAAATATGAAAATATCTACTGTAAATAATATAACACAATAACTATGATATAATGATGACAAATAATAATGTTACCACTCACTATCATGCTCTGATTCCACTATCAAACAGATACAGACAGTGGCATCAAACACCTTCGTCCAGGCCTTCCTGGCACCTTTTCCCAACCATGTTTACCTCACAGATGTGTTGTGTTCTCCACTTTTGCATAGCATTGTAGCCTTGCAGCACTGGAGTACTCGGTTTCGAATCCAACCAAAGACAACATCTGGAAGGAGTTTGTATGTTCTCCCTGTGCTTGTGTGGGTTTCCTCGGAGTACTCCTGCTTCCCCTCACACTCCAAAGACATGCTGGTAGGGAATGTAGGTTATGAGCCCTATATGGGACAGCGATTGATAACATCTGTAAAGCGATGCGGAATATGATGGCACTATGTAAAATAAGCCAAAAAAAAAATTAAAAATTCAGGCTGTACACCTGAAAATAATCATGTCACGTGAAGTACCCCATAAAGAGAGATATATCCCACAATATGCTACAGAACACATAGAACAACAATATAATAAGAATATGTCCATAATGTGTCCCTAAATAAAAATATACCCTAAGGCTAAGGCCCCATGGGCTGGAAACGCCGCGCTAAAGTGCTGCGGGAACAACCACGGAGGGAACGCATCGCGGTTCTTCCCACAGCACTTTGAACAGAAAGTTCACAGTGTTTTCCTCCAAGGACTTTCTGTTACAATTATACCTACGGGAAAGCCGCCGATGTTTCCGAAGTTATAATTCACATGCTTCGATTTCCAAAACCACGCCAGTTTTGGAAATCGCAGCGTGTGCGCGCTGCGGTTTTAATCGTAAAGTGGGCATGGGATTCGCATGAATCTCATCCACTTAGCAAGTACTGTAAAATGCAGCGATTTTTCCCTCGTTTTCGGCCCGTGGGGCACTGGCCCAAGAGTGTGCCTCTGACTATCCTGACTAAAATATTCCATGCAATGTGCTCCCAAATAAAACTATCCTCTCAGTCTAAGTAATAATTATGCTCCACACTGTACCCTAGACTAAAATGTCTGAAATGAGTCCCGAATAAAATATGCCAGTAATGTGCCACTTTGTAAAAATATGCAGATAATGTGTAAAAATAGGTCCATAATACTCTACTGAATGAAAATGTGTCCGCAATATGCCGCCGAATAAAAAAATATGTATGGAAAGTGACCATGAATAAAAATATGCCAGCAATGTGCATCCTGAATGAAGAGTTCCCATAAGTTGCCGCTGTAACTGTGCTTCACAATGTGCCCCCTGAATTACGCACGTACCCCTCCTCATTTTATTGAATTGAATCTAAAGAAGTGCTTAAGAAGTGAATAACCCAGTGGGTATGAAATTCATACGGTGTTTATGTGATATTTACATTGACTTGTTGTGGAGTGCGATGATAGATAAGTAAATGTCATGTTACCCAACTGTGAACAAGTAGCATGTCTTCCATGTGCGATTGTACACAGGGAATAAGTGATTGGCAGTATATGTGCCTCACACCTGGACCATAAGACATATTCAGAGGACGCTCCACCAGCAGCTGAATCATCAGATTTCTATGTATCAGAAGAAAATCCTCATAATTACTGTATATCCATTACCATGCAAATGTTCTCACCTGCTTCTGACTGCGTACGAGAGCGGGGATGGAGAATTCTGAAAATGGGCCGCAATCTTCATTTTAATGTATGGAAGGATTTGTAGAGACAATTCTGAAAGAAAATGACAAAATGATATGTATAATCATAGAATAAGCCTGGTAACAAAATGAAGGTCTGAATCTCTACTATTATATGGATTCAATATGGCCTCAGGGTGGGAGGGAGAGACAAATACAGAGAATTACAATGATCCTTCAATGTAATATTTATATCCTTGTATGTTACAAATACCACATATTAAGCAAGATTGATTACACGCCCACAGGACTTATTGGACAATTGGACAGGACTATTCAACATCAACATCCAGAATTTCCTAAAAAAAAAATTAAAAATGTAATAATCACAAAAAAAATAAATAAAGCAAGATTGTGTTTTCCAAATCTATAGATTTTTATTTTTTAATTTTTTTTATTAACATATTAATTTTATGAACACATTAATAAAAATAGAGGTCAGATTATTAGATATTCTAAATTATCATAGAAACAGTCACAGAAACATACACTATATGGAGAATAGTGTTGGTCCACAGCTCTTATCACTGAATTCAGGAGTGCCATTCAGTCCCATTACCACAGGTGTATAAAATCCAGTCTCTAGTGTTAGGAGTAGGGCCGGCGCCTCCGCAATGCTGTGTGGAGGTTACCGGCCTTCTCCTCCCTGCGCTCCCCAGTCCCCTGCTTCCAGGTCTTGGGAGACAGGCTGGAACCTCCGTATCGATGTGCGGGAGTTGCCGGTCTCCTCTTGAACTGGAAAGGGGACTTCTGTTTTTTTTCAGCTTAGTGGCGGGCTGGAGCCTATTTAAGGATGGCTCTGGCTCCGGACCGCCGCTGGCTATTCAGTGTTTTCTCCTTGTTCCTGAGAGTAAGTGTTTCTCCTGTTTATGATTGCCTGTGTTTCTAACTAGAGATGAGCGAGTAATATTCGTTCAAATATCGAATACCATTACAGTCTATGGGAAAAAATGGGAATGTTGTTCCGGTTTCCATGGAAACCAAAGTTCGACACATTGGATCCTCCAAGTTCCGGAAGTAGCAGGACGAGGAGCTCGAGGAGGTTTTTGAATTGAATTCAATGGAATTTTCCTGTGTGGTATTCAACCGATACGAGTATTTGATCAAATAGTAGTATTTGATCGAATACTATTTCTGACACCTTGCCTTGACCTCTGACCCTGCCTCTTTTCTCCTGATTTAAGTACTGTGCCTGCTCCTGTTAATGACTCTGGCTTGTCCTTAGACTTCTGCTTCCTGAATCCATTTTTGTACTGCTCTGCCACTCCTGTTACCTGCCTGACCTTCCCTTTGGATTACCCTCTGTACTACATTGCCTCTTGTTGACGACTTGGACTGAACGACTACCCTTTGACTCCCTTTGACGTCCTTCTGGTTTCTCGGACCTACACCGATTTCCTGAGGATACTTTGATTTGTGGTGCGCTGTGTGTCTGCTGTTTCCTGACCATTACCGCTCTGCACAGCAGGGCTGCCAAGTCCATCCCTACCATCTGGGGCACTGTTGAACACCACTGTGGGGTTGGAGTTGGTGTGGCCTGGGCTATGCTGGATATTCAACGCCGTATTTACCATATTGATCAGCGTGTCTAGTACTGGTTCTCACTATTTGCTCAGAACTGCATCTGCTATCCTAACACCTAGCCATACAGTCGCCATTGCACACATGTGTAAAGGAATGGCTTGTTATAAAGAGATCACTGACTTTTAATATGGTACTGTAATAGGAGGTCACCATTGTAATAAAGCAGCTGGTGAAATTTTTCTTTGCTAGATATGTGATTGAAATTACTGAAAATTTTAGGAACCATACAACTCATCTACAACGTGGCATACCAAGTAAATTTAGGCTGAGTTCCACTGAGTTTTTTGGTCAGGAATTTGGTCAGGAATCCGCCTCAAAATCAGCCTCCAAAAAAAGCCTCCCAACAGAACTCTATTGGGAGGCTTTTTTTGGAGGCAGATTCCTGACCAAATTCCTGACCAAAAACTGTGTGAACTCAGCTTTACAAAGCAGGGTTGCTGAGTGCTAAGGCAGATAGTACATAAAAGTCACCAATACGCTGCAGAGATCCAAATGTCCTCTGACATTAACATCAACACAAACTGTACATCTATAGAGAGAGTTTCATGGCATGCACACAAGCACAATGCCAAGTGTCAGATGAAGAGGTGTAATTCATGAAGGGATAAATATCAGATAGACAGAAAGACGTATAGATAGATTTCATGGACATATCTTTTTTCAAATGACATCTTTGTAAAGCTATAATAATGCAACTATATACAGAATATACATATTACATATTGATAGAATACATAGCTACATGGCTGGATAGATAAATAGATAATAAAGAGAAGAGTGATATTTAGATATATCTATATATACACACAGTATACAAAAGAGAGGCAGACATTTTATATATTCGCATAAAGTACTCCAATAAACACATTCCCTCACATTCCTTAACCTTGGAGTCTCTCATACAAACAAATGTTCATCTGGTCGAGTGAGTACACTTTGGAATCGTTCTGTGCGGAGAGATGGTCTTCCATTCTGCTATAACCCCACCCTTTTGTTTAAAATTCATTTGCATACATTAGAACACATTGAAACGCAGCGTCATACTGTGTCGCCAATTGTGTGTGAACAATGACTAAAATACCATTAGTGAAATTTCATGCCAATTATGTGACTTTCTATGCCAGCGGCTTTTTCTGCAACCTGATAACTAGCCCCCTACGTGCGCTGAAAAATACCACCAGCTTCTGTTTTATTGCTCGAGACTGTACGTGAAAAATGAGTGAGTGAGTGAGCAGGGCCTGGTTGTATAATTACTTACAGTTATTAAACCTTAACAAAGATAAACGCGTTAAACTGGATCTAAGTTTCAGATGTGGCTGGATTTTAAAGGGAAGAAATTCTCGATAAAGGTAATGCTACAAAAACCATCCGTGCTTCATGTTTCGTAGCCATGAAACCAACCATGAACAAATCTCTTGTTATTCGGTCTTGAACCTATAATTTAAATGTAGGAGAATTCAACGCCATATTTGTTTGTTTTAACCCAAAAAGGTAGAAACTTCTTTTCTGATTGCTATATATTTATAGCTGTCAGTGTGCTGTCCTCCTGAAACGTTGCTTCAAATTGATCTGTATGCTCATGGTCTGACTTATATGACAACATTTGGGTTGCCACTAGGGGGAATTTAAGAGTTTGCTGCATATTGGGAAATACATTAAGACTGCATTTCTACCCGACCGTCTTAATCTAACTGGCGTCACATGGTGCAAACGTCTTGATAATTGTGTATCACATGGTGCAGATGTCTTGATAATTGTGTATAATCTCTGACCCTTCCATGCACCACAACTGAAATCTATGCTAGGTAGAAGGTAAGTACTCCATAGGGCATGAATGTTGGTAATAGTTAGAGATGAGCGAACAGTAAAATGTTCGATATTCAATATTCGTTTCGAGTAGCCGCTCAATATTCGACTACTCGAATCGAATATCGAATCCTATTATAGTCTATGGGGGGAAAATGCTCGTTTCAGGGGCAGGCAACATTTGATCAAATTACACTTACCAAGTCCACGAGTGAGGGTCGGGCTGGATCCTCCGAGAAGTCTTCTCTGTGCAGCGTCCCCGCGGCATCTTCCGGCTCTGAATTCACTCTGCCAGGCATCGGGCCTGGGCAGAGCCGACTGCGCATGCACGCACTACAAGAAAATGTAGTGTGGGCATGCGCAGTCGGCTCTGCCCAGGCCCGATGCCTGGCAGAGTGAATTCAGAGCCAGAAGACGCCGCGGATAAGTTGCACGGAGAAGACTTCTAAAGGTAGGAGAAGAACCAGCGTTGATTGGCCGACTGTATAGCATTCGGCCAATCAATGCTGGTTCTGCATCGAACTTTTCCATTCGAATAGCGAGTGGTACTCGATCGAGTACGAGTATTTCGAATACCGTAATATTCAATCGAATACCTACTCGATCGAATACTACTCGCTCATCTATAGTAATAGTCATTTCCCACACTTTGCTGATTCCACAGGTTCTGTACCACTTTTCCTTAAAGAGGACCTTTCATGGTTTGGAGCACATGCAGTTTTATATACTGCTGGAAAGAGCTAGCGGTCCCGGTACCGTAGCTCTTCACAGTCAGAAGGGCGTTCCTGACAGTCTGTCAGGAACGTCCTTCTTCACAGCAGCGGCTATAGTTATGTACTGTGTGAGTGGGGAGGAACACCCCCCTCTCCTCCTGATAATACTCGTCTATGGACGAGTACTGTGAGCAGAGGGAGGGGGCGTTCCTCCCCACTCACACAGTACAGCGCTATAGGCGCTGCTGTGAAGTAGGACGTTCCTGACAGACTGTCAGGAACGCCCTTCTGACTGTGAAGAGCTATGGTACCGGGACCGCTAGCTCTTCACCCAGGACACAGATCGGGAAAGCAGACAGTGTGCTGAATTCAGCGCACTGTCGGCTTTCAGCAGTATATAAAACTGCCTGTACCCCAAACCATGAAAGGTCCTCTTTAAACAATATATTACACAACCTGGAGATTTTTACAAAATATTTAATAAAATAAATAATTCTTAAAAATAATAATGAAGCTTCTTAGGGTATGTTCACATGGCGGAAAATGGATTCCGTGTGTGAACATACCGCGCGGCTAGCCGCAACGGAATGCTGATGTAGTGCACAGGCATTCCGTCGCTGCATTCCGCTCCAGATTAGGCCTGAATGAATTGGCCTAATCGAGAGGGAGTCTCGCACCACGGACGCCTCAGCTGAGTCAGTTGCAGAATCCATGTCAAGATAGGTTATCTCGCTTCTTTTTTCCACTGCTAGCTAGTGGAAAAAAGAAGCGAGCAGCTCCCTTTGAAGTCAATAGGAGCCATTTTAGCAGGCGGATTTTGAGGCGGATTCCATGTCAAAATCCGCTGCCAAAAAACTCTGTGTGAACATACCCTAACAGTTTCCTATTATCAACAAGAGAGGGATTGTTTTATTAGAGCGAGCTTTTCTACTTTCACCACAGTGGGTGTATTCCTTCCACCTTATGCACACTATCCTCTACAATCCTTTATCATTATTCTTTGTGGCGGACTTCATCACTTATCTGCACTGTTCTCTCCCTCAAGTAGACTAACCAATATAGTAGTGAACTATAGCAGTATGTAGCGGTATAGAAGTATGCGCAGTATTGATAGTAGCTTCTCTCCAGGGTACTCTTTGAAGTAGGTCACCGGCCTGATGGTGGTTGGAGGTGCCCATGATGTTGGTGCAGGATTTAGGACTCAGGAGACAACAAGGAATGATGCAAATAAGTCACGGTTTTACTGAAGGTCTCAGCAAAGCAGGTGAATGACAGGACAGCGACATTTCACAGAAATGGCGTCAAAATCACTGGATTGGTGCTGAAGTTTGGAGATGGTTCTTCCTGGGATCAGTGACTGTCACTTCTCAAAAAGTGTGCTCTTTTCTCTTCCACAAAGACACCTGCAATTGCTCAAACCATAGGGTGCAGGTTCCTAAAGTTTTTTTTTTAGCTCTGGTTGAGGTTCATAAGTCCTACATAGCTATGAGATCCATCCAAAATTTCCCCTACAGTCACACATATTACTTCTAAACAGTATGCAGAACATAAATATGGCTCATGTCCTTCCTGACAGTGATATGGACACTTGCCCTGACTTGTAGTTGACAAGGTGTGTGAGCTTGACCAGAACACACCAGCTAACACTCTCCTCTTCTCTCATGATGATAATGGGATTTACTCATTTTAACTCCTTCACCAGAATAATCTAAGGTCAAAGGATATTCCATCAATCTTCCTCTGACCATATTGGTATAACCCACTTAAAGAGGAAATTTCATGTCCATGACATGGGCGGTATTATATACTACTAGAAAGCAACAACGCTGAAATCAGTGCCAGAGATATTAGTGACATTAATAATGGCACCAATATCTCTCGATTGTCTTACAGCCTATCAATGACGCTAAGCTGTGAGGCTCGCCCTTCTGTCAGCGGAGGGATATCTGTGTCAAAGCTATTATTTTATTATTCTTTGAGCTAGTACTATCACAGAGACAACAAATTTATATTTTTTGTTATGGTTTAATACCTTTAAATATAACTTTACAAAAATTCTATGCATCGCCATATTCTGACATCTATAAGCCATGGAAGGGCTTTAGATTTTACTGATGACATTTTGATATTTTATTCTCTTTTTTTTTTTTCAGGGGATGAAACCATGAAAAAACATGTTTTTTTAAATTTATTATTATTTTTTTTTATGGATTTCATATATATGATTAGAATGTTTATATTTTTGTGGGTTTTTTATGCTGTGGAAAAATTGCTGTGTTACCTTTGAGCCATTATTTTTGGGCTGTTCAACAGTGTCCCATCTGACACATGATCTCAGAGGTGTGATATTCCGGACCAGCCCAAACTTGACCCTACATGACCATCTCTCCAGAACACCATATTTAATCTGTTCCTTATTGGCTTATCCAGGACAAGAATCATTTGCTTGGCTTTACTAAGACTTAAGAAAGCAGGTGTAAAGTGCAGGCTACTAAACCACAGACCTAACCCCACAAGAGAGAAGAATACCGAGGCTTATTAAGGTATAATAGCCCTTTCCTACTGAGGACATCTTGTGGGACATGAGGGACTTGAATAATCATTCCCTGACATCATAGTAAATTGGCCTCGTCAATTTATGGTCAAGATGGAGAACTTTCCATAATTGCTGCTCTCCTGTGGTAATGATAATGGTTGATCTTTTAATTCTTGCTCCTTTTGTGCAAAATATGATGAAATGTTCCACAGGCAGTAATTACAGCGTATGGTCACTAATGGACACACACTGATTCTCATGGAGCACGCTATACTCTTCACTAGATTCCCTAGAGGAAACATAGGAGCAGATTTATTCAAGATATGAAGTCAGAGAATGCTTACCGTGACGTTTAATGTAACAATAGGGCTAATACAGAGGAGAGAGTGTCCCCATAACAAAGATTCTTACCACCTATCTCTCAAGGGATACCATAATATACACATGGACTCTCTCTATAATATATAGTCTCTCACAAGTCCAACTTACACTCACCGGCCACTTTATTAGGTACACCATGCTAGTAACGGGTTGGACCCCTTTTGCCTTCAGAACTGCCTCAATTCTTTGTGGCATAGATTCAACAAGGTGCTGGAAGCATTCCTCAGAGATTTTGGTCCATATTGACATGATGGCATCACACAGTTGCCGCAGATTTGTCGGCTGCACATCCATGATGCGAATCTCCCGTTCCACCACATCCCAAAGATGCTCTATTGGATCGAGATCTGGTGACTGTGGAGGCCATTGGAGTACAGTGAACTCATTGTCATGTTCAAGAAACCAGTCTGAGATGATTCCAGCTTTATGACATGGCGCATTATCCTGCTGAAAGTAGCCATCAGATGTTGGGTACATTGTGGTCATAAAGGGATGGACATGGTCAGCAACAATACTCAGGTAGGCTTTGGCGTTGCAACGATGCTCAATTGGTACCAAGGGGCCCAAAGAGTGACAAGAAAATATTCCCCACACCATGACACCACCACCACCAGCCTGAACCGTTGATACAAGGCAGGATGGATCCATGCTTTCATGTTGTTGACGCCAAATTCTGACCCTACCATCCGAATGTCGCAGCAGAAATCGAGACTCATCAGACCAGGCAACGTTTTTCCAATCTTCAATTGTCCAATTTCGATGAGCTTGTGCAAATTGTAGCCTCAGTTTCCTGTTCTTAGCTGAAAGGAGTGGCACCCGGTGTGGTCTTCTGCTGCTGTAGCCCATCTGCCTCAAAGTTCGACGTACTGTGCGTTCAGAGATGCTCTTCTGGCTACCTTGGTTGTAACGGGTGGCTATTTGAGTCACTGTTGCCTTTCTATCAGCTCGAACCAGTCTGGCCATTCTCCTCTGACCTCTGGCATCAACAACGCATTTCCGCCCACAGAACTGCCGCTCACTGGATGTTTTTGCTTTTTCGGACCATTCTCTGTAAACCCTAGAGATGGTTGTGCGTGAAAATCCCAGTAGATCAGCAGTTTCTGAAATACTCAGACCAGCCCTTCTGGCACCAACAACCATGCCACGTTCAAAGGCACTCAAATCACCTTTCTTCCCCATACTGATGCTCGGTTTGAACTGCAGGAGATTGTCTTGACCATGTCTACATGCCTAAATGCACTGAGTTGCCGCCATGTGATTGGCTGATTAGACATTAAGTGTTAACAAGCAGTTGGACAGGTGTACCTAATAAAGTGGCCAGTGAGTGTATGTTACCATATTATTCTCAGGTAGAGTAATGCAAAAATTACTACAAAACAGATGATAATTGTCTCATATTAAGAGAATCATTTCTGCAAATATGAAAACCAGAATACATTCCTGATGTGAAAAAATCATTGAAAAGATCTCTGTACTGTCCATACATATATGTGTACATTGTAATTAGGTCTCCCCTGCGCTGTCTTAAAAAATTCTAGCCACAAGTTTGATACCTTTTATATTCTAATATACCCATCCCCTCCAATACCTTGGTCGCCTTCCTCTGCACCCACTTCATAGTTCAGCTACATCCTTCCTATACATAAGTGCCTAAATCTATGTTTTTGTCATGAGCATTTCTGCTATTGTGGAAAGTATTTCACCCAAAGGGTGCATTCACACAGAGGAAAATGAATTTGGTGTTTCTGCTAGCAGAAAAAGGAACCCATTGGGAGGCTTTTTTTTGCAGATCCCACACCAAATTCAGCGCCATTTTCCTCCATGTGAATGCGCCCAAAGGTAATAAAAAAATAATCCCCATTGAATTCCTCGAGCTATCCCTGTTGCTATGAACAAATTACATTACAACTAACATGCCCCTCCTTACTACTCACAAAGGTTGTCATACAGCTTTTCCATACACCTGAATGGCAAATTTGCTTAGCTATGCAGTGATAGTAGTGCTAAGAATATATCACTGCAACGTAAAAGGGGTTATCTCTTCTGTCCATATCTCCCATTAGGTTCTGTGAATGTCAATAAGGGGATTCCTCTGCTTAAGGGATTGCCAGAACTATGTAAAGGGGCCTACCTCGCTTTCTGCATGTCCATACATAACATGCATATATAAAGCAACATACAGTCCTATGAAAAAGTTTGGGCACCCCTATTAATCTTAATCATTTTTAGTTCTAAATATTTTGGTGTTTATAACAGCCATTTCAGTTTGATATATCTAATAACTGATGGACACAGTAATATTTCAGGATTGAAATGAGGTTTATTGTACTAACAGAAAATGTGCAATATGCATTAAACCAAAATTTGACCGGTGCAAAAGTATGGGCACCTCAACAGAAAAGTGACATTAATATTTAGTAGATCCTCCTTTTGCAAAGATAACAGCCTCTAGTCGCTTCCTGTAGCTTTTAATCAGTTCCTGGATCCTGGATAAAGGTATTTTGGACAAACAATTCAAGTTCAGTTAAGTTAGATGGTCGCCGAGCATGGACAGCCCGCTTCAAATCATCCCACAGATGTTCAATGATATTCAGGTCTGGGGACTGGGATGGCCATTCCAGAACATTGTAATTGTTCCTCTGCATGAATGCCTGAGTTGATTTGGAGCAGTGTTTTGGATCATTGTCTTGCTGAAATATCCATCCCCGGCGTAACTTCAACTTCGTCACTGATTCTTGAACATTATTCTCAAGAATCTGCTGATACTGAGTGGAATCCATGCGACTCTCAACTTTAACAAGAATCCCGATGCCGGCATTGGCCACACAGCCCCAAAGCATGATGGAACCTCCACCAAATTTTACAGTGGGTAGCATGTGTTTTTCTTGGAATGCTGTTTCTTTTTGGACGCCATGCATAACGCCTTTTTTTATAACCAAACAACTCAATTTTTGTTTCCAAAATGAAGCTGCCTTGTCCAAATGTGCTTTTTCATACCTCAGGCAACTCTATTTGTGGCGTACGTGCAGAAACGGCTTCTTTCTCATCACTCTCCCATACAGCTTCTATTTGTGCAAAGTGCGCTGTATAGTTGACCGATGCACAGTGACACCATCTGCAGCAAGATGATGCTGCAGCTCTTTGGAGGTGGTCTGTGGATTGTCCTTGACTGTTCTCACCATTCTTCTTCTCTGCCTTTCTGATATTTTTCTTGGCCTGCCACTTCTGGGCTTAACAAGAACTGTCCCTGTGGTCTTCCATTTCCTTACTATGTTCCTCACAGTGGAAACTGACAGGTTAAATCTCTGAGACAACTTTTTGTATCCTTCCCCTGAACAACTATGTTGAACAATCTTTGTTTTCAGATCATTTGAGAGTTGTTTTGAGTAGCCCATGATGCCACTCTTCAGAGGAGATTCAAATAGGAGATCAACTTGCAATTGGCCACCTTAAATACCTTTTCTTATGATTGGATACATCTGGCTATGAAGTTCAAAGCTCACTGAGGTTACAAAACCAATTTTGTGCTTCAGTACGTCAGTAAAAAGTAGTTAGGGGAATTCAAATCAATAAAATGATAAGGGTGCCCATACTTTTGCACCGGTCAAATTTTGGTTTAATGCATATTGCACATTTTCTGTTAGTACAATAAACCTCATTTCAATCCTGAAATATTACTGTGTCCATCAGTTATTAGATATATCAAACTGAAATGGCTGTTGCAAACACCAAAATATTTAGAACAAAAAATGATTAAGATTAATAGGGGTGCCCAAACTTTTTCATAGGACTGTATATCTTGGAGTGGCTGCTGCAGGGACAGTGAAGCTTCCCAACCGGATGTAAGCTGATCACTGTAACCCTTCTCATTGCAGCTGCCTCTATAGGCACAAATTCCATTTAGGAATCAGAGAAAAGTAAGTGACCCCCCTGAAGGAGCTGTTATGTTTGCGATAGTTTTCCTAATAAATCTTCCATTAGTCCATGTACTTCACCCACTTCTAGATAGGTTGGAGTTAACCGCTGCCTACATCTCAATATACATTACTGGCTTTAGAATAAAATTAACATGTTTGCCCTGAACAATTTCGGAACTTAAAAGTCTCGACACAGCATATTGTATTCATATTGGGTGTACATATTCCAGAATCTTTCCTGTAAAAGAATCTGCATTTAGATAGACATATTTTACAGAGAATGAAACCCTGGTATTTTATAAGTATCTTATTTTTGTCTAGATAGCTATAGGGAGTTTTTGTGTATAAGCTCCGGTGGAAAATCCAGCATGTTAAATAGATTGAAAAATGCATTTATCCGTTTTACAGGACAAATAAAGTGAACCAAGTACTTTGATCCAAATAGGAGATATGTGATGAGTTCTTAAAAATGCCATTCAGCTCGGCCCGGCAAGTGATCTCACCGACTATTCCCACTTTAAAATCACTTTCGCCTTTGTCTGCTTAAACATAATATTTTTGTTATGTTATTTGCTTTTTCCGTTATACATACTTCTGTTAACACGCTATGAATACAGCCAAAAAGCAATTGTAGCAAAAGGAACAAATTTATGTATAGTCAAAAACAGGAAAACCAAGTAGTACAACTTCAAAGAGTTTATGGCAGCGCTCAGCACATCGACAGGAGATAAACTTTATGAACTATAAAATTAAGTTGATTTCTGTTTTATGGGTGCCATACTAAGTTGGTGTAGGTTACATCTAGTACTGGATACATGTGGTTGTGCATTGCAGATGATGAAAAGATAAGGCTACTGAGAGAGGGAAGAGGGGGATGAGGAAGCAGAAGCATATAGATGGTAGACTTGTAGGCCAACAAGAGTTTTACATGCATACCCCTAATACACAGTCATAAGGAGTATATGAGTCTATTTTCTAGTGGAAAGCATTGCTGCGGATGTACAGTCACACCTGCAACAAGACAGTGACCCACAAGCATGCAGTGCGTAGACACATGGTACAAAGGTCAAGCTCACACTTACTCTCATAAATGGTAAACGTGGTGACCCATGCATCCATAGAAAAAGGCTATAAGGACTCAGGTCAGACCCATGGAGACAGGTGAGCATGCACAATGGTATTTCCTCCCATTCCCTGCCATAACCTCTATGCAGCCATGCTGTATTTTGTACTAAGGAAGAATAAAGGAGTTTTTACTACTTGGGTGAGTCCCGCTACTTTACTTCCTTGAAAAGAAAATTTATTCAGGTGTTCATAGCTAGTCACCTTCACAAATGTTTCAAAGCCGTAATGTCCAGAGGTTCATATTAGTACCAGGCAGCTATTTTTACAGTATTAGAAATTTTTTGACAGAAGTGCCATTGAGTCCTGTTGTCCTCTTCATTTATGACTTAAGGAACTCAGGAAAGTCAGACTTAAATGCAAAGCATATTTACAAAGGGGAGAATTAGCAACAGCATAGGGAATAGGAATGGAACCTCTCATGATGATGAACCTTATGATGAACATAAAGGAGAGCGGTGGCCAGCCAGGGTCAACTTTAACCAAGAAACCACCCCACATCACTCTGGGTCACTATGTGTTTGGAGTATGGTGTGACTGTACGTCCACAGGAATGCTTTCCACTAGACAATAGACCCCTGAAGGTACAGTTAGAAGAAAGAGATATCTGCTGAAGTGCTGCATTTAGACAATTACGTAGGGACATACTTGTGGGCCAGTAGCCTTACAGGAAAGAGATTTAAAGAGGCAGTCAAGAATAATACAATTCATCCTGCAAAAAAAAACAGACCTTCATATAGCTTCATTGATGGGAAAATAAATACAGTAAGTTATGGCATGAACAATCCCACCACTGATCAGACAGCTGCTCATAGCTGACATACAGTTATGACGTATGGACAGATTTCGTATAAAGTATCAGCACAAACAATTTTAACCACAATGATCGTTCAGTTATGACAAACAGATCCACAAATGCCTGGTCCACAAATAAACTTTTCCTGAAAGAATGTTCCTAGAATGTTCCTGAGAATTTTGTTCATACTTCTGGAAATAGGATTGTATAGGGCAATATACAATAATATGTATATGGTGGAACAGTGAGCTAACCAGATCAGATTAGTTAGACCGGTGGTGGACCATCAACCAACATTTATCCAATGTATATGACCACTGTTTGTGTAGGGTAAAGTAACTGTCGCAATTCTGCCAGGTCCTCTTGTCTGTACATAATACAATAGCAAGAGATTATGGTTGTCTAGTCTGTCATTCATTTTGGGCCTGAAACAAAAATTCACATCTCGTCAAAAAATTCTAAGTGAAAAAACTCTTCAACACAATTCCAGAAATGAATTTTCCTCTCTCTTTATCTGGGCGTCTTTCCCCTGGGGTCTTTCCTGATGGTATATTAAAGTATTTGCAGAACAGAAGGTGCTCCTAACACCCTGTCATTGCCAGTTTTCATTTGTACAAGGCATCTCATGCCACTGTTACTACCATCTACATCACTGGTATAAAATACTTAAGCTTAGCTGTTTGTAAAGAAAAATGGGACTGATTTAAGAAACATGAAATGTACTGAGCACTGTATAAGTAACCCCAAAATTGAGGTTTCTTTCCCAATGAAATGTATTGTGTAGCCCACATTTACTCATGGTTTTTAGTATTAGGAAAAAATGTCAGTTTAGTGACTCAAATCTCTTGTAAGAGACATTTTATATGTCAGATGTGACATCAATGATTTGCTTTGTTAAGCGCAGCTACTATAAAAGGTTTTCAGTATTTCTGTAGATCCCTTATTACACTTTCTCTGTTATCTTCTAGTGTTTTTGAATAGTAGAGTGGTCCGCAACTTTATGGTGGCAGTCAAAAACACCAAAACCCTGTTGGAAACCTGAGATACCTGATTATAAGTTGCTGAGATTTGTCAAAATCCATTATATCCGTCATGTTAAGAACACAAGCCATGACAGTAAAGAAGACAGATCTTCTCTACTGAATTTGACATGGGAAATATAGACTTACATTAGAGTTATTTGTGGGAGATTTGTTAGGCAAAATGCACCAGAATTCTGGCATAATTTTTAACAAAAAAACTGTATAAGGCTGGTCGCACACATGGATGTTCCTATTAAACAAATCCCATTCACACACTGTTGAAAAAACCATTGCGGCTTTGCAAATCGCAGCATGTCAATTATATCTACGGAAACGCCGGCAGCTTTCCAATAGATATAATTGTAACAGAAAGTCTGCGGAGGAAAACTCTGCAAACTTTCTGTTGAAAGCGCTGCGGAAAGAACTGCAATGCGCTCACGCCACGGTTCTTTCCAAAGCGCTTTAGCGCTGCGATTACAGCCCGTGGGGCCTTAGCCTAAGGGTAAGTTCACACGGGGATTTTTAGTCAGAATTTTGAGGCCGTATCCGCCTCAAAATCCTTACCAAAAAAACAGCTCCGTTTGTTCCGGCTCTCGGAAAAAGAAGCGAGATGCTCATTCTTTCAGGCGGATTCACCTTGCGACATCCACTTGAAGACACTCCCTCCCGACTAGGCCCATTCATTTGGGCCTAATCCAGAGCGGAGTGCGTGACCGGATGCCGATGCATCCAGCCTCCGCCTCAGGTTCAGGACCAAAAAACCCTGTGTAAACTTACCCTAAACATGTGCAAATTTATCACAATGGCTACTACTGGATAATAAATCTGATGCAGCTTTGTCTTAGTTTTTTCTATTCTTGGTAATTTTGGTGTATTCTTGGTGAATGATGTCTTAAGCCACATGTCCTTCCACTAAGCCCCTCAGATAATGAGCAAAAACTACCTAAAATTTGATATAAGGAATGCTTGCCAGATTTTGGGGCACATCAGAATTTATGGAGTATTTTCATTATTAAATCTGTTCCAATGCTTCTAAATAGACAACCCCTGTAAATACAGTCTGTAAACAACATACTGCACAAATATAGCTCTATACATAGCTAAACTATGAGTAGAAAACCCAAAAAATTCCAAAAAATAGTAGACAAAAATGTAACAGATCATTTGGACATGCTCGCTCTGTAACACTTTTTACTCCACCAGCAGATACTTTATTACACTGCATTAGCATTTTAGCATTTTTTTCCCTTTTTTTTTTTAAAATACTTCTCGCTTTGCATAGAAAAAAAATATATGAAATATCATGGCTTATTAAGGGTGCAGGGCTACAGCACCAGGCACAATCAAACATTCTTCCTCCTTCTACTTTATTAGTCTTCCGATATGTAGATATTTAACACGTTTGCAGCGTGTGAGCTGCCTGTTAGCAATTAGTTTACTGGGTGGGTGTATACATCTTCCTCCGTACGCTTATTTTAGCACATAGACTAAATAGAACCAGATGAGAAAGAAACGTGCAACTCTACCCAAGCTTTGCTAAAATAAATAGCTCGTCGTGTGGCACAGATGGGGTTAAAAAGGTTGTATGAACTTATCTCCCTAGAGAACCAGTGTTGTTTACAGTGTATGCTTAAAAATAATATTCCTGACTAGTCAGCCGGTCCCGGAGGATATCGCAATTACAGAAGTAACGGAGGATTAATTAAAGATTGTCCCATAGGTGCTGCTAGAGATCTTGGATCAACCAAGAGGGTTGGAACCCAGGCCTGGCACAGAGGTGAACAGACCAGAGCTGTTCTCAATAATTACTTAGGCACCAGGGCAGCGCTGAGCATTTTCCCCTCATTTATCTGATTTTGATTAATTTTTTAATTTCTTTGTTTTCAGCAGTGGTGGTTCATCATCACCACCGGCTCCCATTTACGTATGAGAAATGAATCAACGAGAACAGGTTTCATAGTCCAGAAATCAATAGAGAATGAATTTATTCCTGTCTCATGTCAAGGTTGGCGACTCTTATTAAAATCCGGTCACCCAGCAGATGCCTACAGATCCATACATTTCCAATGCTGCTTTTTTTTTTTTTTTTATCCTCCACACCGAATCAAAATTAATTACTACAGATCTTTTCTATTTTATTAGTATTGTTGTTCAATTATTAATATTCACTGTGTTTGATGTTTACATTAGTCATTCCATCTATTATAACTCCTGACCCCCCATCCCCTGCCTAGAAGATGTCTTTCAAGCAAATCTCAAATTGTGTTATTGGAATAAATGAACTTTCTTGTTGTTAGGTTTTAAATATTAATGGGTGAGTCAACATATTGTATTATCAGCAGCGTGCATTGGTAGCGTTCACACACCTGGGCCCGAAGGGGCCCAATGGATCCTCTGTCACATAATAACGCCACGTGGGGGGGGGGGGGTACACTTTGCATAGAATTTACTAAGGCCACAATTGTGGAGTGCCATTTGGTAGCAACAGTAGATGGCTTACATATTGTATAAGGATAGGTCAGGCTCCTAATTAGTCTGAACAGAAATTAACAATATTACGTCCAACCC
The DNA here is from genome assembly GCF_031893055.1 of Leptodactylus fuscus. Classification (NCBI taxonomy): domain Eukaryota; kingdom Metazoa; phylum Chordata; class Amphibia; order Anura; family Leptodactylidae; genus Leptodactylus; species Leptodactylus fuscus. Next base: position 95,998,304 of record NC_134271.1, read on the forward strand.
CCAACTTGTGCAGTGAAGTGAGGTTTACTACCGTCATTTTTTAACGTGATCATGCACCTAGGTCTGCTAGAGATCCCCAGACTCATCTCTGGCAATTTTTAAAAATCTTAAACATAGAAATGGAGCTACAAATGTAGGGATGCAGCAAGTAACCATGGAGCCCCTGTATACCATAACTGGTATATGGGCCCCACTATACTATGACCACCTTAAGTAGCAAGCTCAGAACTTGAAAAGTATATAGTTTTCTTAGTCTTATTTACACAAAGGGATAAAGCACATGGTGATTTTACAGTACAGATAAGGGGACATCCATCATAGGATGACAGTAACGGACATTAACTGCAGCAAAGTAAACAGACACAGAAACGGAGCTGGCTGCTATTCTCCATTTACCAGCTCAGGCAACTCAAAAGTATAGCTAGGGCTGTATAAAGGAGCCTTCACACGATGTAAACCTGCGCTCATTCTGATTGTAAAAACATGTTCAGAATGAGCGCGTAAAAAGCAGCTCCCATTGACTTGAATGGGAGCCGGCATACGTGCGCTCCCCATTGAAATCAATGGGAGGTTTTTTTCCCTGTTGCTTTCAATGTGATACGTGCGTAATACATCGAAAGCAATAGGGAAAAAAGCCTCCCATTGATTTCAATGGGGAGCGCACGTATGCCGGTTCCAATTCAAGTCAATGGGAGCTGCTTTTTACGCACTCATTCTGAACGTGTTTTTACGATCAGAATGAGCGCAGCGTTACATCGTGTGAAGGCTTCCTAAAACTGCTAAAAAATTTAGCTACATCTCTCTTAATGGTCCAAATTAGTATTACTCTGTATTTACATATGATAGCATATCCTAAAAATAAAATCGCCTTACTAGACAGGTACACTTTAAAGAGAATGTTTCCCCACTCCGCCATCTCCCGTTTTTTAGCTCCTTTAATAGGCTTTAACCCAGATTCACTGACACTGGTGCTATTCCTGAGCAATTGGTGCTGTTAGGGCTAGTTCACTCGGGGCAAGAGGGGGCGGATTTTGGCGCTGAATCCTCCTCAAAATCCATCCCCTCACAATAGAGGTCTATGTAGACCGCTAGCGTTCTTTTTTCCGCTAGCGGAAAAAAGAAGCAAGCTGCTCTTTTTTCAGGCGGATTCCGCGGCAGATTCAGCCACGGTGTCTGCCTCGCGACAGCACCCTCCAGACTAAACCCATTCATTTGGGCCTAATCCGGAGCGGAAAGCAGTGACGGGATGCTGTGCACTGCACCGGAATCCCATCACGGCAGCCGCAACGGAAAGTGCACACGCGGAATCCCTGTCTGAACTAGCCCTTAGTTTCAGCACCTAATATGCAAAATATGCAAATTTGTTTTTCTACTGATGCGTCAGCAGTTCCAGGCTGGAGCAAGTAGTTTGGGACCACCCATTCGACAGTAAAAAAAAAACTAATTTATATATTGGGTACCATAACTAACAGCACCAATTGATATGAAACAGTGGGGACTAGAGAAAAAATTCAAACTGTACTGGAATGAGTGGAGTGGCAAAGAACTAGAGTTGGTGGTGGAAGTGGTAAAATATCCATGTAGCTAATGTAGCTAAGGGCTCGTTCACATCTGCGCCCGTACTCCGTTCTGCAGGTTTCCTTTTCCTGCACAAAACAGGGGCAGGAGACGGAAACCTGTCGGCATTTGAATGGGCTTGAAAAGCCTCCGGCCGTGTGCGCCGGTGAGTGTTTTATGCGCTCCGTGGCGAAACCGTTTTTTTTAAACCGGACACAGACTCGGACATGCAGTACTCTGTGTCCGGTTTAAAAAAAAAAAAAACATTTCGCCGTGGACCTGGACTCGGCATGACAGGTTTCCGTCTTCTGCATTCAGAAGACGGAAACCTGAAAACTGAGTTCAGGCGCTGGTGTGAACCCAGCGTAAGTTGAGATGGACTCTCATGTTTGTTCATGCACCTTTGTTATAGCCCATATAATATATTCTTAGATATACAGATCTCACATTCTTAGCCCTTAGAGGTAATAGATAGTAGCCACAAATTCCAAGGGCATTTTTCTCTGATTGATTTGGGCGACAAAATGCTTTTCCATTTTAGATGTTCCTAAATTACCCATTTTTCTGTGCTTAAAATGTAGAGTGTATAAGATACGAAAGATTACTAAACAGATCATCAGGCTGTTTCACAAGACAACTGGAATGCTAAATTGCAGGTCCATCTGACTTATTTTCTAGCCTAAAGACAAAAATGTGACGGAGCTGACAGCATGTGTCGGGCTTGGCTTGAGTCATTTTTCCATGGATATCAAACCTTATGACTCTTCTTACATATTTTCCTTCAATACTTATTCTGAGTATCTAAATACCAATCTATTAGAGATACAGTAATGGAGACACTGGACATTCAGCAAAGCATAAATGTCACTTAGTGTTCATACACAGTCCCAACCAATATACAGCATTCTATATGTCAAGTACACGTGCAGAATTGTTTCTCAAAGAGGCTCAATATTCATGTCAATCAGTCTAGAATGGATTGAGGAGCTGAAATGTCTGGCGTGAAGCTCCTGGTTGGAACCATTTAAGTCTACTTGGTTTATGAATAGAAATGGGAAACACAAGTGACCAAATTTAGATTTTGTTGCCAAATTAGTTTTATGAGTTTTGTAGAAATTAAATATAATTTTTAAAAAGAGAATGCACAGGAACAGAAAAAAATATGGCCACTCCCTTCGTAAAGCAGCACCACACTTGTCCACAGGTTGTGGGTGAGCTGAGATGGAGCTGAAAAAAACCCATGTTTGTTTAATCCTGCACAGCACGTTGAAGTCTATCTGAATAGAATGTCAGGGAGTCAATGCTATTACCTACATCAAGGCTGGAAGCTGAGAGGCTGAAGCTCATTCATTCTACTCACCAAATTTGTGTTCTCGTTTGGGGACACCAGTCAACCACACTGCTACCCTAGTATTCAAGATGAGTGTTTACGAAGTTCTTTGCCTGACCACTGACAACTGTATGCAACTGCTCAGTCCTCTCTATAATCTTCCCAATCTCTGTAATGAACTTTTCGTGTTCATCCTCCTGTCATAAGCTGATGACGCCAATTAAAGTAGATATACTACTCTGCTCCAGGTATAAATTGAAGGGTTTATCCAATTTCTACAATTGATGACCTATCAATATTAGATCTACAGAGGTCCCACATCTACGTCTCCGGAACTGAGGCAGCTCTCACCGTGTGGCTCACTTGCCAGACAAACTGTATCGGCAAGTATAGGTACTACAGAACTGTTGCATACGTGGCAAGAGCCGTGTTGCCTAGTTACTGAATATCTGCAGGGTCCTGGGTGTTGCACCACATCGGATCTAATATTGATGGCCTATCAGTTATAGAAAGTGGTTGATCCCTAGACCATCAGGGCTAATAACATTACTTTTTCATCATTCTAGAACAGCAGTCCTTCATGGTTATGGAATACAGACAAGTAGGCATTAACTTCTTGGGCCACTAAGATTTTTATCATACTAGTAGACCACTGAGAATTTTATTAATAACCTCTAAGCAATATACAGTATTAATCCTTAATCTGCCCCAGTGGTGAGTGGTGGGGTACATCAACTGTGGCATGGCATATCAACTTCCTGAGGACCTATATTTTTTTCTTATAAGGCGGCCCAGATATTCTTTGAAAGGCATTGAAGAACACTGTAGGTAGTGATGGTAAAAGGAATCTTCAAAAAGAAAATATCAACAATATGGACATATTTTCTCCATAAATAAGCCATTGCTTCATAGTTTTTCAGGCTCCATTGCCTAACATTAGCTCCATATTGGGACTTAGCAATACAGAACTAATAAGGGCACCAAATATGCTGTGAAATAGGATATTTTACATAGTGACTCTTCTATTTGTGAACTGGCGCAGAAAGGATCATTAGGTCCAATTCAATGGATCAGCGCCAAAACAGGTCTGTAATTATTCCCACATTCATTAGTTATAATTATGAGCTATTCCCTATTATAAAATTATGAGATTTTTATACAAGAAGAAGCAATTCTAACGCTAAACCTGCTAGTTATGATTTTTTTCAGTTGCACCAGGGGCCTGGTGAATGAGGGAGTAAGGTTACAAAAGTAGTAGAAATGCACCATATATTGGGATTCCTTAGAAAATAATATCTTCCATATCCTATCTATCTATCTATCTATCTATCTATCTATCTATCTATCTATCTGTCTGTCTGTCTGTCTGTCTGTCTGTCTGTCTGTCTGTCTGTCTGTCTGTCTGTCTGTCTGTCTATCTCTCTACTCCACTGTTCAATCTCAAGAAAAATCAAATCATGCAATTTTTGTTGCGGATCTTGTGTGGAATTCATGTAGGCTTGACATAAATTTTACAATATGCACTGAATATGAAATTTTCTAATATATTTTCTGTATCAATTCCTCCTGATTTTCTAGATCTCTGCTTGCTGTCATTCATTCTTTACTTCCCGTAAATGAAAATCGGTCAAACCAGTCACACCTATCACATGACGTGTAATGACTGTTCTATGACTGTGGAAAACTGTGCACTTAAGTACTCATCACATGACCATGGACTGTATATCACATGACCATGGACTGTACAGTATATCACATGACCATGGACTGTATATAATATGACTATGGACTGATTTTTTTTATCCAATGTAAGTAAATGATGAATGAAGGCAAGCTGAGGTCAAGAGAACTGTGAGAAATTGACGTAGAAAGTATATTGGAAAAAAATGTACAACTTTGCAACCCCTTTATATTTCATCCACTTTGCTGTCACTGTATATGCTGCAGGAATTTGCAGAATATACATCCCATGTAGACATACTGTACCCAAAAGCTGCTGCAAGTGTTCTGTATCCCTGTAGTACCCCCACAAATAAAATGAAGCATTATACAATTTCAATTGAAATCAATAATCTGCCTGTGTAATAAATAATTGTGGGCAGGGTTGTAACCTAGTGCTTGTTCACAATGTGGTTAGGGTCAGAGGCTCCACAGTATGGTGCAGAGGCTGCCGGCCATGTCCTTGTTGCACTCCTGGGTCCCCACTTCCAGGTCTTGGGAGGCAGGCTGGAACCTCCACAGTGATGTGTGGGGGTTGCTGGTTTCCTTCTGAACTGGACAGGGGACTTCCGGTTTTGGCCTAGCAGCAGACTGGTGACCATTACACGAGGGCTCTGGACCGCCGCTGGCTATTCAGTTGAACTCAGTGTCCTGGTAGTAAGCGTTCCTCCTGTCCTGTTGCCTGTGTTTTTGATCCTTTTCCTTGACCTTTGATCTTGCCTTTGCCTCCTGATTTCGTACTTTGCTTATTCCTGTTAAGGACCTCGGCTTGCCTCTAGACCTCCGCTCCTTGAACACCGTTTTGTACTTTGCTAACAATCCTTTTACCAACTCAGCCTGCCTGATGTTCTCTTTGCATTTCCCTGTGTACTCCATTACCCTATTGTACAAACTCCTTGCAGATGTTTTTTTTGCCCTTGGCAGGATTTGAACCAAGGACACCAGCGCTGCTAACTGAGATACCGTGTGGCCCCCTAGGCCTCTGGTGAACACCATTGGGGGTTGGAGTTGGTGCGGCATGGGGGGTATTGGGCACACGGTGCCATGTTGACCATTTTAATTTGTGAACTGCAGCTGCTATCATAACAACAAGCTTCCCAGCATTTCCATCACCTGTTGGTGTCCTCCATATAATAATCGTGACCCCTTTTGTGTCACTGCCTTTCCTACAGAATGCTTCCATTTCTCCTTTCTGACAGTAAAAGGCTGTGTACCATAAATCTTCTCACTCTTGCTCACCAGAGAGCAGGGGTCATAAATTTAGGATGCACAGACTGCCATCTATCGAATGAAATTAGAAAGGATATAAAAGAACTGTATCAATCCCTGGGGGCCCCAGGGATTGGCCTTGCAGCGCTGGGCCCTGGTGTTCAAATCCTGCCAAGGGCAAAAAACCATCTGCAAGGAGTTTGTATGTTCTTCCCGTGTTTGCATGGATTTCCATCCCATATTCCAAAAAAGACATACTGATAGGGAAAAATGTACATTGTGAGCTCTATGTGGGGCTCACAATCTACAAAAAAAAGAAAAAAAAAAAAAAGAACTGTATCAATCCCTAGTTTGTTGAGGATGACCGATGACCCCTGACCTCTGGGCCCATCGCAGCTGTGACTGCAACCCCCATAGTTATGTCAAAGGTGTTGGGTTCTCCAGCAAGCGAGGCACTCTTTAATAACCTTTGGCATCCCTATACAAGGAGTTCCTCCCTAGTAACTCAGAGTTCCCTAATATAATATGCAAAAGTGGTTTCTGAAAATCAGATCACCCTTTAAAATGTTTATGAGGTATCCTAACAAGTGCTACCAATTTTTAACTCTTGCATAGACCCCATAATGACATCTTATTCGCCATTATTGGAAATAGCTTTGGCTTGGCTGCCAACTTTAATTATGTTGCATCATAAATACTAACAATTGGCTGACAATTTTCTTAAATAACCTTGAAAGTATAGCAGTTGTTAATTTCCTATTGTTTCCAAACCCCATCAGTGTTCATGACCCTTACTTGTCTCTATTGGCACTGAGAGCCTTAGGCTTCTGCGTGCAGTAAATATAGCGATCCTCTAAGCAGCCCTTTTGATGGTTTAAGCTTTAAGCATGCTTTTCAGGAATGAAATTTATAATTAGCTTCTAATCAAAGTCTATTGTCGTTTTCTCCATAATAAGAACCATTACTGGTCTATTTACATTCTTTCTTAAGGTATTCTTTCCTCAAATCACTGATTTATTTCACAAAAAAAAAATTGAGATAATGAACAATTTAATGATTTATTTTATTTTAACCGGCGCTTCTTAGCTTTATTATTATGCTGGTACCTTTGCCAAAGTACTTTTCTTAATGAATTCACCTTAGGTCTCCGGAATTGAAGACAAGTCACAGACACAAATTATAGAGGATAACTGATACTAATGGTTTTATCTTCAAGCAATTAGGAAAATACACAACAATGTTATCTTCAGGCTTTAGAAGTCCATTGGCTAGGACTAGAGTCTGAAATGGGTTCTGTAGAATGTATTTACTAAAGATAATGCAGTTGCTATGGGTTACAGCACAGGTGCTTTTGAAGCATATTTTCAGAGTAATATTACGTAATACTTTGCTTCACTTATTATGTATCAATGGTGAGTTGTCTTTAAAGAGAGAGGTTTCCTTTGCAGCTACAGATGTGTCCTACCTTGCCTTTCATCTCGGCTAGACAGGTGGACAGATATGTTTGTCATGAGATAACCAGCTTTTCAAAAAACATAGTTTACTGAGATGTCACCTTTCAAGAGCCACAATTTTTTTTATGGTTCCATTATTTCTGTATCATTATAGCCATATTAGGGTTTATTTTTTGCAGGACAGGTTTCATTTTGTAATGGCACCATTTAGTTTTCTTATATAATGTATTGTGAAACAGAAAAAAATTTAAAAAGTTACATTTGGCAGCCACAAAGAACTTAACCAAATCCAAGCTAAGGTAGATGTTTAGATATGTTTACCTCTCCACTCTGTATTTTGCTTGGGAGTCCCAAGTGACAAAATCCTATGAATTAATGGTTGACCGAAAACCCATGAATATACCATTAGGGCAATAATGAGTAAATAGGATGGTTCCCTAGTTTAGGTCCCTTATTTATTACCCAGAATGGCTATATGGATTGCCCCTAGAACTCAGCCCATTGTTTTGGATGGGAACTTTGCACTGCTTTCATCTGTCCAGGTGTTGCAGCTTAATGTATACTTGCTGCTAGGGTTGCCTTCATACAAATTTGTCACCATTACTTTAGTTCGAATCCAGCTAAAGGGAGTTTTTCGATTCCAAAATGTCTCCCAAATCAGTAATAGAGCCATGCAGGAGCCTTCAAAAGGAGCAAAACATACCTCTGTGGCCACAAACCAAGGAAGCAATGTGGAAGTAATGATTTTTCTATGGATATGCAAATCATCTTGAAAGTGCAGCATGGAGAGGCCTGTGTTCCAGCACCTGTCTGCAGACAGTGGTGACACTGGTAGGGGCTGAATTGTCATCCATAGCTAAACGGGCGACACCTGGAAAATCATTGGATTTGGAAGCATTTGAGACCTGATAGATTCCCTTTAAGGACTTTAATTTCTCATGAAATCAATTCAAAACAATGTAACAAAGCCCCTAGAAGGAAGTAATTTACCACAATGGGTAACCATATATAGACACTAGAGTTGAGCGAGTACTGTTCGGATCAGCCGATCCGAACAGCACGCACACATTGAAATGAGTGGATGCACCTGGTGCTTCCGGTTTGACGGCAGCCGGCCGCTTAACCCGCCGCGTGCCGGCTGCGTGCATTGATTTCAATGCGTGCGTACTGTTCGGATCGGCTGATCCGAACAGTACTCGCTCAACTCTAATAGACACATATAAGCAGTGGGGAATGGCGGGGCCCCGTGGCGAACTTTTGACATGGGGCCTCCCCCGCCAACTGACACCGACGCCGAAGCCCTCGACCGACCTCCTCCTCCGCACTCTCTGTCCCTTAGTAAGCCCTGCACCCAGTATTATGTCCATTAGTGGCCCCTGCACACAGTATTATGTTCCATAGTGGCCCCTGCACACAGTATTATGCCCCATAGTGGCCCCTGCATACAGTATTATGTCCCTTAGTGGCCCCTGCACACAGCAATATGTCCCGTAGTGGCCCCTGCACACAGTATTATCCCCCATAGTGTCCCCTGCACACAGTATTATGCTCCATAGTAGCCCCTGAACACAGTATTATCCCCCATAGTGGCCCCTGCACACAGTATTATGTCCCATAGTGGCCCCTGCACACAGTATTATAGCCCATAGTGGACACCCATAAACAATTATTATACTCTGGGGTCTTTTCAGACCCCAGAGTATAATAATCGGAGACCCAGGGGAATAAAAACATAAAAAACTACTGTTTCTTACCTGTCCCCCGGCTCCTACGCTGTCTTCCCCGCTGCCGTCCTTGTTCTATGATGTCGGACGTCACATGACCTGGGAAGCAGGCCGGGTTCATGTGACGTCAGAGACGTCAGTCAAGAAGGAAGGAGGCATGGCAGGATCGTGGAGAGGTAAGTAACTGTGTTTGTTACGTTCCCTTACCTCTCCCGGTCCGCCAATCATTATACTTGAGGGTCTGCAAAGATCCCCGAGTATAATGATAGCAGCAGTAGCGGCTGTCACCGGGCCCCTAATGTCCCGGGCCCTGTGGCAGCTGCCTCCACTGCTATGGCGGTAGTTACGCCCCTGCATATAATATATAACTAAGTGTCACAGTGTTGTTTAAGAATATTGTCTTAAAAAGGTAACCATCTCATGACACATACTGTATAACTTGGCATGTCCATCCAAGAGGAAAGATAAGGTCATAGGTTACAGCTGATCATAGTATGGACACTCTTTTATTATCTTATCATGAGCGATTCTCTTAACAAAAAGGAATTTCAAAGGCATTTTCTTTCATGATGTTACTCTTGTATACATCCCATACTTTATCATCTATATTCTTGTGCCAAATAAGGATGCCATAACAAAAATCAAAAAGAAACCCCTTTAACACCATTCACACCATTATGCACCAGTATGCACAGCATTAGCTCCCTACCATAATCCTATAAGGGCAATATGACTCGTTTATCCGCATACATTTAATTCTATATAAAATAACATTAATAAGACCCCCATTTACATATCTCTAACTTGTTGTTTTAACGCTTTCTTTAGCTCTCAGACAATGTGATTCAGTGGTGTATTTGGCATGCACCTGGAGTTTATGTATTCTCCATATTTTATGTGGGTTTACTCCAGATGCTTTGATTTTTCTCCTGGTTGGTTCGAACTTTGTCCCTGGTCTCTGTGTCGATGTGACTTTAATATTAAAATGACATTGGAAGATTCACTGGGTGCCGGGGAAGATATAACTGATTGTTGTCATAAAATGTGTTATATTTCATGACTAATAGTAATAGTAATTAGAACCAATTAATATTATCATATTGTGATCATATTCATTCTATAACTGAGGGGAGAGACACCTTTGATCACTTACTGAGTCCATTAAAAGGTGTATTGACAGTTTTTAAAGGGTTAAACATTATTTCTGCTACCATAGTCTCACAAAATGTTAGATTTTCTGTAATGAGTATCATTAAGATGTTATTGCTTTGACGTTACACTGTAGTTTTACCATTTATCATTATTACTATTATCAGTATCATAAGCAATGTGTACTGAATGTAATAACAAAGTGGCACTGCTCTCATTTGGTTTCATTGACAGTGTAATATATAGTGAAAAAAAAATAGTAACAAGACAAGGTAAGTCTTGATCTTATTGGAAACAATTTCCCCAAAAAATTGTAAATAAAATACCATATATACTCAAGTATAAGCCGACTTTTTCAGCACATTTTTCATGCTGAAAAAGTTCTCCTCGGCTTATACACGAGTCAGGGTCCCCGGAGCACAGAAAACTGGAAGGGGGAGGTCCTTTAGTGCTACTGCTCTGTGATTGGCTTGTCATGATGTCATGTGACTGTGATGTCATCAAAGGTCCTGTAGCCACTGGTATGTAACATCTGCAGAAAAGGTTGAGTCTAAATCCTAGTAGCTCCGCCCACACCAGAGTCCGATCACATGGTCATGACGTCATCAGAGGTCCTTTAGCACACTAGGATTTAGCATCTACCCTGCAGATGAGTGGCCAGGATTCATTGTGTCTTATGCAGTGGCGTAACTAGGAATGGCGGGGCCCCGTGGCGAACTTTTGACATGGGGCCCCCCCCCATCCCAACTGACGCCGAAGACCTCGACCGACCCCCTCCTCCGCACTCTATTATGTCCCTTACTTGCCCCTGCACACAGTATTAACCCCAATAGTGTCCCCTGCACACACTATTAACCCCAATAGTGTCCCCTGCACACAGTATTAACCCTAATAGTGTCCCCTGCACACAGTATTAACCCCAATAGTGTCCCCTGCACACACTATTAACCCCAATAGTGTCCCCTGCACACAGTATTAACCCCAATAGTGTCCCCTGCACACAGTATTAACCCCAATATTGTCCCCTGCACACAGTATTAACCCCAATAGTGTCCCCTGCACACAGTATTAACCCCAATAGTGTCCCTTGCACACAGTATTAACCCCAATAGTGGCTCCTGCACACAGTATTAACCCCAATAGTGTCCCTTGCACACAGTATTAGCTCCAATAGTGTCCCCTGCACACACTATTAACCCCAATAGTGTCCCTTGCACACAGTATTAACCCCAATAGTGGTCCCTGCACACACTATTAACCCCAATAGTGGCCCCTGCACACACTATTAACCCCAATAGTGGCCCCTGCACACACTATTAACCCCAATAGTGGGCCCTGCACACAGTATTATGTCCCTCTGTGGACACCCATAAACAATTATTATACTCTGGGGTCTTTTCAGACCCCAGAGTATAATAATCGGAGACCCGGGGAATAAAAACATTAAAAAAACAAACCACTGTTGCTTCTTACCTGTTCCCCGGCTCCTGTGCTGTGCTGTCCTCCTGTGCTGACCAGCGCTCGCGTCCTTCGTTAATGACGTCGGACGTCACATGACCCGGGAAGCATGCCGGGTTCATGTGACGTCAGAGATGTCAGACAACAGTAGGACGGAGGCCTGGCAGGATCGTGGAGAAGTAAGTAACAGTGTTTGTTATGTTCCCTTACCTCTCCCGATCCGCCGGTCATTATACTCGGGGGTCTGCAAAGACCCCCGAGTATAATGATAGCCTTTGTGGGGCCCGCAGTGTCACTTGCCGATCCCGGCCCAGCCAGGATCGGCAAGTGAATAGGGCCCGTAACTGCCTATTGAAAAAAACCGCAGCGGTAGCGGCTGTCACCGGGCCCCCTAATGGCCCGGGCCCTGTGGGAGCTGCTACTGCTGCTACCACGGTAGTTACGCCACTGGTCTTATGGAAGATGTCTGTTGTATGGAGGAGAGGAAGCTACAGTAAAGTGACACACACAGGGACCTTCCTTTAGTTACTCTGCCTATTAATGTCAGGCATTTGGGGTTATTAATTTAGTTTTAGTAACCCCATGAATGAAGATACCGAATTACTACCTCCATATGTCCCACATATCAGTAACTCTTATGTGAAGCACACAGGGGGTTAATGTGAGGGACATGATGGGGTTAACTGCTATGATCCCCATGGAGTTACTAAGCTGCAATGCACATGACCAGACTTTTTATCTGCAATGGTGGATTTCCCCCCTCGGCTTATACTCGAGTCAATATGTTTTCCCAGTTTTTTGTGGTAAAATTAGGGGTCTGGGCTTATATTCGGGTCGGCTTATACGCGAGTATATATGGTAAACGATCTATGAAAAATACCATAACCCTCTTGCTCACTTTCCTAACACTAACATAATTTCCATAACTAGTACTTGATACTAGCTAACAGATATTGTATATAATTAGCAGATACAATTAAATTAAATTGATTTTAAAAAAAAAGTTCAAATTGTTTGCAATGAAAAAAAAAGCTAGTAGGGAAAAAAAAAGTGTTACGAACTGTAAGGATGTGGTCATTAAGCTAAAAATAAGTGTGGTATGAAGGATTAATAGTAATAATAATAATAATAATAATAACAACATATCAAGCTATTCTAAGTGATAGTCATATTCCAGTCTCTCGCGGCGGCAGTGTCTGGAGTGATTATTAGCAGATCCATAGCTCTGGGTCAGGTTACACTGTAGAGGGTGCCCTCATTACACTCAATGCCGATTTCTTACAAAAGTCAACAATAAGCTGAAAGCATGCTGCTGCTAGATATACTATTCCAGCCAAGGTTCCAGTGAAACAACACAAAGCAATATCTGTACTCAGACAGGGCCGCACATGATACAACAGGGGACGTGTACTTGAAACAGCAGCTTTCAAGTCTTCACTGTCATATCATTGGATTTTCCCCAGTGATTTGTAAAATGTCACATTTGAGCCTCACATCCCTCAATGAAATAAAGCAACAAGTTGTAGGTACCTCAAAACCTGCAGCTGGCACAGAAGAAATCAAATTTGTATAGATTGTCCCTATGTTATACTGTTCAGGTACATGTAAACTTCTGGTACACTTACGATAGAGCTTTCTCAGATCCATCTCCATTAGGTGCAGGACACGCCTAGAGATTTTTCTAAAAAAAAATACCCGTAGTCAAATAAGGTCTGTATATGTCCACCAAAGACAACAATGAACAGACAAGCACGACATGCATCATGCTACACTGTGCTATGGTTAGTATTCCTGTATTTCCCATATACAACTATGCCCCCCCATAACTGAGCCAATATGTAACAGTGCCCCCACCCCCAGTAATGGGAACAGCTACCTGAAAAAAAAACACATAATTGAATTCATATGTGGCGTGGTTGTCTAAAGACATTTAAGACATAAGGGGTGTGGGGACATGAAAGGTCCTCTATATACAGTAGAGTTGAAGGAACTGATTCAGATCAAACTGGATTGTAGCTGAATTTTCAAAAAAATTTGAGTTCGGCCTGAACCTGAACTTTGGTGGTTTGTCACCCATGAACTACTATTATACTCTGAGGTCTGAATAAGTATAATACTTAGAGGCCCAGGAGAGGTGTGGAACAAAAAGTTATACTCATCTGCCTTCATCTCTCCTAGACATTCTTCTAGCATCTGATGGTTGTTTGGGGCCCTCTTTCAGACTCTTCTGGTTTTCTGAGTGACATCACATGATTCAGGGCCATGACTGAGGTTTGTGATTGGGCCTCAGCGGTCACATGGAGCACACCAATGGCATGACACTTGCATTAAACCAACATGATGTCGGTGCACCCCATATGACCACTGATACCAAATCACAAGTCTCAGTAGTGACCCTATGATGTCATCCAGGGGGCCAGAGAAGAAGATGCCCAGGAGAGGTGACTGTTATGTTCCTCCATATCCGTGGGCCTCCACTTTTTTATACTCTGGTGTTTGAAAAAACCCAAGAATATATTAAGTGCTCTTTTGGTTTGTTATGAACTTAGTTGACCTGAAACAAATCTTTGGGTGAAAACCAACTGAACCTACAATGAAATGAATCTTCAGAGGTTCGCCTTTCTCTAGTCCTCTTTAAAGGTCATGTTAAGTGCTGCTAATTCATATCAGTATTTGGTATTATACACTGAAATTAATTATATTGTTTATGATTTTTTTTTTACTGTGTCCATAAAAAAATCCAGTTGTAAACCATGTCTCGATAACACAGCCACATGCAACAGTATTCCCCCATAGACCATAGCAAAGCCAGAATGCAATACTGTCCTCTATATCAGGGTCACCACATACCCTTATAACAGAGCCAATTGGTAACAGTACCTCTTCTTATACAGGCAGCACGTAGTATTGTTCCAAGACAGATCCAGCATGCAACAGTGCTCTCATGACAGAGCTTGTAACAGTGTTTTGTTTTTATAATAGAGTAACATTGCCCCATAACAAGGCCAGCGTGTAACAGTGCCCCAATAACAGAGCCAGTTTGCAATAGTGTTTCCTATAACAGAATCACTATGCAGTAATGTCCCCTATAGGCAACCGACTTTTAACCAAGCAACCATACAAAAGTCTTGCACCTTTGGCAGACTGTATAGGGAATGGACAACCTGTTGAAAGGACTGGAGTTAGCAGGTGAGTAGTAGAAAACACCTGCCCCATGGCTCCACCCATCTGACTGTAGGCCCCCTTGTGGACATCTTGATATTACTCTATTTCTAGCCCAATGTCTTTTATGGCCTGTATGCCTTATACAAGCGAGAACATAGAACCAAAATGTAAATCACATTTACCCATAAAAACATTTAAGCTTATTTTTTATGAGCGGACCATCCCTTTAAAATACAAGGCTGAGACAAACCCTTTAAATTGCCTGAAACTTTTTCAAAATTTTTAGGGCCACCTCTGACCATCCCCGGGGCCCCATTTGTAAGTGTAGCCAGTTTATTACTTACATTTCAGTATCAAACCAGTGAATTTCATTATCTTTTCTCTGCAGTTGCTATGAACCCAGGCTCACTATTTACAGCACTCTAGTCTTCAATGAAAGCAGGTCCGAAAGATCAATGAATTTGCCAGAGAGGTCAGCAAAATATTGGATTTTTCTTTTTTTATTATGCGCTGAAGAGCTTTAATTTTTTTTTCATTAACAGGAGTATTCAGTTTTATGAAGAGTCTGTACTGGTGTGAATGGTGAATCATAATCAAATAAAAACATCAGTGATATAATCTCCACATTCTGAAATGAGCTGGTCTCAGGCCAGCTACATATCTTTCTCCTGGCAGTAGTTGTCGAGATTGCAGGGAAAATAAAATCTCTTTAGTGTACGGATCCAAGTCGGTTGCCGAGGGATGGAGTGTGCGTTCACAGGAAACTTTACATTCCAGTAATTATCTGTATCATGTATAATGTACACACATGGGTATACGCGCTACACAAAACTCACATTTATAAGAGCTATATAATATATTTATACAGGCTTAAGGCGCACCAATCATTTCATTTCAATATCAATGGTAACAAAATGTGTTAGTTTTATGATATTTTCTTCTAGGGTTGCTGCCCAGCTATTGTACAACTACGGCTCCCATAATATCTTGAGAAAGGCAGGCTGTGAGGGCACGAGGAGAGTTACACGACTAGATCAGTGATTGGCTGCAGCTGTCGTGTTCATGTGACTTCATCGCTTGCATCCAGGTAAGGGCGAGTTCACACCTGCGCCCGTGTCCGCTTTAGGCAACCCTGCTGGTTTCCATATTCTCTCCTGAGAAACTCGACAGGGGACGGAAACCCGGCAGTCAGTTTTCAAACCTTTTCACTTGAATGGGTTTGCAAAGTGACCTCCTGTGAGCGTTTTGTGCCTCTCCGCGGCGAAAACTTTCTTTTTTAACCGGACACAAAGTCCTGTATGTCTGACTTTGTGTCCGGTTAAAAAAAACTGTTTTGCCTCAGAGAGGCACAAAACTCTCACGGGCGGTCACTTTGCAAACCCATTCAAGTGAAAAAGTTTGAAAACTGACTGCCGGGTTTCCGTCTGTGTCCTGTTTCTTGGGGCAGAAGACGGCAGGAGATCATCAAACTGAATGCTTCCATTTACATACTGTTAAATAAACAGTATAGTGAAGAGTTGTCACATTTACCTACATAGTATGGTGCCACCTGTTGTTCAAAGTGTGTAGCAATGTGTACGTCCACCTGATGAGTCGAATGCTGGTGGACATGCACGTTCAATCACGCTCCCTACAGTCAGATCTCTGCCTAATATTCTATTATTGTAGGATTTCTTATATGAGCTATACTGTCAGCTGTCAAAAAAGGAAGGAGATTTAGTCTGTCCAAAGCAGCACCATGGAGGACAGATGGAGGCACAAAAAAATAGGCAGTGCAGATGGAGGCAGAAAGATACTGTATATAATTTTAGGTCACTTTCGTCAGTATTTGGTCAGTATTTTTCATCAGCATTTGTAAACAAAAATGAGATGTGGAGTTTAAAGAGAAAAACTAAAAATTTGTTTTCTTTATAAGTGCTGATGCAAAATACGAAGTGGCTATTCAAAAATAGTGAAGGGGCCAAGGCAGTGTGTGGAGTGTGTATTACAACTCATCCTCCTTCACTTGAATGGGGATGGACTGCATTTCTCTGTTTAGTGCTAGGATTGTAAAGAAAATATGCCACTGTTGGCCTCTGTACCTTTGTTTTCATGTTCAGTGGGGGTCCCTGTGATCAAAACAGCCCCCCAAAAGTAGATGACTGCACATCCTAATAATATTCAATCTCTTGGTTATGCAGGAATACTCCCTTATGTGGTGTAAACGCTGCAGTCTGACCGTTTCGGTGACCGTGGAATAAATGCAGCATTTTATAGTCCCTGCATAGTGGATAGAATTCTAGTGAATCCCATCTATACGTTGCAGAAAAATATGCAGTGAACACGCTGTGATTTCCAATATTGCCGCAGTTTTGGAAATCACAGCATGTCAATTATACCAACGCAAATGCTAGCGATTTTCCTATAGGTATAATAGAAGCAGAAAGTTTCCTCTGCAGACTTAATGTGAAAAACGCTGTGGGAAAAACCGTGTTGTGTTTCCAGCGTGGTTTTTACTGCAGTGCTTTTTCCCTGTGGCCCGTTATGTGGGGGTTTTAGCCTTAAAAGCAATTTATTAAAGGGAAAGTTCATTAAATTCTTACACACTATATAAGATGCTGACCATAAAGTATTGTTTTTTCCTTTTAAGGATTAATAATTGTGCTAAATATATTTATTTTCACACACTTCTGACAACAGGACCTACTAAAGAACATTATATCACATTTGCATTTTTGAAACATCTGTTGCAATGTAACAATGTAGTATCTAATGATGAGATGTCAGAAACCAACCTGACAGATTGCTAATGTAATAGGAACAAGTAAGACTTCATACTCTAAGGAAGATGATGCAATGGGTGAAAATGAAGTGGTGCATAAGGGGTTAAGACACTTCCTTTGATAGAATTTAAGACATTTGAAATTGTATTTGCTGTTTTCTGCCAATGGGTGGTAGCAATATGCTTAGCATTATGTTTTACGAACAATTTCTGGGCAATAGAGCTTGGCAAGAACCAAAAAAAAAAGGAAAAAAATAGAAAGAAAAACGTTCTTTAGAATGTAACAAAAACGTGTCACAACCCTGAAACTCATAGCAACAAAAGATGTGATTTCATTGGCTGAATGGATTGTAATGTTAAGTGGCAGCAGTAAGAGTACAGTATGTCCAATTAAGGCTCAGCAAAGCTCAACACTACGCTATGTATTCACATTCTTATTTAAAGGGGTTGTCTAGATTCAAACAGTCTTAGGGAATATGTAGGGTGTAGGGGTTTCCTATTTCAGAACCCTCCTCAACTAACCAGAGTGGACACTGACTACCAAGTTACCGTAATGTGCAAAACTGCCTTTCACCTGCGGTGGCACAACAGGAAAATGAATTACTTCCTGTCTGGTTCATCCATAGATTGCAGCTGATCCCTGTGGTCCCTGCTGTTTGTCGTAGGAGGAACCTTTTAACAAAAAGCCTCTGGGATCCACATCTATGTGGATATAGCTAGAAATATCAGGATGGGAATACCCCTTTAAGTGTTACCAGCTAGGCTAGACACTCATTTGTAGACAGTGCTGTTTCAGAATTATAGTATCTCAGCAGTACAGATGCAGACATGTCAACCCACCAGGTTTCCTAGCCCCTCACCTGGCTGCCAACTCATTAATACTCACTGCATTGTGTGTAAGAATATTTTTCTAATAAATTTAGCAGGGAGAGGAGACTATTATTGAAGCTTAGTAAGAGATAATAAAGGTAAGACACCTTGAGGAGGCTACACCCACTTTGGCTGTAATCTGCCATTTGCAAATCACCCTTTGAATGGCTCTCCCAGGTAGACAACTGTTAGGACTGGAGCCGGCACCTCTACAGTTGCGCTGTGATGTGCCACTCCTTTCCTTACATGTTCCGGTAGTGCGCTCGTCTCATTAAGCGTTAACGGTCTTCTTGCACCCGAACCTATATCTGGGTAATTCTGCCGCTCCTGCTCCGCTGGTTATTTAGATTGTCTGGGTGTTACCTTCAGGATTTTCATTACTTGTTACTGGTGGTGTTTGACTTATTGCTCCCTGACTTTGTTTTCTGCCTACCGATCCTGTACCTCTGCTCCCTCGTGTTCTGACTACTGCTTGCCTTCTAAACTGCTCGTCATTGATCTTCGATTTGGTACTGTGTTGACCTCCTGAGACCGACCCGGCCTGCAGACTATTCTCTTGTATTATTCCTCTGTACTGCGTTGCCAACTGGACTGTACGACTACAGTAATTATTGACCCTCTGCCACTGCCTGGAACCTGCTTGCTACTGCACCTCTTCTGCTTCTGATCCTCCAACCTCTGCATGTGCTCAGGTGAGTGGTTTCAGACTTCTTGGCCTTCAGCCACGTGTGATGTGCTGTGCGTCCTGCGCTCTCTGGGCTATTGCTCTAGTCCTACTGCTCTCTGGCAAGTGCTAAGGAAGTAGCTAAGTAGCTAAGTCTAACTCCACCATCAGGAGCTCAGGTGATAGCCTCTTGAGGCTGGTTTTGAGGGTGTCGAACACTCAGTGCCGCGTGGAAAACTGAACCCATTGAAGTCAATGGGAGGCTTATTTTTGCATGCAAATTCAGGCGTAAGTTTTGCATCAGAATCTGCGCCAAATTCCTCCATGTGAATGCCCCCTAATAGTGCCCTAAGTTAATAGCTACCCTCCACATTATGAGGGGATGACCTGTGCGAGAGGACTAATACCTGGGGGAGAAAAATTCGGATATGTAGAATTAAGTGCACTGCCAGTTTTGCAGGTATGCGCCCTGGCTGTAGAGATATTGTATGGTGGCAATATTGGGAATCCACTGGAATATGTTTGCCAACCCCTCCCCCCTACCCCAGCCTGTGTTGAACCCCTAGCCATGTCTCTGGCTCCATACAAAATAATAGGACCATTTTTATAACAGTCTATGTGACTGATCTGTAAGACAATAGAACATTTCTTGGGCCATTTTCATTGATCCCTCAATAGACTATGAGGGATTCATGAAAATGGGTTAATCAGCAATGCACCCTTAGTCATGAGATATGTAATTTTACCTGGCTGACTACACAGCCCTGTTGTTGAATAAGGAGTAATAGTACATTGCTGAGTTCTAAGACATGATAAAAAGGGAGTCTGTCAGCAGGAAAATTGCTATTAGACTAATAATAGTACCTTGTAGGGCAGCTTCTACACTTTCCAAAGATGTATTTTTCTACATCGAAGCTGTCATTAGTTTGGTATAGATTTTCCTGCCGACAGACTCCCTTTAAGGGTGCATTCAAATGATGCAATGCGGCACTGATTCTTTCACAATAACTCGTGTAAGAATCAGCGCTGCAAAACAGAATCCCATTGACTTCGCTGGGTTCCGTTTAGCGCGAGTAACACATTGAAGTCAATGGGATTCTGTTTTGCAGCGCTGATTCTTTCACGAGTTATCGTGAAAGAATCAGTGCCGCATTACATCATGTGAATGCCCCCTAACAAAACAGAAAGAGAGTGAGTGTCACTGACTCTTCCGACATAGGGCAGATTTTCAAGACTGGCATTTGGTATGCTGCTCTTAACCCCTTCCCGACATGCGCCGTAATAGTACGGCGCGTGTCGGGTCTGTAACTATGGCGACCACCCGGGAGCCGGGCGGCCGTCATAGCCGCCGGGTGTCTACTGCTTTAAGCAGTAGACAACCGGCTCTGATGCCTCCGATCGGTCCCCGGACCGATCGGAGGCATTAACCCCACCGGCGCTGCTGTCAAAGGCGCCGGAGGCGTCATCTTCCCGGCGGCGCATGGGCGCCGCCATTTTGGCAGGGATCGCCGGCTCCTGGAGCATGCTCCAGGGCCGACCCCCCGTTGCCATGACAGCCGGGAGCCTTGTTTAGGGCTCCCAGCCAGTCTGCAAATTCTCTCTTTTGCAGGCTGGTGTATACAGTCTGCAAAAGAGATGATGATTTTTTGCAATGCATTGCAATGCATTAGCATTGTAATGCATTGCATTAGTGATCAGACCCCCTGGGGTTCAACACCCCTAGGGGGTCTAATAAATGCAAAAAAAATAAATAAAAAAAAAGTAAAAAAAAATATAAAAAAATATAAAAAGTATTAAAAGTTCAAATCACCCCCCTTTCCCTAGAACAAATATAAAAGTAGTTAAAAACTGTGAAACACATACATGTTAGGTATCCCCGCGTCCAAAATCGCCCGCTCTACAAATCTATAAAAATATTTTTCCTGTTCGGTAAACGCCGTAGCAGGAAAAATAGTCAAAAGTGCCAAACCGCCGTTTTTTCACTGTTTTAATTCTGATAAAAATTTGAATAAAAAGTGATCAAAGCAATAACATTTCCCGAAAATGGTAGAACTAAAAAGTACACCTGGCCCCGCAAAAAAAGACGCCCTATGCATCCCCGTACACCTATGTATAAAAAAGTTACGGCCGTCGGAATATGGCGACTTTTAGAAAAAAAATTTTTTAACACCGTTTTGGAATTTTTTTTAGGGGTCAAAATGTAAATAAAACCATATAAATTTGCTATCCCTGGAACCGTACTGAAACACAGAATACAGGGGACATGTCATTTTGGCTGCACAGTGAACGCCGTAAAACCAAAGCCCGTAAGAAAGTCGCAGAAATGCATTTTTTCTTCAAATCCACCCCATTCTGAATTTTTTTCCTGCTTCCCAGTACATTATATAGAATAATTAATGGTGGCATCATGAAGAAAAAATTGTCCCGCAAAAATTAAGACCTCATATGACTCTGGGAGCGGAGAAATAAAAAAGTTATGGGGTTTAGAAGGAGGGGAGTCAAAAACGAAAAACGAAAATCAAAAAATGCCATTGGCGGGAAGGGGTTAATGATGCCTACGCTGCCAGAAAATGCAACACGCACACCTTGTGATAGATCTAGCAATGTGGAGCCATATGCCTCCACCAAAATTTATGTCAGATCATAGGTGATGTAGATTCCAGGCATCATTTACTTAAAGGATTGAAAATATGACACCACCATCACCTTTAAGGATTGCACAAAAATCAAAACAGTCATAATTTTTTGCTCAAAACCCCAACTTGTGCAAAAATTGGGACTTTTTCATGCTTTGTACGCCAGAAAATTGGTGAACAAGGCATGATTGGTATTATCCCTTTAAATCTGACTTGATGGTTAAATCCCGGCTTTTACTAACTCCTCTGTGTCTGTGTATAGAGCTAATGACAGTAGCAGTCATAGTGGGATGTTATTTTGCTGTATTTTGCATTGCAGCTAGAAAGTTATTATGCAATAGTTCAGGGGAGAACATTCATGATACCAATCGCTGTTCCTGACAAGTGACTTGTTCTGTGTATTAGATGAAAACATTCCTTATCATAATGTTTTATCTCCTCATTATCTCAGCATGTAACACTCACCGAGTTTGGCACTTACACTCCAAGTGAATTTTTCATTAATGGAGTTGATGTGCGCTCTCCCTTCCTGTCTTGTTTCAACACTTTGTGTGTGTAATAAAAATAATCTCGCAGAATGAGCAGACTACAAACAGAGAATATTATATTTAAATATCCAGGAGCGGCGCTCCGGCTTCTCTGCTCTGTTTTCTACATACACATGTAGCTGACCAGTTATTGTTTCTTTCTGGGCTAAATTGTTACGGTTGCTATCACTGGTTTATTGCACACAATGGGGGATGCTATATTAGCATATTCCTAATATGCGGCCCCCTTCTTATTGCAGTTCTTTTTCCAGAAAGGGATTGCCTTTCCCTGTACATTTGTTGTGCTGGTCACTTAATATATCTCTCTTTACATTGATCTGATACAGCCCTCCAAACTCTATGCAAAGACAGAATATGGAGTGCTTACAGTCACCACTAGGGGAAGTTAGGAGTCTGCTGCATGTTTTTTCACATTAACCTCAATGAAACAGTGCACCATTAGCTACTATAAATCCCCCTAGTGGTAATACAAGGGAACACAAAGTTATTCTTTATAGGTATAGGTATTGTCTGTTTATTTATTTCAATCCGATTTTTGCCGATCTGCTTTATTTTATGATTGTACTTTTTTTTTATTCTATTTTCTGCACCTAATTAACCTCTTCCCGCCGCTGACATTTTAAAATTTTCGATTTGACTCCATCTTCCAAACCTTGTAAGGTTTCTTTTATTTGGCTTAGTGGCCAGAGCAAAATGGCAGGATTTAGTACTTTTTAACCCTTTCCCGCATGGGCCATTTCTTGATTTTAGTTTTTTATCCTCCACATTCCAAAAGCTATAACTTTTTTTAGTTTTCCGGTTCATAGAGCTGTTTGTTTTTGAAGAACGGATTGTACTTAATGAGGTTTTTTGCCTTCCCCTGGATCAACACTGTAGGGATTGTAGGGTTATAGGTTGGACTTGATGGACTAATGTCTTTATCCAACCTCATCAACTATGTAACTATGTGTTACCATTTAATATTAAGTAAAATGTGCTCGAAAGCTGAAAAAAAATTAATAATTAGGTGAAATTAGAGAAAAACTGCGTTTGCACAATCTTCTTAAGGCTAAGGCCCCACGGGATGATACTCAGTGCTAAATTGCTGTGGGAAAAACCGCATCAGGAACGCATTGCGGTTCTTCCCACAGCGCTTTGAACACAAAGTTCACTGAGTTTTCCTCCGTGGACTTTATATTACAATTATGCCTACAAGAAAGCTGCCATGCTGCAATTTCCAAAGCCGTGCCGGTTATGGAAATCAAAGTGTGTATATACTGTAGTTTTAACCGCAAAGTGGGCATGGGATTCGCATGAATCCCATCTAGTATGCCTGTACTGTACAAAGCTCTGATTTTTCCCGTGGCATTTCCAGCTCGTGGGGCCCCAGCCAAAGACTTAGTTTTTAGGCCATTCACTGTGTAGCCAAAATGACATTTTACTGCGTCATTACAATGGAAATACCAAAGTTATATAGTTTTTGTCATGCTTTAACACCTTAACAAAAATCTAGATCTTTGACAAAAAAAAATAAAGGCATATTCGGACCTGTGGATGCCTAATTTGTTTGTGTTTTTTAGTCTTTATCTAAGAAAAGGGAGGTGATTTGAATACTTAGGGTGCATTCACATGGAGGAAAATGGTGCTGAATTTGGCGTGGAATCTGCGACAATTTCAGCGCTGAATAAAAAGCCTCCCATTGACTTCAATGGGTTCCTTTTCCTGCTAGCCATTGTTTTCCAAGTAACACTAGGTTCACACCTGCGTTCTACTCTCCGTTCTGTGGTTTCTGTCTTCTGCATGCAAGAAGACGGAAACCACAGACCGGGTCCGGCCGTGAGTGGCGGTGAGTGTTTTATGCTCTCCGCCGCGAAACTGTTTTTTAAAATCCGGACACAGAGTACTGCATGTCCGACTCTGTGTCCGGATTAAAAAACCCGGTTTTGCGGCGGAGAGCATAAAATGCTCACCGCCGCTCACGGCCGGACATCTTTCTCAACCATTCAAATGAATGGGTATGAAAGACTCCTGCAGGTTTCCGTCTCCTGCTCTGTTTTATGCATGAAACGGAAACCTGCAGAACGGAGACTGGGCGCAGATGTGAACAAGCCCTAAGGTTTTGTTTTATTTTGCTGTTTTTTTTTTAAACAAACCCAACAGGGTAAAACCAGTTTACTCTAGACATTATGTCCCTATCTCTGACTGTTTGGGTCCGCACTGGGTCCCTACAATTGCAATGCATTGCAAAATATTGGCACTTCTATTACAGCTTACATAGATCATCCTGCAATAGAAGGTAATGCCAGACAAGCCTGGGAGCCTTCAATAGGCACTCAGCTGTCATGTTAACATTATGCAAGCCTCAGGGGCAGGGCTGCCACCAGGAATTTTGGGGCCCCATACACCCTAAGTGTCTGCCCCCCCCCCCCCCCGCCATTTTAACACCACTTTATTTTGTGACATACCAATTATGTATTACCTCCCAACTTTTGAAGAGTAGAAAGAGGTAGAAAATGTGCGGAGCGCTCCGCGCGCCGCAACAAGTTTAGCTCCGCCCACTTTTCTGTTGACTCCACCCATTCTCATTCATTTTCATGTGCTCCCACACAGTATAATCCTCCTACAGTCACCTGTAAATTATATGTCCCCCCTCTATCTCTCCCCCAGTTTCATATACACCCTTCATCTGCCCCGTTTCATGTCCCCCCCTCCATCTCTGTCCCCAGTTTCATGCTGTTCTCCCCCTTTCAACTGCCCACAGTTTCATGTCCCCCCATCTCTGCCCCAGTGTCATGCCATTCCTCCCCCTTCATCTGCCCCAGTGTCCATGCCATTCTCTCCCCACCCCCTTCATCTGCCCCAGTGTCATGCCATTCTCCCCCCTTCATCTGCCCCAGTGTCATGCCATTCTCCCCCCTTCATCTGCTCCAGTGTCATGCCATTCTCCCCCCTTCATCTGCCCCAGTGTCATGCCATTCTCCCCCCTTCATCTGCCCCAGTGTCATGCCATTCTCCCCCCTTCATTTGCCCCAGTTTAATGCCATTCTCCCACTTCATCTGCCCCAGTGTAATGCCATTCTCCCACTTCATCTGCCCCAGTGTAATGCCATTCTCCCACTTCATCTGCCCCAGTGTAATGCCATTCTCCCCCCCTCATCTGCCCCAGTGTAATGCCATTCTCCCCCCCCTCATCTGCCCCAGTGTAATGTCATCCCCCCCCTTCATTTGCCCCAGTGTCATGCCATTCTCTCCCCACCCCCTTCATCTTGCACAGTGTCATGCCATCCCCCCCCCTTCATTTGCCCCCCAGTTTCATGGGCCCCCTTCATTATGTTAAACACAAAACAAACACTTATTTACACTCACCCTTCCTTCATCGCTCCCTCGCCGCTCCTCTCTCTGACGCTCATCTCACTTCACTGACAGGTGTAAGCGCGATGTGACGTCGTGACGTCATGCCGTCACGCCGTCACACCGTCACGCGCGATGTGACACGCCGAAGCGCAGCATTAAACCAGGAGCTGAGCTGAGCTCCTGCTTTAATCGCCTGTGTATTGAGCTCAACGGCGTCCGACGGATGCCGATGAGCTGAAATCGGGACAGGCAAGTGCCGGGGGGCCCCAAGAGGCTCTGTGGGCCCCGGCACTTGCCCGACTATACTATAGTGACGCCGGCCCAGGGCACAATTGCTGCTGCGGGCGCCAGGGGTCCGGCGAAAACCGCCCCCCCCCCCCCATTTTTCAATTTGGCCGGGCCCCTGACACCAGTAGTGATAATACTGCCCTATCGGCGGCCCTGCTCAGGGGTGGGTGATCCCCTGCAAAATAGAGCCTCAGTTAGCTTTGAGCCAGGCTTTAATGCCTGCCATCAGTGTAGGCACTGATCATGGGCAATAGAGCCAGGTCTTTGAGTGGCCGCCATATTTAAAGACCCAACAGCCACTGTATTATTACGGCACATAATAGGAAAGGGTTAAAACCTTTATACCAGTGAATCATGGCACTGCATGGATCAGCTACTGTGGAACATTATACTGTACGCCTCTTTGGGCCATTATACTGTGTGGAGTCACCACTATGGGACATTATACTGTCTGGAGTTACCACTATGGGACATAATACTGTATGGGGGGTGCCATGGGACATTATACTGTGTGGAGGGGCCACTATGGGACATTATTCTGTCACAGGAATCTTTAGTTGGGTGTTGGAGGACTTGAGATTTTTGAACTGCTCAAGGTCCATGTTTCTTTGATTACAAGATCTGTAATGACCTTGCAGACAATCTCCTATATCGCAGCTTTCTGGACCTCTGTGAGTACAATATGGGGGTATTAGAGTTAACAGCAGCCACAGATTCAATTTTCAGAGATATTCAAATGAAGTGTCTTTGTGTAATACAGAAATTCAGCAGTCGACATTTTCTTCCCTTCCAGGAACACACTCGCAGCATTATCAATGTCTTGCTCCAGGTTAAGGACTTTTTTATTTCTCTAAAACCACAGAGGAATTGATGAGATTTTGGATTTGAGTTTGTGCTTGACACAAAATGCTAATTCATCTCATCCCACAAGAGTTTTTATTGTCATCGTTTAAATGTCTAAGAATGGCAAAGGCAAATGTCTAGATTGCAATCCACACTGGTCCTGGATACCAAATGTTGTTAAAGTGTGACTGCTCGGATACAAATCTGCTGCAGAGCGACGGCTATAGCTACCAGGTCTCTGCTGTGTTCACTCTGATCGCAGGCATTGCAAGCCAGGACCCCCTTCCTTCTGAGTAAAAAGATGGCCCCAGGGCCGGTCCTCACAGGCCCTGTACCTTTGTTGTTGCAGGGTGGCTCTTGGGCGGAGAGTTTGTAGGAGCCTATTGGTTCCCTTGACAGCCGTAAGCTTAGTGCTCCCAGGCTTGTCATTGCATTATAACTATTGAGGCTGGTCTATAGCTATGAAGCGGATCTCCCATAGGCTGCCTTCACACGGAGTTAACACTTCGCTCATTCTGACAGATTTCGGTGCATCAGTGTATTATAACCAGTGAAAGATTGTATGGGCACAGTGGCACTACTCACATGATCATCTTCACCTACAGGGGCCACTATGGCACATAATACTGTGTGCTGGGGCCACTATGGGGCATAATACTGTGTACTGGAGCCACTATGAGGCATAATACTGTGTGTAGGGGCCACTATGGGACATAATACTGTGTGCAGGGGCCACTATGGGACATAATACTGTGTGCAGGGGCCACTATGGGACATAATACTGTGTGCAGGGGCCACTATGGGACATAATACGGTGTGCAGGGGCCACTATGGGACATAATACTGTGTGCAGGGGCCACTATGGGGGATAATACTGTGTTCAGGGGCCACTATGGGGCATAATACTGTGTGCTGGAGTCACTATGGGGCATAATACTGTGTGCAGGGGGCACTATGGGACATAATACTGTGTGCGGGGGCCACTATGGGACATAATACTGTGTGCAGGGGCCACTATGGGGCATAATACTGTGCGGGGGCCACTATGGGGCATAATACTGTGTGCTGGAGCCACTATGGGGCATAATACTGTGTGCAGGGGCCACTATGGGACATAATACTGTGTGCAGGGGCCACTATGGGGGATAATACTGTGTGCAGGGGCCACTATGGGGCATAATACTGTGTGCAGGGGCCACTATGGGGCATAATACTGTGTGCTGGAGCCACTATGGGGCATAATACTGTGTGCTGGAGCCACTATGGGGCATAATACTGTGTGCTGGAGCCATTATGGGGCATAATACTGTGTGCAGGGGCCACTATGGGACATAATACTGTGTGCAGGGGCCACTATGGGACATAATACTGTGTGCAGGGGCCACTATAGGGGATAATGTGTGCAGGGGCCACTATGGGGCATAATACTGTGTGCAGGAGCCACTATGGGGTATAATACTGTGTGCAGGGGCCACTATGGGGCATAATACTGTGTGCTGGAGCCACTATGGGACATAATACTGTGTGCAGGGGCCACTATGGGGGATAATACTGTGTGCAGGGGCTACTATGGGGCATAATACTGTGTGAGGGGGCACTATGGGCATAATAGAGCGCGTAGGAATGCGGGGGGGGGCAGTCGGTCGAGGTCTTCGGTGTCGGTTGGGGGGTCCCATGTCAAAAGTTCGTCACGGGGCCCCGTCATTCCTAGTTACGCCACTGTAATACTGAATCAAGCTTAACCAAGCATAGCATCACTGGGACCCCATAGGTGTCAGATAATCAGATTTTCTGAATAATTGGATGATCACAGAAAGATTTTTAACTTGCATGTCTTGGCAGCAATAAAATCAACACAAATAATGACTTTATTATTATAAGAATGTACTAACTAATTCTCTCAGCATTGATCTGTGTTTGATACTAAGGCCATATAGCAAAATGCAGCTAAAAAACAGGAAAAATGCTTGCACTTTTTCTTCTGCTGCGTTTTTCATATTTGCCATCCCACCCCATATAAATCTATGGGACATGTACCATATTTCTGCAGGTAAAACTAACACACAACATTTTTTTTTTACTTGTATTGTAAAACTTAGTGTTTTTTTCTACTGCGTTTCCTCAACATGTGGCCCCTACGCAAAGGTCTTTCTGGTTTATTGATCGCTAGATTAGAGGAAGTTCACTACTACTAGTGTTAATAATAATGAAAACAGTATTGCGCATACTCTGTACAATGTATCTCCTAAGGACGACAATAGAGCTACAAACTATAGGAGAGAACTCTGCCATCTATAGAGAGGGATAAGGTGATGACACCCATAGCAACAGATTGGATATTGCATTCACTTTCTAAATTGCAGTTGAAAAAATGACAGCTGGAAACTGATTGTTCACTTCAAGCTATACCCGAAATATCTCTCAATAATTTAATACATAAAAGACAAATCTGGGACAAAATTGAGAGAGATGTCCAGCCAAGAAAAATTATTGTGTTTTATAATCTGAATTCCTTTAGGCCAAAGCACCATGTAGCGAATCGCAGCTAGAAAACGCGGCAGAAAAAAAAAAAAGCGAGAATGTGCTGCGTTTTTTTTCCACAGCATTTTTCATTGAGTTTTTGGGGTGTTTTTCTCTGCTTACACTTAGTTGCATTTTGAACGCTGCTAATGCCAATGCTGTTTCCTATTTAACAGCGGAAGGCGTAACGTATATCACGACCGCAGAGATCTTAATTTTGCATGGGTGTCCAAATATTTATTGCTAGACAGTGTATTAGTAACATGCCTGTGTCACAGCTCCGTCCCATTCACATTAATGGGGCAGTGCTGCAATGCCAAGCACAGCCACTATACAATATACGGCACTGTGTTTGGTAGCGAAGAGGCCCTGACAATCAATATTATAGTTCCAAAATACCAACCAAATGGCCTCATTAGGTGGACAGATAAGTTTTTTTAAAAATGCAGTGAGTTTATGTAAATTGGCATACGTTTAGCCAAATTCAGCCAATCATACAAAACTTTTATTTCCAACACATTAGATATTTTTTGGCAGACAACAGTGGAAGAGCCTTTTGCAGAATTTTTTTTAAAAAAAAATGTTTGTCCAAAATAGTAAAAATCAGGATACTGGTCAGCCTAAGTGCGTCATCTCAGCCACCCAAGGCACTTATATAATAATAAAATGGGCACTTTCTCCAATGATTACTAAGTTTATTATGGATGTTTTGGCTTGCTGGGATACTGGGAGACCACCCTGGCTCCTAGCCCCACTCTGGCTCAGCTATTTCCCATTCCAAGTGAATAATGCTGAGCTACAATCCACAAACAGCCTGTGGGCGAGAGTGACGCTGTTTCATTAAAAAAAAAAGCAGTCCTATTTTTGTAATGTTGGATAACCCTTTAATAAACCAGATAATCTAGACTTTATCATGATATACCTTGTTAATAGTTGTGAAGTAATGTTGAGATAATAATAGGGTTGAGCCGATCTTGAGATTTCAGGATCATTTTTAAAATCCGATTTCCGATCATTTTCCATTCGAACCCGATCCCGATCCCAATGCAAGTCAATGGGATTTTTTTAATAATCAAAGATCGGATTTTAAAAACGATCCTATTCACTACACAGCATGGAGTCCAAAAATTGAACGCTTTAATTTTTAGACTCCACGCTGTGTAGTGATTAAGAAAAAATCCTTTGGCTACTTAGTCCCTTCCATCACTCACGTCTCTCCTCCCAGTACCCGCGGACACTCTCCTAAGCCACAAGCCCCGCCTTCTTCCTAGGTCTGTACACTAACCTGGGAGGCGGGGGTCAGTGAGGCAAGAAGAGGCGAGAAGAGGAGCGAGAACAGAGGGAGCGGCAGCGATCTGTGCAGGTAAGTGTTAGCTACTAGAGATGTTAGCTAGTGACTAACATTGTTAGCATTTCCCACAATGCTTGGACAGTAGCAAAGCATTGTGGAAAATAACCTCTGACCTGGATCCCGCCTAAAAAGATCGGGATCAGAATTCCGATCACGATCATGAAATTTACTCGATCGCCGATCGGAATCCAATCTTTTCTGATCTCGATCGCTCAACCCTAGATAATAAATATGTCAAGCCTAAGCATCCCCAGTCTACCTCAATATCTGCCCCACTTTATAAGGAAATTGGGGGCTAAGGTGCAGAACTGGGATGTATCTTTGCTGCAAGAGAGGGCCAAAAATGTGACTCATTTTCACACATCTATGCCAGAAAACTGGGGCAGATGTGTTAATGGATTCCCCCAATCTGTAGGACTGATGTTATAGTTACATGGGGAGGGGGTTGTGCTGGTATTAACAGTATCAAAAGCAGAAACCAACACCTTTCTAAAAATCTTTGTTTTCACTGATTCTTTAAAATAAGGATCTCAATGTGAATCCTGAACGTGGAGACGCCTAGAGACGCAGAGGTTATTGTTAGATGTCTGGATAAAGGGTCTTCCAGGCATACAAGAACATAGCCTCTTTTATACAAAAACATGATTATATGTAAACAATTCTTTTGAGCTATTTTTTACTAACATCTGTTTCTGGGAAAGCTGGATGACAACCAATATAGCTGCTATGTTGGCTCCCACAAGTGCTATAACTCAGTCCTTTGCTTCTAAGCCTTATTTCAGCGTGCATGTCAACAGCTCTTGGTTGGATGACATAAGGGAGATGTTTATACAAATATGGACACAAGGGGGCTTATCTGGATAAGTTGGGGTGTTCTCAGGCGTGTTTTACTATGTCCCTTAATTTGAGAATGGAATGTAAGTATGATGCAGTGATAGTGGTGGGTCACCCATCCTTCCTGGAATCCTATCTTAACTAGTTGGGAGAAAAACTGAGTGATGACCTTGTATAGGAGCTGTAATTGTAGCCATCTTGGCTGTCAGCAATGACAATAGGACTGCAGGGCAAAAATCTGGGACCCCTACCATGATCCCTATCATGTGACTTCATAATGCCAGTGTTTTTCAATGACCTCTCCCCCTGTAGCTACACCCCTTATTCCCATCCAGCATTTCCAGAAACAGAAAAAAAGATGATTTGAGAAATCCCTGTATTTTATATATCCAATTTTACATACATTAAATTCAGTGTCTTCTTATCCTGCCTATTTATCTTCTTCCCGTCCCTGCACTGTGCTTACCTGTATGTCACGCTAGAAAAATGAGGATGTGGTGTGTGTATTACCCCAGAGGGTAGCGTGTGGGATTTCTATAGGATCTCTATGTTTTTTTAACTATGTTTGAAAATAAGATCTTATCTGACCTATTCGCAGCTCCGTGATTAAAATAGTCCACGCTAAATCTCACAAGGATGGCGTTATTTTAGTCACAAGCCTGAACCTGCAATAACTCACCCGGTGTTCTTCTCTACACATGGTGTTACAATGCAGGTCAGCCGCCTATCCAGACTGTATACTGTCTACTTAAAGGGATAGATTCAAGAGCATAATCAAGCAAAAACTTTATTTTATTTTAAATTCAGATAGGTCTGCAAAGAAGATGCATATACATACGGTAATGGTGACGGCAACATCCTGGCATCACCTGAGAGACTCTCATTCCCAATAGTCAGTAGTAAGTGGACACCTTACAGTACTGATGTCATATACAGTATATAACATACTGTGGGCAGGACCACAAGGCATTTCAATGATAGTGAAACAATGGGATCAGTGGTGTAACTAAAGTCTTGTGGGCCCAGATGCAATCTTTTGTCTGGGGCCCCCTACCTTATTCCTACAGCAAATTTTTCATAGTGGTGGATAAGGTAGCTAAGGAGTTAGTCAATCTTAATGTGGTTAGGGTAATCTGTGGGTCTCCTTGATTTATGGGCCAGATGGAAGCTGCAATCTCAATACAGATTCCAGCACTTCTGGGCGCCCAAGGCTCCTGGGCCCTGGTACGACTACACCCTCTGCACCCCCTCAAGTTACACCCCTGTTGGGATAGATGTTCATGACTGCATGGTCCAAAGCAATTACTGCATTTTCTTCTGCAATACACAGCACTGACAGCATCAAAGATCACAATAGTGCTAGAGAATTATAGAATCATGTTTCGCAGTGAGTCTCTCGCACCATCTATTTGAACAATCCCTTTACAGAAAAGGTGAAAAATTCTAAAATGTAACTTTTATTAAATCAAATTAAAACTGCATAAAGTGTCTAAAAACCACCAACAATATGGTTCTAAACTTACTATCTAGCTGAAAGTACCAGAGCTGACCACCGGAGCTGCCGGGAAGTGCAGTTTTCACTGCAAGTCAGGACTGAGAAAAGGGCCTGCTATATCGTAAATTAGGGACTCCATAGGAAGGATTCAATTAGGTGATCGCACCCTGTAGAATATCGCACAATACCCACTCCTGATGAATCGTTAATATAATTTTGAAGGGGGAAACGCGTAGAGTTAGTTTAGCAGAGACAACCTATTGGTTGTTGATATTTGTTAGCCTAGAGTTGGCTTTAGTGAGATCACTGACAGCATAGAGGGCCACTGATTGTATATGGGCGATACTGTAGTTGAGAATCACACGACATATAACTGCAGTGTCTACACTCAGCCTTCATAAAAGTATTGGATCATTCAGCGGTCTCTTCTCACTTTTTTTGTTGGTCTGAAGGGGTCCTTATCTTTTTCTAGTGGGGATGGCACCAGATCAAGAAGTTTAGAGGATCAAGTAATTGTACTAGCCTGAACCCTTTAATTATCATTATGTCTTTATCACCCTGGGACTGGTAAAATAACCTTTTGGCTTGTGTAGGCGCCAACACATATGGTCGTACAGAGGTGTTCTATGGGGGTAGTGTTGGTATCTTGTCCTACACCTAGTGAACGCCCTGAGGTTCTTCCTGCAGCGTTTTACACAGAAGGTAGAAGGTTCACAGAGGTTTCCTCTGCAGACTTTCTGTTCAATATACCTATAGGGAAAGCGCGGGCGTTTCCATAGATGTAATTGAAATGCTGTGATTTCCAAAACCACGCCAGTTTTGGAAATCACAGCATGTCCACAGCATGGGTTGGGCATGGGATTTGCTAGAATCTCATCCACTTTGCTCTGACTGTAAAACACCACAATTTTTTTCCCTGGCGTTTCTGCTGTGGGCAAATTGCGGCGTTTACACCATGTTGGAACCCGGGTCACAAAACCACCAAAATGAATCTTAGTACTGAACCTGATACTAATCTTGAGAAGTTGACCCATCTCTAGATATCACTACTTTTAAGTGTTACACCCCTACTACCTTCATGTCCAACGTTGTCATCTCTGCCTATTGTTACACAACTGACCAAGATAATTTGGGCACTATCCTGCCAGCTTATTGGAATCTCTAATAGCTAATTCCAGTGCTTTCTGTAGAAAACTAGTTCCACAGCAGATTTTATTGTCCAGACTTGTATCCTAATGGTTGAAAGTGATGCAGCGCTCCGCAATGTAACTTCACAAGTAATATCAGTAACAATCTGATTACCTGGCTCATCAATATGGACTCATGTGACATGCGTTCATTAACCCTTTCACAACTACTAATGTCAGAAAATGAGCCATTTAACTCTAATTGACATGAACATACAGATGTACCGAGCTGTCATTATAATGAGCTACATGAAACCTCAACTTCTCCCTGGACGCTGGTGTGAACTGCCATTCTTTCAACAAGTACTGTAGGAAACTTGTCTTAATGGTGTCACCAGTGTAGCTGGAGTGTTATTAACCCCTCGTGTGCCCCATCTATTGAATTCACTGTCAGCCCTATGTCTGGATATTATGATCAACAAAGAATAAAGTGAAGTGTTGTGTTAAATAAAAGTAGAAGGTTCTGTATGGATAAAACTCCTTTTGGCTAAGGCCCCACGTGGTGTCCCGCAGCAAAAAAAGCGTTGCGGCAAAAACTGTGGCGGCAACGCATCTCAGTTCTTCCCGCAGCTCTTTAGACAGAAAGTTCTCAGAGGTTTCCTCTGCAGATTTTCTGTTTCAACTATACCTATGGGGAAACTGCTGGCGTTTCTGTAAGTATAATTAACATGCTGCGATTTCCAAAACCGCAGCGGTTTTGGAAATCGCCGTGTGTCTGCACTGCGGGTTTTACCGCAAAGTGGGCATAAGATTTGCTAGAATCCCATCCACTTTGCTCTGACCGTAAAACATCACAATTTTTCTATATAGTTTCCACCGCGGGAAAATCACAGTGTTTATGCCACGTGGGGCCCTGGCCTTAGGCTGAAGCCCCATGGCTGAGACGCCACAGCAAGAAACGCTGCGTTTTTCAGTACCTGCAAAGTGGAAGGGATTCTGGCTAACCCCATCCATATATTGCCAGAAAAAAATCTGCAGCGGAAAAGCTGTGTTTTCAAAAATGACCGTCTTTTGGTATATCGCAGCATGTCAATTATACCTGTGGAAATGTTGGCGATTTCCATCTAGGCATAGGGCCGAAAGTCCACAGATGAAAACTCTGCAAAAATGCAAAGGAAAACTGTGCAGGAAAAAAACGCAATGTGTTTCCGCCACGTTTCCTTACGCAGCGCTTTTTTGCTGCATCTCGTAACATGGATCTTCAGCCTCAGGTCTTATTCACACAACCGTGAAAAATAGCTGGGTGAAATCTGTTTTAAAATCAATATATGAGTGTATTCACATGTCCGTTTTTTGAAGGACAGAAAGAAAAAAAGGTCAGTTAAAAACATCTGTCATGAAGGACACTTGGAGCCAGAAATACAAAATAAATGGATCCATTTTTAACAGATATTAAACAAATTGATGGTCAAGTTACGTCTGTTAAAAATGGATCAGTGGGTTGGATCAAAAAAGAAAGACCAATGAAATTCATTCATTTTTTTTCATGGTCTGTTAAAAACAGATGCAAAACAGATGAATACTAGATAAACAGACCGCTGTTTCGTCAGATGTTTTGGACTTGGGCATACAGAATGAAAAAATGTAGACATTGTGACTGCCGGAGACTTGTTCTGAGCACAGCATCAACTGACAGGCAGAAGAATCACCATAATGGTACTATAATGATAGACTATTACTCCACTTTTCCAAAAAAAAGTCTTAGGGTGCATTCACACGGAGTAACGTGCCGCGTGATGTGGCATGTATACGGCGTGTGAGACTTTGCGCGCTGTAAAAGCTCCCATTGATATCAATGGGAGCCTGGATCGTATACACCACGTTATTTTGCGGCCATGATTTTGCATGCCACATAATGTGGCACGTTACTCCATGTGAATGCACCCTTAGGATGAGGCCACACAAGCTGAATTTTTTTTTGTTATAGATTTTGCTGCATTTTTTATTTGGCTAAAACCAAGTCTGGCTTCAGAAGGAATGGGAAGGAAGCTCTTATACTTTTCCCTTTTGTGAAATCCACTCTTGGCTAAAAAACACAGAAAAATCTACAACTAAAAAACTCAGTTTTTCTGCAAAGTGTGACCCAGCCATACATAGGAAATGGTGTGGGGGAGCTATAGGTGGCAGTCACACCTTCCCATAGTTCCCCCGGGTGCTGAAAGGTTCCTATATATAACTTTATATCATTCCACTACTGACGGAACCAGAAGAAGGAAACATCCCTTTTATGAGACTCCTTGTGCTATTTTGTCCAGGAATCCTGGATTATCTATAATCTCATTCCTCACAAATCAGTTTCACGTGTGTTTCAGTGACCATCTGATAATCCAGAATGTCTGTTAATATGGCAGCTCGAAAGTTTGATAAATAGTAGGTTTTAGTCAATTTACACATA
Organism: Leptodactylus fuscus; assembly: GCF_031893055.1. Classification (NCBI taxonomy): domain Eukaryota; kingdom Metazoa; phylum Chordata; class Amphibia; order Anura; family Leptodactylidae; genus Leptodactylus; species Leptodactylus fuscus. The sequence goes on from NC_134271.1 coordinate 96,034,794, forward strand.
CATGTAGGCAACTAGAGTTCACCTATGAAATAATCCTACTTGTCTCATTTGTATTTACTAGTATGAAGAAAATAATCCCCCCTTCATGTAATGCAATGGGAATTACTCTGTGGGAGCAGTTGGATTTATGTTCCAAAGAACCACAGACCTTGGAAAGAAAATCGCACTGAAAGCTGTTGTATTTTCCTTTGCTGCCTACTACATTTATGGAAAAATATTTTCCCTTTGCCCAAGTGTCACTCTGAACTGCTAAGAGTGGCAGGTCTCCCAGATTTGCCAGCCAAGCTTCCTCTACATGGTCTGCTCTAAACTGCGTATTACCGCTCACATAACCAGCTTGGTTTAGTTACGCCCGTACGCTGATCCCTGCCTCACCTTGTGTAATTCAGTCAAAATAAAGCTTAACCTTAGCATTTGGGAGAAATCACAGCGCACCAATAAAGGTTTACTACTCCTGTTACTGACAGTAAGTCATATTACCTGTAACAAAGGTGCTCATTTCTCCACTAGAGCTGTGCCTATCCGTATTCTATGTTCTTAAAGACAAGGATCTGAGTAAATAGTTAATGATAACCTGAGAATGCATACGTATATAGCAGCAACGAATAGCGGATAGGGCGTCAAGGTGACCCCCATCTACTACAAATAGTTGTTCAAAAGTTATGACCACCATGAGTGAACTTGGCTTGCTCACTTAGGCTGAGGGCCCATGTTTCGGAAAAGCAGCTTTTTTTGTTGCAGATTTTGCTGCAGTTTTTTGAGCCAAAACCAAGAATGGCTACAAAAGGAATGGAAAATATAAAAGAAGTTCTTATACTTCTGTATTTGCTTAATCTACTCCTGGGTAGGGTTGAGCGATTGGGATCAGAAAAGATCAGATGCCTATCGGCGATCGAGATCGGCTGGAAATTGGATTTTAAAATCGATCCTGAAATCTCAAGATTGGCTCAACCCTACTGTATATATAATATACAATTAGGGTTGAGCAATCGGGATCAGGAAAGATAGGATAGGTCAAGCACATTTCACGATCGCCATTGGGATTGGCTGGAAAATGATCGGAAATCGGATTTTAAATTCGATCCTGAAATCTCAAGATCGGCTCAACCCTACCCCTGGGTTTGGCTCAAAAAAACGCAACAAAATCTGCAACAAAAAAAGTTACGCTTCTGCAACGTGGGGCCCCAGACTATAAGAGACATTTGCTAACTATAAGAAGCCACACACACGAATGTGATAAACAGCCATGTAAGGCTAAGGCCCCATGTTATGGAAAAGATGCATCTTTCCGGTGCAGAATTTGCAGTGTTCTTTGTGTCACTTTATATTTTCCATTCTTCTTGAAGCCACTCTTGGATTTGGCTCAAAAAAAGGAAAATTTGCAACAAAAAAGTTGTTTTTCTCCAACGTGCACATCCATTTTTTGAACAATGGAAGTAAATGGGGACATACATGTCTATTTTTTAACAGAGCGCTTTAATGGAACATTAAGAAAATAGGACATGTCCTAGTTTGTCTTTTTTCATGGACATATGGATCAGTAGAATTCAATGGGCGCAATTTTAACATCAGTCAAAACTGATTTGCATCCATTTGATGGAGGTTGAAACAGATGAATGGGTTGGGTTAAAAAAAAAAAAAGAAAAACTCAGACCAGTGAAGTTCATCCAATTTTTTTAACTGACAGAACAGTTGACATACTGATGCAAAATGGACATTAAAATGGATTTAAAAAAAAACTGTCGTTAAACTGGATAGATTCACCCATTTTTATTTTTTTTTTTTTTTAAATGACTTTGTTTCACTGTCGTGTGAATATAGCCTAAATTAGTCAGAGTAAGCTTAGACCCTATAGTCACAGGATGTACCAAATTCATCATAGTGGCGCACACTGTGTGACAGATTTGGCATGTTTTACTAGAAATTAGTCACTCTCTCTTTAAGCCAACTCTTAGTTGGCTTACCTTAGATCATTCGTTTTTGCGATAAAGCTGGCACGCATCAATAATAAATCTGGCATGTTTTAGGACTTGACCAAGCCACACCACTATTCTAGAAACTTTAGACAACATTTTAGCAAGGCGTAATTATCTGCTGTTTTTGGCGCAAATCAGTGATACATTTGCCTAAACTGATCTGAGCCAAAAAGGAGGTGAAAGTTACACTGGGGTTCTTGCATAAGGACTGAAGGTTGAATGCATAAGCCCCAGTCACATCTATGGTTAAGTCCACCTCAAGTCCTCTTTCATTTCCCTGCATCTTGTTATGTCAGTCCAGGTAGCTGCAACGGGGCTAAGGAATAGCAGTAGGAAATCTCGCCCTGCTACTCCCACTAGCTATCCCGGTCCCTGCTTCACGGGTGTGGGTCGGCTGTTCTCAGGCTAAGCCTGACCCCGACAGCTCCTCTCTCACTGATACCGTAGGCCTAGAGGGAAGTGGGAGAAGGAATGCCCTATAAGATCTCTAGGGACTGGAGACTAAAGGGGGTCACCCCTAACGAACAAGTGAAGCTGCTACTGACAGGGACTGACAAGGGAGTGCGCTGACTAACAACACAAGCAGCACACAGGAAAAATGTGGAAAAGGATTCCCCCAAACCAATATGGGAAGGTGCCTTACACTAGGAAACAAACACAGGGAAACTGAGTAGAAATCAAAGGATAAGGCAATTCACTCACACAGTCAATTACACACAGAGGTAGGATTGGTGAACACAGAAGGGAACACTCACACACCAACTAGTTCACCCAAACCTCCCAAAAACCAACCACGGAACTTCCTCTATCCCAGATAACCACCTACTCCTCCTGCTAAGGCCTAGCACTGTAAAAGAGACACTCAGCACAGAACCATGGGAGGCATGGGTTTAAATACAGAGTAGAGACCACTCCTCCCAGGTGCAAATGGGAGGACAGACTAATCAACCAGGAAATAAAGCTGCCTACCAGCAGTGCGCGCGTGCAAGTCAGAAGGTGTGCACCAATACCCACGACAGGACAACCCCGCAGCGCCAGGATGCCACCCCAGACACCGCGCAGCCAAAAACTCCACCGTATCAACATACCATATAGGGTGGCGCAGTTAAATTTTTCATTAAACTAATCCTTTAGTTTTCACCACCATTTATTGAAATCTCATTCACGTTCTTGAATACAGGTCTTAAGCTACATTTACATGACAGTGACAACTGACCACGTGACATCCATTTCTTTCTAACGTACGTCACATGGCAGCATTAACTTCACTGTCACTGAATGGGGGCTATTCTCATAACTGTTACTTTGATGATCTGTTGTCAAGGACCGTCAAAATATAGGTCATGTCCTATTTTCAACATTTTTCACACATCCCTCCATACACTGAAATGTAAGTGAAAATGGGTGCCCCTTGGGTGCAAGATGGCAGTGAAAAATGGATGTATTTCACAGTCGTTTTACATCTCATTCATGTGCATCCAGCCTTGGTATAATGTAAATCATACTTGCCAACATTTGATAGGGATCCAAGAAGGGAACGATGGAAGGTCACACCCCCTTCTTTTCAGTAGACTTCCTATAATGATCCCATATAACATGCCCACTTCATATATAAAAAAAAACAGTGAGTCCCATAGATGCTTGAGATTTGCCCATTCTTATGAAACTCCAGTAGTCACCCTATTGTAGGGAGACACTAAAATGTTCCAGGAAGGCTGCCAATTATGGTGCAGTTGGTGCTGTCTCTGTTCAGCCTTGTTCAGTTTAGGCCTAAAGATCGTAAAGCCCTTAACAATAAATCACTCTATTTTGTAGATTCAGCCATGGCCCATCACTAGGTCACATTGTTTATAGGGTCACTCAACCATTAGACCCAACCTCCAATTACTCTGTCAACTTTATACAGCCTATATCACTGTCACCTGATTAAAAAATCTTGGTAAAGTAAAATCTGGGAGATCAGAGACTATTATATGAAGAAGAGACCTGGTCAGAATCTCAATTTCAGTGTCATCTGAGCGCGCATAGTTTCAGCTCCAGTGAATAGACGGCCGCACCAAGGAAGAGTCTATTTGCAAGGAGATACCTGCCGGGTCTTGTCTGCCAGTGTTGGACTAATGAATGAATACACAACACAACCCAATCAATCAAGCAGTGTTTGCTTTCGCCCCGGGTTTAGGTGAGGTCTGGTATGAAATGACCATACCTGTCAAGTATGCAGGGTTTATAGCCAAGAAAACGTCTGAGAGTAAGAAAGACACAGGAATACTGCTGTAGACGATTAAGTGCTTGTGTAGGCTGGTGGTAGGCTGAGACAAGGTGCAGTTTTATTGCTCCCAAGAACTTACACCTTAAAGTGTAAGCTGTACATAGCCCTTGTGTATGTTGGAGGAAGATGTACACATCTTTACACCCATCCCTAGAGATTTGAGAGGTGTTATTAATCTCTACTTCACAATACTTGGCTAAGTGTGCATGATTTTTTTCACAGGAAAGAGGTATAAGATACTGCCAATTGTCTCTGGCAGAAGCTTATATTCTGCAGGAAAGAAGGATAGGACATTTTGCTATCCAATGTGTCATATCATTTAGTTCCCCAACGTCTGTTTTTAGGGCAGGGACTGGACCTCTCCATTGCTATTAGATAATTTACGGACCTTGTTGAAAATGGAGCGTTCTGCTGTTTTCCATGTAATGTGTATGATCAAAGGTGTAACTCAGGTTGAAGGAGTCTATCACCTTCCCCAAGTATATTCAACTACCACCACCACCACATTACACTGATAAACAACATACCTTTATTATATATGCCAGCTTTGTTGATTTGTATCAATGGATACGCTTCACTCCACTGATCGATGCGGTGCTCGAGTAGGGTTCCACCCCTTATAATGCATTCTAGATTAACTTGGCTCTCAGAGGTATAGTGATTTAATACTTTGGCTTTTATTGAATCACAGATTCAATTCAGAAAATGTGTGTTTAATGTTTCGGTCTCTATCTAACCTTTATCTAATACCGTCTGTAAGAACTGGAGGAGAAGCCAAGAAGTGTGGTGCAATGGTGGAAGGGCTGTGGGGCCAGAGAAAAGTGTTCACATTCCTGTGATCATATCTGTGAGTCAATAAAAGAAAATATATTGCATACTATCCATCTGAGTGGAAAATTTTGTTGATGTGGAAAAAAAGAATTGAAATCTGCAAATGAGGTGGTTTGTGCACTGGAGGTGGGCCATCAATTCCTGGAGCACTTCACTTTTCATTCGGACCCCTACCTTCTTCAGCTTGTGACACCCTGTGCAGTGAGAGTCAACCCTCCCATTTCTACGACATCACCCATCCTATTGGAGCAGCAACAGTCATGCTCCCAGAAGTGAAGGTCCGCCCCCAGTTCACCAACTGTCTCACTTACATACTTCAAAATAGTTTTTCTCTAAATCTACAAAAGTGACAACATAAAAAAAGGTTTGTTGTAATGTTTAATATGGTGGTGACAGTTAAATATACTTGGAGGAGGTGGTAGATTTCCTTTAAGAACATCACCATTGGCATACAAGGCAAGGGTGTACCTATGAAGGGTATCCTCACTTCTGCACAAAAAGACCTCCCCAAGGGTAATTGTTGTCCTGTATTCTACAAGCAAGTGACCAAGAAGAATGGTAATGTATTATTTCCTACGGGCCCGTCTCCTGTAGACCTTAACAACATCCCTGACTCTTTCATCAAGGAATCGTCTCTAATTTCTAAATCTAGGACTGGTGAAAAGAATGCAGAAAAAAATAGATGTAAAACTAGCTGCGAAGACTATGACAATAATGTCTGGAGGACCTAACATATGGCACGTCTGATAAACTATTGGATTTCACCTCCGTAAAGTTGGAAATTATATGTTGGTAGAGGAAAAAGGGCCAAGTTTATTAATGCAGTGAAATAGAACCTTTGCTTGTGCCCAAACGAGAATCATTCCACACCAGATGTTTACGTTAAAATCCAGATTGAAGGTGATGATAGCTGTCGCTTCAGATCTGCTGCAAATTCATCCTTCTGCTGCAATTGATAGGTGTTTATGTGACCTGTCTTAAACTGATCAACACAAGAGAAGGAATAAAGATGGCTTCATTTTATTGCTACAATCACTTTATCATGATTCTTTACACCCGATATTTAAAGTAACGCTCTTTGGGAGCGATAGAATACTTCACTTAATAAGTAGCAATTCTATAATGGCCGGAGCAGCTATTAAAATGGGGCACCCATGGAAAATTGCTATTTTTTGTGGGTGAAACAGAGGCCTGTAATGCATTGCCCTTGTGGCAGAAATGTGATGTCCTTGTACAAGGCAGCCATAGTAATGAATAGCTTCAATGTATTACAAAGATATCTTACTGAAGGGGGGTATATCCCATATAATATACATATGTCCTGATAGGGGATATAGACAGGAGTTGTAATAATAATCCCTTTAATATACAGTAATAGTATTACTGGAATTTATTACCAATGCATAACTGGCAGAAATACATGTGTCAGCATTGCTCTGACAGTATACAGACTTGCATAAACAGCACCTGTATCTTCCTGATAGTGCCAGCAAAGCTATGTCATAGTAACTTAATATTGTGGGTGTTTGTTAAGGGAATTGAATACTTCTGCAAAGCACTGTACATTCATCTGAGGGTCTGTCTTCTCTAGCCCTTATAGAATATATTATCAATGCTTTCCCTCCATTATGCACCTATTCAATACCAATATATATATGAAGAGCTCAACGGAAAAATGGCCTAAGTCCAAAAATCAATATTGTGAGAAAAACGAAATTTAAAGTTTTAGCCTAAAGCAAACGGGCATTATTGTGGAATATATCTATCCAATGTAATCAGCTAATGAACACCGTTAATCCTAATCATAAATTGTATTATTTATTAAAAAAATTGCAGCTTCATCTATAAATATTATTTATTTAATATTATTAATTAATTACTACTATTATTAAACGATGAAGAATAATAATTACCTGCCTCCCTTTTCGGCGCTAAATATGTGCAAAAGTCGATTTAGAGCCTTTTAAACAATAAGACAAAGTTTTTACACTAATATAAACAACAGACCGGAAGTCACGATTTCAATGAAAAAATGACCAACGAGAGTGAAGTAAGTAAGTTTGTATTGGACTTAGGCCATTATTCCATTGAATGTAAATTCTTCTGCATTGAAATATATGGACTTAGGTCATTAATCCTAGGTACCTTGTAAACCCAATGCATAGAACGAGGTACAAAGAAGCTTTCTAGGTAATAATTTGAAATATGACAAAATGTGGACTTAGGCCATTTTTCCGTTGAGCTCTTCATATATATATATATATATATATATATATATATATATATATATATATATATATATGATTATTATGTCATATAGTTTTTATTTTCTATCTGAAAATCTGTGGGATGCCTCTCTTCATTTGGGTCATGTGATCTCATGGAGACCCTCTGAGAATAACATGCATTTTGGTTCTCTCATGCCTCAGATATAGAGAAAACACTACCTCCCAGCAGGCAGAAATGGTAATGTACCTAGCTGTATGATACTATGCTGAGTCATTATTGATAGCAGAGCAATGATACAGTAATATTCAAGACTACAGATGGGCAAGGCAGTTTAAAATAAACAATGATACATGTGCAGTGTACCACTGGGAACCCTATAAAAGGAAAGAGTGTATTTAACTATATATATCATGTTGATGCAACTAGGCAGTACTAGAGGATATCTGGCATACAAGTCACAAATTTCCGATCCAAAAGCCAGGTGGCCGCGACTGAAAGCCGTTGCACTGCACTGGCATCCAGCCGCACACTCCGCTCTGGATTAGGCCCAATGAATGGGCCTAATCCAGAGGAGGGGGTGTGTCTTCAGGCAGAATAGCGAGGTGAAATGGCCTGAAGAATGAGCACCTCACCCGTGAGTGGCTCCCATTGATTTCAATGGGAGCTGTGTTTTGTTTTTTTTTTAATGTAGATTGTGAGCCCCATATAGGTCACAATGTACGTTTTTTCTCTACCAGTATGTCTTTGTAGAATGGGAGGAAATCCACACAAACATGGGGAGAACATACAAACTCCTTGCAGATGTTGTTCCTGGCAGGATTTGAACCCTGGACTCCAGCGCTGCAAGGCTGCAGTGCTAACCACTGAGCCACCGTGTTTCCACCCAGCAGCCATGTTTTTGGTCAGGATTGTGTGGCGAATACGGCCTCAAAATTCTGACCAATAAACTCTATGCGAACTTACCTTAACAGTCTCTGGTCCTGAGCAGACTGCATGATCACCAGTAAATAAGGGAACCACATCATGGCGGCTTCTATAGCTGTATAAACAGTGTTCATTGAGTGTTGCATATACAGCGATTGGGAAGGCAGGAATGGTAATAAATAGAGATGAGCAAACACTGTTCGGATCAGCCGATCCGAACAGCACGCACCCATAGAAATGAATGGAAACACCTGTGACGTTGACTTTGCCGGTGGCCGGCCGGCGTCACAGGTGCTTCCATTCATTTCTATGGGTGCGTGCTGTTCGGATCGGCTGATCCAAACAGTGTTTGCTCATCTCTAGTAATAAACCATCCCTGTCATCTTTAGAGGAGCTTGGGCTGTAGTCAGCACCATTGGCGGTCATCTGTATTGATTTATATACAATAAATCAAATTTAATTTACCCTTTGTGGGCCAAATACATTGGGCATGGACACCTATAGGTTAATGTTGTGCCATCAGCATTATTTCTGTTGGTCCAAGGCCCAAGAGCTATGATCCTAACTGTCCATAGAAAGGAGACAAAATTGTAATATACTCAACGTTACTGTTCTGTTATATGAACCCCTGTAATATAGCGAGAGCCTTCCTCATTGTAGCGGCACGACTTTCAGCTGTTTTCTTTTGGATGGTAACTTTTAACTTGGAGAATGCTTGAGAAAGCCACAGAGCTAATGGGAACCAGGCAGATAAAATGAAGTTTAAAGCAGGAATTCCTAGGCGAAGGCTTCCAGCGTGTGAGGTCTGGGTGAGTCACGAACTGCTACAGATAGCATTGGTAAGAAAAGCTTCAGACTGCAAGACTTGGCATAGGAAAATTGAGTCCAGGTTTCAGCCTTTTCCTGGGATAATCAGCCAGTAAGACCATCGTAAAGCAAATAACAATCACTCTAGGCATGTGTTAACCATTCCATACCCACAACTGTTTTTTCTGTCTGTGCAACAAAATGGTTAACTACTGGAGAATTTGTGCATTACGTAACGTGGCCCCAGGCGGGTACAGCTCAATATCAATCACCACATTATTATTAGAAAAGAAAACACTGCCAATAATACCCTATTTTAATATTTGAAGCGCCTCTTACATTGAGATTACTGAAAGATTGTTTATTTGCTACATGGTGAGGATAGTTTGTTGTACTACCACCAACTGAGATAGATAGAAACTTCCCATTACAGAAAGAAAATGTAGAAGAAAAACACTCCAGTTAATATTTCAGACTAAAATTGGAGTTGTATCTGTGTGACGGTGAGTCTAGTATAATTTTATTATATTGCAAATATTTTTTTCATTTCTTCATGGTTAAAGTGGAATTCTAAACTTGATAACATAATCTCCCTATAAAAATGAGGATGTCCAAAAAGCTGAGCCTAGTAATTCAGTTTTTTGGACATTCAAGTAAATATAGCTGTGCATCAAGAATGACCTTTTCTAAGAGAAAGACTACAGAGCTTTGCTAAGGTTGAGTCTTATAATGGATGATCCCATTGATCAAATCACCATTGATCAGATACTGTTTTATAACTATACCCCTATACGCTATCAGCTAGAGCCTCCGCAGCTATTTTTCACACATTAAGGCAATATCCTTGCCACACATAAGCTCTTAGGGGGTGTTCACACTACCGACAGTGTCCGACAGAAAAAACCTACGTCGGGTTTTGCTGTCCGCTTGAAAAGTCGGACATCTTTGCGTACGGACACTTAAGGACAGGCACGGAGTGCAAAACAACGCACCCGATCTCCATTTAAATGAATGCAGAATGTCACGGACACAGCTAGTGTCCGCTGCTAATGATTGTGCAAGATTTTGAACGGACATTAGCAGCGGACACTACCTGTCGGACACTGACGGTAGTGTGAACGCTCCCTTACTTGTGTGCTCATAAGATTGAAAACCTTCTATTAGATCATGATAACAGGATGGCTTAGTGGTTAGCATTACTGTCTTTTAGTACCAGGGTCCATGTTTTGGATCTGACCAGTGGTTCCACATGTTTGTCATGGTATTCAAATCCCCCCCCCCACGCACACACTCTTACACTCCAAAAACACACTGGCAAGTGGATACAAGGGTGGTCCACTTCTTCTCTCTTCTCCCTATTTTGCAACCAGACACTGCTACTCTTACACCCAGTACTCATCTCTTTAACATAACTTTAGTGAACATTGGACAATGCAAATATATCATCATTGGCAATCATTGTCAGCCAGTTTATAGTCTCATGTTTGACAATAGCTACATATATATCAAAACCCATAATTTGGAAAAAATGTATCATCTGGGCGTACCACCTGTCCCAAACCTCCTTCCCTTTTCCTCAGCTCTTAATGCATTCCTAAAGTCAGATGCAATCTGATTTTATTACATATTATATTGTATGCTTATGCCTTAAAATGATGTTTTGTTGGCCAATTGCAGATTATGTAATGGACTTTGGGACTCTTTGGGTTTAGGGAATTGTTATTGAGCCAAGGAAATACAGTAAATATATGATCTTAAAGGGTAATAGAAGGCCAGAAAAATACATAGCTAACCCCACTTTAATGAATTGATCTTCATTACAAACTATAGACAAGTGTGACACTTTTTCTAAAAGAAAGAAGTAATATTTATTAGAGATGAGCGAGTACTATTCGAAACGGCCGTTTCAAATAGCACGCACCCATAGGAATGGATGGACGCAGCCGGCACACAGGGGGTTATGCGGCCAAAGTCTGCGTGCCGGCCACTTCCATTCATTCCTACGGGTGCGTGCTATTTGAAATGGCTGTTTCGAATAGTACTCGTTCATCTCTAATATTTATGAAATACTGTACAACTTTTCTTGTTCTTGTGATTGTATGGCTATAGAGAAGCTATGTATAACCAGCATGGTGCCCATTACAGTTCCCATAAAGTTACAGTTCTAGACAACTAAATACCTGCTCAGGCATAATATATCCTCTGTTCTAATATTTATAGGCAGATGTGCCTTTCAGAAGTCTAGGAAAGCTAGATTATAATTTAACTGCCTAAAACCTAATCCATTATCATGGCCTATGTTGTACAGGCTACAACAAAAATATCCCGCCAATAGAAACCGAGGCCATCTATAAATAAATGAAGGCAAATAAGTAAAATGAAGTTTATTGAAGGAGGTTCAAACACTTCTGGCGATGCCTTTTACTGCAGCGAAGTCTTTTAATGGTAATAGAGAGGCAGAGAATTTCACCAGATAACTAAGACCATTGATCTCCGGTCCCCTGGGCCAGACTGTCTCTGGAAGGGTTGCACGCATGGCTTGTGTCCAGATCTGCGCCCTGCCAAAAAAAACGCTTAGCAAGTTAGCAGCCAACAAAAATGTAAGCGGGCTGCTCTGCATGTGGGAAAAACATAAAAAGAAGTGGCTTTTCAGCTTAATCCGACAAACGTCAGCATATGACACCAATATTAAAATGAAATAGCTGTAATTTTCAATCACATTTGAGTTCCCTGGGATTAGTGCCTGAAAAATAAAGGAGGTGGGAAGCTATTTAAGGTTCTACTGTTCACAGTAAAAAAAAAAAAAAAAATTCCATGAACTGCACTTCAAAGCCGTCTGAAGGAATAAGATACACATGACATACACTCATTACTTGTACCAAATAATGTCATTGATTTCTTATAAACATCTTAACCGAGGCAGCTCTGAAAGACCTCGCTCCGTACAGCACAGGAATGTACGATGAGGTTTTTGGTTTTTTTTTTTGAATTTTTTGTGCATTTTTTTTAAACAAAATCTCAAAGCTCCCACATGCGCATTTTCTTTTTTTTCGGTAGCTGGTTAAATCCACCTTTGACTGTGCAGGGAAATATTTAATCTTCAGAAGGGCATTATCGTATTGGATTACGCTGTCAAGACGGGAAACTCTTTGGCCTGTCTTTAACTGGGCAGAACTGGGAGAAAGTGATTGATCTCTCTAAAAAGGGTAAAATGGGAGTGTGCTGTGAAGTGTATTCATGTCAGCTGGTGTATATAATAACATATTCTACTAAGAGAGGGCTTGCCGACTGTAATTTTGGTTTCATATAGGTTTCATATGATATTTTATTTCTTTTTGAGTATGTTTGGTTAATGTGATGTCCAAAAAGGAATTTAAAAAATTACTTTATCTTTATTTATCTTCAAGGGACCCTTCAAAACAAAGGGGTTAATGCCTTTAAATGACTATGACAACTCTTTGGCAACCTGTATATATTGGTTTTATGCTGCTCTTCACCTAGCTTGATTTTTGCCTGTATACTGATGTATATTGCACCTGTCTGTTAATCCATTTGTATGAGTTTTACTGACAGAAGCAACTATTAGTCTAGACATTCCAATGATATCGCTGCATGTTGCTCCTTTTTGGTAAGGTTAATAGCCAGCTTCCTCAGAAGTTGAAAATAAGCAGCCAAATGGGAAGGTCCATTCTATACACAAGACATCTATAGTCAAGTTATCTGGTGCCCTCCGTTCCTCTCAAGCTGCCTCTGTTCCTCTTCAGGTCTCCCATGAGACTCCTTTTAAGATGTGTCCCAGAATTTCATGCAGCTCTCTGCTTGGAAGAGTCTGTAGCCATCTTTAAAGGAATCCAAAGGGTGACCGGAATGGATGAATGAAGGCAGCATTGGATGAATACAGGGCATCAAGTATATTGACTGTTGACTAGAGGGTCTATGACGATACAGGGGATTTGGAACACTATATCAGATATATAACTCTGTACAGATACACAGTCCAGTCACATTAATGTGACCACCTGTCAAAATCCAGAATAACCACCTTTTGCAGAGCGGACAGCTGCGAGACGTGCAGGAAGAGATGGGATGTTGTAATGATGTTCACTGGGATGTTGAGCCATGCCGACTCCAGTGCCGTGGCCACCTGCAATAGGTTACGCAGTTGAGCATCCATAGCGCAAACAACCCATTCGAGGTGGTCCCACAGATTCTCAATTTAGTTCAAGTCCGGGGAATTTGCTGGCCAAGGGAGTATAGTAAAGTCCTCCTGGTGCTCCTCGAACCAGGCACGTACACTGCGGGCTTTATGACACGTCGCATTGTCCTACTGGTAGATGCCATCATCCTCAGGAAAAACATTTTGCATGTAGGGGTGAACATTGTCCGCAAGGATAGATGCATACTTGTGTTGATCCATCGTGCCTTCCACAATGATGAGTGCACCCCGATGGCTGATGACACGTGCCTTCTGCGATTGGCTATTTAACATTGATGTCAAAAGTAGGCAGTGGTCATATTAATATGACTGGACTGTGTATATTAGTATATTATTTAGCACATTTTGGACAAAATGGTGTTCAAAAGTAGACATTTAGTTTATAACCATGTGGTCCGGTTAGCTATCCAACACCATCCTTCTGAAACACAAATAGCCCACATCTTGGTACATATCTGTCATAGCTAAGTGTTTCGGATATAGACCCATCTACCTGGACATTTAGAATTCTTTCCAGACAGACTTCCTCTTCCACAGTCCATTGATCTTCCCAAAGATTAACATATATCATTTATTATGTATAATGTAAGCTTAAAACCTTTTTTGACTATTAACAATCCGGACACTAATTCATTTCATGATATCATCTTTGCTCACGTAGCATCAAACCTTAGAAATCTGTAAAGCATTTGAATAAGTATTAGCGCCCAGATTTACAGCGCATTTGTCAGGTACATCGCTAGTGATGGAAACGGTGAAAATGACTTAATTAAGTAATGCGCTCTCGGACCCATTAACGTGGAGGGACAATGGGTTTCTATATGCATATTGTACACTGGTGGATTGAAGCATCCCATTCTAGTAAATCTTAGAAATGCATGTTTCCATTAAAGTTGATGAAAGTACGATTGATGAGTTAAACTATTAGTTGTTGAAGTGTAGAGTGAAGAACAGTCGATTTCTCTTTTCATAATTGAAATCATTTCAATTCATTTCCTCTTTGGCTGAATAGGGAGTGTGTTTTCAATAGTGGAGAAATCTTAGGGGATTCCATTGAAGTTGCTTGCTTCATAATAGTACACGTTAATGGACACAAATGGTATCTATTTCAATCCATCAAGAAATTTTTTTCCTTTATTTTTATTTTGGTTTTTTTTTGTGTTTTTTTTATGTAACAACAACAATCAATGCACCAGAGGTCTATGGAGATATCAGCGAGCCCCATGTCTGGATGTAACTGCAGTCCTGTGTAAAACAAGTTGGGAATGACTACGAATGTATCCAAAGTACAAACTCAGAAGATCTTTATATAACAATGTTGCTACTTATGTAGTTATGGAATCATTTTCTTAAATTACTAGTATACACAGGACTGGGTAGGTATCATGCAGGGGCATAACTGAAGGGTAACAGGCCCTGGTGCAAAAGTTCAGCTTGGGATACCCTGTGTAACTTACTTGCATGATAGAAGCATTTACATTTTCCTTTCCTTTTCTATCTGGCTCAGAACACCATGCAGACTTGTATGTGGAAACAAGCTTTGCCTTCCACGGATGGTGCCTACCATATAGTAATTATTTCCCCTTTTATGCCACACCCTCCCCCCACAAAACCTCTCCTTCGCTACATACTGTACACCAACTGGTTGTTTTACCATGTAAGGGTTATTTTGCTCCTTTCTGACAGTGGAAGGCTGTGTAAATCTTCCCACTCTTCCCACTCAAACTCACCATAGGGCAGGGTTAAAAAAAAATTTGCAGTGCACAGACTGCCAGTCTGCAAAGGAAATCAGGCGTATTCCGTTGCAGTGACCTGTGGACCTGATTGCAGCTGCAACCACTGCGACCCCTATAGTAATACTGTGGTATCAGGGCAGTTCTTAGTAGAGTCTTAGCTGGACTTTCATTCACCCAGGATGCAGACTTAGTTTGCTATCCTGTGCCTAAATACCTTGAGTAAGGCAAAGTAATTTTTTCAGTGTGCCCCATTAGCCACTCCTTAGCTACACCCCTATTTTTTATCCATGCTTTGTTATACTTGAATCATTTCAAGTAGAAGTGTGTGATTTCTTAATTTTGGTTCACATTAGACTCAGTTCAAATTCCATCAGATTTAATAGAGAGAAAAGTCCCAAAGATGTCCCAAGTCCCACTAAATGTCAGTACTGCTTCTATCTGTCTTAAAAAAGATCTAAGACTGAATTGTGGTTTCAATAAAGAAGATGAAAACCAAGAAGTAAATCTGAATGTCTATGATACTTAACCGTAGAGCATTTGCGATAATCTGTTTGCTTTTTCCCTTAAGTCCCAGTTCAGCCATGCTTGCTAGCTACTGTAGCCAAAGACCTCCATCAATTTGCAACCGTAATCCCTCTGCCATTGGCAAGCTGAGATTCTTTTTGAGGTCCGTACCCCAGTGATAAAATCCTAACATTCTTGAAAGGTTCTATAATACCTTCTACATCTTTCCTTTGGTGAAGATTGGTAAATTCACATTTGAAGATGTAAGCACTGGGCCATAGAAACCCCCATATAGCCACCTACTATTTATTCCCCTCTCAAGATAGTTACTGTTTAATGTAATGTCTATAGGGACTCTTCTTGGTGAAATGATGGACTGGCCAAGGATTAATAAGACGTATTGGTCAGTGCTGGTGTGTACTATGTCCTGATGGGAATAGACCCTACAGCAGGTGCGGCATAGTCATACACTGTGGCCTAGAATTACTAGTAGGAGCAGTCTGACAATGTGATTTATTATAGTGGCTGATGCTGGATGATAAGCTTGACGTATCTTTAGAACATCTAGTCTACATTTATACTACATTTTTAGTTGTCTTACTTTGAACCAGAATTTCTCAACACTATTTTGTCACATTGTGGCCCATTTAAGTCACATCCTTTTTTTCTGAGAATCCACACCCATACTAGATGAACCACAGATATGCCGCCATGTCTACACCAGTTGTCTGGTCAGAACCACTGTAGAAAATCTGGGCCTGTATGTATCTTATAAACTTTATCTTATTAATGCTTCTGTTTTCCATATAACCTTTTCCATTGATCACAGAACGACATCAAGAGCCGGAGAAGTTTTCATAGTGACAAAATAAATCAACTAAGAAAGTAAAATGACAGTAAGAAAACTTGTAAACAACCGTTCAGTCTCCTAGCAACAGACAGCGAGAAAATGATAGGAACACACCAGACAAGCTTGTTTTCTACTGATTACCACGAAGAAACCAGGAACTGCATCTTAACACCTGCCTTAGGGCACTTCTGCGCCTTTCTATCCTTTTCTCTAGTGTCCCACACAACCTGGGCATAGCGCCATATTTTTTTTAAAGTTAAGTAAGCCCAATGAAACAAAACAAGCCCATGAGAAAGACGCAAGTTTCACAGATATTCTCGTAAATAGTATGTTTGCAACAACACTGTCAAAAACGCAGGTCTCTTATGGATAACGTGTATGGGATTGGTGGATGTCTTCATGCCAATATCATTGTTTGCCCATGATCTTCAATATATTTACTGTATTTCCGTGCAAACAATAGTCTAAATAGACAAGCCCCAAGGCAAAAATCAAAATGGAGCCAATCTTGTTCATGTGTTTTGTCAATGCACTCAACTCACAAAAGAGAGCCTGTAACTATTATGTTTCTCCTTTAAGTCACTTGTGTGACAAGGTATCATAGATCACGTTGACTCTTAGGAATAGCCCACTTTTTTTGGCATCCATGTTTACAGGTGGATTTTGAAGTTCTTTGGTTGCAATGCAAAATCTGTAACTTCTCTCGCCATGTGCAATGTTTAAAACTAGCCCTATATGGTACAATGACCTCCCAAGGCACCAGCAACCATGTGTGACTGCTATCTATGTATGCCATACATCTACACCCCTGTTCATAGAGAAGTAAAGTCCTATGGACATATGCAAGACTAACAGGACTAAACTCAGCTTCCCTCTCAATAGGTCCCATAGCAGACCCAGGGATAAATACCACTTTGACTGTAAGGGTTGCTTCAATCTAGCGTATGTATTCCATCCGGTTAGAGTCCGCATGGACACCCCCCAGACGGAATACAATCGCAATTGCAAGTGATGTGCTGTCAAAGCACACGGATCCCCTGGACTATAATGGGCTCCGTGTGATTGCCGCGCAATGCCCGCACAAATGATTAATGGAGCCTATTATAGTCTATGGGGTTCGTGTGCTTTGACAGCACATCGCTTGCAATTGTGATTGTATAACGTCCAGGGGGTCTCCATGTGAACCAACCCTCAGATGGACCTAATTTTACAGATATGTGCAGTACTTCTTACATAAAAATGTCTTCATATAGAATAATTAAAGGTAGATTTGTCAGTAGTGCAAGAAGTCACATGAAAATTGTGTCATATGACAAGTATGACATGGTATGTTTCTTTAAACTCACTCGACATCTTAGATACATCCTTCTATAACTTATGTATTTCATAACTAAACAACATGCACCAACAATGACTCACATTCTAGAAAAATTTGGCAAATCTATAAAATTACGTCTCGTCCGTGGTCACTCCACTTTCTCAAGGCAGGTGTTAAAAGTGTACAAAACTGTATACTATATACTGACAGTCTTTCCCACACATTGCTTAGTAAATCTCTCACAATAATTCTAAATATGCCCCTTTGTTCTATGGTGCTCAAAAAGAATCCAAAAGTTTATGGTGCACTGCTTGGATTTCAATCAAAACCCAGAGATGCTATAGTATGGAGGGAGTGTCTCATATCACTCTGGAAATAAAGGTTTATTATCTACAAATTCTCTTTTATCTCATCCAGCTGTTTGTGTTAAGATGATGGTCAATGCATGTCCTTCATGCCATCCCCTACAGGCAGCCTGCTTCATGTATAAAGGGACTCATGTCAAGAGGTGGAGTTGGAGCATCTAAGAGAAGAGGTAGCACTTTAGAAAACAAGGGACAGAATGGCCTATCTGACATTAAAAACTAAACCATACAATGAAGGTTACATACATTCATACTCGGAGATCCCATATGTCTTTGTATTTACACATGAAAGAAGATGGTGGTGTGAACAGCCATAGGCCATAGATAGGAATATCCTTGTTCTTCACAAGCAAGACGTAGAGTACAAAGCACCTATAGATATACAGGGTTAGGACAGGACATGCCACAAAGAGGCCTAAGCTGGACAAACACAGTCAGCAACTGATTTTTTTGTTCAAAACTTTATCTTTTTTGTGTTTTTTTTTAAAGTGTTTTTTAATTGTTTTTGAATAGGGTTGAGCCAATCTTGAAATTTCAGGATCATTTTTAAAATCCGATTTCCGATCATTTTCCATCTGAACCCGATCCCAATTCCGATCCTAATGCAAGTCAATTGGATTTTTTTCAATTATCGAAGATCGGATTTTAAAAATGATCCTATTCACTACGCAGCATTTTTTCAATTTTTGGACTCCACGCTGTGTAGTGATTAAAAAAAAATCCCCCCAGCTATTTAGCCCCCCTAGTGTCCACTTACCTGCACAGATCCGCTGCTGCTCCCTGTTCTTCTCGTTCCGGTCCTCCCTCATTGACATGCCTTTAGAGCGCCGTGCATGCCCCACCTCTCTAGACTAGTGTTAGAGATAATGGGAGTAGGCGGGGCTTGTTGTGGCTTAGGAGAGTGTGGGTGGGGAGACGTGAGTGCATCCGCGGCAGCGGATCTGTACAGGTAAGTTGAGCGATCGGGATCAGAATTCCGTTCCCGATCTTTTTTATGCGGCATCAAAACCCGATTGCAATCGTGAAATTTACTTGATCACCGATCGATATCCGATCTTTTCCAATCCCGATCGCTCAACCCTAATTTTGAATTTGTATAATATATGATATTCTATTCAAGTGATTTTATAGTAGAGATTTTAAAGCTTATCCCATAAATACGTATTCAGTGGGATTGGACAGGCAGCACCCAGGTGGATAAGTTGTTCAGGGATGCGTCTGGTCCCTATATACAGTGTACGGAGCTATCTGCTTAAGGCTTTGTGCTTCAAGTTACAGCTATACTATGTTGTATTACATTACAATTATTGATGAGCAAACACTATTCGAAACAGCCGTTTCGAATAGCACGCGCCCATAAAAATGAATGGATGTAGCCGGCAAAGTCTGTGTGTGTGGGGGGTTTAAGCGACTGGCCGCCGGCAAAGTCTGCATACCGGCCACTTCCATTAATTTCTATGGGAGCGTGCTATTCGGAACGGCTGTTCCGAATAGTGTTCGCTCATCTCTAATTACAATCTTATAGTTACTACTAAAGGTGGGAGTGATATGGGTGATGATGATTTAGGGGGATTTCCAAGACACCCTAGATTCAACAGCAACACTGTTGGTTTCCCTTTTACTTTGGGTATAAACTACCAAAACCATGGCTTGTGGGCAACTGAACAGGATACAGAGTTATAGCCAGTTTGACCAGGTAAAAAGAAGCCGTCAGCTAGCCATAGCAGCAAAATGTTTGGTTTGAGCCTCCCACAGAAATCGATGCAAAATCACTTCTAAATTCCCCCTAGCCAACAAGGTGGCACTATTTCTTTAAAGATACGATACCAATAGATATCCATCTATATATATACACATAATGTATATATCCTTTCCTGTGGACAATAACAGAGGTATAATGAATCCCAATGCGTCTCTAGTAGTGTTGCCCTATTATATAATGCAGGGGCTTTTGTGTTCCTCTTATGAGCACGAGAACCCTCCACTTTAATGCATGTTACCTCCTAGATATCACAGATTCATCGGTAGTATTCCAAAAAGTACTGCTGTTCATTGATATTTTTCAGACTGTATACACAGTACTTCCAACAGTATAAGCAGCCCTGATGCTTTCCCTTCGATAGGGATGAGACATTATGCAGTCATGTACTACATAACCCGGGCTTGCTATAATAACTCCATTTGGAACTTTCATAAAAGCTACAGAGATAGGCTGGAAAACTCTGAATGAACTCATTTCCTGGTCTATATTTAATTTTCTTTTCCTTTGTTACCTATAAATTCTATGCTCAGATTTGCTCCGTTCCTTTCTATGACTGAAGACGGCAACTTTTTTTTTTTTTTTGCACGTTGTTCTCCTGCAAGTAAAGCACTGTACCTTCAGGCCGTCATCTCCCACAATGCAACGCAGCCTACTGGCAGTAGTTCAGCAAAATACTAAACATTTGGCTCGGTGACAGCAGAGCTGCCAAGAGTTGGCAACAAGAGGATCGCAGTGAAGCAGCAGGCTTCTAAAACCTTTCACATTTTTAATTAGATCTCCACACCCATGTCTTTCAGCTATCATAAATATACAGATGACACAGAGAGCATTATTTGGGGGGAAAAAGACAAGAAAATGGAGCATAGTATCTGTTACCTTATTAAAATAATATTACCTAAAGCAAGAACGGCAGGAAATAGAGTTTAAGTTTAAAAAAAAGCAAAAAGAAATGCAAAAAGTCTCTCGTCAGTGTAAGTTTTTAGTAAAAAGAAAAAAACTGACATGAATTCTTAGCTGAAATCACCAGGAGAGGGCATATTTGGCAGCTGTTTCGACATCTAATTTCCCAACTGTCTTATACGTTAAACCTTAAGTATTCTTAAGAGTAAATCTTTTTTATATATATAATTTTTGCACTTGTTAAAACAATTTCTAAGCCTACCCCCCGCCACCCAGCTCTGTTACAAAAGCCACAATTGTATTCATGTTCTAATTAAACAGGGAGGCTGTAATAATCAAATAATATACTACTTGACTCAATTTCCAATGACTCTAATTTATTTGTTGGAGACAAATAATAGGGCATTTTTATGGCTTGTATTACTTAAAAAATATATATATTTTTTTCTGTTTGGCTATAATTTTTGCCATTTTTTATTTTTATTTTTTTTCTTTACCAATCTTTATATTGCTGCTTAATTTTTTTTTCTTTGAACAGACATAAAAAATATTTTTAAAAATACAAACATGGTTCTATTTTTTTTATATGGACTTTATTAAGAATATATAGCCATATGTGAAAGTGCAATGAAATATCTTTTTTTTTTTTTTTTTTTTTTTTTTTTACAAAGGTGTCATTATGATAATAGTCAATGTATTGACAGGCACCTTTATTTATTTATTTTTGTGAATCAAAAAGCCCCCCATTAAGAAGTTCAAAGAGCCCACTCCCCATTAGGAGGGCCCTAGTACCAAATTTATTAATAATATTGTACAAGATCTTGTAGTAATGAAAAAAAATTGTCACCAATTAGAATTTGTTCCTTGTAAAAGTTCATGTTGAAGGTGTCCTAACTTGTCGAGCTTCTTTAATCATGATTGCGGGAGGTGCCGGAGATTATTGTTATTGTTTTTATTATTCGTAGTATTTGCTTTTATATTTTTTTAATGTACAATTATCCCTGGCTGGGAATCGGGTGCCTACAACATGTGAGCGTACTGAATAGACACAAACACTTCAGGTTCTTAAACAATGTCACAGAGATAGAACATTGACACACTAACGCTTGGGGTATTACAACACTGATCCTCTGACCCATACGGTAAGTTCACAGGAAGGAATTTGGTGTTGATTTGGAGACAGATTCTGACTTAAAATCAGCTCCAACTTCTGCCCTAAATTTGTCTTCCATTATAGTCAATGGGAGGCAGAGACCGATGCAGGACACTGAAAAAAGAAGCGTCTTGCTTGTTCTTCTCACAGTTTCTGCAGGTGCAGAGCCCATGAACCTCAATCTGGTTACCACCATTGTCTCTGGGGCCTATCAGCAAGTATGCCCGCGGCACAAAGTTAAAGCTTTGCTTTGACTTTCCACTATAGGGTGCACAGGGCTTGAAAGTACAGAGGAATCTGAGGCAAAAAGCCGCCTCAAACTCCTCTTCACTTTCTGACATGTGAATGGGCCCTTCACATGGTACAGGATGCTACTATTTAGGGTATGGTAAAATGACTGATGACACTTTGGGTGCAGAACAATGACACATTGACATTTGGGACAGAACTATTATATATTGACATTTAGGCCAGGGCTACACAATGACTTAAGCCACGACTTAAACGCTTGGGGCACAGAACAATGACATTGATACTTGGGACAGAATTATTATATACTGATATTTAGGCCAGAGCTACACAGGGACTTAGGCCACAACTTTCATGCTTGGGATACAGAACAATGACATTCACATTTGTGACAAAACTACTATACTGCTATTGAGGCCAGTGCTAAACAGGGACTTAGGCCACGACTTTCATGCTTGGGGCACAGAACAATGACATTGACATTTGCAACAGAACTATTATATACTGAAAATGAGGCTAGGGCTATACGATGATTTTGGCCACAAATTCTATGACTGGCACAACTTGGTTAAAGTTGCTGTGTATCCAGAGGTGTACATAGAGCAGTGAGCAGAGGTAGCAGTTGCTAATGGGCTCTGCACCCTGGGTCCACCTGCTCATATAATATACCACTATTCTAATGGGCACAAGATAGGTAGGGGCTCCATTACAATTTTACATTGAGGGCCCAGGAGTTTGAGACTATACCTCTGCATGTAGTCCTACCCTTATGGTTCTAGATCTACTGATGGATAAGGTCAAACCTATTCAAAAGCATAATACTATCATTTTTTTACCATAACAATGTATAGCATAGTGTCACATATCCTTGCTTTGCTGCTTCGCTTCGCTATAGACCATTATTACTTACACCCTACTGTATGGCAAGGTCTGTGAGATCTCAACTGGGTGCGACATAATACCCATTATCTAGGGTCACCCTCCTGATATAAACACAACTATAAACCTGGAAAATTTCACATTAGCGCCCAAGGTGCAATATGCATAGTGTGGATATCAAGAGGGGTGAAAGAAAATTGCTATAGAAAATCTATAAACTCATGAAAGAAGCAAATGCAGCCAATAACCAAGCTCCTGTCTGTAATGAGATTATAGAAGCGTCCAGATACAGAAGGTGTACGAGGTGTACGAGCTGTAAATCCCATATAAGATTACAGCCAGATACATGCACATTATAAATTGGAACTGATCTATCTTGTTCAAAGCTCAGCTCGTTGATTAAAGTTGTTTTATCTGTGTATTTAAAAGCAATGCACTTCTTAAAACCCATTATGAATAGTTAATATTGAGCTTTGCCTGGAAACAATTCCCACCAGTGTTTTGCTAGCACTATGGTAATATTCAGTGTGAGCGGGTTTGATGCTTCTCATAGCCCCGCAGAGCTCACATACAGACAAGCTGAATATCCTCTACAGAAAGCAAAACTTCAGCAGTCTGCTCTGTCACCCCCTCCAGCAGCTGCACCCGGCTCATTCAGGAAGTGTTTTACAAATTTCAGAATTAATAAATAGAGAATATTTAGTAGTCTCTTTTATCATTTAATTAGATACAATAATCACTTTGCGGGAAAAGAAAAACTTTTTTTTATCCTTCTCGCCACAAGAAATTTAAAAAAAGAAAAAAAAACACAACAATTTATTTTTAGAATATATTCTGATTTGGTAAACCTGAGCTTCTATATTTGAGGATTTTGTATCTAGCCATTGTCTAATAAACACCTGTTCTCAGAATCAATCCCTTAGAAGGTACAATCTGATAAAAGAGCAGAAAAGTTGTGGAAAAATTACTGTATATGCCCTTTAGTTTATAGAACATCAGTGTCTGTATTACAAGTGCTGAGTTTCTGGGGGCCCAGTATTATACTGTAAATGGCAAATGTTGAGTTGGGGTCCCGGACCGTCTTGTTTCACCTTTGACTATAGCTTTAATTTTGATTGATGGTCCCCAAAAGGAATTGAGAGGTCTTACAGTAGAGGTACAGTTTTACTTGTTTATATTCTTATTATGGGAGTAATGGGAGGTCTATTCACTAGGAATACAAATTACAGATCCTACCGGGCAAACAGATTCCAATGGTTCTGGATACACATGGAGAATAGTATATTTATCAAGCCCAGGGTGCAATAGAGAGGGGACCCTCTGTGAACCACACGTGTGGTGCCAAAATTGATAGGAATTATTCTCTGTTATTGACTTTTTTTGGCAGCCTGTTTATGCCTATATAGCAGTAGATTGGGGTCTTTACTACGGGGATCCCCATTGATCAATAGTATCAGAGGTTAAAAGGATAATGCACTTCAGTACCAGGTACAACCACATACATGGTCACACCCTTATACTCAGAGGTGGAATATGGTGATACGGAGCCCCAATGCAATATCCGTACCAGATCCCCCAACCATATTGTATCATTTATAGGGTTAATCTCCTCCTATTGAGGAAAGACACCTTTTTGGCTCCAAGCCTGGACCCAGCAGCAGCTGAATTTTCCAAACCCCCTAAAGTTGCAACCCTATGCTAAAATAAATATTGAAAATATTGCAAAACGTAAGTGAGTACCAAGGCCCTTTTAGTTCTACTGATTACTGAGGATTCCTGTGGTCTGGATCCCAATGATCACACATTGATGGCCTACCCTATAAAGAGTTTTGTGCTGGTAGTAAAACAATATAGCTCTGTTACAGAAGCCAGAGCAATATATACCCACAATACCAAGAAAACCATCAGCAAGCTACTCTGCCCTGCCCAAATTACAATTCCACTTTAGTGCCAAAGCAGGCCGACAGGTTCCTACATGCCAACTGGAAGAAAGGCCACAACTTCGAGTCAAAACTTCCAGAGATCCTCATATCACCTGCGTCTGCTACGGACACTGGGAACTGCAGCTCTTATAATTGCAGCCATTGTTACCAGCCTCTTTGCCTCTGCTTCTTCATAGCTCTTTACCGCGGTATATGTTGGCGCTTTATAAATAAATGATAATAATAATAATTTTAAAAAAAAGCCTCAGCGTTTGGTGGAGGAATGTGAAGTCTGTTATTATTAAAGAGGGTCCTTGAAATTGAGAAAAGCAAAATGTGGGCACAGTTTCGTTAAAATATAGGTTTTAAGAGTTACTCCCTTTGTGCTGCAGCATAATAGTTCATCACTTAGCTTTCAAAATCTCCCCAGGTTTCCTCAAATAACATTTACGCTATCAGCAATTACAAGAGACTTACTTTTCCTTCAGGCCAATGCGGCAATCACTACTTTGTGTTGTTCTATTTAAAGATATTGAAAGCTAAATCATAGATATTTGACATCATCTATCTACTACTGCAGTTCATTGTTTTGCAACTTCAACCTCAGAGGCTGCTAACTTTTCAATCTTTCATGCTATCTTTTGTACGGTTGAGTAGTTTGACCACTATGCAACCTTATTGACTTCTTTTGAAGGTTGTATTCAAGATCTCTAGTTAGATTTAATAGTGGCTTCTAGTGGACACGCAGAGTAACGACTGTCGGAAAGTGGTGTGATCTGATAGAATCACTGGGCCGGGATGTGGGCTAAGTTGCTAAGCTGGGTTGTGGGCCATTACATTCTTTTCATATGAGCTCAAACTGACCCACCTAAGTACAATAGGATCCCCTTGGCTCAGACCCAAAGATCCACCAAAGACAATCCCATCCAACTGACTTTGCAGCCAATCTAATGTCACTAGGATCTATTTATTACAAATTTGTTCTTAAACAGAAGTGTAGCTATAAAGGAAGGAAAGGAAGCAGTTCCATCCAGATACTAATGCCTAAAGAAGCAAAAAAAAAAAAAAAAACACTTTCACGTAGCTGAGGGCAGATGTTGTTACATATTTTTCATTGGTAGCCACAAACTTCAAGCTACACCTCTTTTCATAAACAGCCTATTGGTGCCATGTCCTGAGTGGGCAAGGATAACAAACACCATAATGCAATTGAAAGTGAATATCACATGTAGATTCAGAATAATGGTGGAAACTTCCGTCTGACATTATAAGATCCTATGTAATGTTCAGAAGCAACATCATGTAACTGTGGGTTTGTTTTTGTTTTTTTGTACATGTAGTTTGAGGGCCATAACTATTTTATTTTTCCAAGAGTGAACGTTTTCGGTCAAAAAGACCTTCCTCAGACTCTGTTATGCGACAATAGATTAAAGTCCATATATGCCTATGCCATCATGTGAATGCCGTCAGCCTCCAGTTAATCCAGACCAGGCCCACAAAGTTGCAGTTTGTGTGCAATAATACCCAAGCAGTATCATGTAGCGCAGCAAGAAAATGCCTATGGCTGTTGGAAAGGCTATTTTTCTCCTACCTTTAGATGCCTTCTCCGCGCTACAGTTCGGTAGAAATCCCAGTTTTCTTCGGTTTTGAAATGAGTTCTCTCACAGCACTGGGGGCTACTAAAACAATTTTAAAATATTTTTTTTTCCCTTCCTTACAAACATTTTTCTGAAAGTAATATATATTTTTGTGTTGCTGGAGGCACAGCCAGATCCTGTGATGTGGACTTGGTGTGGGCATGGTATTGGCATTACTTTTTCTTAACTTTTTACTTATTTTTATATATTGTGCCAATGATAGTCATAGTAAATCTTTGGGGTCCATTTTAACTTTTACTTTTTTTTCTACTGATTTTCCTTGTATCTGGAGCTGATACCTTAGCTCCAGATACAGTAGGAATGCAGCCTCCTAAGCTATACCGTAGAGTTGATCTGGGTCCTTTAGGACCCAGCAGCTCATACAGTTCCTGATACCTGGTTGTTATGTGACTTCTGATTTGGAAGTAGAGCTGCTTCATGGCGGCTCCCATAGCTATGTACTCTACACTCATTGAGAACTGTGTACACAGCAATTGGGAAGGCAAGGACAATAATAAAACATCCAGGCCTTTCCTAGTAGTAACAGCCGGCACACTACTCCTACAGCTGCACGATTTTGTACAGCTGCTTAACTACACAAGGACGTATATATACCTCCTTGCAGGGTTAAGCATGAACTGCTTAGACATATGTAGTCAACAGGCAGTTCTCGAGTGGTTAAGCAACACCGTACACCTCTATTTGTGTCATTGTGACTACTTTGACCTATTCAGAATCTAGTGTCCTTATGGGATGTTCCCCCTGGCAGTTCTGGGATTGTGTGTGGCATTTAGGTTCCCTATCCATCAACAATTTGCCTCCTTGTTCAACTAGAGCAAGAGTACCTTGACTTTGAGCCTTGTGGATGTATAGGTTGACACTTAGACGGACACGAGGGCACAGATGGGCCTCCCTAGCTTTGGCGACTCTTTGGTCCCAATGGTTTAGGTAATGGTCAGGGACTCTTTTTCTTTTGTGAGAAAGGGAAGGACATTCTTGTGCTCTTTTATTGTGATTCATGCCATACTTTTCTTATTCCTTGCATAAGAGGCAATACAATCCATCTTACCATACGAGTTCAGTAGGTAGATTAGGGTTCAAGGTGCTTTTTGATCTTAATCCACATACACTAACATTTATATAAACCTTCAGTGAAGCTAATATAAGTATATTTATGCCATAGCAAAGTGACCATATTATACACTATTTTTCTACCTTCATCTCTGAGATATTTCTTCATCTTCCTATGAACTGTACTGCAAACTGTCGAGTCTTCCAGGTAAGTTATATTGTGCAGTGAAATGACATTTGGTGTTGTCTTTTTTGTATTTGATCAGGCTTATATTATGAGCTGTGAATGATAGCAGGATGTCTTTGTAAAGCCCCAGCAGTGCAAAATAATGCCGCAGATGTAGTGACAAAAAACAAGCTCTATCTGTCGAGCTGTAGTTCAAAGAGAGGTGAATTATCTAGTCTTGTGCCGGGACCGTGTACCGTGCCTACCTGCAGCTACCAAGATACTCTATACCTAAGACCTGCTGTCTTGGCTTTGGCAGAGATTTCTCCTTTCTGAATTGTCTTGTTGTTCTGTACCGCTCAGGATATTACTGAAGTTCTTCTTCTTTTTATTGCTCTAATCCCCTGACCATGTGTAACAAAAAGAGCAGAGAACATAGCTGACTTCTCACCGACACCTCTTCTTGGAAGCCGCGATGAATGTCTTTTAGACGGATGCAAGGATAATTAGTTTTGGGGAACAGAAGTTTCCGCAGAGCAATTAGATGAGTTATTCAGACTATTGTTAGCAACAATACCCACTTCTGTTACTCACCTATGCTTGGAAAAAATACCCACTTCTTTTACTCACCTATGCTTGGAAAAAAGTTCTGTTTGCCATAAATGCCCAAAATTTATTTCAAGATCTAGCAATCGGAGAAGGACATGGTCTGAACATATCAAGATTTGGCATATAAGGAGCTTCAGCATGTTCAAAACCCTTTATGCAGTGTCAACGGTCTTCTAGGAACTTGACCACTATAAGAATAAAGAGTCTCACATGGCATCGGTGAGCCACAAGTTCTAGCTGTCCATGCATTTCCACTGTAGCAAGTGCAGTTCCCTTACATTATGGTCAGTCAATAGAAGCTATATTTAAACAGTTCTTACCTTGACAAAACTAGTCTTATAGAAAGAACTTCTCTTGATGAGAAAACCATAAGACTTTGTACCAAGGTATGTGACAATCATTCATTTACGGTATATATTTTTAAAATTTATTTTAAAAGAAAAATAATGAAAAAAAAATTGTACTAAAATATTGTCTAAAGGTTGGATTTCTATAATACATATAAGGTAAGAGAGTATGACTTAGAGTACTGCTACCTTTTCTATTATGTATACATTTGATGGTGGAGATGAGATGGCCACAGACAGGGTGGTCTTAAAACCAGCTCTGGCATTTTGTGACATGTCCATTACCACTCCATTCACTCAGGAACCTCAGTTCTTGGGACTGCTGGGGGTTCCAGTGGTTAGGTGATAAATGTGGTTTGTGGGATATCACTGCGGTTGAGCCGATCTTGAAATTTCAGAATCAATTTTAAAATCCTATTTCCGATCATTTTCCAGACGATCCCAATTGTGAAATTTGATCGATCGCCGATTGGGATCCGATTTTTTCCGATCACGATCACTCAACCCTAGTCAATGCTTCTCTATGGGAAAAGTCACTTTTTGGGTTGAGCTGATCTTCAGATAACCGCTGACCTCGATCCCGCTGGAAAAGATCGGGATGGGAATTCCAATCTCGATTGTGAAATTTACTCGATCACCGATCTTTTCCGATCTCGATCGCTCAACCCTAGATATCACCTTTATGTATTGTTGAAGAGTTGTAATGAAATGTGATGAGGTCTTAAATCTGGATCAGGTTTAATATATATAATTAAGTTATTTCTTGATGCACAGTCATATAACACACATACTATCACACTGAACACATCACATGCATCACTTACACCAGACATGTCATTCACACTAGAACACACACTGCACACACCACCAACACTACACAAACACTGCATGTGCCAATCACCCTAGACACATACCACATGCAGAAATTATTTGAGTGTATTCTCACGAGAACCACATGGTTACCATGAGGCAGACAAAGCTGGAGGAGAAACCTTCATGGAAGTGTGGACTTCTTCTTCAAGGAGATGATTTTTGGCATCTATTGCTGATGTGTGAAGATGCCTACTGCTGACTGGTATTTCTTTCTATTACTGTGGACACTTGGGACTCTGTTACAGCCTGGGAGCCATCACCCACCTACCCCAGGAGTTATGGAAGCATAGCAAGAGAGCAGCACCCTGTCTACCTGGATGGCTTCAGACTTCTTTGGGCAGTAGAACACAGTGGTAAGAAGAAAAAGAAGAGGAGGGATTGTGATGAAGGACATTTGGGGCATTTTATTGTGGTTAAGGAACAATAGCGCTGATGCAAGATACCGAACTATCAGCTGTGAGCATGAGATCTCACTACCTACCAAAGAAACTACCACATGTTATCATGATAGCTACCTATGTCCCCCACCTCTGCAAAAAAAATTTTTGCCTGTTATATCTACATGCTGTGACCCCTCCTCATGTCCTCCAACCACAGTCGGCTGTATTATCAACATCACTTCACACAGAGAACTAAATGATCCTGCAGTGTGTCTGTGTTTTTCTTTTTTAGTTGCTATGATTCCTAGGATTTCTCTATCTGCCATGAGCTTGTATGTGTTTCTCTCTTGTTATATACTACTGTACGATCTATGAAACTGTATCACTGGAATTTCCTCATTGAAGGACTATTAAAGGATTATCTTATCTTATCTTTAAGAAATAAACTTAAGCATAGCAGTCATCTGCAACATATCTGTCAGGGACTGATCAAGGTGCCTCCTGCCCTTTCACATCTATACTGCAGATATACTCTTGGAACAGTACAGAAAGGAAACCTAGCACTAACTGGCCCAGACTTGGCCAACCAATGCTAGCTTGATACATACATACAGACATTGGCTATTATTTTGTACAGGGATAGAAATGTAGAACTATGTCCTGGGAAGCAGTGTAGAAAACAAGCCTAACGCTGAATGGTTGAGACTCGGCTATCCGGTGCTCCGCTTGGATCTAGGAGGCTAGAAGACAATGGAAAAGATCGGATGCTGTGAAGGAGTCCTGAAGAGGTGAGGAAAGGTGAGCATGAGATGTTTATTAATTTTCTGCTTCTCCCTGGGATCTACGATTATTATACTATGGGGTCTGAAGAGACCCCAAAGTATAATGATTTGTTGGTGGTGAACTCTTGAAATTGACCTGAAATATTTGGAAAACTCACAGCAAATCTGGCTAGTTAGACAGTTTGCTGGTCCATATCTATAATGTGATAAATGATCAAACATGGACAGAACACATGGTTGTGTATAATGGAATTGAGAATAATTCCTTACTACTGCAGTGTTATACAGTATAACCCCTATTATATACAGTACAACTTTCCTGTAATATAATATTTCTAAATGGGAACTCTAAAGAAGAGATCTACTGAAATGTGTTCCGCCTTAGAAAGGTCTGATATAAATCCCACTATTAATTAACTAGTGCTTTGCCTTACGGACATGTGATTAAATGTAAGGTGATGGCCAATTCTGATTGAGTAACTTACACTCTGGCTTCTTGTAGTGCTTGGAAGATGACAGTTCATAATAATTAAGATCTACAGCCTGACTCCTGTCTGTCTTACATGAAAGAAGAGCTGGAATGCTCTAGGGGAGTCAGGATTATGCTGTGCTACATCGCTGCTTCAGATAAAGTTCCATTAGTTGAGTCAACCACATTGGCCCATACTGTCTAAGCTGAGCTGCTCATTGTCAATGATGTACTGTGCATATACCTATGGAAGTAGCTACACATGGCACTGGTGAGACACTTGGTTGAAAACTGGGCACAGCAATACTTTTACATACTTAAAAAAAAAATTGGGACTCACATGGTTGCTGTGTTTATGGAGATTGCATGATCTCCAAATCACTGTGATGGCTTTAACCACCAAGACCACCCAAAGGCATGGACCAAAGCACTAGTGTTGAGCGATCTGGATCGGAAATGTTTGGATTCAGATCGGCGATCGAGTAAATTTCACAATTCATGATCCCGATCTTTTCCGGACGGATCGAGGTCGGAGGTTATTTCCCACAATGCTTGGCTACTGGCCAATCATTGTGGGAAAAGCTATAGTATCAGATGAGCAAGCACGCACCCATAAGAATGAATGGAAGCGGCTGGCACGCTGACTTGGCCACTTAACCCCCTACGGTAGCGTCCATTCATTCCTATGGATTTACTGCAGCCTGCCACTCTTCTGCTTCATCCCTGTTTTACCGTATACTCAGCTCTGCTAAATCTGAGATGAAGCAGAGCTGTGTACTCAACTCTGCTACATCTGAGGTGTAGCAGAGCTGTGTACTCAACTCTGCTACACATGAGATGTAGCAGAGCTGTGTACTCAACTCTGCTACACCTGAGATGTAGCAGAGCTGTGTACTCAATTCTGCTAAACCTGAGATGTAGCAGAGTTGTATACTCAACTCTGCTAGATTTGAGATGTAACAGACTGAGTATACAGTAAAGCAGGGATGAAGCAGAAGAATAGATAGTATCTATCTACTCGCAAACTTCGCTCAACTTACCTGCACAGAAGTGCTGTCGCTGCTGGTTCCGTTCTTCTCGCTCCTCTTCTGTTAGAGATGCTGGGAAAAGGCGGGGCTTGTGGCTTAAGAGAGTGTGGGTGGGTAATGGGAGGGAAGACATGAGATGCACTCACATCTCCTCGTGCTGTACCCGCCCACACTCTCCTAAGCCACAACAAGCCCCACCTACTCCCATAATCTCTAACACTAGCCTAGGGCGGTGGGGACATGCATGGCGCTCTGAAGGCATGTCAAAAACAGAAGAGGAGCGAGAAAAGGGAGCAGCAGCAGATCTGTGCAGGTAAGCAGACACCAGGGGGGCTAAGTAGCTGGGGGATTTTTTTTAATCACTACATAGCATGGAGTCCAGAAATTGAAACAATTTTTGGACTCCACGCTGTGTAGTGAATAGGATCATTTTTAAAATCCAATCTTCGATTATTAAAGAAAATCCCATTGACTTGCATTGGGACCGGAATTGGGATCGGGTTCGAATGGAAAATGATCGGAAATCGGATTTTAAAAACAATCCTGAAATTTCAAGATCGGCTCAACCCTACAAAGCACCCCTCACCTCAGATCACTTCCTTACTAATTTTATAAGGTACTTGTAAGAGCTCTATCTCTGCCCATCATAGAAAAAAACTACTGTATGTGGCTGTTAAAGCCTGTACATTTTTGTGCCGATCTCTATGATCAAAGTGACACAGGAAGAAGAAACTTAATGTGAACAGTGTTGTGTTCTTCAACTTGCTGTCACCTGCCGCAGAGATGTTGCAGGAGCCTGGAGAAGTGAGTAAGCCACTTCCTTATCTCTGACCACTCTGAGATTTTACATCATCAATGGCAGTTACTAACCTGTACCTGTCATTTCAGGTGATTTTTCAGAATAAGCTGACAAGTTTTACATGATTTACTAAGCCCAATTCTGACATAGCTCATGACAAATAAACTGCGTAACATAACTTGCACCATATATATCACTAGATATATAGGGGCATGACTTTGCAGGAAGGGACATGGTATTGCAAAAACTGGGTTTGGCTGACATGCCAAAAATGCACCAATATTTTGGGTGTCAACTAAGCTAATAGGAGATGTAAAGTTACACTAGACAGTCCAATAAGGTGACAGATTAATCATTGCGCAGTTTACGAATCCAGTGCATTTTAAGATAGTCTAGTCCACGAATACTCAACTGGCGGGCCGCCAATTGTCTGGACCCCTGCCTCCCAACACTTTCATTATGACAGCAGGTAACCATCCCTGCTACCTTCACATATTGCACAGGCAGCAGTGATGACTGCCAATCCCTGCTGCTGCTTACTGTAAGGGATCACTGCTTTGGGACAGCGGGCGGGAGATGAAGGTTCCTCCTGGCCAAGTTAATGTTAATTATGTGTGGGGGCACTAGTGGGAAATTATACTGTAAGAGGGGCTATTAATGGATAATTATACTGTGGGGGGGAAGGGGTTACTAATGGCCAATTATTCTTTGAGGGGGGTACTAAAGAGCATTGTGAGGAGGCACAATGATGGGGGCATTATACTGTGTAGGGGCACTAATGTCCAATAAGTGCCCCCCCCCCAGTATTATGTTCCTTAACATCCTCACCCACCATATAATGATCCTTAGTGCTCCCACCCACTGTATAATTCACCTTAGTGTCACCACCTACAATATAATACTTCTAAATGCCCCCACGCACAGTATGACGACACATTAGGAAATATTCTTTCCTAATATTTCTTATAGTCAGAGGAGTCATTTTGTCCGAAAAATCCCATAAAATTGGAAGTGTTCAGCTGCTGTTCAGCTCACACCTTTACTTGATGGTGGTTCCCTGGTCAATGGACCTTTACTAAAAGTAGGTGATTACCCCCCAGTCTAGTCTAACTTTGTCAGTTGACCAGTAGACAGTATTATTAAATCTGCCCCAAATGTAGTTTTCAGTACTCCCTTCATTGTTGGGTAGAGACTACCTACAATGCACTGCACACAAAGTACAGAATCTACTTATGATTTGCCTCTCATTCAGAGACAACCCCATATTCGTGCAGGACATATACAGTATAGAAAAACACTGACCTGTATTGATGTGAATAGAGCCCTTGGGCTATGATACAGTTAGTACTGCATGAACATAAAGGGGTTCTCCCATCTCAGTCTTTCAGCCAGGCATTATGCAGTGTCACTTCCTGCATTTCTCTCCCTCCCTCTCCCTCCTGCTGAACTGGACAAACAACAGTTCTGCAGATCAGATAATCTGCAGATTCTTGTACAGAATAGCCTCAGTATTATCTGTGTGTTTACATAGAGAAATAACAGACTTGGCTTTATCAGCAAAGTGCAATTATTTGAATGGATTGTCCTGGCTGCACTGAGTGTGTGACATCACTTGTCCTATCTGCCAGGCCCATGGTTTTAGCAATGCTGTGTAATCAATGGGAGGAATAAATTAACATACCAGGAAAACAAAGCAGAATTTATAAAACAATATATTTAGAAAAAGGCTTCAATTTACATAAGCTATCAGTATAGATAGGATCCTTGAAATGGGACAACCCCTTTAAGCCTCTGTCTCTCCTGTCCATCTCAGCTCTTGCTCACTCCTCCCCTCTGCAATCTCCATAGACTTCTATAGAAAATCTGGATATACCATAGAATTTAGAGTGAGACACTTTAGCAGAGAAAATGGGAACAGAAAACAGTCAGGTAAAGTAAGAGACAATTTTCTCAGATAATATATATTACAAAGTGTCTTATATTTACCTGTTTTATTGATTTATGCAAAGTTGGTTGAAATGAGAGTGACCATTAAATCTATCTACTACACATCATATTAGCATAGATATCAATGTTATCGCCTTAACTACTGTAGGGTATTACTATTAACTTGCTTGCCTCTTGATGCCCCACAAAATTCGAGAAAGCACCCTTGATTGCAAAATGAGGCAAGGCAAAATTTGTTGTGGTTACGATCGCAAAAAATTCTATGAATGGCCTTCCTAAAGCAATAACAGGTTAATATACACTCACCGGCCACTTTATTAGGTACACCATGCTAGTAACGGGTTGGACCCCCTTTTGCCTTCAGAACTGCCTCAATTCTTCGTGGCATAGATTCAACAAGGTGCTGGAAGCATTCCTCAGAGATTTTGGTCCATATTGACATGATGGCATCACACAGTTGCCGCAGATTTGTCGGCTGCACATCCATGATGCGAATCTCCCGTTCCACCACATCCCAAAGATGCTCTATTGGATTGAGATCTGGTGACTGTGGAGGCCATTGGAGTACAGTGAACTCATTGTCATGTTCAAGAAACCAGTCTGAGATGATTCCAGCTTTATGACATGGCACATTATCCTGCTGAAAGTAGCCATCAGATGTTGGGTACATTGTGGTCATAAAGGGATGGACATGGTCAGCAACAATACTCAGGTAGGCTTTGGCGTTGCAACGATGCTCAATTGGTACCAAGGGGCCCAAAGAGTGCCAAGAAAATATTCCCCACACCATGACACCACCACCACCAGCCTGAACCGTTGATACAAGGCAGGATGGATCCATGCTTTCATGTTGTTGACGCCAAATTCTGACCCTACCATCCGAATGTCACAGCAGAAATCGAGACTAGAGATGAGCGAACACTAAAATGTTCGAGGTTCGAAATTCGATTCGAACAGCCGCTCAATGTTCGTGTGTTCGAACGGGTTTCGAACCCCATTATAGTCTATGGGGAACAGATACTCGTTAAGGGGGAAACCCAAATCCGTGTCTGGAGGGTCACCAAGTCCACTAAGACAACCCAGGAAATGATGCCAACACCTCTGGAATGACACTGGGACAGCAGGGGAAGCATGTCTGGGGGCATCTAACACACCAAAGACCCTCTATTACCCCAACATCACAGCCTAACAACTACACACTTTACACACTCAATACCACCTCTCTGACAGTAGGAAAACACCTTGAAACATGTGTATTTGGCACTTGCAGTGAGGAGAGCTTGTCACCAGCAGTGAATTTGGCCCTTGTAGTAAGTTGAGGTTGGCACCAACATTTGTTTTGAAAATCAGGGTGGATTGAGCCTCTAACCAGCAGAGTTTGGGCAAATTCATGGTGGAGGGAGCCTCTAAAAACCCCAGTTTGGACCAATTCATGGTGGAGGGAGCCTCTAAAAACCCCAGTTTGGACCAATTCATGGTGGAGGGAGCCTCTAAAAAACCCAGTTTGGACCAATTCATGGTGGAGGGGGCCTCTAACCAGCAGAGTTTGGGCAAATTCATGGTGGAGGGAGCCTCTAAAAACCCCAGTTTGGACCAATTCATGGTGGAGGGAGCCTCTAAAAACCCCAGTTTGGACCAATTCATGGTGGAGGGAGCCTCTAAACAGCCCAGTTTGGGCAAATTCATGGTGGAGGGAGCCTCTAAAAACCCCCAGTTTGGACCAATTCATGGTGGAGGGAGCCTCTAAAAACCCCAGTTTGGACCAATTCATGGTGGAGGGAGCCTCTAAACAGCCCAGTTTGGGCAAATTCATGGTGGAGGGAGCCTCTAAAAACCCCCAGTTTGGACCAATTCATGGTGGAGGGAGCCTCTAAAAACCCCAGTTTGGACCAATTCATGGTGGAGGGAGCCTCTAAACAGCCCAGTTTGGGCAAATTCATGGTGGAGGGAGCCTCTAAACAGCCCAGTTTGGGCAAATTCATGGTGGAGGGAGCCTCTAAAAACCCCCAGTTTGGACCAATTCATGGTGGAGGGAGCCTCTAAACAGCCCAGTTTGGGCAAATTCATGGTGGAGGGAGCCTCTAAACAGCCCAGTTTGGGCAAATTCATGGTGGAGGGAGCCTCTAAAAACCCCAGTTTGGACCAATTCATGGTGGAGGGAGCCTCTAAAAACCCCAGTTTGGACCAATTCATGGTGGAGGGAGCCTCTAAAAACCCCAGTTTGGACCAATTCATGATGGAGGGAGCCTCTAAACAGCCCAGTTTGGACCAATTCATGGTGGAGAGAGCCTCTAAAAACCCCAGTTTGGACCAATTCATGGTGGAGGGAGCCTCTAAACAGGCCAGTTTGGGCAAATTCATGGTGGAGGGAGCCTCTAAACAGGCCAGTTTGGGCAAATTCATGGTGAAGGGAGCCTCTAACCAGCCCAGTTTGGACCAATTCATGGTGGAGGGAGCCTCTAAAAACCCCAGTTTGGACCAATTCATGGTGGAGGGAGCCTCTAAACAGCCCAGTTTGGGCAAATTCATGGTGGAGGGAGCCTCTAAAAACCCCCAGTTTGGACCAATTCATGGTGGAGGGAGCCTCTAAAAACCCCAGTTTGGACCAATTCATGGTGGAGGGAGCCTCTAAACAGCTCAGTTTGGGCAAATTCATGGTGGAGGGAGCCTCTAAACAGCCCA
The DNA here is from genome assembly GCF_031893055.1 of Leptodactylus fuscus. Taxonomy (NCBI): domain Eukaryota; kingdom Metazoa; phylum Chordata; class Amphibia; order Anura; family Leptodactylidae; genus Leptodactylus; species Leptodactylus fuscus. The sequence goes on from NC_134271.1 coordinate 96,072,474, forward strand.
GTTTGGGCAAATTCATGGTGGAGGGAGCCTCTAAACAGCCCAGTTTGGGCAAATTCATGGTGGAGGGAGCCTCTAAACAGCCCAGTTTGGGCAAATTCATGGTGGAGGGAGCCTCTAAAAACCCCAGTTTGGACCAATTCATGGTGGAGGGAGCCTCTAAAAACCCCAGTTTGGACCAATTCATGGTGGAGGGAGCCTCTAAAAACCCCAGTTTGGACCAATTCATGATGGAGGGAGCCTCTAAACAGCCCAGTTTGGACCAATTCATGGTGGAGAGAGCCTCTAAAAACCCCAGTTTGGACCAATTCATGGTGGAGGGAGCCTCTAAACAGGCCAGTTTGGGCAAATTCATGGTGGAGGGAGCCTCTAAACAGGCCAGTTTGGCAAATTCATGGTGAAGGGAGCCTCTAACCAGCCCAGTTTGGACCAATTCATGGTGGAGGGAGCCTCTAAAAACCCCAGTTTGGACCAATTCATGGTGGAGGGAGCCTCTAAACAGCCCAGTTTGGGCAAATTCATGGTGGAGGGAGCCTCTAAAAACCCCCAGTTTGGACCAATTCATGGTGGAGGGAGCCTCTAAAAACCCCAGTTTGGACCAATTCATGGTGGAGGGAGCCTCTAAAAACCCCAGTTTGGACCAATTCATGGTGGAGGGAGCCTCTAAAAACCCCAGTTTGGACCAATTCATGGTGGAGGGAGCCTCTAAACAGCCCAGTTTGGACCAATTCATGGTGGAGGGAGCCTCTAAAAACCCCAGTTTGGACCAATTCATGGTGGAGGGAGCCGCTAAACAGCCCAGTTTGGACCAATTCATGGTGGAGGGAGCCTCTAACCAGCAGAGTTGGTGGAAATCAGGGTGGAGGGAGCCTCTAACCAGCAGAGTTGTGGGAAAGCAGGGTGGAGGGAGCCTCTAACCAGCAGAGTTGGGGGAAATCAGGGTGGAGGGAGCCTAGTATTAGCAGAATTGTGCAACGCTTATGGTGGATGAGTATGAGGATGCGGAGGAATTGGAGAGGTTGAGTACAGACATGGAGTTTCATGTTGGGGTGCTTTACACAGGTGGGCCCAAAAATGAAGGCTCTATCCAGTGGTGGTTCATTTTTATCAAAGTGAGCCGGTCGGCACTCTCAGCTGACAGACGGGTGCGCTTGTCAGTGATGATGCCACTGGCTGCACTGAACACCCTCTCAGATAGGACGCTGGCGGCAGGACAGGACAGCACCTCCAAGGCATATAGGGCAAGTTCAAGCCACAGGTCCAACTTCGACACCCAATACGTGTAGGGCGCAGAGGGGTCGGAGAGGACAGGGCTGTGGTCGGAAAGGTATTCCCGCAACATGCGCCTATACTTCTCACGCCTGGTGACACTAGGACCCTCCGTGGCGGCACTTTGGCGAGGGGGTGCCATCAAGGTGTCCCAGACCTTAGACAGTGTGCCCCTCGTTTGTGTGGACCGGTGAGAACTTGGTTGCCTACTGGAGGAACTGCCCTCCCTGCCGCCAACGTCACATGCTGGAAACATCTCCATCATATTCTGCACCAATTGCCTGTGGCAAGCATTGATGCGATTGGCCCTCCCCTCTACCGGAATAAAAGACGAGATGTTGTTTTTATACCGGGGGTCAAGGATAGCAAAGATCCAGTACTGGTTGTCCTCCATGATTTTGACAATACGCTTGTCGGTTGTAAAGCACCCCAACATGAACTCAGCCATGTCTGCCACAGTGTTAGTTGGCATGACTCCTCTGGCCCCACCGGAAAGTTCAATCTCCATTTCCTCCTCATCCTCCATGTCTACCCATCCGCGCTGCAACAATGGGACGATTCGAAGTTGCCCGGAAGCCTCCTGTATCACCATCACATCATCGGACAACTCTTCTTCCTCCTCCTCCTCCTCCTCCTCCTCCATTAAACGCAGTGAAGCGGACAGATGTGTGGACCTACTCTCCAGCTGTGACGGATCGGATGCTATCCCTAACTCCTCTGTGTGATCTGAGTTATCCCTGATGTCAATCAGGGATTCTCTCAGAACACACAAGAGCGGGATTGTAAGGCTCACCATCGCATCCTCAGAGCTCACCCTCCTTGTGGACTCCTCAAACACCCGTAGGATGTCACAAAGGTCTCTCATCCATGGCCACTCATGGATGAGAAACTGAGGCAGCTGACTTTGTGGCACCCTAGGGTTTTGTAGCTGGTATTCCATCAAAGGTCTCTGCTGCTCAACCACTCTATTCAACATCTGAAACGTTGAGTTCCAGCGTGTGGGGACGTCGCACAAAAGCCGGTGTTGTGGCACATGCAGGCGTTGCTGGAGAGATTTTAAGCTAGCAGCGGCTACTGTCGACTTGCGAAAGTGGGCGCACATGCGCCGCACTTTCACCAGTAGCTCTGGAACATTGGGGTAGCTCTTTAGGAAACGTTGCACCACTAGGTTGAAGACGTGGGCCAGGCATGGAACATGTTGGAGTCCGGCAAGCTCCAGAGCTGCTACCAGGTTCCGGCCGTTATCACAAACGACCATGCCTGGGCCCAGGTGCAGCGGCTCAAACCATATTGCCGTCTCATCGAGGAGGGCATCCCTCACCTCGGAGGCAGTGTGCTGTCTGTCCCCCAAGCTGATCAGCTTCAGCACAGCCTGCTGACGTCTACCAACGCCAGTGCTGCAACGTTTCCAACTCGTAGCTGGGGTCAATCTAACAGCGGAGGAGGAGGCGGTGGCGGAGGAGGAGGCGGTGGCGGAGGAGGAGGCGGTAGAGGAGGAGGAGGAGGGGGGTGTTCTTCTCGTGTCCCTGCCAGGAATGTTAGGCGGGGAGACGAGGTACACCGGGCCAGTTTGGGAAGCAGTCCCAGCCTCAACTACATTCACCCAGTGTGCCGTCAGTGAAATGTAGCGTCCCTGTCCGCATGCACTTGTCCACGCGTCGGTGGTCAAGTGGACCTTTGTGCAAAGCGCGGAACTAAGGGCCCGCCTGATGTTGAGTGACACGTGCTGGTGCAAGGCGGGGACGGCACACCGGGAGAAGTAGTGACGGCTAGGGACGGCATAGCGAGGTGCCGCAGTTGCCATCAGGTCCAGGAAGGCGGGAGTTTCAACAAGCCGGAACGCCAACATCTCCTGGGCCAGCAGTTTAGCGATGTTGGCGTTCAAGGCTTGCGCGTGTGGGTGGTTAGCAGTGTATTTCTGCCGCCGCTCCAATGTCTGAGAGATGGTGGGTTGTTGTAAAGAAGCGCCTGATGGTGCCTTTGATGGTGCAGGAGAAGGAGATAAGACAGGAACAGGGGAGGATGAGGGAGAAGTCAACAAAGTGGCGGAGGCAGATGAAGTGGTGTCCTGGCTCGTCCTCTGGAGTGCATCGCCAGCACAGTCAGCAGTGGCAGTGGCAGAGGCAGAGGCAGTGGCAGAGGCAGTGGCAGTGGCGTGAACGGCAGGCGGCCTTTGTCCTGCCGTTGCTGCCTGCCACTGATTCCAGTGCTTGGATTCCAAATGACGGCGCATTGAAGTGGTGGACAGGTTGCTCTTCTCAGAGCCCCTAATCAATTTCGAGAGGCAAATTGTGCAGACAACACTATATCTGTCCTCGGCGCATTCCTTGAAAAAACTCCACACCTTCGAGAAACGTGCCCTCGAGGTGGGAGTTTTTCGGGGCTGGGTACGAACTGGAACATCTTGGGAGATTCCGGGTGTGGCCTGGCTTCGCCTAAGCTGCTGACCTCTGCCTCTGCCTCTAGCTACCCTTTTTGGTGCTGCACTTGCCTCAACATCCACACTACTTTCCCCGCTTGACATCCCCCCTGTCCAGGTCGGGTCAGTGTCCTCATCATCCACCACTTCCTCTTCCAACTCCTGTCTCATCTCCTCCTCCCGCACAATGCGCCGGTCAACTGGATGCCCTGACGGCAACTGCGTCACATCATCGTCGATGAGGGTGGGTTGCTGGTCATCCACCACCAAATCGAACGGAGATGGAGGAGACTCTAGTGTTTGAGCATCTGGACACAGATGCTCCTTTGTTAGGTTCGTGGAATCGTGACGTGGAGAGGCAGGTTGAGGGACAATGAAAGGAGCGGAGAACAGCTCTGGGGAGCAGGGACAGTTGGGGTTATTGTTCTGTGAAGCTTGGGAATTTTGGGAGGAAGGAGGACAAGACTGTTGGGTAATAGGAGGAGAGGAGGCAGAGTCTGACTGGCTGCTGGACAATGTGCTGTAAGCGTTCTCTGACAGCCATTGCAAGACCTGTTCCTGGTTCTCGGGCCTACTAAGGTTTGTACCCTGCAGTTTAGTTAATGTGGCAAGCAACCCTGGCACTGTGGAGTGGCGCAATGCTTGCTGCCCCACAGGAGTAGGCACGGGACGCCCTGTGGCTTCACTGCTACCTTGCTCCCCAGAACCATTCCCCCGACCTCGCCCACGGCCTCGTCCACGTCCCTTTCCGGGAGCGTTGCGCATTTTGAATTCCCAGTTAGAAATTGGCACTATATACCAGTAGCAAAAATTGTGGGTGCACGTAACCCCAATATATTCTTTGAATTCCCAGTCAGACAATGGCACTATATACCAGTAGTAAAAATTGTGGGTGCACGTAACCCCAATATATTCTTTGAATTCCCAGTCAGACAATGGCACTGTATACCAGTAGTAAAAATTGTGGGTGCACGTAACCCCAATATATTCTTTGAATTCCCAGTCAGACAATGGCACTATATACCAGTAGCAAGAAATGAGGGTATTTATAACCCCAATATATTCTTTGAATTCCCAGTCAGACAATGGCACTGTATACCAGTAGTAAAAATTGTGGGTGCACGTAACCCCAATATATTCTTTGAATTACCAGTCAGAAACTGGCACTATATGGCAGTAGCAAGAAATGAGGGTATTTGTAACCCCAATATATTCTTTGAATTCCCAGTCAGAAACTGGCACTGTATACCAGTAGTAAAAATTGTGGGTGCACGTAACCCCAATATATTCTTTGAATTCCCAGTCAGACAATGGCACTATATACCAGTAGTAAAAATTGTGGGTGCACGTAACCCCAATATATTCTTTGAATTCCCAGTCAGACAATGGCACTGTATACCCGTAGTAAAAATTGTGGGTGCACGTAACCCCAATATATTCTTTGAATTACCAGTCAGAAACTGGCACTATATGGCAGTAGCAAGAAATGAGGGTATTTATAACCCCAATATATTCTTTGAATTCCCAGTCAGACAATGGCACTGTATACCAGTAGTAAAAATTGTGGGTGCACATAACCCCAATATATTCTTTGAATTACCAGTCAGAAACTGGTACTATATGGCAGTAGCAAGAAATGAGGGTATTTGTAACCCCAATATATTCTTTGAATTCCCAGTCAGAAACTGGCACTGTATACCAGTAGTAAAAATTGTGGGTGCACGTAACCCCAATATATTCTTTGAATTCCCAGTCAGACAATGGCACTATATACCAGTAGTAAAAATTGTGGGTGCACGTAACCCCAATATATTCTTTGAATTCCCAGTCAGACAATGGCACTGTATACCAGTAGTAAAAATTGTGGGTGCACGTAACCCCAATATATTCTTTGAATTCCCAGTCAGACAATGGCACTATATACCAGTAGCAAGAAATGAGGGTATTTATAACCCCAATATATTCTTTGGATTCCCAGTCAGACAATGGCACTGTATACCAGTAGTAAAAATTGTGGGTGCACGTAACCCCAATATATTCTTTGAATTACCAGTCAGAAACTGGCACTATATGGCAGTAGCAAGAAATGAGGGTATTTGTAACCCCAATATATTCTTTGAATTCCCAGTCAGAAACTGGCACTGTATACCACTAGTAAAAATTGTGGGTGCACGTAACCCCAATATATTCTTTGAATTACCAGTCAGAAACTGGCACTATATGGCAGTAGCAAGAAATGAGGGTATTTGTAACCCCAATATATTCTTTGAATTCCCAGTCAGAAACTGGCACTGCATACCAGTAGTAAAAATTGTGGGTGCACGTAACCCCAATATATTCTTTGAATTCCCAGTCAGACAATGGCACTATATACCAGTAGCAAGAAATGAGGGTATTTATAACCCCAATATATTCTTTGAATTCCCAGTCAGACAATGGCACTGTATACCAGTAGTAAAAATTGTGGGTGCACGTAACCCCAATATATTCTTTGAATTCCCAGTCAGAAACTGGCACTATATGGCAGTAGCAAGAAATGAGGGTATTTATAACCCCAATATATTCTTTGAATTCCCAGTCAGACAATGGCTCTGTATACCAGTAGTAAAAATTGTGGGTGCACGTAACCCCAATATATTCTTTGAATTACCAGTCAGAAACTGGCACTATATGGCAGTAGCAAGAAATGAGGGTATTTGTATTCCCAATATATTCTTTGAATTCCCAGTCAGACAATGGCACTGTATACCAGTAGTAAAAATTGTGGGTGCACGTAACCCCAATATATTCTTTGAATTCCCAGTCAGACAATGGCACTATATACCAGTAGTAAAAATTGTGGGTGCACGTAACCCCAATATATTCTTTGAATTCCCAGTCAGACAATGGCACTGTATACCAGTAGTAAAAATTGTGGGTGCACGTAACCCCAATATATTCTTTGAATTCCCAGTCAGACAATGGCACTGTATACCAGTAGTAAAAATTGTGGGTGCACGTAACCCCAATATATTCTTTGAATTCCCAGTCAGACAATGGCACTGTATACCAGTAGTAAAAATTGTGGGTGCACGTAACCCCAATATATTCTTTGAATTACCAGTCAGAAACTGGCACTATATGGCAGTAGCAAGAAATGAGGGTATTTGTAACCCCAATATATTCTTTGAATTCCCAGTCAGACAATGGCACTGTATACCAGTAGTAAAAATTGTGGGTGCACGTAACCCCAATATATTCTTTGAATTCCCAGTCAGAAACTGGCACTATATGGCAGTAGCAAGAAATGAGGGTATTTATAACCCCAATATATTCTTTGAATTCCCAGTCAGACACTGGCACTATATGGCAGTAGCAAGAAATGAGGGTATTTGTAACCCCAATATATTCTTTGAATTCCCAGTCAGAAACTGGCACTGTATACCAGTAGTAAAAATTGTGGGTGCACGTAACCCCAATATATTCTTTGAATTCCCAGTCAGACAATGGCACTATATACCAGTAGCAAGAAATGAGGGTATTTATAACCCCAATATATTCTTTGAATTCCCAGTCAGACAATGGCACTGTATACCAGTAGTAAAAATTGTGGGTGCACGTAACCCCAATATATTCTTTGAATTCCCAGTCAGAAACTGGCACTATATGGCAGTAGCAAGAAATGAGGGTATTTATAACCCCAATATATTCTTTGAATTACCAGTCAGAAACTGGCACTATATGGCAGTAGCAAGAAATAAGGGTATTTGTAACCCCAATATATTCTTTGAATTCCCAGTCAGACAATGGCACTGTATACCAGTAGTAAAAATTGTGGGTGCACATAACCCCAATATATTCTTTGAATTCCCAGTCAGAAACTGGCACTGTATACCAGTAGTAAAAATTGTGGGTGCACGTAACCCCAATATATTCTTTGAATTCCCAGTCAGACAATGGCACTATATACCAGTAGCAAAAATTGTGGGTGTATATAGCCCCAATTCTATTGCTAGGGGACTTGCAGGGTATTTCTGATGTGAAGGTGGGGGGGCACACCGTTGGAACGGTGATTTGGGGTGTATATATGGGGTATACGGGAATACACTGTCAGTGTGTTCCATTCAGGATCCTGGGAAAGCTGGGTTGCGGCGATTGAGCCCGTCAGTGCCACGTTACACTGACAAGCTTCTCCCTGGAATTGAAGTTATATGTAAGCCCAATATATTCTTTGAATTCCCAGTGAGACAATGGCACTATATGGCAGTAGCAAAAATAGTGGGTGTATATAGCCCCAATTCTATTGCTAGGGGACTTGCAGGGTATTTCTGGGGTGAAGGTGGGGGGGCACACCGTTGGAACGGGTATCGGGGGTATATATCGGGTATACGGGAATACACTGACAGTGTATTCCATTCAGGATCCTGGGAAAGCTGGGTTGCGGCGATTGAGCCCGTCAGTGCCACGTTACACTGACAAGCTTCTCCCTGGAATTTAGCTCTTACAAGAGCTGTTGTGGTTGTCTTCTCCTTCCTATCCTAGCCTGTCCCTGCCTACCCAGAATCTAAGCCCTAGCTAGCTGGACGGAAACCTCCGTCCTCGGTGAATTGCAAGCTCAGAATGACGCGAACCTGGGCGGCGCTGTTCTTTTAAATTAGAGGTCACATGTTTTCGGCAGCCAATGGGTTTTGCCTACTTTTCTCAACGTCACCGGTGTCGTAGTTCCTGTCCCACCTACCCTGCGCTGTTATTGGAGCAAAAAAGGCGCCAGGGAAGGTGGGAGGGGAATCGAGTAATGGCGCACTTTACCACGCGGTGTTCGATTCGATTCGAACATGCCGAACAGCCTAATATCCGATCGAACATGAGTTCGATAGAACACTGTTCGCTCATCTCTAATCGAGACTCATCAGACCAGGCAACGTTTTTCCAATCTTCAATTGTCCAATTTCGATGAGCTTGTGCAAATTGTAGCCTCAGTTTCCTGTTCTTAGCTGAAAGGAGTGGCACCCGGTGTGGTCTTCTGCTGCTGTAGCCCATCTGCCTCAAAGTTCGACGTACTGTGCGTTCAGAGATGCTCTTCTGGCTACCTTGGTTGTAATGGGTGGCTATTTGAGTCACTGTTGCCTTTCTATCAGCTCGAACCAGTCTGGCCATTCTCCTCTGACCTCTGGCATCAACAACGCATTTCCGCCCACAGAACTGCCGCTCACTGGATGTTTTTTCTTTTTCGGACCATTCTCTGTAAACCCTAGAGATGGTTGTGCGTGAAAATCCCAGTAGATCAGCAGTTTCTGAAATACTCAGACCAGTCCTTCTGGCACCAACAACCATGCCACGTTCAAAGGCACTCAAATCACCTTTCTTCCCCATACTGATGCTCGGCTTGAACTGCAGGAGATTGTCTCGACCATGTCTACATGCCTAAATGCACTGAGTTGCCGCCATGTGATTGGCTGATTAGAAATTAAGTGTTAACGAGCAGTTGGACAGGTGTACCTAATAAAGTGGCCGGTGAGTGTATTTCATATGAAACGGAAACAAGAAATGTTACTACTACCCTATCGCCTTGTATTGTGACATACATAGTCATTGTAGATATTAATGTAATCACCCCCTCCCCAACCTCACAGTACAGCATTTCCTTCCTCTCGGCCCTAAAATATAAGAACTTCTCACCGTTCCTGCCATTTGCTACCAAGTTTTTCTGTTTTCCTCGATACTATGAGGAAATTTCTTGCTATTGAAATGCTAATGGAAGAGTAAACTGCATAATAATACAGCATCCCCTATGGGCCCATGTATAATTTACACATAAAATGAAATCACACATGCCCCTTGTTTCATAGCATATTTGTTTAATTGTCTTTTCTTAAAAAGCTTTTTCAATTAATTTTCAATATTTAAAAAAGGAATAAAAATGTCAGTTTATCTGTGTACCTGATAATTAATTACAGATTTGGGAATAATTATGTAATCTATTAACGCAGTTCTGTCCATCTCAGGCATATGTATCCATGGCTGTATTCAATGTGTTACTTCGGGTTTTGAATGTAATGTCAATTTTTAACATGAATAAATGCTTTTTTTTCAGTAACAGCGCCACTCTTGTCTTTGTGTCTGTGACTGGTATTGCAGCTAAGTTCTTATCACAGTAATGCAGTACCTGATGCAGCCACATGAATAAGGGTGGAGCTGTTGTAAGCAAATAATATGTTGCTCTTTTAAAATATCGCACAACTCCCCTTAACAAAAGTTTGAGTATTGATATAATAGTGCCAGATTATGAACAAGGCAAATGCCTGAAGACTGGTAGTGTCAGCAAAGCAGAAATTAATATCATTATAGTAAACCAAGAGGTTTCAGCATCTGTGACTTTAAAAAGTATAAATATTGCAGTATTGCAATACTGCTGTCCTATGTAAAACCTCTATTAGGAAAATATGATATCAGAGATGATTGTACCAAATTAGTACAAACTAAGGTTCTGCTGCTTTTCGCAAACTGCCTAGAATACACATATTTGTAATGATTGGATTGGCAGAACTAGGGAGTATCTTCATTCTACCTATAGTGTGCTGGTCGTTAGCCTACAGTTCAGATGTATAGCAACATGTGCTACTCATTGCTGCAATTAAAAACTGTGTACAGTGTAAACCCAGCCTGAGGGTAAGTTCATACAGGGTTTTTCGGTCGAGAACCTGAGGCGGAGGCCACCTCAGGTTCTGGACCAAAAACCGGGTAGCCGCGACTGAAAGCCGGTGTACTGCACTGACATCCAGTCGCGCACTCCACTCCGGATTAGGCTCAATGAATGGGCCGAGTCCGGAGGAGGGAGCATCTTCAGGCCAAATCGCGAGGCGAAACGGCCTGAAGAATGAGCATCTCGCTTCTTTATCTGGGAGCCGGAAAACAAACCAGATCCCCGAAAAAAGAACTGAAATCAATGAGAGCCGTCTTTTTGGTCAAGATTGTGAAGTGGATACGGCCTCAAAATCCTTATCAAAAAACTCTGTGTGAACTTACCCTAAACCTGCAAATAGGATCAACTAAGAAAACTCAAGTTATGCACTGCTGCATTCACAATTGGGGTAAAACACTTCTGCTCAGAATCTGTGGGGTCTCAGCAATTTTCAGCAAGTTATCCACTATCCTATGGGTAGAGGATAAATATTGCTGGTGGTATAACATAAGAAAACTCACCTGAACTTTATCTGACACATCAGATCCTCAACATCTGACAGCTCAGATTTCCTGGATGTGACAATTCAACTCTAATTCAGCTAATGTTATGTTCATACTAGTGTCGACTGTCTGTTTAAAGGGATTCTGCTAGAGATGAGCGAACACTAAAATGTTCGAGGTTCGAAATTCAATTCGAACAGCCGCTCACTGTTCGAGTGTTCGAACGGGTTTCGAACCCCATTATAGTCTATGGGGAACATATACTCGTTAAGGGGGAAACCCAAATCCGTGTCTGGAGGGTCACCAAGTCCACTATGACACCCCAGGAAATGATACCAACACCCTGGAATGACACTGGGACAGCAGGGGAAGCATGTCTGGGGGCATAAAAGTCACTTTATTTCATGGAAATCCCTGTCAGCTTGCGATTTTCGCAAGCTAACTTTTCCCCATAGAAATGCATTGGCCAGAGCTGATTGGCCAGAGTACGGAATTCGACCAATCAGCGCTGGCTCTGCTGGAGGAGGCGGAGTCTAAGATCGCTCCACACCAGTCTCCATTCAAGTCCGACCATAGACTCCGCCTCCTCCGGCAGAGCCAGCGCTGATTGGTCGAATTCCGTACTCTGGCCAATCAGCGCTGGCCAATGCATTCCTATGGATTCCTATATTCACACTCCGCTCTGCTACATCACACACTCGGCTCTGCTACATCAGATGGGCTGACCGGCACATCAGATGTAGCAGAGCCGAGTGTGCACACTCGGCTCTGCTACATCACACACTCGGCTCTGCTACATCAGATGGGCTGACCGGCACATCAGATGTAGCAGAGCCGAGTGTGCACACTCGGCTCTGCTACATCACACACTCGGCTCTGCTACATCAGATGGGCTGACCGGCACATCAGATGTAGCAGAGCCGAGTGTGCACACTCGGCTCTGCTACATCACACACTCGGGTCTGCTACATCAGATGGGCTGACCGGCACATCAGATGTAGTAGAGCCAAGTGTGCATCAGATGTAGCAGAGCCGAGTGTGCATCAGATGTAGCAGAGCCGAGGGTGCACTAGAACCCCTGTGCAAACTCAGCTCACGCTAATAGAATGCATTGGCCAGCGCTGATTGGCCAGAGTACGGAATTCGACCGATCAGCGCTGGCTCTGCTGGAGGAGGCGGAGTCTAAGATCGCTCCACACCAGTCTCCATTCAGGTCCGACCTTAGACTCCGCCTCCTCCGGCAGAGCCAGCGCTGATTGGCCAAAGGCTGGCCAATGCATTCCTATGCGAATGCAGAGACTTAGCAGTGCTGAGCCAGTTCTGCTGAACTACACCATGTGCCAGTCAGCCCATCTGATATAGCAGAGCCGAGTGTGCACACTCGGCTCTGCTACATCAGATGGGCTGACCGGCACACGGTGTAGTTCAGCAGAACTGGCTCAGCACTGCTACCAATAGGAATGCATTGGCCAGCCTTCGGCCAATCAGCGCTGGCTCTGCCGGAGGAGGCGGAGTCTAAGGTCGGACCTGAATGGAGACTGGTGTGGAGCGATCTTAGACTTCGCCTCCTCCAGCAGAGCCAGCGCTGATTGGTCGAATTCCGTACTCTGGCCAATCAGCGCTGGCCAATGCAATGACAGGGATGACAGGGATTTCCATGCAATCAGCCCATCTGATATAGCAGAGCCGAGTGTGTGATGTAGCAGAGCCGAGTGTGCACACTCGGCTCTGCTACATCTGATGTGCCGGTCAGCCCATCTGATATAGCAGAGCCGAGTGTGTGATGTAGCAATGCCGAGTGTGCACACTCGGCTCTGCTACATCTGATGTGCCGGTCAGCCCATCTGATGTAGCAGAGCCGAGTGTGTGATGTAGCAATGCCGAGTGTGCACACTCGGCTCTGCTACATCTGATGTGCCGGTCAGCCCATCTGATATAGCAGAGCCGAGTGTGTGATGTAGCAGAGCCGAGTGTGAATATAGGAATCCATAGGAATGCATTGTCCAGCGCTGATTGGCCAGAGTACGGAATTCGACTAATCAGCGCTGGCTCTGCCGGAGGAGGCGGAGTCTAAGGTCGGACCTGAATGGAGACTGGTGTGGAGCGATCTTAGACTCCGCCTCCTCCAGCAGAGCCAGCGCTGATTGGCCAGAGTACGGAACTTGACCAATCAGCGCTGTCCAATGCATTCCTATTGGAAAAAGTTTATGTCACAAAAATCACAATTACACACCCGATAGAGCCCCAAAAAGTTATTTTTAATAACATTTCTACCTAAATAAAGGTTATCCCTAGCTATCCCTGCCTGTACAGCTATCCCTGTCTCTTAGTCACAAAGTTCACATTCTCATATGACCCGGATTTGAAATCCACTATTCGTCTAAAATGGACGTCACCTGATTTTGGCAGCCAATGACTTTTTCCGATTTTTTTCGATGCCTCCGGTGTCGTAGTTCCTGTCCCACCTCCCCTGCGCTGTTATTGGTGCAAAAAAAGCGCCAGGGAAGGTGGGAGAGGAATCAAATTTTTTTGGAATTTGCCACGTGATGTTCGATTCGAATCGAACACATCGAACAGCCTGATATCCGATCGAACATGTGTTCGATAGAACACTGTTCGCTCATCTCTAGATTCTACCATTAAACTACCTTTTTTTCTAATGAACACGTCGGAATAGCCTTAAGAAAGGCTATTCGTCTCCTACCTTTAGACGTGGTTTCCGCCGCACTGTTCTGTAGAAATACCGGTTTTAACCAGTATGCAAATGAGCTCTCCGCAGCAATGAGGGCGGGCCCCAGTGCTGAAACACCGATGAGCGCGTCCCCATTGCTGCCCAGAGCTATTTCCTGCGCCACCTCTTCTTCTTCTTCTGTAGCAACTCCGCCTCTTCTGGCTTCTCTTGCTCTTGTAGTTCTATACAGGAGCATAGAGAGGCCACCCCATTTTGGACTGGCCTCTCTATGCTCCTGTATAGAACTACAAGAGCAAGAGAAGCCAGAAGAGGCGGAGTTGCTGCAGAAGAAGGAGGCGGCGCAGGAAAGAGCTCTGGGCAGCAATGGGGACGCGCTCATCGGCATTCAGCGCTGGGGCCCGCCCTCATTGCTGCGGAGAGCTCATTTGCATAGTGGTTAAAACTGATATTTCAACGGAACGGCGCGGCGGAGACCACGTCTAAAGGTAGGAGACGAATAGCCTTTCTTAAGGCTATTCCGACGTGGTAATTAGAAAAAAAAGTAGTTTAATGGTAGAATCCCTTTAAGTCCTACAACAACGGTAACACACGGAGTACATTGGACCCCATTGACTGTAATGGTATCTTTCTGGTGTACGTCATTATAAAACTGAAATATGAGAAGGAAAAAGTCCTCCATGCAGGACTTTTTACTCCGCAGATTTTCAGAGGACAATGTGACATAGACTCCAATCGAGACAAAGTACAGATGAGGATGTAGCCTTAGCTCTGTTACAACTGAAAACTCAGGTCTTTTATGACCAAAAATTCATCTTTGCTAAATTGAAAAACCAGCGGTCCTACATCTGATAACCCAGTTATTCTTAACTAAGAGCTCAATACTACTAAAGGACATCTGAAAACTTAGTTCTGTAATATCTGACAACTCAGTCCTGCTAGACCTGATTCATCTCTGCTACATTTCTAAAATTTAACAGGACACCTTCATCTGATGATGTCTCAGGTCTACAGCATCTACAACTAATCTCTGCTACATCTGACAACTCAACTATCCAACACCTCAAATCAGCTCTGCTACATCTGAAAACCTTGGTCTATTACATCTGACAACTCATCTCTGCTAAGTCTGAAAACTCAGCTAAACTAGATCTGAAAACTCAGCTCCACAACGTCTGACAACTCCGTAGCTCTACTACACCTGAAAACCCATCTTTGCTACCTTTACCAATTTAGCCAGCTATTCTACATCAGCAAACCTAGCCCTGCTACATCTGACAACTCTTCATTATCCGAGACTCCGAAATCCTAATTTACTGAGTTAAAACAAACCAATTACATGTTTCCAACAAACTTCATTGTATTTGTCTCGGCGATGAGATCCCAGCTCCACGTTTAAAGATCTATCAAATGGTTCCTTCTTTTATGAGGCGACATAAAATGACGAGCCGTCCTGAGGTGATAGGAGGACGATCACACGGCTCAGAACTAGAAGTTTATCTGTGGAGTAGAAGACTCTTTAGAGGGTTTTAATCAGCCCCCGCGCCCTGACTGGCGCCCCTTTACTGTGTGTGTTCCTTAATTAGGAGGCTTTATGAATTGACTAGATAGTGATCTATTCAAGGATTTATCCGAATTCTCCTACAAGTTAATCACACCTGAAATGTATATGTAAATGAAGGTGGAAGGAGCCTCTAATCACATGTAAGCAGTAAAACCAAGGCGAAGTGGCATATTTATAATGGCATAAAAAGGAATATTAAATTAATGATCATTATAGTTAAGTGGTAAGATAAAAATCAAGGAGGCCGGGTACCAAGGTGCCACTTCTCCGGTAATGTATGTACAGGAAAGATTCACTATCAGCTCTTTAGTGGAGATTACCAATTTTTATATAAATGTAATGTTTGGCAAGACCCATATTTCGATATATTAAAGGGGTTCTCCAGGATCAGAGGAGAGGCTCTGTGGGTTGTTTTTTTTTGCTATAAAATAGCTTTACTTTTTTTGAAGCTAAGACTTACTGTCGGGGGTCCAAAAGAGGAAAAATATCTGCTATGCCTACCACCTCTAACCCCCATCTGTGTCCTCTTTATTCCTATCAATTTCCACCCCGTCCCTTAGTGCCGTCACACAGTATCATGGCCTTTTAGTATACCTGACACCATATAATGTCTCCCTAGTACGCCCATACTGTAGACCAGGGGTCCTCAAACTTTTTAAACAGTGGGCCGGAGACAGAGCAGGTCGCACAGACATCGGGAGCGGTGCCCTCCAATAGGTAAAGTGAAGTGCGCTCCATGGACTGGCCCGAGCTCCCCAGGAGCTTCATTATAAATGCACGCCTGCCGGCGTTGTCGGCGGGGCCAGACAGAAGTGCTTGGCGGGACGCATGTGGCCCTCGGGGCCACAGTTTAAGGACCCCTGCTGTAGACCCTCACAAAGTTTAATGCCCCTTCCTTGTGCCCCCATATGGTATAATGCTTCCTCTATATCACCCCTGCTGGTTCAAGCTGCTGAGAAGTGGGACCCTTAGTTCACATCTGCGTTTGGTAATCCAAGTGGAGACCTCGCGGCAAGCACACGGACCCCATTATAGTCTATAGGGATCTGTGTGCTTTCACTGCATGCCGCTTGCAAATGCATTCGGTAGTCTATTCGGGTGCGTCCCCATGCGGACTCCCCAAACAGATTACCAGACGCAGATGTGAACGATGCCTGACAGTGGCTGATGATGAAGAAAGGAGCGAAAGCCAGAACATACCCAGTGCGACTGCACACAAAATTTGTAATTGTCCCACTGAGCCTTGTAGTGTTGGAGGTATGGCGACAATACCCGGCTGCAAATGGGAGAAAGCAGATTCCTTTTTTTCAATCCTGAAACATTTTTTCTTAAAAACACCATTTCTGGAAAAAAAAAGCAGCATTCTTCATTGTGTTTTTGCTGCATTTTTCTCTGCGTTTTTATTTCCTTTATTAAAACTATAGGCTTTGTTTCCATAGCTAAAACTGACATCCTGCTTTATTAAAAAATGCAGCTTTTCCAGAATGTTTTTTTCCTGCAATGTGTGGATGGGATTAGCCAGAATCTCATTCACTTTGCTGGTACTGTAAAACGCTGTGTTTTTTTATGCTGCGTTTCTACGTTGTTTCCACAATGTGGGGCCTCAGCCTAAAATGAAATTGACAACTAGGTGGTACCATTCCCTTTCTCAATGGCAGGTGTTCCTACATATTCTGACACTGTCCAAAGCTGACAATGTCAGACTGTTTGCAATGTCTCAGTAGCTTACCTGACGAAAACTCACTTGTGATGTCACAATAACTTACACCGTTCTGATGTCACAGCAGGTGAATTCATGGGGCATTATTAATTTATATATTTACATATGATTATTTGCTATTTTGCATATATATTTGCTATTAATTTGTGACACATTAATTATATTTTCTGCTGCGACCTCCACCCCCTTTAATTTATGTGTTTTTAATTGGATTTTTTTCTTAGATTATTACATTAATAAAGTATTTATTTTGCATTGTTTAATATTTCTCATTTTGGAAGAATTATTTGTAGGGTTTGTTTGCATTGTGTATATTTACTTTGTAGTATTTTCCTGTTGATAGAAAATTGTTGGTAAAAATATTTAGTTTTAAATTGACACCTTGGAAAAAGAATCTTGGTGATCAATGCAGAACTTTTTTTTTTAGGTGGGGGAAAGGTGGTATTATTTATTCATACCTACTGTGGGGAAGGTAGCAGCAATGGTGCGGACCCAACCAGTCAGAGACAGGGACACAAGATCTGGTATAAACTGGTTTATTTGGAAAAACAGCTAAATAAATAAACCTTTACTTCAAATACAGAATAAGCAAATAAAATACAGCCTTAACTCTAGACAAAAATGTCAAACAAAACCCTGTTTGTCCGAGCACTAACTAAACAGTAACGAAAAACTAACTGTACGTGTGGCTTACTACCAACCACACGAATAAAGTAGTACAGTACCATGGCAACAGACTCAGTATTTCAGGACAGACCCAGGCTCCTCTTCTGACTCCCAGGATCTGCCCTGATCCCAGGATCTGTCAGCTCTCCTGTGTGGTGTAGTATGGAGGATCTGTCAGCTCTCCTGTGTGGTGTAGTATGGAGGATCTGTCAGCTCTCCTGTGTGGTGTAGTATGGAGGATCTGTCATCTCTCCTGTGTGGTGTAGTATGGAGGATCTGTCAGCTCTCCTGTGTGGTGTAGTATGGAGGATCTGTCAGCTCTGCTGTGTGGTGTAGTATGGAGGATCTGTCATCTCTCCTGTGTGGTGTAGTATGGAGGATCTGTCAGCTCTCCTGTGTGGTGTAGTATGGAGGATCTGTCAGCTCTGCTGTGTGGTGTAGTATGGAGGATCTGTCAGCTCTCCTGTGTGGTGTAGTATGGAGGATCTGTCAGCTCTGCTGTGTGGTGTAGTATGGAGGAGCTGTCAGCTCTCCTGTGTGGTGTAGTATGGAGGATCTGTCAGCTCTCCTGTGTGGTGTAGTATGGAGGATCTGTCAGCTCTGCTGTGTGGTGTAGTATGGAGGAGCTGTCAGCTCTCCTGTGTGGTGTAGTATGGAGGATCTGTCAGCTCTCCTGTGTGGTGTAGTATGGAGGATCTGTCAGCTCTGCTGTGTGGTGTAGTATGGAGGAGCTGTCAGCTCTCCTGTGTGGTGTAGTATAGAGGATCTGTCAGCTCTCCTGTGTGGTGTAGTATGGAGGATCTGTCAGCTCTGCTGTGTGGTGTAGTATGGAGGAGCTGTCAGCTCTCCTGTGTGGTGTAGTATGGAGGAGCTGTCAGCTCTCCTGTGTGGTGTAGTATAGAGGATCTGTCAGCTCTCCTGTGTGGTGTAGTATAGAGGATCTGTCAGCTCTCCTGTGTGGTGTAGTATGGAGGATCTGTCAGCTCTGCTGTGTGGTGTAGTATGGAGGATCTGTCAGCTCTCCTGTGTGGTGTAGTATGGAGGATCTGTCAGCTCTGCTGTGTGGTGTAGTATGGAGGAGCTGTCAGCTCTCCTGTGTGGTGTAGTATGGAGGATCTGTCAGCTCTCCTGTGTGGTGTAGTATGGAGGATCTGTCAGCTCTGCTGTGTGGTGTAGTATGGAGGAGCTGTCAGCTCTCCTGTGTGGTGTAGTATAGAGGATCTGTCAGCTCTCCTGTGTGGTGTAGTATGGAGGATCTGTCAGCTCTGCTGTGTGGTGTAGTATGGAGGAGCTGTCAGCTCTCCTGTGTGGTGTAGTATGGAGGATCTGTCAGCTCTCCTGTGTGGTGTAGTATGGAGGATCTGTCAGCTCTGCTGTGTGGTGTAGTATAGAGGATCTGTCAGCTCTCCTGTGTGGTGTAGTATGGAGGATCTGTCAGCTCTGCTGTGTGGTGTAGTATGGAGGATCTGTCAGCTCTCCTGTGTGGTGTAGTATAGAGGATCTGTCAGCTCTCCTGTGTGGTGTAGTATAGAGGATCTGTCAGCTCTCCTGTGTGGTGTAGTATGGAGGATCTGTCAGCTCTCCTGTGTGGTGTAGTATGGAGGATCTGCCCTGAAGTGCAAGATCTGCAGCCTTTTATGGCCCAGTAATGAGCCCAGGATACACACCTGGGGCTGAGGCCTATTCAGGATCTTCACTGGACCACACATATATTAGAAACCTGAAGCTGAAATACTGGGACTCCAGCACTCTACCTGTCACCTTCTCACACACACTACTTATATATGATACAGAAGACTATTGTAAGTTAGTTGCACTTAGAAGAGATGGTACCTTCAAAACATTCATTAAAAGTTGATTTACCTCATAAGTGGATAGAATCTAAAGTTCTCATGCTGGCCCCCCTTATGGAGGCACACAGAGGGGGTACATTGCATCCGATGCTGTATCAAGGAGGTATAACTGTAATATGGTGCCCATAACCCTATAATACAGTAATTGTACTGTGGTGTACTATACAGGATCTGTCAGCATTCTTGTGTAGTGTAATATAGAGGATCTGTCATCTCTCCTGTGTGGTGTAGTATAGAGGATCTGTCATCTCTCCTGTGTGGTGTAGTATGTAGGATCTGTCAGCTCTCCTGTGTGGTGTAGTATGTAGGACCTGTCAGCTTTCCTGTGTAGTGTAGTATAGAGGATATGTCATCTCTCCTGTGTGGTGTAGTATAGAGGATATGTCATCTCTCCTGTGTGGTGTAGTATAGAGGATCTGTCATCTCTCCTGTGTGGTGTAGTATGGAGGAGCTGTCCACTCTCCTGTATAGTGTAGTATGGAGGACTTGTCATCTCTCCTGTGTAGTATAGTATCGAGTACTTGTCAGCTCTCCTGTATAGTGTAGTATGGAGGAGCTGTCCACTCTCCTGTATAGTATAGTATGGAGGACCTGTCAGCTCTCCTGTATAGTGTAGTATAGAGGATCTGTCAGCTCTCCTGTGTAGTATAGTATCGAGTACTTGTCAGCTCTCCTGTATAGTGTAGTATGGAGGAGCTGTCCACTCTCCTGTATAGTATAGTATGCAGGACCTGTCAGCTCTCCTGTGTAGTATAGTATCGAGTATTTGTCAGCTCTCTAGTATAAAGGATCTGTTGATCCTCCTGTGTGGTGTAATATAGAGGATCTGTCAGCTGTTCAGTGTGTTAGAATGGATCTGTAAGCCATCCTGTGTAACATGGAGGATTTTTCATTTCTCCTGTGTCGTATACTGCACAGCATGTATCTACTCTCCCGATATATCTGTTAGTAAATATTCCCATTTCCTATTATCTAATATTCTGTAGCATGTTTTCTGTTCGTACTTCTTGAGACATAAGACTAAACTTATTAATGGGGTGTGTCCTTGCAATGACAAGTGGAATGATAATTTTGCATGATCCTTGGAGTCTTTGGGTCATATGGGACACTTGAAATTACCCTAGGAAAGTGATCATGTTGTACATTTTTGTCTGAATAGCAGGGTTTGCCACTAAAAAAGTCATCTGAAAGCTGAACATTCAATGAAATGTCTACATTCAGAAGCATTTCACAAGTATCATTCAAGCAATGTATAAAATTCCCATCACAGGAGGACGGCTATGTATTTATTCAGCCTTCTACGGTTTAAATTATTACACACTCTGAAAAATTATACTGCCACATCAATGTTGTAAAAGCTCTTCATCCTATAAAAACATTATAGAAAACCAAAATTATACTTTAACTAGTGCACTTTTTACTATCTCGTAAAAGAAAGGATAAATAGAAATAGCATTCTAGGATGGATAATGCAGGTCCCGGCTGTGCCATTAGGCTAGGAGCTAGCAATTTACTCTTTTTATCTAAAATAAAATGTTAGGTTTTACATTCTTCTCATGCGGCCAAAATGGCAGACTCGATTTTGAAAATTCTACTTTTTCCATGTTGTGGTGGCCTATGGAACTGTTATGTTGGATTGACACAGGCATGTTGAGCACTTGAGTAAAGTATCACATTCAATCATTTACTGTAGTGTTGAGTGCTGGAATTTTTTTTCTAGATTTTAATATATACTATTGTAATAATACATTTGTGTTTAGCTTTTTTCTTTTTTTTTTTTTTTCAGAATTTTTGAATATTTTAAGCATAGCTCCAAGAAGTAACAAGACAAGAAAGATCAGAACTCACTGACAGTTACGTTAACACAGCAATTATACAGTATACCTTAGCTCCCTCCTCTTTTTCAGAACCCCTAAAGCAAGTATAAAGAGGAAGTATAGGAAAAGGATTTATATCTATACTACTTGGGTAGAAACACTGGGGAAAATACTGTATATGAATACTGTCCTAAATTTAGACTGCAGAAACGAATCAAGATAGGCAGAAACTGAACCAAATACTTCACAGTGATGACACATTTTGTTGTAGACACTCATCTATTTGCAGTCTTAGGCCGGGGCCCTACGTGGCATAAATGCAGCATTTTGCAGTCTCTGGATTTTAGTGATACCCATCCTCACAATTCAATCATAAATATAATAAATATGACATGACATGTGCAATGATAGAAAATGCAATCAGTAGAACTTTCAGAGCACAGGAACATTGGGTGAAGACTTGCAACCTGGAGCACAGGTATATAAGTGTCCTTCACAGATGCAGTAGCACCCTGTGGTAAGGGGTGAAGAAATCTCAACAAGATACCCGAGTGTTAACTCCAGAGATTCAGCAATAAATGAAAAACATCCAGGGCACAATAGGGGAAGTGTCCAATCCTCGAGCTAAAGTTCACACTGATTTCAAACTGTGAAAGAGCAACAAAGTGTCCACAAGTCCGGCACTGGTAATGCACACAAGGGGTTGGACATGGGGGTTGCAAAAACATCAACTTTCAGGAATACTCCAAGGAGATGCCTTGGAGGGCACAAACTTTAACTCACTCTCTTCAGCTTGCATTACACTGAGGGTTCCTCACTCCCGGTTAGAGCCCTGGTCGTCTGGGGCTTCTCAACCCCGGCTGATGCAGTGGCTTCCTTAGCCTCTGAGGGAACAAGTACTGACGGTTCTAGATGGTTTTCCACTCGAAGAGCTGGGGGTTTCCGAACTCTGAATTGATGGAACCAGGATGTAAGCAGCACTAGGCTTCGGGATACAGGACGGAAACACTGGTCTAGGTGCAGGGATAGATCCACCTGGTCTGATGATGAATAGATAAGGGGTTGTTGCAGATACACGCACTCTCAGCACCGCCAACAACTCTCGCACAAACTCCAGATCCTGGTGCATTTGCTCATACACGGCAGCAATCGTGGTAGTTTCTCACCTCGGAGGTTCGGGTTGCTTTACTGAAGGTGTTGGTAAAGGAGGGCATGAGGAATGACCACCGACAGACATTATCTCCTCCAGAAATTAGAATAGCAGTCATCACGGCGGCTGGTGGTGTAACAGCCTTTGGTTGTGATGAAGGTTCACAAGCAGCAGATACAGCCTCAGCGGACATTGTGTTGTAGGCCCAACCTGTAACAGTTGGTAACATGTGGCTAGGGACACAAAACATATAGCAGCTGACTCTGGGATGCTGCACAATGAACCCTTTCATCTGTATTAATGGAAGTGATCAATGTAGAAACTGAGTTGTCCCCCACAGATACATACATACATATACAAATATGTCCGCAGAGCCCAAAATTTGGGGGGTTCACAACTCACAAACTATTGTTATAGTCAGGGGAGTCTCTTCAGACCCCCAAGTATAATGATCAGAAAGCCAAAGGATGTGACAAACATTAAAAAAAAACATGTTAGGGGGTGTTCACACTACCGTCGGTGTCCGACATGTAGTGTCCGCTCCTAGTGTCCGGTCAAAATCTGTCACGGACACTAGGAGCGGACACTAGATGTGTCCATGACACCTGTCATTCACTTGAATGGGCATCGGGTGCGTTCTTTTGCACTCCGTGCCCGTCCTTCCCTGTCCGCAAGAGAAGATGTCCGACTTCTCAAGCGGACAGAGGAACCCTGCATGCAGACAGATTTTGAGCGGACACTAGGAGCGGACACTACATGTCGGACACCGACGGTAGTGTGAACGCTCCCTTACTTACCTCTCCCGAGCTCCGGCATCACTCCTGTTCAGTTTTCAGCCCTCTTTGATGATGTCAAAGATGTGGGTTACACAGGCGTTGGCCTTACCCAAGTGAGGTAATTGAAGAAGGCTAAAGATGGTACAGAGTCACTTCAGAGCTCAGGAGAAGTAAGTAACACTGTTTATTATGTTAACTTTCCTCCCCTGGGCCTCTGACCATCATACTCAGGGG
This sequence comes from Leptodactylus fuscus, assembly GCF_031893055.1. Classification (NCBI taxonomy): domain Eukaryota; kingdom Metazoa; phylum Chordata; class Amphibia; order Anura; family Leptodactylidae; genus Leptodactylus; species Leptodactylus fuscus. Next base: position 96,095,792 of record NC_134271.1, read on the forward strand.
TCTGCAGAAACCCTGGAGTATGATAATAGCAGACCCTGGACTATGATAATAGCAGTTTTGGTTCGGTCCTATTTGGTCTAAACCGAACCACCTTGTGTTCCAGGCCTTACTTACCAATCACTGCTCCTGCAACAGGGATCAGTAAGTAAATAGGGCCACAGCCAAGTGGCCCCCTCAGGAGCCTGGGTCCACGGCACTTGCCCGGGTAAGCCGGGGGCTAATGCCAACCCTTCAAAATAAAATAAAATGGGAGTTAAATTAAAATCTAGAAATAAATTATAAAAGTAAATAATATAATATATAAATAATAAAGTTATACCTGATGCTTGCCAGTCTACAGCATTTTCTGTATGATCATGAAACTGCCTATAGAAATCCTGCAGACAACACAGATACTAACCCCCTCCTGTTCTGTTCCATCTTCAGCTTGGAATAGACTGAGGCTGTGGGATTTAGCAAAGGTGTGGCCCTTATTAACATTTTTGTCCTATTGCAGACAGGGCTGAGGGGGAGGCTCCTGCTGCAGCTAAATTCTCTTACAGTCAGAGACAGGTCTGGGAGGAGAAGGAAGGGACATAACTGCACCCCTGAGACACATAGAGAAGATGTCTATGTATATTTTAATTGTAATATGAAACAAAATAGGAGGTGATAGATGTTAGGGCTGTTTTCTTTTTAGTGAATTTTCTGTGTTAAGTGTTCCTTATTAATTGTACAATATATTGGTGTGGGAATGATGACCTAGAAATGTGTTAGATTCTTTCAAGTTTTCTGATCCTTCTTCTCCCACTAAGTGAAATACTCAGCCTATGCTTTGCAGTGTTTGTTACGGCATATATAACTATATCATGACAGCAGAGGAGCAGTGAGGTCCCTCCGTTCTGATCTTGTACTTTTCTCATGTCCGGGGGTGTGTGCTATTCCTTTCCTCATAAGCTCTTGGTACTTAGAAGTCTTTTCTTCCCATTTATAATTTGCCTGGAGCAAGGCTTTTATCTAGACTTTTAGCCAAAAGGCACCTGCTGAAAAATGCATTGGTAGAAACTGTGCCATGGGTGGTTTTTCCCATTTGTCCAGTTACATGTCATTAAAATAAGGTCGAGCCGAGCAAAAAATAGATTTCGACAGGAAAGTGTGGCTTTCTCTAGAAAACTTTATGTAATAGGCAATTAACCCTTTTCATTGGTAGACATTTACATACGAATATTACAGAATCCTCTTTCCTATGGACTTTAGCATTGTTCCGCAAAAGAATCAAATTATTATCTTGGGTTATAGAAGATGATCTAAAAAGTCTGAAGGGGGCTTTATATGAAGACAAGAAGACCTAGAGCAAGAGAATGAGCCTTTTGAAGCATTACTGCGCATTCTTTTTTTTTTTTTATCATAGAATAAGAATATTCAGAGCTTCTAATATAAAATGAGCCTTTCAATGTCTGCCTCTCTGATACATAGAAGAATCCATCTTTTCAAAGTTAAAAAGACGGGGACAATATTCATTCAATAGACACGGCGTATTATCAATGCAAATCTATCCATTATCTTTAGAAGAAACCCAGCTTGGAAAATTATCTAACTACATCTCCAGAAGGAGAATCAGCCCAATGCTCACTGGCATCCTTCAATTTCACCTACTGCAATGGTGGTGTAAGATGGTGCAGACACATGCTTTGAATAAGGGGTTCATTTCACAGGAAAGGGTGTAAAGATGTCCTGGGCTAGTCTATCCGCTGCACTAAAGAGGAAAGCAGTGTGAATTCTGGTGTCATGTATGCATTCAACGCAGGTGAAAGACTCCAGGTGACCTGCAAGCGATGGTGTCTGGGCAGCGGTTCCATGAGGGTGGGACTTTGCAGTAGAAGTGTAGTGCCATCTGCATTGAGTGCCATATTGCCATCGCATTGCCCATGATTCTGACAGTGGCACAAAGTTTTATTTAAGAATCTAAAGGGGTTTTCTTACATTAGGCAGGATAGATGGGTTTGAGAGCTTTCGACAGGATATATCGGTCCTACAACTATATTAGTCCTTAGCTTGATTTGAGTTTGATGGAGTCCCTTTGGGTTTGGGGGTCCTGGGCAATTGCCCTGTTTGTTTCCCCACTAATGTCAGCCTTGTATGCCATAAATTTATGGTAGCGGTAAACCACAATATATAGGGCTACTAGCATTAATGTAGAACATTGAAATCTGGCAGCAGCGTCGGGAGGTATTTTTTTTTAACACTTAATGGGAAATCGGGTCTGTGTGTTTAACATATTGGTTTTTGTCTTCCTCCGGGTCAACATGGGTTTATTTAACAGTTGAACTTCAACACTCTATAAGAGTTCCACATCAGGGACCTTCTGCTAACAGGAGATACCCTGGGCTGCAACTGAAAGTGGCCATCATCATGCAAAAGATGTCTAAATGGAGTTGAGGTAGGTCACACATGTATAGGGTTTTACAAGTATTTCATGTATGTGCTGGCCTCTGGCTGTCTTTCTTGTAGATCAGGAATCAGTGGATCCCTGTTCTACCTATAGGTTGCAGTCTCCTGGGTGGGACCCCCTGTTTATAATACAGTCATGACACACATTGTAGATATGCTTAAATATATCTTTACCTAATACTGAGGGGGGTTTATGAAGATTGGCTCTTAGCATGCTAGTCTTTATAATCCCTGCACCTCTGGAGGAGCATCCTTTGGCAAGGCTTTGTCTACAGTGAAATCTTAGCTGGCATTTCCGACATCAGGCATCACAAAAATAATAATACACCATGACCCCTTTGTGGGCAGCATGAAAGAGAAGAAGTCACTTTTTTTTTTTTTTGCAAATCAAAGTCTCTAAGCGCAATTAATGGGAACTAAATTTGGTAGGGCACTTTGGTCCATGGTGATGGCAGTCATAAGCGAGGCAGTGGTCAAGAGCAGGTCAATTAAACAGGGCAGCAGTGTGGCTACCGAGCAACTCTCCTAGCACAGTCCAAGCCTGTTTGTTGCTGCAGTTGTCCTTCATTCCTGTACACCTATCATAGCCATGGGGCATGTATGAAGCTTTCTCTCTAAACCTGGGTCCATTTATCTAGTGTTGGACAAGGGATGTCAGCTAGAGTTGAAAGCTGCTTGCTTTGTCTATGTATTAAATGGACAAAGTTTTATCTAAAGTTAGACCGTTTTCTGCTTTCCTTAGCAAAATCTGCTGTTTGTAAACTTTGCTTGTTAGCAGTATATACAGATGCAGGGCTGGCTTTAGGCTATTTGGCTCTGTATAAAGAATTATGTTTTGGTGCCCCCAACCCCTTCTGTGCTATCTCATCTGTGATCTTTGACAGACTTTAAGAGCCTCTGTGCCACTTATGAAATACCCTAATTGTTCCCAAATAATAGACCAAACACTCAGATAAAATAATATACGTTGCCCAAACAATACACCATACTGTACACCCTACATATTGTCAAACAAAACAGCTGCAATGCTGCAAAAATGCTTGTGCTTTCACTGCTATTCTGCTGCGTTTTTTTGTTTCTTGCTCCTCCCCTTCCAAGCCTATGGGGAAAATATTTTAGATTAACTAATATTTTTCAAAAACACAACTTCTCCTCAGCGTTTTCCCGGAAATGTGTGGATCAAAGTAAATAAAATCTTATTCAGTCTGCTTGAACTATAAGTCTCAGGCCTCACATTGCAGAAACGCAGCCTTTTTTGTTGCAGATTTTGCTGTGGATTTTTTTTTTTTTTGAGCCAAAGCCAGGAGTGGACTAAGCAGACGTTAGAAGTATAAGAGCTTCCCATATAGTTCCCGTTCCTTTTGGCTTTGGCTCAAAAAAACGCAGCAATATCGACATCAAGAAAAAAAAACTGCCTCACATTGCAAAAATGCAGCATTTCACATAACCTACAAAGTGGATGAGAATCTGGCTAATCCCATCCACACATTACAGAAGAAAATCCATGGTGAAAAAGCTGCGCAAGATCACAGCATGTCACTTATACCTGTGGAAACGCTGATATAAAAAACACAACGTAAAAACAAAACTGCATTGTAAAACTGCTGAGCAAAATGCAATGCGTTTCCAGCACCTTTTTTTTTCACCATTTTTTTTTTGTGTTTGTGCCCTTAGCCTAAAAAACTGGTTTTTTTCCACAGTTTTTCTGAAACAGCCAAGAACTATGTTTCCCAGATAGCACACTAACCCTTTAATCCCTATTGGCCAACAGTCCCTGCTGCAAAACTCAGGAAAGGTCCTATTCCTGTCCGGTTTTGTGGTCATGCTTACTGGCCCCAATGAATGCTAGGGAGGAACACGGATGGCGTCTGTGGCGGCTCGCATATGGCCGTGTGCATGAGTCCTAAAGGTAAAACTAAACAGATTTCCAAACAAGTCCCCATAAGTACAAATAGCTGCGTTAGGTAAAAAGTGCATGATCTCTGCATGTACCATATCTTAAAGGGGGTGTCGCATAAGAAACATTCATCCTCTATCCACAGGCATGGTATTAAGTGACTGATTGCTGAGGGTCTGCGGATTGGAACCCCCATCAATCATGAGAATGGGATTCTCCAAGTCCCCTATGTGATTTCATTTCTATAGGATTGACCAACTACTGTGGGACAGACCAACAATTGTACTTATCAATCTCCATCGATCTCACGTGCACTGTTCACCCAGGAAAAAAATATTATGAGATAAGCCCTTTAATTACCTAAGTGAATACAAGCAGGTTCCCTTCAGTGGGAGTCCATATGCGGTGCATTTACTGTGGAGATAAAAGGGGTTTCTTCCTCCAAATGATGTTTTCATACAGATGACCTTTCCACTGGATAGATCATCAGCATGTAATCTGTAGGGGTTCGACACCCAGAAGCTTATGCAGATCAGCTGATCTGGCTGATCTTGTGAAACAGGCCTCAGCAGGAAGTGATTGTCTCCAAATGGTATTTTGTTCTGTTGTACCTTCAGAGTCTATTTTTTGTCTTAGGGCCAATCAAAAGACACCTTAGTGGACTAGTACAACCCTGCTCATTATGGCATGAGAAGCTGGGACCCCCAGTTCATCTGTCCTCTTGTGGTCCATTTCAACCATGGACACCTTAGTGGACTGGTCCAATCCTGCTCATTATGGCATTAGAAGCAGTGCCCACCAATTCACCAGTCCTCTTGTGGTCCACTTCAACCATGGACATATATCTCTTGTTCACTTTTAAGGAAACATGTCCAAGACAATCTGAACATCATAAAATCATCAAAAAAATTTCAGCCCTCGGCCAATTTTTTCACTTAAAAGTTCTAATCTATCTTTCCTGTCGCTGAACTATGTTGCTGTTATTTCGGAATAATTCTGAGCCACTTCTGTATGACATTAAATAAATTCCTCTCCATTAAGCTGGCATTGCCACCGATGATGATTTGAGTTTTTTTGTGTTGGCACCTATTCCTCATTCTCTGTCGCAGCTCCTGACTGCATGACATTCCACATGACATTAACAACCCTCGTTTTAGATACCAGTTCTAAAAATGCAGGAACAGAAGGGGATGGCTGGTAGAACCGGTCGTATTGCTTCTTTTTTTTTTTTTTTTACGCCTTTCTTTCTTTTTTTTTCTTTTAAAGGAGATATGGAGGAAGCGTCCTCTTTTCTTTAAAACCTAACATTGGAAACATTGGAAATTGCTGTCAGTGGCTTGAGATGGTGACATTGCCGGGGTATTTTAACCTGCTTTGCATACTGTGAATTCTTACAAGATCTGCATCATTCCTGACAGGGTCTAATTAGTGTTTCCACCCTACTTTTATATTGACTATAAGAGCAAGGAACAGATTGGAAATTTAACTAAACTCCTTTTAACCCCTTGGCTCCTGGACGACAGATAACATCAGACACCCTGGTATGCAATGCGTAGTACCCTATATCTAATAAAAATAAATTATCTGTATATGCCATAGTGTATGACATGTATGCCATATGGTAATTAGTTAGCAGTGATACCAGCTCTGTTTTATAAGTAGTGCTGTGACTCCTATGGTCTGATATCACAATTTTTCGACATACTACCAGAATATTATTTTTATATTAGAAATATTACATTTAAAGTAAACTGCAGCACTGAACCGTCAGCATGACCTTACTCAAGGGTGGTTTAGTGTCCCAAACCTGTCTGTGCCTTGTCTGTCCACCTGGGGGTCTTTACATAAACCCACCATAATGACCCTAACTTCATTGGGGAAATGTGCATATACTTGGAGCACCAGAGGTGGAGTCCTGGGTTCTTCTTTTGAAAAGTAGTCATTCTTTTGGGGTGAACAGAATTGGCATATGCAAGTTTAGTGTGCCCAGCCCTGGTGACGGCCACATGGAGACAGGATATTGTCCTGGTACTACCACAAGAGGGAGCTTAGGAATTTATGGAACACAGCTTATATATTGACCTCAATAGTATTGTAATATGCAGTAAACTTGTGCGCCCTCCTAGTGGTTATTGTAGTATGCCACAATGTTTACCTTTGTCTCTATGTAGGAGATTTGGAGTTTTGTATCAGTAAAGACAGAGCTCTGAATGCTATAAAGATATTACCAACCACATAAAGGGTAGCATGGGCACTAGGCTGCTCAAAAAGTGTCCGAGAGTCCAGGGGTAAGACTGTTTGTTATATTTACTCACCTCTCCTGGGCATCCACTTATTATTACCTGTCTTAAAAGACCTCAGAGCATAATAATACTAATTTCCGTTTAAGTGTGTTCAGACTGTCTTCACACTTCTCAACTCTCAATTCCCATCTAATAGACATGTTATATGACCTAAACAAAGGTCTTATTACCAATGTGCAAAGTAGTGACCCACCAAAGATGAAATATATGCATGCTACATATCTGTGGCCAAAGGGACAACACATTATTTATGCTGGAAAAAGATTATATTCAAATAAAGGATGGATGCCCAGAGATCCCTAACTATTTATCAGTATGGGGAACAGATAGTACTGATGCAGCCTTGATTCTACCGGTACCATGTAGCATTAGTACAATTACAATGCATCATGTACAGTATTGTAAGGAATGCATTATGGTGTTGGAGTAATACGTAACAATTATAAAATTTATAGGGGATAATGAGTGCATGAATACTTACATTAAGTCCCTGATAGAAAATGTGAATACACCTCACTTTGGCCTTCCTGGAGACTCACCTTCTCTTCCATTCCAAAAGACTGTCTTTTAAATATAAGTTATGATCAGAAAACACATCCTGTATCTCTTGGGTGTCATCCAAGACTTGGCCAAACTATAGCACATCACAGAATTTCCATTTTTATTGGATGACCTTCCATTTGAATCTCTGTCAAAGCACGTTAATGTAGCAGAAACAGTGTCCCGTGAAGGACTACCGGCATCCGCCCTATATGGTTCAGCTTTTACAGTTATAGGCACATCAAATGTTAATGTAGGCAGGACTAAAATTACCATAAAAGGGTTAGGGACAGCCAACACAGCAAAATACATTCACTATTTTATTCTATTTATTGTTTTATTTTTATTTCATTATTTGCTTGATTAGTTTAATTTTGAGATCAAGCTTTCTTACATAACAGAGACTACAGTGGGCACACAGAAGATCCACATACTCACATACAGTATATTGTACAACTCACCGGCCACTTTATTAGGTACACCATGCTAGTAACGGGTTGGACCCCCTTTTGCCTTCAGAACTGCCTCAATTCTTCGTGGCATAGATTCAACAAGGTGCAGGAAGCATTCCTCAGAGATTTTGGTCCATATTGACATGATGGCATCACACAGTTGCCGCAGATTTGTCGGCTGCACATCCATGATGCGAATCTCCCGTTCCACCACATCCCAAAGATGCTCTATTGGATTGAGATCTGGTGACTGTGGAGGCCATTGGAGTACAGTGAACTCATTGTCATGTTCAAGAAACCAGTCTGAGATGATTCCAGCTTTATGACATGGCGCATTATCCTGCTGAAAGTAGCCATCAGATGTTGGGTACATTGTGGTCATAAAGGGATGGACATGGTCAGCAACAATACTCAGGTAGGCTTTGGCGTTGCAACAATGCTCAATTGGTACCAAGGGGCCCAAAGAGTGCCAAGAAAATATTCCCCACACCATGACACCACCACCACCAGCCTGAACCGTTGATACAAGGCAGGATGGATCCATGCTTTCATGTTGTTGACGCCAAATTCTGACCCTACCATCCGAATGTCGCAGCAGAAATCGAGACTCATCAGACCAGGCAACGTTTTTCCAATCTTCAATTGTCCAATTTCGATGAGCTTGTGCAAATTGTAGCCTCAGTTTCCTGTTCTTAGCTGAAAGGAGTGGCACCCGGTGTGGTCTTCTGCTGCTGTAGCCCATCTGCCTTAAAGTTCGACGTACTGTGCGTTCAGAGATGCTCTTCTGGCTACCTTGGTTGTAACGGGTGGCTATTTGAGTCACTGTTGCCTTTCTATCAGCTCGAACCAGTCTGGCCATTCTCCTCTGACCTCTGGCATCAACAACGCATTTCCGCCCACAGAACTGCCGCTCACTGGATGTTTTTTCTTTTTCGGACCATTCTCTGTAAACCCTAGAGATGGTTGTGCGTGAAAATCCCAGTAGATCAGCAGTTTCTGAAATACTCAGACCAGCCCTTCTGGCACCAACAACCATGCCACGTTCAAAGGCACTCAAATCACCTTTCTTCCCCATACTGATGCTCGGTTTGAACTGCAGGAGATTGTCTTGACCATGTCTACATGCCTAAATACACTGAGTTGCCGCCATGTGATTGGCTGATTAGAAATTAAGTGTTAACGAGCAGTTGGACAGGTGTACCTAATAAAGTGGCCGGTGAGTGTATATACTACAAGCATCTACGCAAGCTATTTTGCAGTCAAGGATGCTGCCATCGGCACAGTCAATAATTAGAGCAACAATCCCATTGGAAACCAGAAGCTTTTGCCTAGAAATGGCACTTGATCCTTAATGTTATAGCTCAATGAAAACCCATTATAGAAATTACAATAATAGTACCCTATCAGGGATGGAACCTATGGTAGCAGGAAGTTTTTGCCTACAGCCTTGAATCTTAGAATTCATGTGACTTGCAGATATCTTGGTAGGCACACGATTTAAGCAAGTGACAGACAATAACCCTCTCTTTGCATCTTTAGACAACCAATGTTCTGAGTCCTGAGACACTCATTCACTGATAAATGAGGTCCTTGAGAAGAATGAGCTCCAAACTTTGCCCAATGTGACTGGTGTGTCAACTCTGGTATGAGAGGTGAAGCCCATAGGGGAGAATGCTCTGGAACCATGAACAGTTTAAGAGTCATGGATTCAACATGCTCCAGATTCACAAGGTACAATGGATACTGCATCAAAGGGTGCTGCAATGCCAGTAGAGAGGAACTCTGTCCACGAGAGCAAAAGACTGTGGAGCAACAAAACCAACTGGTGGTGCTGAATGAAGAGCTACTTCAATGCAGAGATGGAGCCCACAGGGCAGATACTGTTGTCCACTAAAGAAGTGTATCAGGTTGCGACATGGATGCATGAAAGGAAGGGGCACTTTGAGACTAAGAAGACTCTTGCTTGGCTGCAGAGGTCCTCCTACTACCTGGAACTGCTGGACACATTGGAGGCTGCAGGAGTTGTCAAAATTGACACTGGCAATGGGAGTGGATTAGAAGGAACAGGTGCTGCCGATATGTATGACAAGTCCAGTTTGTTTGTTTTTTTTAATGGACTACCTATCTGTGGGGGACTACAAGTTTGCTCTGGCCCTTCCCACCAAGGGTCAGAGTTACCTAACCAGGCCCTGTCAAAAAACTTGACACTCCTCTAGGGTTTCTCCATACTGTTCCATTCAGATCAGAGGTCCTGTTTTGAAGGATGAATGATACACAAGCTGTGTACAGTATACCAAATACAGAAGAGGAGCTCCAATCCACATCACTCCCAAGGGAATTGTGGTTGTGAGAGCGTGAATTGGTCTCTTTTGCAGCTGCAATCCATGAGAGTCTATGTACTATGTGCTGCCTGAAGAAGATTTGGAGGCCACTCATGTGGTGCACCACAACTTTTTGCACTCTTGTAACTTTATGTGGCGTCCAAAGGACCCACCAGAATATAAAAGAATGAAGGCTACTGGGTCATGCTTCCTACAAAACCTCTGACAGTATTACCAAAGGACCCTGAAAGATGTGCCCTCAGATGGAGGAGACTCGGAAAGAATGGTTGAGAAGCTGCTAGCCCTGAGACTTTCACAGTACAAAATTTCCATAGTGCATCAGCAAGGTATAGGGGCTTTACCCTCGGTGTGGAAGTCACCAGAATGGCAACTTTTAACCCAGGGGGACATATATCCATCAGCCAACCCTCTAGGTGGCGCTGTCTGTATCACTACTGGTGGATTAAAGCGTGAAGTTTCAGAGGGCAGTGTCTGTGGAACGCGTATAAGAATCAGCAGTAGGCATGCACTAGAGTTTGCAACCAGACAATGGGGAAGACCGAAGAGGCCAACTGCAGCAGGCCCATTACCAGTTGTTTGCTGTTTCCCTTCTATCTTTCTCCCCCTTTCTTCCTTTCTATGTTTTCTCTTCCGTCAACACTTTGACTTTCCCTCCCATTTCCTTCCTTCCTCCTTCCTCCAACCTTTTCTTTCCTATTATTTGCTTTTTGCTTTTCAACCGGAAACTATGGGACAATATAAAACTTGTAAATTCAACAAATTTTCCACACCGTCCTTATAAAAGCTGAGTAAGATGAACGCTTGTCCTTTCTCAGTCACATGCGCAGTAATTTGGGTTTACACAATTTAGTTTATTGAAGGTGAACCCTGTTCTGTCTGCATTCCAGGACTGAAGAGAAGAAAAGATTGGGATTACCGCCAGAAAGAGATGAACTGATGCAGTCTGTCAACAAACCCTCAGGTAACAGTGTCATAATTTATAAATCCGACCAACAATGGGACAGTAATTATGGATAGGAGGTTTTCTTCCCACTATGGAGCCTGTTTAAGTAAACGAAGATCTCCTAAGCCCAAGAAGTGGCTGCTCGCTTCAAAACAAAGACTTAAATGATACGGGAAAGTGCACAGGAAGTCGTGGCCCCAAGAACTAAGGCTGTTGGGACTTGCAGATCTGGCTCAATGGTTTTACTAGGACAGCGTGCCGCCAGGACACTCAACAAGATATTATATGATTAAGGCCCAGACTTGTATTCCTGAAAGGACATGCAAGGAACAACTGTGTTTTTTTTCTTGGTAGACAAAAGTAAGTCTGCTCTGCTTCACTGGAAACTTAGGGAAAATATGACTATGGCTGTGTATATATATATATATATATATATATATATATATATATATATATATATATATATTTCCTCATAAATTCCAAGAATGAACTGCTACTTAAATTGGCTACACGTTAAAACAACTGTCCCTTGTTACTGTTGGGTATGAGTGCCTGTAACTCCCCTCTCCACAACGCTCCCTGCATTTTAAGTCCCTTGTGTGAGGAAAGAACATTACAAATCTTTGCTATTGTCATTACTATAGATAGTAATCTGATATTGGTGACATATACAGTGATTTAGAACCTAGCTGATTCGTAAGTGGTTTTTCCATTATTTTAATAAAATGGTCCATTACTTTTGTGAACACCACTCCTGACCATGGCCTTTGTCTGCCATTACAATCAAGTGAATAAGGATGAACTACAATACCAGACAACCGTACAGCAGTACTATTTCTAAAAAGGAAGATCAACTGGTGTCTAAGTCAAGGTTTAAGAATTCACCCCACCAGGACCCTGAAACTAAGGTTGGTAGCTGTTGAGTGGACATAGTTCAGGTTTCCAAGATTGATGGCCTATCAGATTACCAGTACCAAGGCAATACAGGAGAATAGTGCTGCTTGCTGTTACGGTTCTGTGTATATAAATAATATTTTAACCCCTTAGCGACCCTTGACGTAACTGTACGTCATGGGTCGCATGGGGATGTATAGAGCGAGCTCACACGCTGAGCTCGCTCCATACACGGCAGATGCCGGCTGTATAATACAGCCAGGACCTGCCAATAACAGCAGCGGTCGGTGCCCGAGCCGATCGCTGCTGTTAACCCTTTACACACTGCGGTCAAACGCGACCGCAGCGTGTAAACAGCGCAGGCGGCATGGGCGCCGCCATATTTCCCCGATCGCCGCCCTCCTGAACGTCACATGAGGGCGGTGATCGGTTGCTATGACAGCCGGAAGCCTATTGAAGGCTTCCAGGCTTGTCTCTGCCCGAGATCTATTAGACGATGCCAGAGGCATCGTCTAATAGAAGTGCTGGGATTCTGCTATTCACTGCAGTACTGTAGTATTGCAGTGAATAGTATGAGCGATCAGACCCCCTAGGTTTCAAGGTACCCAAGGGGTCTGATCATAAATGTAACAGAAGAAAAAAAAAAAGTTTTTAAAAGTATTAAAAAAATAAAAAAAATATAAAAGTTCAAATCACCCCCCTTTCCCTAGATTAGCTATAAAAGTGATTAAAGAACATTAAACATAAACATATTAGGTATCCCCGCGCTCCAAAATGCCCGAACTATTAGAATATTAAAACATTTATCCCGTACTGCGAACGGCGTAGCGGCAAAAAAAATAAAAACAGCCAAAAAGCGTTTTTTTCAACACTTTGCCTCCTATAAAAAATTGAATAAAAAGTGATCAAACCATCAGATCTTTCCCCAAATGGTATCAATAGAAACGTCATCTTGTCCCGCATAAAAAGACACCACAACCAGCTCCATACATGGAAATATGAAAAAGTTACAGGTGTTAGAACATGATGACACAAAAATTTTTTTCTATTTTGCAAAGTTTATCATTTTTTTTAAAAGTATCAAAACATTTCAAATACTATATAAATTTGGTATCACCGCATTCGTACTGACACGTAGAACACAGGTAACATGTCATTTGTACCAAACAGTGAACGCTGTAAAAATTAAACCCATAAGAAAATGGCGCAAATGCATTTTTTCTCCAATTGCACCTCATTCTGAATTTTTTTCCAGCTTCCCAGTACATTGCACAGCATATTGAATGATGCCATTACAAAGTACAATTTGTCCCGCAAACAATAAGCCATCATGTGACTCTGTGAACTGAAAAATGAAAAAGTTATGGCTCTTGAAATGTGAGGAGGGAAAAACGAAAATGCGAAACCAAAAAATGGCCTGGTCCTTAAGGGGTTAATCAACAGAACCTCTAGTCTGCAAGACACTGCAGCGAGGTCCACAGGCCCAATGGTGGGCAGCTGTATGTCTGAATAGTCCTCTACCAGTTAAACTGCACTGGCAGATATGTGACGCGATACTTAATGTGAACAAGTTGCAAGAAAGCCCTGCCAGTTAACCTCACCGGACAGGTGCACAGTACAGCTGAAACAGCAAGGCGGCCAAGGGTTAACAGTCACCCCCAGGTCAGCAACTAAACATGCTCCTGCAACAGCCAGGAGAGTAAAGGAAGTTTGACAGTTAAAGAGGCTATCTAAGAGCCCAAACCTGCTGCAACTCTATGGGCTGGAACAATGTCTACTGCTCCTAACCCTGGTATAGAGCTGACAGATCAGGATTTACTGGGTACTAACTACAGAGCAGATAGAGGCTAGAGAAACCCCACACAGAGGCCTAGTCTGAACACCTGCCTGGATACTGGAGCCTAGCCCTGAACTACTGTCATTTAACAAACTTCAGTCAAAGTGTGAGCGCCGGGTGGGCGTTGGCTCACACTATTTAAAGCCAAGTCCCCGCCCAATAGGGGTGGTGGTCATGACCTCACCGCTCATGCTCAGTAGGGAAGAGATGGCACTTAGCTTGCGAGCGGCTCCAATAGGTCTGAGCATGCTCAGTAGGCCGAAAGCTGGACTTACACTCCAGACACCTCACTTTCCGAGGCCGAGAGTTAGATTGACCCACAGGTGGCGCTGTGCGCTGAGCGAGAACCCTGCAGGATCCAATCCTAACACTTGCTTGCCATACAAAGTGTAGCAGTGAGTGTAGGTACACGTCGATCTTAGAAACTGGATAGTCCTTATGTCATAATACAGATAACTCTCACTGAAGCCTGGCACTGAGAACATCATTGACGAACTTGTACAAACAAATTTAAAGCGTAACAGTGTTTCAGATTTCGCCTCCTCTAATCTGCACCCCCTAATAGTATCCTCCCTTTCTTTCTGTAACCTACCTGGGATGTCAGGGCCATTTATTAGAAAGGATGGCTTGTATTGCTACATTTCTGCTATGATAACAGCTGATCCCAGTGGCTTCTCTATAAAAGGGGTTTCACAGCTTTCATGTTGTAAAACTACATCGCCCACCATGCTGAGAGTCGTCGAGACGTAGGTTGGAGATCATTGTCATAGGACTTTTTTTGCCTTTTTCTGCATCAACAGATAGGTTGAATTTTTTGGCTTGTATCTTAATTTGGAATAAAGTTTACAAACCTAATTATCAAACCTGTAATATCTATAGAGGAATAGAACATTCTGCTGGAGTTCACTTGTAATAATCACATAATATGTGAAAGCCTTCAGCTTATTTGTGCAATTCCATATTCCAGAGCTGTAAGAGCAGAGCCTCTCAGTATTATTTTACATTGTATGATTCATGAAAAAGATTGCAGAAAGCTGTAGAATAACAGACAAGGAACAAATAAAATATATTTCTTTCCTGGAGAGAATCACACGCAGTCGAAGGGTCACTCACCGAGAAGATGTCAGATGTAATTATTTGCCAGTTCGGCTCAGCTGGGGTTATCCAGAGCTTGTCTAACTAGGGAGGGAATAGACGTCATCTTGTGGCCCTCATCTACAGAATAATCATGACTAGATATACAGTATACATGTGAGGACGGCTGGGGACCTTTATCAGAATACTGTCCCCGTAGGGAAAGGTGTGAACTGTACAGTAGCCACACACAAATAATTAGATTATCCTAATGAACTCTCATTAGGATAGAAAGTGACCAACAATTCAATGTTTCCTTCAGGGATTTTGCATAAAGATCTTACCACCAGTCAATTATTTAACCCATGTGGGAATTATGAGAGGACTGTACAATGTTACACACCTACAAGTTTTTTCTATTCTTTTTTATATGACAGCAGGATCAGTGCTCAAGCTTTGCATAATTCTCCTGAGCTCAACTTAAAAAGGACCTTTTATTTCCTCCACATATACTAACTCTTCGCATTCTTCAATAGGTGTCTCTCTACTGATTCTGGATTTTTTTCTCTAGCCCCTACTATTCCCAAGCAGTCAATGCTGTTACTTCAGCACTTCCAGGACTGCCCACCTGACAACAAATTGCCCTATGAGTAACATACTTATAGGGTAATTTAGTGGTGAAAATAACATATGTGTCTACTCAGGAGCTAGAGAAAACAAAATTCTGCTGTGCCAAAATAAGCAGCACATATTGAAAGGATACAGTTGTAGTGGAGGTGATGAAAGATTGTTTATAGGTTACCATAGGATCCCATAGTCATCAAAGTCTTGGTCAGTAGAACTAAGTGAGGTTCAGGAACTGTTTGGATATTATGGACCTATCTAGCTATGTGACAGTGGCTTTGTGATGTCACACTACAGATGTAACTTCTACCACTCAGGCTGGTGGTGTTCTGTCTTCCAAAGAACTCATGAATGACCAGTCCAGTCCAGTCTCTCCTTAGGTCAGATAAAGAGGTTGTCCCATATTTCAGTTTACATTTGTAAACAATTGAAAGTTAAACAATTTTGCAAATAGAAATGTAAAAAAATTGTAGCATTTTAAGGATTTTCTCCAATCACCTTAGTCATGATAACCTTTTGTCTTGAAAGGTTGCCAATGGATACAGCCATGAATGCAGGAACTTTCTATGGTCTGGCACTTCTCAGAAACCCAATTATGATTTGTTTATTGTGGCCGAGTTATCTTCTCATGCATGTAGTGTGTCTGCCTGATAATGTGTCCATAATAAGGACATCATGGCTGAAAGCAAAAGACTGTCACCACTAAGATATAGAAAATCTTTAAAATGCATCACAATTATTCATTGTTTTTATTTGTAATCATCTTTAATGGAGATGAGTGAACGGCGTTCGATCGCATTGATATTCGATCGAATATGAGGCCGTTCAAGGTATTCGATTACAATTGAATACTACGAGGCAAACGCACTAAAAATTCGTATCCCCTCCCACCTTCCCTGGCCCTTTTTTTGCACCAATAACTGCGCAGGGGAGGTGGGACAGGAACTACGACAACAGAGCTCAGTGCACGGCCAGCTCCGCTACATCTCAGGTGTAGCAGAGCTGTGCGCTCAACACTGCTACATCTGAGATCGGACTGTGGACCGATCTTAGACTCCGCCTCCTCCGGCACTCAGCTCTGCTACATCTCTGGATGTTGGAAGGAGAAGAGGATCCACGCTCAAAGGTCGTGCAGAAAAAGCGAGAAGCGATCATGTAGATGAACACAACTTTATTGGTAAAACAATACAGTACAACGCGTTTTGGGTTGTAGAACACCCTTTTTCAAGTGGAAAAATCACTGTGATAATACAAAAGACACAATCAATTGTAGAAAAACAATAAGCAATTATAAAAACAATGAACCAAACAAAGAACCTTGAGTGTTAAACTCAAGGGAAGCATCATACCCTATAAAATACTAACATATGACTAGAGGTCAATTGAATGAAATTATGCTATGAAGCGATATGGCTTTAAAAAAATAAAAAAATACAAAAAAACCTCAACAATGTTATTCCTTAGTTCCATTACATTATCATAAGGGAGAATCAGATAGATCAACCAATGGTCTAGTGAAAAAATTAGCATCAATCAAGCTTCCCTTGAGTTTAACACTCAAAGTTCTTTGGTTCATTGTTTTTATCATTTGATTATTGTTTTTATACAATTGATTGTGTCTTTTGTATTATCACAGTGATTTTTGTACTTGAAAAAGGGTGTTCTACAACCCGAAATGCGTTGTGCTGTACTGCTTTACCAATAAAGTCGTGTTCATCTACATGATCGCTTCTTGCTTTTTCTGCACGACCTTTGAGCGCTGATCCTCTTCTCCTTCCATTATCCTATTCATTTCCTGGGCACCCGGTGTATGCTGCTAGAACCGCTGCCACCCTCACCAGAAGCATTTACCACACAGTTGTATTTTTGGGTGTTGTGATCTTATCACAACCCCATCAGGTGAGGGGCCTACTGGTCGTTCTTCATTATTACAATATTTGTCACAGTTTAACAGTAAAATACTGCACTTAGTGCGCTCGTTGTCTCTCTTTTTTCATTTACATCTCTGGATGTAGCAGAGCTCAGTGCACACTCAGCTCTGCTACATCTCGGGTGTATTAGAGCTCAGCACACATTCAGCTCTGCTACATATCTGGATGTAGCAGAACTCAGCGCACGGCCAGCTCTACTACATCTCGGATGTAGCAGAGGTCAGCGCACGTCTAGCTCCGCTACATCTTCGGTGTAGCAGAGCTGTTCACTCAACACTGCTACATCTGAGATCGGACCAGAATGGAGTTGTGGCGTAACACAGGTACTTGGGCATGTTAGATGCCCCCAGACATGCTTCCCCTGCTGTCCGAGTTGCATTCCAGGGTGTTGGCATCATTTCCTGGGGTGTCATAGTGGACTTGGTGACTCTCCTGAGTCGAAGTGTGGCTTCCCCTGAAACTAAGCATTTTTCCCTATAGACTATAATGGGATTCGATATTCATTTGAATAGTCGAATATTGAGGGGCTATTCGAAACGAATATCGAATATTGAATATTTGACTGTTCGCTCATCTCTAATCTTTAACTTTTTATTGTCTACAAAGTTAAATATGATTATGTGCATGATTAACCCCTTTAAGAATGGCAGGTTGGGCAATCCTTTCCTTCCTTTTTGTGTTGCTTCTATGACTAGGTCTTTGCAAGCCTCTGTAACAGTCTCTATTTAGCCTTCCATTGATTTCAGTGAATATGTCAGGTTCTCTGGTCCCCTCTATGGCTAGGGAATCAGTTTTAAACTTGACACAGCCCCTTTAAGGAAGCAGAGAATTACTCACCCAGCTCTTCTTCTAGCCTCTGAATAATCAACCAGAAGTAAAACATTCAGTTGTTTTTAATGCAAATCAATACAACGCCTTTTTACTCCAGTGTTCTACTCTCAGGACAGTATAAACATGTCACATAAATGTCACATAAATAAAGGTGCAAAGTGCTGGATTGTGTCAACATCGATGCAGGGTACTTTTAATGGCCATAAATACATGTTGGACACAGATCTATAGGATTTGCTCTTTTTCTGGATTTTTTTTTTATTTACAACACGGCATGAAACTTTAGCCTCAACCCAACTCATAGAGGGTCACATTTCATAAAATGACAGAGCCTCAATGACGACTCAGACCCTTTACAAAAGCCCACTTCCTATATGGGTAGTAGATGTTGGATGACAACTGCTTTCCCTAGCAATGCCGATTTACATGTCAATCCAGGCAGCTTCATGCGCTCCTTGGGCCTACCAATATACATGATTCTTCATGTGCACATCCATTTTTAACCAATTTATAATCCATTTTTTGGCTATAAATGTTCACACAGGTCTAGTAGGTTGTGAGCGACACTTAAAATTGACCATACAGCTTCGCTAATGGTCAGCCGAAAAATAATATGGCTGACAGGTATTCCTTCAGATTCCCGTATACATATACATGATTGGTTTGGCCAGGCATATTTGTCAGTGGAGACAGGGAAGTAAACATATTTCCTTAGGGTACAAAAGACTGAACATAAGATTCATCAAGCAAATCAGAAAGACCCCATACAGATAAAATAGGTGGCTGGTCTTGTAGAAATCAGGTGGTTTGGCTGACTTTTTTCTGACGTGGCACTTAAGAAAAATGGACCGGTGGCAAATATTAGGCAACAAAATGACCTTCAATTGGGACCATTATTCTATCAGAACTTGGGCCTACCAGTCCAACTGTAATTTAAGGTCTATGAAAAAGGGATTGCATGGACTATGGCCCCTATAGTCACAGAATTTAGAAGTAGATGGACAAAATATTAATAACAATGGGGTTTCACAGGCAGAAACAACTCCCCTGTGATTTCATTTTATTTTTACTTTAGGAGTAGCTACTCTTTCACGGTTTTCTATCTTGATATCACTTTCTAGACACTGCTGCAAAGACCCGTCCAATACCCCAAGGTGAGAGAACATTTAAAATAAACATACCTGGCTCCTTGCAGAGCTGAAAGTGATTCTGAGCTGCTTACTGCTGCGAAATGCGTCATGCTCTCAAGGATTATAGCATTCACCATCTCAATTTATGAAATAAATAGCTACTTTGTGTCTATATATATATATATATATATATATATATATATATATATATATGAGCTATATTAGAGCTTACATGATTTTTGTATATTGATGTTATGTTCTCATTTAACAGAAAAAAAATACTCTTTCTTCTTTTATTTGTTGCTAAAAAAGTTGCACACGGTTAGCGAAATCTACAAGCTGATTACCTGGGAATAGAGGGGGGCTCACACTGAGAAGACAGCTAACGCTTATTTTACTTTGAATATTCCAAAATCTTTTCTTGTTAGCATTTAAAGAAAGGGAGAAATCGAGCATCATGCTGGCGACTATTATTATAACAATGTTCTGTCATTATCCTCCCTTCTAGGGGGCATATTGCCTGTGCTGTCTACTTAGCTGTGCAGAAATACATATTTTTGCTAATATCAAGATAGCACTGAGGAATCGGTGGGATAGAACTGTCACATAAAAAAGGGTCAGGCTTTTTTTTTTTTTTTTTTTGAATCGCAAGATTTATTTATTAAGGTTTTAAAGTAAAAATTTGAAATATCTATTCTAAATTCAAAAACATTCAGAAACAACGGGCAGAACAATTTATTCTGCTTTTTTTTTGGTAATATCTAGAGATGGGCGAACCTCCCAAGATTCATTTCATTTTGAGATCAGATAGCTTGGGATCCAATTTGTTTTGGGTTGTACAAGTTTGTAAAGAGAAATTATTCTCCAGACTCCAAAGTATAATAGGTGAGGGCCCAGGGGAGCTATAAAAAAACCAAAACATTTATACTCACCTTCACTAACCTCTTTTATGCCTACTTGTTACATATTGCGCTCTCTCTCGGTCTTCTCAGTACCCAGGGTCATTGCTGAGGCATGTAATTGGCTGCGCCCATGTGACCACTGTGGTCCAATCACAGGCCTCGGGTGCAAGACATAACCAGTAGAGCACAAGGAGGCGTAAAAAAGGTGAGGGAAGGTGAGTATAAATGTTTTATATTTTTTACGCCTCCCCTGAGCCTCCACCTAATAGACTCTGAAAAGAAGGTATAATAATTTACCAAAATGCATGTTGTGGAGGCCATTTTAGTTCATCCAAGTACAATAATCAACTGTTTGGCTTAGTTAAAAACACTATGAATTATGAAGCCTGTCTGGATGCTTGTGAAATCCTATGGTACTGTAATGCAGTAGCACAGGCATTCTGTAAGTTGTCATATGGGACTTCCCTTTGATACTGAATTAACAGTAGGAGCTATTTTCAGGTGTTGTATTATATATCGATTCAACACTTGTCCGTAATATGGTAATGTGCATGGAGGAACCTCTTTGGTGATTGGTTTTATAGTTTGGCCTAATGTGGTCTTTGAAGACATATTTTATTGATGGATATTAAAAGTTATGTGTTAAGGTAGCCCAATGTAATTCTGGTTTTGTAATGTGCGTGAGTCCACATACAACATGGACAACTGGTTTTCTCTTCCTATCCAAGTAGACAATTTGTAAGTCCTCATTAGCTCGTGCTCAGCAAAACCAATACATGTTGGCAGTCCTCGAGAACTAGGATTGGTACAGTACATGGTAAAACAAAGGGATCCCAAATCTCCACTTAAATGGCTTGACCACTTTAAAGGGGCTCTATCATTGGGAAAAGTCATTTTTAACTAATCACATCCTTCCATAGGCTTTAGAAAGGCTATTTCACACCTATCTTTAGTATGTAGATTACCTCAGTGGTTTCTGAATAAGTCTGTTTTTATTCATATGCTAATTACACTTGTGCACAATGCATTATGCACCCCCTTTGCTATTGTTTGCTTGGGGTGTATACAGCACAGGCTGCTGCTGCTGCTGCTGATGACTCAGCTTCCTGTTTGCACACACACATAGGAGATAATAGCAGAGACGAGTGCTGCTGGGAACTTCCTGTGCTGGCTGGAAGCTCATTAGCATATGAATAAAAACTGACTTATTCAGAAACCACTGAGGCAATTTACATACTAAAGGTAGGTGTGAAATAGACTTTCTAAAGCCTATGCAAGGATGTGACTAGTTAAAAATGACTTTTCCCAGTGATAGAGCCCCTTTAAGGAACCTCTTAGTAGAATTGTGACCCAAAACATATAGGGGAAGTTAATCTGTTGTGTAATGTATGATATATGGGTTCTTCAAGGGGAGATACTCTCTTTATAGTTTTTGGCAAAGTCCATGCTCACATTTCCATTATGCACTCTATTAGAACTTCTGGTAGTTTCTCAGTACTATTCTTACTGATAAATACTGGAAATCTGGCAGTCCCCATTATATGTCAGTAGAATTTATAAGTATTTGCCTGTGACACCTGTTAACAACAGGGCCTCTGAAATACGAGTGTGCAAAGCTAAAAGATGAGGACCCCAAAGAAAGAACTTCTATCGGGGCAACACGGTGGCTCAGTAGTTAGCACTGCAGCCTTGCAACACTGGAGTCCGGGATTCGAATCCCGCCAAGAACAAGATCTGCGAGGAGTTTGTATGTTCTCCCCATGTTTGCGTGGATTTCCCCCATTTCTACTAAGACATACTGATAAGGAGAAACAAATGTACATTGTGATCCCTATATGTGGCTCACAATCTACATTTTAGAAAAAAAGGACTGCCATCTACAATACTGCACCAAAAATTCAGGCAGGTCTTGAAAAATTCTGTAATGTTAGAACACATTCAATGCTTTAAGTGTTCATAGTTTATTTTTGTCCATTAACATTAACAGTTTGCATAGTACTGTATTGTAGTAAATAGAGATGAGCGAGTAGTACTCGATCGAGTAGGTATTCGAAATACTCGTACTCGATCAAGTAAGAATGCTATACAGTCGGCCAATCAACGCTGTTTCTTCTCCTACCTTTAGAAGTCTTCTTCGTGCAGCTTTCCCCGTGGCGTCTTCCAGCTCTTCATTCACTCTGCCAGGCATCGGGCCTGGGCAGAGCCGACTGCACATGTCCGCTTGAGTGAATTCAGAGCCGGAAGATGCCGCGGGGAGGCTGCAAGGAGAAGACTGCTCGGAGGATCCAGCCCGACCCTCACTTGTGGACTTGGTAAGTATAATTTGATCGAATGTTGCCTACCCCTGAAATGAGCATTTTACCCCCCATAGACTATAATAGGGTTCGATATTCGATTCGAGAAGTCGAATATTGAGGGGCTACTCGAAACGAATATCGAACCTCGGACATTTTACTGTTCGCTCATCTCTAGTAGTAAATACTCAAATAGGATTTTCTGTACCAGACAGCATTTTATAGAGCTGCCCAAGAAACAACAATTTCTGGAGCATCTTTTTTGTAACTTTACATTGTGCTATTCCTCTGTTATTCCTCCGTGAAATGAATTGACAACTTGGTGTTACTAGTTGGACTGACACCGTCTGATCAGTGCAAAGACACGCCCCTTTGACAGGAGGAATAGTAACACCATTATTATTTCATGGCGAATTAGTAATGATACATGGTAATGGTAGTGCTGACTGGCCCTCTTTAGTGTGTCCATATTGGGTATTTCACAAAAGGCTGTTTGGCCTGCAATAGTGAACTCTTAACAATTACACAAAAAAATATCAAAATATTGAAAATCTCCATAAAAATATGTGAATTATGCTTTGAAATAGTTTGACGCAGAATATTAAAAACCACAAGTCAAGTTGCCACATGATGTACCAGGCACAGCTCCAACAAAGTTGTAACACAATATAATATTATGCAGAATTGGAGAATTCATTGTCCCCTTACGTACATTGCAATGTGATTCTTTACCCAAATAAATTTGTCACAAACTTTGTCTTATCTTTCTGATACCAACACCAGATAAATCACGGCTCGGCTGCTTTCTGTGTGATCCGCAGAATATACAGACACTGTATTGCGACAGTTTGCAAACTTATCATCCCACATCTGATTGCTCCTCTCCCTGGAAGGAAGCAGAAATTATTAAATATATTCATTACACTGTGGATTTGATATATTTTCTTTCTCAGACACTCTGCCTACTCATAAGTTATACATTTATAAAAAATATCTCTCTAATACTTAATGGCAGTAAATCTGGGAAGATTAGCGGGACTGTATTTCAAATATCAAGCAATGCAGATACGGAGGAGTTCCTTTCACTTATATAACAAGGTCACTATTTTGTTATTAGTGGTGACATGAAAGGTATGTATGAAGTTGGAATCTTAGTGTCAAGGCCATATAGTCATGAGCATGCTATGAAAGATGAAACTTATTAGGGAGAATTTATCATTCCCTCTATACGGGCAATACTGAGGGGCTCATTTGGTGCAAGGCTACTTTCTGCGAATGTGGGCATTGCAGGGACTGGATGATTTACTAATACTCATGCCATTTTCTTGTATGCTAGTTACTATCTGGCACAGATTTCCATTTAGGCCCCCGGACCTCGGATAGATTTTTAAAGAGTGCTGCATGTAATGCTATTTTTCTAACAAAATGATGGACACCTTGGATTAATACAATGGGCTTTAGGGAGTTCTGTTGAGACGGCAGTTGTGAACATATCTAAGGTTGATAGCAGGGGTGCGGCTATAGGGGGTGCAAATATAGCAGTCACTATCCAGGTCCTGGAATCCAAGAAGGCTGCAAACATCCCTCTGCCACATAAAATACATATACAATATACCACTATTCTAAATAGCAAAACATTGATAGAGGCGCCCTAACAGATTTTTCAGTGGGACCCAGGAGCTTTAATTTCTGGTTAGGGTTGAGCCGATCTTGACTTTTCAGGATTGATTTTGAAATCCGATTTCCGATCATTTCTCATTCGAACCCGATCTTGATCCCAATCCCAATTCTGATCACAATGCAAGTCAATGGGATTTTTTTACTAATCGGAGATCGGATTTTAAAAACAATCCTATACACTATACAGCATGGAATCTAACAATTGAACACTTTAATTGTTAGAATCCACGCTGTGTAGTGATTTTTTTTTATCACTAAGTAGCCAGAGGATCAAAGACTTTGCTACAACCTGAGTCTCTCCAGCTGTGGTGCTACTATAAATTCTCCCAATGTGCTGATGGTTGTAGAGTTACAGTATCACCATAGTTGAAGAGCACTGGTAATTTCTGCTGTCACCATTTTCTCTATTTACCAGCCTCACCATCTGAAGGTCTGAACAAGAAAACTGGACCCCACTATAGTACTGACCACCACAACAGTTTCCAGGCTGGTTGACCATAAGAAGGTGGACTGGGGCAGACAAAATCAAGTAAGGCCCAGAAGCAGAGGGAAGAAGCAGGGCGTAACCTAGGCAAAGTACTGCATGATGCTCACCATTACCTTTAGGCTAAGGGCCCACGGGCCGGAAATAAAGCGATAAAGAGCTGCAGGAACAACCGCAGATGTGAACGCATAGCGGTTCTTCACGCAGCGCTTTGAACAGAAAGTTCACAGAGTTTTCCTTTGCGGACTTTGTTACAATTATATCTATGGGGAAGCCGCCAGCATTCCCGTAGATATAATTGGCATGCTACGATTTTCAAAACCGCAACGGTTTTGGAATTCGCAGCGTGTCCGCGCTGCGATTTTTTCTTCAAAGTGGGGATGGGATTCTCTCAATCCCATCCACTTTGCAAGTACTGTAAAATGCAGCGATTTTTCCCACAGCGGAAAATCACCCCTCTGGGGCCCTGGCTTTACTTTCTAGCCACTCAGCATTCTCCAAAAGTTTACAAAATATATATATATATATATATATATATATATATATATATATATATATATATATATATATATAAACCTGTAAACCAGACAACCCTCTAAAGTAACTTTGTTACTATATTCTGCACTGTTTAACTTTCTCTTGTACAGAGATAGAAATCTTTCATCTTGATAAATCCTAATTCCCATAATCCACAAGCACATTCTAGGAGAAATACTTCAGAATCGCCATAAAAACATTCCTTGTCTGCATATTTTAGGTTATGGAACAAACCAGTAGATCTGGGCATACATAATGATATGTTTTCACTAACAAAAAGTGTCAGTGAATCAACTCAGATGGGGTAATGTCTCTCTTTAGGGTGAGATGATGCAGGAATGTATTAGACCATGCAGACCCTGCTAAGAATTCTGGGTAAGGAATACAAATGAGACCTCATTGATGTCAAGACCTCTTACACGGCAGCCAGGACCCTACTTTGCACTGATGAGAGGCAAACATCTGTTCTTATCAGTGGTTAGTAATTATCTCCATCAGTGCGGGTGGAAACCCACTGTAGAGTGGTAATAGAACACCAGTGATGGAGTGTAGACAACCACTTGGTTGTATGAGAGAGGTCACCAGATCTAAGCCACTAGGTTCGTGAGCCTTAAGGCTTGAGGTGCTGAAGTGTGCCAGGGGACGGAAACTCCTTTGGTGAAACTCACTGGGAATTGGATCTTACTGTGTTAGGCGCACAAACAATTCTTCTTTCGCAGCTTGTGAGGACTTACCCTTTAATTTCGGTCTTTCCTCCTTGCATGGCAAATTTTTATAGTAACCTATTTTTTGTATGTTCACTTTTTTTGTTTGTCACATTTGTGACTTGGATTGAGGGATCCGGTTGCCTCCTGAGGTCTAAGGGAAGGGGTTATGTGGCCAGTTGTGGTACCCAGCCCACCTTTGCTTTTGAGGAGGTAGGTATGTTTTTGGCCCATGTGGAGACCAGGAGTAAGTGCTCCCCGTTGCTTTGGTAAGTTCATTTGTGCTCTGACCCTCTTGGTGCCTTTTGGCTCGGTGGGTTGAGGTTGTTCAGGGGGGCCCTTCTTTTTCCGAGAGATCGCATCCTTGAGCAGTATTTTATTGTAGCGCACCCCGACTTTTTAGGCACTTCTGGAGGAGTCATACTGGCTTGGTTATTATTCTCAAATTGTATCCTTAGGTTTCTTTGTAAACCAGTCATTAATCTATAGGGAGCGTCCCTCCAATAGGTAGCACCAGTGAGTGAACTCCAAATTATTAACAAGTTCTTGAAAAAAGTGCAGGTGAAAGGTTATGTTTCTATAAGGAACTCTCCTCACATATCATCAGAAGTGATTGATAGTTCACCATACATTGTCCATTGTCCCAACTCCCACCTCAAATATCTTGTATTTCATAATCTAAAATATAACAAAGGGTTAACAGGCAGAATACATATACCAATATATCAAGTAACGTTCTCTATGGCTGGTATCCAATCTAATAATTTTTGTAAATAATAATAATAATAATAATCATCATAGCAGATACTATTTGTGTTGATAATTTCCTAAGTATCTTGCCTCAGATATGCTCAACTTTTTATGATTCTTTGGCTAATTCAAAACAAATTCTCAGGAGGAGCGATGCCAACTGGAAGTCCTCCAGTATTACCATATTAATTAACAGTAGATAAAAAGTAATCATATATTACATCAGTGGTGTTTTATAATGTTTAATTACAGGGCTTGATGAATAGGTTCTACACCTGTCCAGATAAGGTTCCATTTGTAATAATTTGATGAAGTTTTTTTCTCCCTTCTGAAAAAGCCTAATGAGAAGAAATTCAGTTAGATTAAGTAATGAAGTAAGTTTTCCTCGTTTACCTCCAGAGTAGACCACAGGTGCGTAATTCTCAAAAATAGTGGCATAAATGGCCCGGAGCTCTACGTACAAGGTGATTAAATGCTTCCTATGGAATGTTGGCTTGGCACTCAGGACAATGGACGTGAATGGATCTGCTTAGACACCACTGTGTGGTTGAGATGTTTTTGACCAAGCTCCTGACACAAACACCATTGTTCTCTCCTGTTTAATTAACAGAGTGTGCTCCTCTTTCTCCTAACACCAAATTACAGTATATAAAGCTACCTTCCCAGGTCAGCCCTGGCTCACAGGTGGTCCGCCAGGTGTGTTGTAGTTTATTCAGAAAAGTTCACTTTTGTCGAGGGCAACAATAGTTTTATGATTAAGTTATGTTTGAAGGGGTTTATGGGATTAGAAAAAAGGGTCTGCTTTTATCTCAGAGACAGCGCCACACTTGATTATGGGCTGTACATGGCACTGCAGGTAGACATTTGAATTAAAAAAAAAAAAGTTGATGGACAGTTCTATAGGTAATACAGGTCCCTATCAGCAGAGCCAAAGAATCCTAACTTAGATCCCTGACCTGACAACCTGCCTTTCACAGGAACCTAGCCCTGACCTCCTGTCTCAAATTTTAGTTAACGTGTGAGCACCCGGCGGGTGTCGGCTCACACTATATAAAGGCAAATCCCTGCCCAACAGGGGCGGTGGTCATGACCTCACCGATCATGCTCAGTATGGGCAAAATGGGACTTAGCCTCTGAGATGCTCCAAGCGTGCTCAGTAGGGGAAGAATGGCATTTAGCCTCTGAGCGGCTCCAAAAGGTCTGAGCATGCTCAGTAGGCCGAAAGCTGGACTTAACCTCCAGACACCTCACTGCATGACGCCAAGGGCGAGGGTTGGATTGTCCTGCAGGTGGCGCTATGCGTTGGATAGATAAACAGATAGATAAATAGATATGGGTAGATAGATGATTGACTATATATGATAATTAGATAGACAGATAGATAGAAACAAAAAAAATATAGCAGCATTCTGACACAGCACAAAGGCTATAAGGAACAAAGAAAAAACTGCATTACAGCTATAAAAATACTATAAACTAAATATATAAATAAATTTGAGGTTCTTCGTTGTACATATTTTATCAAACAGTAGGAAGCCCACCTGCCCCGACAAGGCGACCTCATTAAGGTAGGACCCTACACTAATACCTCTCCTAGACCCAAAAATAGATCTGCAGTGTGAACACAGGGCAATGACATACCTCTTCCAGACCTGAATAGGTCTACAGTGTGAACACAAGGGAAGTAAGGTCCAGAGAATACTCAACTTAAATGGCCTTGGGGAGATGGGTTCTCTGTTCCAAATAAATAGGCCTGTGAAATTGAATGGGAATGCAAGTCCAAGTAAAGGGAACCACATCCCTCTTACTATACACATAGAAGATTTTTTTTTGTTTTTATGTATTTTACCACGGTAGCTTGCACCTGTTCACATTGGGAGGTGCTGTCTGAATTTTATTCTAGATAGATAGATAGATAGATAGATAGATAGATAATTGGCTGTATATGATAGATAGATAGATAGATAGATAGATAGATAGATAGATAGATAGATATGAGATAGATAGATAGATAGATAGATAGGAGATAGATAGATAGATAGATAGATAGATAGATAGATAGATATGAGATAGATAGATAGATAGATAGATAGATAGATAAATAGGTGATAGATATGAGATAGATAGATAGATAGATAGATAGATAGATAGATAGATAGATAGATAGATGATAGATATGAGAGAGATAGATATGAGATAGATAGATAGATAGATAGATAGATAGATAGATAGATAGATAGATAGATAGATGATAGATATGAGAGAGATAGATATGAGATAGATAGATTGATAGATGATAGATATGAGATAGATAGATAGATAGATAGATAGATAGATAGATAGATAGATAGATAGATAGATGATTGGCCATATAAGATATATAGATGATAGATATGAGATAGATAGATAGATATATGAGATAGATAGATAGATAGATATGAGATAGATAGATAGATAGATAGATAGATAGATAGATAGATAGATAGATATGAGATAGATAGAGTAGAGAGATTGAGATATTTTTAATCTATAAACTGCAAGTGATTTCTCCTGCTACAGATCTTTTTGATATGGTTTTATAATATCAATAGGTCATTTACCCGACTATACAACCATTCACTACAAATCTCGCATCACCCCTGATTCTGTCGCCGCCAGCCACACAGATCATTTACAGAACCCTTTTTTTATTTCTTCCACTCACACTCAGAGCCTTCGACCTTCAAGCAAAATGGAAAAAAGAGGAAACCCTTGATTTTTAATCTGCAAGAAGCTGGCATTTTTTATATGGGTTAGACATCCATAATTTACTATTATCAATCTGAACTCTTGTCTGAATGGAATTTTTACTCAACCTACACGCTGTAGTTGAAGTGGAAGATTTAAAACTCTCAATAAACTTGCAGCAAACAGCAGACTTTATTATGAGTTGTTTGTCCAAGAAGTCCATTTGAGCTCAGTATTTCACACCATCTATTGCCCGAGCAGAGTTATTATTGCCTTGTTCGGAAAGTGAAGTGCTTTTAACACTGATTTAATGCTTGTTGTTACGTGACATCTTGTGCTTGGAATCTCGCTTTTAGATTTGTGCCAATCGCTTCATCTAAAGCTGCATACTTACATATATATTTACAGTATGTAAAGTGCATGAAAAATATGTATGAAGGGAAAAAATATTTCTTTTAAATTTAAATATTGGAGAAAATAATTGAAAAAGTGAATAAAAGAAGAACTTCTAAAATAAATAAATAAAGAGGAAAAAAATAAGAAGGAAACTGTAAAAAAGAAACAATAAAAAATGAATGAAATTAAAAATGCTAAAAGATTTTTTTTTAAATTAAGTTATGAAATCAAAAGAAAACATCCGCAAAGAAAGAAAGAAAAAAAAATAGCAGAAGATATTTTATGGCAAGGTAGGAAAATGCTTAACATATTGTATTGTGTGGTATTGCAGTGTGTTTGGGCCAGGGGGCAGGCAGTGAAGCTTAGCAGGTGATACAGTATAAAAGGAAGTAAAATGATATAGTGCAGCGGATTGGGTGGATAGTAAGTCAGGAAGTGCTAAATACAGATATATGGCAGACATTAAAACGAGGCATTCACAAAGTGCCCTGTGCATCAATGTGCAGCGGATCATTCTGGAAAGAACAGACTGTTTGGACTCTTGGTGCAATGAGGCTTTAATCCAAGTCATTCTATTTATCAAGAAACTCACATTCACACCTGAAGGCATGCTTCTTCATCTTACATCTGAAAAAAAAATCTAAATTGTTCCAGTACTGTATATGAAATTAAATATGGGTGTGCATACTTTTGCAACCAACCCTTTTTATTGCTCCAATACATCTAATACTCTAAAAAAATAAAGCGCCTTTGCATTTCGCCATGATTTTATGTGCTCAGCTCCTATGCAGATTTTTGTGTCTCTATGAGTACAAGTGACAGAAGCGGTGTTTATTATCATCCTACAGTCACGTGTCTGTCCTTCTCATACTGTCTATCTGGTAGTGCGGATAAAGGGAATGAAGTAAGTGTAGTAGCGTAGAGACACCAAGGTCAGAATGGCAGCTGTATACACAAAGCAGAAGACATTTTTTTTAACATTATTTGCAGAGTTGCTAAGGCCAACATTGCCTTTTTGTTGCAAATTTTGCTACAGTTTTTTTTAACCAAATTCATGAGTGGCTAAAAAAAAACTCACAGCAAAATCTGCATAAAAAAGTAGCTTTTACACAATGCGGGGAATCAGCCTAAGGTGCAAATACTTCACAAAAAAGCCCAAAACGTTTTAGGCTAAAGACCCACGTTGCGGAAATGCAGCTTCATGGATTAACCCCTTATTTTTTTTTTATATACATTTAATGGCTCATTTTATTTATTTATTTATTTATTTATTTTTTATGTAGATTGTGAGCCCCACATAGAGTCCACAATGTACATTTTTCCCTATCAGTATGTCTTTGGAATATGGGATGGAAATCCATGCAAACACGGGGAGAACATACAAACTCCTTGCAGATGGTTTTTTTGCCCTTGGTGGGATTTGAACACCAGGACTCCAGCGCTGCAAGGCTGCAGTGCTAACCACTGAGTCCCCGTGTGGCCCCTGGCTCATTTTAGTTTTAAATCTAAATCTTTTTTGTTTTTTTTTACTCTTTTTAGGGGTCAGAGCATACTTGTTCTGAAATGAATGTATAGTGATAGAATCTAGATATATTGCTAGGTGCCCTCATCTACAACTAGGAGGAGTTAAGAGCTTATTGCCTATTGATTATGAGTTTATTATAACTTTAGCCTAGAGTTAACTCCTTAGCTCCCTTTAGTGGCGGCTGGCAGAATTTCATCTTTTAATTCTATGTCTATGTAGTGAATTTGGGGCTTTGTGTCAGTAGAAATCTTATAGAATATGAAATTAGTACGAGTTTAATCTTATCAGGGTTTTACCAGTAACAGCACTATACCTTATCCATAGGAGAAGTGTCTGATCACATGGTGTCCGACCTTGAGACCCCAGCAATTACGAGAATGATGACCACTATGTTCCGTATGTTAATGATGTAGTAGTGAGCAATCCCTTCTGGGTACTTCAGGAGATAGTGGAGTACAACTTTCTGTCAGTCCCATATAAGAGAACAGAGTGATGGTCAGGAATTCCCACCATAGCTCAATTCACACAGGTGACTCAAGGACTTCTGTATTCTAACTGGGGGTCCTGGTCAGACCCCCATTGATCAGACATGTATCCTTTATACCAATGATTCCCAAAGTGGTCTAGGTGAACCCCCAGGGGTCTCAGCCACGACGCAAATTTCCAGACCCCCAGTGATCAGACATATATACTTTATACCAATAATTCCCAAAGTGGTCCAGATGGACCCCCAGGGGTCTCAGCCGCAACGCAAATTTCCATCGTTAAATCTAATATTCACATTTTTTGATGAGTTTTGGGAATATGATAGAAATGTAGCAGCCGGGGTACACCGAAACCAGTAAAATTTTGAAAGTGGTCTACGAGAAAAAAAGTTTGGGAACCTCTGCTTTATACTGTGTATAGAGACTAGGTATTTAAATGGATAAATAGTTCTATAGTAGTAAGAACGCCATCACCAATTGTTTTACAAAAAGGCACAGTACAATAAAATATTATACATCAGATAATAATGACAGTTTTTGTGATATTTTAAGAGAGGAAATAATTCGATTAAAAAAAAACAAGGAAAAAATAAAAAAATATTTGGTAATAAATAAAATAAGCTCATTACAATATCCGCCTTCTAACTTTCAGCTTTTTTGCATTCTCCTTCCCTTCCCTCCTTGTAGTTACCATATAGGTGACTGATTATAACCGTACAGTTTCATATATCTTCTCAGTTAGCCCCTGCTGAGCTTATTAAGTTGGTATATCAAGTCAGCATGTCCCTTAGTTATCGTATACAAACTGTAAGAGCGCGGTATAATTCCGTATCTGTCCCTCTACCTGTCATTTCACTCCTCTTTACTGATGTTGAAAGAAATTCCTACTGTCAGTCATATAAGCAATTCACTTTGTTCCAAGGCAGTGACATCCTTGTTTTGTTTCCCCCCACCACCACCACCACAGAATCGGCTTCTCGAATTAGCATTCTCAAAATTTAGACTACCTCATTAGACTGAATAAATTTAAAAGCTGATTTTTAAAGACACGTCCTGACTTTCCATAGTCATATTTTCGGCGTGTTTGGAAGAAGTCGCTGAAAAGCTTGGCTCGCAGGTATATATCTTATGTTTTAAGGACCATGGGGTGTTTTAAGGCTTCAAAAACTACCTTTCCTAAAATAGTCTCTTAATTATGATGTTTCTGTCTCGCTGTATAGGCCTTTATGGTTCTTCCACACAGGAGGAGTTGAGTCTGGGAATTGCGTCAAAAGGGGTTTGGTGACAGAAAGGTTTAATTGGGGACGAGCTGAGGAGACGATGGGGGGAGGGGGTGTGTGAGGTAAGCAGTCACAATTTATTAGAAAATGCACATTGTATACTGATATACAGGTGATTCTATTAGGGATGATCGCTCACTTTCTGGCATTCATGCTAATCCAGTCCCCTGGGGTAAAGTAAGTTATTTACATGTAAATAATGGCTGGGTACAATGCGATCGCGGTGCACGAGATGACCCGTTACAATACAAGACATTGTCTTTACAGACACCTTCTGTTATTGTGTAGATATTTGACACTGTGTATGTTTCAATATAAGTAAAGATATTCCAAAGCCCTTCGACTGTCAGAATCCTTAGAATGTATATGTAGTCCTGATATATTTACAGTGTACTGCTTATAAGGAGATATGGACCCTGCCATTTAACAATCTGAGGCTGTATACAGAGAAAAAATACCACCCATGTAGTGGGCCACAGCCAAAAAGTGCTGTGGACAAGACCAAGGCGGAAATGCATCATGTTTTTTTCCACCGCGTGTTTCACAGAAAGTCCACAAGTTTTCCTCTGTGGACTTTCTGCTTGTGGGAGTTAGGATCGTATACGCCGCATTATTTTGCAAAATCACGGCCGCAAAATAACGCGGCGTATACGATCCTAACTCCCATTGAAATCAATGGGAGCGTTTATGGCGCGCAAACTCTCACACGCCGTATACGTGCCATATCACGCGGCACGTTACAACGTGTGAACGCACCCTAAGGGCTAGTTCACACAGAGTTTTTGACATGGAATCTGCCTGAAAATCCGACTGCCAAAACGGCTCCAATTGACTTCAATGGAAGCCGATCAATTCTTCTTTACACTAGCTAGTAGCAAAAAAAAGAAGTGACATGTCCTATCTTGCTGCGGATTCCGCAACTGAATCAGCCGTGGCGTCCGTGGCTCGAGACATGCTCCAGTGTATGCCCATTCATTTGGTTCTACACAGGAGCGGGATGCTGCAATGGAATGCCGATACTGCAACGGCATTGCGGCGTGGTGAGCAGGCAGAATGTTCACACAGAAGAAAAGGTTTCTGCAACCTTTTCCTCTGTGTGAACATACCCTTATAGTGGTCAGAGTTTTTCCTGCCACAGAACTCCAAATCCCCTGCATAAATACAAGGTCAGCAAACTCCACTAGAGGGTGTTTAACATCTTACTGCAAACTGTTTCTATAAAATATGGATATATAAAATAGAGGGATACTCAAATATTTTTATTAAAGGTCCACTGACCTGGGTTTGTAGGGTCTCTCAGGTAAGATGTGAACAGCAGCTGAACTTGTCCACTATTTACATATTTACACCTCTAAATCTATCCAGTCCTACCCATGCCTCTTTTGATGCCACCTAATCCCTTTGTATCCCCATACATAGTGCCTTGTGCAACACACAGTGATGAAGATTCCTTAGTGCCCCCACACAGTAGAATGACCCCTTAGTGCCCCTACACAGTATAATGGCACCGCAATTCCCCCAGACAGCATAATGCCACCTTATTGTCCTCCACATGATTTAATGTCCCAATCCGACATTATACTGTACAACGTAAAGCCACTTTAAGGGGGCATTCACACGGAGTAACACCAGGCGTGTATTACAGCTGTACACGCCGGCGCTACGGCAGACTGCCGAACACTTCCCATTCACTTCAATGGGAGCGCTCGTAACAGCAGCGTTTACGAGCGCTCCCATTGAAGTGAATGGGAAGTGTTCGGCAGTCTGCCGTAGCGCCGGCGTGTACAGCTGTAATACACGCCCGGCGTTACTCCGTGTGAATGCCCCCTAATGCATTCAAGCAGAATAATGCTCTCATAGTTCTATCACACAGAATAATGCTTTCATGGTGTCCCCACACAGTATAATGACCCCATAATGCCCGATCTGCCAGCCATTTGCCCACAGGGGAGATATGGGGGCTCAAAGGAAAATCTCTGTTCTTGCTTCAACATAATAACAAGATTTTTAGGAATTTTTAATATAAATAATAATATGGAAAATTGAAAACATTCACCATAAATTCTTTAAAAATATGTTTAATATAAAAATGTAAGCTAAGCAATTGGTCATTTCCCTTTGATGGTGGACTATAGGCCCTCGGAGTAGATTCCTTCATTGGGTCCAAAATGAAGATGGGACTTTCAGAATGATAATCGCTAACTATAGTAGATATACTGTATGGCTGAAGCAGGACTGACTTCATCAAATGTAGCAGAGCTGAGTTTGTCATTTCCCAATATCATACAATAAGACTGGGTCTTATATAGGGCTGTAAGGAAACCTACTATGCTATCACAATGCTATACATGCCCAGAAATGCACAGACTCATCTCTGCTACATTTGCATTATGCAAACAGAAATCCTTCATTCTCTTTCTATAAAACAGTTAAACCAGGGAAGACATTAAGCGTCGAATGAACCCGCGTTTCATCCCTTTGTGTACAAAACATCCACATTGTTGCAGCGTTCTACATACGAGATATGAGATTGAAGGCAGAGTTAAAATCATTGTGTATCCGGCAGTCTGCAGACAAAGCTTAATGGAATGTGTGAGCATGAACACGTTCGCGAGGAATAAAAAATATTCAACATGTAAAGGCGGATATACACACGAGAGGAAAAAAACACACATTGTTGTGAGGACGGCAGCAATGAATATGGTTGTAATTTTAATGTTTCTTGCTGAAAAAAGGTCATCATTGGCGAGGTCGGGTTTTTCTTAAGGTCATTTCACATTGAGATATCTGCCTGCTTTTGACATTTCATGCAGAAGAGGCACAACTATCCTGACACATGAAATGGGTTCTTTACAAACCCAATGGCTATTTCTATCAACATCTGTTATTTTTCCACAAAAGGGAAATATGCATTGATTGCAAACAAGGCTTCCGCGCTTTTAAATAGGAACACAACGGAGATTTTCCTCCTTAAAGAGGCCGCAAATCCAAAGCTATAGAAAAAAAAGAGCTATGCTGTTACGATGCATGGACAAGTAGTACATTAATATTGCATTTACATAGTGGAAGGGTCTTATATTCTTCGTTATTATAGTAAAGAGTTATATTAGGAAGTGTTGTATAATTTTATCTTTTCATTGGAATTGTTTCCTACAACAAGACTGAATCATATTTTCTTTTTGACATGAGCAGAATACAGACTTTATCAGGCAGCCTATATTCTGTGGGTAGACTAGTGGACCCCTTGCAGAGGCCATGAGGATACTTGTAGGTATATTAAGGAAACCAGTGTGATCCTACACTCTACTTAGGGCACCTGCAGGAAATTATCATGACATTATATATTCCATTACTCTTATGCCCGGTTCACACTAGTGCTTGTATTCCGTCCGCAAGGAGTCCGCATGGAGATCCCCCCCGGACGGAATGCAATTGCAATTGCAAGCGATGTGCTTGCAAAGCACATGGAGCCCATAGACTATAATGGGCTCCATGTGCTTGCCGCGCACTGCCCACACGAATGAATTGTGCGGGCAGTGCGCGGCAAGCACACAGAGCCCATTATAGTCTATGGGCTCCGTGTGCTTAACTGCACATCACTTGCATTAGTGTTGGTATTCCGTCCAGGGGGGTCTCCATGCGGACTCCTTGCGGACGGAATACAAGTGCTAGTGTGAACCGGGCATTAGGCTATGCCCTAAGTCCTAAGGCTAAGTCCTGCAACCACAACCACAATGGGGTCCCTCACAATCCTTTGTTAACCATCATTACCATCTTTATTGTTAAAGCAGTTATCCACTTTCTAATATTGATACCTATCTTTAGCATAGGCCACGAATATTAGAGCTGTGGGGTCTGACTCATGGGACCCCCGCAGAATATTTGCCCCAGGACAGCATTACTCCTGGTACTGTTTGCATGACAGGAGTGTGCTGCTCACTATATGTACAAAGAGTAACAGCGGCTTGAGATAATGCAGCACTACCCCAAAATTATCTCTTACCTCTATCTGAAAGAGGAGGCCCCAAATGCGGCTTAAAGGAGAGGCACCAGTAAGGTTACCCCACAAACTGGCATACATTATAGCCCTGAGATATGCCAGCATCTAACTTGCTGGCACATGGGCAGTCCGAGATGCTTCCAATTTAAGAGGCCTGTGTCTTCTTACTTCAGCAGACAGGTTGTAGAGTGCAGGAAACACCAGGCTTTAAATTTTCCTTATTCTGCCATTCAGATAAAAGCTGAGAAGAAAGAATACGATAGACCCATACTTATGTGAGCACAGTATTCAGAGTGCTACTTTATTGCTACCTTATTCTTCAACTTAAAAATCTCTGCATGCTGTCAGTGAATGGAAAAATGTATAGGTTAAACTGAAGAACTCTCTCCTGGTGCTTAGGTGACCCAAAGCAGATGTCAAAATTCTAGGATTTTGGACATTTCTTTGTCTGGCTAAACTCTAAGGCTAGGGGGCAACATGGTGGCTCAGTGGTTAGCCCTGCAGCCTTGCAGTGCTAGAGTCCTGGGTTTGAATACCGCCAGGAACAACATCTGCTAGGAGTTTGTATATAACTCTAAGGCTAGGGGCCTTTTCTGGATTATACAATGAGTCCGGTCAGGTTTGCCATAGAACAGTGGTGATGTTCTCTGGCAGAGATAATCTACGGTAAGAGCCTAATAGTATGGGGCAGATTCCTGTGTAAATTCACTACTGGCCCTACTTCCTTGTCTGACTGAATCTGAGAATAGGGTCAGACTTTTTATAACTATCAGTCTTTCTACAACACTGTTGAGAGGATGCCATTCCAGCTTGTAGGTGTCAGCTCAGCCAAAATGGCAACAACCTCAATCAAAGGCCCCGTACCAATATCACAAAACAGTGCAACACATTAGAAATTAGTATACAATACAT
The DNA here is from genome assembly GCF_031893055.1 of Leptodactylus fuscus. Classification (NCBI taxonomy): domain Eukaryota; kingdom Metazoa; phylum Chordata; class Amphibia; order Anura; family Leptodactylidae; genus Leptodactylus; species Leptodactylus fuscus. The sequence continues at coordinate 96,133,696 of NC_134271.1, forward strand.
TGAATAACCACGTTTCTATACAAACTACACGTTTAACATGTATCTCTCTTCCTCATAGCTATCTTGTCACGGAGCAAAGGTATACGTCTTCCTCCGGATGGTCTTTTGAATCAACACGGACGCAAGAGGTCGGGAGACAACAGCAATTTATTGTAATCCACAAAGTTAGTAGCCGGCGGCGGTCACATCAACCGTAATAACAATAAGTCCACAGAAGTCACAATCCAATGATAACTTTGGTTCCTTGGTCCTGTAACTAAGTCCTGGCTCTCTGCAGAGCTGTGCACAGGCCGGCTAACACATACTAACTGCAAGCTACAACTATATACTAAACTGTTACTTCCTCTATCTGTGGGTGGGAAGGGCTGAGTCACAGATCCTTCCCCCCTCACCTATACCAAGGAGAGCAGACTCCCTGTCTACTATGGACAATGCACCATCCAACATCTTCTTGGAGACACTGATCAGATTATCTCCACCCATTGTCCTCACTGGTCCTCACTAGTTAGAGGTATTTGCATACAATGTGCTAACACACTAGACCCTAATCAGCCAACTACACATTGATGTATATAACAGGTTAGAGAATACATTCCACATGAAATATATATTACACATTGCCTATAGTATAGACTCTAACCATCCCGTGACAACCCCTCCCCCTCTCAAAACATGTGCATGACACAATTGGCCTACACAGGTAAATTGGGGAATGCACATCAGTCTCTATAGCTCATATGTCCTCCTGCCGGGATAACCCATCTGCGTTCTGGTGTTGGTTCCCTCGGCGGTACTGAATGGTAAAGTTGTAGAGTTGAAGGGCTGGCATCTGGCAAAAAATCCGGTCGATCCATGTTGGCGTCTCTCTGAGCTTGGCTTCGGGTCACTGCTCCCACAAAGTGGCACTGTAGATTTCCAACATCGTTGCCTAACAGAACATCGGCCGGCAGCCCGCTCATCACACCAATTGTGCATCGTTTTGGTCCATAACCATAGTCGAGTTCCACGGTAGCTTTAGGAATACGTTTCCGAGTACCTCCTGCCAACTCGATAGAAAGGCCAGGGCCCTCCTCTAGGGCCTCGGGTCGAACCACTCGGGGGTCCGCTACCGTTAGGAAAGCTCCCGAGTCCCGGAATCCAACAACTGTTCGGCCATCCAGTAGGACCTCCTGCAAGTGCTTCCGCTGAAGGTTTGCGGGATGTGTGGCGGAAGGCTGAATCCCATAGACCCCTGGAGGTGGAACAGATGGGTCATTCATGGAGTCATCTGGAAATGGGGCCAAACTTTCAGTCCTAGGGGTGGTTCCCAGGTAGTGAATAGGCCGGGATGCCACGGTGGCCCGTGCCCCCATGTTAACAGGGCAACTAGCTTGCAAATGTCCAGGCCGCCCGCACCCAAAACATCTGCGCTCTAGCATTCTTCCAGTAGGTCGTTGTCTAGGGACAGGGTTGTTCATAGCTGGAGGCCGATGGGCTGGGGCAGGGGTAGAGGGGGAATTGTAATCCTGAGGCCGGGCACGAAAGGTGGGTGGCTGGATGAAGGGTGTCTGGCGGACTGTGGTAGTTTTCCGCTCCTCTGCAAACAACCTCTTCCACTGCGGCTTGATGGTCAGGCCCTCATCTGCAAGGGAAGCAGCTTGCTCCACTGTGGCTGGGTTCCGTTCCAGCACCCACTCACGGATCTCAGCGGGGCACTGGGAAAAGAACTGTTCCTTAAGTATGACTTGGAGGATCTTATCGACTGTGACAGCCTCCTCTCCTTCTAGCCAGCGCTTGCATGCTTGCTTCAACTTGTGGGCGAACATGTGGAAGGAGCTTCCCCCATTGTAAGACAAAGAGCGGAATTGAACTCGGTAGGTCTCTGGAGTGACGGCATAATACTTCTGCACCGCTCTTTTAATGGCCTCATAGTCCCGCTGATCACTAGGGTCCATGGCTCTGAGAGCTTCCGCAGCCCCATCTCGTAGGTGCCCCACCAGATACCGGACCCAATCCTTCTCTGGGACTTCCATCAGGTGGCACTGGTGTTCGAAGTCCTGAAAATATCCATCAACATCCCCAGCCGCTTCATCAAAGGTCTTGAAGTGTTTATGGGAGACATATGGTGGTTCTCTCACTGTTGGGCTGGGGGCCGACGTTTGATTATAATTCCGCGTAGTTATCTCAGCCATTCGCATTTCATGCGCCATTCTTTCCTTTTCATGCGCCATTCTCTGTTCCTCCTTCTCCGTTTCCTGAGCCCTCTGTAATGCTCTACTCCTTTGCTCTGCAGTTGCTCCTAGCCCCAGCACTGCCAACTCCTCCTCATACAAAACAACCCATCTGCTCTTTTGGGTCTGTACCTGCCACTCCCGTATCTCTCCAGTCTCCTGGGGGCAGCCCTCCTCATGGTCGCTTTGCAGGGTCATCTCCTCCAGTGCCTCGATCAGTTGATCTTTCGTTCTTCCCTGGTAACTCAGGTTTAGTTCCCGGGCCCTTACTTGTAGACGTGCCATAGTCCAGTTCCTGTATTCTGAGGTTGTGGCTCCATTAATCGCTGGGCTGCTGTAGTCCATCTCGCTGTCCGCTGTTGATCCCACCGCTGCCAACCAGTTGTCACGGAGCAAAGGTATACGTCTTCCTCCGGATGGTCTTTTGAATCAACACGGACGCAAGAGGTCGGGAGACAACAGCAATTTATTGTAATCCACAAAGTTAGTAGCCGGCGGCGGTCACATCAACCGTAATAACAATAAGTCCACAGAAGTCACAATCCAATGATAACTTTGGTTCCTTGGTCCTGTAACTAAGTCCTGGCTCTCTGCAGAGCTGTGCACAGGCCGGCTAACACATACTAACTGCAAGCTACAACTATATACTAAACTGTTACTTCCTCTATCTGTGGGTGGGAAGGGCTGAGTCACAGATCCTTCCCCCCTCACCTATACCAAGGAGAGCAGACTCCCTGTCTACTATGGACAATGCACCATCCAACATCTTCTTGGAGACACTGATCAGATTATCTCCACCCATTGTCCTCACTGGTCCTCACTAGTTAGAGGTATTTGCATACAATGTGCTAACACACTAGACCCTAATCAGCCAACTACACATTGATGTATATAACAGGTTAGAGAATACATTCCACATGAAATATATATTACACATTGCCTATAGTATAGACTCTAACCATCCCGTGACATATCTGTTTATATATCTATATATCAATCTATCAGATTATTTTCTATAGTCAGCATAAGTCAGTCTGTCATGTCTATGCACCATGCAATTTAATAAAATTTCAATTTTATTTCTAGTCTGGCCTCCTTCATTCCTTGTAAGTGGGTCAAGAACTTTGCCCCCCTGCTTACAGTATCACATGACGACCTTTCACTAAAGCCCAGCTCTAATTTTTTGCTTCAGTGATTAAGGATCAGAATTTGTCACAAAAGGGAAAAAAAAAGTTCACATTTCGAATGCAACGAAATCATATTCCTTACTATGAAAACAATTTCTCAAAGAAAAATAATTGTACTGACACCGAATGCAATAAACAAATGGAAGATTATAGGGTGGGGGGCATTTAATTTGAGTTGGAGAGCATACATTTGCACTAAGAATTAAATTTCATCCTAATACATCTGTTATACAAACACAACTCCACACGTGATACCGGACTGCAAAAGATAGAATTAATTTGGTCAATAAGACAACAGTAATGAACGATTTCTGAATTATTCTAATATAAATGTCCAAATAAATCCAGAATTTTTTTAATTTAAAATTAGAAAAAAAAATTGTAATTTTCTTTCTTTCCAAGTCCCTGCTCTGGCACCAAATCAAACATTATGCTAATAAGTCAGTGTATAAAATGTTAAAGAGACAGACCTTCCATTTTATTATATCTGCCTTGGGTGCTATAAAATGACTACCAAAAATATCCATAAAATTCTATTAGTTTTTTCCTCTTTTTTTCCTCTTTTCATTTATCATTTTTGTCAGTGTATATTTTATTAATGAAAGACTTTAGTGAAATACACCTTTTATGAAACGGATTCCAAATATCCTCAAATAGAATTGGCTGTTCTTAGTATAGACTGAAAGCTAAGCCTCCCTTTTTTGTTATAGAAGATTCATTTCCTCATCCAACAGTGTAGCAATAGAAGAAGTAGACGTAGCCATCATACTAGGACCTTGGTGTTTTAAAGACATCAAATACTTTTCTGTCACATCAAAGGAAATTTATTTTACTAATACCTAATAATAATAAATGATCAAATAAACTGGCTGGGGGGTCCCTGTTGCAAATTTTGCTTTGAAACCCAAGTGCATTAGATTGCATCTAGAGATAAGCGAACCAATTTGTTTTGAGCTGGGTTCGACCCATATATTCCAAATTGTTTGTTTTTTAACAAAAGTGAACAAATGGATATTTATTTTATAACTATAATACTGCCGCAACATACATTGCACAGGAAAAATACACAATAGACATATCTTGAGAGTCAGTGTGACGTTCTAGCATCATCTAACATCAGCTGACAGACTATCAGCCAATAGACTGAGGTGGACAGTATAGTGTCCTATACAATATATAAGGTGCTGTAAGTTTGAACACGAGGCATTACAGTAATAGCAGATGTGGGGAAGGATCTGTGATTCATCTCACTGCATCATACAGAGCACTTCATTCCGAAAATCTTACAATTGTAAGCCATAGATCTAGAGAATCTTACAAATAGGAGAATGTAGTCAAATTTAATCAAATACAGGCAGACTAGTGATAGAAACCATAGCTAGGACAGAATGAGGGAGCAGATCTGTGCTGTGTGAGCTGACAGCAGCATTCCCACACTAATACAGACAAAGGCCAATAATCTAATTTTATCTAAATTTGTTGTACAATAGAGCAGTTTCATCTGTATACAGAGTATATCGGATTAATATACCATTGCAGCACCAACTGGAGCCATAACAGGCAACTGACACCCACCGGCTGCACCAGCAGACACAGTCATACCTAGTGTGCAACTATATTTAAACAGAAAACTGTGACCCCTATGGAGATCGGGGACAATAAGTTATAGCAGTGGAAGGAGCTGGCCCAGTTTGCCATGGAATTCTATCTTGTCCTTCAAGTGTAATGGCCGAGTGAGTGTTCATTCAGTGGTGTTGTATCACATACAAGGAAAAACTGTCCACAGCTAGTGTGAAAAATATTATTTTTGTCAAAATGAATCAGGCATAGATCTGTGATGATTTTCACACATTTCTGGCTGATGCCTCTGAGTAGTGGTGCCACTGTCTCCCTGTGTCTTCCAACTTTATTGCTGATGTTGTCTGCTAATCCTACACAGCTACCACCATTGCCACCACTTAGCCAGACATGTCATGCGGCCTAGTCCAGCATATAATTCCATGCTACAGCTACTACCTCCAGCCTGACATCTCCTGTGCCTTGGTCTAACATATTCCATTGTCGGAGACACAGTGTTGGCGTATAAAAAAAATATTTTGATTTCAATTTGATTTCACATCTGCTCCCACAAAGGGATACATTTTGGTGTTTTTTTTCTTTTCATCTAAGCTCACAGCCACAAATTTGTCTTCCAAATTACAACAAGCCTGGAGCACTTTTAAGCCATAAAAACAGACTAATTTTTCTAAAAAATAATTACTATTTGCAATTTTACCACTTTGTGTGTCTAAAAAAAAAACTATGGGCAAACACCGCCTGTTAAGCTAGGAGTCTGTCTGCACTGCATACTGAGGACCCGAACAATGGAGAGCCCATATGGGTGGGTTCACATCTGCGCCTGGTCTCCGCTTTGTGGGTTTTCATCTTCTGCCCAAGAAACTGGACAAGAGATGGAAACCCTCCAGTCAGTGTCCGCCCGTGAGCACCCATGAGCGTCTACTGGTCTCCACGGTGAAACTGTGTCCGTTAACCCCCCCCCCCAAAAAAAAACGGTTTTACCGCGGAGACCCTAAGCTAATTATTTTTCTAGAATATGCATGACAAAGTCTATTATATTCATTTACACTATTAATTTATGCAAATTATTTAAAAAGTTAGTGAACATTTAAGTTATGATCATTCCCTTAGCTAAGTTACTACTGACAGTAGTCATAGTGGAGTAAGGGTCCATCTGAAGATTAGATATGGAGAGGGGACCCATTGTCACTTGTAATATAACTCCAAGCTACTACTTAATAGTGCATCTATGGCTGCAATCTATAAAGCTTCTTGGAAAAGCTTGCAAGGATTCTAATATCTAAATAGATACATACCAACGATTCTTAGACCAATCTCAACAAAACAGACTGTATCAGAAAACGATTGTGCTGTTCTTGAGGAAGGTCGTGACTTATACTTCATGGGCCATTGAAGGTCAGGTCACAAGGGGAGTATAAAATGAAGGACATAAAACATTTCCACTGCTAATCTGCAATGTGTGGATGGGATTAGCCAGAATCCAGGTAATTGCAGGTAATGTGAAACACAATGTTTTTTGCTGCGATGTCTCCACTGCGGGCAAAAAACTACTTTTACGGTCTAAAGTGTTTTTTTCTGAGAGATTTTATTGGGCAATCATGTGCATATCGGGGGCTTACAATGGAGCTGAATATTTTTTTCCATTGTGGTAGTGATGTGGTTTTCAGCTCTGCCACTACTGTGTACACATAATTTTACCCTTGATCATTCTCAGCCAGCCAACTGAGTGGAATATACTAGTATACATCCAATGTAGTAAATAAGTGCCCCCTATCAGGAAATGATATATTGGATACTATTACACCATTAGCTTACTTTATCAAGCCATCTAATTGATTCCCTAATTTAAAGAGATGTAAACGGAAGCGGAAAATTCTAAATAAAATAAAGAAATAAAGGTACCTCTTGCCATTACAGAGCTGACAACACTTGCATAATGAGATAAATGCTCTATAAGCTTTCCTTAATGTAAACAGCTATTAGTATAATAAGGATCTTCCCGTTCTGCAGTCATAATTTACTATTTCTGTATAGTAGTAAGAAAACACACGAATCCACTGACTCTATATCATTATTTATTTTATTTCCAGGGGAGGATTGTGCTGATTGAATTGTCTTAGGGCGCCTTATTATTTCCCCAATAGTCACAGTAAGAGATAATCGGATCTTTTAATATATGCACTTTGCCAACTAGTTTCTTATCCAAGACATAATAGTTGAATTGCTACCACCCACCTTAGCCATGAATGGTGACCTATAGATCCACAGTATATACCATATTACATTGTTTTCATTATACACCTAGATTTTAAATGTGTGTATTGTATACAGTGTAATGGAGAAGGCACAGCCACAGTTTAAAGGACCCTCTCCACAGACCAACCTACTCTGAGTGAGTACTCCTTTTCTGAGATAACTTTTTCCTTGTAGGACAACCTCTTTAAATGGCAGCTCATATGGAGAACTCTTTCTCACTATGAGGGCACATAGATATCTTGGCCAGGGGGCTTCCGCAACTCAAACATGGAAAGCTACTAACACAAAATGGCTATTACTCTGGTAGGCTAGGGCAGTTAATTTACTCCATTCCATTCATCTGAATGGCTGCCACGTTATTCTCTATTTCCACAGAAGTAATTTACTAAGGGGCCTCATAGAAACCAGACTACAGCCGTTATATTGATAAAAATGTTTGAGACAACTAGAGATGAGCAAACAGTAAAATGTTCGAGGTTCGATATTCGTTTCGAGTAGCCCCTCAATATTCGACTACTCGAATCGAATATCGAACCCTATTATAGTGTATGGGGGGAAAATGCTCGTTTCAGGGGTAGGCAACATTCGATCGAATTATACTTACCAAGTCCACGAGTGAGGGTCGGGCTGGATCCTCCGAGAAGTCTTCTCCGTGCAGCGACCCCGCAACTTCTTCTGGCTCTGAATTCACTCTGCCAGGCATCGGGCCTGGGCAGAGCCGATTGCGCATGTCCGCACTACAAGCGGGCATGTGCAGTCAGCTCTGCCCAGGCCCGATGCCTGGCAGAGTGATTTTAAAGCCAGACGAAGTTGCGGGGTCGCTGCACGGAGAAGACTTCTAAAGGTAGGAGAAGAACTAGCGTTGATTGGCCGACTGTATAGCATTCGGCCAATCAATGCTGGTTCTTCATCAAACTTTTCCATTCGAATAGCGAGTGGTACTCGATCAAGTACGAGTATTTCGAATACTGTATACTCGATCGAATACTACTCGCTCATCTCTAGAGACAACCCATAAAATGGTTAATAAATGGAAAGCAGTGCTCACTTCAACAATCCCCTAACAGTCCTGTGCGACTATTACCAGGTGCTCACTGGGCTTTGGTTTCTAGTCTCTTCTTGGTACAGAAGAAACGCCAGCTGAACACTGATGGTCATAGGTCCCCATTGTGGTCAGGGATGGATTGAGCCATTATTTCCTGATATTCTCTGTGTTGGCACCAGAAAGTAGAGACTTTGTAAGTGATAGTAAAGGAACAACTGAGGAACAATGATGTACTGCTTTTTTTTACTTTTAACCTTTTCTGAGCCTGTTTTATTTATTTATTTATTTACACTGGACAACCCGTTTCACTACAGACATGCAAGTAATAATTGCTCCTAAAATTAAATTCAGTGACCACAATCATCTGGATCATGGCTATAGTGGCCAATAAGGCCTCAATGACCAATGTAAGTGTACAAAAAAATTGCATTAATATTAACCATTCTACAATTATTAATACTAAGGGACATTAAATTCTGTAAAATAATGGTGGGAAAGGCAGATTTTCACAGTACTGTATGTATGTAGTCTAATTTGTCATTCAGTCCTATGGAAAAACTAGTTAACAATCTGACTTTCACACAACTAAGATACAACTAGATAGACATCTGGGATTCATGGGTCTCATTCATTTGTTTGTAGAAAGGTGTTAAAAGACAAAGCATTATACCCTTTTATTCAGGAAAGCATATCCACAGCAAAGTGATTTAAGCTGTAGCACAAGACATAAGACTCTGAGACTGCGGCAGAGATTCCTTACTGAACAAACTGTGCTTTCATCTCCTTAAAATGTTGAATCCCTTGGGGTGGTATTCATTCACTGCAAAATAACTGTGATTGTGGGAGATGAAGTGGAACAAGTGTGGCCTTCCTTACAGCCACGTTCTGTCAAAGTGCCCTCTGCGTACCACATCGGGCTGTGCAGTGGGATGGAAGCAAGCACAGGGTCCACTTCTCCCTCCCGAAGGCTGCCTGACCAAGAAGGATACTAGGGGCAGCAGAACTCAGCCCTGGAACCATGCTACGTTGTCATAAACAGCCATCCATGACCCTTGCTGGCAGAATCAAAGTGGCAACATCTAACCTGTAGTTGTAAAACTCTTTCTTTTCATGCTATGTACATCCGATGAGGGTCAACTTCTTCTGTCACACCGGCTCTGTGCTTCCTGCAGGCAGCGTGTTAAATGCATCAGATACACGTGTATGTCTTTACTTATCCTCACTCATTTGATAAGTATAAGCTGAACATCTATTGTTCTCTCAAGTACCAAATAAATGCATTTCTGTTTACTTACTTTGTCTTTGGTCAGAAAATTGGTGAGGAAAAGCAGGTTCAATAATAATAATAATAATAATAATAATAATAATACCATAGTGATATGTCTAGTGTATAAAGGGGTTAATGGTCTCAGGATAGGCAATACATGAATGCCTCTAAATTAACAGTAATTAACAGTTATAATCCAGTTGCCTCAGTAAAATAAGATACAGGAGGCCCACAAGAGGAGAAGTTCATTCCATAGGCTTCCTTCTATCCAGACAGAATATGTACATATCTATTTTTAATTGTAATGAAATCTTTGCTGTCATTGTGGGAGGACATGTCATCCATAAGATCTAATAGGTTATGATCACCCCATAAGAAATAGACTCTAATGGCAAAGTATGGCTCAAAAGTCATCTCCTGTTGGGGTTGTCCTCTGCTGGACCTTTGCAACTCATTATTGTATCAGAGTCTGGGTCACAGGAGGATCTTCCAGTACTTTTAATAGGCCTCTACAAACCTGGATACCAAGAGCTTTAATTTAAAGTGTTATCTTGTGTAAAGTTGTGAACTTAGACATCACTCTGGAAGATCAAGTGCAAAGATTTTAATGAGAACAGTGTAGTACTTTAGTATTCCTGCGGGGGAGCTGCAGAGGATTTGTACATTTGCTGCCAGATTCCCTCTCTAATAACTAATTGTTGAGGGTCCAAGTACTTTGTCAAAGTGTATTTTTGGGGAACTTTCTAACAAATCTCTAATTTTCAAAGTGAATAATCCCCTTTAGCAGTAGGTATGTCATAATAAAACATCTAAATGGAGACAGTGTCCCAGCTTTCAAAATGTAATGAATACCGCCATAATAGTTTTTTTTACAAAGCAATTAGATTGTTAGTAGAGATGAGCGAGTAGTGAAATATTCGAGATTCGATATTCGTTTCGAGTAGAGTCTCAATATTCGACTACTCGATCGAATGTCGAATCCCATTACAGTCTATGGGAAAAAATGCTCGTTTCAGGGGAAACCACTATTCGACTAAAGGAGAGTCACGAATAGCAGGAGGAGAGTGTTTAGGAGGAGCGCTGTGCAGTTAAAGCGCACGGACCCCATAGCCTATAACGGTAGTTGCGCTGATATTCCATTCCGGGGGGTCCTCCTGTAGACTCGTTCCGGACAGGAGGCAAGTACTAATCTGAACTTACTCGTCCTGCAGAACCAGCATTGATTGGCCAAATGCTATACAGTGTATAGCATTCGGCAAGTCAACGCTGGTTTTGCAGCAGGCTCTTCTTTGCTAGTCGGGAGAGTTGACAGCTTTCGATTAAGCGAGAGCTGACTTTTTAACATAGGAATACATTGACCAGCGTTGATTGGCCGAATGCTATACAGTGTACAGCATTCGCCCAATCAATGCTGGTTCTGCCAGAGGCTCGTCTGTGAGGAGGCAGAGTCTAAGATCAGATCACAATGGAGACTGCTGTGGTCCGATCTTAGACCCCTCCTCCTCACAGACGAGCCTCCGGCAGAACCAGCATTGATTGGCCGAATGCTGTACACTGTATAACATTTGGCCAATCAATGCTGGTCAATGCATTCCTATGATAAAAAGTCAACTCCCACATAACTAAAAACTGCAAGCTCTCCCTACTAGCAAAGAAGAGCCTGCTGCAGAACCAGCATTGATTTGCTGAATGCTATACAATGTATAGCATTCGGCCAATCAATGCTGGTTCTGAATCGAATCTCTATTGCGAATAGGAGTAGTATTCGAATGAGTATGAGTATTTTGAATACTGTAGTATTCTATCGAATACCTACTCGATCGAATACTACTTCCTAATATCTAATCGTTAGTCATCTATTTATCTATGTGACTCAAAGGAAACCACCTCACTATGACATGAGCACATCTGTCGTTAAACTCAGACCTTATATGTGTGGTATACTTGCCCATGTTTCATATACCAACCCCCTCAATGAAACCATGAGCCATTATTATGACAAGAACCTGCTTGATATTATATCTTAACACAGGCATGTTCAAAACCTGGCCCGCGGGCTGTGTTCAAATTTTACTCATCCTACCAGCACTGTTTCCTTTAGGGAGAGCTACCAAATCCCCACAGTTTTTTCAATAGGCAGTGGAGATCCGGTAATGGCCCCTATTAACTTACTTTCAGCCACCATGGAGCACCCATAAGCTAAACATTCCATCATCATGATCTAATGCACACAGATCCCATTACAGGCTGAAGAGAGAAGAGTAGGCTGTGAGCAGAAGCGGGGAGCCATAAGTAAATGCAGCATTGTTCTCCCCATTTCTGCTGATCTGGTTGTTAAAACCATATTGGCATAACTGGGAAGAAGTATCGCTGCTGACCCAGTTCTGTTTCTGGCAGAGCTCGTAGGACACAGGACACATTGAGCCTGCGGCCTACAAGCTAAGTACCAATACATAGCACCATGTCTGCTGCGAATATTTTTCTGCAATGTGTGGAGGGGATCAGCTAGAATCCCATCCACTTTGCAGATACTATAAAACACTGCATTTTTTGCCATGGCATTTACGCTGCATGGGGCCCTGGCCTAAAAGAATGTCAAGCTTAATGGTTGGCCCACACCGAATCTGGCCCTCCTTGGAAAAAGTTTGCACACCCCTGTTTAAAGACCACGTCAGGTGATACAAATTGATCCTGGACTCATTTTGACAAAAAAAATGCATCAAAGGGGTATTTTAAACGTTATCCCCTTTCCATATGAAAAGAGAAAAATTGCAGATCAAAGAATGTCAGACCTTTTAGCCCCCTGCTAAGCAGGAGTGATGGTTGGGTCCAATGGACAACTCACCATTCATTTCAAGTAGAGTGCCAAATATTGCTTGGCTATCTCCAGAGCTCCTATTGAAATGAATGGAGCAATGGACATTTGTCCCAACCACAGTTACATTCAAAATGGGAATTAGAAGTCCCCCATTTTCCTGATCAGGTTGGTCTCAGTGGTCAGAAGCCACAATCTGCAAGTTAACATCTAGCCAATGGATAGAAGATAACCTCTTAAAATAGTAATATCCCTTTAAGACAGTACTCATCTCCAGTATCATCAAACCTGTGTGATTATATGTGAATGCTGGGTGTTATAGTTTCATGACAGCTGTAGGGCTATAGGTTGGACATCGACAGAGCAAGATACACAGTATACTTATTTCTGGGAATGTTTCATATAATATGTAAATGAGTGTTTTCTCTGCCAAGTTAAATTCTGTAGAAGATTGCTTTGTAGATGATACGGTTGAGCAGATTTCCTCAGGTTACCTGGAATGATGCAGCCCTCAAAGCTTTTCTACTCACAGCCAAATGAAGTCAGTTTTCCAAATGTTACAGGAGAACTATGTAGGAGCTAGCGTATATATCACTAATCTATTCTTGCTGAGGAATTGAGCCTTGAAGGCATCAGGTAAATAATACAATGTCTGCAATGGACAAATCTGGGAAGATTATTGTCCTAACAAGTAGGTATTACTTCATTTGATTCCCTTTGAGATTAGTTATCCAGAAAAGTAAGGGTTAAAAACAAGTAGCCACGGGTTGTTCACAAGGGATATTTGATAAATGAAATATACCAGTTTGGGACCTCAGAATGTTAAAATGTTACAGTAAAAGAAATGACAGTAACTCCTACAACCTCTCACTCTAAAAGTGAACTCCCTATCAATATTGTGGTTTACCTTGAAGCTCCTATTCTGTAGTAGGTCACATATGAATGGGAAATATAAGGGTGTCTTCATAAAGAATTTTGGCTTTTTTTTTAAACTGAAATCGAAGACAAAAACACCGAAATTTTGGTCCTTGCCATAGGGTGGCATGCTAGTCCTTGCCATGGTTTGCAATGCTTATTAGCCCCCATTGGACTAACCTGTCTGTGGTTACCTGCATAATGAAAAAAAGAGTCCTATTTAAACCCTCAATATAGGTGTTTTGGCGTAAAAAAACATGTCAAAATCCACATGAAAAACTCGGTGTGAACACATCTTTGTAGCTATAGTAAGAGATGATTCGAGAACTTCAAGGGCACATATGACTGGAGTGGAGAACATGAATGACCTCAAATAAAGGGGCACTTTATAAATACTGTTGCCCTCATCACTATATCTTGGGGTGGCAGTGACATATCTAGTCAAATAATATGGATAGCACTTAGGTTGATAAAGGGTTGTGGAGGGTTAGTCAAGGGTTGTCTAGAGAATACAACAAAGTTTCAATGGTGGACTTTCCTACTATGGGTCATGTCTCTTATTAACTTCTCCTGGCTTTAATCGGGTGAAGGCGGCTGCATCTGACAGGTTTTCAATGACTGTATTATACCACCGTTCCCTCATCGTAGCAATTGGCAGTAGTATCAGCTCAATGGTAGTTTGGTGCACTATTTTACATCAGTTGTGCAGTTGAGGTCTATGTAACTGATACCAATGTATAGTGCAGCAGGTCCGTTGCATTATATGGTTAAACTGCATAAATACTGTTATTGTAATATAAGTCCACGGAAATGCTTATACTCTTCTCCTGTCAGGATTCATGAGTGATCTGTCTTCATTGTATCTTCAGTATTATCTTCATGCTTCCTAATTCCATACTCCCGTGAAAATCGTCTTCAGTCTACGAGGACAATAATAACAAAGGTCCATTGACAACAACTTGGTTTGTGGAGATCCACACCCATCTGGCAAGTCAGGACACCGGCTTCGGCTTAGCACACCTTAAAACAAATATTAAAAGTCAGTTAATCAGTGGATCAAAGTAACATCATGACTTGGCCTCCTGACAGCAACATTAAATATTTTCTCAGTGAGCCCACTGAATAATAATAATGCCGAAAAATGTGTCTATACTGCTGGGCATGAACACCGTAATTGGCTGTGAAGACTTCCTAAGTATCTCTATGGGGTGGGGGAAGGGTTATTATTCCATACAGCAGATTTAAGGAAGAAATGGGATAGAAGTGGTGTGTAGAGTGACTTTATATTCTGTAGAAACTTACAAAACGTCACAAACATTACATATATCTGCATTGAATCTGGTTTGACGGGAGCTACCTTAGGGACTACATGAATAGTACACAAATACTACATAAATAACAATCCTGTAAAACAATGGCATTATTAGAATAGTTCGGGGTGGTATGATAATAACATGTAGGCACTTTCAAATTCTATTTCCGGGGGCCCATTAGCAGCTCCCTTTATTATATATACCATTGCGCTATGGTACTAGGTTCTATAATAAAGAGAGCCAATGCTCCCCCAAGAGTCAGGACCTTACTTTAAGCAGGGCTACCATCAGAGAATTACAGTGCTCTTAGGGGCCAAGGAACACAAGTCTAATAGTGACGATACTCTCCTGTTATTTGCAGCCCATTACCTACTAGTCACTGTTTTTTTATATGTTGTCCCACTAACTATATTGTAAAAAATTATCATATTACCGTTCCCCCTCTTTGCCATTCACAGGGCCCACGCATTATAAAACACCATCCTCCTTTCCAGGTACACATCATATATATGCAGTAGAGTACAAGATGGGATGAGACCCTTATCACCTGACCTTTAAACTCTATAGGTGTCTCCAGCTGCCACGTCTACACCCCACTATTCCAGCACCACAATATATACTATATACAGTATTCATGTATATACTACACAGGTTAGCTACACATCATAGGTTTTATACAATAGACACTTGCACTACAGTAACCACAGCTCAGCCTGACTTCTATTTTTATTTTTGTTTTAAGACCCGTCCGCACATATAAGACAATGTGCATCGGGGGACAAAAAAACTGTAACACAGCTTCCTTAATATACAAAAAGTTGAGGTTCTTTACATATTATGTGAAATGGCTTAAAACAGGAGGCAGCTGCCAAGATGCATCAGTTCTCCCTCACTCCGGAGAGACAGAGAGAGAATAAGGATGAAAAAAAAATTCCCTCGATGGATGCCACAATAGAATGTCTTTCATTATCACCCTGTGTCAAGGCATCGCGTAATGTTCATTGTGCATGCATAGTAAATTACTATTTACCTGCCAGAGCCTTTGATAAGCCGGTATCTGCCCCCTCTTTCCAGCCAGGCAGCATACTACTGTGAAGCCCCTATGCATATAATTCTTATTAAGGTGATACCTTTTCTGAATAAGAAAATATATTCGTCTTCCTCTAGGGTTTTAAGGGCCATTGTTTTTCAGCGAATCACTTTTATTTTCCTCACCTGCTGTGTTTTAATGTTCAAGTGACTTCTGTGTATACAAGTCTCATATTGAAATGTCTTCTGCAGACGTATGCAATATTAAAGAGTGCTTATGAATTTTTGACATCTAATTAGTTGCTAGCCAGTTAACATGTCAAGACTCCGAGGGAAATGGGGAGCCGGTCCTTTCTGAATAAGTTAAATCCATGGCCTGTCCTTTTCATGTTTTATTCTTTAATGTAGGTGCTGATTATTTTGCTCTGATTAATTGATGAACTTCATTGGTCTGGCAAATGTTACGGATTTCAGAGCTGCTCCCTTAAAGCCCCCATAGGTTGCTCCAGCGCTCTTATTGTCATTTTGGGTTCTATGTGTCAATGACGAGATTTGCACTTGGCTAATATTTATTGGGTAATTGTATAGGAAATAAACCATAGTGAATGTAGGTTGATAGATGGCGCGGTAAGTTATTAGAATATTATCACGCGGCTTTTAAATCAGGAGAATGATGGGTGTAAAAACATTTTAATTACAACGGAGGAGAGGTATAACAGTAACGCGGCAGAGAGGAAACAATGGATGAAAAACAAAGGAGGCATCTGTTATTCTACTGCATTGCTTAATTCTCTCGAATTTGATCTCCGCACTTTTGTATAGGTTGATGGCGTTAAGATAACTTAGGGAAAGAATTAATTACTGTGCACAATGCCCTATACAGAATTAAGAGAGTGTTTTCATTCAAAAATGTAGAAAATTGTGTGAAATTATGGCCTTGGTACTATCTCTATGGATGCACTTGGCTTGAGATACAATAGAATCGGGGGAAGGGGAGTAGGATGACTTAAACCAATGGTTGTCACTGGCCTGAGCAGAACATCTCCAGTGCTCCAGCACTACCTACTTTAAAGGGGTGTTCCAGTTATAGCCATAGATGGCATGTCACTAAAATATGCTGTCACTTACTGATTGGTGAGCATAGAACTTTTTTTCTATATAGTATTGCTTCCATCTATGGAGTATATAGGAGACAAATACGCCACAGTGGCTTCATTCAAGCATTCATTAAAGCCCAATGGTTGGACACCTATCAATAAGTAAAATATTCTCCTAGTGATATGCTGTATGTTTGTACATCACAAAAACCTCTTCAATATTGCTACCTATACACAACAATATAGGCCTCAACAGACAAATGTTCCTATCTAGCTTAAATAGACCTAACTTTTTGATATCCAGTCTATCACATCTAACCCGTACAACATTATTTCTAACCTCGTCTGCATTTTATCCAACATTCACTACATTGTCTCTTGACCAATTCATCTTTCCCAAACCTTAATGCATCCTTTTCAAACTTGGCTACTTTACTTTAACCCTGAATATATTGAACAAAATCACTGCATCAAAGCTAAACTTGGCAACATCTTCTCCAACTTTTACTGACTTCTTTATAACCTGTATTACATACTACCTTTACAATCTACGGTAACCTAATCTTTTCTCTCATTATATTTCACTGTATTAAACCCAACCTTGTCTACAGTGTTCATCTATTTGTACCCACCAGCACTTACTGTATCATGTTTAATATTGACTTCATCTTCTCCATCCCTGATATATTTGACCCAACCTTCAATGTAGCATATACATCCGTGACAGCATTGTTCAGAACCGGGACTATATTATAGTCAGTATCCTCTCCAACTTTTAGATGGCATAGTCATCTTCAATTTGACTAACAATGTACCCAAATTTGACTGTATTGTACTCAAGTTGGTTCCTATCATTCCCAGCTTTGACCTTTTACATAAAAACCCCCCATTGAACTCTCAGGTTGTGTTTCTAAAGACACCTCCAAATTTAGTTGTAACATAAGGCCATTATTTCTACCGTTACCTTGAACTTTGGGAGCATTAGTATTAGTCATCTCTTGGAATTCTATTAGAGAACATTTGTATATATATTTTTTCAATAGCTAATTCATTAGTGATTATAATTACCATGTCATAATGTGAGAAATAATAGAACAATTAAAATTAACAACTGTCTATGCCAAAGAAATCTATATAATAAGTATAAAAGAACGGATGCACGTTAATATCCAGCTACAGAATATTCTAGAAAGGCTTGTTTGACTCTCATCATTGTCATTTTCTTAAAAGTAACAAAGACACCATAGTCATCTTAGATATTAGTTGATCATTATGATGCCATAATCATTCAGGTAATTGAGTTCTATGGAATTGGAAAATAAGTTTTTTATGTATTAATGCGCTAAAAGTTCGCTCTAATGATTATTGCTCTAATGATTATTATTACAGAATTATTACTAGCAAGCGTTGTGATGGACCCTTGGAGACCCAATGAACAGTGTCTCTTCGAATGTCCTTTGGATGAGCCCTTGGAATGATCATAGTTTCTCTGACTGTGTCCTTCACTCTATTGTCCTTGTCTTATTTTCTCTTCAGTTCTCCTGAATTCACAGTGAGTATACTCAAATAGAACCACAGATGTCTAAGAGATGGTATGGTGTCATGACACGAGTAATAAGCTAAGAGTCAAGGAGGTTAATATTTTGACCTTATAATGTCTGTTGCTTACATAGTCATAAATGCCATTTTTACCCATCTCTTGATACTTTTCTCAAAGTGGGAAGGAGAGCGGGATGTGAAGATCCATCAGACGTGCCACAAATATGGCGTAAACAAAGACAGACATCTACACCAAGAAGGAGCTGGCATAGATTTTATCAAAGGTGCATGGGTTCCCGGAGGGTGCGCCTAAATAATTTCATCCTTCACTTGTACATGGGATATCAAGGACAGTATAGAATACGCTGGTGTTGATGAATCCTATCAAGGTTTTTTATGATATTTAGTTATAAATTGTTGTATATCTGTCCCATATGTAGAATTGATCATCTTTTTATGTTTCTGCTATTTGCTATCTTAAAGGTTTTCTCCATTCTGGTTACCTCTCTTGAGTTTTTTTAGAACTATATAAGCTGGATCACAATTTCAACATTATTCATATTTTCATTTAAGTATCAGCCCTTTAACATGTATGATGGCAGGTTTAAAGGGATCATGGATTTTAAGAGCTCATCTGTGGTCTGTAGTGGTTATTTTTCATTATATATCTGCTTGTTCAATTTTCACTTCAACCATACCTCCTACATCCATGTCTGTATGTCAACCCTGGACCCATTATGCTAACCGGGAGAACTTAAGGACAAGGTGATAGGTAAATGGCAACCTAGTAGACCAATGTTTGACAATCATTATCCAACAGCCACCCCATCAATGGACAGCCAGACAGGTAATGACTTGAAAGCTAGTAACAGGACTCATATGCTTTCAGATGGACTCAAATGCTTGGTTGTAGAAAGATGTAACCTTTTTGGCCCTTACCTATAGCCCTACATCTTCTTAATGGTCAAATCATAGTGTAAAAAAAATGAGTAGAAATATTGGCTTAAACTTCAATAACCATGACAGACATTTTATTATATATTCCACCCGTCGAGTGTTGGAACCACAATAACACACTCAAAATGGAGGAGGGGAGGAAACTGAGGTTTAAATATAACAAAACAGCCAATTCAATCACATTCAGCGTCTCTTTTGCCGTATATTTTAGTAGAGGAAAACACAGAAGTTTGTACTGTTGCAGCAGCTGAAATGTAGAATTATTGTTTCCTTCTAACACAAGACTCATTTTCCATGGCCACATTTGCAGCATAATAAGCTTTTTGTTATTTTTTCAATTAGAGTCAATTGACCTAACAAAATGGTTGCCAATTAAGTGATTTTTGTAATGGTCCGGGGGTAATTTAGTCGAGCTTGTCAGCTGTGTTTCATGAAGCCGAGATGTCTTTTTTCCTCCGACTCCCTCTTCTTCTTTTTTTTTTCCCTCTTTCTCTCTCGAGCATAATGGTTCATAATTTTCAAATCTTTTTCCCTCTGTTTCACTCACAATAATTCGCAATTACAGGAAGTTGTTGGAGGTGAGGGTTTTTTATTTTTTTTTTTACCTTGCCTTTGAGTTAGTAATTTTAAATAAAATGTACGTACTTGTAAAAAACGGCTATTACAGGAATCACTTTTTGTGTAAACTCAATTATTTTATGAATAGTGACACCAAAGTCTAACGACTAAAGCCTGATATATTATGTACAGGCTAAAGGGTTTAAGATATGCAGAACAGCCCTCAAATCAAACCACTATTCAAGAAAGTAAATAAAATGTAAGCGATTAGCCGCTGCTTAGTAAACCCCAGATGCCTTAAAAATGTTAAATGGAATCAGCAACAACTGAGAAGATTTTTTTCCTAAGAACAATGAATACTTCCACTTCAATGCACTGCACATTGTTACAAAATAATTGAAAGATATTGAAGCTAGAGACTGAAGGAGGTCATCTTTGGGCAATGTTGGATCCACAAAAATAAACCAACCCCTATCCGGACTTAAGCTGACCGTGGCCTTTGGATAATTGTTGGTGAAACCCATTGACCTCAGTAAATACCATCAACATTTTTGGGAAACAACTACACTAACATTTGTTTTCGGGTCAAAGGTGGATCAAAACTGGACAAGATGGATTTTACTTTATTATCACACTGCATCTGCTGAGCCATCATAGTACATGTTTTAGAATGGTAGAAGCTTTATAGTATATTGTTTATTTTCCCATATATGCCCTAGCTTATAAGCCTATAGCCAATTCTGCCTGCTCAGGTTTTTATGACTGAAAGCCAAAAGGATAGGACCAACTATCACTAAAATCCTTCACACCATACAGGCTGTCTCTATGGTATGTATTCCTTTGGCCAGAGATATCTATCAGCAGCTCTTCCTTGTGTGCACCATGAAATAAATATACATGCTTGTATATAAGTAATTTAGGGTATATTCAGACATCTGCATCAGATCCCTCTTTATTTTTGGCTCCCCTTATGGAATCCTTAAGTAGAGCAGAGATGAATGGACCTAATGGACCAAAACATGGAGATGTCTCAAGCCGTAGACTCTATTGTTGAATCAGTGGTGCAGTCATTGAGCAGGATGCTTCATTTTTCACCATCCTGCTCTGACCTCTGTCTCCCATTGAACACAATGGGAAACAGAATCAGGCTGGAATCTACTGATGATTTTGGGGCAAGAATTAGACTGGGGTAATTTTGTTCCCTATCGGACATACATCTGCGAGACCAATCTCTAGTTTCACAAAACTACGTTTAATTGGAAAACAAACTCTGCTGTTATTATTGGTCATATAGTCAATGAGACCTAATAGGTTATTTGTGAATTAGTCCAAAATGTGATAGCTAACCGCAACATGAGACTCCTCAGTCCCTAGTTACTCATAGATTCCATTGTCCTTTGTTGCCTGGCCTCAATTTTTTTTACAATGCCTTTGAAATACCAGAAAATTGTTTTGTCATGCGGTGGGCCAGTCAGACCTAGTACGTACTATTGCTCTTAGCAACCAATATAACGGCTTTGGTTTTACCTTCTCCTTAAAGTGTAAATAAACTTTTATACAACTTTTGATTTTCTGGTTATATTTGTATCACTAATACATTTTATAATATACTTTATTAACAATTATTGGCTCCTTTCTGTGAAATCCTGCATTTCTTTACTCTTTCCCTATTGAGCACTGTATCTGCTTCACACTGTGTACGGTGCATGGGCTTGTGTGTAATGAAGAGAAAATACAGGCCATGTTATATACCATTAGAAAGCTGTTCTTACACTGAATTTAGTGCAATTCTCTTTTGTACGTAGCTTCTCCTTTAATAAGATGGTGGTGTGGTTAGTTTCAGCTACCAAAATGACTGTACTGTATAAGACAGTGTACTTGAATTGCTTTGTACTATGGTGAAATGGTCTTTCTCCACTGCCCAGTGATGATGCCGGGCCATAAGGATTGCCTCCGTGACAGTGCAGTGTTATTGGTACCCTGTGTTAGAGGACATGAAAGGTCCTCTCTTAATGTGAAAGCCTGCAACTGGATGTCTAACCAAACCAACCCCTGGAAGGACAGACGATTTAGAGCCAGTGCCTGACGTAGAGTTAGTAGTCACGCCAAGGCCTTGGTGCCACATTGGAAGACAATATTATTAGAACAAATAGCCTTTGGAGGCAGATTTTGCTTTGGGCACAACTATGAGTATCTGTACCCCAAAGCATTAGTGTGGTTGATCATCATGTCAAGTGCGCCATTGCTTTAGGTCAAAGTAGACTATATATGGCAATTGTTTGTACCTTACTGTTATATTAGGTACAAATACAGTCTTAAGTTTATTTTGGTATTGACTATTAAGTATACACAAGTGAGTTACTGTATATTAACCTTCTTTGACATGCAATAACAAGTGACCTGTATAGTTAAATTGCTGAAATTAACTTGAATACAAGGTCAAATGAAAAAATCTCAAAATATATAAAATTCTGCTTACCTGACTTTAAAGAAAGCAATTTAGTTACATTGAAGTTCACTTGTCTTGGATCCTCACGTATCTTATGTCCTTTAAACTTGCTGTATTCACCAAACATTTAAATGTATGTGACCCTGTATTATGAAATTCAATTAACTAATGTATCTTGGATAACATCTGGTATGGCGATCTTTTTTTAGGGAGAAAACTGCACATGCTGTCACTTTGAGTCAATGTCTTTTTATTGTTTTCTGCATTATTTCAGCATCGGGATGACAAGAGAGCACAAAATAGACTCTTTGTAATGTGAATCCAGCCCGAAATAGAAAAACACAATGACAGCATGGAATTCTAGATTAGGTCTTTAACAAAACATGTAAAGATGATTTTTAGTGGTCTATTCCAAAGTCTGATGTGTTAGACATTTATGCTAGAGACTCAGAAACATTTATCAATTTAGCCAGTTGAAAGGGGAATTCAAGATAATGTCAAAAGCAGCATTGGCCTGGGATTAGGTAGGACTCTGTCCAGTACCTTTTGTTGGAGGCTCCCATATATACTGTCATATAACATACAAAATATTATATGACAGAGTACTGAATAGGGTTGAGCCGATCTTGAGATTTTAAGATCGATTTTAAAATCTGATTTCTGATACTTTTCCAGCCGATCTCGATCGTAAAATTTGCTCGATCGCAGATCAGAATCTGATCTTTTCCGATCCCGATCCTCAACCCTAGTCAATGCTTCTCTATGGGAAAAGTCAATTTTATGGTTGAGCCGATCTTGAGATGACCTCCGATCTCGATCCCGCTGGAAAAGATCGGGTCGGAATTCTGATCGCGATCGTGAAATTTACTCGATCGCCGATCGGAATCCGATCTTTTCCGATCCCGATTGCTCAACCCTAGTGCTGAATTATCAGCATAATACACAAGTATACACAAATAACAGTGTCATACCTTGACCAAATAACACTACATTACAACTATCTAAATTTCAATGCAAAGATGTGCCACCACTATCATGCAATATGGGTACACCTTCTTTATCGTGTGCACTCTGTGGCTCTTGTTCTATGTACCCTTCAGAAAATATGGTACGCACTGCAGACAACATGGCAGCACTGTAGAGTGCTCAAATAATACCAACATATACTTACTAAATAACAGTACTATACATGTACATAATGTAATCTAATATTGTGTTATTGGATTTTTTTCAGATTTTTGTATGTAAATAATATTAGGATTCCTTTTGCTGCCCACTTCAGCAGAATTCTTTCCTGAAATTAAAAAATCAATAGTTAAGTAAAATTTGGGAAGAGATATAGTGTGCTCCTCCTTCTCAGACCCTCAGTGATCAGCTGTAATCAGTATGTAAACTTGTCAGTATGTGCTCATTAACCTACAGCGCCACTTCAGGACAATTTAAGTATTACATAATAGCCTGAACAGAGGACCCCTACCCCTTCTATTACTTAGAATTTCCTAACAGGTATAGGTAAATGGACCACTACTTTACTCTCAGTGCCATCTTTTTGCCAACATTGGGTTTATGATCTATGGCAAGATGCATTGTGGATTCCAAGTTACGAAAAAAAGTACCATTTCAGATTATCCATGAACTCGTCTGTAAACTCTAACCCCAAATATGCCAAATGAAGGTTGTTGTATTACTAAGACAATATCTCAATCAAACAGCTATTGGTGGTCATACTGTCTATCAACCAACCTTCTCAACATATATAAGTAAGAAGAACCATCTGAAAAAAATTTGAATATGTTTTAGAACTATCGAGCATTGATATCCAAACTATGGCTCTTTAACTGTTGTGAAAATGAAATTCCCAGCATGGAGGCATGCTAGTAGTTGTAGGTTTACAACAGCTGGAAGTGACTGCTCTATAGTGTAATATAGTGGGAATACCATAGGCTTCCCTCTTCTTCTTCTTGATCTTTAGCACAACAGTTGGCATGCCTTTGGAAAAACAGAATATTAACATGTTATCTCAAGTAAATTTTGGGTTTCACCTCCATTCTAGATTGAAATACATGGAAGCCTTGTTATTCTAGTATTTGTTGATATTTGTTAATCTCAGAAATACATAGGTGAAAGGAGAGCTGCCAAAGCGCTAGGAAAAAGTAAACATTTTTGATTTATAGCGCTGGTAATTTTTTATATGCTCCATGTGTGCTCGGTGTCTTGCTGTGACAGAAAACCTCAAAGAAAATCATCTCGAAGTGCTCTAAAAATAATCCTCTCTGCGATGAAACATCCGAATATTACAGAGTTATGACCAGACCTTTCAAGAAGTTTCATATTGGTTTTGCCAAAGGTTCCACATCTATGTTCTAAAGCTAAGACCTAAAGGGATTAGCCTGACTTCTTCCTACTCCATCTGTCCCAGCTGCTTCATATGTGTATTTTGCACGGTGGATATTACTTATACCTCTGGGTGCTCACTTATTTCATTAGTGACCGCAGTCAGCAGCGTATATGGCACCTGGATTGCATAAATGAACTCTTCTTCCAGAGATCGATTACCAGGTCCTCATTCCTATGAAAAACAATTATTCGGACAAGACATAGCAGGAAGATGTGGAGAATATTGGAGTATTATTCTGTAATGTTGCAATATTGGGCAGCTCATTATAGTTGTTAAAAAACCTCAATTTTTTAAGGCATCAGAGTTACATTATAATAGTATAATTCTGATATTACATAAATATATAGTACAGTACTCCAGAAGTTCTCTAAACCTGTACACACCAAAGTTAGATACCCTTAAGTCAAATAAATCACACCAAAGAATATCATACAATATATTTGTGCTATAAATATCACAGCATGAGGAGGGCGCAAATACCCGCTAGAAACAACATGCATACCCAGTGGAGTACACGTACTACAGTTGGTGAGCCTTGTAATGGTAGGGCCTTGTTCAATCTGGAAGATGTACAGTAAGTTCTCAGATCTTATGGGAGTTTAATGCATAGAAGAGTGCAGTAGGAAACTTGGGTTCCTGGGACCCACAAGAGGAAATTATCATAATTATTATCTATGTAGAACATACTGAAGGGGCCATCTTCCATGTATACATCGTTTTGGGGATTATCAATGTATAAGCAGTAGGGTTGAGCGATCATGTTCGGAAAAGATCGGATTCTGATCGGCGATTGAGAAAATTTCACGATCGTGATCGGAATTCCAAACACAATCTTTTTAGGTGGGATCGAGATTGGTACTATTTCTCACAATTCTTTGCTTAGCCTTCACACTGAGTATACGCTCCGCTCATTCTGAGTGCAGTATATACTCAGTGTGAAGGCTCCGCTGCGGTTCCATAGGAATGAATGGAAGCAGCCGGCACACAACCTTAACCCCCTGCACGCTGGCTGCCTCCATTGATTCTAATGGGAGACTAAACTAACATCTCTAGTAGCTACTTACCTCCAGAGATGGCTGCTCCAGTGCCCGATGTTCTCCTTCTTCTTCGCCTCGCTGCCACTCCACGCTGCTCTTCTCACCTCGCTGCCGCCACCTCCCAGATTAGTGTTTAAAGAGCTAGGAAGGCGGGCCTTGTGGCTTAGGAGAATATGGGGAGGGCGGGGAGACGTGATGTATCCCCTCCCAGTACCCGCCCACACTCTCTTAACCCGCCCACACTCTCCTAATCTGGGAGGCAGGGGGCGGCGAGGCGAGAAGAGCAGCGTGGAGCAGCAGCGAGGCGAAAAAGAACACCGGGCACCGGAGCAGCCATCTCTGCAGGTAAGTGGACACCAGGGGGGACTAAGTAGCCAGAGGATTGAAAAAAAATCCTCTGGCTACTTAGTGATTCACTACACAGCGTGGATTCTAACAATTAAAGCATTCAATTGTTAGATTCCATGCTGTATAGTGAATAGGATTGCTTTTAAAATCCGATCTCCGATTAAAGGGGCTCTATCACTAGGAAAAGTCATTTTTAACTAATCACATCCTTGCATAGCCTTTAGAAAGTCTATTCCACACCTACCTTTTGTATGTAGATTGCCTCAGTGGTTTCTGAATAAGTCCGTTTTTATTCATATGCTAATTAGACTGGTGCACGATAGATGGTGCACACCTCTCCTATTGTTTTCTATGGGAGACTGCTGCTGACTCAGCTTCCTGTTTGCGTCACACACATAGAAGATAATAGGAGAGAGGAGGCTGCTGGGAACTTCCTGTGCTGGCTGGAAGCTCATTAGCATATGAATAAAAACGGACTTATTCAGAGACCACTGAGGCAATCTACATACTAAAGGTAGGTGTGGAATAGACTTTCTAAAGGCTATGCAAGGATGTGATTAGTTAAAAATGACTTTTCCCAGTGATAGAGCCCCTTTAATAAAAAAAATCCCATTGACTTGCATTGGGATCGGAATTGGGATCAAGATCGGGTTCGAATGAAAAATGATCGTAAATTGGATTTTAAAATCGATCCTGAAAAGTCAAGATCGGCTCAACCCTAATAAGCAGGTCATATCATCAATAAGATCTATTAGGTAATTTAGAAACATCCTGTAGGTTTGTCTTCTGCCGGATCTTTGGGGTTTAGTACAGTGAAAGAGGCTTGACCAGTCCATCCTATGATAAGTCCTACTTTCACATTTGCAAGCAAGCAAATTATCAATGTGACACCTACATACACACTTAAAGGGGTGTTCCACTTATTTTTGTTAACCCCTAGATAAGCTTAAAATAATAAACAATGCATCCTTATTACCTGTTCATACAGCCTTCATTCAGGTCCCAAGTCTAACTGCTTGTGCAAAGAAAAAATAAAATTTAAGACTAAGTTTAAGGCCCCACGTTGCGGAAAACGCAGCTTTTTTGTTGCAGATTTTGCTGCGGTTTTTTGAGTCAAAGCCAAGAATGGCTACAAAAGGAATGAAAAATATCCAGGAAGTTCTTCTACTTCTACTTTCTGCTAAATCCAATACTGGCTTTGGACAAAATGCAACAAAATCTGCAACAAAAAAAAAAATCTGCTTTTCCCAAACTTGGGGCCTTTGCCTAATACAGCTAAAGCTATGTTCACATCTGTGTTGGAGTCTCTATTGCAGTGTCCGCCTGAAAATTAGTGGAGGGAAAATTCCTGTACGGATTTTCATAGGACTGTATATATATATATATATATATATATATATATATATATATATATATAGTCAAGAACTTCCCCAGGATCTTCAGTGTGTGGGTGCTTTTCTAACGGTCTGTAATATTTGATAATCCAAGCCCCAGTCCTACGGATTAATTCATCAAACTTTTAATGTAGTAAAAGTTGTAGGACAGCACACGTACCCTACATTAAAGTTGACAGAAGGTGGACAACCCACTGTATGTACATGACTGCAGCTTCTACAATCTGCACAGAAGGAAGACAGAAGAAAACTTGCAGCCTGCAGTGAGAAGCGAATGAGAATTTCACAACAGCTTAATGAAGACATTATAATAACCAGCTATATTATTATGCGGTGATGGCATACATAAAGAAATACAGGCTGGGTACTGAACTGAACATATAAAACGGAATTTGTTATACGAGATACTTGAAGTGTTATATGCAAAATCATATTGTTGCTTTATGAGTTTTGTCTAATTACTTGAGGGTTAAGAAAGAGTTTCTGGCTGAGATTAATCTTACATTGGAAATGTTCATGTTATGAAAATACAGTTATTCCGTCTCCCGAGTTTATATACTTTGCTTTCACCACTAACTGATTTTTTTATAGGGTTCCCTACTTAATTTTACTTTGTATTTTCGTCTACATAGACTGGATTTTTATTATGCCGGCAGAGAAATCATTTTGAGTGAAATAAATATAGAAATTCAGGCATTATTGTGCAAGGAAATGGATTTTAAATTTATTTACCAGAATATATATCAAACTATATTAGTGCGGGATATATATTCAGTGCAGATCATTACTAAAAATCCCAAAAAACAGCAGTACTTGTCATTTTTGTAGGGGGCAAGGGGCATTTGGTCACTGCAGGGTAAAGATATACCTGGTTAAGGGGTTAGTCCAGTGGAGCAATAGGTTGATTGTTGTTTAAAATCAGATTTACGATTAAAAACTCTATTGACTTCAATGGCAAACATAGACTTACAATGACAAATACCATTTACTTACCCCTCCATTTGACCGGGATGTGCTACTGTGCAGGCCAAAGCTGAAGAAGACCAGGGACACAAATGGAGACTTCCTGCTGGATCCCTGGCTGAACAGATAAGTAATAGAGATGAGTGAGTAGTACTCGATCGAGTAGGTATTCGATCGAATACTACGGTATTCAAAATACTCGTACTCGATCGAGTACCACTCGCTATTCGAATGTAAAAGTTCGATGCAGAACCAGCATTGATTGGCCGAATGCTATACAGTCGGCCAATCAACGCTGGTTCTTCTCCTACCTTTAGAAGTCTTCTCCGTGCAGCTTCCCCGCGGCGTCTTCCAGCTCTGAATTCACTCTGCCAGGCATCGGGCCTGGGCAGAGCCGACTGCGCATGCCCGCTTGTAGTGCGGGCATGCGCAGTCGGCTCTGCCCAGGCCCGATGCCTGCAGAGTGAATTCAGAGCCGGAAGATGCCGCAGGGACGCTGCACGGAGAAGACTTCTCGCAGGATCCAGCCCGACCCTCACTCGTGGACTTGGTGAGTATAATTTGATTGAATGTTGCCTACCCCTGAAACGAGCATTTTCCCCCCATAGACTATAATAGGGTTCGATATTCGATTCGAGTAGTCGAATATTGAGGGGCTACTTGAAACAAATATCGAATCTCGAACATTTTACTGTTCGCTCATCTCTAATAAGTAAATATATAGTATTTGTTATTTTAACCTTCCCTCTGCAGTAAAAAAAAACACAACTGCCTTTAATAGGAACAGTCTCTTTTTGGAAATCTTTAGGTGTTATTGCAGCAAAAAGATATGTATAAAGTATTGCCCTATGAACGCAAACCTTACATGGCCTTTATACTAAGAATAGTAATACCATATTTAGGCTGAGGTCCCACATTGCTGAAACGAACCTTCTTTGTTGCAGATTTTGCTGCGTTTTGTGAACCAAAGTTAAATCCACTTCTGACATTGGCTTAAAAAAGAACAGAAAAATCTGCGTTTCCACAACGTGGTTGCTCAGCCTTATTTAGTCTTGGTAGCACTTTTATTAACATGCATGGGCTGTCCATTGGTGCATTATAAAATTATATTTCTCTAACTTACAGTGACTATTAGAACAGACGACTAATGTTTTTATGCAGCTGTATAGACATACCACTGCATACAGCTGGACCATAGGTTTATACACCTAAACTTTTGAGAACTCCATTCGCATGTATAGTATGTGGATTTCATGTAGATTTTGGCACTGAATATGTGCCAAAATCTATGTGAAAATTGTAATTTGCATTCCACGTGTGAACATTACACGCGGTTAGCCGCGACGGGATGCCAGTGTAATGCACCTGCAACCCATCGTGGCATTCTGCTCCGGATTAGGCCCAAATGAATGGGCATAATCGGGAGGGAGCCTACTAGCTAGCGGAAAAAAGAATCGAGCAGCTCCCATTGAAGTCAACGGAAGCCGGTTTTGGCAGTGGATTTTGATATGGATTCTGCGTCTAAATCCGCTGCCAAAAATCTCCATGTGAAGGAGCCCTTACAAAGCGGTTCAAGAGAGATCAAATCCACCGTTAGTCCGGATACAGTATACCAATTGCAATTTACAGCAGCCTCTTGTCTGCCTTGTGTATGTATCCTGGAAAACTACATTGATGCTACCGGGAATTTGTTTGATGCCTTGATCACATGACTCTTTTGTTTATCACATGGAAAATGTCCCTGAAAAATGGTCATATCGGTCTGATTTTGGCCTTATTCACATGACATGGGCATGTGACATTGGTTTTTGAAAGGCCATCACATGGACTGAGTCTCTGGGTGTACTGACATGTCTGTTTAATACGTGAATACATCCATAGACTTTCATGGCTTTTAAAATGAATGTTTTGTGAATGTTTGTCAAATTTGTCATGTGAATAAGACCTAACTGTATTATACTGTAGTACCTGTGCACAACACGGTCACATTTGTAGCTGCTGGACTCAGTATATAATCTATAACAAGGTGTCACCTATATATATATAATTTATTACACTGATGTCTTAGCTTATGCTGTATGGTGTGACCCAGGGGCATTTGGGTCAAGCACCAGCACCTATGTGTGACTATGACCTCTGCAACCCCTATAACTACATCCTCACTCTGAAAGTATTAAATTATAGGTAATTCTATGCCCTATAAAAAGAGGAACATATCAAACCATTCTTTAAAAATTGTATTACATGTATCTGATAATCCAGAAAATTCAATAATCCAGCGCCTAAGGGAAATTTTCTATCTCTATTTTTAGTTTTTCACTGTATTCTAGCACCATTTTACAGTACCTGTCCAATCCTTTCAGTGTGTGGTTGAGCATACACTGTCAACTCCCTACATCAGCAATGGCTGACAAGTCATTTATGGGAATACACAGAAAAAAAAAATTATAATACCCGGCAATCTGCAAATTGCAGATTTCCTAGAAATCCATATGAGCTGTGTTTTGGTATCTGTATGACACACAAGGAGCCAATGACTCCAGACTGTGATATAAAGCAGATACAAAGGTTTCTAGAATGAATGTGTATAGATCAGTGGGTATATACTTAGGTCCCTCACCAATCCTCTGTCGGAGTTAACACTCCAACACACACAATGCTACTGAAGGTGATTATCTCTGCTAGCATAATTTCTCCGTAACATCTGCTTTCGCCCATAACACTCCACTAATTTTCCCCTCATTTCATTACACATAATTTTCTTTCAACACAATCTACATGTATTAAGTGGTAATGACTTTCCAGTTAAGAGCAAATCGACGCCAAGGGACCCCCCTCCCGATTGCCTGCCGAGCCTGTCTCCGGCTATTAAAGATAAATTTGGTGCTTCGAAAAGCTGCAGTAAGCCAATCAATCAATTAAGCGGTTAGGACATATATTATCAAAATTTCACAGTGTGGAGGTGCATAAGTGCAGCCTGATTTTCTTGGTATGATTTTAAGATTCAGAAATTGAGACCCATCAAGCATGAATTCCAGTCGATCTTAAGCGTCAGCATGAACCTTCTTACAAGGAACAGAGTATTGGGTTGCAACCTGGTAAATATGCGTGTGAACTATGCAAATTTACAGACTGAACGGCAGGGGAAGCCATTACACGTATACGAAATGCAGCATTACCGTACTGGAATGTGGATGTAGCAGAGCTCAGTGTGTTAGACACAGCAGAGTTGAGTTGGTCATGTTTCATGTGTTATTGGTGGTTAAATGCTATTGTCTTCTCTTAGTACAGACGCATGAACAATACAGCAGCATACGATGTACAGCTCTGCTACATCTGTGTGTAATAAAATAATCATATATTTTCTTGAAAAGCTTCTTCTAATGACAAAACTACTGTCTATGTATTTCATATGTTTGCCCAATGTTGTCCTCCTTTGAGAGAACACAGGAGGTTATGGCAGCTGTGAGTATTCGGCCATTTATAATTGTGCCTTAGACCGCAGCAAATTGTCTCTGTAGACACAAATTTTAATCATCCATTACAGTCATCTGTGTAGTCACAAGGTCCAGTACTGTGAATGAAGCCTGAGGAAAGAGGTAGAAAACGTATTACCTCCATCGTTCTGTTACAAATCGGTGACTTGGGTTATAAAATGATGTCACAGAATGATAGTCAATGCAACAAGAGATATTCTGTGGCATAACATTGCATTTAATGCCAAAATTAGTAAATAAATAGTATATTACCATATGGAGATTTATTTGGGTCAAGAATATCCTATTATTTAGGAAGCTATTTATGACCAATTCATTAGGATGTATATACAATATGTAGTTGTATTTAGTGAGATTTTCCCTTACTTCAATATTTACCACGTACTAAGCACCTTAGACTAGCAAACTGAGACTCTGCTTCACCGTTTATAACATATACTATTATCTAGTCAAACACAATCCTATTTTTATGATACAAAACGCGGGAAAAATTGTGGCATTGTACAGTGCAGGCAAAGTGGATGGGATTCATACAAATCCCATCCCCACTTTATCGGAAGAAATCAAAGCATGGACACGCTGCGATTTGCAAAGCCGTTGCGGCTTTGCATATTGCAGCATGTCAATTATATGTACGGAAACCCTGGCGGCTTTCCCGTAGATATAATGTTAAGAGAAAGTCCGCGGAGGAAAACTCTGTGAACTTTCTCTTAAAAGCTCTGTGGAAAGAACCGCAATGTGTTCACGCAGTGGTTCTTCCTGCAGCGCTTTAGTGCTGAGTTCATGCGGGTTTTTTGGATCAGATTTTGATGCGGAGGCCGCCTCGGAATCCAGTCCAAAAAACGGCTAGCAGCGACAGGATGCCGGTGCAGTGCACCGGCATCCAGTCGCGAAATTCCACTCTGGATTAGGCCCAAATGCATGGACCTAGTTGGGAGGGAGTGTCACACCATGGACACCATGGGGGAATCAGCTGCGGAATCCGCGTCAAGATAGGGCAGTTCACTTCTTTTTTCCACGAACGGCAAAAAAAACTCTTTGTCAAGAGTTCATGTTCTCTTATTGGGGAGGGGGGAGTTTTTATCTTGTATAATAGCAAAAGGATTGGACTCAAGCACTCTAAAATGTCCCCACTCTACTTAACACCAGACATCGGCCTCCAGAGGAAATTTGGAATACCCCTTCACACATTAGATGGTTGGTCAGTCATGTCAAAACTGATAAGGTTGGCAACAGTTATCAAAGTAATGGGCATGGGCATGCTGCCCATGCTTTTTTCAGGGGCTAACCCATGAAATGGTCCTTAAAAGCAACAAGGCTTACTCAACTGGTGCCCTAATGCCGGGGCCCCACGGAACGTAAACGCTGCGATTTCCCCGTGGCGGAAACGCTGCAGGAAAAATCACGGCGTTTTACAGTGCAAGCAAAGAGTATGGCTCATATGACTCCCATGCCCACTTTGGCGAAAAAAATGCAGTGCGGACACACTGCGATTTGCAAAGCCATTGCAGCTTTGCAAATCGCAGCATGTCAATTATATCTACGGAAACACCGGCGGATTTCCCATAGATATAATGTTAAGAGAAAGTCCACAGTGGAAAACTCTGTGAACTTTCTCTTAAAAGCTCTGCAGAAAGAACCGCAATGCGTTCACGGAGCAGTTCTTCCCGCAGCGCTTTAGTGCTGCAGATACGGCCCGTGGGGCCTTCGTCTAAAGTGGTAGTTTCTGAGAGGTTTCATAAGGTTACTGGGTATATCAAAGGTAGGGCTTAAAATGTCCTGCAAACAAGAAACATACATAAGGAGAGCCCCATTTTGATTGCTGCTATGGAGTGCCCACACATGATTCTCTGATCTACAAGGCATGAAAGCTTTGTTCATTTTGCTCACTGGGCCAGGGTTTGGCCCAGCCTAGCCTAGACAAATTTATTATAACTTACGGCAGTAAACTGCTAGGTTCACACTTGCGTCTACTTTTGGGGTTTCCGCCACCAAATCTGCTTTAAAAATGCAGAGAAAAACCCTGCTTCTCTCTGCAAAGCCCCCAAGTGGACCCGAAGAATGGATCCAGGTGTGAACTTAGTATCATAGTTAAAACTTATAACTTGAGATTGTGAAAACTACCAAAGGCGACACTACTAGAGATGAGCGAACACTAAAATGTTCGAGGTTCGAAATCCGATTCGACCAGCCGCTCACTGTTCGAGTGTTCGAACGGGTTTCGAACCCCATTATAGTCTATGGGGAACATATACTCGTTAAGGGGGAAACCCAAATCCGTCTCAGGAGGGTCACCAAGTCCACTATGACACCCCAGGAAATGATACCAACACCCTGGAATGACACTGGGACAGCAGGGGAAGCATGTCTGGGGGCATAAAAGTCACTTTATTTCATGGAAATCCCTGTCAGCTTGCGATTTTCGCAAGCTAACTTTTTCCCATCGGAATGCATTGGACAGCGCTGATTGGCCAGAGTACGGAATTCGACCAATCAGCGCTGGCTCTGCTGGAGGAGGCGGAGTCTAAGATCGCTCCACACCAGTCTCTATTCAGGTCCGACCTTAGACTCCGCCTCCTCCGGCAGAGCCAGCGCTGATTGGCCGAAGGCTGGCCAATGCATACCTATGGGTATGCAGAGACTCAGCAGTGTTGAGCCAGTTCTGCTCAACTACACCGTGTGCCAGTCAGCCCATCAGATGTAGCAGAGCCGAGTGTGCACAAGGGTTCCAGTGCACCCTCGGCTCTGATGTAGCAGAGCCGAGTGTGCACAAGGGTTCTAGTGCACCCTCGGCTCTGCTACATCTGATGTAGCAGAGCCGAGTGTGCATAAGGGTTCTAGTGCACCCTCGGCTCTGCTACATCTGATGGGCTGACCGGCACATGGTGTAGTTGAGCAGAACTGGCTCAACACTGCTGAGTCTCTGCATACCCATAGGAATGCATTGGCCAGCCTTCGGCCAATCAGCGCTGGCTCTGCCGGAGGAGGCGGAGTCTAAGGTCGGACCTGAATGGAGACTGGTGTGGAGCGATCTTAGACTCCGCCTCCTCCAGCAGAGCCAGCGCTGA
Source organism: Leptodactylus fuscus (assembly GCF_031893055.1). NCBI lineage: Eukaryota > Metazoa > Chordata > Amphibia > Anura > Leptodactylidae > Leptodactylus > Leptodactylus fuscus. Next base: position 96,168,616 of record NC_134271.1, read on the forward strand.
TTGGTCGAATTCCGTACTCTGCCCAATCAGCGCTGTCCAATGCATTCCTATGGAAAAAAGTTTATCTCACAAAAATCACAATTACACACCCGATAGAGCCCCAAAAAGTTATTTTTAATAACATTCCTACCTAAATAAAGGTTATCCCTAGCTATCCCTGCCTGTACAGCTATTCCTGTCTCTTAGTCACAAAGTTCACATTCTCATATGACCCGGATTTGAAAACCACTATTCGTCTAAAATGGAGGTCACCTGATTTCGTCAGCCAATGACTTTTTCCGATTTTTTTCAATGCCCCCGTTGTCGTAGTTCCTGTCCACCTCCCCTACGCTGTTATTGGTGCAAAAAAAGCGCCAGGGAAGGTGGGAGGGGAATCAAATTTTTTTGGAGTTTGCCACGTGATGTTCGATTCGAATCGAACACATCGAACAGCCTGATATCCGATCGAACATGTGTTCGATAGAACACTGTTCGCTCATCTCTAGACACTACCACAATGCACATCATTACAAATGGCACATTAGAAGTGGGGGTCTGTTTTACAGGTTTTGCTCTGGGGCCCAGAAGCTTCAGGTTATCTCTTTGGTTTTCAGCTGATGAACATTCCCTACTCCTTAGTATCTAATCACACGGAGGAAAATGGTGCTTTATTTGGCGCTGAATTTTCAGCGCTGAAAAAAGCCTCCCATTGATTTCAATGGGTTCTGCTAGCTTTTTTTTCCACTAGCAGAATTTTCCACACTGAAAAAAAAATTCACCATTGATTTCAATGGGTTCTGCAAGCTTTTCTTTCCATGCAGAATTGTCCACTAGCGGAACAAAAAGCTGTGAATGCACCCTTATTCTGGGGAGAATTGGATATCTTGCAGATGTTCTCACCCAATACCTAATTTGACTCTTTTTATATAAAAATGATTCAGGTAATACTAACATATTAGAGAACTGCTGTTAATGTAAATTTTTATAGTGGCCAGGCTCTAGTAATATTACACTTTATAAACTTTTCAAAAACAAGAGAACTTTTTTCACTGTATATATACAGTATATTATGCATACTATTCTGAGATTTAATAATATAGTAAGATCCTATTTGGATTCCCTCTGTATTCTTCTATCCTGAGCTGTCCCCTCTCCAGTGCTAAGCCCCCCATCCTCCGTTAAGTCGCTTGCATTCCATCTGGTCCACGTTTGTTCAGAAGTCATTTCTCTGTCAATCTCTCTTGCCACATTAAAATCTGTCATTACTATTGCATTGCAGACCGGCTCCTGAGATTTCCCTCACTGTTTTATTGCTCTGTTCCCTCTTTTATTCCCTGCTACAGCAGACAAGTAAAAATAAAGGTTTGTTGTTGAAACATGGCCGGAAGGAAGGTAGAAGGCATACATCTGTCAAGGTATTGCCTTTCTCCAACCAGGGATTAAGGTGTTTTACTGCGCTCACTACACAGGAGTCACACTGAATACATTTCTCAGTAAAACAGAAAAATGAGGGCATACATTTTTTTTCTGCAGGATTTTATTGTATCTTTTTAAGCCAACCTAGATAATTAAGCAACGGCAATGGGGTTCAGTTAAAAAAATAAATAAATAAAAATTAATAAATACAAATGTTTTACGAAAAAAATCTAAATTGAATTTAAATCTTTAAATAAGACATAGACCAAAAACATATTTTTTGGAAAATTTAGATAAAGTTTAGGTGAATTTGTTGCTTTACCAAACATTTTCCTAATATGTTCATCTTAGCCGAGAGGAGAAGAAGAATTCTGTGTCTTGTCTTAACACCTAGCAACAGTTCAACTAAAATATGCTCCAGAGATGCTGTAAACTGCAATTTGTGTTCTAAAGGTGATTGAAAGCTCTCAGGAGAGGTAGCTTCTTGAGTTTTCCCGCAAAGGGATGTTCTTCGCTTCCAAAGCAGACGTGTTGCTAATGTTTATATAAGATTTTCATGTTTGTCCAAGTGGAACTTTTTGTATGTGGTCAAAAATAATCTCAAAGCTCTGGAGATATGTGCTGGTGACATCATGCAGGCAGGGAATTTTGGGCAAGGATGGATATTCATGAAGAAGTAGCCCATCAGGTATCTTAGAAGTAATTGTGCAGGTAAATTGTCAAGAGTCAGTGTTTGCTATACAACAGCAAAGGTCATGTAAGTGGTGTAAAGTAAAAATGAGGTCCCATATAAAAACTGGGAATATGATGCCCTCTACGGTGCAGTTTTCACAGGAACAAATGAGGCTATAGTTATTTTGTGCTTGGCCCCCAATTGCAAATGCCATGCTTGGTAGTTATGACCCTGGGCTATGCGATGCTCAGATGTGACCTAAGGTAGAACCTGCTAGTCACGATTCCAAAAAATACAAATTCTAAACTATATTGGGGTATGTAGACTTGTTTTTCATGACTTTAACCCAGGGATAGGCTACCTTCGTCACTCCAGCTGTTGTGAAACTACAACTCCCAGGATGCATACTTGCTCTGCTGTTCTTGGAACCCCCATGGACGTGAGTGAAGCATGTTGGGAGTTGTAGTTTCACAGCAGCTGGAGTGCTAAAGGTTGCTGACTAGAGATGAGCAAACACTATTCGAAACAGCCATTTTAAATAGCACGCTCCCATAGAAATGAATGGACGTAGCCAATATGCAGGGGGCTAAGCAGCCGGCCGCCGGCAAAGTCTGCATGCCGGCCGCTTCCATTCATTTCTATGGGAGTGTGCTATTTGAAACGGCTGTTTCAAATAGTGTTCGCTCATCTCTATTGCTGACCCCTGTTTTAGCCCATGGTTTCAATTCACTCTTTGCTCAAGATCAAGCCACTCCTCTTTTCTAGTGCTGCCATTTGTCTTAGGACCCAGGAAATGGCATCACAAGAGAAATCAGGGGGTTGGCATTTAGGACATTTTTGGGACACTCTAAGGTAGAAACTAGTCATGAGACATACAACTGCACCACTTACTAGTGCCATTCATTTAGTATAGGGCCTCTGTGATTTGCCATATAAACTATGTTAGGCACCATATGTGCGAAAATACATACAGAGTGTGAGGAAGCATACCAGGATTATTTTTCCCTTGGAATTGCACAGTACCCGACTAAGAAATCCTCTGTATGCCAGTGGAAGCCTCATGTACCATTATTGTAGCCATATTACAGCTCTGTCCTAAGTAGGTACGTAGACACGTAGGTGTGAATGAGCCCCTGCCCCGCCATGTTAATATCAATAAGTGATATTATGAATTTCTTAAAAATGCTAAGGAGCATTATAGGACAAAGACCCTCACAATTAAAAACAACCTGATCCAACATGTCCCTGATCCCAGAATGTTTATACATTTTTTTTGTTTTTTATTAAAATATGGCAATTTGCAATTAAAAAAAAATCTTGATTTAAGGGCAGCTATCGAATATCCTCTTAATTAAGACAAAAAAGACAGGTGTTATTTAACTGAAGTCCTCCCGAGATGAACTAATGTATATAAATGAGAAAAAGACGCCTACATTCAACCTGTCACATCAAAGTTTTGCTGACTGCTCCTCACCACTGTTCCATAACAAGTCTAAACTGATCATTTATTTTTATTCCCTGCCAGCCGGCATGTATTTGCCCACGCGTCGTGTTTGCCCCTTGTCTTCACAAACATCCAGCTTTAAACTGACCCCGTAGAATATTCATGGTGTTTTTATTATCAGGGAAGCAAGCATACCTTAATTGCCTTGTGTTTCTATGTCAGTGCATGTGTGTGTTTTATTCTCTTTCAATCAACAGGTTATCAGAATGCCCATAGCTGATTTTTTTTTAATTTTTTTACATTTTTATTAATTTTTTAATCACATTTTGTATTCAGGCAGTTCAAACTTTGGTGTAAATAAAATTTTGCAATGTGACTATCAGGAGGTCAATGCTGCCAGGGTGTAATTACTTATGCAGATTGGGTTCTGTCTTCTAAAGGTGTTTTTCGAAACCTCTCGAGGCTGTTGTGAACAGTGGTTGTTTATCTGTGAGCCGCGATGGTGTCCTGTAGGGCATATTAAAGCCCATGAAATAATGATGAAGTAGAGGGTAATTAAAAGCCACAATGACATTGATCTGCTGAATTTTCAGAGGGAGCTCAGGTCACACTGGGAAACTATCCATTTTAGCTCACGTAGGGCCAGGCTGATTGGCCTACAGAGTATTGAAGATGGCTACAATCCTCACCTGTGGCCAAGAGGACTCCCAGAGCTGCTACTCTACTGGATTAAGATCTTAGCAAAACAGGAGGGATGGTGGGGGAGGACGGTCACAGCTGTCGACGGTTTACCTTAAAAAAAAAAAGATGTGAACTCTGAATAATTCAATCCATCAGATGCCCTCGTGTGTGTCTGTATGTTTTTCTCACTCTTCAGGATAATATTCTTATGACGATCAGCTACATTTATGACCCACTAAATGAAGCCGTGTCAATCTCCTCTTACCTAGCTCCCAGGTACTGCAAATAAGGGAAGCAGCCAATATTTGTCGTGTTTTTATCTTATGACGCTTTACAAGTACTGGCCAAAGAGTGCAAACACAACAATACAAATAAGAGAATAGGAGCATTAATATACACTGTAGGTATACAGGTGTAGCAGAGCTCAGTTTGTCATTTGCCACAGGCCATTAAGATATTTTGTCATGTTGTCTGTAGTTTTATATTGTAGTTTTCTGGGACCCTGCATTGATGGCCTGTTCCTAAGATAAGCTATTAATATGTGATTGGTTTGTCGCCAATAAAAAAAATCGAATGGGATATATGCCTTGGACCGATTCAGCAATATTCGGGTCAGTTCACATGGAGTTTTGTGGAATCCGCCTCAAAATCAGATGCAAAAACCGGCTCCCAAGACTTGTAAGAAAGTTGTTATGATGGCATAAACTATGAAGGGGCTGACCTGCTCTGACTCCCACTGATCTTACACATGTAAGCGATGGATGTGTTGTGTAGTTGTGTTATGTCTAAGGCTCCATTCCCACGGAGTAACGCGCCGCTCATTCTTGACACGTAAACACGTGTGAGAGTGAGGCGCTTCAAAACAGATCCCATTGACTTCAATGGGTGCCAGCTTACGTATTGAAATCAATGGGAGCCTTTGTAACCCATTGATTTCAATGTGTAGAGAATGTAAGCCGGCACCCATTGAAGTCAATGGGATCTGTTTTGAAGCGCCTCACTCTCACACGTGTTTACATGTCAGAATCAGCGGCGCGTTACTCCGTGGAAACAGAGCCTTACATTTACTTTATTGTAGAGATTCCTGGGCAAAGCCATTTGTTTCTCCCTTTCACCAGCACATTTGTGCTTTGAAGCAGAGATGCAACTCTTTAAAGGGGCCCTTATGTACCTTGTGCTATTTAGAATAGTGGTATATTTTATATACCAGAGGGATTCACTAAAGAGGCACTATCAGGGTCTGGGGCAAGTAGTTATACCCCCTATAGCTATGCCCCTACACAAAAGGCATATGTGTGATGTATGACTTGAAGGTTATGTAAGGAGATGTGTGGTATAAATCTAAAAGTAAGAGACTGTGGACAAGCAGCCATGTTTCAGTCTGACTAGTAAACCACTGAGTCAGAGCTGTCTGGATGCCCCACCAATTGTACAGCAAGTGTTTGGCTCATGCATTTTCCAGCAGTAGCCATGAGTGGTTGTGCATAGTGTACCCCATAACAGAAGAAGATCCTAGGGATTTCAGCCGCCATACATGCAGCGATCAGCTCAGTGACATGGTGGCACCATTCTCAGAATAGATTGTCTGGTTAAGAAATGCCTTTAAGTTAGTTATCATAATATCCAAATGATGTGTCCACATAACGATAAATGATAGACCTATTTCTCTTATATTTTTATGTAAGCATAAAAAAAAAAATATCAAAACTTCACTATAAAGCTTTTTATTAATAAAAAAAAACCCCTTCATATACAACTATAGAATGTGCTGATACTGAGATGTTCTCCATTACCAGTCATGGACTTACATTGCCTGAAGCTCTAGGCTTAGCACAATGATGTTACTGAATGTGCCTATTGATTAAGCTATTAATGAAGTGGAAAATAATTAATTCTGTTGACAGCTTCATCCAGGGCACTACTATTTGGTCTGAGTACTGGAATGGGGCATAAAACCCGCCACAGGTGACATACTACTAAAATGGCTGATTTTTCCTTCTGAATCCACTGTTAGCATTGATCACAATGCACCGCCCTACCCTGCCTTAATATTCAAAAACAAGACTGGGCTATGAATAAAATAGTCTTTTGAAGAAGTAAACTAAGAATAGTAAGGAATTCATACTAAAATAAAAGAATATAAAGATCTGTTATTAGGAGGCGTTCACACTACTGTTGATGTCCATCAGTATTGTCCTTAGCTATTGTCCGTTACAAGATTTTAGCAACAGACACCAGCTGAACCATCAGAAATCCATTAAAATTTCCATTAATTTTAATGGGATTTTATCTTGTGTCCGTTAGTGCCTGTTTGTGTCCGTTTCCACCTAATCCGTCAGAAGTCCGTTTTTTTCCAGCGGACAAAAAATCCTACATGCAGGACTTTTGTGTCCGTTTGAAAAAATGGATGGCAAGTGTTCATTATTTTTTTTATCATTGAAGTCTATGGGCTACAGACTTATAATAGCCATCATTTATGCTTCGTTCACACTTGTACCACTGTCCAGTGTTTGCCATTCCTCTGGGTTTCTGTCCTCAGCCCCAGCGAAACTGGACCAGAGATGGAAACCTGGTGGTCAGTTTTAAAACCCATTCACTTAAATGGGTTTGTAAAGGTGACCGAGGATGTCCGTGTGCGGCCTGTCTGCAGGAAAACCGTTGTTTTTTTTAGCCAGACACAAAGTCCTGTACGACTTTGTTTCTGGCTAAAAAAAAAAAACGGTTTTCCGTAGGGTTTCCATCCCCTGTCCAGTTTCACCAGGGCTGAGGACGGAAACCTGGCAGAATACACACACCAGAAACGGGGCACACATGTGAACACCCCTTGCTGTCTGTTATTTTGTGTCCATTGTTTTCTGCGCATGCTCAGAAACCAGAAACCAAACAAAAAAATGGACACATTAACATCGGTTAGTGTTTGTTAATGTCTGTTATGATAGGTGTCCGTTTTTGGAGGTTTTTATAATGGACACCTTCATAACGGAATCCAACAGTAGTGTGTTTTCACTGAAGAGGAACTGAAATTGGTCAAAGCACCCATGTGGATAGCACATTGAGGCTCTCATCTTGTCTCTGTACAGAAATGTTGCTGGCCATAAGTGCCCTGGTTACATGATCTGCCAGCAGGACACAGGTGTTCACCTGAAGGAATCACCTTCCACTCCAGTTAATTAGGTGGAGGACCGGAGTGACCTCTTCAAGTCAAACTAATAACCTCAGTTTAGCAGCGGCCTCTAATCTCTACAATTCCCCAAAGCCTCCCCAGTAAATGACAAACAGTGGAGAATCCTCAAAGGTCACTGTCAGACCCAGGTCGGCTGGAAGTGGCATCATTAATGTCATTCAAGCTTTGACCAGAAGGTAAACATTGACACCAGGAGGACAACCTTTAAAGTGGTCAGTGGGGAGTACTGGTGTAATCTGGTAGTAATACAGGTTTATTCAGTAAAGGTGTGGAAACATGTAGTAGCCAATCAAACTAATTAAACTAATAGCTGCAAATGATGAAGGGTTAAAATATTTATCCACATTTATGAATACTTTATTTAATAGTTGGACCATGGCACTCTTTTCCTAGCTTCTAGTCAAAGTGTCATAAGAGTTGTCTAAGTTGTCAGAAGCAGGCTGTCACCCCTCGTTCACATCTGCTTTTGGTAATCCGTTCAGGGAGTCCGCATGGGGACCCCTCCAAACGGACTACCGAACACATTTTCAAGCGCTGTGCAGCGAAACCACACAGACCCCGTAGACTATAATGAGGTCCGTGTGCTTGCCTGCATGAATCATGTGGACAGGAAAGTAGATAGTGAACTACTTTCCTGTACGCATGTTAGTTGCGGAGATCTGGCGACAAGCACATGGACCCCATTATAGTCTATGGGGATCCATGTGCTTTCACTGCACACCGCTTGAAAATGCATTTGGTATTCCATTCGGGGGGTCCCCATGTGGACTACCCCGAATGGAATATAAATGCAGATGTGAATGAGGTGTTCAGCCTGAGCTACTGTGGAAAACACCGTTTCTGATCTTGTGATGTCATGTAAGAGAAGTAACCCTCAACTATCCAAAGGAAGGTCTACATGTCAGGCATTTCAAAGAAAGGATATATTATAGACTGCTTTGAAAGAATGTATATAACAAACAGAAATAATTTAGGACTGCCTCTTGCCAATATGGCGCACTTATATTCATGTCCAACAATGCCCCACTGGTAGGTGCTGTATTCATTTTTAGACCCTGATCTGATCTGAAAATTCTCATTTTTCTGCCAGTTTTCTGGTCAGCTGAACATGGTATAACACAAGTTAATGTTGAAGATACGTGAATCAGTTTGCAATAAACTAGAATAAATATATGTTGTTCATCTTTTACACAACTGAGTATATGGAGATTTGTTTCAGCCACTGCATTGTAATCTGGATTCTCCTCAGAAGAGCCAGATATGGAGGCCCCAAGGATGTGAAAAAAAATAAAAAAACATTCATACTTCTCTTCCCTTTTTTAGGTATCCTTGCAGTGTCTAGTAGTCTCTTGGTGACATCCAACGCTCTTCAGTGACATTATGGACCTAGGTTCACCGCTGAGATCTGTGATTGTCTTTCACGTTGACATAACTTCGGGTTTGTTTTCTTTATAGAGCTAAAAAATTTGCTAGATAGGTTCCTAGGAGTCCTGACTATGTGTTAAGCCAATTTAAAGTGTGGTTCATATCAAACTTGTTCAAAGTAAAATGAATCAGGGACCTGATCTGGCCAATCCTGAAACAAATCCTGAGGGCTTCACCCATCTCTAGTTACTATATTAATATTCTGGTTATTTCATTATACCATTAACTAGTGCTGAATGGGTCATTGAATCAAGCACCAAATTTCTAAGAGATTCTCACACAATACTTTACACGTAGGTGATAGGATATACAGTACATTATATATTTTTACCTGTAATACACAGAGCAATCAACACCTCTCATACACTAACACCTAAAACAAGCCAGATTACCCAACTCCAGAACATTGCTTATTCCTGTCCAAACACTGTCAAGGCTCCTACTCCCAAGATATAAATAAGTGCCTTATGCTAATGAACACTTTTGCACTGTGAGAGGTATTTCTGAAGATCTGCATGGAAACCTGCAGCTAAATATATGTTATGTTCAGTTGTACTGGGGTTATGCATTAATACTGTGATTTTTTTTCCGTCTTAAATACAGTAAACCTCTTTAAGACGACCACCTAAAATTGCTTGAAAAAGTGGTCATCCAAAGAATTGGTCTTCTAAAGGTGGCTAGTATGGAAAACTGAGAATCCATCACAGGGGGTGGTCTTCTCAAAGAGGTGGTCTTTTGGAGACGTTTCACTGTATGTCTATGTTATTACTTGCTGCACTAGATGTTCATGTTGGACTATCGTTGGCCAATGGAGACTGTTTTTGGCCAATGTTAGAAATGAGTATCATGAGCATGAAGAGTAGTAGCTCTGGTATACTGCATGTCTCTACCTTGTTCTTCTGTTGCTCTCTTAGTAATTGATCCTGGTCTAGATTCTTGGCTCCCACTTAGGGCTTCAGGTCCTTGATTTGTACTTGTTTGAGATTTTGACTTGCGACTTTACTAGAGTCTCTCAACACCCGCCTGATGTTCCTGTAAAACCTTAACCTGCCATTCATTGGAGATTACTCTGAGGCCCAAAAATGTGGAATGTTTCTGCTGCAAAGTTCACACAACCTTTAGGAGGTTGGGGAAAAGTGTGAGTCTAAACCTTTGCTTACCCAGCAGTAACCTGATAGTGATACAGAAAGTTATACAGAGTCCAAAGTCAGAAGAACACTTTCAGATGCAGATATGTTGGTGTTTCTCATGTGGGTAGTAAATTTCTATTTTTAGAGTATGACCACAAGGGATGGATACACAGTAAATTTTTCACCTGAATTTGAAGTCAGAAAATCTACAGTACTTTACAGTATAATGGACTTGTGGTGGGGATTGCAAATCTGCAGCATATCTCAACAAATTTAACCCATTGCAATGCATAGGGTGTATTCTGTGACAAACTCACAGGAATATGTGATGGAAAATCCAGTGTAGAAAATTGTTATCATATCCTAGTGTAGGTTTTTGTAGAATATTTGTGATGGGACTCTATTATCCAAACCTCAATAGCTCTTCAACTAATAGTCAGTTTACTACCGGCCTGGTGCTGGGGATCCATAATTTGCTATAGAGCGCTTGAAATCTGATAATGACATGCCCTTGAATTCTGTAATGCCATGTCCACAACCCAGATTGATAGCAGCATAAGAAAAGTATAGGTTACCAGGAGAACCTGTAATACTAGCACAGGGGAAAATATTGAGAGTTCAATGTCATAGACTGGAGAGGAACTTGTGGTGCAGTGAGTGACCTATGTGTTAATAGCAGTCTGTATATTACAGGTCTAGCCTATCATCCCTGTGTCTGTTTATGTGACCTAGATATTTGGCATATTGCTTTGATAAATGCATGGCATTACATAATCAACAGCAAAAAAAGATTAGAAAACAGAGAGTTGCTACTTTTGTGGCACACTTATGCCATTTTCTGGAGGGCAACGCATTAATACATATGACCCACTATTTTATTCAAGGTCAAAAAATCTAAAACCTCCAAAGCTTTGGTCTCCTTCTTCTGTTGACTCAGCTGTGGGAACATGACTAGGTTTGAGGTTGAATCCATGAGTAAAATGTATTTGAGTTCATTTGGTGGGTAAAGTTTGGGTTAAAGTATTTTATATGTTACCACAAATCCCTCTTAACGTCTTGACTGTAAATAGTTTCAGAACCTCAGGAAGTCAAGAAGCAACCCTTGTGTACATGGAGGTTTTCAGCTATAGTGCTGATAAGATTATGAGGTCGTTGTTTTACTTACACATTTTGCACTATAAATAACTAATTACATTTTCAATGTCAGTATCTCTTTTTCAGCCAAAAGTTTTAGAACAGGGATAGTTATAAGAGGTGCAAATGCAGCCGTCACACCCAGGATTCAAAGAATGAAGGGGCGCTAAGGTCCCTCTGGCATATAAGATAGACCAGCATTATAAACCACACATGATAAGTGTTGTGATCTAGTGACTCTTCTTATTCCTAAACTTGTTGGGACTAATATGACACTCCGAAAGTACATAGCCAACAGCTCTGTCTCTCAGATTCATACACCTCTGACACGCCTGAGGGCAGTGGCATAACTACCGCCATAGCAGCAGAGGCAGCTGCCACAGGGCCCGGGACATTAGGGGCCTGGTGACAGCTGCTATCATTATACTCGGGGGGTCTTTTCGGACCCCCGAGTATAATGATTGGCGGACCGGGAGAGGTAAGAAACATAAAAAACACTGTTACTTACCTCTCCACGATCCTGGCCAGGCCTCTTTCCTGACGTCCTTTCTGACGTCTCTGACGTCACATGAACCTGGAGTCCCGGGTCATGTGATGTCCGACGTCATTGAAGAAGGACGGCAGCGGAGGCCGACAGCGTAGGAGCCGGGGGACAGGTAAGAAACAGTCGTTTTTTATGTTTTTATTCCCCCGCGTCTCCGATTATTAATTAATAATTGTTTATGGGTGTCCACACTGGGACATAATACTGTGTGCAAGAGCCACTATGGGGGATAATACTGTGTGCAAGAGCCACTATTGGGGATAATACTGTGTGCAGTGGCCACTATTGGGGATAATACTGTGTGCAGGGGCCAATATTGGGGATAATACTGTGTGCAGGGGCCACTATGGGGGATAATACTATGTGCAGGGGCCACTATGGGGGATAATACTGTGTGAAGGGGCCACTATGGGGCATAATAGAACGCGCAGGAATGCATAGGAGGGGGTCAGTCGAGGTCTTCGGTATCGGTCAGGGGGGAGGGACATGTCAAAAGTTCGCCACGGGGCCCCTTAAATCCTAGTTACGCCACTGCCTGAGGGTTTCTTTCTCTATGACCTCTCTCTATCTAATTCTCTCTGTTTCACTCTGTTCCAGTTGGGCTTCCGTTCCCCTGCCGAAGCTCACTGCAGTGGTTCTTGATGGCTGTCTAGGCTCAGGCCAATCTCATAACGGGTTTCACCGTTTTCCATTTTACAGGATCGTTGGTAAAACGAACATATTCAATATCTATATCTTTTTCTCGCAATATCTTCTATGAGAGTACTATGGTCAGGTATATTGTGCTTGCGACAAAGAATAGAGACACAGTTCACATAGTTGGTTGGAGCTGATTTCTCATGACACAAAAAAATATCTATGGAGAATGTAGAAAAAAACTTGTCTTTGACTAAAGCACTTTATTCATATTTTATAGTAAAACAGACACCACTGATTCCAAAGAAGTTGGTATCTCCGGTTTCTCTGCGATAGAACATATTGATACAGACAGATGGGTTGAGTGAGCACAACTGATGATTCATACACCATTAAGACATAGATATGCATGCGGGATGTTCTGGAAAGTGGCAAGTTGTACTCCATAATCATTCTCCAATCCCCCCTCCACCCACCAAAGTAATATTCACAAGCTGGAGATTTATGGTGTTTAGAATCACATCCGACATACTAGAGCATTGCTTTAGTTACCTATCCAGAGCCCCTGACAAGCAAGCAACAAGGTGGTCATTGGTTGAGGCCAAATGAAGGGCAGCTAGAACCAATCCCTAGACATTATCCTCAGGGATTTTGTATAATAATGTTGACAAACTCACAAAGTTTGTAGGAATTGATTGCCAATGTACAACATACTAAATATGTGAGCAGAATGAAACTGTCCTCTAAGAGGAGTGCCAGGGAAAACAATTTGGGATTCAACATGCCCAATACTTTGTTCTTCCAGAAGGTAATACATACCAAGCAGCTCCAAACCTCTGTAGCTATCAACCAAACCATAGACAATTGACCAATTAAACTTGGAGTTGGAAGAGATAGTTGTTCATCAATGGCATTCAGCTATTTTTGTGTAAGGTCAGAAACAGTTGAGGGATAGACTTAACTATGTACCCATAGGAATGCTAAAATATTAGGTGGAGTTGGGTCTTAAAGGGTTTTTCTGAGATTTTGCATTGGTCACCTATAGGGATCCATTGCTGAACAGGTCCCAAGGGTTTGATGCCACTGTAGGCAAAATAGAACATCATTTACTTGCATTAGATGTTTCCACTTCAAAATATCCAAGGCAATGACACATATGAGTTAGATGAGAAAATGATTTAAGATGATCACCAGCCATCCCATCCCACCCATGACTATACATTTATAATACTGCCATCACCTTGCTAGATAGAGGAGCTTTAGGATTTTCTCAGACTCATGGGTCCAGGTGCTACAGCAACCTCTAAACTCTGTAGGTCTAAGCCACTGCTAACAGTGATAAAGGAATCGTACAAGCTTCACTCTGTACGGCTGTAATAACTTCCTAGTCTTTCATTGCACAGTTGATTATTTAGAGTACTAAAGGACTGTCTGCGTCTCATTGACATTTCAATTACTGTTGGTTTATTACAGAATTGTCGACCTGTCTTAACCTGTTTCTGTTCGTGACATATACCCATAAACTTCTCCTTCTCTATTATGTGAAATGGTGGAGTCCAGCAATGTCTAGCGCTACCTATAAAACGATAGATTTTGTTTAGCTTAGTCTATTCATGGAATAAGGTGTGGTGGCGGCTGAAGGGGGCCCCATGGGTTTTCAGTGCCCTTAACATTGCCTTTATAGCAGATAAACCACAAATGGAAATTCAGCTTAAGAATGGGACTCAAGAAACAACTTGTTAAAATTTCCAATCTTAGAAACCTGAGAATCTTAGTATCTGTAGAAGTGATCCATTGCATTCATATAGTTGCTGTATTGTTGCGAAATAAGCTTTCTGTTTAGATACCTCATTATTAGAGATGAGCGAACAGTAAAATGTTCTAGATTCGATATTCGTTTCAAGTAGCCCCTCAATATTCGACTACTCGAATCGAATATCGAACCCTATTATAGTCTATGGGGGGAAAATGCTCGTTTCAGGGGTAGGCAATGTTCGATCAAATTATACTTACCAAGTCCACGAGTGAGGGTCGGGCAGTCTTCTCCTTGCAGGGTCCCCGCGGTGTCTTCCGGCTCTTCATTCACTCTGCCAGGCATCGGGCCTGGGCAAGGCCGGCTGCGCATGCCCGCACTACAAGCGGACATGCGCAGTCAGCTCTGCCCAGGCCCGATGCCTGGCAGAGTGAATGAAGAGCCGGAAGACGCCGCGGGAAAGCTACACGGAGAAGACTTCTAAAGGTAGGAGAAGAACCAGCATTGATTGGCCGACTGTATAGCATTTGGCCAGTCAATGCTGGTTCTGCATCGGACTTTTACATTCGAACATCGAGTGGTACTCGATCGAGTACGACTATTTCGAATACCGTAGTATTTGATCGAACACCTACTCGATCAAGTACTACTCGCTCATCTCTACTCATTATCAGTTTTTATTGCCACCGTGGACATAATTTGGTCTGAATTAGTCAAGCATTCTGCTATTGTAGGCTATTGTAGGTGATCAGATCCATCTAAATCCTTTATTATATGACATGGCATGCAAATTGGTTGATTGTATAATTCATGGTCACTTAGAGGAGGCCCTGAGCAGGGGAACCCCTTTGTGATATATCCTATTAGCTACCCACCACTATTATCACTATAACCTATTACAGAAAGATTGTTAATAGCCTATTTTCTGACCTCTGAACTTTCCAAACATATCACCACATGGCTTTATCACAACCACCCACTCTCACCTACCGTGAACCTCCATGGCAGTTGCATGAAGACATAATGTATTGTCATGTATTTTATTAATGGTAATGTTGTCTCAAGTTTGGTGCATGTTACTGACCCAACACCTCTTGGTTACGTATAGAACACAACATACTATATCCTCCTAGTAGAAGGTGGCTGGGTGAGGGTTACATATAATTTGCAATATTTTCCTGACACAACAATTTCAGTCCAGAAGGTGATTTGGAGTGCAATTTCCTTGTTCTCCTGAGGTCACAGAACTATGTATTTTTAATTAGCCCTTTGGGAATTTTAAGGACAGAAACATAAATTTGTTTGACTTGTTTTTGTTTTACCTTTAATTGTTCTATTCTTCATACGGAGAGACCATTAGGAATCATCAGAGACCTGCGTTGGATCCCTATTATATGAATCATTGACAAATACCAAATGGATGTATTAGAATATGGAATTAGCAGTTACTACAAAATTCATGTCCTACCCATCTACAATATTCATACCTAGTCAATCAAATACAGATTAATCAACTTTTTGATAACTAAACTTTTTGGGTAACAGCCAATACTGACAACCCATGTCAGTGTGAAATATCCACTTTTAAAGTCTTTTTATATATTTTTTGTGATTTAGAGTTAAACAATAAGGCAAAGAAAGGGGTAACACAGTGTCTCAGTGGTTAGCTTTGCAGCACTGGAGTCCTGGGTTCGAATCTCACCAGGAACAACCTCTGCAAGGAGTTTGTATGTTCTCCCTGTGTTTGCGTGGATTTCCTCCCATTCTACAAAGACATACTGATAGGGTGAAAAAAAATGTACATTGTGATCCCTATATGGGGCTCATAATCTACGTTTTCTGCCTATTTTCTGTAATTCTCAGTTTGACAAGCTCAACGTGAGCCAGTCCAAATCCAGATGATTTTGGCTCTAGTCTAGGATTGCCTGATGCTGAAGCCAGGTAAACCTCTTGCAACATAAGTAAATACCGGTGTCCACCATTTCGAGGTGTAAAGACTAGAGATAGATGAATCTCCTGAAATTCATCTATAGATCACATTCATTTAAATAAGCTATCAGATTCCATTTAAGCCAAATTTATTAGATATGAATCAAAAGTGTCTCGATTGTCATGAAAAGATATTTGGACTAGGGTTGAGCGATCGGGATCGGAAAAGATCGGACTCCGATCGGTGATTGAGCAAATTTCACGATTGCGCTCAGAATTCCGATCCCAATCTTTTTAGGTGGATTCGAGGTCTAACGTTAGTTCCCACAATGCTTGGCTACTGGCCAATCATTGTGGGAAAAGCTAACATTAACTTTCCCGATCCTGATCGACGATCGAGCAAATTTCACGATCAGGATCGGCTGGAAAATGATCGAAAATCGAATTTTAAAAATAATCCTGAAATCTCAAGATCTGCTAAACCCTAATTTGGACATGTCTCCAAGGAAGTCCAATTAGTAATTTTTGGTCATTGACCTACTTTGAGTTACCAAGATTTACCAATGTAAACTAGCCAAGGACAGCTGTACCTGTGGCATTACATCCTGCTGTCGGCCATGTTTCCTCTGCAGGCTTTCTGCTTCAATCACACCTATATGGAAAATGCCAGTGTTTCCATAGATATAATTGACATGCTGTGATTTACAAAAACATAACGTTTTATGAAGTCGCAGCATGGACACTGCTGATATTTTTCTGCAATGTGATGGGATGAGCCAGAATTCCATCCACTTTGCAGGGACTGTAAAATGCTGCAGTTATTGCCACAGCGTTCATGCTACATGGGGCCTCAGCCTTGTGCTGTTTTTTTTTTTATAATAAATTCTACCATATCAATTACTTGTGACAAATGGGATATGGTTGTGTTTTCACAGTGATTGTGCTCCTTTTGGTGTGTGAACTCTCATGCATAGGTGCTGTAAGCTACAGCGTATCACCACAGACCAGCTAGTTAAAGATGTAGCAATTAGAGATGAGCGAGTGCTGTTCGGATCAGCCGATCCAAACAGCACGCTCGCATAGAAATGAATGGATGTAGTCGGCACGCGGGGGGTTAAGTGGCCGGCCGCCGTCAAAGCGGAAGTACCAGATGCATCCATTCATTTCTATGGAGCGTGCTGTTCGGATCGGCTGATCCGAACAGTACTCGCTCATCTCTAGTAGCAATGTTTTGTTGAGTGAAGTGACCTCTTCACTGAATACGAAACATAACACCATATATATCATAGTGACTGTTCTTGTTATTGCAGCTCAGCCCTATTCTCTTGAATGGGACTGAGCTGCTGCTATATCATGTGAATGATAAATATGAGGTTATTAGAATATTGGAAGAGACTATTGCACTCATAAACCTCCTCAAACAGCTGGTTTGTAGGGGTTCTATGGGTTGGACCCATGATCACATATTCCTGACCTATCATAAGAATAGGCCATCAGTATATAATTCCCATAAAACTCCTTTAATTAGATGCCAACTGCCCATTGACTACATATATCTTGACATTCAACTTCTACCTCTGTACATGCAGCTGCAGAACCAGGGACCTTGCTGTTAGAGTAACCAGACATCACAGAGGGAAGGCAGGGGAATTTTTTTTTTTTTTTCAATCCTTACCTTCCCGCTCACTGCATACACAGTGCTCAGCCCTATAACTATCAGCAAGAAAAAAAGGATTGTTAACATTTAAAACAATCTCCAATACCATGCCAAAATTACAGGTTCCAACCCCACCTGTAATGACAATACTATGTCATGTACATAAAAATGATCATAACGGAGAGAAAAAAAACTAAGAAAAATTTAATTTGTACCACTTAAAAACTTTTAAAAATTGTAAAAACAGACAAATTTCCACTTCTTTTTCTGTTTACAATTTCTCAGTAATAAAAAAAATCTTAAAAAAACATGAAAAAATAAAAATAAGAAGAAAATAAAGCCTGCAAAAAGTAGTAATAATACAAATGAAAAAAATAAAAATAAAATAAATGGTACAACTATATAAAAAGTGCATGTACCACAAAAAATAAAAAATGCGTCCGGTCCTGAACCAGGGAAAATGAGGGAAGTACTTAGAATGGTGATAATCAAACATACCCTGGAGATATCAAGAAGATCACCCATCAAGAGGAACTATGGCACAACAGGAATGACATTTCTAAAATGTTGGCTGGTCAGAAAACCTTGTTTTTTACATTTTTGTGTTTGTTATTAATGTTTCCTTTTATCCGTGCCTGGAAAGTAAGAGAACATTGTAAGATAGGAGGTATCCTTTGTAGTTCTTTTATTGCCAAGAGATGAATAATTAGTTATATTCCCAACATTTTAGTCCCAAAAATTAAATTTTAAGGACAACTTGTCTCAAAAGACTCAATCTCATTCTTCACATAGTATCACCTGTACTTAATGGTCTGTAGGAAATCTGAAACAAATCCTGCTCATTATGTTGAATAAGGAATATCAGTATTTGGTATTTTTAGCAAAATCTGCCTTTCAAATTAAAGATATCCAGTGGCAAAAACTTGGACAGTCCTGAGAAAACATGGGTGGCCTGGACTTCAATGACTGTGATCAATGGTAGTTCAAAGCAGTAACCTCATTAGACAGCATCTGTAAAATAACTTTAAAATGTATTCAGCCGTACTCTAAGCTAATGAACCACAAAAGTTTCACAAAGCCAATGTCTTTGAAGAGGTCTGCAGGAGATATCCATGGTTCTCCTCTTAGGAGGTCCTCTTAAGTTATTGGGTCGTCACCTTCTTCGAGCAAAACTCCATTCATGGCCATGGTCTAGTCTTATGAGTAGTTTATTTTTTTTTGATCATGTAAATCTCTACCCGTGTCACCAGTCCCTTCTTAATTATGGCATATTCTTTACAGCTGTCCTGTTAAATAACTGTAATTGAAATAGCACCGGTATGAATATCTGTAATGTTCCCCTCAAGACATCCCAAAAGTGACTGGCACAGGGAAACAGACTGAAGTCACAGCTGGAAGCCCGTCAAGGATCATTTACACTTTTACATGATTAATTTGAATTTAATATCTTAAATCAAAACCTGATTAATTTAAATAAAATTTTGATGGTGCCCCGCTTCTAATATACATTGCCGTAATTAGATTCAGCTTAATGTGATTTTTTTTACATAATTAAAAAAGAGAATAAGTCATGTGTAACCATTTTGTTGGTACAAATCTTCCTAAATGTGTAAGGGATTATTCCGTGGGACATTAATCAGACTAAAGAAAAAAATAATACATATATCTAATTGAATTGGCAGGTGATGGGTCAACGATAAAATGTATTATGATTGATATCAAAGTTTAATCCAGAATCGGACCCTTAGGTAGAGTATGGAGTCATTAGGTGAATAATTATTCCAGTTATTCTTGGGTTTAGGAGAAAAAGATGGCGCCATTAGGGAAAAAATAGTTCACGGAGATTAACCTGGTACACTCAGTATAATGATGAACTGAAAGGAAAACTTTCAGAGAAACAGAACTGGGTATTTGTATATATTTTTTATGTGTATATAGCTGTATATGCATTTTTTGGGACATATGTAGGTATAATCATTCGTATATAAATAATTTATATTAGAAATATGTATTTATTTTATTATTTTGCTGTCTCCAATTTTTTTTTTTTTTAATTCAGTATTTTTGATTTTCTTCCTGATTTTTATCCTAATTTTTCCCCAAATGCCACACGAATTTATTGTTTAATTGTTTTATATTTTTATTTGATTTTTTTCAACAATGTTTCATCATTTTTATCTTTATTTTGTCTCACATTTTTACACCGAAAGAACCATGCAAGCCGAATAAAACTGCATATTTGTTGTGTTATCAATATTAAAGGCCTTCATGAAAAGTCTGAGCAGAAAAAGATTTTTTTTTAATTCTCTCAAGCCGAGATTTACATTAACAAAAACTTAATCAAAAGGTCTTATCTATAATGGATCACAATTCGACTTTAAAAATATCTCTTACTCTGGGTGCAAGAGAGAGAATTGTGAAGAGGAGCATTAGGCTATAGACCCTTAGCAGGAGATTACAAATCTCTCCTTAATAAGCTGTAAGAATGGAGACTCCAAGGAACCTTCTCATATTTGTGTTTCATGTAAGACTGTGGGGACTGTGTCTCTTCTTTGAGGCTGATATTGATGACTAATTGAAAATAAGCAGAGAGTGAACTGCTCTTGTGGCTAAATATTACAGAGACAATCTTATCTTTGTTAACAGAGCGTCAACGGGAATCGTGTTCTTGGTTTAGTAGGATGCCAAAGCAGAAACATCCAGACAATGTTTAATCCCTTGATTATGGTGTCAGGAAAATATGCCAGGGCTGATATGTAACAATATATATATATATATACATTTGTCATGTTATATCATACTGTATATTGTAATATAATGTAGCTATATTATCATAGGTATTGCAGTTCGGTGGAAAGATTACTAAATCGCTTTCTATTGGATTGCACTGTATCAATAAACCCAAGGCCTGTATTATATTGGATGTGCCCTGTTCAATACATACTGCATCACATACTGTAGAGCTGTCACATCCTAGCAGTGCATAAGGAATAGTTGTGAGCAGAGGAGAGAACCTTTCTAAAGATTATGGAGGTGTCCACACTTAACTGATCTCCATAGCAATTTCTCATAAAACCATTGCAAATCAATATTACAGCATGCTAAGGCTAGGTTTACATGTGTGACGGGGTCTCCGTCACAGATACTGCAATGCAACTTTTATCTCTACCGGTTTCAGATGGACACCATTATTGTCTATGGGGTTCACATGTAACTGCTGTTTTAGTGGTCCGGGTCTCCATAATTTGGGAACCTAGCCTAAGAAAAGGCCATCATCATGGGGAATGTGAGATCAATTGTGAATAAGATGGATGAACTGACAGCACTGACCAGACATCAACAGGAGTTTCGTGAGTGCTGTATGATGCTGTTTACAGAGACTTGGCTTACTGAAATCTCTCCGGACACACTCGCCTCCGTGGAGGGCTTCAAACTTCTTCAGGCGGACAGGACACTGGAGAGCGGTAAGTGAAAAGGAGGAGGGATTGCAATATTTGTCAATGAGAGATGGTGTAATCCAGGACACATTGTAGTTAGGAAACAATTGTGTGGAAAGGATATTGAACTGCTAGCCGTGAGCATGAGACCTTATTACCTGCCAAGGGAACTATCACATGTTATCGTACTAGCTGCATATGTTCCCCCCTCTGCAAAAACTGATGCTGCCTGTGAAGTCCTCCATGCTGCTGTGAGCGAGCTGCAATCATCTCACCCCCATGCCCTGCTCCTAGTGTCGGGAGATTTCAACCATGTCTCAGCATCCACTCTACCAGGCTTCACACAGTATGTAACCTGCCATACAAGAGACAACAAAACACTGGACTTGCTCTTTGCCAATGTAAGGGATGCATATAACTCATCTGCCCTACCACCCCTAGGCAGATCGGATCACAACCTGGTACATCTGCGACCCACATACACTCCACTGGTGCGCAGAGAACCGGTGGTTACTCGTACAGTGAAGATTTGGTCAGAGGAAAGCGTCGAGTCTCTAAAGGACTGTTTTAATATAACTTTATGGGAAGTGTTTCAAGACTCATTTCCAGAGGACATTGAGGGACTCACACACTGCATAACAGACTACATTAATTTCTGCGTGGACAGCACGGTACCAACTAGAAAGGTGAGGTGTTTCTCCAATAACAAACCATGGATCAACTCTGAGAGTAAAACTCTTCTGAAGGAAAAAAAGAGAATTTTTAGGTCTGGGGACAAAAATGGCCTGGGGGCGGTTCAGAAACAGCTAAGACAATTGATCAGAGAAGGGAAAGCCAACTACAGGAGGAAGATGGAACTACAGATGGGGGAGGGTAGAATCTCTGAGGTGTGGGACAGCCTTAAGGCAATTTCAGGACACAAGGAAAAGACAGGGCATCGAACAGTAGGGGACAGGAAGTGGCTTAACAAGCTTAATCTATTCTCAAAAAGATTCGACTCCAAGCAAATGCTCCCTCCACCAGCATGTCAGCCAACCCCCCTCCCCTCACACACCAAGACCCAACCCCCACCGAACTGCGGTCAACTGCAATCTGAATATCTGATCCTGCAAGAGTCTCTAGTGTGTAAGGAAATGAAGAAGATTAGAGCGAACAAAGCGGGAGGACCTGATGGTATAAGCGCAAGAGTTCTTAAAATGTGCAGTGACCAGCTGTGTGGAATTATTACGCACATGTACAATATGAGTCTAAAGCTGGGAGTGGTACCTCAACTGTGGAAAACATCTTGTGTGGTACCAGTCCCAAAGAAACCCAACCCGATGGGCTACAATGACTACCGACCAGTAGCACTGACATCTCACCTGATGAAGGTCCCAGAGAGACTGGTCCTGACACACCTACGCCCCCTAGTGAGCTCCGCTCTGGACCCCCTCCAGTTTGCCTATCGGCTGGGCATTGGGGTAGATGACGCCATCAACCACCTTCTTCACAAAGCTCTTTCTCACCTGGAGAAACCCAGGAACACTGTGAGAATAATGTTCTTTGATTTCTCCAGTGCGTTCAACACCATTCAGCCAGGGCTACTGAGGGAGAAGCTGAACCTTGGTGGTGTGGACCATCAGCTGTCCAACTGGATACTAGACTACCTGACAAACCGCCCTCAGTATGTGAGAGCCCAAGACGGTGTGTCTGACAATGTGATCTGCAGTACGGGGGCACCACAAGGTACAGTTCTTGCCCCATTACTCTTCACACTGTACACTGCTGACTTTAGGCACAACTCATCCAGCTGTTACTTACAGAAGTACTCCGATGACTCTGCTATAGTAGGCCTTATCACTGATGGCGACGATAGGGAATACAGAGACTTAAACCGGGATTTTGTTGAATGGTGCCAGCAGAACCAGCTCAGGATTAATGCTGGGAAGACCAATGAGATGGTGGTGGACTTTAGTAAACGGAGAGGTGCTCCGACCCCGGTGGAGATCCAAGGAACATGTATTGAGATAGTCAGGACCTATAAGTATCTGGGCGTGCTCCTCAATAATAAACTAGACTGGGCTGATCACCTGGAGGCGCTGCACAGAAAGGGCCACAGCAGACTCTACCTGCTCAGGAGGCTGAGGGCCTTCGGAGTCCAGGGGACACTTCTTAGGGCCTTCTTCAACTCTGTGGTTGCTTCAGCCATCTTTTTCGGTGTGGCCTGCTGGGGGAGCAGTATATCAACCAGGGACAGAAATAGACTTGACAGGCTGATCAGGAGGGCCAGCTCTGTCCTGGGGAGCCCCTTGGACCCAGTACAGGTGGTGGGTGACAGAAGGATACTGTCCGTGGTGGGCTCCATGCGGGAGAACAAATCCCACCCCATGTATGAGGACCTTGATGGCACTTGGCAGCACTGTAAGTGACCGTCTGCTTCATCCCAAGTGTGAGAAGGAGCGCTATCGCAGGTCCTTCCTTCCAACCGCGACCAGGCTGTATAATCTACATTAGACCAAACGAAGATCACTCCGCACAGAGAACTAATGATTATGACGATGACCATGAGGTTTTCCTCTTTCTCTTCCGTTTTTTCCTTAGCTGCCATGGACTCCTAGTATATCTTCTCTTCTCAGCTTATGTGTTGTCTACGTCTGTAATATATTACTCTGTATTATCCTGTACCTGTATTACTATGCTGCTGTAACATGCTGAAATTTCCCCACTGTGGGACTATTAAAGGATTATCTTATCTTATCTAAATAGAGTAGGCAGCATATCCGCTTCTGTTAACTTGTTGCTTCCAGAAAAGTGGCTCAACTTGTGCTACACATATCTATGCAAATGTCCCAGACTAAGTAATGTGGAGATGGTGCTCTGGAGGAAGATGGCGGCTGCTCTCATTCCCTCCTGTTACACTGGCTTTGGCATTAAATCCTTTTACAGGCCCTAGAGCAGGACAGTGGTGAGAGGGATGTACCTGACTAATGGATGACAGAAATTTTCTCTGAGGAACACTTAGTGTGGGGCTCCTAGCTGTTGTTGTTTCACAGCGCCCCTGCTGTTATAGGTGAGTAAAATACAGGAAACACAGCGACAGTTGAACAGGAGACATATTCTGGTGGGTCAGTAGGATTATCTGTCTCCTATCTATCTATCTATCTATCTATCTATCTATCTATCTACAGTATCTATCTATCTATCTATCTATCTATCTATCTATCTATCTATCTATCTCCTATCTATCTATCTATCTATCTACAGTATCTATCTATCTATCTATCTATCTATCTATCTATCTATCTATCTATCTACAGTATCTATCTATCTATCTATCTATCTATCTATCTATCTATCTATCTATCTATCTATCTATCTATCTATCTATCTATCTGTATTTGCTTCTATACAAGTCTACCATTACACAACTAGAATTGTATTTTATAATGTGATGTTTAGGCCCGGTTCACATCTGCGTTCAGGTTTCCGTCCGTGGAGTCTGCTTGGGACCCCCCAAACAGAAACCTATACGCATTAAAAAAGTGGTTACTTTCAGGGTCTCCAATTATTATACTCTGGGGTCTGAAAAGACCCCAGAGTATAATAATTGTTCATGGGTGTTCATTATGGGGAATAATGGTGTGTGTATGGGCCACTATGGGGCATAATAGAGCGCGCAGGAATGTGGCGGAGGTCGGTCAGTCAGTTGAGGTCTTTAGTGTCAGTCAGGAAGGGAGGGGGCCATGTCAAAAGTTCGTCATTCCTAGTTACACCACTGAATGGAAGGAAAGTCTTAGTAGCTTGTGATGAGGTGAACACTCCAGCTATGTGATACACATTCATGAAAGATTGTGGCAGAGTGCTTTTTAGGAATCCCAGCCCCACATCATAGAGCCTTGTCCAGGCTTTACACTGCATCACACTATGTTCAGCTACTCACCTCTCCTTGTTCCTGCAATTCCATCCATCCCCAAGATGCCCCACAAAGTATAATGTCCCATTGTGGCCTCAATACAGTATAATGTCCCATATTGGCCCCTCTACACAGTATAGTATAACATTGTGGCCTCTATGACTTTTCCAACCACTCACAAGCTATTATTATACTCTGGGGTCTCTTCATACCCCAGAGTCTAATGAGCAGAGGTCCAGGGGAGGTGATCAAACATAATAAATAGTGTTATTCCTGACATATAATGATGCTGACATAACCCACATGACCGTTGAGGCCCAATCAATGGACTCTGAATCAGACAGAAGTGAAAAAAGAGAACAGGAAGCCGCGCTTGAGACCAGGGGAGATGAGTAACATGGTTTATTATGTTTGATCACCTTCTCTGGGCCTTGGCTCATTATACTCTGGGGTCTGACCCCAGAGCTCTGGGGTACAGTAGTAGCAGTTTTGTTTTGGATGTGTTTGGTCTGAATGAAAGCACTGGACTAGTTTACCCAATCTGTCGCCTGAGGCAATATCCTCATCTTCCCTCACATGAGAAGCCGCCCTTGTCTGGACAACTTTTTATTACTGCTCTCACCAAGCGTTGTCATTCTGCTGCAGTGTCTCCAGTTTGTCTCCTTTTCTCCACCAGTGAAGAGCTCCGATAGGCGATCTGCGCAAGTGACAGTGTGTCTGCTCTGTGAAGCCCAGGTAAGTGGCATGTTAGCTGCTGAGGACTGTGGAACTGTGCGTGGCACAACCATAGTGTGCAATGGTAACATTACTGAGACATTTTTCTATTGAAGCAGTCTTCTACAATATATGATTTGATGGAGCATGAAACAATTTTCATATGAAATCCCCACAAAACTCTATTTGACTCTGCATGAAATTGTAGCCCTATAAAAGTGCAATAGCCCTATAGACTTTTATAGATGCTGTATTACAACAGACCCATGATACGTTTACTTTAGTAACATCAAGCACTTCCACTAGTGTAAATGAGACCAGTCTGTCCTATAATCTCCGAAAAATGCATTATTTACTAAGCAATAATATCAGTGCAGATCTTTCCCAGAGATTTTCTCCATGTAGCATAATGCAATGTATGGGATTCTATCAGGGAGAGACTACGGCCGTCTCTCTTCTGTCATAACAGATCTGTAAATGAATGTTTTCCATTGTTTTGTACAGTAATCAGACAGACATGTATATGTCCCTAACAGCTATCTTGTTTTCAATTTACAAACCATACCGCGCTTAATCCCACAAGACAACCTACGGATCCAGAGACAAATTTAAAAAGATAATTAGTCCAGCGTTGGCGCTATCCCTAAGATGGAAAGGGCATCTTATTGGCAGGTCCAGAGGGGTCCTCTCGAGGTCCCAGGCTGGTCACAGTTCCCCCACTGTTTTATTAGCGATATTCATGTATTCTCCTTTGTGTGAAACAGCTTATTTGCTCATGAAAATTTAAATCATGTTGTTACTAGCGGAAAAAAAATTAGGGCACGAGAAAAGGTCAGGGAGCGATTGTGTCTTTTGAACAAAGCAGATGATTCCTGGAAAGGCTTTGTGTTCTGCCTTATGCCAATCTCCATACAATGACATGACTTCTGATGTGGAGGATGTTGAAATAAATCTTTAATATGGAGGATTTATACAATGTTTGCAGCCAGAAGAATGAGGACATTATTAGCCTAAATGTCTTAAAGAGACAATGTCCTAAAAAATCTTCAGTAATTATAAGCCCTGAATGAGAAATAGATCTAATTATACATTACCTGGCCCTGTATTGCTGAATAAGAAGACATTTCTTGCCATTTTGGGTTCTTAGAAAGCTGTGTGACAGCTAATATAGCTGCCTTTAGAGCTTCAACAGGTGTTGTTACCCAGCTTTCCCAGACTTCTGAAGGACAGGAGTCTAGTTATAAATGTACATTGCTTAATTCTGTTTTGCTGCATGAAATGGAAAATGGTGTGGCATACCCTGTCTGAGCTGTGAAGGTGGTTGTGCTGTTTGATACTCATCTTTCCCAGGTTCCTGAATGATAAATGTGTCTGGCTACATATAACTTGGTTCTGCATTGTTGCTTGAAGAGATAGATTTTCTGTTTTGGGTTCCAAGACAACTGAATGACAACCAACAGTGGGAACTGTAGGATGATGGTCATGACACCCTGCATTCCCAGATTGCAAAATCTGTCTCGTTAAGAATCTCCTTATCTTGTATTGCTTCATAATGATTACAGTATCTCCTTATCTTGTATTGCTTCATAATGAAGCAGAATTGTTGTTCTGGGCTCCAAGAAAGCTTGGTGACAATTGGTGTAACTGCTATAATGGTGACCATGCTCAAACTGACAATGGTCAGATGGGCCGAGATGTTATTATAGCCTCACCCTTTTCCTATCACCTAAAGATTTTTTCTCTCTCCTTTACTCAAGGACTCCATACCAGATGCACAATCTGCTTCAATAGTAGGTATGTTAGATCAGAGGTCCGCAGCAACCAGGACGGGGACCGGTACCGAGCCTTTTATCACTTAGTGCCCACCATAGGTAACAGCTCACATCCCCATAACACCCATGGGGGGACTGTTATAAACTGTTATAGTTATAGTAACCCTGATAGTGCCAATATTCCTGCACGCGCCAAAACCCCGCCCCCTGCTGGGCCACAGAGAAATTGACCTACATGTAAGTGGTCCTTGGTAGAAAAAAGCTTGGGGACCGCTGTGTTAGATAGTGAAAGTCACCACCTTCCAAGGGTATCTTCTGTGCTCAGAAGGTCCTTAGAGGTCCTCACTCAGGATGAGCTTGTACACATTTTGCACTTGTGCAGTCACTGTGTATTTACTATGCATTGCATTTGTATTGTTATGTGCTACAATACATCCTGATGACTTTTGTCTGTATTGTGTATTTTGATATCACTTTAACTGTGCTGCTGAGTCATTGCAGGTGCAATGACCCACTTTACAGGTGCCAGAAGCTGCTAGTGAATGGGCGGCACGTGCAGCACTGCTCCAATTCAAGCAATAGGTGAAGTGAAACATCCAAGTCCAACAAGTCCACTCGATAGCAATGGTTCCAGTAAACTACAGTGTTGCACCTATCACTTCTATAGGAATAGCACTGCACGGACTGCTCATCCACTAGCAGCTTCTCACATGTGGAAGCTACTAGAACAGATGAGAAAGTGGACCCCAACAGATCGCACACTGGTGACCTATCTGATGGAAAAATCATCAGTATGAAAATTTGATTCGTGGCCTTTTTAAAGAGGACCTTTCATCAGATCGGGCACATGCAGTTTTATATACTGCTGGAAAGCTGACAGTGCACTGAATTCAGCGCACTATCGGCTTTCCCGATCTGTGCTCGGTGTAAAGCGTTATCGGTCCCGGGACCGTAGCGCTTTAGTGTCAGAAGGGCGTTTTTTACACTTAGCCAGGAACGTCCTTCTGCCTCGCGGCGCCTATCGCGCTGTACTGTGTGAGCGGGGAGGAACAGTACAGCGCGATAGGCACTGCGAGGCAGAAGGGCGTCCCTGGCTAAGTGTCAGAAACGCCCTTCTGACTGTAAAGCCCTACGGTACCGGGACCGATAGCGCTTTACACCGGGCACAGATCGGGAAAGCCGATAGTGCGCTGAATTCAGCGCACTGTCAGCTTTCCAGCAGTATATAAAACTGCCTGTGCCCGATCTGATGAAAGGTCCTCTTTAAAGGAGTTGTCAAATGTTATTGATTGTATAAAAAAAAGTTCAGTTTTCCAATATACTTTCTTTATCAGTTTCTCACACTTTTCTAGATCTTTGCTAGCTGTCATTCTGCTTACTGGAAAAAGCTGTAAGCTCACAGCAATAGTATTTGTTGGGTGAACCTAGTGGGATACGCCTAGTGAGGATCCTGTAGCGTTTTTTTTTGGTCCAAATATGTTCGAATCGAAAATAGTATAATGATGGGAGGCCCAGGGGAGGTGATCAAACATGAAAGAAACTGTTACTCACCTCTCCTGGGCTCCAGCACACTCCCTGCTCTCTTCACAGTCTGACATGGGTCAGGCTGGTGCCACGAGAAGACCCCAGAGTACAATATTAGTTTGTGGTGGTGATCCTCCCCTACTCTCATTTTCTCTACATTCTGCACAGCCCCCTACTACAAGCCCGTACTCCATACACAGTTACTTTCACTTTCATTTTGGAATGATGACAATTTTGATAGATAGATAGATAGATAGATAGATAGATAGATAGATAGATAGATAAAATTATCTCTAGTGTTAATTTATAATTCACATTATTATTATTTATTTGTTTATAGCGCACCAGTAATTCCACTGTCATCATACTGCCCCATAATATATCTTTCTGCGATATAATGGGGGAGGGGCAGGTGAGTTAAGTGTCATATCTTGCAGTTGTGAAACGGTTATATAAAATAGACACATGACTTGAAGTGAAAAACAACATCCGTTCTGTTTCAATTTCCTGGAAGTAGAATGTTGTTGGGCTGATTGTACATTTTTGTCTGAGCACAAATATTCAGAGGTTGGATACAATGCATGGGCTTAAGCTATGAGTGTTGAGGAGTGTAGGTACATGATATAAGGTCTCCATCTGCAAATATGTGCCCCATACTGTCCAGATCTTTAGGACCAGACGAATTAGTATGAGTCTCTGATGTAAAATTGTATCTATATGTCTACCAAAGTGATCTTTAGGACTATTTTTGTAACATTTAGGCTTGAGTTTTGTATATTTTTTACAGAATGGTCTTTTTTAGGTTTTGTAACCAAAAATAGTACACTTTTTTCCCATTGGAAACCTAAAATGGCGCCTTACAATTGTTTTTCAATGTATCATATATTATCATTTACACATGGGCTTTCATATCCTTAGACATTTACAGCTGGGGTTCCAAAACAACACTAACACACTTGTGGTCAAGTAAGGGTAAGTTCACACTACTGATACGCTGCCTGATTCTGAACGTTAAAACACGTTCAGAATCAGCGCGTATGAAGCAGTTCCCATTCATTTCAATGGGAGCCGGCATACGAGCGCTCCCCATTGAAATGAATGGGCTGCTTTTTTCACTACAAGCACTCCCATTGAAGTGAATGGGAAGTGCTCGCGTGTACGGCTCGGACTGAGCCGAGCGCTGGGCCCCTTCACACAGCGAGCCGTACATGCGAGCACATCCCATTCACTTCAATGGGAGCGCTCGCTTCGATTCTGAACGTGTTTTAAGGTTCAGACTCAGGCAGCGTTTCAGTAGTGTGAATTCACCCTAACAACTACAATAATACTTGGAGCTTACATATATCAGAAAGGCTAGGTTCACATCTGTGTTCAGGTTTCCATTCGGGGGGTCTGCTTGGAAACACCCCCCCCCCAAACGGAAACCTAATCTGCTTTAAAAAGAGGTTACCTGTGGAAACCAGCAGACGCCATAAACAATAATGAAGTCCGCATGGTTTCCTCTCGAAAAGGGTGAAAAATGCGGAGAAAAAAGCACTGGTTGCATCACTTTTCACTACACATTTTTCAAGCGGAGAGGGGAACAGAATCCCCATACAGAGAGCCAACTCTGGTGTGAACTGAGCCTAACATGCCTCAGTACATAAATGGATTTTCCTCTTTCTTCAAAAACCCTCTAGAGACAAAGAGGAATCCGAATTTTACTTTACTTTTTACTCCATAAAAACTTTCCACGCCAGAAGTTTTCTTCTGCTTTATTTTATCCTCTATTTTGGTCCAAAAAAAGTTTGACAAGGCTGGACTAAAATGGTCTTTCCAAACCATTCATATATGACTATGACTTCAAGATCATCTTGAGAACATTTTATTTGCAGTCTCCTATTATATCATCATGGCAGGTTACATTATCTGAGTTGGAGCTCCAGTACTTGCTTATTTCACTCTGTGGTTTTTATTTCCTTGGGATATATGCGAAGCATCAAGCCACAAGGCATCATATTGGTCGGATGACACAACAGCAGTCCCTATATTTCCCATCATGTAGATGTTTAAGGCCATGTGCTACAAACCTTCAGTGTCTCGTGAGTATCACAAATAGGAAACGGTTTCATGACTCATTGCTTGTCAGATATTAAATGGATACATTGTAATTCTTGAGTGAT
Source organism: Leptodactylus fuscus (assembly GCF_031893055.1). NCBI lineage: Eukaryota > Metazoa > Chordata > Amphibia > Anura > Leptodactylidae > Leptodactylus > Leptodactylus fuscus. The sequence continues at coordinate 96,199,702 of NC_134271.1, forward strand.
GTCTAGTTTAAATATTATGAGATGTCGATCAGTATTTTTAGTCAATGGTATATACATCTATTCTTTAGAGGCGTTTCTCTTTTACAATATAGACAATATGAACCATATGCATGTCTGTATGCAAATTTATGTTCCTGTAATATTATCCTTATAAACATACCTCCTTCATTATATCACTATATTTTACGGTTTTTAAGTTGTTTTCCGGCACATAAATATTTTTACCAAAAGCTCAGAATGGGTAAAATAAAAAAAAAAATAAGAAGGAATACTCACCTTACTAATCCCCACCTCTCCTGCTCCAAAGGTCCTCTGCAAGTCTCTGCTTCCTGGTTCATCTTGAAATTTAAGAAATGCTAGTCAGTCATCACTAACTAAAGTGGTTACTGCTGAGGTCAATGATTAACTTGAGCGGTCATTATTAGTGTATCAAGAGGGATCAAGAAGTATAGACTGAAGGGAAATCAGGGAGCATCATAGCAGTGAGGTAAGTATTTGTAATAGACAACCAGTTGTGGACCTAGCATGGCCACCTAACTTGCTTAAAGAGGACTTTTCATGACCTTGCAGATCGGCGGTATTTTATACTGCTAGAAAGCTGATAGAGCAGTTTCAGCTTTGCCTATAAGTGCCCGGGTAAAGGAGATATCTATACCATTAGTTTCGGCACCAATATCCCTCAGAAGGGTGGGCCTTACAGCCTAGCATCATCAGAATTAATGGTATCAATATCTCCAGCACCAGGGCACATACCAGCAAAGTGCACTGAATTCAGCTTTCTAACAGTATATAATAATGCCAATCTGCAAGGACATGAAAGTTCATTTTTTAACCTTGAGCCACTCCCAAGGTCATTGTCCAAGTAGTCTCCCCTGTATTCACCCTTTAATACCCGTACAGAGATCTGGACTTTGCTGCAGGGAGATTACCAGGTTGCTACCTCTTGAAGTGGTCCAGGTATAGGTGTCAGCTGGCCGAAGAAACAGGGATGAGGCAGGAGGATAGTCAAAACAGACTGTAGCCATTAGATATTTTTCAAAGTCATATCAAGCAAAAGATCAGAATGGGCAGCACGATGCAAAAAGTCGGCGGCAAGCCAAGGTCAAACACAGGAGGTAAATAGATAAGATCAGAGTTCAGGTGGAGTCAGAAACTGAGCCATTAGTCATAACAAAGAGAAACCGATACAAAATCTGCAGACCTTGGCAAGAACTAGAAAGTTATGCACCTATATTGCTTAGATGTCATATTGAGGATTAAAGCCATTCAGATAACCAGGGGAGTGGCTGGGGAAACGTAGACAGGTGCGTGTGCTGGGACTTTAAGAGATTACAAGAGGCAGTAAGTGCAGCCTCCTGGCTGAGCAGGAAGAGGCTGGAGGAGTAAACAAGCAGTGGCACAGAGTTTGTGCATTGTCAATTTTACATTTTTGTTACTTTTTTTTTTCTTTCTTACTTTGAACTTTATGGTGTAAAACCTTAGAATAATTCACTGTGCAAAGTATTTGAATGTGCATGTTTAATGTGGTAAATAGGGCTCTGGGACCATATAGTACTGTGTATTTTTAGATTCACATACTTAACAGTAGAGGCTCCCTAGAAATGACAGGTTGCATTTACAGCTCTTTAGACGTGACGGGTTAAGCGACAGGTTGTCTTTATAGATTCACCTATATTTTTAAATTGCTGCAACCTTTCTAAATCCAGGCCTATGGAATTTAGGACCATTTTTAGCACAACAGTGTGTACAGTAAGACTATAGGGATAAAATAGAAACAACTTGTACAACCTACAGCAACAAAAAAACAACTTTGAAACTTTCGGTAAATAAACACAATTACACCTTTCCTCTGGTTAAAGTGGGAGTGGACAAACCTTTTATTAACACAATACATAGCCTGACCCCATACTGCTTGTCATGAACTTCTGCCTATCCTGACAAGGGAACTAACTGCACCCAAAAAAAAAAAAAAAACGAAGAAAGAAAAAGGGGGAGGGCAGAGATCAATCTTCACAGGTGCAAAAGTTCATAGAGGCCTTATTTTCTGTGGGTCCAGGTATATAACGTCTCGTTCACATCTGCATTTGAATTCCATCCGGGGGAATCCGCATGAGAACCCCCCCGTACGGAATACTGAACGCAACTGCAAGCGGTGTGCCAGTGAAAGCACTCGGACCCCATAGACTATAATGGGGTACGTGTGCTTGCCGCCAGATCTCCGCAGAAATCATGCCAACAGGAAAGTAGTTCACAATCTACTTTCCTGCCCGCATGATTCATGCGGGAAGCGCGCGGCAAGCACGCGGACCCCATTATAGTCTACGGGGTCCATGTGCTTTTACTGCAGTTGTGTTCAGTATTCCATTTGGGAGGGTTCTCATGCAGACTCTCTCGGATGGAATACCAACACTGATGTGAACAAGGCTTGAGCCCTTCTTACACCCTCTCACTAGCCTTATAATAACCATATACTGGGGTGACATTGTAACCTATGCGGCCACCTGCCCCTGCATTAACTTTGCCCTTTCCTCTCTTCTTAAAGTAACAGACCCTTCATATAGTCCTTAGGATTTTTTCTGTTTGCCTCAGTGTTCTAATGCAGATAGAATCTAGACAATCCATATCATTAGGAGTTGGGACAAGATGATCATCTATATCTATGTATTTGCCATAGATAGAGATAAACAGACACCGTGACTTATCAATTTGAGGAACAGAACAAGCCAAATACTTGGCAAATTAAGGAGCTCCAGTGAGCAGCAGATTGACATGTCCCCTTCCAGTAAGCAGAGAGAGGGCTGGGAATAATCTATCAATCAGAAGGATCTTTGGGGACTGGCCTAGGATATAAAACCAAGTAACCAAGAACCAAGTATACCCATGTACACATTTAATACATTCTATTTCATGTTGAGGACTACATTCCTGTAAAATTATGCAATGCCTCTCGATGTAGAATCAGCCAAAGCTACCTATATAATTCTGACATTACCCCATAGCTCAGCCTTCTATTGTCGGCTCTTTGGGCCTTGCCTGCAGCAACTGTCCACTTTGTAGACTCCAACACCCAAAATGTTATGACAGTTAAAATCCTAGTTTTGACGCTTGTAAACCCCCCTAATTTAACGGATTAGACCCAAGACTTTAAAATTGCAGAGTCACATTGTGTTTGTGTGAGCAGAGCATGCAGGCATCTCTTCCCTTGAAAGCGGTGGTTAGCATGTGGTCAGAAAACAGTTTAATGATGTCCCTCAAGGTGGGTCGGGCATAACAGGTGGCTCAGAGGAGAGGCAGCTTATGCTGTTCAGTTAAACTGTCTTGCACAGTCTGTTTCAGTCACCACAATACTTGTGGGAAAAGAATGATGTAATTGGCAGAAGTATTGTTACATGATGCCTTGCTCCCTCAAACACCAGGTCATCGACAAAGAGAATCTCAAATACTCAGACAACCAAATCTGCAGCTATTTTGACCATTCTGTGCTGTTAGTTTTTCTTTCTGTTTTTACTTTTTATCTATTTTATGAATTTTTATATACTTTATTTTTTACTTTTATGATGGTATCTTTTTCTGCTGTCATGTTGAATTTTATATTTGTGAATTTTCAAACTATTTTTAATTTTTTTTTTGCTTTTTGCTTTACTTTGTTTTATGTTGTAGAAGTGTTGCAAGGTCTCACTTTGCATGACATGCCAGGATTAGATCAAATCTGAAGTGCTCGGATAATTGAATTTACATATATATTTTTTACTTATTTAGAATTTGTATTTTTATATGAAAATTTTGTTACATGATACATTGGTCCTTTGAGCACATCTAAACATACAACTATAAACTATAATAATTTGTATTTTTATTTAATTTATTTTTGCTTTGTTTTTACATAATCCCTCAGTTCCGCATACATCAGGTGACCTGAATCTAAACAGACTAATCTATGCCATTTTTATATTTTAACTGTTTTACTTTATATGAATTGATTTTTGTATTTTGCTTTATCTTCATGATAGTATTGATTGATATGTGATGTTCCATTCCTTGAACTAACTTCTTAGTAACAGCCACAGGTTGAAAGTAGGCAGTTCAAATATGACAACTGCACAGGAGCTGAGCGGGCACTATAGCTGCCAGGTCTCTGCTGTTTTAGGCTAAGGCCTACGTGGCGTCCCACAGCAAAAAAGCGCTGTGGGAAAAGGCGTGGCATCAATTCATCGCAGTTCTTCCCGCAGCACTTTGCACAGAAAATTTGCAGAGGTTTCCTCTTTGGACTTTCTGCTTCAATTGTATCTATAGGGAAAGTGTGATGTGTCTGCACCACGTGTTTTACCACAAAGTGGGCATGGGATTCACTAGAATCTCATACACTTTGCTTTAAGAGTGCATTCACACAGAGGTGCTGAATTTGGTGTGGAATCCGCTTCCGATTCGGCGCTGAAAAAAAACCCTCCCATTGACTTCCTTTTTCTGCTACCAGTGAATGCCCTAACAGAAAAAAAAATGGCTAAATTGCCGTATTTTCAAAATTCTACTGCCAGAAAAAAAATTAAGTAGTCAAAATGTTAGATATACCCCAAAATAGTATAACGTAGCCAATAAAAATTACCTCTTATACAGGTAGGTACACAAATATATAAAATTAGATGTCATAATTTGTCGATGCAAAAAAATTAAAAAAATTTGGCCATGATCGTACTGACCCCCAGAATAAAAAATATTTGTTATTTTTATTACAAAGTGAACACCATCGGAATAAAACCAGTAAGAAATTGTCCCACCTACGCCTACTACTAGTGCTCATGACTTTGCCCTAACAGAATAAACATAAAAGCTCCATAAAACAGGCTATACTGTATTAAATAATGATTGTTCTTATTCTGAAATCCAAAATCGAACTCATAAGATATGATTTGGCAGTAAGATTTTTAATGGATATTGGTTCAGTCTGAAAGATGGTTGCAAGGTCAGACCAGTACATGTATTGTCAGTCACATTTTGCACCAAGTTATTGCAATGGCAGACTAAAATAAGGTATCTTAGGTGGAGATTTTCCCAGCTCCTGGAAAAAATACACACACAAGCATCAAATTTTCTTTTGGCTAAATGTTCGTCATAGGAAACTTCCCAGGGGATAGTTTAAAGTAACCGCAGTCAGTCATATCCACTTCATGTTAAACCCACCAGGGAAAAGCCCCATTAGTTTCAGAGTCCAGGATATCAACTCAATAGTCATCGTGTTCACCAATTACATAGAATTAAAGTCCAGTAATTTGACACATCTGCTGAGCACCTCACCACAAACTACCTCAGAAAGACAAGGGATGTGTCATTTCCAAGGTGGAAGCTCACAAATCTAGCAGAGGATTCAGATATATTATGGCCTACAGACCCCAGGAATCCTCCCCAGGTTTCTGCTGTCTTATACACACTGATTTACATTTTTTTTTTTGCGCAGAAATTCATTATTACTCATTCTTCTAGTCATAGTTGTGAGCTATTAGATAAATCTGCTATTAGATTAGAGATATTCAGTGATATCATTGTGCCTAGTGACCTCATAATAAAGCTGGAATAGAAGCAATCTTTGGCCTTTTCAGAGCTACAAGTTTTTGTCTACCCAGCCAGCCACACCTGGTTCTAGTTCATGTGTAAAGTATATATGCTGGATGCTCTATGGCTGGGAAAATGTGTGAAAATACATAGAAAAGTATTTGATATAGGCCTCCAGTTGTATCCAGTAGTCAAATGATGTCACTGAGGGAAGACGCAAGCGTCCAGACCACGATAAATGAACTATGAGCGTAAGTTCAGATGGAGTATTTTGGACCGTAACCTGAGGTGGAGGCCACCTCAAGTTCCGGTCCAAAATACGGGTCGTGCACTCTGCTCCAGATTAGGCCCAAGTCGGGATGAGGGATTGTTTTCAGGCCGAATCGCCAGGCGAAATGGCCTGAAGAATGAGCATCTCGCTTCTTTTTTCCGGGAGCTGAAACAAACCAGCTCCCAGAAAAAAGACCTGTCTTTTTGGTCAGGATTTTGAGGTGGACATGGCCTTAAAATCCTGACCAAAAAACTCCATCTGAACTTACCCTTACATAGCATCTGCTTTAGACTAAGTTTTCCTATGTGGACTTTCTGCTTCAATTATACTTATAAGGTAATTGCCAGCATTTCCGTAGGTATAATTGACATTCTGTGATTTACAAAAACACAACGGTTTTGGAAATCGCAGCATGTCCACAGTGCGTATTTCCTGTACTGTGTGGATGGGATTCGCTAGAATCCCATTCTCTATACAGTAACTGTAAAACATATTTTTTTTTTGCACGTGGGGCCCAGGGCCTAAAAAAAGGATTTTTACCACCTCCTACAACTCTGTGCTTCATTCAATAAGCTCCTCTGCAGTGACTCCAGCACAGTTGGATTTTTTTCTCTAGCCTTTCCAAATTTCAGAGTAATAATTTTTGTTAGTTTCAGAACCAGATATGCTAATTAGTCAAGTGGGCGGTGCCAGACTGTCTTCTCTAACTCAGGACTGCAGATTTTTTTCCTATCCACTTTGCAGGCACTGTAAAGCTGCCTTCACACGGAGTAACGCTTCGCTCATTCTGACACGTAAACACGTATGAGTAAAACAGAATCCCATTGACTTCAATGGGTTCTGTCTTACGCGTGCTACCCATTGAAGTCAATGGGAGGCTTTTTTACCTATTGCTTTCAATGTGATACACGCGTAACACATTGAAAGCAATAGGTAAAAAAGCCTCCCATTGACTTCAAGTGAAGTCAATGGGATTCTGTTTTACTCCGCTCACTCTGACACGTGTTTACGTGTCAGAGTGAGCGGAGCATTACTCCGTGTGAAGGCAGCCTAAAGGTCAGTGTTTTTTGCTGCTGAGTTTCCAACAATGACCAAAACGCTTTGTTTTTCGCAATGTGTTTTTCGCATTATATATTCAGATACAGAGTTAGAGCACTCAACTGAATCTTTGTTCCGGGTGAAGGAACACCTAGCTATAGCTCTAATTTATGTTTAATGTTTCTGTGTGACCTATGCCAATGCCAATATCCTAATAGCATACTGTATATCAATTGTCAGTCAAATGAACGGGAAGCTATTTTTTTTCCAACTTCTTCTAAAATAGCTGTGCAAGTTTATTTAAGTGGCAAGCTAGAAAAAAAAAAAGAAATCCAGAATGCCTGATTCATCTTTCACCTAATGTCTGCCATCATGGGGAGTGTCGGGAAGCCCCCATAAAAATAGTGGGTTACCAACTTCCAACTACTGTATAGGCAAAATTACTCAAAATCAGTCTCAAGGTTATATTCAGGATTTCAGAAATTTGTGTACAAATTTACCCAAAATATTACATACAGTAACTCAGAAAAGTAGATTTTCCTTATTTTTAGCAAAATAAGCTTAGTGTTTCCAGACAAAGTATGTGAGAAAACAATAAAGCAAAAAATATAATTTTTGCAGCTAGAAAAAGTATTAAATTTTAAATATAACAAGTATGAAAGAGTTATTGTTCTATCCTCCTTCCAATCTTCCAAAATATGTCGTTTCTGTTTCTGTTAGTTTTCCTGGAAGTCACTATCCAACTTACTAAAGTAAAATGGAAACACATGCAAGAACCTAAAATAACTTAAGATGCTGCTGAGAGCACTGGGTCATTTTGGCTTTTATTCCTCCTTATTGTGTTTGCCCATAAATAGACACGAGCTGGTACAATGCTTTGGTTTATTGTGAGGTGCGTTCCATTTATATATTCCAGGTTTTCCATTGAAACATTAAAACTCTAGACTAAGTGAAAATGAGGGAAGGAAGAAGAAAATAAATAGTTACCCTTAGGGCTTATGTAGTCGACTGCATTGCAGTTCTGTACAACCTCTGCGCTGCATACAGCTGTGGCACAGCACAGCACCCATCTCATTTCATGCCACCCTATGGTACCACCAGTAGACGTTCCATTCATTTTCCATCTGATGATGTAATGTGGCTTAGTGCATTTGCCGACCTGTGACGTTAAACATTTTCTGGCTGTTTTCCAAATGTGAAATAAACTATACCAATGTACTTTAATGTATGTTACAGTTTTTGTGTTCTCTAAAAATTCCTTATCTTATAGGTATCATAATCGTCATCTTAGGCAGTACTCTTCCCTCACTGTAGGAGGCGTTATTTTGTCAAGTCTTACATCGGTCCTTGTCATACACTGTGTACAGTATAATAGGAATGTTTACCGTGCCTTACAAACACATAACCCTTGCCATTATAATAAAACTCCTCCATGTCTAGATTATACATATCAAGCACCTAAAAAAAAAGAATGTAGTAAAAAAAAAAAAAAGCCGCAAGAGCTTTTTCTAATCTGTCCCAGTGACATAATCACCAGAACCGTTCCCCGTCTCTTATCACAGCAGCGTTCAGGCCTCGTGTTTATCTCTAGAAATCTGTTTACTTCAAGAAGCAGATCTTTACGTATTTCTGAGACTGTGCCCTGTCACTCCTTTCACCTGTGAGTCTACCTCACCCATTCTCGTTGCCAGTGCCAGACCACAGGGGCCGCAAGGCCGCTCTGTGATCACTACTTTCTCAGCAAGGTACTTCCTCCTGCTCATCTCTCTCTCTCGTACGATGTTTATCTCTCGGAAGGATTGAGACTATAGATAGCATCAGTGGAACTGCATCGGTCTGGCAGCAGATGTGAACCTCCGCAGCATCGTCTTAATTGCCCTGCTGTGGCTCACCTACCAGAAGACACATACATAGATTTTCCTCTTCACTTTTAAACATGACCAGCTTGAAAGTAACAGGAAAAACATTCTCTGTCCCAGGTCCTTCTGGGAATTTTTACCTCCTCTGTGATGATTATATATATATATATATATATATATATATATATATATATACACACACACACACTCATGCTTCATTTCATTAACTTTTTCACATTTTCTGCTTGAAAAGTCTCAATATTGTTTGCATCCAGTAGAGAACTATATAGATACTTTATGTATCACTTCACCATGTTTCTCTAGATCTCTGCTTGCTGTCATTCTTTGCTAACTACTTTGCGATAAAAATCAGTCCAAGGTCATGTGATATGCAATCCATGGTCATGTGATGGACACATAGGTGCACAATTTGTTACAGTCACAATACATCAGAAATCTGTCTTGTAACAACTGTGCACCAGTGTGGTCATCACATGACCATGGACTGAATTTTATACCCTGGAAATAAACAATGAATGACAGCAAGCAGAGATCTAGAAAACTGTGAGTAATAGATACAGCAAGTACGATGGAATATTGTATAACAATAACACTAATTTGCTGAAACTGGACAATCGCTTTAGGCTGATGAGACCTCATGGAGTCATGTGTCATATCAGAATCTGTAAGCTGATGTCAGAGTGTCAAGACCAATGCCATACCAGAGACAGCTATAATTGCCCGATCTGAATAGAAAGTGCCCTGACTGCCCTGAAAAGTTGTGTATGACACCGTGGGGTCTCCTAGGACTGTATCCAGCCCCTTTTAAGGTCTTCAATGCCAAGTCTAAGTAAGGTAGACTGGGAAGTGCATAACATTGTGAAGAGAAACCCATAGTAAGACAGGGTAAGCCAGAGTGTGACTGGACCGAATAAAATCAGGGTATAGCAGTGAAAACAGAGAGGAGACCCAGGCAGAGGTGCTGCGAATAACCCAGTGCAAATAATGGGGCATGACTATTACTGAGCTGTTGGATAAAGACAAGCCTGAATATGAAGTTGCTGAGGTGCCTGCACCAGCACGTGTAAACAGCAGAAATACTATAAATCAGGGGCATAACTTGAGGGGCTGCAGAGGGTGCAGTTGCATCAGGGCCCAGGGGGCCCATGAGCATTGTCTTCAGTACTGAGATTGCAGCTCCATCTGGCTCATAAGCCAAGAAGTCCCACAGATTACCCTAACCACACTAAGGGTGATTAAACTCCTTAGCTCCTGTAACCATCACTAGCATGAATTCATTGTAGGGATGAGGTAAGGGCCCCGGACAAAAGATTGCACCAGGGCCCACAAGACTTTATTACACCACTGCTATAAATGCTTATAGTAGACCTGCAGGACAGACACCCATGGACTGTAATGAGTTACTTTCACTGTGAGCCTTGGATCAATGAGAGAAAACACAGGTCCAGGAACGTACAAAGAAAGGAAGAGTCAGAGGGGATCACCTGGGAAAGAACACGAGAGACTTTACATAGACAGCAAAGTGTTGCTATATATGTACTCCTGTAATTGATCCCTGTAGACCCAGTGCTGAAGGACTTAACCATCCCCCAAGTGACAGACCCCAAGTTGGGATAAATACCATGGTATTATAATCTACCTGGTGGTGTTGTGCTATAGACTGTTCAAGTATTATAAGTATTATATGTGCAACCTGTAAATATCAGAATCCAATATGAGTTGTGAGAATAAAGAATATTGTCTTGTTCAATGGCAAGATATATAAGACTTTTCCTAATGGCACCATACCATGACTGCCAACTTTGCCACCCTGTAATGTCATATATATATAGTTCATATACATGCATAATTCACAGTATCACTCATATATCACGTCTACTGTACACATATACTGTACATCATAGAATATACACATTATTGTACACACTGGGTCAGATTTATTATGTGTTGTACACTAGGTTTGTGGTATACAAGACATAAAAAGTCAGAAATTTGTTTGTACAAGAAATTTGGTATTTTTTGATTTCTGCGCTGCCCTCACTACTTTCCCAAAAAAGGGTGCGTGGTGAGGGCTGCAGGAGCTGGGCCATTAGCCCCACCTATTTATTATAATTTACACCAGAAATCTGGCATAAACAACACAGGGACACTACACCAGCCACAAGCAAGTATAAAACTGGTTGTAGGCACACAGCCTGGCAGTGGTGTCCTATTATAAGAGGTGAACCCTCCGCCAGTGATGCCGTTATAAAGAGTGGTGTTAAAAGGGTTGTCTGGGGAATATTGATGTACCTGGGAGTTCCAGCCATGTCACTATCCCTGGGTCACTGGTTGGAAGCAGCATCCTCCCCCCCCCCCCCCCTCATGTCGCTCCATTACCACCCACCCTACCCAATCTCACAGATTAATAAAAATGTGTTATGGGAAGGGGATGACTTTATTAAAGCCAGCCCCCATAGCACAGGTAATGAATTACTTGTGAAATCAGGGGATTCTGATCATGAGATCCGGGGGTTGTTATGTCGCGGACCCATTATCAGCAATCCCTGGACCAGATAAGTCAATTCCCCAGACTACAATTTTAATAATGCCAGTGTTTATAAGTCTGTCCCATTGTATACAAATATTGTACATACATTTCTTGTGCACATTGCAAATATACAACTCACATTATATACTTTATTACTTACATATACTACACATGCATACCACATAGTGTATATCACTAACATGCTTCCTGTATACTATAAATGTATCTATAAATATACTTCTCTCGATATCATCTACAAAACACATACTGTATAAACTTTATATACAACTCGTATATCATCTACATATATACTACACATACCACACGGTACATATTACAAATAAATTCCACAGTGCACACCACATATTTACTTAAAAGTGTACTGCATGCACATCACTAACAGGCATATCACCCACATACATAACACATATTCCTAAAAATTATCAAATTGAAAATGCCCTGATGCCCAATCTGAATTAGAAGTGCCCCAATTGCCTTGAAAAGTTACGTATGGCATTCTGAGAACCCATAGGAATGCATCCAAGCCCTATAAATCTCTTTACTGCCAAAACAGCAACCAGTTGGAGGGAACCCGGAGACTGGGAAAAGAAGTATTGGATCATGAGTTGTCTCGGTGGCTAGGTGACTCAGCCAAACCGTTCAGCTCTCCTCCTGGGCTGGTGCAGAGTGAAGCAGCCTTGCAATGTATCTGATGGTGTTGGTGGTCTTCCCCCGATTCTAATGGTCTGCAGCCCTCCCAAACCAGATGTGGGTTGATGTGCCCATGATGGTAATGCAGGAAATTAGACTCAAGAGATTCATGGTTGCAGGAAAAAGATCACACATAACTTTACTGGCAAAATGCTTCAGTAAGACAAGAGCTTCCAGGCAATGGCGGTACAGTTCTTATAACAGAGGTCCACTGTAGGTATGAGATGAGCTGGTAGTTCCTGTAGTCTATGATCTTCTTCTGGTCTCTAACTTGGCTGCCATAACTTTGAGCAATTCGCAAAGGACAAAATTCAAAAGTTTCATAATCACTGGAATCTGAAACGTTCTGGAACTCAGTAACAAATTTGAGTTGTGCCCAATTGATACCCTATTTGGTGTACTATATATCAACTACACCTATTTCATGCATAATACTACTACACTTATAATCCTCTAAGTACTTATTACCTACAAATTACCCACCCACATACCATGTCACATATACAGTATTAGTACACACACTACTCGCGGCGCACATAATATACTGCATGTATAAACGCTAGGCATCGATTACTCACAGTACACATTACTCATATACTCCCACAAGAACCTCAGCAGACTCTCAGTTACTCATTATAAAAACTAACAGCTACTCAATAGCAGAAACCACTAAAACAGAATAACATACACAGCAATAGATCTTATCAATTCATAGGCTTTCTCAAGCAGTTTATTGAATTTGTTAAAGCTGACTTATAGTCAAAGGGAAGAAATTATCCCTACACAGAACAGAGTAGTTTCAAGGTTGAAATATCTATTTAGGACTGAACCTGAATCTGCTTTTCTTCACAGATGCAGCGCCACTCCTGTGAATAGGCTGTTTTAGGTATTGCAGCCTAGTCCATTCACTTGACACTTTGAAGTATTATACATTTACTTAAGACTAGAGATGAGCGAACACTAAAATGTTCGAGGTTCGAAATTCGATTCGAACAGCCGCTCACTGTTCGAGTGTTCGAATGGGTTTCGAACCCCATTATAGTCTATGGGGAACATAAACTCGTTAAGGGGGAAACCCAAATTCGTGTCTGGAGGGTCACCAAGTCCACTATGACACCCCAGGAAATGATACCAACACCCTGGAATGACACTGGGACAGCAGGGGAAGCATGTCTGGGGGCATAAAAGTCACTTTATTTCATGGAAATCCCTGTCAGTTTGCGATTTTCGCAAGCTAACTTTTCCCCATAGAAATGCATTGGCCAGTGCTGATTGGCCAGAGTACGGCACTCGACCAATCAGCGCTGGCTCTGCTGGAGGAGGCGGAGTCTAAGATAGCTCCACACCAGTCTCCATTCAGGTCCGACCTTAGACTCCGCCTCCTCCGGCAGAGCCAGCGCTGATTGGCCGAAGGCTGGCCAATGCATTCCTATGCGAATGCAGACTTAGCAGTGCTGAGTCAGTTTTGCTCAACTACACATCTGATGCACACTCGGCACTGCTACATCAGATGTAGCAATCTGATGTAGCAGAGCCGAGGGTGCACTAGAACCCCTGTGCAAACTCAGTTCACGCTAATAGAATGCATTGGCCAGCGCTGATTGGCCAATGCATTCTATTAGCCCGATGAAGTAGAGCTGAATGTGTGTGCTAAGCACACACATTCAGCACTGCTTCATCAAGCCAATACAATGCATTAGCCAGTGCTGATTGGCCAGAGTACGGAATTCGGCCAATCAGCGCTGGCCAATGCATTCTATTAGCCCGATGAAGTAGAGCTGAATGTGTGTGCTAAGCACACACATTCAGCACTGCTTCATCAAGCCAATACAATGCATTGGCCAGTGCTGATTGGCCAGAGTACGGAATTCGGCCAATCAGCGCTGGCTCTGCTGGAGGAGGCGGAGTCTAAGATCGCTCCACACCAGTCTCCATTCAGGTCCGACCTTAGACTCCGCCTCCTCCGGCAGAGCCAGCGCTGATTGGCCGAAGGCTGGCCAATGCATTCCTATGCGAATGCAGACTTAGCAGTGCTGAGTCAGTTTTGCTCAACTACACATCTGATGCACACTCGGCACTGCTACATCAGATGTAGCAATCTGATGTAGCAGAGCCGAGGGTGCACTAGAACCCCTGTGCAAACTCAGTTCACGCTAATAGAATGCATTGGCCAGCGCTGATTGGCCAATGCATTCTATTAGCCCGATGAAGTAGAGCTGAATGTGTGTGCTAAGCACACACATTCAGCACTGCTTCATCAAGCCAATACAATGCATTAGCCAGTGCTGATTGGCCAGAGTACGGAATTCGGCCAATCAGCGCTGGCCAATGCATTCTATTAGCCCGATGAAGTAGAGCTGAATGTGTGTGCTTAAGCACACACATTCAGCACTGCTTCATCAAGCCAATACAATGCATTGGCCAGTGCTGATTGGCCAGAGTACGGAATTCGGCCAATCAGCGCTGGCTCTGCTGGAGGAGGCGGAGTCTAAGATCGCTCCACACCAGTCTCCATTCAGGTCCGACCTTAGACTCCGCCTCCTCCGGCAGAGCCAGCGCTGATTGGCCGAAGGCTGGCCAATGCATTCCTATGCGAATGCAGACTTAGCAGTGCTGAGTCAGTTTTGCTCAACTACACATCTGATGCACACTCGGCACTGCTACATCAGATGTAGCAATCTGATGTAGCAGAGCCGAGGGTGCACTAGAACCCCTGTGCAAACTCAGTTCACGCTAATAGAATGCATTGGCCAGCGCTGATTGGCCAATGCATTCTATTAGCCCGATGAAGTAGAGCTGAATGTGTGTGCTAAGCACACACATTCAGCACTGCTTCATCAAGCCAATACAATGCATTAGCCAGTGCTGATTGGCCAGAGTACGGAATTCGGCCAATCAGCGCTGGCTCTGCTGGAGGAGGCGGAGTCTAAGGTCGGACCTGAATGGAGACTGGTGTGGAGCGATCTTAGACTCCGCCTCCTCCAGCAGAGCCAGCGCTGATTGGCCGAATTCCGTACTCTGGCCAATCAGCACTGGCTAATGCATTGTATTGGCGTGATGAAGCAGTGCTGAATGTGTGTGCTTAGCACACACATTCAGCTCTACTTCATCGGGCTAATAGAATGCATTGGCCAGCGCTGATTGGCCGAATTCCGTACTCTGGCCAATCAGTGCTGGCCAATGCATTCTATTAGCTTGATGAAGCAGAGTGTGCACAAGGGTTCAAGCGCACCCTCGGCTCTGATGTAGCAGAGCCGAGGCTGCACAAGGGTTCAAGCGCACCCTCGGCTCTGATGTAGGAGAGCCGAGGGTGCACTTGAACCCTTGTGCAGCCTCGGCTCTGCTACATCAGAGCCGAGGGTGCGCTTGAACCCTTGTGCACACTCTGCTTCATCAAGCTAATAGAATGCATTGGCCAGCGCTGATTGGCCAATGTATTCTATTAGCCTGATGAAGTAGAGCTGAATGTGTGTGCTAAGCACACACATTCAGCTCTACTTCATCGGGCTAATAGAATGCATTGGCCAGCGCTGATTGGCCAGAGTACGGAACTCGACCAATCAGCGCTGGCTCTGCTGGAGGAGGCGGAGTCTAAGATCGCTCCACACCAGTCTCCATTCAGGTCCGACCTTAGACTCCGCCTCCTCCAGCAGAGCCAGCGCTGATTGGCCGAATTCCGTACTCTGGCCAATCAGCACTGGCTAATGCATTGTATTGGCGTGATGAAGCAGTGCTGAATGTGTGTGCTTAGCACACACATTCAGCTCTACTTCATCGGGCTAATAGAATGCATTGGCCAATCAGCGCTGGCCAATGCATTCTATTAGCGTGAACTGAGTTTGCACAGGGGTTCTAGTGCACCCTCGGCTCTGCTACATCAGATTGCTACATCTGATGTAGCAGTGCCGAGTGTGCATCAGATGTGTAGTTGAGCAAAACTGACTCAGCACTGCTAAGTCTCTGCATTCGCATAGGAATGCATTGGCCAGCCTTCGGCCAATCAGCGCTGGCTCTGCCGGAGGAGGCGGAGTCTAAGGTCGGACCTGAATGGAGACTGGTGTGGAGCGATCTTAGACTCCGCCTCCTCCAGCAGAGCCAGCGCTGATTGGTCGAGTTCCGTACTCTGGCCAATCAGCGCTGGCCAATGCATTCTATTAGCCCGATGAAGTAGAGCTGAATGTGTGTGCTTAGCACACACATTCAGCTCTACTTCATCAGGCTAATAGAATACATTGGCCAATCAGCGCTGGCCAATGCATTCTATTAGCTTGATGAAGCAGAGTGTGCACAAGGGTTCAAGCGCACCCTCGGCTCTGATGTAGCAGAGCTGAGGGTGCACAAGGGTTCAAGTGCACCCTCGGCTCTCCTACATCAGAGCCGAGGGTGCGCTTGAACCCTTGTGCAGCCTCGGCTCTGCTACATCAGAGCCGAGGGTGCGCTTGAACCCTTGTGCACACTCTGCTTCATCAAGCTAATAGAATGCATTGGCCAGCACTGATTGGCCAGAGTACGGAATTCGGCCAATCAGCGCTGGCCAATGCATCCCTATGGGAAAAAGTTTATCTCACAAAAATCACAATTACACACCCGATAGAGCCCCAAAAAGTTATTTTTAATAACATTCCCCCCTAAATAAAGGTTATCCCTAGCTATCCCTGCCTGTACAGCTATCCCTGTCTCATAGTCACAAAGTTCACATTCTCATATGACCCGGATTTGAAATCCACTATTCGTCTAAAATGGAGGTCACCTGATTTCGGCAGCCAATGACTTTTTCCAATTTTTTTCAATGCCCCCAGTGTCGTAGTTCCTGTCCCACCTCCCCTGCGCTGTTATTGGTGCAAAAAAGGCGCCAGGGAAGGTGGGAGGGGAATCGAATTTTGGCGCACTTTACCACGTGGTGTTCGATTCGATTCGAACATGGCGAACACCCTGATATCCGATCGAACATGTGTTCGATAGAACACTGTTCGCTCATCTCTACTTAAGACCCAATAAAGGCCACTTCCACACAACCCTCATGTTTACTCTCTTTTAGTCTTTGTGAATTATTATTTACCCTCCTACAACTTCACTCATCTCGTCTGTGCCTTCTGGTGACTTTTATTAGAAAAACATGACATTTTTCTGGTAGCTTTTCTTTGCCAGCAGTGTTCTATACATGTCAAAAAAACTAAAACTGAATATAGATGATGGAATACAACTATATTTTTGGTCTTTATTACTGCAGCGACATGACCTCTGTGGTTAAACTCGACGAAACGTAAACCACCACAGTGTTCTATAGTAATCTAAATTTGGTTCAGGAATACAGCAGAAGGTCTGGGTGTTGTAGCTGTAACAATGACCCTTAAATGCAACCTTATATTGTTCGCTTCAAACCAGCTATTCTGTTACTACAGGATGTAACCAGACAGTTATGTGACGTTCTAGTTACATCCTGTCATGAAAGTTTAGCAGGTCGAATGTTTTAGACTATACAGTATGTCGCCTATTTTATATCCTACTAAAAGTTTTGTGTTATTATTATTATTATTACTATTATTTTTACATTATTGTTTTTATATTCTTATTTATTTTATTATTTTATATTAATATTTTTATTATGTTATATTATTATTTGTATTATTGTTTTATATTGTTATTTTATTATTTTTATTATTAATTAGATTATTATTTAATTGTTATTATTGTTATTAATCATATTATTATTATTTCTGTGATTGTTGCTTTTTATTTCTTTTTTAGATTTCTTTTACTAATTTTGCTTTTTTTATGTTTTTTTTTTTATAATTATTGCCTTATTCAGTATTTTACTTTCACATGTGAAAAAAATTAGGCTACATAATGAAGAAAGTTTAAAAAGTTTCAATAATTGAATGCAAAACTTCGGCCTTCTTTTCCAGTCAATGACGTTACTGTACTGAAATAGTTCTCTCAGCTCCCTGGAGGACGGCAAAAAAAAAAATTGCTAAAAGGGGTTCTACTTCCTGTCATTAAAAAACGACGACTTTTCATTTTATTTTATTTTTCTCCTCATCTAATACAATTCCAGTTTTAGACATTCAACTCGCTTGTCATCCACCGGGAAGTGATGACATCATTAATTATGTATGGATTTGAAAACCTCAAGAAGTATATAGCCAGATTGGATTGGCTTTTTAACTCTTTTGATTAATAAAACATAGAGGCTCGGGATATTTGAATTGCTTGGGCGATAACCTGTGAGGAAGAGATCACTGTAAGGGAAAAGAGATCTTACTCCTGATAAGTTATTTTACTTAACGCACTGGACAAACACAATAACAAATGAAACTGCACAATATTCTCATTTTTTCCCCAAATCCTTATTAATAATTGATGATTATTTGACATCGAGATAAAAAACATTGTTTCCTATCAGCCTTTTTTCCATCTCGCCATGAACAATTTCTCAAAAAATGTATATATTCCGATTTTTTTTCCGTCGTTTTCTTTTACAGGCTGCTCTAGTTCTCTTTTATCTTTGAGCTGATTAAGTGGAAAAAAGAATGAAAATTACTTCTGCAACAGTAATAATCTCAGGTATTGAGGGACTTTTTAATAGCAACAGATTTAAAAAAAAAAAAAAAAAATCAATTTTTTTTATTTATAATGTATATTTATTCGAAGTCTTCACTATGAAAGTAGATTTAAAAAGTACACCGGTGTAATAAATTGCATCCCAATGGATTTCGTAGACATTGTTACATATACTTATTCAAGAAATTTTTTTGACTATTCTAATCAAATTATATTCTGTATCTGGAAGAATATACTGACTTATGTTTTTGTAACGCCTAAACTTTTTTAATAGAAGAACAATTAAATAATGGTTGATGTCTGCTTTTGGTGCTTGTACCAATTGTATATAAAGGTTTCTGACATCCTATGTAGTCTTATTCTATTTTTATATAATAAATGCCATCTTCAAAAATGTCTTTTTTGTTAGGCCTGGTTCACAATTGCGTTCAGTATTCTGTTCAGGGAGTTCGCTGTTCACCCCCCGAATGGAATACCAAATGTATTGACAAGCGGTGAGCTTATGAAAGCACACGGACCCCATAGGCCCTAATAGGGACCGTGTGTTTTCCGCGCGGTGTCCACACGAGTCATGCAAAGAGGAAAGAACTCAATGAACTACTTTCCTCTCAGCATGACTTGTGCAGACACCAAGCGAAAAACACATGGACCACAATATAGTCTATGGGGTCCGTGTGCTTTCAGTGCTCACCGCTTGTCAGTGCATTCGGTATTCAGGGGGTCCCCAGGCAGACTCCTTAAACAGAGTACTGATTGCAGATGTGAATAAGGCCTTAATGGTTAGACCAAAACTAAAATCTGGCTGATTGTTACAAATGTATCCAGCTTGAGTTAATCCATGTGAGCGAAACATAACGCAAATCTTTCATCATGGTTGGATATCTGCTACAATGTCTAAAATAGGTAAAAGCTATCTCTGTTGCTGAGATATCGCCATTTTGTCAATCTACAATTAAGCACTTTGGAACAAGAAGGGAATTGCCACTTTACTATTTGAAGCAATGGCAAGACTCATTGCGCCAAAGACCTCATTTACGTGGAACAAAAAGAAAATATCTAGGCAATGGAGGCCTCAATTCAGAAAGATAAAACACTGTAACCTATCTATCCGAGGGGCTAGACTGGGTCCTGTCAACAGACTCTGTGTGGAACCTCCCTTTCTCATCTGTGAGAGCAATTCATGTTCTGGAAGACCATTTGGGAGCCTTCACATGGAGTAACGTGCCGCGTGTCTGGCATGTATACGGCGTGTGAGAGTTTGCGCGCCGTAAAAGTTCCCATTCATTTCAATGGGAGTTAGGATCGTATACGCCGCGTTATTTTGCAGCCGTGATTTTACGGCGCGCAAACTCTCACACGCCGTATACGTGCCAGATCACGTGGCACGTTACTCCGTGTGAAGGCTCCCTTAAATTTGTATGACTGTCATGCAATGTTACATATCTCTTGCTGCAGTCATTGCTGTGAAAATGAGCTGGTGCAGGTTCATACAGCTGGCTGGCACACTTGCATTTTCTTTAAGGAAATGGATGTCTTGGTAAACCAACCCCTTTACAAGTTTTGCTCATGTATGCTACTAGAACTATCTACCTGACAGAAAAGAGAATAATTGTGCTGAAACTAACAGAAATGATTGCTCAGGAATGGCGGGGACTACAAAAAATTCCAGCTGCCAATAGAAGCGCCTATTAGAAGCTTCAATGAGAGATAGTGAAAGGAGCTGGTGAAAGGTTCTGTAAGTAAGTAACATTGCAACATCATCATGTACAGTAAACGACAAATAACACAATACAGTAAGTATCAGTGTAACATCATTGTGTACAGTAAACAACAAATAGCACAATACAGTAACAGTACAACATCATTGTGTACAGTAAACAAATAGCACAATACAGTAAGTAACAGTGCAACATCACTTACAGTGTGCAATAAACAACAAATAGCACAATACAGTAAGTAACAGTGCAACATCATTGTGTACAGTAAACATCAAATAACACAATACAGTAAGTATCAGTGTAACATCATTGTGTACAGTAAACAACAAATAGCACAATACAGTAACAGTACAACATCATTGTGTACAGTAAACAAATAGCACAATACAGTAAGTAACAGTGCAACATCACTTACAGTGTGCAATAAACAACAAATAGCACAATACAGTAAGTAACAGTGCAACATCATTGTGTACAGTAAACATCAAATAGCGCAATACAGTAAGTAACAGTGCAACATCATCGTGTACAGTAAACAAATAGTGCAATACAGTAAGTAACAGTGCAACATCATCACTTACAGTGTGCAATAAACAACGAACAGCATGATACAGTAAGTAACAGTGCAACATCATCACATACAGTGTACAATAATACCAGCAAACAGCATTTCTCAATACAAATATAATAGTACTGTAAGGGGAGAGATGTGACACATACACTTCACCCCCTCCCTTTTACACATCTTAGGCATACATTTTATTAGTCCCTATAGAAATGCCGTGCTTTAAAACAAAATACTACTTTTTTCTAATAAAATTCACTAGAGGGCACAGATAGAAGAAGACTAAAGTTGCATGAGGGTTAATGACCCTTTAATTCATCTAAGTCTAAAGGAAAGCAGACTCCACATAGGGCCCAAATTATATTTTAGTATTTATCATCCACAGCTTCTGATAAATTGTTCTGCAGAATGTCCATCTGTGTCCTGAAGTGTTTTCTCTATGAGATGAATGACTCAACAGTGATACAATGCACATCATGTATTGGACTCCACCCATTGCAAAATAGTGGGATTTGTAAGCAATTTTCTGAAACCACCAAGTGGCTTACTCTGCCTCTTCATCTGTCTTCAGCGTTCAGCATGGCACACCCAAAGATGAAAATCTTCCCGTGTTAGTGCTGCAAAATTAAACAGCGCTGACCTTTCATTGTTTGTTGATGTTCTTATTTTGAGCAATGGCTGAGGCATGCGTTACAGTGCATGGCCAAGTACTGGATATCTGATGAATCCGCAAGTTTTGTGCGATTTGTCAAATGAAACTGTGAGTGCCTTTCAGCCATATTCAGCTTTAACTAGCAATTTACAACATGACTGTGAATTCTGACGCCGAGTATGAAAAAAGGCAGAGGAGAGAAAACGAAAGATTATTTCATCGGGCGTTAAGGTGGAAGAACTTTTAGATTGAAGCACATATCTGCCTAACATCTGACTGTAATTTTACAGAATAAATTCTAAGACTATAATGAATACATTGTACATTAATTATGGAATATTGATCAAATGAGATTAAAGGGGCTTTTCATTGAGAGAGTTGAGATATATATGTTCTATACAGAAAGTGTACTCTCTCTATGAAGTATGAAATTCCTAAGGCCAGCCAATTCTTAAAAAAAAAAAATCACAAAACTATTACTACTGTTTTAACTGCTAACCCATTATTTTCTATGGCCCCATAAACACGCCCCTTGAATTGTCTCAGGTCCGTGAGCCTGAGCCAAAACTCATTACAAGTCCTATTCCTGTCCGTTTTTCAGTTGTGCTCATTGCATAAAATAAATTGGTCCTTGGATGGCACAAGGATATCGCATCGACCATGGGCGGCACTAGGACATCATCCATGTTGTTCTCCTAAGGACCCATATATGCACACATTCCTGTGCACATAGACTAAAACTGGATCTACATCTCAGGCATTCATTCCTTTTTTTCTGAGTCATGCTAAAGATGGATCCATTAAAAGATGGACATCACCAGAACTTGACAGATCCTATTGACTATAATGAGATCCATCAGACATCAACTGTGGTGTGTGTCATTGTACTGGATGAAATATTCAGAACTGACAGAACCTGAAATGCAAGTGTGAACCTAGAATTTTGACAACATGGAAGTCTTGCAAGGGCTAATGGGAAATTGCTAGCTATCACCATCGTCATAATGGTTAATCCTTTGCTGCCAAATAATGTATGAAAATCTATCTAAATTAGAGATGAGCGAACACTAAAATGTTCGAGGTTCGAAATTCGATTCGAACAGCCGCTCAATGTTCGTGTGTTCGAACGGGTTTCGAACCCCATTATAGTCTATGGGGAACAGATACTCGTTAAGGGGGAAACCCAAATCCGTGTCTGGAGGGTCACCAAGTCCACTATGACACCCCAGGAAATGATGCCAACACCTCTGGAATGACACTGGGACAGCAGGGGAAGCATGCCTGGGGGCATCTAACACACCAAAGACCCTCTATTACCCCAACATCACTGCCTAACAACTACACACTTTCCACATTCAAAAAAACCTCTATCAAAGTGGGAAAATACCTGGAAACCTTCTTTACTCCCCAAATGGATGGACACAAACCCCAATTTAAGCTCAACAAACAGTAACAACCACCCCTTTAAATCACGTTCCCCATGACAACCACAAATGGAATAGGCAATGGGAATTCCAAAAGCCCTCACCCTTAACTGTCATTTTGAGTGTGTGTGTGTGTGTGTGTGTGTGTGTGTGTGTGTGATGTGGTAAGACCTTCCAAAATTCACTTTTCTAGCCCTTAACATGAGCCCTTCCAAACAAAGTTACATGACCTTAAGCTGAGCTACCAGCAGAGATTGAGGCCCTTGGCATGAGTAGAGCCTTGCACCAGCAGTGTTTTTGGCACTTAGGGTGAGTTGAGCCTTGTACCAGCGTGTGTCCCTTAACATCAGGCGGGCCCTAAGTTCTGCGCTTTGCACAAAAGTTCCACATTAACTAGGCTGAATGGTACAAAGATTAGTAGGCCCGAGAACCAGGAACAGGTCTTGCAATGGCTGTCGGATAACGCTTAAAGCACATTGTCCACCAGCCAGTCAGCCTCTACCTCCTCTTACCCAACAGTCTTGTCCTCCTTCCACCCAAAATTCCCAATCTTCTCAGAACAATAACCCCAACTGTCCCTGCTCCCCAGAGCTGTTCTCCCTTCCTTTGACTGTACCGCAACCTGCCCCTCCATTTCGCGATTCCACGGACCTAACAGACGAGTATCTGTGTCCAGATGCTCAAACACTAGAGTCTCCTCCATTCCATCTCCGGTCGATTTGGTGGCGGATGACCAGCAACCCACCCTCATCGACGACGATGAGACGCAGTTGCTGTCAGGGCAGCCAGTTGACATGCGCATTGTGCAGGAGGAGGAGGCGAGACAGGAGTTGGAAGAGGAGGTGGTGGACGACGAGGACACCGACCCCACCTGGACAAGGCAGATGTCAAGCTGGGAAAGTAGTGTGGATGTTGAGGCAGGTGCAGCACCAAAAAGGGTAGCTAGAGGCAGAGACATGTCCAGAGGCAGAGGTCAGCTGCTTTGCCGAAGCCAGGCCAGACCCGGAATGTCCGAAGATGTTCCCTTTTGTACCCAGCCCAGAAAAACTCCCCCATCGAGGGCACGTTTCTTGAAGGTGTAGAGTTTTTTCAAGGAATGCGCCGAGGACAGATATAGTGTCGTCTACACAATTTGCCTCTCGAAATCGAGTAGGGGCCCTGAGAAGAGCAACCTGTCCACCACTTCAATGCACCGTCATTTGGAATCCAAGCAATGGAATCAGTGGCAGGCAGCAACGGCAGGACAAACGTCGCCCGCCGTTCATGCCACTGCCTCTGCTCACAGTGCTGGCGATGCACTCCAGAGGACGAGCCAGGACATCACTTCATCTGCCTCCGCCACTTTGTTGACTTCTCCCTCATCCTCCCCTGTTTCTGTCTTATCTCCTTCTCCTGCACCATCAAAGGCACCATCAGGCGCTTCTTTACAACAACCCACCATCTCTCATACATTGGAGCGCCGGCAGAAATACACCGCTAACCACCCACCCACGCAAGCCTAGAACGCCAACATCGCTAAACTGCTGGCCCAGGAGAGGTTGGCGTTCCGGCTTGTTGAAACTCCCGCCTTCCCGGACCTGATGGCAACTGTGGCACCTCACTATGCCGTCCCTAGCCGTCTCAACTTCTCCCGGTGTGGCGTCCCCGCCTTGCACCAGCACGTGTCACTCAACATCAGGTGGGCCC
This sequence comes from Leptodactylus fuscus, assembly GCF_031893055.1. NCBI lineage: Eukaryota > Metazoa > Chordata > Amphibia > Anura > Leptodactylidae > Leptodactylus > Leptodactylus fuscus. The sequence continues at coordinate 96,224,285 of NC_134271.1, forward strand.
TTAGTTCCGCGCTTTGCTGCAAGGTCCACTTGACCACCGACACTTGGACAAGCGCCTGTGGTCAGGGATGCTGCAGTGCTTATCTTTAATGACAGGCAGGGTGAATGTGGTGGAGTCTGTTCCCCGGGTGCAAACTGGGGTGGCCTATCTCCTCTCCCAGGCCAAAATTCATGGCAGGAGTAGACTGAAACCCTACGACGCTGCAACCTCCACCACAGCTACTAGCGGCAAACGCTAAAACACTGGTGTGGGGAGACGTCAGCAGGCGGTGCTGAAGCTCATCAGCTTGGGGGACAGACAGCACAGTGCCTCCGAGGTCAGGGATGCCATCCTGGCTGAGATGGCATTTTTTTTTCCCTGCTACACCTGGGGCCTGGCATTTTTACGCCTGTGATAATGGCTGGAACCTGGTAGCGGCTCTGGAGCTTGCCAGCCTCCAACACGTTCCATGTTTGGCCCACGTCTAACCTAGTGGTGCAAAGTTTTTTAAAAACATACCCAAATGTACCGAAGCTACTGTTGAAAATGCGGCGCTTGTGCGCCCACTTTTGCAAGTGCACAGGAGTCGCTGCTAGCCTAAAAACACTCTAGCAAGGCCTACATCTGTCCAAACACAGGCTGTTGTCCGTCATTCACACACGCTGAAACCCTACAATACCATATCTTGAGCAGGGTGTGTGAGCTGCACAGACCTTTGATGGAGTTCCATCTACAAAACCCAAGGGTTCCTCAAAGTCAGCAACCAAAGTTTCTGCACCATGAGTTTCCAGGGGTGGCAGAGTTATGGCTAGGGGAAGAGGCATGGATAGGGATGATGTCTAGGGGCAAAAGCAGTGTGGATGTGGAGGCAAGCTAAGCAGGAAAAACTGGGGGTACAAGCTAAGGCATGGACTGGGGTGATGTCTAGGGGCAAAAGCAGTGTGGATGTGGAGGCAAGCTAAGCAGGAAAAACTGGGGATACAAGCTAAGGCATGGACTGGGGTGATGTCTAGGGGCAAAAGCAGTGTGGATGTGGAGGCAAGCTAAGCAGGAAAAACTGGGGGTACAAGCTAAGGCATGGACTGGGGTGATGTCTAGGGGCAAAAGCAGTGTGGATTTGGAGGCAAGCAAAGCAGGGAAAATGGTGGCTAGAGGCAAAGGGATGTCCATAGGCAGCAAGGGCAAAGATGCAAAACTCTCCCGTTTCAAGAATTTTCCTGACTTGTTTCCCCACAAAACATTCCTGGGAGGAGGGCTGAAACACCACCCTCCTCCTCCTCCGCTGTTAGATTTACCCCAGCTACGAGCTGAAAACGCTGCAACACTGGTGTGGGGAGACGTCAGCAGGCTGGGCTGAAGCTCATCAGCTTGGGAGACGGACAGCACACTGCCTCTGAGGTCAGGGATGCCATCCTGGATGAGATGGCAATTTGTTTATCCCCGCTGCCCCTGGGGCCAGGTTTTTTAGCTTGTTGGAGGGCTCTGGAGCTTGCCAGCCTCCAACACGTTCCATGCCTGGCCCACATGTTCAATGTAGTGGTGCAATGATCTTTAAAAACATACCCCAAATTAGCTGAGCTAAGGGTGAAAGTGCGGCACTTGGACACCCACTTTCCCAAGTCTACAGTACCTGGAGCTAGCCGCAATACACTCCAGCAAGGCCTACATCTGCCTGAAGCACCTACTGTTGTGCGAGGTCACCACACGCTCTAACCCTAGATACCGTATGTTCAGCAGGGTGTGTGAGCAGCAGAGACCTTTGATGGAGTACCAGCTACAAAACCCAAGGGTTCCTCAGAGTCAGCTCCCTCACTTTCTGCACCATGAGTTTCCATGGGTGGCAGACTTATGGCTAGAGGCACAGGCATGGATAGGGGTGATGTGTAGGGGCAAAAGCAGTGTGGATGTGGAGGCAAGCTAAGCAGCAAAAACTGGGGGTACAAGCAGCCGGTGACATCATCACTGACAAGCACAGCTGTCTGTCAGCTGACAGGCTGACTTTCACCAAAATGAACAGACAATGGATAGACTCATCATATACATGTCAGTTACATGACAAATTTAGTGCAATTTGCAAGTCCAAGATGGTTTGGAGATCTGCGGAGAGGAATCTCACCACCTCTTGCGGGTGCCATCATTTGGAAGGCAAGCCCTGGGCTCAGTGGGTGAGAGCAAGCGCAGGATAATCGTCGTTTGGCCTGGCGGCCACTGCCTCTTCCACTGTTGACAGGGCTGGCGCTGCAGTCCAGACCAGGAGCCAGGACACCTCCACATCTGCCTCTGACACTTTGGGGAGTTCACCCTTATCCTCACCTTTTCCTGCCATTTCTCCTTTTGCCCGCGCCATCATGCGCCTCTTCCCATCAACTCCCCATCTCCCAAGCCTTTCATTTCATGCTAAAGTACAGCGCAACCCACCCACATGCCCAAGGCTTCAACGGCCTCATCTCAAGAAATCTGGCCCAGGAGATGTTGGAATCCCGGCTGGGGGACACTCTGCCCTTTTTGGGCAGAGTGTCTACTGCGCCACCGCACTGTGCCGTCCACACCAGCACTTTCCCCCAAACATGAGGCGGTCCCTAAATTCAGCGCTTAGCCCTAAAGTTCCATGTGACCAGTTACGAATGGACAAGTGCATGCGGACAGGGACGCTACCTTTCAATTTGGGCACAGTGGTTGAATGTAGTTGAGGCGTGGACCGGGTCGCAAAATGTGGTGGCCTGACTTGTCTCCCCACACAACATTCCTGGGAGGAGGGCTGAAACACCACCCTCCTCCGCTGTTAAATTGACCCCAGCTACGAGCTGGAAACGCTGCAACACTGGTGTGGGGAGACGTCAGCGGGCCGTGCTGAAGCTCATCAGCTTGGGGGCCAGACAGCACACTGCCTACAAAGTGAGTCATGCCATCCTCGATGAGACGGCAATGTGGTTTTTGCCACTGCACCTGGGCCCAGGCATGTTGTCATGTGTGATAATGGCCGTAACCTGGGATTGGCTCTGTAGCTTGGCAGCCTGCAACATATTCCATGCCTGGGCCACGTTTTTAACTCATTGCTGCTAATCTTTTGAAAAAGGTACCCCAATGTTCCTGAGCTACTGGTGAAAGTGTGGCGCTTGTGCGGATAGTTTTTAAAGTGTATAGTTGCCGCTGCTAGCCTCTATGCACTCCTACAACGCCTGTACCTGCTGGAACAACGGCTGTTGTGCGACGTCTCCACACTGCTGGCACTAAACATATCATGTGTTGAGCAGAGTGTGTGAGCAGCACAGACCTTTGATGTAGTTCCAACTCCAAAACCCTCGGGTTCGTCAAAGTCAACTCCCTCAGTTGCTCAACCATGAGTGGCCATGGGTGGCAGACTTATGTGAAATCCCATCCCATCCATTGCACTGGACACGAAACATTAGCATGCGCTCAGCACAACTTCGGATATGGCAGATGCGTTAAGCAGGGTGCAGGGTACAACACAGACCAGGCCCGAGCACCAGGAACAGGTGTTAGAAATACTGCAGCATCTGCCATTTCCTTCCAATTTTGGGGTTTTGGACCCGCCACCGACTTGTCTGGACCTAAGTGGGGATCATGAGACACAGTTGCCATCAAGGCAAGCTGTGGTCATGTGCGGTTTGCAGTAAGGGGGCAGTGCGCAATTGGAAGAGGAGTTGGTGGATGACGAGGCCACCGACCCCACATGGACAGGGGTGATGTCTAGGGGCTAAAGCAGTGTAGATGTAGAGGGAAGCTAAATCAACAAAAAACCTGGGTAGAAGCAAAGGCATAAACTGGGGTGATGTTTAGGGGTGAAAGCAGAGTAGATGTGGAGGGAAGCTAAGCAGCAAAAACAGTGGGTAGAAGCAAAGGCATGCAAAACTCTACCCTGTTGGAAGACTTATTCCTAGGTCTGGAACACGTTAATGGCCCCCCTGGACAAATTACTGCCACTCAGGGGCCTAGTGTCACCAGGAGGGACAAGTATAGGCGCATGTTGTGGGAATACCTGGCCGACACCAGCTCTGTCCTCTCCGATCCCTCTGTGCTCTACAGCCTAAACTTATTTTCTCATCTTTTTTTCTGAACTGCACATCTCTTGCCTGCTTCCTTTGGGATCTTAGAAATGGTGGTCCACTTCCACAGATGGTAACTTCAATAGACAGTGTAACGGGAGTAGCTGAGGGATCGCTGTCTTAACCACTTTTTGGCACAAAATTAACTTCCAAAGCCAAATATGGTGCAAGTATATGATGCAAGGACACCTACACACCTATCTCTGACACATTGGGGAGTTCACCCTCATGCGCCCTTTTGGCCTGCACCATCATGCGCCTCTTCCCAGCCACTCCACATTTCCCAAGCTTTTCATTGCAGGCAGAAGTACAATACAACCCACCCCCATGCCCAAGCCTGTAACAGCCTCATCGATAAACTGCTGGCCCTGGAGATGTTGGTGTTTGTTTATGCTTCTGGAGACCCAGGCCTTCCGTCAGCAGATGGCAGCTGGGGCACCTCCCTATGCTGGGCCTAGCCGTTACTACTTCTCTTGGTGTGCTGTCTCTGCCTTGCGCCTGCATGTGTCCCATAACATCAGTCGGGCCCAGAGCTCTGCGCTTTGCTGCAAGGTCCACTTGACCACCGACACATGGACAAGCGCCTGTGGTCAGGGATGCTGCAGTGCTTATCTTTAATGACAGGCAGGGTGAATGTGGTGGAGTCTGTTCCCCGGGTGCAAACTGGGGTGGCCTATCTCCTCTCCCAGGCCAAAATTCATGGCAGGAGTAGACTGAAACCCTACGAAGCTGCAACCTCCACCCCAGCTACTAGCGGAAAACACTGTAACACTGGCATGGGGAGATGTCAGTAGGCCGTGCTGAAACTGATCAGCTTGGGGGACAGACAGCACAGTGCCTCCGAGGTCAGGGATGCCATCCTGGCTGAGATGGCATTTTTTTTTCCCTGCTACACCTGGGGCCTGGCATTTTTGCGCCTGTGATAATGGCTGGAACCTGGTAGCAGATCTGGAGCTTGCCAGACTCAAACACGGTCCACGCATGGCCCACGTTTTCCAACTTGTTGGTGCCATGTTTCTTTGAAACCTACACCATTGTGCCTGATATACAGGTCAAAGTGGGGCCATTTTCGTAAGTGAGAACTAGCCTCTGCTAGGCAGAAAACATTCAGAGCACACTCCTCTCATCTTCGCACCGTTGGCTGGCGGAGGAAGACGAGGGGGTTGGAGTGGCATCTGATGTCCCTATCCCACACGAGGCTAGAGGGTGCACTTCAGTGCATCCCATTGCTTCACCACAAATGGTGTGAAGGGGAGTGGAAAATGGAGGAAATGGAGAGTGACCCTTACAGTTGGGGCCAGCAAAGGCATGCCAAGTAACACACTGGCACACATGGCTGACTTCATCTTGGGTTGCTTTTCAACACATATTTCACATCATGAAGAACAAATAATACTGGATTTTTTCAAGCCTCGAACCCCGGTCTAGGTCTAATGTCTGTTCCTTTCTTATATTAGGGGAGAGGGAAAAAAAATTACTTCAGTGATACGTTTAGCGTACATAGACTGACTATTAATGTGTATCCCACTTAGTGTTGTTAGGGTTACACACCGTCACAACCTGGCTAAAGCTTCTATAGCTGTTAATAAAGTCAACATAACTTTACGGTATCCAAAAAGACAGCTGGTACCGACAGAGAGCAAGACAAATGTCACCCAAAGCTGTGAGCTCTGAACACCCACAGTGACTTTGGCGTCATCATCATTATAAGGGAGTGGGTGGTAATAAATAACTTGGCAGTGCCTAAAACCCAAAAAGCTTATACAACTATATTTACATTAAGATACACAAATGAAACTTTTCAGTAGCATGTCATGAGACAAGCTGATAAGCTCTTCCTTTGTGCAGTGCTATTTGAAAGTTAAACGCTGCCTTTATTTTAATTCTGGAGAAGGTGCAGACATTAGATTTAGAACATGTTGTCTTCATTGTCCAAATCCTCTATATAGGTAACGCGTTTTTCGGGCCGAGCTGTCTGGGAACGAGCTGGTGCAGCACTGACAACCTGGGTGAATATGGCAAGAGCCTGAGATGTAGGGTGAATGAATCCCCAAATTATTTGTGGAATTCCCAGTGAGACAATGGCACTGTATACCAGTATTAAAAATTGTGGGTGCACATAACCCCCATATATTCTTTGAATTCCCAGTCAGACAATGGCACTATATACCAGTATTAAAAATTGTGGGTGCACATAACCCCCATATATTCTTTGAATTCCCACTCAGACAATGGCACTGTATAGCAGTATTAAAAATTGTGGGTGCACGTAACCCCCATATATTCTTTGAATTCCCAGTCAGACAATGGCACTATATACCAGTATTAAAAATTGTGGGTGCACATAACCCCCATATATTCTTTGAATTCCCAGTCAGACAATGGCACTGTATACCAGTATTAAAAATTGTGGGTGCACATAACCCCCATATATTCTTTGAATTCCCAGTCAGACAATGGCACTGTATACCAGTATTAAAAATTGTGGGTGCACGTAACCCCCATATATTCTTTGAATTCCCAGTCAGACAATGGCACTGTATAGCAGTATTAAAAATTGTGGGTGCACGTAACCCCCATATATTCTTTGAATTCCCAGTCAGACAATGGCACTGTATACCAGTATTAAAAATTGTGGGTGCACATAACCCCCATATATTCTTTGAATTCCCAGTCAGACAATGGCACTGTATACCAGTAGTAAAAATTGTGGGTGCACATAACCCCCATATATTCTTTGAATTCCCAGTCAGACAATGGAACTGTATAGCAGTAGCAAAAATTGTGGGTGCACGTCACCCCAATATATTCTTTGAATTCCCAGTTAGACAATGGCACTGTATACCAGTAGTAAAAATTGTGGGTGCACATAACCCCCATATATTCTTTGAATTCCCAGTCAGACAATGGCACTGTATACCAGTATTAAAAATTGTGGGTGCACGTAACCCCCATATATTCTTTGAATTCCCAGTCAGACAATGGCACTGTATAGCAGTATTAAAAATTGTGGGTGCACGTAACCCCCATATATTCTTTGAATTCCCAGTCAGACAATGGCACTGTATACCAGTATTAAAAATTGTGGGTGCACATAACCCCCATATATTCTTTGAATTCCCAGTCAGACAATGGCACTGTATACCAGTAGTAAAAATTGTGGGTGCACATAACCCCCATATATTCTTTGAATTCCCAGTCAGACAATGGAACTGTATAGCAGTAGCAAAAATTGTGGGTGCACGTCACCCCAATATATTCTTTGAATTCCCAGTTAGACAATGGCACTGTATACCAGTAGTAAAAATTGTGGGTGCACATAACCCCCATATATTCTTTGAATTCCCAGTCAGACAATGGCACTGTATACCAGTATTAAAAATTGTGGGTGCACATAACCCCCATATATTCTTTGAATTCCCAGTCAGACAATGGCACTGTATACCAGTATTAAAAATTGTGGGTGCACGTAACCCCCATATATTCTTTGAATTCCCAGTCAGACAATGGCACTGTATAGCAGTATTAAAAATTGTGGGTGCACGTAACCCCCATATATTCTTTGAATTCCCAGTCAGACAATGGCACTGTATACCAGTATTAAAAATTGTGGGTGCACATAACCCCCATATATTCTTTGAATTCCCAGTCAGACAATGGCACTGTATACCAGTAGTAAAAATTGTGGGTGCACATAACCCCCATATATTCTTTGAATTCCCAGTCAGACAATGGAACTGTATAGCAGTAGCAAAAATTGTGGGTGCACGTCACCCCAATATATTCTTTGAATTCCCAGTTAGACAATGGCACTGTATACCAGTAGTAAAAATTGTGGGTGCACATAACCCCCATATATTCTTTGAATTCCCAGTCAGACAATGGCACTGTATACCAGTATTAAAAATTGTGGGTGCACATAACCCCCATATATTCTTTGAATTCCCAGTCAGACAATGGCACTGTATACCAGTATTAAAAATTGTGGGTGCACGTAACCCCCATATATTCTTTGAATTCCCAGTCAGACAATGGCACTGTATAGCAGTATTAAAAATTGTGGGTGCACGTAACCCCCATATATTCTTTGAATTCCCAGTCAGACAATGGCACTGTATACCAGTATTAAAAATTGTGGGTGCACATAACCCCCATATATTCTTTGAATTCCCAGTGAGACAATGGAACTGTATAGCAGTAGCAAAAATTGTGGGTGCACGTCACCCCAATATATTCTTTGAATTCCCAGTTAGACAATGGCACTGTATACCAGTAGTAAAAATTGTGGGTGCACATAACCCCCATATATTCTTTGAATTCCCAGTCAGACAATGGCACTGTATACCAGTATTAAAAATTGTGGGTGCACATAACCCCCATATATTCTTTGAATTCCCAGTCAGACAATGGCACTGTATACCAGTATTAAAAATTGTGGGTGCACATAACCCCCATATATTCTTTGAATTCCCAGTGAGACAATGGAACTGTATAGCAGTAGCAAAAATTGTGGGTGCACGTCACCCCAATATATTCTTTGAATTCCCAGTTAGACAATGGCACTGTATACCAGTAGTAAAAATTGTGGGTGCACATAACCCCCATATATTCTTTGAATTCCCAGTCAGACAATGGCACTGTATACCAGTATTAAAAATTGTGGGTGCACATAACCCCCATATATTCTTTGAATTCCCAGTCAGACAATGGCACTGTATACCAGTATTAAAAATTGTGGGTGCACATAACCCCCATATATTCTTTGAATTCCCAGTCAGACAATGGCACTGTATACCAGTATTAAAAATTGTGGGTGCACGTAACCCCCATATATTCTTTGAATTCCCAGTCAGACAATGGCACTGTATAGCAGTATTAAAAATTGTGGGTGCACGTAACCCCCATATATTCTTTGAATTCCCAGTCAGACAATGGCACTGTATACCAGTATTAAAAATTGTGGGTGCACATAACCCCCATATATTCTTTGAATTCCCAGTCAGACAATGGCACTGTATACCAGTATTAAAAATTGTGGGTGCACATAACCCCCATATATTCTTTGAATTCCCAGTCAGACAATGGCACTGTATACCAGTATTAAAAATTGTGGGTGCACATAACCCCCATATATTCTTTGAATTCCCAGTGAGACAATGGAACTGTATAGCAGTAGCAAAAATTGTGGGTGCACGTCACCCCAATATATTCTTTGAATTCCCAGTCAGACAATGGCACTGTATACCAGTAGTAAAAATTGTGGGTGCACATAACCCCCATATATTCTTTGAATTCCCAGTCAGACAATGGCACTGTATAGCAGTATTAAAAATTGTGGGTGCACGTAACCCCCATATATTCTTTGAATTCCCAGTCAGACAATGGCACTATATACCAGTATTAAAAATTGTGGGTGCACATAACCCCCATATATTCTTTGAATTCCCAGTCAGACAATGGCACTGTATAGCAGTATTAAAAATTGTGGGTGCACATAACCCCCATATATTCTTTGAATTCCCAGTGAGACAATGGCACTGTATACCAGTAGCAAAAATTGTGGGTGTATATAGCCCCAATTCTATTGCTAGGGGACTTGCAGGGTATTTCTGAGGTGAAGGTGGGGGGGCACACCGTTGGAACGGGGATTTGGGGTGTATATATGGGGTATACGGGAATACACTGTCAGTGTGTTCCATTCAGGATCCTGGGAAAGCTGGGTTGCGGCGATTGAGCCCGTCAGTGCCACGTTACACTGACAAGCTTCTCCCTGGAATTGAAGTTATATGTAAGCCCAATATATTCTTTGAATTCCCAGTGAGACAATGGCACTATATGGCAGTAGCAAAAATAGTGGGTGTATATAGCCCCAATTCTATTGCTAGGGGACTTGCAGGGTATTTCTGGGGTGAAGGTGGGGGGGCACACCGTTGGAACGGGTATCGGGGGTATATATCGGGTATACGGGAATACACTGACAGTGTATTCCATTCAGGATCCTGGGAAAGCTGGGTTGCGGCGATTGAGCCCGTCAGTGCCACGTTACACTGACAAGCTTCTCCCTGGAATTTAGCTCTTATAAGAGCTGTTGGTTGTCTTCTCCTTCCTATCCTAGCCTGTCCCTGCCTACCCAGAATCTAAGCCCTAGCTAACTGGACGGAAACCTCCGTCCTCGGTGAATTGCAAGCTCAGAATGACGCGAAGCTGGGCGGCGCTGTTCTTTTAAATTAGAGGTCACATGTTTTCGGCAGCCAATGGGTTTTGCCTACTTTTTTCAACGTCACCGGTGTCGTAGTTCCTGTCCCACCTACCCTGCGCTGTTATTGGAGCAAAAAAGGCGCCAGGGAAGGTGGGAGGGGAATCGAGTAATGGCGCACTTTACCACGCGGTGTTCGATTCGATTCGAACATGCCGAACAGCCTAATATCCGATCGAACATGAGTTCGATAGAACACTGTTCGCTCATCTCTAATCTAAATCTTAAAGGGACTATTTAATGAGACACAGCCCATTTCAGAAAGCAGGACCCCTGTGATTAACTGAATAATGGCAGACCCAGCAAACAACTGGGCATATGGACAGGGGTTGTCATGATAAAATCCCTTTAGGCTAAGGCCCCACGTCGCGGGCCGCAGCAACAAAGCACTGTGGGGAAAAACCATGGCGGCAACACATCACTTTTTTTCGCTCAGAGTTTTTCACAGAACTTCTGCAGAGGTCTCCTCTGTGGACTTTCTGCTTCCATGATTCTTAAAGGGAAACCACCAGTGTTTTTATATGTATAATTGACATGCTGCGATTTCCAAAACCACAGCGGTTTGGGAAATCGCAGCTTGTCCGCTGTGTGTCCGCTGCATGTATTTTTCCGTAAGGTGTGGATGGGATTCACTAGTGAATCCCATCCACACATTGCAGAACAATACACACAGTGGAAACCATTGTGTTTTTTGAAATTGCAGCATGTCAAATATATCTAAGGAAAGACCGGTAGTTTTCCTATAGGTATAATTGAAGCAGAGGAAAACTCTGTCAACTTTGTATTAAAAGAGTGGCAGGAAAAACCGCAATGCATTTCCACTGTGGTCTTTTCTGCAGCATTTTTTGCTGCACCGTGGGGCCTTAGCTTTAGTGTGTCCAGGAGACTGCCTGAAAACCTCAGGCACTCACTACTTTATAAGCTCATGTGATTGAAATAAACTCATCCCAAAGTGGAAAAGTCAACACGTGACTACTCTTAGGACCAGAATGGAAACTCCAACATAGGTGTGGAAGTAGCTTATGAAAATCTCACTTCTAGAAACTTTGCCACACTTGGCCATGAGTCGTGACTGGTATTGCAACTCAGCTCCACTTTAGTACCAATGGATGAGCTGCAATATCACACCTGACCTATGGACAGATGTGTGGTTCTTTTGGAAGAAAGCAACCATCCATTTGTAACCCTTCCATGATACAAATATTCAGTGTTGCTTGGTGTCATCTGAGAATCGTCCTCTGTCCGCTGATCCCGCCTTTGCTGCATTATTACTAGAACAGCATGTGCCAGGCAGTAGCCGTTCAGAACTCCTTGGCTTTGCAATCAGTCTTCCATGCACCCATTCCTAAATCATTATTACTAAAGTGCCTTTTGAACCCGCGCTGGTGATGGAGCTGTTCCATATATGCATGTTCTGCCACTCAAACCAGAAGCGGAGTCATTTAAATGATTGTTATAATGAAAAGAAGTAAAATGATTGGGCTTGATGGCAGGACGTACTGCGGAGGGCTCACATTTCATTCCCAAGTACACTTTTTATGGCCTTATAAGACTGCAGAATGGGAATGCTGACTCGGAGAGTGTCATTTTATTTACCATATCCCCTAGTTTCATAACATGGAGAAGCAAGTCTCAAAGATAATTCATTAAGAGGAGAATCCCATTACGCCAAGTTCACCAAGCCCTCGTCTTTCATCTTGCTCTCAAAAAATTTAACCCTTGTTCCACCAGATTACTAAAAAAGTACAATCCACGAACGTATTATATTTTTTGTAAAATAAAATAGTAATGAATTATCTGGAATGATCTTGCTGTAAATGAACTGCACTTTTTACAAGTGCTGATGGGCAGCCTCCAGGACTGGGTCAATGGCAATATCGCCACTTCCTCTGAACTCCAATACACTTGCAGCACATTCCTCTGCAAGCCAATGTGCCACTGTCTCTGATCTGCCCTCTCTGAGCTGCCATCCAGACATGACTCTCTGTATCACTTGAAGACATGTAGCTCCTAACTGAAGTTCTTCTTACTTAGGTAGATGTTGCAGACACCGCAAATGGATTACTTCAGTGGAATACAGTCAACAGTTTGGCGGCTCATTATAACAGTAGATAAGGCCTAGTTTACAAGATTCTAGGCTGTGGCAGTAAACAGTCTTCTTTTGATATCATGAGGAATGAACTGCCCACCACCAAAGAACCCATCCTTTCATCAGTTTGTAGTACCGAATGGCAAGCATCCAAGCCTCTCCTGTCTTTTGATGATGAGATGTCCCTCAAGCTGTGTTTCTCACTTTCAAGCCACCCCAATATCAAGCTAACTGACAGACCAGCCTATTCAATGAGAGCACAGAGCTAGGCCCTTACATATGAAGCCATCTTGCCCTGGGTGGCCTGGCCAACATCAGACATCAATGGGTGTTACCACGGATGAGCAATAAACATTTTCTTCTGTAGTGCAACCCACTGTCTGTGTAGTCTAGACGGGGCCCTAATCCTTCCCATGGTTTTGTCTAGGGAAACAGCTACCTGTTCAAAGTGTGCATCTGCAGTACCTTGCAAATGGACATGAGCAGTGTCACAGTGTGCTAGTTGTATTTTTCAGGAGAAACATGGTATTACATGGTGTAAGTTGTAATGAAACTCATCTACTGAGACCTCAAGAGTTGGAGACACTTTCTGCGATGACTCCTTTATTTGACTAACAAAGGGGAGCCCAGAGCAGGGTATGCCCCTTCAAGCTATACCTATAGTTATACAGTATCTATCTATCTATCTATCTATCTATCTATCTATCTATCTATCTATCTATCTGTCTTCTATGTGTCTGTCCGTCCGTCCGTCCATCTATCTATCTACGTATCTATCTATCTATCTATCTATCTATCTATCTATCTATCTATCTATCTTCTATGTGTCTGTCCGTCCGTCCGTCCATCTATCTATCTATCTATCTATCTATCTATCTATCTATCTATCTGTCTTCTATGTGTCTGTCCGTCCGTCCGTCCATCTATCTATCTACGTATCTATCTATCTATCTATCTATCTATCTATCTATCTATCTATCTATCTATCTATCTATCCATCCATCTAGCTATCTTTCTATCTATCTATCTATCCGCCTATCTATCCATCCATATCTATCTGTCTGTCTTTATAGTTGTCATTCATATTATACACATTCTGCTGCTCCTGCAAATCTTTGCCGTGAATGTAGTAGAGAAGAAATAAATGCCCTCATAAATTGTCAATCATTAATGACATCATTCAATGTGATATTTGGAAGATTAGCAACATCTGCTTTTATTAAATATGGTTACTGGCTAGGCCTCCAGGTTACCGCTGCCATATGCTTAACTTGCAAAGCAAAGTGCCATTAGAACAAATCGCACATCTAGAAGAGAACATCACATGACTTCAACCTATCAACCTATTCTGCAGAGAAGAAAAGAAACAACATGGATTATTTTCTTTTAATTCAAATGCATTATATATATATATACAAAGGCAGAAAAAAAGGTTAGATAAAGATATGTAACCAGACTGAGAAATATGACATCCAGACAGATAAATATGATATCCTAGATAGATAGGAAACAGTATTATAATCGGATATTAAATATATAGGTAGATACGTACATGGATATAACTACCTATCCTAGCAGACATACCAGCTCGTATTTGGCCCAACAACTAAGCATGTCAATTTCTGAAAATTGAATGTGCCTCCATTACTTTACTTGGCATCATAATACCATCATGTGACATCATTATAATTACTTTCTTTGTATGCAGTACCTGTCATGTCCCGTTGTACACAGTCATCTTTCTGGGTGAGTATTACTCATGTGCTATGATGTGTCCATTATACCTGTACTGCAACATCAATATGTGTGTTACCTCTATATGTAAAGAAAATCAAAACAATCACCTTTCAAATTCTGAACTTTCTGCAAACTGGTCATAGTAGACTGGGGTCCCACTACAAGTTTTGCTATTTGACCCTGTCACTACAGAGGCCTGAAGACAGCAGGGAGTAACAATAGTTTTTATGTTCTCTCACTTAATCTGATCATTATACTCTACTGTTTGAAAACCCCCCAGAGAATAATAATAGTTCATGGGTGGTATAACACAAAAATTTTGTATTCTGCTGAACAAAATATTTTGCAATATTTGCAACGAACACCATTGAGGCCACAATAGGACATAATACTTTGTGGAGGGGCCATAATGGGACATAATTATGTGTGTCAGGGCCACTAAGTATTATGTATAATAATAGGAGTATTTGTTGGGGTTCACTCAACGGCCTTACTGACTGATCCCCGTTCCTGCTCATGGCTGTCGCTATTTTCCTTTCTTCCATGTAGGGGGCCCCAGCGACGTGATATGGGGCACAAGACCCCCTGGAAGGCAGAAGGAGAAATGGAGGCAGCAGTGAGCAGGAATGAGGATTGGTAAGTAAATAGGGCCCATAACCTGCTATGGGCTGTTATGGGCTGGTAATGGCCTACTAACCAAAAAAAAAAAATGCAGCAGGGGCTGCTTACATCACTGCTCTTAGATTCTCCTTCATTCTCCCACCTGCTTAAAATTGCAAGTCTAAGGGTGCATTTACACAGAGGAAAATGGCACGGAATTTGGTGTGTAATCCGCCTTAGATTCAGCCCTGAAAAAAAACCTCTAATTGACTTCAATGGGTTCCTTTTTCTGCTAGCAGACAAAGGAACCCAATGAAGTCAAGCAGAAAAAGGAACCCAATGAAGTCAAGCAGAAAAAGGAACCCATTGAAGTAAAGCAGAAAAAGGAACCCATTGAAGTCAAGAAGAAAAAGGAACACACTGAAGTCAATGGGAGGCTTTTTTTTTTTCAGCACTGAATCTGACGCGGATTCCACACCAAATTCAGTGCCATTTTCCTCTGTGTGAATGCACCCTTAGAGAATTATGGTCCCATCTGAATGAGGTCGCCTTGTTGGGGCAGATGGGCCTCTACAGTTTGATCAAAATTGTACTAAGAACCTCAAATTTATATGTGTAGATAAAAAATAATAGCAGCAATGCATTTTCAACCGAGATAGATAGATAGATACAGACACTATACAAATGGGAACAGGTTTACTGAGAATGTCACCATGCCAGGGTTATTAGTTTATATCAATTAACATGATTATTATCACGTCTTTTATATCAGAATGTCAGAATGATGAGGTATACCTCATTTGTGCCATATAATGCTATGAAAGGTATTTATAAACATAGATGATAAATAATGTCTTACTATAGATCATACCATCATGGGGTCTAATGGCAGATGCGGTAGTTTTACCTACAAAAAATTTTGGCTTCCCTCTATTTCAGAAGTATTTAAAACCCCGAAGAAACTTTTATTTTACATTATATGAGCGATATGAACAATTACATAATCCAAAAGGATAATAAATAACCAAAACACGCTCCGGTATAGCCATGTATCAAAGAATAAAGGTGTCAGCAGTAACATAAAATGTCATCCTTTTAGAGAGTGCACAGTCTGTGTCCTGAGATTCGTGTGCCTAATGGAGCTGCAATTGCACATTTTGTGCTGTCATCTGAGAGGCTTGGATTGGCAGTAGTCTCAGGTTCCTAGCCTTAAGCTATAGCGGCCGAGTGTATGAAGGAGGTCACACAACGAAGTCCTTTATTCCCCTGTGAACCTATCCTGAATAAGGCAATGGAAAGAGCAGCTTTGGTGAGCTCCAGAGACATGTACTGGCCACTGTCAACGGAACTGCCAAACAGCTGTTGTGTGGAGGCAAAATACTAAGTGAAAATTCTGTTGATTAAAGTGCGTGCTAATTCCTGGGATATATTCCACCGCTGCCCATAAGGAACCATTTAACCCTTCAATTCTCTGTGGCAGAGAAGAATTTGTCGTTTTAGTACAGTAGGTTTAACTGCGGTCATGTTCTGTAAATCTATAGATTGTGCCAAATGACAAGCTCTGTTGTATCACACAGACAGCTCTCCTGCATGTGACAAATTCCTTCTATAACATTTACCAAAGTCAGCTCTGCAACATCCCATAATCTCATGCAACTTCTGACAAATTCAGCCCTGCTACTTCTTAGCATTATTACAACATCTGACAATTCCAGCTCTGCAAAGGCTGACAACATCTGCTAAGCTCACTCCTCATCTGAGTCACTTATCTCTACTACATGAATGGCAGATCAACAGAAAGTGAATAATTGACAGTCCAACCCAAATCCTTGTACTAGAGGATATCAATGTGGTACACAGAGGAATGTCAACCCAGCAACCGGACTTACAATCTAAGAGTGCGTTCACACAGAGGAAAATGGCGCTGACTTTGGTGTGGAATCCGCGTCAGATTCAGCGCTGAAAAAAAAGTCTCCCATTGACTTCAATGGGTTCCTTTTTCTGCTAGCATTGAAGTTAATGGGAGGCTTTTTTTCAGCACTGAATCTGACACTGATTCCACACCAAATTTAGTGCCATTTGCCTCCGTGTGAATGCACCCTAACAAAACATAGCCAGGTTCCTGCCAAGGGTTTACAAGGGTTAAAAGGGACAAAACTTTTCATTCTTCATTGATGACCTATCCATGGGACACCTGGGATCTCAGTGATAGTTTTATTCCCACAATGGCCATGTGAAGTGACCTTCATCAGACACGTAGCCTTTTTGCAGCTCAGTTTCATGCAAATGAATGGGACTGAGTTGTGATACCAAGCACAGCCACTATATGATGTATGGCACTGTTTTCTGTGAAGAGGCCACAACACTCACCCAAATACACTCGCCCTCTAAGGAGAGGTCATCAATTGATAGGTCTGGAAAACCCCTTTAATAATATCACCATGCGGAATAAATACCACTATACAAAGAGCAATATTACCAATAATACCACTATGCAAGGGCCAATATTACCATTGTTACCAATATGCATATGACTATACAGGGACCAAAAACTACAGCTGCTACACATGGAGCAAATATTGTCACCATCATGGATCCAGTATACCAATAATACCCCTATGCAGGGGCCAAATAATACTGCCACACCATAGCTATGATACAACTACACAGTGATTGAATAATACCATTTTGGCTAATCAAGGACCTTGTGCCAAATGTGCACCAAAATATCATCCACTTGAAAACTTCTATAGGGGGATTGATAAATTCTCCCCAATGTATCACTTCCATCATCTCTGACCCCAAGAGCTTACAATTTAATCTCTCTATCTCACACATAAGTGGGCTGATTTATGAAACTGTAGAAGTGTAATGCTTTGTTGCCCATAGCAACCAAGCACAAGACGGCTTTCATTTTTCAAGAAAACCATTTCAAGACTGTACTGAGGTTGCTATGGGCAACAGAGACAACTTTTCTTGTAGACAGTCTCGTAGTTCTCTCCCAATGTATCACTCGCTCCATCCCTGAAACCAGGTCACCAACCTATTGTCGCTGTCAGCCGTTGGACAGTCTCAGATTTCAGGTGCTGTCCCCAGTGAGGTGGGGTGGTAAGTCCCTGTTTCAATTTGATCTGTCTCTGAAGGTTGAGCACAGTGGTAAAGCAGGAAGGTATCTGCTACCTGCTTCACCATTCAGCTCCTGTGTATGCCAATGGCAGCTTGGAGGAAAGGAGGGCTAATGTGGTGATGTCATATGCTAATTAGTTCTCTCGCAGCGATGGGGGCATCCCCCAGTGCAGGAGATGCGATGGGGGCGTCCCCATTGCTGCTCGAAAACCGACTGCAGCGCCGCCTCTATGTTCTTCTGTATCCTCCCCTTCCTTCTTCGGCTTGATGTCGGACGCCTGCGCAGTAAGCTCTGTTCGGCAAAGACTTCGAGGAACGTACTGCGCATACGTGAAATTGCGGTGTCGCATTATGGCTGCAGGCATGCACAGTACGTTCGGCAAAGTTCCGACATCAAGTTGAAGAAGGAAGGGGAGGATACAGAAGAACATAGAGGCGGCGCTGCAGTCGGTTTTCGAGCAGCAATGGGGACGCCCCCATCGCATCTCCTGCGCTGGGGGATGCCCCCATCGCTGCGAGAGAACTAATTAGCATACCGATACAAACCGGTATGTCGAATGAATGGCGCGGCGGAGAGCACTTCCAAAGGTAGGAGACGAATAGCTTTTCTAAAGGCTATTCCGACATGTTGCCTAGAAAAAATTGTTTTCTAATGGTAGAATCCCTTTAACATTCCTGGAGCAGATTTTTTTTCTGCCTCACCAGATCTCTCCATGTGAACATAGCATTACCTTACATTTATATGACTACGAACATTATCTGTGTGATAGACATTTTTTTACCAATCATCACACGGTTGCATAAAAAAATTCAATGGACATGAATAGGGGCTATTCACCTGACTGATTTTTTGACGACTGTTTTCATGAATCACTCGATAATCTCAAATGTATAAGGGATCTGTAAGACTGATTTCACAAAGGGTTTTTTGGTCAGTATTTTGATGAGGAAAATCCTGACCAAAAAAAGTCTCCCATTGAAATCAATGGGTGCCGGTCATTTCTTTTTTCCACGAGTGGTCTGTTCCAGCTCCCGGAAAAAAAGAAGCATCATGCTCATTCTTCAGGCGGATGCCACGGCCGGTTCAGCAACAGAAAAGCTGTGCTTTCCAAAAACCATTGCCATTGCCAACCATTTTTGGAAATGACAGCATGTCAATTATATCTACATAAATGCTGGTGGTTTAAGATAAAATGGAAGCAGAATGACTTTCTTTTTTGCTGCTGCTCGCTATGTGAGGCCATAGACTGTTTCTATAAGGAACCAGCATTGCATTAATGATGGTACCCCTAACCAAATTAAAACTCTAACCATTATATTAAAAATAATATCTACAATAATTTTTGCAAAAACTATAGTACCTCGGGGCATAGCTATAGAGGTAACTATCACTACTGGAATTTGGAGCCCCAGGAGGCCCAAAAGGCCTCTCTACAACATAAGAAGACACCAGTATTATAGATAGCAAGTGGTAAGTGGGGGCCCATTACAGATTCTATATATGGGTAATGCCTCTGATAGTACCCTAACCAGTTCTACAGAAAAATGTAGTGCCCTAAACATTAAAAGCTTTATAATAGTACAAATAATATTGTACCCCAATCATATATTGCAGCCGTAACCATTTCTTGTGTACATCCTAGCACCCCTACACCTGCCTGTATATGGTGCTGAGCATCATTCTCCCTTTCTTTCCAGAATTGCTTTTTTCTTCCCTCCGTGCCCGCTGATAATTATTCCGCCGCCGCCGCACCTCTGCTCTTCAGACATTAATATTTAAATACGTCTGCTTGGACCGGAGAAAAAAAAATGTCCACTTGACTTTAATGGAGATGTCACTGGATGCATCAGCGCCTCCATATGAGTGCGAAGCTCGGTCACATCTCAGTGACTGGAAAGGGAAAGGTCGGCCATATTGTATGTCATTAAAGGAAACCGAGAGGATTCACATTCAGATGAAGGACATTGCAAACAAACAGGACACATTGCAGCTTATTAAAGCAATTATCTTCCCTGTAAAGTGTATACCATTTAATGATAATGATTAACAGGGAACTTATGCTGCGCTTGTTAGGTAACCATCAAACAACGGCGACGCTGTGAACCCTCCCACGGATTTTGAATCCTAGACGATACTAATTTGTGGGGTATTTTTGCAGCTATGACAAACACACATATTCTCAGTTGTCAAAATGAACATTCTAGTTTATTTGCATACATATTAAGCAGAGCCCCCGGTTATATCTTAATGTATGCCGCTCCTCACTGGTGCATATTCTCGCACGAAAGAGTGTGAACAAAATGTCGCACTGAAATTGGTACATGTAACGTGTTCATGCAAATCAGGTAATGTCTGATAATTGAGATTCTGTCCTTTAGGCTAAGGCCCCACGTAGCAAACCAGGGCTAAAAAAATGCTGCAAAAAATGCGGAAACGCAAAGCATTATTTTGCCGCATTTGTCATTGCATTTTTGCTGAGCTTTTCTCAGCGGATTTTCTTCTATTATTAAGCCTACAAGAAAAATGCCAGCATTTCCACTGCTATAATTGACATACTGCTGATATTTTTCTGCAATGTGTGGATAGGATTCACTAGAATCCCCTTCACTTTGCAGGTAGTGTAAAACGCAGCATTTTTGCAACATGGGGCTGTAGCCTTTCAGGCATGAGTAGCCTGCTTTTGGAGATACTGTACAGTTCAGTGTTAGTCAAATGGTAAAGGGTTTTTTTTCGGAACACTGTTCTTGATGTTTGACACTGTAACACCTCCTGTCAATACGCAGGCTCAGTCTCATTCAAGTAAATGAGACTTAACAGCAGTATCAGGCACAGCCAACCTCCTTTGGATGGTGCTAGATGGCAAAGATCACAATTTTTTTGCTAATGATTAGAAGTAAGGGTCCATTCACACAGAGTTTTTTGGTACTGATTTTGACGCTGAATCCGCGTCAGAATTCACGTGAAAAAAAGCCTCCCATTGACTTCAATGGGTTCCACTTTACGCTCAGTGCACTTTGAAATCAATGGGACGCTTTTTACCCAACTCAATGGGATTCTGTTTTGTAGCGCTTATTCTTTACATGAGTGATTGTGGCAAGAACAGCGCCACAAAACTCTGTGTGAATGGACCCTAAGGTCCAAGGAGGAAAATGTTGAGGAATTTGGTGTGGAATTTCCTCACCATTTTCCTCCGTGTGAATAGACGCTAAAAGTGGCATGTGGTACCAGGATCCAGTAGGGTATTGTATCTCATCCAATCCATATCAGTGTAGGGAGAATTAGAAGCCATGTATATTATTTTTTACCTGGGAAAAGGCAAGCAAACTAGTTTTTCTAGTTGTAATGGAAGAGTCTTTTACTTCTGGAAGAGATTTTCTGGTTTGGCTCATGTCCCAAGTCATGTCACAAGGCTTCTTTAAAAGTCGCACATTGATTTATAGGTATCTACTTCCCAATAGGTGGCGCTAGAGACACAGTTTTCCCTCTTTTGTGTAGTACTGTACCTGCTCCTCCTGTGCTTCTTTATTCAGAAATAAGGCAAGCACTAAACTAATATCCCATAACTATTTAGACACACAGTCACAGTAACCAACGTAAGCAAAAGTGGTAGGGACGTGATATGACATGACATAGTGATAGCTCCAATATTGCCTACTGTTTCAAGTTTGCTAGGGCAATCCTAAATAGTCAGAAATAATTCCCACAAATTTAGACATGCCCCAACCTGAAATGGGGCGTGGCTTACAAAAGTTATGCACAAAAATGGGTGATTTTAGGTGTAGTGTAGGTGTAGCTTGGGTCATTTCAGAGACAGGGATTGTCTGGGGTGGGACTTAGTATAACTGGGCTATGTCCTACCAAATGCTACAGGATTTTATTTTCTCCCCATTTCTTGTAGCTAACAAAATTTGTGCCTTTCTATAAGTTTATTCTATAGTATATATTCTGTATAGATTCTTCTGGCTTTTTGATGCTATGGCTATACTATAGGCCAGGGGTAGGCAACCTTAGACACTCCTGCTGTCATAAAACTACAACTCCCAGCATGCATACTTGCTCTGCTGTTATTAGAATTCCCATGGAAGTGAATGGAGCATGTTGGGAGTTGTAGTTTCACAGCTGCTGGAGTGCCGAAGGTTGCTGATTCCTGCTATAGGATCTGTCCTACATGGTATGATGTAAAAGCTGTGCTTTCTGGCCAGATGTCTCCCCACTACAGGTGAAATTGACATGCTGCATTTTTCCTTCATTATGTGGATGGGATTAGCCAGAGTCTCATTCACCTTCTTGGTACTAGAAAAAAACAAGTGTTTGTTTCTGCTGTAGCAAAAAGTTCTGCGTTTCAGCAATGTGGGGTCTTACGCTCGGTTCACATTAGCGTTTGGCTTCCGGCCGGAAGGAATCCGCATGAGGCCCCCCCCCCCGAACAGAATACCCACGTAACTGCAAGCGCTGTGCAGTTAAGCACACAGACCCCATAGACTATAATGGGGTCCGTGTGCTTGTCGCGCACTGCCCGCACGAAATCGGCAAGCACACGGACCCCATTATTGTTTATGATAGTCCTATAGTCATCATATGATGCCTATAGGAGAGTTCTCATAGTAATGCTAGATAGGTCAGATCTTGTTTTTGCTTTCAAAAAGAGACAATGTTTTAAGAACAAAATGGTCCAGCTGCTATAGCCCAGAAATATTGATCATGACTATCAGCATTTCTTGCTTTACAGCTGACTAGTCATACAATTCCACTTCAACCTGTGCCTGCATAAGCTTAATGGGGTTTCCCCATCTCCCTCTCTCAGCAGGAGGCTGAAGGATCAGTGTTCAGTGTGCTACTACATACTAAGACAGTGGAGGAGCCTGGAGAGATGAGTAACCCACTGGGTCCCAGGTATGAAATATGAGCCCCATCACTGACCTTAACCAAGGATCTGAAAATTAACTCCTTCACTGCATTAGAACACCAGGCATCCTGAAATTAACCCCTTCAATTACCTAGATAGCTAGAGATGTTGCAAAAACTTAAGGCTAAGACCCCATTTAGTGAGCCTATTATACCTATGCTGGCATTTTCCAGATAGGTATAATAGAAGAAGAAAGTGCACAGAGGAAAACTGAGCAAATAAAATGCTGTGGGAAAAAGCCTGATACATCTCCACCCCCGGTCTTTTCTGCAACGTTTTTTGGCTGCAGCTTGCTACATGGGACCTTAGCATTTAGTGTAACTACATTTTCAGGAAACTTAACGTTTTCTGTATTTGTGTCATTAAAGGGGCTCTATCAGCAAAATTATGCCGTATGAGCCCCACATATGCCTGAATAGCCTTTAAAAAGGCTACTCAGGCACCGCTAATCTTATTTTAAAAGCTCCCCCCGTTTTGAAATAATAGCCTAAAAACAATTAGAAAATCATACTTACCTGTGCACGGTGGGGAGTTCGTGCACTGATGGACGTAATCTTGCTGTCACGCCTTCTTCTTTTTTCTTCTTGCAGCAATTTCCTCCTGTCCTTCGCTCTTCCACGCCTTGATCTTCTTTTCTTCCGGCGGGTTGTGTTCAAATCCAGCACATGCGTAGTATCACTTCCTCCAGATCAAGGCATGGAAGAGCGAGGACAGAAGGGCGTCACTGGAAGAAGAGAGAAGAGGAAGGAGTGACAGCAAGATGACGTCCACCAGTGCACGAACTGCCCACGGGTAAGTATGATTTTCTAATTGTTTTTAGGCTATTATTTCAAAACGGGGGGAGCTTTTAAAATAAGATTAGCGGTGCCTGAATAGCCTTTTTAAAGGCTATTCAGGCATATGTGGGGCTCATATGGCATAATTTTGCTGATAGAGCCCCTTTAATAAATTTTAGCATATACTTTATTAACAAAATTTGGCTCCTTTCTGTGAAATCCTGCATCTCTTCATTCTTTCCACCTATGAAACTTTTGAAAGGGCTCCACTAATGCGATAAAACAATCCTGCTCCAGATCACAAGTATGTGTTGGGGCGGGGATATTTCCTATATGTCTGTATTTGTAACAGAAAACTTCAATGTATGTCACTTGTCAGGGTCTGGGGTTGCTAGGTGGGGTGGCATAGACACAAAAGTCCAGATTCTTTAGTCCAAAAAAAAGGTAGTGCAGCAACAAAAGGAAACAATACAAAAATGAATACTGGCCCGGCTAGGCTCTAACTAAACATAGAATAGGATACCTCACCTAGAGTAACAGAAATCCAAAAGCCAGTAGAATCATTCAGGACACAGCTCCAAAAATATGACCTCTCTGTTGGCTCTGCAGCCAAGCTCTTGCCCAAAATCTGATTCTGGAGCTGACTTCTTAAGCTCCCTTGATGAGCAGACTCTCTGCAGCTGAGTCACTGCTGGAACATCCCCAAAGTGTGGACTGGAGGGGGGTGGAATGACAGGTCCCACTGCCAACCTACCTGCCATTCCTAAAAATCCAGCCCAGTAACCGGAACTTTGAAATAACCCACAGCAGACAATAGTTATCTACTGAGAAACATTCTTTCTGGAGTTTTCTCATCTTACCCATCTTAGTAGTCTCGGTGATATGTACACCCCCTCCATTATCTGGCCAGCCATCGGCTTACACAGTATATAGACATATAGTGACGGACATCATTCTGGATGGCTCTGTATGGAAAAGCGCAGTCTACTATCATCTAGTATACTATATAGTTATCAATTCAAACATCACCTGATGCTACCTGAGAAATCAAGTCATTGCATAAGCAACAGATGAGATATTTCTTAATGTGTAAATAAACTTTTGAACAACTTTTGATATTCTGGCAGTATTTTTGTCATTAATACATTTTCCAATATATTTAATTAATATATTTCTGTGAAATCCTGTATTTCTTTATTCTTTCACTTACTCCTCTATTGAGAGCTCTGACTGTGTAATGTATATTGGAGAATCTCACATGACATCAGCAGTTTTTTTGTACATATTACTCCACTATCATGCTCAAGTCACAGGTTCTCATACCGCCCAACTTTTGAAGAGTAGAAAGAGGGACAAAATGTGCGGCGTGCTCAGCCTACAGTCACCCGTAAATTATATGTCCCCCCTCCATCTCTCCCCCAGTTGCATATACACCCTTCATCTGCCCCTAGTTTCATGTCCCCCCCTCCATCTCTGTCCCCAGTTTCATGTCCCCCCTCCATCTCTGTCCCCAGTTTCATATCCCCCCAGTTTCATGTCCCCCCCCGTCTCTGCCCAGTTTCATGCCGTTCTCCCCCCTTCATCTGCCCACAGTTTCATGTCCCCCCGTCTCTGCCCCAGTGTCATTCCATGCTTTCCCCCTTAATCTGCCCCAGTGTCATGCCGTTCCCCCCCTCATCTGCCCCAGTGTCATGCCGTTCTCCCCCCCTTCATCTGCCCCAGTGTCATGCCGTTCTCCCCCCACTTCATCTGCCCCCAGTTTCATGGGCCCCCTACATTATGTTCCACCTTAATGTTTAACAGGAACAAACACTTACAGTCACCTTCCCTCGCTCCTCCGCTTCTCTCTCCGCTCTTTCACTTATACACATAGTTGTAGGCGCGATTTGACGTCATCACATTGTGGCTACAAATGCTGGAGCCCAGAATTAAAGCAGGAACTGAGCTGTGACAGCTCCTGCTTTAAACGCCTATGCATTCAGCTCATCGGCATCCGTAGGACGCCGATGAGTTGAAATCGGGACATACCTCCCGCCGACCGGAGGTATGGGTTCTAGTCAGTTCCCAAGTGACACAACAATAATTGTCCCTTACATAAAAATCACTGTAACGGAAAACAATATTTTTTTTTTACTAGCATTTTTTGCTATTACAAAAAAATAAAGTTAGAAATGTTAAAACCAGACACATTTCTCCTTTTTTGTTTCTCAGACATTAAAATAAAGAAAAAAACACAAAAATAAAGCTGTATTTATCACCAACAAAATACGCCAAAATTATTTGCATAACCTAAAAGATAAAACTGGTATAGCCCTCAGATCTGCATGTATAAAAAAACCTGAAAATGTATCCGGTCCTGAACAAGGATAAATGGCCTGTTCCTGAAGGGGTTAACATCCAATACATTGCATAAAGATTATTACTCTGTTGCCAGCACAGGGGTTTTAAAAGATTCACTGGAGTCTCGGAATATCCCTTTAAATATGCATGTTCAATACAATGGCTTACTATTGGTCATTCTGGCTAAATTATATGGTGATTTTATGTGCATTATATGAATATTTAAATGGGTCGGTTCATGATGACAGCCTCTCATCTTGCGACAACCACTTTGTTGATCAGATGGTTGCAGCAGGTAAAGCTCCTGGAAGTCCCAGAAATCAGGCATCAATACTAGTAGTAAGATGTTTTGGGCAAATCACTAGTTAGCCATAAAAATTGTAGATAAGATGGTTCTACTAAATTGGAGGTTGCTCTAATTTATTGGGTCTTCACTCTTAGGGCTTATTGACATGACTGTGCCGTGTCTGTCTATGCAAGTCCACAGACAGCACTTATACTGATGGCAGTGAATAATGGCCAAGGTAAACGGCCGTCACATCGCCATTATAGAGCCCATGAATTTCAATCGATTTATTCACATAGCACTATCAATATCCGATTTGACAAACAAAGACAGAGCATGTCAATTTTTTGACGGCCGTGAAAAACAGGCCTCCAAAAATGGGCCATGCGAGCATACATACTGAACTAAATGTGTTGTTAAAACCGCCATGTGAGGGACGTTGCAAAAATGGCCATCAAACAGCTGTTTTTCACAATTGTGTGAATATGCCCTTAGGGTATGCTTGCATGCAAGAATTTGCCCAAGCAGAAAAAAATCTGCTTCAGAAATTTAAGGCTTAGGCCACACATAGTAAACACAGATATAAATAAATTGCTAGCTTTTTTTCACTGCTTTTTGTAATATTTTTCATATTTGCCTCCTACCTCTATATAAGTGCGTTACGCTGTGCTTTCACAATCTGTGGCCTCAGCCTGAAGCAGATTTTGCAGATTCTGTCTCAAAATAAGTGCAAAACTCTGCCCTCAATCTTCCTCCCATTATTTAATACATTTGATAATATACTTTATTAAGAAGTTTTGGCTCCATTCTGTGAAATCCTGCATTTCTTTCATATTGTATTGTACACACTATGTCTTACTGGAGCACAGGTATAGTCTTGGCTCTTGTATAATGCAAGGAAGTGAGGCTGGAGAGACTTCACTTCAAACACTTATAGCTTGTGTGTTATAAAACCCTGTACTGTTTGTGTCATATAAAAGATGAGTATCTCACCTTTTATATGACACCAAGATCATTCTTTACAGAGATGTCAGCAGCTGAAAACATAGTTGGGTTTGGGAGCAGCTGTATCTATTGTGGGGAAGGTAGCTCGGTAGAAGCAGTGGTGCGGACCCAAACAGTCAGAGATAGGGACACAAATCTTGCAACAAAACGGTTTATTTAAAAATTGAGTAAAATAAAACACAACCTTTATCTTCAAGGAAAAACAATAAGAAACAAAATCCTGCTTGTCTGAGCTACTAACTAGACAGTAATAATAAAAACTATACATGTGGCTTGCTAACAACCACACGAACAAACAATTACGCACGATACAGCCTCACCAGACTCAGAGTATCAGGACAGACCAAGACGCCTCCTTTCACTCCCTGGATCTGCCCTGAAGTGCAGGCTCACACCTGGGCTAAGGCCTACTCCAGACCTGGACTGGACCACACATGTGTCAGAAACATGGGGCTGATATAGCGGAATCCAGCACTCTACCTGTCATCATCTCACACTATATATACAATAAATATCCCAATCCCAATTGTTTATTCACCTGGTATCTCACATCAAATGACTGTTCTATATTTTAGTATACCAGAGATATATCTGTTTGAAGCCTAAGCTATCTTGATTCACACAAGAGCCGCCATCAGTATTCCAGTAAGAAGCAGGGTACAGAACTCAACAGAAATAGAAGGTAAGGAATAACAGAAATAAACCAAAATATGTTAATGGAATGAATGGAAACTGAGTGGAAACCACATGGACCCCATTATAGTCTATGGGGTCCACAGGTTTGATTAGCTAACCTCTTTTTTATTCGAATTAGGTTTATGTTCAGGGGGTCTTCAAGTGGACTCTCCAAACAGAAACCTATGCGCAGATGTTAACTGGGCCTATGAATGAAGCAGCTGTGTTGCCAATCCATTCATCTCTATGCGACTGCCAAAGAAAAGTTAAGTACAACACTATTTCCGGAAGTCCCAAGAGATGAGTGAGCATGTCCGACTGGTGCTCCATTCTTAATGGAGATACAGGGCCTGTGTTCTCGTGGTTGGACATCCACTGATCAGACACTTATCTCCTGTCCTGTTAACTGGTATTAAGTTTTAACTCTGGGACAACCCTCTTAGATATGTTTTTGTCCAGAAGTATTTCTTAAAGAATTTAACTAAAGTTTGTAGACACATTGTTTCCCGACTCTCATTGTAACAGACTTTGCAATTTGATATTAAACATGCAGAGTTCCCATTACTTTTCCATCCTATACAATAATCTAAATTAGGTGTCTGAAAGAACCCAACTTGCATCCCTTTTGTTATTACACGTTAGACATTCCACCGCCATCTAATGTTACCATATCTGAATTCCCCCCCATAAGGCTTTACCTTCTTTAGTAATGTCAAAGCTGTTTGTTTTCCTTTAACATTATTCAAACACTTCAAAGAAAGCAAGTTTCATGAAGAAATCCGCTCTTTGGAAGCAATGGAAAATGAATTTTATGTAGAACCTTAATGTGCGTGAACTGCCGCTGTTACATAGTATTGACACACCGCCTGAAACCACTTACATCTTGTACTTACTGGTTGTTCTTCAGTAATTATTTTTCTTATATTCTCTTTTTTTTCCCTTTCTTTTGATAGGAACAGCGGAAAGAAAGCTTGTGCTCGCCAGCCGACTGATTCCTTTTCTAAGGTGCCATCAATTTATTAAAGAATCAAACATGTGCTTCAGATCTTACCTGCATGATCAAAGTTGATTGTGTGACACGTATCTTTCTCCCCTAATACCATTATATATTCATGGCCCCTAAAAAGTGTCACTGCAGACAGTCCCCACCAACCCATGTTGATCAAAGCTGCTCATTTGACACCATCCCTTGCTGATTAATCATGGAACACATTGACGGCCCCTAAAATGTCAGGAAACCCGTCAGCCTGTACTGATTAAGAACTGATAACGGTGCACATCTCTCCAACTCTTAATGATATTCAGTCATGATGCAGGAATTTTGGATATCTCTTTCCCTTTGAATCGTCTTCCTCTTGTGCACGGGGTCGGCCATGAGAAAGTTGAATTTTTTTTAAATGGTTAAGAAGGTTTCGAATGATCAATATCTGTATTATAAATTAAAATAATTGGGAAGGTTAGAGGGTGGAAAATGTCCAAAAATATGTATATATTTATTTTATACTATGTAAAAATATGTAAAATAATATCAAGAATGATAAAAAATATTGTAACCTTAACAATAAAAATTAGAAGAAGAAGAATTACAATAGTAGAAGCATAATTATGTTAATAAATTAGCATATATTAATGTAGTTTAATATGTTTCATCATGAACTATTTCAAATAGAAGGTGGTTATACGAAGATAAAAAAAAAACCAAAACATAATTTCATATCTTTTACATTTTTGTAGTATTAGTTTTATGATATAAACATTACATAAAATTAACACTTTTCATTTGTTGGGTCTATTCCAGTAGATACTGGTTGAAAACTACTATTGGCAGAAGATACACCCTGTCCCCCAAATAGTGTAACCCATAATGCTTCATTACTACACTAGGTTCGCTAGGCTGTACGGTGTTTTGGTTTGTCGGGGGACCAGAACAACAGACAGACAAACCGCTAAAATAAGTGGTTGCATGCTTAGCCCAATGGACTCCATTAACTATAGTGGGGCCCATTGAGTGTTGGTGATTTTTAAAGTGAAAATGGCGGACAAAAAGTTGCACTTGCAGGGTTTTTTTATCCATCGATTTCAGGTGAACATTGTGACAATCTCCTATGCAAATGTGAAAGTATGGAGTCACACATGACTCAGTGTGGAGTCACACATGAAAAATATTTTTTGCTATGGTTATAGGCTCCAATACACAGCATGTATACAGTAAAGTCACCAGAATGTATTGTTTGCATTGCAAAGGGTTAAATTTGAGGTGGAAATCTTTAACTATTCTGCTATAGGATGGTCATGTTGTGGATTAGGAAGTTTCTTTGGCGTCCTTATGCCCCTTTTTACTCTATAGTCTTACCCTTGGTTCACATCTGCATTTGGTAATCCACATGGGGAGTCCCCCCGAAAGGTCTACTGAACGCATTTGCAAGTGGTATGCAGTGAAAGCACATGGACTCCATAGACTATAATGGGGTCCGTGTGCTTGCCGCGCGCTGCCCGCATGAATCATGCGGACAGGAAAGTAGATTGTGTACTACTTTCCTGTCCATATGTTCTGTGCGGAGATCTGGCAGCAAGCACACGGACCCCATTATAGTATATGGGGAACTGTGTGCTTTCACTGCACACCACTTGCAAATGCATTCGGTAGTCTGTTCGGGGGGTCCATGCGGACTCCCCTGAACGGAGTACCGACACAGATGTGAACGAGGCCTCAGTCTGTAACTCTGTCCATGAATCTAGATCAGGATCAGGGTGAACAGGGCTATAGAACTATTCTGTTCCAATTTCCGCAATGTTGACAGGGCAGATAATAGTAAGATCAACAATACTATTAATTGTATGTTTTTTAATCTAATTCTATTTATGCATATAAGTATTTTAGGTGGCCGGACCCATCAGAAATGCTCTACAATGTGTGCAGAATAGTTAGGCAAATGAGTATTTTGATCACATCATTGTTTTTATGCATGTTGTCCTACTCCAAGCTGTATAGACTTGAAAGCCAACAATTATGTAAATCAGGTGATTTACATCTCTGTAATGAGGAGGGGTGTGGTCTATTGACATCAACACCCTATATAGGGTGTGCTTAATTATTAGGCAACTTCCTTTCCTTTGGCAAAATGGGTCAGAAGAGAGATTTGACGGACTCTGAAAAGTCAAAAAATGTGAGATGTCTTGCAGAAGGATGCAGCAATCTTGAAATTGCAAAACTTTTGAAGCGTAATCACCGAACAATCAAGCGTTTCATGGCAAATAGCCAACAGGGTCGCAAGAAGCGAGTTGATTAAAAAAACGGTGCAAAATAACTGCCCATGAATTGAGGAAAATCAAGCGTGAAGCTGCCAAGATGCCATTTTCCACCAGTTTTGCCATATTTCAGAGCTGCAACGTTACTGGAGTATCAAAAAGCACAACAAGTGCGATAGTCAGGGACATGGCCAAGGTAAGGAAGGCTGAAAAACAACCACCTTTAAACAAGAAACATAAGATAAAACATCAAGACTGGGCCAAGAAATATCTTATGACTGATTTTTCTAAGGTTTTATGGACTAATGAAATGAGAGTGACTCTTGATGGGCAGATGGATGGGCCTGAGGCTGGACCAGTAAAGAGCAGAGAGCTCCACTCCGACTCAGACGCCAGCAAGGTGGAAACGGGGTACTGGTATGGGCTGGTATCATCAAAGATGAACTTGTGGGACCTTTTCGAGTGTAGCTCAACTCCCAA
Source organism: Leptodactylus fuscus (assembly GCF_031893055.1). Taxonomy (NCBI): domain Eukaryota; kingdom Metazoa; phylum Chordata; class Amphibia; order Anura; family Leptodactylidae; genus Leptodactylus; species Leptodactylus fuscus. The sequence continues at coordinate 96,255,857 of NC_134271.1, forward strand.
ACCTACTTCCATTTTCTGGAAGACACCTTCTTCAAGCAGTGGTACAGGAAGAAGTTGGTATCGTTCACGAAAAACATGATTTTCATGCAGGACAATGCTCCATCACATGCATTCAAATACTCCACATTGTGGCTGGCCAGTAATGGTCTAAAAGAAGAAAAAATAATGACATGGCCCCCTTGTTCACCTGATCTGAACCCCATAGAAAACCTGTGGTCCCTCATAAAAAGTGAAATCTACAGGGAGGGAAAACAGTCCACCTCTCGGAGCAGTGTCTGGGAGGCTGTGGTGGCGGCTGCACGCAATGGTGATCGTAAACAGATCAAACAACTGATAGAATCTATGGATGGAAGGCTTGTGAGTGTCATTGTAAGGAAAGGTGGCTATATTGGCCACTGATTTTTTTTTTGTTTTTGAATGTCAGAAATGTTTATTTCTAAGTTTTGTGTTGTTATATTGGTTTACTTGGTGAAAATAAACAAGTGAGATGGGTATATATTTGGTTTAAGTTGCCTAATAATTCTGCACAGTAATAGTTACCTGCACAAACTCATATCCTCCTAAGATAGCCAAATCTAAAAAAAAAACCACTCCAACTTCCAAATATATTAAGCTTTGATATTTATGAGTCTTTTGGGTTCATTGAGAACATAGTTGTTGAACAATAATAAAAAGAATCCTCTCAAATACAACTTGCCTAATAATTCTGCACACAGTGTAAATACAAAGACTGGATAAAACATACCGTAAATCTCTATGTAAAATGGTTTATTCAAATGATGTTTTACATTTACATTTTTCTATCCATAGGGTAATGTGTTCAGTATGTGTTTGTCACTTAACTCTTGACCACCTGGGCCCTGTCCTCCTTCCAATAGTTGACCTATGGGAAAAATCTGTAAGCTTTGTGGACACAATCCAGTGGGAATATTGGGAATACCAGCTGCTCTTTTGAACAGGTGACAGGAGAGCTTGTTGGAAATAATTACCTATAGTCCCTGCCTTACCTTTCTTATCTGGTAGTCACACTCATCAGAGCTGGATGAATAATGCCGATGTATAGGAAGTCCCACCATGACAACACATTGTCCAAACATTGACATGGATACACAGATACATGATTTTGGATCATTTATTTTATAAATAAACGTCCTAGTCTAATATTTGTGACTTATTTGTTTGAGTTGGTTCTTTTTATCTATTTTTAGGACTTGTATCAAATTTGTACAGAAATGTAGAAAATTTTAAAGGGTTTACAAACTTTCACGCACCACTGTGTAATGATAAAATATGGCTTATATGGAATAAATTCTCAAGGAGTCTCAAATCCCAATTTTTTTTCAAGGCTAAAAATATTGATGATCTGACCTTAGGATAGGTAATCAGTATTAGATTAGATGTTCTCAGCAGCTGATACGTAAAGAACGAAGCAGAAGGCGGACAGCTCCGTTTCTTTATTTACTTGAACAGAGGTTAAGTTGCATTGGCATGGTTCAACCATTATACAGAGAACGGGGCTGTCTGTTTCCAATCTCATTATGTATCAGCTACTGAGAACAGTAAATCAATGAGGATTGTGCCAGTCAGAACCAGTGATCTAATATTTATGACCCATACATAGGATAGGTCATCAATATTTTTAGCCTTTCATGCTGCAGTGGCATGATTCAACGATTACACAGAGAACAGGGCTGTCTGCTTCCTGTCCCATGTTGGGTCAGACCCCTTGTTACTTCCTCACCTATTCGTACCCCTGTGCTGTCCTCTGGCCTATTTGTATGGCACACAAGGCGTGTCTGATCATGATTACCTGTACTACCTGCTCAGAATTACACTTGTCATTCTGTGTTGGCACTGTTAGGGTTAACTTTTGTGTGCTTGTGATTGACAGCTTATCTGCCAATCATGAACAGGGTGGGTTCTGGACTTCATTAAACTGGCTTTCAGCCCACACATGGTTGCTGGCTATTGTGTCTCTGACCTTGCAAAGCGTTTCCCTTGCTCTTGTATTGTATTTACTGACCTCTGCTGTTTTGGCTTTTGACTACTCTTTTGGATTGCGATTGGTACTGTTTTGTCTCTTTGGTTTGACCCTTGGCTTGCTGACTTTTCTTCTGTGTTGTCTTGTCCTGTCCTGTGAATCACTTATCTTGAGTAAAGTTTGTTGTTCTGTTGCCCCTGTCATTAGGACAGTTGCGGCAAATAGGTAGGGACATGGGCTGAGCCTAGGTTTAGGGCTCACTTTCCCTAGCAGCTGTTATAGGGAATTACCTTTGGGCAATTCTAACACAGCTAGTGATCTAATATTTATGGGATTTACCCATCCTTAGGTTAAATCAATATTTTTGGCTTGCAAAATCTCTTTAAAGGATTTAGACTGAATGATTGATTGAGTTCTGGCTCAATATGGGGTCAATGTTTCTCCGACTCATGAATGGGTTAGACTGAAAGAATGGTTGTCGGTGCCTCACTTTCTTTAATTTATCAGTCACAATAGTTTTTGATGCTCCACCTATCAGGCATGGCCATCAAACCCCTACTAACCTTGAGGGAAATTCTGACTTGCTAAGAGAGGGGGCTCCATTCAGGATCTTCATCACTTGGCCAACATGAGGAGGAGTTACCAAGCGCATCTCTCATCTTCTTAAACTATGGGATGACAGACAGTCATAGTGAATCCAGTTAAAGGAAGTGACTGTGATCTAATATAATCACAATAGGTGGTGCTATTTTATGTTATGGATGAATATAGGCAAAGTGACATGTTTAGTAATTGGTGGTTTGGTAAAGGTCATAAGATTATCTAGCCAGGGAGTTTAGGTTATGCAATCTACCCCCTAAATAACTTAGGAAAATGAAAATTGAAAAATGACAATTTTTTTTTTATTTTTTAAATTAAGGGGTCTCTTTCATCTCCTCCAAGATTAACAGGTGAAGGCATCTTAATTTACCGGGTTGTGCAGGGCTGTAACCATGCAGATTTGCCTTTCAGAAGTGTAAGGTCACATTACCTGTCATATTTACTATTCTCACCTGCTTCAAAAACTGATACAAATTGGCAAAATTATTCATGAAAACAACATTTTGAAATAAATATTTTGTAAAAAATAATGTTAGTTCCGTAAAAAAATAAAAGCGCAGAAGTTCTATTCTTATATATATTGTCTTTCCTGAGATTAGCAGGGCCACACTATCCCTACACTGCGTACGGTCGCTGCACTCCATGTGATCCGGGCAGCCAATTCAAACAGAGTACCCTAATAAATACAAATGTTCTCCCAGAGACCTATTTAAGGAATAAATGAATTTCACAGCAGCTCTCCCTTTGTGATGATATTTTCCGTGAATTAGCCGAAGATCATAAGTGACAACAATTTAAATGACAGATTCCTCCCATACCACAGTGTTTGGTCAAGATTTTATTGCAGAGAACTAGCGGAAAATTACCTTTTGTAATGTGCGTGATCCCACAATGGCTAATTGTGTGGACGATACGACCTACAGAAGAGCAATTAAATTGTAAAATACATAAAGGGAGACAAATCAGAATTGTCTCTGGTTCACTTCGCTTTCCTTGCTTGCATTACATGCTGGCTCTGCCAATTGCTATTATGCAACTGTCTATGACAAGGTCAGGATTTATGCCTCTCTGTGTCTGGGCTGCCCAAAGTCTATTAAAGGGAAACTGTCTTCAAATGTTTTATTTGTTTAAAGGAATTTAGAAAACTCGTATTGCCGTAGAACCGGTATCCTGAAGCAGACTGTGTGCCTACATCTGCTACAGAATTGAATACAATGGCTGGCAGAATCAGGGAAAATTTGGTGCTGATTTTGCAGTAAACTCCATCTCAAAAGCAACGCCAAATTCTACCACATGAACAGGCCCTTAAAGGGATTTCCACAAATTTCAGGGAAACATTAAAAAAACATACTCTCCTGTCCCTGGCACTCTGCTGTCTGCCGTCGCTGTCCAGTACACCATGTAGTTGCTGACGGAAGTTCTGTACTGCATGTGACAAAGGAGAGGAAACAGTGACATCACTTATATTGACCTGATTGGCCTCAGCGCTCATGTGTGCCATAGGACTTCAGGCAGTGACTCAATGGTGCCCACCAGACCTGACAGTAGAGGCGGACACCAGAGCACCAGGGACAGGTGAGTATGCTTTTTTATTATGTTCCCATATCTCCTCCCTGGGTCATGAACAACCCCTTTAATCTTGACTTGATCTGTAATGGTGCTGCAGAGAAATTTACCACTTATGTCTGGATTTATTAATAGATTACAGCTAAATTTATTATCTCAGCAGTGATCATCTTATGATTGGATGGCTCTTCTGGCAAACAATGGATTTTTCAGTGTGGACAATCCCTTTAATTACATACAATATGGTCCTATAGCTGTGAATAGGTTTACCACAGGAGAGGTCATTAGTATGTGATCGGTGGGGGTCCGATACTGAGACTTTTATTTATAATAGCTAGGCTGATGCCATCACACCTTGTCTCAACCAATGAGTATTTTCTCCATACTAAGGAATTGGCCAGTAGGAAACAAAAAACAAGCCAAGTATGAGTTAAAAAAAAAGTAGTACTCATCTCACCAGTCCTATGCTGCTTCCATACCGACACTTGTGTTGTCCCAACTGGTTATTACTTCCCAGTTGAGTCTTCACGCACAAGGAAATATAAAAAAATTACTGCTTGGCATTCACTGACTGAGGCAGATCAATGCTACAAGCAGTGATTGGCTGGTCAGTAATGTTTTGTATGTCCAGAAGAACCAGAAAGCAGAAACCTATGGGGCAACTGGGGATCATTAAAAGTGGGGGAACTGGAAAGTGTTGCCTCTTTTATGTTCTTAAATGGAGTCTGTCAGCAGGAAAGTCAGTATCAGACTAATGACAGTACCTTGTAGGGTGACTTCCACACTTTCCAAACATGCTTTTCTTATTCTGCATTGCAGCTCCATTCTCGTGACAATCAACATTTTATTATTATACAAATGAACTGAAAAGAACTAGATAACTACCCCAAATTGCCACCCAGCTGTGCTCTCCATTGCTTGACATCTCTCACTTTGTCACACTTCGATTATCTAAAACAGAAGGAAGATATGCCCCTAAAGCCCTTGTCAGCTAAATCATATAATAATAAAATACTTATTTTCATGGAGCTGCAATGCGGAATAACAAAGGCATCTTTGAAAAGTTCAGAAGTTGCCCTACAAAGCACTGCCATTAGTCTGATACAAAATTTCCTGCTGACAGACTCCCTTTAAAAAAATCCATTTTCCAACCCCTTTAAATCTTAAATAGATGAACCCCACAATTAGAAAGTGCCCCACTAATCACACGTAGCGATCACTAATCACCACGGTGGCTCAGTGGTTAGCCTTTTTGCCTCACAGCTAGGGTTGACTCATACTAAGTACAACATCTGGTTGGAGTATGTGCTCTCCACATGTTTGTGTGGTTTTCTTCTCACACTCCATAAAAGATAGTTGTAGGTTATATAGCTGTAACGTATCAGCAATTAGATTGTGAGGCGCTTTGGAGATAGGACTCGATGAAGAATCAACGAGGGACAACGGGACTCGTTTATCAATGCTGTAGAACTTTGAACTGTCTTAAACTACCAATCCCGAAATAAGCAGATACAAATCAAATCAGGGGTCTTTTCAGACCCCCAAGTATAATGATAGGAGGCCCGGGAGGGGTAAGCGAACATAACAAACAGTGTTACTTATCTCTCCACGCTCCGCGAAGGCTTTGGGGCCTACTTGTGTGACGTCTCAGACGTCACATGACCGGGGCCTGCGTCCTTATGCGACGCAACGCAGGCCCCCAGTCACATAATGTCCCTGACGTCATTGAAGATAGCCGACAGTGGGGAGCGCAGGGATAGGTAAGTAACAGTGTTTATGTTTGTATCCCCCTCTCGGTCTCTGATTATTATACTCTGGGGTCTGAAATGACCACAGAGTATAATAATTGTTAATGGGTGTCCACAATGGAGCATAATACTGGGTGATGGGGCCACTATGGGGCATAATACTGGGTGATGGGGCCACTATGGGGTATAATACTGGGTGATGGGGCCACTATGGGGCATAATACTGGGTGATGGGGCCACTATGGGGTATAATACTGGGTGATGGGGCCACTATGGGGCATAATACTGGGTAATGGGGCCACTATGGGGCATAATACTGAGTGTAGGGGCCACTATGGGGTATAATGCTGTGTGCAGAGACAACTATGAGGCATAATAGTGCGTGCAGGAATGCGGGGGGATTGGTCAGGGTCTTCGGGGGAGGGGGGCCCATGTCAAAGTTTCGCCACGGGGCCCCGTCATTTCTAGTTACACCACTGGTGCAGTCGTATTGGGACCTATGAGCCTCCAGGTCAGTTCACATGGAGGAATTTGCCACGGATTTGGGAACAGATTCCACCTCCAAATTCAAGGCAGATTCCTTCCGAATCCACCTCCCATTTTTTTTCAATGGGAGGTAGAGATTTCAGCAGGACACGGGAAAAAGAAGCATGACAGTGGTTCTGAGATATGAACCACTGTCAGGACAGCATTGCAGAATGCGCTGACACTATTCAAGCTATAACAATATATCATGTCAGGCAGTCATTGGTCGCAGCGGTGACCCTCCTCAAATAGGTATATGGTCCTGTGTCTAGGGAGGGACCAGTAAGTAGATTGATGACGGCCCCGGGAAAGATAACTTTGTGGGAGCAAGAAAAAAATGTATTGCTAAAAGATTTATCTCCAAACCATATACCATACTGTATTATACACCATATACATTCCCACTGACTAAAGATTCATTTATATAAGACTGGCACGAAGACTGTATATACAGAATGATAGATATAGTACATAAACAACAAATACAAGTGTCCTCCGTGCTGAAGCATGTGTGAAAACACATAAACGGAATGTAATTATGTTTTTAATCCTGTTTTTAATTAAAAAGACATGTCATCTGCTGGTACAGTGACTTTCAATGAAGAAGGTGAGGGGACATTCCTGGATGTCACGCATTTCGGAGAACCTATGTAGTGCGGCATGGCCCAGCATCAGGAAAATATGATGCACATTTTGACCCTTTGCAATATCCAGCAGGCGTTGGTGTGTAAACCTCCTGTAATTGATTCTTTATGTGGGAAAATAGATCTTAGCAGAATGGCATTTCAGTATTTAATAAATAAGCAATAATAAGCAGTACAGCCGGGTTATGTGGGATTAACACACTGCAGGAGGGCATTTTGCACCTTGGGGTGTGTTAATCCTCACAGAGCCCCCTCCTGATTTATGGCGAGGAGAGTCTAAGGAGGCTACTTCTCTTCCTTTAATTATCTATTAGCCTGGTGATTCCATGAGCAGCAATGTTTGGAATTATTTTTTGTGATGGGTTCACAAGTTAGCTCTATAATTTTTATAAATTGCATGGATAAAGATGTCTTCAAGATTGAGCATTTTGCAAGCTAAAAAATAAACATCAGCTTTAACTTTCAAGCTATACAGAATTAGGAAAAGATGACTGCTTCTAAAAACAGTGCTGTCCACACACTTCATTGGCAATGAGCTGCAAATGCAATACCAGACATTCACCATGAACAGGGGTGGTGCTGTTTCTGTGAAAAAATAAACAGCTTTATTTTTCTTATCCTTTACAATCCATTTATGCCTAATGTTTTTTTATTCACAAGGTTCATCCAAGACTATAGAATGGATAGCAAACATTATGGTTATGAAATATTTACCCCAGACACAACACACAAACAGTCAACACGTGCTTATTTATAATAGAAAGAATAGAAAACTGTAGAAAGACCACAGAAAACAGAGGTCGGTCTTGTAAAGGAGCCTGGGAAGTGGCTGGGTACAACTATTTTTATTTTATAGGATCTCAAACATTTTTTTTCCAGAAACTAGATAAACCTTTTAACCACATGAGGACCGCCGTACGTAAATTTACGGCCTCATGTGCTGGTACCTAAAGACCGGACTATTGCCGAAATACGTCCGGCCTTTAGGTACCTTTCTGGCGGGGGGAGGGGTGCGGGGGGGACAGGGGTTAGGTGTTACTAACACCTAACCCCTTCCTCCATAACGTCCAGTCGGAACTGAGTCCGACTGGACGTGTTAACCCTTTCGATCGCGCCGTCAAACATCGCGGCGCGATCGAAAGGGATCCGCCGACAAGTTAACCAGATCGGCACCCCCCGCGGCGAGATCGGGGGGTGCCGATGTCAGTAGAAGGTAGTCTGGGGTCTGGCCAGTGACCCCAGACTACCGGAGCCCCCACATACCTGGTGATCCTGCCAGGCGGTGGAGGAAGTGAGCGATGTGTCTCACTTCCTCTGCAGCTTACAGGACACGAGCAGGTTCATGTCCTGCTCGTGTCCTGTCTGCTACTGTGTAGAATCAGCTGATGCTTTCATCAAAGCATCAACTGATTCAAGTGTCCTAAAGGGACACATGAAAAAGTTAAAAAAAAGTTAAAAAAAAATAAATAAAGTGTATGAAAAAAGTAATAAAGTTCTAAAGTCCAAAAATCCCTTTTTTCTATACAAAATGAATTATATAAAAAAAAGCACTAAAAATTAAAAAAAGCAATGCATATTTGGTACCGCCGCGTCCGTAACAACCTGTACAATAAAACTGAAATAATATTTAATGTACACGGTGAACGTCGGAAAAAAAAAACGGAAAAAACTCGCCGGAAATAATGATTTTTTGCCATCTCATCCTACAAAATATGCTATAAAAAGTGATAAAAAAGTCATATTCACCCCACAACAGTGCCAATAAAAAGCGCACATTTTCCCGCAAAAAATAAGCCCTCAACCAACACTGTCAACCGAAAAATAAAAATGTTACGCCTCTCAGAAGATGGCGATGCAAAAATCACTGATTTATGTCCCCAAATGTGTTTTTGTTCTGCAGACTTAGTATCGCATAAAAAAATAACATAAATGAGGTATCGCCGTAACCGTACCGACCCGCAGAATAAAGGACACATGTTACTTATGCTGTACGCTGCATGGCGAAAAATTTAAAATGTAAAACTCAATGCAGGATTGATTTTTTTTTTTTTTAATCCAGCAAGAAAGAGTTAATAAAATGTAATCAGTAAGTTGTAGGCACCCAAAGATGGTGCCATTACAAAATGCATCTCATCCTGCAAACAACAAGCCCTTATATGGCCATGTCACCAGAAAAATAAAGAAAATATAGCATCTAACAATGTCAAGGCAAAACCCCCCAAAAATCGCCAAATTATTAGAACACAACTGGCTGCGGCAGATAGGGAATATATAAGCAGTGTGAGCGAATATCAGGGGACACCCCAGATTTACAGCTTATGAGGGAACAGACACCAGAAGTGACCCCCAGAGTGACCCCCCCAATCATAGGAGCTACTGGGACATAGTAGGGAATTTGGTGTCTGCAATGTTCTCCGCACAGCTTATATATTCCCTCTTCGCCATCCGCTGTGCAGTCACGTCCGGATACTAATACTCACTACACCCCCTGATAAATTCTTTGAGGGGTGCAGTTTTCAAAATGGGGTCACTCCTTTGGGGAATCCACTTTTCTGGTACCTTACAGGCTCTACAAACATGACATGGCATCCAGATACCAAACATCAAAATCTGTACTCCAAAAGCCGCATCGCGCTCCTTCGCTTCTGCGCCCTGCTGTGCGCCCAAACTGCAGTTTATGACACATGTATGACACTGGTGTACCCGTTATATCGGACGTAATGTCATATGTGAGTATAAACTGATATTAGGGCACAGCTGGACGCAAAAGGGAAGAAGGGTTATTGGGTTTTTGGAGCACAGACGGTTTGGTTTTTGGATGCCATGACACTTTTGTAGATCTGAAACGCCAGTAAAGTGGAATCCCCTGATATGAGACCTTATTTTGGAAACTACACCCCTGAAGGATTTCTCCAGGGGTACAGAGAGCATTTTTAACCCCCAAGTGTTGCTATAACTTATTATCCATAAATGAATACGCAGATGATTGTGAAAGGTGAAAATGACCATTTTTCCAGGAATACGTCATTCCAGTGTGTAATATGTTGTGCCCGCCTTGTATCAGAGATGAACGCTCTAAAAGCTGTTGTGCCCAGGATACCCGCTTACCAGTTTTTGGAGTGTCTCTGCTGACATAAGTTGGGCACAACATATCGGGCACTAAAATGGCGAATCTCTGGAAATTTTTCATTTTTAACTTCTCATTATCAGCTGTGATTTCATTTCTGGAAACTAAATAAATGCAACACTCAGGGGTTAAAAATGCTCGCTACACCACTTGATAAATCCCATGAGTGGGCTAGTGTCCAAAATGGGGTGACATGTCTGCGGATTCCACTTTATTGGCAATTCAGGGGCTTTGCAAAAGTGGTATGGTGTCCTAAAACCAAACTGTGCTCCAAAAACCAAAATAGCGCTCCTTCCCTTCTGTGCCCGGCTGTGCCCAAACAGCCATTTATACCCACATATGGCATTAAGTCCGTTATCCGGGGTACACCAGTGTCATACATGTGGGCATACACCGCTATTTGGGTACCCAGCAGGGCGCAGATGTGAAGGAGCAATATGTGCTTTTGGAGTGCAGATTTATATTCTTTGTTTTTGGACACCACATCACATTTGCAGAGGCCCTAAAATTGTCCCTACAAAATGGGGTCACTTCTTGGTGAATTCCAGTTTACTGTCACCTGTGTAGTTTCTAAAATGGGGTCACAATGGGGGATTTCCATTGTATTGATACTTTAGGGGCTCAGCTAATGCGACATGGCACCTGAGAACTATTCCAGCCACATCTGCTTTCTAAAAGCCAAATAACGCTCTTTCCATTCTGAGCCCCACCGTATACCCATACAGCAGATTATGGCCACATATGGGGTATTGCCGTGTTAAGAAGAAATTGTGTAACAAACTCTGGGGGGCTTTTAATTCTTCAGCTACTTGCAAAATTAAAAATATGGCGCTAAATGGACGATTAATTGGAAAAAAAAGTAATTTTTCATTTTTACGTCCCATTGTTAATAAAATCTGTGAATCAGCTGTGAGGCCAAAATGCTCACCAAACCCCTAGATAAATTCTATGAGGGGTGTAGTTTCCAAAATGGGGTCACTTTTAGGAGGTTTCCACTTTATTGGTACACTAGGGGCTCTGCAAATGCGACATGGCACCTGAAAAATATTCCAGCAGAATCTGCCCTTCAAAAGCCAAATAGCGCTCTTTCCATTCTGAGCCCCGCCATGTTCCCATACAGTAGATTATGGCCACATATGGGGCATTTCTGTGTTCAGGAGAAATTGTGTAACGAACTTTAGGGAGCTTTTTTTCCTTTATCCTCTTGTGAAAATGAAAAATTTGGGGCTAAATTGACAGTTTGTTGGAAAAAAAGTAAATTTTCATTTTCATGTCCCAATGTTAATAAAATCTGTGAAACAGCTGTAGGGTCAAAATGCTCACTCTACCCTTTGATATGTTTTGTGGGGGGTGTAGTTTCCAAAATGGGGTCACTTTTAGGGGGTTTCCACTGTATTGGTACTGTAGGGACTCTGCAAATGCGACATGGCACCTAAAAATTATTCCAGCAAAATCTGCCATCCAAAAGCAAAATAGCGCTCCTTCCATTCTGAGCCCCGCCATGTTCCCATACAGCAGAATATGGCCACATATGGGGTATTGCCGTGTTCAGGATAAATTGTTTAACAAACTTTGGGGGGCTTTTACTCCTTTAACCCCTTGTGAAAATGAAAACTTTGGGGATAAAGTGACATTTTAGTAATTTTTCTTTTACACATTCCAATGTTAGTAAAATCTGTGAAACAACTGTACGGTCTAAATGCTCACTATACCCCTTGATGAATTCCGTGAGGGGTGTAGATTCTAAAATGGGGTCACTTTTGGGGGGTTTCCATTGTTTTGGTACGCTAAGGGCTCTGCAAATGTGACATGGTGCCTGAAAATTATTCCAGCAAAATATGCTGTTCAAACACCCAGTGTCACTCCTTCCCTTTCGTGCACTGCCGTGTGCCCAAAAATCAGTTTACACCCACATGTGGGGTATTTCTGTGCACGGGAGAAATTGCATAACAAAATGTGAGATGCATTTTCTCCTTTAACCCTTTGTGAATGTGTTAATTTTAGGTCTAAATGAATGTATTAGTGAAAAAAAATGAAATGTCTAAATTTGACCTCCATATTATTTTTATTCTTATGAAATGCTTAAAGGGTTAACAAACATCCCAAATGCTGTTTTGAATAATTTGAGGGGTGTAGTTTTGAAAATGGGGTGATTTATGGGGGTTTCTATTATATAGGCCTTTATAATTCCTTTCAGAACTGAAGTGGTCCCTAAAAAATTAGTTTGAGGAATTTTCTTGTAAATCTGGAAAATTGCTGTTACACTTGTAAGCCTTGTAACATCCAAAATGAATTAAAAGACGATCAAAAGATGATGCCGATATAAAGCAGAGATATGGGAGATAATATTTATTCATGTATTTGGATGGTATGACTATCTGCCTGAAAAGCAGAGAATTTCACATTTTGAAAATTGCAATTTTTTCCAAATTTCCATCAAATTTGCTAGTTTTTTTATAAATAAATACAAAAATATTGATTAGTGTTTACCACTAACATGAAGTATAATGTGTTACGAAAAAACAATTTCAAAATCACTTGTGTAAGTTAAAGCGTCTCAAAGTTATTGCCATTTAAAGTGACACATGTCAGTTTTGAAAAAAGAGGCCCGGTCCTTAATGTACTTCTGGGCCTGGTCCTTAACCGGTTAAAGAAAAAAATATTTCTTTAGTCTAATAGATCACATTTAAGGTGCATTACTCATTCCCATTGCGGTCTTGTAAGTGCTGTTGTATTGGCATACCAGTGAGGAATTTTCTGTAGACCCTACAATGGCATGGCCTACAGTTAGCGTACCAACTATCATTAAATTACAGTACCTGTTGTAACCAAGGACCCATCCCACACACCATACTCTCACCAGGCCCTCTGCTGTCAGTGACTGCTCTTACTCAAGAATCAAGACCCCTCTTGTAGTGTATTGAGATTATGGTCCTTGTGGGGGCCTATACATTTTATGGCTTGGGGCGCAAACTACTTATAGTTTATAAACTTCCAATCAGTAAAATCTTATTTCAAAATTATTATCCAGTTTTTAAGACATGTTCATCAATAAAGTCATGAAGGAATGATATCATTGTGTAGTAAAGCTCTGAATCACTACTCAATCCTATAATTAAGAATGTGATGATTATTCTCATCTAAACCAATATTACAAACAACATAGCGTGCAATGGTCGCTCATCTAATAGAAACAAAGTCCTTACCCTTCATTCTCATCTGCGTTCGGTATTCCATTCGGGGAGTCCACATGGAGACCCCCTTGAATGGAATACCGAATGCAACTACAAGCGGTGTGCCAGTGAAAGCACATGGACCCTATAGACCATAATGGGGTCTGTGTGCTTGCCACGCACTGCCTGCATGAATCATGCGGGCAGGAAAGTAGATTGTGAAGTATTTTCCTGTCCGCATGATCCCTATAGAGATCTGGTGGCAAGCACACAGGCCCCATTATAGTCTGTGGGGTCCATGTGCTTTCACTGGCACACCGCTTATAGTTGCGTTCGGTATTCCGTTCAAGAGGGTCCTCACGCAGACTCCCCCATACCCATACCAACGCAGATGTGAACGAGGTCTTAGATGAATGACAAAGGTGTAGCTCTTATAGATTAGTAGAGGAAAAGTTTTCCATTTGGGTTTCCAGAGAAACCAAAACTCTCAGAATACCCCAAGGCTCTCTCATATGTTGCATTTACAGCTTGCATTAGATCTACACTAAGAGGATCCAAAGATGACTTCCATTGATTTACCAGTAAGATGTTAACTATAGTATAGATTTTACATCCAAACCTCTTAAGAATGAATGAACCCTAGGTATATTTAAGAATAGAAGTGCCTTACTGGGGGAAGCCTCGAATCAAACACTTGTGGTCTCAATTATCAGCTGAAATATGTCCTACCAATAAGAATGGAATTCCCAACTGGATAAGGTTCAACTCTAGATCCTCAGGTTCGTACAGCTTTGTCTGTGCAGCAAGAAAATGTAATTTCTTGCAACAAGTCAACATGGTCTCAGTAAAGGGAAGAGGATGTTATTGAAGTGCAATGTTTCTTAAGGTAGGAAGTAGCAGGGCAGAATGAAGAACTGATCCAAACATAGAATACATTGAATAGAGAGACCTCCTAGGACACAGCACCAAATTTGTCCAGGCACTGTGTCTGGTATTGTAGGCCAGCTTCATGCAAGTCTATTTTTGTTTTTAGTTTGGTTTTAGTGGGGTGTTGAGAACCCCACCCCAATTTTTCTCAACAAAAGTGGACTGGATCTATTAGTGTGTTTTCCCATCCAAGTATATACCATACACAGTACACAACATATTCACCTTTGTACGTGACCTTTAGTTTGTTCGTAGTCAAGTAGGACTTTGTGTTCCCTTTGCAAAACCATATCTTGGCTCAGTGACCACAGTGAAAGTTTTGCAATATCTTATTAAACCTAGCAAGTTCTGACCAGCATTAAGACTAATTAGTCAATCTCAGGATAGCATAATGATTCCGTGCACTCCCTAAAGCATCATTTTAGAAGGCTAAAGAATTCTGTCTAGTCTGAAGCTGTCATTAACTGCTTAAGTGCTGTAAAATATGTTAGGCAGGATACAAACAACTAGCCACATAAATGCTGGATATTGCTTGTCCCAGTTGACGAGCTCTGTTGTTTATAGACAGTATTGTATCCTCACCAAAAAAATAGAAATGTCCCTGCCAAATGACTGTAGATCACTGTGTTGTTCATAGTTCAGCTCAACAGTAAAACATGAAACATGGTGGTCTAGAAGTTCACTCCTCTAATACTATACCAGAACTTCCAGGCCATGTCAGAGAGGGCCTTGTACACCATCTGAGGGAAACATTGTGCTGAGTATACCCTCTCCTGAGCGTGACATAGTGTACAGCAAATGTAATGGACTATAGAATTTTTCAGATTCAAAATTCTAGACATTTAACAGGATCATCATAAGCAGAGAGCTTTCTGATGTTGGGAGATACTCAATACCCCCCAGCAATGGCTAGCCATTGACAACACAGTAAATGTAGTAGGAAGCTAAGCCATAAGGAGATCAATGTCAACTATGCATGAGCTACATATATGCTATATACATCTCTGCAGGAAGCCCTACACAGCTTGTAAAGAAAAGAGTAAACCATAAGCTTCAAAATACAGGGAAACCCTAGGGAAAACCTGCTGCATTCTGCAAGAAAACTTGTATTAACTGTACCTCTATGTGCAGTCATTTTAGGAAGGCATGTCCCTGGTATGTTACACTGCGTGCCATATTAACAAGGTTTTTTTTCACTTACAAGGTATTCTCTTCTCCATAGGGGAGCACCACACAGAAGTATGTGGCTTTGCCATGAACACAAGGACTTTTTTTGTAGAATTCTCTCTGTCCATGGGTTACAGCTGGAATACAGCACAGTCAAGGATACCTGTGCATTGCTAAAGCATTATACAAACAGAGCAGAGCCTGGTTATAGGTCATAAGCAATTTTCTGAAGTGATCCGAAGAAATACAAGTGACTTTTGTTGGCTGAGGTCTGAGATGAATCAGATCCGGTGTACATGTCTCGCTGAAGTCATTGCCCAGTCATAATAGCCTTTCCCATTCCAGGAATGGTGATTACAACTTGTGGTAACAGGCAAGCCACAGAGGTATTACCTTTGTGAAGGTCACTTTTGTTTTGTGTTTTAACTCTAAGCTGCCAAGCCCATATCTCGTGAAATGAAGAAATGATCTCCTTCTGTATAATGGGCAGTCGGAGAATAGGTTACACTGGACTTAAGCAAGCAGGTGTGTATAAATATTCAAGTCCTGAATCATCTCTGCTGTACTCAACACCTGCCAGTGACTGAGGAGTGAATATATAGCAGGGCGGAGGGGGAAGTCACATTGTAGGGATGGGATACAAGTGCTTAAACCTAATATCTTAATGACCTCCTAGGAAGTACGGCTGTCTGGTCAAACTCTGCACTCCAATAAAACACCCTTGCTACAAGACTGAACTTGATTTACACAACGTTGATGCTTTCTGTATTGTATGTTTGAACGTGTTCATATAATGTGGAGCAATTTGAGTTAGTAACCTGGAATAGTGTTACTAAAAACTATAAGAATGGTTCCGCTGTAGGTTCTGTCTTCCACATTTGGTGGGAATACAAGGAGATCCAAACCTTTTGGTCCTCCGTGTTCTCTTCATACACAAAAGTCAGCATTCGCTACAAGGTTCCCTCTCCCCAACTGGCTCTCCTCTCCCTTATCCTGGGTAAGTTATCCAAGGATAAGGGAGATCTTCTACATCACTTTCTCATGGCTGCTAGGATGGTTATTCCTGCATATTGGCGAAGCACTACAACCTCCTCATCGATAGAGTGGCCACAGGAGTTCCTTCTCATCAGGAGTATGGAGGTTTTTGTCGCAGAGGATACTATAGCCTACTTTAAAGGGGTTGTCCCATCTGGAGGTTACTATCTATACTGGTAGCTTATGTAAATTGAAGCATTTTCCTAAATATATTGCTTTAGAAATTCTGCTTCGTTTGCCTATGTGAATTTATTCCTCCCCCCATTGTTTAAACAGCGCTGCTATAACCACAGACCTGGGAGATAGGAAAAGTGATGTCACTTACTCAGTGCTGGCAGGGCAATGCGTTCAGATAATTGCACTTTACTGATAAAACCAAGTCTGTTATCTCTCTATGTAAACACACAGATAACACTGAGTCCGTTCTGTACAATAATCTGCAGGTTATCTGACCTGCAGAAGTATTGCTTGTCCCATTCAGCAAGAGGGAGGGGAAGGGAAAGAAATACAGGAAGTGAGAAGCAGACACTGCATAAAGCCTGACTGAAAGGGAGAACCCATTTAAGTTCGATGCCCTCTGGCGGCCATGAGTAGTGTTCCAGGAATCTTCAGAGTTTACCAATCTCTTCTCATAAGCCTTCCTGGTTTTTGCGAGACCCCCTTCTACTGTCTCTGTTATTCACCTTTGGCACACCATTTTCAAGCAAATCACTGATTTATTTATATGTAAATGATGGTAAAATTGCATTTTGGGGTATACCATAGCTGGCCTGGGCTTTGGTCTCAGCTCTAGATTCCTGGACAATTAATTTTTCCCCTTATTTTCATATGAATAAATTGGCATTTACATTAAAAATGAGCTTCAAGGCTACATAACAGAGACCTATTTGGAAACTATAGAATCACCTTCACAAAGTGCTGGTATTAGCTCTATAACGAATTTATTGCGGGAAGACTCCTTTTAAGGCCCTAGTCCAGGCCACTAAAGTAAATGAAAAGATCCTGGGCCCATCCAATACAGCATCAGAGACATCAATAAACCACCTGGGTGGCAGGGACAGAACATTAGATTATCTACTGTATAGTATACATACTGGGGTCTTGATTATGGTGTATTTGTACACAGGACAAAATGGTCTAGTGCTCCACGCCATCCTCTGTGCATGTCATTTGGGGAAATTTCCCACCCGTCTTCCAAAAATAATTTCTTTGAAGAGGGTAGTCCTTCTTGGATTCTTCCCATCAAGTATCAAAAATACTGAGACCAATGTAGGGCAGGGTACCCTCTCTTCAAAGGTTTCAGATCAGCATTATGACCTGTTTCTTTGGGACATACACCCTTGACCAAAGAGAAGAAAGGAACAATTGTGGGTTTTGTCAACCATCATAATTCCTGTTAAATACAGATACTATATAATGTCCATTTGAGATGAGGTAGGTTCAAAGGGGTTGTCCATGGACTGATAATCTACTTACCTATCTGAGATTATTGCAGCTACTGGACTTGGGGGCTCCAGCCATGACACAACCCCCGAATCATGTGATCCAAAGCACTCTTCAGCCCCTAGGTCCATCAACTGCAATATCCTGTCACAGGTAAGTAAATTAAAGGGGTTGTCCCATCACAAGGATCCTATCTATACTGCTAGTTTATGTGGATTTAAGACTTTTCCTAAATGCATTGCTTTATCAAAACTGCTTTGTTTGGCCGCTATCTTAATTTATTCACTTCATTGTTTACACTCCGTTTCTATGGCCCTTGGGATTATCTGCTCATTTGTCAAGTGATGTAGCTGCCTGTTCTCAGGGGGGAGGAAGGGGCTGGGAGCAGCTTTGAGCTGTTTTTGTCTTTTAAGTAGCGGAGCTACTCAGATAGGGGAGGTGAAAGCTCCGGGATTCTTTAGCTCTTATCAGTCGGGTTAATTGAATTTTCTGATAAGGGCTGAGATAGGGAGTCCCTTACCTCTATATATAATGCAAGCTGACTCAAATCCAGCTCTGCTACATCAGCTTCACACTGTGGTAATTCATTTACAACCAATCCCGTGCAAGTGAAACCCCACCCACCTATGTGCCGAAAGAAGCAGGAAGTGAAAAGAGCACAACAGCCTGCAGGTTAGTGAACAAGCATCATGGGAATATCCCTTTAACAGTCCTCGGACAACCCTTTTAAATACAGAGGTGTATTTCCATACTGGATCCCCCATTCTCTTGTATTTGGGAAATATATACTACATTTTATACGGTCAGTAGAGAATGGATATGTGATAAAGGTTATATAAAATGATAAATAATATTTTTTTATTTATATAGTGCTAACATGTTCCGCAGTATTTTACAAATCAAAGGGCAAAGACAAAATAAGACATTATAAAGCAATAACCTAATTCCGACAATAGGAGTGAGGGTCATGCTTCTGATGACAATAGGAAACTGGGGGACATGTATCTACCTTTTTAATGATGTGGTCATTAATTTATTTTTGCAAGTAGAAAAAGAAAATTACATTGTGGAAATCTTTGTCATTTTCATATTTTGGGTAATTTTAGAACTAAATGGATATCTTTTGAGCCTCGGATCACTCTATTCACTTATAAAGAGTCCCACTAAGAACATCACAGAACCCGTGGAGTTTTCTTCTCTCTCAGCCTTTCCTTCCAACTTTCCACAAATTTCTCCCAAGGTCATAATCTTACGCTCATATTATGCAGATTTCTCTTAAGACCTGATCAAGACACAGCCTGTGATAAGTCCCAGCTTCTGTAGTGTGACCTCATTAACTTGCACACAATACAAATTAGACCTTACACAGGGACCATCTGCATCTTATGAAAAAGTGAGTAATTTTGGGCTGCGTTTGCTGTGGGACACTGAATGCTCACATGTACAGGAAGGAACTTTTCCACCACGCTGGGGACTGTCATCTGAACACCACAAAGAAATTAGGCGCTTTTCCAGATCTGCCTAACAATGCAGGAAATTGGCTGCAGTCTATGAGTTGTCACTCCCTTGGTGATTATAATTCTGCAGTACAAGAAGGGACAAAGTTACAGATTGCTTCTTGTATTGCCATCGTGCAGCGTTTCTCAGGAGCACTGCATTTTCATTTCAATTAGTGGCACTAGAAAGCTAAGTTATTGCATGGCACATCGGTGCTGTTCTGCCCTGCCGCATCTAAAGAAGGCAAGGACAGGACAGGGTACTGGGATGGAAGGCATTCAAGGGACTGGTACTTAAAGTCCCTGAGGCTATGTAACCACACCTGCATGTCTCATAGGTTTTCAGGACCTGCCTACGTTCCGGAATCTGGGAAGATGTCTGCAAAAAAGCATAATCTTGTCATTGGCTTTTTAACCCCTACCTTCCAGAGTTTATATAGTTTATGTCATCAGCCTATTTCTGCCCCTCTAAATGTTGCCATGCTTTTTTCCCTACGATAAAACATTATTTTGCATACAGCTCAAATATGACCTTTTATCTGGAAAGGCTATAATTTGTAGTACACAGTGCAGAGGTATAACATGAATATTCAGGACTCCAATACAAAATCTATTCCAAGCCCTCCAACTGTAATGTATCATGTATAGTGCTAATATTAGGAAGAGACATCTCATAGGACCTCTTAGGGCTCGTTTACACGGAGTAAACGCGGCACATTGCGTGTACGGGACGTTTGTGCCGCGATTTTGACGGTGCATGTTTGCGTTCGCGTCAGCGCCGCGTAAACGTGTGTTAACGCGGTGCTAACGCGACCGCAAACATGCACCGTCAAAATCGCGGCGCAAACGTCCCGTACACGCGGCACATTGCGTGCCGCGTTTACTCCGTGTGAATGAGCCCTTAGGCTTTGAGGTCCAGATACAACTGCACCACCTGAAGTTATGCCCCTGCCACATCTCCATGCTAGATGGCAGGTGTTCAGATGGGTAATTTGAGTGGTCTGTCTGCATTATTTGTTATTGCAATTCCTTTAATCCGGAATCCAGTAGTCCAGATTTATGTTTCTTTTTAACTGAAGACTAGGGTTGAGCCGATCTTGAGATTTCAAGATCGATTTTAAAATCCGATTTCCGATCATTTTCCAGCCGATCTCGATCCCAATCTCAATCGTGAAATTTGCTCAATCGCCAATCGGAAATCGATCTTTTCCGATCCCGATCTTCAACCCTAGTCAATGCTTTTCTATAGGAAAAGTCACTTTTAGGGTTGAGCCGATCTTGAGATAACCTCCGATCTCGATCCCACTGTAAAAGATCGGGTCGGAATTCCGATCTCGATCGTAAAATTTACTCAATTGCCGATTGGAATCCGATCTTTTTCGATCCCGATCGCTCAACCCTACTGAAGACCCTACTTCAATTGCTGTTATCACAGAGTCCTGTGAGCTGGAGAAACTGCGACAAAATACTAATTTTGCTCAAGGAATGCAAAGGTGTCCATGGATCAGAGCGAGTATCAATATCTACTCCATGTAGTTACTATGGTGCCAAATTGAAAGGTAGCCTGGAATGATTCATGATAGCATCACTTGGGCACAAAAAAAACCTATTGCTTTTAGTCTTCTCCACACCTCCTACCCATTTAGACTAGATCTATTCCATGTATGGTTTACGACTGGTTCGTGCATGTGCCCAGCTTATAGCAAGATAACATGGTGCTTACAGTCCAATCACAGCTTGCAAGTGCTATCTCTAAATCTGCCTGACTACTACCCATCGGGACTCTTCAGCTTCAATGTAAAATATCGAACAGTGTCCATAATCTAACGTGTGTCTTATTATGTAGTATTTGGGCCCCTTTAGGCACTATGGCCCAGGAGTCGCTACCCTTCCTAGACATCCCATGGCCGTACTATTAGTAATCACAGTGTTCATGCACACCATTGACTAGAATAGTAGCATTACCCTGTCACATTTCACTCACTTTTTTATACCATCTCTGTAATTGATAGCACCAGCACCAGCTTACACAGACCAAAAGGTTAACTGTAGTGCCTAAGTGGAGTCCTCCCTTCACATGGGCACCATATCAGCAATATGACGACCATCATGTTCACACATACACATCTGATTTACAACCTCAACTATTTATCAGAGACGTCTAATATTTTGTAAAGTTTTTGAACTATGCTGAATACAACTAACATAAGTTTGGAGGTGATAAATTGAACCTAAGAGTCTTGTCACCTACAGCTGGGAGAATCAACAGGGGAAGCTTCAATCACCTCTCTGGTCTGTTTATAAGAGGTTACTGTAGTCACCAAGGGCTATCGTTAAATAATTAGCACTAAACGCATTTTGTGGTGCTCGCCACCCGCCGCTAGTCCATTATCATTGTTTAATTCTGCACTGAGCACTGGAGACAGATCACAAATGTATTTATTTGATTTCCGTTCCTTGTGTAGGAGTTTTTTTTTCCTCAGATATGTGTTTGCCTTCACGGCTTCAGAGCGCTCGCTAATTCCATCTGTCCACAACAGAGCCATCGCAACTGAGAGGCAGAGTATTTCCATATGTGCAAATTAGCATCCAGCCTCTCTTAATCTGTGCTGTGCTCCTCTGATGTAAATGGCGGGGCCGACTGCCAAACCCATTAATGGCATTCAAATAAAGGACTTTATTGGCTTGAGCTGACACTTTTTTTTTTATTCCTCAATGTGAGACAGCGACCCTGTATTATTGCATGGTGTTTTCATGCACGCCAAGCAGTTAACCCTCTCCACACTTGCACAGCTTAGTAACTGTAAAACTAGATGGCCATAATTCACAGGAGGTCAGAACTAGTATAGGATCAGGAATAATAGGGAAGAAGGTGTAAAAGTCCCAGAAGGCTTGATTCAAATAATACAATTAAATATAGATGAAAGATCATTTGACTTACAGATTTCATAAGGCAGTCACCCAGCTTTATCAAAATGGTCAATCTGGAATGACATATAGTATCTGCTCTTTCCTATATACTATGGCTATATCAACAGGCAATACAGATACATGTAAATGAGAAACTCCCCTTTCTGCGGATCTTCCAAGATGTGACTTGCCCTTGAATTGGTTCTAACACAATTACTAAGCAGGTTTCATGATTAGAACTGCAGAAAGATATTATGGGTACTCTGATAGGAAGGACACATGGAGCACCTGCACTGGGTCTTCACCACTTTAGAGACCTTGGTGTCCTCTATACTCCACCGTCCATGACAAGTTCTGCTCCAGCTGGTACATTGCTGCAGTGTCTGAAGAACTTTGGCTCTTGGCCCTGACATTCAAGGCCATGGAAATTTCAACTTGCATCCGACCAAGTAGTATTTTTCCATGACATTGCACACTGGTTTAGCAGTCTTTCTAACTCCCACTACTGTAGACAGGGCCATGTAAACTTACAGCCATTCAATAACTTTTATTACTGTATACTAAGTTGTAATATGTAAACCCTGGGACTATAGTTTAAAGTGGCTGGCAGGATATGTGTTTTAGGTGCTAGGTGCTAATCATGGTGTCAACCAAAAATTCTGTATTAGCCTGGGTATTTACACCGGACAAGGGTAGCAAACTGAATCTTTGCCCAAGTGATGCCTAGCCTTCTACAAAACAAGCAATGAAACAGAATGTTTTACAACTTGATAGAAAAGGTTAACAGGCACTGTATATAGCTCATGTATTGTGCTGATGGTGCCAGGAGACCTGCCACAGGGAATATGATTCTCCCAATGCTGCTTTGCTAGAAAACGTAAGTCCTTCCTGCTCATAAATGGAGTGATTTGTATAGCTAGAAATATATGGACTGGATGGATGGATAGATAGATAGATAGATAGATAGATAGATAGATAGATAGATAGATAGATAGATAGATAGATAGATAGATAGATAGATAGATAGATAGATACTGTAGATAGATAGATAGATAGAAGATAGATAGATAGATACTGTAGATAGATAGATAGATACTGTAGATAGATAGATAGATAGATAGATAGATAGATAGATAGATATCTGTAATCATTCTATAAAGAGAAAAAACCCACAAATGATAGGCTTATAGATAGAGATGAGCGAGTAGTATTCGATCGAGTATGTATTCGATCGAATACTACGGTATACAAAATATTCGTACTCCATCGAATACTACTAGCTATTCACAGTAATTATTCGATTCAGAGCCAGTGTTGATTGGTCGATTGCTATACAGTGTATAGCATTCTGGTTCTGCAGCAGGCTCGTCCTTGCTAGTCAGGAATGCTGGCAGCTTGCTGTTACGAGCGAGCTTACTTTTTCTCGTAGTAATGAATAGACCAGCATTGATTGGCCAGTGTACAGCATTCGGCCAATCAACGCTGGTTCTGCCGGAGGCTCATCTGTGAGGAGGCGGAGTCTAAGATCAGACCACAGCAGTCTCCATTGTGGTCCAATTTTAGACTCCGCCTCCTCACAGTCGAGCCTCCGGTAGGATCAGCGTTAATTGGCCAAATGCTGTACACTGGCCAATCAACACTGGTCAATTCATTCTTATGAGAAAGAGAGTCAGCTCCCTCATAACAGCAAGCTGCCAGCTCTCCTGACTAGCAAGGACGAGTCTGCTGCAGAACCAGTGTTGATTTGCCGCAGGCTCGTCTTTGCTAGTCAGGAGAGCTGGCAGCTTGCGGTTACGAGGGAGCTTACTTTTTATTAGCGCAACTGCAAGCGCTGTGCAGTTAAAGCGCACGGTCCCCATAGACTATAATGGGGTCCATGTGCTTTAACTGCACAGCGTTCCTCCTAAACACTCTCCTCCTGCTATTCGTGGACTTGGTGACTCTCCTTTAGTCGAATAGTGGTTTCCCCTGAAACGAGCATTTTTTCCCCCATAGACTATAATGGGATTCGATATTCGATCGAGTAGTCGAATATTGAGACTCTACTTGAAACGAATCTCGAATCTCGAATATTTCACTGTTCGCTCATCTCTACTTATAGACCTTCAGTCACCAACTGAACAGAAAAGTTTACTTGGACATTATTTTATAATGTTGGCAGCTTTGGTTTATGGTCAGAGTATTCACCTTGGGTATTCTGCCTGAAAAATGTGGCTGTAGCAGAGACCATTAATTCCTGTAACAACTGGTCCGAACTGTCCACATAAAATCAGATGCCATGTAGTGCATAAAATATTTGCAGTCCTGCTGATCTAATGCAAGGGGGATAATTTATGGATACATATATCTAATATACAGCTTTCTTCATAACAACAATAAGTCATCTCTTCTATATTCTTGTTACCAATAATTATTACATATACACACAGAACATATCATTGATAAGATTTAATAGGTTATTTGTGATCAATCTATAAGAAATAAACCCTAATGGTAAATGATTGCTGCAAAGTCACCTCCAATTGGTGTTGTTTTGTGCTCTACATTTACCTTTATCAATGCAGAAGTGGGAGATTAAGTCAGAATCTCTTCCCCCATTTATCCACCAGTACTCTAGCCTACCCCTTACCGTAGTCTACCCTTTACCATAGCCTACCACTTACCATATTCTTCCCATACCATAGCCTAGCCCTTACCGTAGTCTACCCTTTACCATAGCCTACCACCTACTGTAGTCTACCCCTACCATAGCCTACCCCTTACCGTAGTCTATGCTGTACCATAGCCTACCCTTACCGTAGTCTACCCCTACCATAGCCTACCCCTTACCATAGTCTATCCTTTACCATAGCCTACCCCTTACCGCAGTCTACCCCTACCATACCCTACCCCTTACCGTAGTCTACCCTTTACCATAGCCTACCCCTTACCGCAGTCTACCCCTACCATAGCCTACCCCTACCATAGCTCCAGATGACAGTCTGGGCTACTATGTATTTTGCGGATGTCGGCTACATTTACACACTGAAAATAACAACAGTGAAAAACGCAAATAAAAAAATAGTACATTTTTTTCACATCCGTTTACATCCATGAGGCATCCTCTTTCACAGATCTCTCATGAAATTGTCTTTTGAAAGATTCTTGAAAACAGACAAAAATAGGACATGTCCTATTTTTGACGGTCCATTACAATAGACCGTCAAAAAACACAAATGTGAATAGATACATTGAAATCAATGTTTTCTAAACATGGCCATTACAGAGTTTATGTGAATAAGTCCTTGGAGTAAATAAACACATTGCAGCCAGACAGTAATTCTGAGATGTTCTGTACTGATTCGGGATTCTTGCTGATACTGTTCAGGTGGAGACACCACGCCCTCTGCTTCATGCTCGCTAATCTCTCTCCGCAAGCGCCATGTCTTCTAATCCCTAAGAGCCTGCTGTTTGCCAGATATAAAACCACAGTCTCGTGAGTGCTGCAGGCTCCATATGCTAACCCTTTAGTCTGCTAAGCCACCACACCAGCCTTATATCTGAAACATTTCTAAAGTGTTAGTCTATATTGCAGAAGTGTTTTTAGAGAACAAGGGTTACATTGGAAGTGCATTTTATAAACCAGAGTCAGATTTTACGAGGGATAGGTTCCACACCACATCCAATAACTCTCTCCATCCAACAGCAAACCATACAATATAGTGAATACAGGACGTACCACAAGTCATTCAGAAACTGAATTTCAGAACATTCTGCAAGAATCTTAAACCCTCCAGGGTGCGTCATTACGTTATAAGTGTAATATGACGTCCTTCCAGCAGGAAATTATGTTCATTCACTATAAGCATATGTTTAGTTGCTTGTGCGGCAACACATTTTTTAAAATCATCGTTAAACGGTTTTGTCTAAGCAAAAATAGACAATAAATATATTTTTTTAAATAGGCCGGGGGAAATCATAAAAAAATCATATTCACTGGTGTTCTTGGTCCAGTGTTAACGTGCGGGAGAAGTCCCAGCCACACATGACCACTGAAGCCAATAAGCGGCCTCAGCGAAGGGCATGAGATGTCACTACCTATGACATCCCGGGTCTCTTCCCAAGGCCGTTGAGACCACTGATTGACTTCAGTGGTCACGTGACTACTGAGGCCAATCAGCAGCGGAAGGAATCCGAGACGTCACAGACAGAGAGCAGCTTCACTATGAGAAGATGCCGGAGAAGCATCAAAAGACTGTCCCAGAAGGACCATGAAGCAACAGGGACAGGAGATTATGATTTTTTTTTCACCTACATCGACAACCTTTTTGAGTCTTTTTAAACATTATAAAATGAAGGTTTTATTGATATGCTGGGTGTTTTTTTTTTTACAGCTATGCTAGATCCCTTCACTTCTATGGGGATCATTTTAGTCACCCATTTTTTGTCTGGGCTGTTTTTTGTTTTATACTGACCAGTAGCCCGAATGCTTATCACTTTGCCTCCTCCACAAAAAGGTAATGTAGATCTTTGAATCTCTAAGGCCTCGTTCACATGTGGGGACCCCCCAAACGGACTACTGAACGCATTGGCAAACGGTGAGCAGTGAAAACACATGGACCCCATAGACTATAATGGGGTCCATGTCTTTTCCGCACGAATCATGCGGACAGGAAACTACTTTTGAACTGCTTTTATGTCCGCATGTTCCATGCGGAGACCGTGCAGAAAGCACATGGACCTCATTATAGTCTATGGTATCCATGTGCTTTCACTGCACACCACTTGCCAATGCATTCAGTAGTCCATTCGGGGAGTCCCCATGTGGACTCCCCTGAACGGATTACAGACGCAGATGTGAACAAGGTTTCCATCAGTTTGGAATCAGGAAAAACAAATACACGGAGGTCGCAAATTCATGACACTCAATCGTGAGCTAGAGTAGAGAGTGACTAAAGAGAAAACTAAGCATGTCCATATTGTACATTACACAGACAACCCATTGGTTACAATAAGAATTAGGTAATGCTCCACTTCTTTAACATCTTCTTGAGTATTCCCTCCACGTGTTACAGCTGACTGATGTGAGTCTCGACAATGGGACAAAGTGTGATTGGTGATGTCATGATAAACCATAGTTTCTATTTTAAAACCAGTCTAGACCACTAATCCCAACTGAGCAAGCCATCCTTACAACTGACTGACAGTTTAGACCAAGATCCATGTGCATATGACAACTTCTATCCATTATACTTAAGATTACATTGTTTGACACTTTGGACCTTCAAGGTACAACAAGACAGACATGTCAACTGAATATGAGCACTGGTTGTCCATGATAGTCATTGCTTATGTTGGACCTTAAGCCATAGCAATACCGGACATGTGTGGGCAAAATGCATATTGATCCTTCCATCCTCTACTTGCCATAAGTGTTAGGATTAGCCTTTGTGCAGCTAGCTTAAAGGATTAACATGGCTTAATTACTGGTACAGCTTGGGGCAGCAGGATACTTACAGTAGTTCAACTCTTTACAAATGCAAAGTTTCATGGAAATCAAAGTTGCTCATCAAGACATATTGTAGAGTGCGTTTCATGGCATTCATTGAAAATCTGACATTTGTTGCATAACCCAGATCTGCTTCACAAAGTCCATCATTGGGCAGCACTATTTCACTCAGTAGTAGGCCTGAATGGTTGAATTGACTTTCTAAATAAGTGGAGTAGAGTTATAAAGAGTATCTCTACCTGTGAAGGACTTGCCTTGTCCATGTATTACATGAACTATTCATTAGAACTGTAATACTTCATTTTCCCTATGGGGGTGCTGTGGGGAAATGTAACACCTATTGTTGCAGTATAAGTATGTGATTGGCTTATCCTCAATGGACTCTCTTCAAACAGGGGATGATCTAAAGTAGGCCATGAAGGCATGAAGATCCATCTCCATCCAACTCTGGTGGTTGGGCCTGTTGCCAGACAGTCACCTAAACTAACTGGTACACTTGCCATGTAAACTTAGTGTGTTCATTAAGAAGTCTGAAGGACTCCTTCAATGTAATAGGAAAGTCAAGTTTTCACCGGAGTCTCCCTTTAATCACAGACCAGAAGCCGACTCCATCTCTTCAAATCCATTCTCGTTCTATAATCTTTATGCTGTAAACACTTGTGATACTGTCTACTTCATTTCAGTTCCTTCAACTTTTTTTTTCTAATGTGGATATTAAATGAAGAGTCAATTCATTCTTTTCCCTCTGTAGTGACAAGATTAAAAATTAAATTTATACATATTTCATTTCTACATAATAAAGCCTTTTTGCAAAAAAGGAAAAATACCACCGTTACTCTAATTAAATCAGAGAAAAGTGCCTGCAGCAATGTTACAGCGTTACAATTAGATGTCTGCCAGGAACCAGCCGTTTTAGGTCTAATACTCCTCTCCAGACTTCCCCACAAAATATGTTCCTAATCTTTTTCGGTGACACTGCTGAAAGCAGCCATTTCACTTTTTTAGGGTTGCAGAAAGGACATTGTATTGGGAATACCCACGTGTGCTGCTTGTACATCAGTTTTTACAGAATTTTTTGAATTGTTTTCTTAAAGTTACTCTGTACTTTCATGGAGTATCCCAGTAATTTAAAGCTATGCGGGCTCCCTCTCCAAATGGACTGGATGGTCGCTACCTGTGGTGGTCCCACAGAGAATGAATGGAGAAGCAGCAAGCATATTCAATCTGAAGCTCTAGTTAGGTTTCCCATTCTTATGATCGGTGGAGGTCCCAGCAATTGCAAACTCACTGATCATTTGGGTATAATTTTATATATTTGGAATACCCCTTTAATTACACATTTTCTATATTATCTGGGTGGATATATTATAGTTAACATGTGCAGTCTTCCCTCATCCAATAACCATCAACTTCTGCAAATCTTCACTAATAACTTCTCCCATACTGCACTCATTATGTAAAACTGACTATCTCAGACCATCATTCATGCTCTAAATATTCATTCCATATACTATTCTCATTTCCATATTTTGTTACCCTTAGTTCACATATGCGTTTGTAATCCATTCAGTGGAGTCCTAAACGCACTACCGAATGTACTGGCAAGCAGTGTGCAGTGAAAGAACATGGGCCCATAGACTATAATAGGGTTTGTGTGCTGCCCACACGAATCATGTGGACATGAAAGTAGATCACAATCTACTTTTCTGTCTGCATGTTCCATGTGGAGAGCACACGGACCCCATTATAGTCTATGGGGTCCGTGTGTTTTCACTGGCACACCGCCTGCCAGTGTGTTTGGTATTCCATTCGGAAGGGGGGGGGGATGGATTACCAATGCAGATGTGAAAGAGGCCTAACACCTTATATTGTGGTACGTATGTGCACAAACTTCTCTCCCTTTATCTAGTGTTTGTTCAATATTTTTTTTTACATATATATATATATATATATATATATGTGTGTGTGTGTGTGTGTGTGTGTGCTATGGTCACAGATTAATTAAAGTGGTGAGTTTTTAAGTTACAACTCTCTTTTTCCAAAATATAATGAGATTTTCACATTGAATAAGAGTATGGATTTTTCTTTAAGGTCACTTGCTAATTATCTCTGGAGAACATTACCCCTAGAGATGACAGCGAACACCAACGTAGATTATCATGACTCCATAGAAGAATACCACGAAGTATGGTTGTCACAGCTCTGCCCCTGTAGTTATTTGTCTCACTGAATAGTATATTTTTGTTTAAGGTTACATGCTGATTATCTCTGAATTGTTTGTGATGGTCCCAAAGCTGAGAACTAGCTCAAGTTGCCTGATACAATTGTAATATTGCGTATTACTAGAGATGAGCGAACACTAAAATGTTCGAGGTTCGAAATTCGATTCGAACAGCCGCTCACTGTTCGAGTGTTCGAATGGGTTTCGAACCCCATTATAGTCTATGGGGAACATAAACTCGTTAAGGGGGAAACCCAAATTCGTGTCTGGAGGGTCACCAAGTCCACTATGACACCCCAGGAAATGATACCAACACCCTGGAATGACACTGGGACAGCAGGGGAAGCATGTCTGGGGGCATAAAAGTCACTTTATTTCATGGAAATCCCTGTCAGTTTGCGATTTTCGCAAGCTAACTTTTCCCCATAGAAATGCATTGGCCAGTGCTGATTGGCCAGAGTACGGAACTCGACCAATCAGCGCTGGCTCTGCTGGAGGAGGCGGAGTCTAAGATAGCTCCACACCAGTCTCCATTCAGGTCCGACCTTAGACTCCGCCTCCTCCGGCAGAGCCAGCGCTGATTGGCCGAAGGCTGGCCAATGCATTCCTATGCGAATGCAGACTTAGCAGTGCTGAGTCAGTTTTGCTCAACTACACATCTGATGCACACTCGGCACTGCTACATCAGATGTAGCAATCTGATGTAGCAGAGCCGAGGGTGCACTAGAACCCCTGTGCAAACTCAGTTCACGCTAATAGAATGCATTGGCCAGCGCTGATTGGCCAATGCATTCTATTAGCCCGATGAAGTAGAGCTGAATGTGTGTGCTAAGCACACACATTCAGCACTGCTTCATCAAGCCAATACAATGCATTAGCCAGTGCTGATTGGCCAGAGTACGGAATTCGGCCAATCAGCGCTGGCTCTGCTGGAGGAGGCGGAGTCTAAGATCGCTCCACACCAGTCTCCATTCAGGTCCGACCTTAGACTCCGCCTCCTCCGGCAGAGCCAGCGCTGATTGGCCGAAGGCTGGCCAATGCATTCCTATGCGAATGCAGACTTAGCAGTGCTGAGTCAGTTTTGCTCAACTACACATCTGATGCACACTCGGCACTGCTACATCAGATGTAGCAATCTGATGTAGCAGAGCCGAGGGTGCACTAGAACCCCTGTGCAAACTCAGTTCACGCTAATAGAATGCATTGGCCAGCGCTGATTGGCCAATGCATTCTATTAGCCCGATGAAGTAGAGCTGAATGTGTGTGCTAAGCACACACATTCAGCACTGCTTCATCAAGCCAATACAATGCATTAGCCAGTGCTGATTGGCCAGAGTACGGAATTCGGCCAATCAGCGCTGGCCAATGCATTCTATTAGCCCGATGAAGTAGAGCTGAATGTGTGTGCTAAGCACACACATTCAGCACTGCTTCATCAAGCCAATACAATGCATTAGCCAGTGCTGATTGGCCAGAGTACGGAATTCGGCCAATCAGCGCTGGCCAATGCATTCTATTAGCCCGATGAAGTAGAGCTGAATGTGTGTGCTAAGCACACACATTCAGCACTGCTTCATCAAGCCAATACAATGCATTAGCCAGTGCTGATTGGCCAGAGTACGGAACTCGGCCAATCAGCGCTGGCTCTGCTGGAGGAGGCGGAGTCTAAGATCGCTCCACACCAGTCTCCATTCAGGTCCGACCTTAGACTCCGCCTCCTCCGGCAGAGCCAGCGCTGATTGGCCGAAGGCTGGCCAATGCATTCCTATGCGAATGCAGACTTAGCAGTGCTGAGTCAGTTTTGCTCAACTACACATCTGATGCACACTCGGCACTGCTACATCAGATGTAGCAATCTGATGTAGCAGAGCCGAGGGTGCACTAGAACCCCTGTGCAAACTCAGTTCACGCTAATAGAATGCATTGGCCAGCGCTGATTGGCCAATGCATTCTATTAGCCCGATGAAGTAGAGCTGAATGTGTGTGCTAAGCACACACATTCAGCACTGCTTCATCAAGCCAATACAATGCATTAGCCAGTGCTGATTGGCCAGAGTACGGAATTCGGCCAATCAGCGCTGGCCAATGCATTCTATTAGCCCGATGAAGTAGAGCTGAATGTGTGTGCTAAGCACACACATTCAGCACTGCTTCATCAAGCCAATACAATGCATTAGCCAGTGCTGATTGGCCAGAGTACGGAATTCGGCCAATCAGCGCTGGCTCCGCTGGAGGAGGCGGAGTCTAAGGTCGGACCTGAATGGAGACTGGTGTGGAGCGATCTTAGACTCCGCCTCCTCCAGCAGAGCCAGCGCTGATTGGCCGAATTCCGTACTCTGGCCAATCAGCACTGGCTAATGCATTGTATTGGCTTGATGAAGCAGTGCTGAATGTGTGTGCTTAGCACACACATTCAGCTCTACTTCATCGGGCTAATAGAATGCATTGGCCAATCAGCGCTGGCCAATGCATTCTATTAGCGTGAACTGAGTTTGCACAGGGGTTCTAGTGCACCCTCGGCTCTGCTACATCAGATTGCTACATCTGATGTAGCAGTGCCGAGTGTGCATCAGATGTGTAGTTGAGCAAAACTGACTCAGCACTGCTAAGTCTCTGCATTCGCATAGGAATGCATTGGCCAGCCTTCGGCCAATCAGCGCTGGCTCTGCCGGAGGAGGCGGAGTCTAAGGTCGGACCTGAATGGAGACTGGTGTGGAGCGATCTTAGACTCCGCCTCCTCCAGCAGAGCCAGCGCTGATTGGTCGAGTTCCGTACTCTGGCCAATCAGCGCTGGCCAATGCATTCTATTAGCCCGATGAAGTAGAGCTGAATGTGTGTGCTTAGCACACACATTCAGCTCTACTTCATCAGGCTAATAGAATACATTGGCCAATCAGCGCTGGCCAATGCATTCTATTAGCTTGATGAAGCAGAGTGTGCACAAGGGTTCAAGCGCACCCTCGGCTCTGATGTAGCAGAGCTGAGGGTGCACAAGGGTTCAAGTGCACCCTCGGCTCTCCTACATCAGAGCCGAGGGTGCGCTTGAACCCTTGTGCACACTCTGCTTCATCAAGCTAATAGAATGCATTGGCCAGCACTGATTGGCCAGAGTACGGAATTCGGCCAATCAGCGCTGGCCAATGCATCCCTATGGGAAAAAGTTTATCTCACAAAAATCACAATTACACACCCGATAGAGCCCCAAAAAGTTATTTTTAATAACATTCCCCCCTAAATAAAGGTTATCCCTAGCTATCCCTGCCTGTACAGCTATCCCTGTCTCATAGTCACAAAGTTCACATTCTCATATGACCCGGATTTGAAATCCACTATTCGTCTAAAATGGAGGTCACCTGATTTCGGCAGCCAATGACTTTTTCCAATTTTTTTCAATGCCCCCAGTGTCGTAGTTCCTGTCCCACCTCCCCTGCGCTGTTATTGGTGCAAAAAAGGCGCCAGGGAAGGTGGGAGGGGAATCGAATTTTGGCGCACTTTACCACGTGGTGTTCGATTCGATTCGAACATGGCGAACACCCTGATATCCGATCGAACATGTGTTCGATAGAACACTGTTCGCTCATCTCTACGTATTACTAGTAGCATGCATTATTACATATTCTTATTGTTTATATATAGATGATTTATGGGAAGTGCTAGGGCTATAAAGACCTGCAACCATACAACTGATGACAGTGGTGACTTCATATGGGCTAAATACTTAGGACAGTAAAAAAGGGACCAAGCTTTGTTGTCCATATAAAATACACCCATTGCAGCATGCTCAACACAAGGTCCAAAAAGTAATTTGTTCAAGACTAATCTAGATGACTAAAACTATCTAAATTGATTGAGTCTCTGATACCGCAGCAAAATTTAGGCAATTCTGGTCAACTGCTGTGCAAGGAACTACATAGCTACCTTATTTACTGAATAGATCGGTGTTGCGGACCCTTGGACAGGGCATAACTATGCAGAAAAAAGGCTGAAACACCTTATTCTCCCTCATTCCGAAGATCCTTAGGAATTTCAGAGGTCTAACTTCTCCCACAATGCTTTTAATGTTATGTTGTAATGATATATGATAAGAATGCTGCTATTCTGAAAACTTCTGTGATATAGTATGCAATGCACCTGCCATTCTTTATGACGTTATGCTTTGCAATATAAAAGATATGAACGGAGATTTATTATCTCCGTACACCACTATTCTAGAATTAAACTGTCACAAGCTAGTGGTTGCAACTTTTTAAATGTCTCTTGAAACAAAAATTGTCGCAACAGTCCCTCACCACTTTATGAAAAGGAGGCATGGCGGAATCAGTGGTAGGGCTATCAGCTGTGACAGATTTATTATTAGTTATGCCCGCTTCCTGATCTAATTGATGAGTAAAATATACATGAGTAACAAGCTGGCATAGATTTCAGAGTAGGCACATGGACATCTGGAGGAAGCGCTTTATTCATGATGAGACATATACCTTGTCATAACTTAGGCACATCCTCCATGGGTTTAGTGGATATCAAGCCTGGAATGGAAAGTACTGGTCTTGATAAATCCTCCACATGGAATTATTACCATTGTCAGTGCCCATAGATATGAATCGCACACATTTCATATTCAGGTTCCTTGGTTTCAAGCACCCTCCAAAATGGAAGTCTTAGAGCCTATACCATATCATCTGGAGTCCATGTGGTTCCTCATTATGAAGCCATAGGCACTCCATATCAAATAGTATTTGTCTTGTTGTATTGTCCCCTAAATGTATTGTAGGACTGTAGAGAACACAAAATTGAATAATATGATGGTACAGTATAGTTTCTATAGCAATAATGCATCAGTACGTATGACACATTCAGTATAAAAAAAAAAAATTGAGAAATTCTCAAAAATCATCCAAACCAAAGACAAGGCATTTTGGAAGAACACTGTCAGTATGGCTGTCATAACCTGCCACAAGTGACCTGACAACACATATTATAAATAATACAGTCATTGAGGGAACATTCAATAATTCAATTGCAACAATGTCCACCAGCTTGATCATTCAACCTTTGGAGTTTCTATAGATTTCTATCACTTTTAGCAGTGTCACTTGAAATATAAAAACTACTAAAAACATCTAACCCTTATGTTTCTTTCACAGACATATTTTAAACTCTCAGCAAAAAATAAGAGTAATATGCTTGTAAAGCGCTGTCATTTTGGTAGCAGACTGAAAGCTCTCAGCTGTCAATCAGAGCAAACATTTAAGTGAGGCACCTCGGGCTGATATTCTATCAACATCACTTTGTCAGCAAAGTCATCTACATTTCCTCAGGATTACCATGCATAACCAGTGCTGAGTAAAGATCGATGTGTGAGCCAGGGTTAGCCAGCTCGAGGAGAAGACCTTTAAATGAAGTCACAGTTGCAACAATCAGCAGATCAGGCACGGAGCCAGTAATAGCGAGATGGAAAGCATAGATGTCTATGACTATGCCAGTCTCCTTCTCTTAGAATCATCAAACAATAGCTGTCATCATTCTCATGAGGGTTGTACCTAGGCTGTAGGGCTGACACTTTGCTATGGGGCTCTGGCTCCACTAAGAAGACTCAAGTCTATAAATAGTGTATACTATGTGGGGAGGGACTGCTGTAAATTTAGCATGTTCTATTCTTTACTGCTATAAAATTATGTCCACAACAGCTCTATACAGTTCCTAAATATTACTTACGGAGAGGACTTTATTAAGCTTGGCTTTTCCTACATCAGTCTTAATCAATACCTCCACTGGCAGGAAACATTTCAGAAATATTAAGGAGCTCCAGTCCCAAAATGTATGGTGCATCTCAGCAGGTCCTTTGCACCAGAATTTAAATCTGTGGCAACCAGGGGATGGTGCAGATTTCAGGTATAACACACACCAATTTTCTGGCATAAGTAAATCTTAGGGTTCAGACAGGGTTTTTTGGGCCAGATTTTGACGCAGAATCTGAGTCACAATCCGGGTCAAAAAACCATCTCATATTGAAATCAATTTCCTTAGTTTTTTTCCCATTAGTGGAAAAAAAAGCAACATGCCCTCTCTTCAGGTGGATTCTGTAGCTGATTCAGCCACAGATGTCCGCCTCACGACACTTGCTCCCGACTAGGCCCATTCATTTGGTCCTAATCCGGAGCAGAATGCCGCAACTGGATGCCGATGTACTGTATGCACTGCACCGGCATCCAGTTGTGGCTAGCAGTTGTAAGCCCAGCTTAACAGATATCCTTGTCCCAGCGCACCTTGATCCCAACACTGCTTTTCCCACTGTCTTAAAAATTGGCAGGAAGAGTCTTTGACCTAATTTGGAGACTTCTGCCAAGAATTCACAATTTCTAAGCCAGTTTTCCAGCCTACATGTGTTGGGAAATTCCACCCATAGTACTCACATACTACTTCCATACAGAAAATTAATAACATTTAGTCTTCAATTAGTAAGTGTCCTAAATAATACCAACACTGATCCCATGATGTAAGTTTAGACTAAGGTCACTTTCACATGGTCAGTGTTTGGTCATTCCAGGAACGCTTCCAAAATAATTTTCTCTGTGTAGGTTTCACACTTGGCTTTGTCTTACAAATGTTGGTGCAAAGAATTGACTAAATAGTGATCATGTGACTGTGGTTTTAAAGGGGTATTCCCATCTCAAGGATCATATTTATATTATTTACCTGTTAATTCAAGATTTGTTTGCCTGCTATGTTTGGCTCCTATGTTAGATTATTACTCTCATTGTTTACACACCGTTTCCTTGGTCCCTGTCCTGTTCTGTTCTGGTTGGAGGACAAGTGACTGCTCTCTAGGGAAGCTGAGTTCTCTCACTGTTAAGTGCTGCACAAGAAAATTACAGTTTCCTAATAAAGGCTTGGACATTGTAAACTATTTATATGTAAACACAAAGATAACACTGAGTGTATTCTCTCCTGCAGTATGTAAATTAGCTTTCTCCCTAACCCTGTATAATGTAATTTCCATTTACTGTGCATATTATTTAATCTGCAGATATATTAAATTTCTAATAATCATAGTAAATAATCTCTCATGGTAAAGACAATGTCTATATCTATTGAGGTACTTCCCAGTGTCCTGTTCATCAAACAGTCAAAGTCTGCCCACCAGCTTGTTAAAGAATACAGAAAGTGAGAAGAAGAGACAACAGGCAAAGGTACATAGACAGAGAGATGGGAAAAGCCCTTTAAAAGAAGGCAAGCTGGCAAGGCCCAAGGGAGTTTACTTATCAAGGAATAATTTAACCCTACTGCATATCCAAGTGAGCTGTCATTTACACTACCTACAAAATTAAGGTGCTCCTAATTAGTGTATAAAATACTTGTAATATCCACAAGCTGTGTCTATTCTTGCTACAATTACTTGAATAAACCTCAATTGGAACACCAATCGAGGCCCTTGATAACCCCTTTATAACTTACATTCTAGCAGAAAAAGTTCTAGGAGAGGCTAATTCCTTCTTTAAACTTGTTATGGAGTCTTTATTTTGCTCATTCACAGTAATAAATATCACTTTATAGGCCTGCGGTAGTGAATTCCAAGCTTTTGATGCAAATAGTAGTGTTTATACTTGATGAACAATACAGGTCTATGGGTGTTCATATATTTTTGGATTTATTTTTTTGGGCAAGGGCTGGGTTTCTTAAAGGAATGGGTACCTCAATGTACAGTTACATTATTCTTTGAGGATAAAAAAACAAAACAAATTGTGAGGAGAATTGTTGCCTGGTTCTGATGCCAAGTTTTTTGCTTTGTCCTGAAATTTCAAAACGTTGGCCAGTTTTCTAATTTATAATCCCATCTGGCATCTGTCCAACATTGTATTAAAGTAAAAAACAAGAAATGTGAATGAATAACATATTTTCTTGGTTTTCCGTGTAACCTCTAATCTCTTCCGGTTATGGAACCATTCGTCATTCATAAATGGATCACTAACCAGTAGGGGGAATAGTGAGTTTGAGCATTTCAAAAGTTAAGTCCGATATGATCCTTATTGGCTTTGAAGGACCATTTTCCATGACTTTGGATAAGCAAAGCTGGATGTGTGTTGAACTTTAGGCCTTAATGTCAAACATTTCCATGTTTCTTAATTAAAATTGTATTATTGGAAAAGGATAATATATGTTAATTATACCTGTC
Source organism: Leptodactylus fuscus (assembly GCF_031893055.1). Taxonomy (NCBI): domain Eukaryota; kingdom Metazoa; phylum Chordata; class Amphibia; order Anura; family Leptodactylidae; genus Leptodactylus; species Leptodactylus fuscus. The sequence goes on from NC_134271.1 coordinate 96,294,081, forward strand.
AGTAGAAGGATAGAGGATCTTAAAAACATGTCTGAAAAATGTCAGAAAAAAATTAGAAAAATGATACTCGCTTCATCGATTCTGAACTGGTCTTGTTTCAATGTTTTCTTGGTCACCTGTTCCCTTCTACTGTCCAGGCCATCTTAATGCAGACATTTAACTGCTCAGTCAATCACTAAGACTAAGGCGGGTCACCTCTGTGGTCAGTGACAGACTACGGAGTTACATTTTCATGGTGGGAAGGGTCAGGGAATAGAGACTGGCAGGGGACCTGGGCAGTGTCGTATCAGGAGTGGTAGGAGATGGATGAGGTAAGTATAACTTTTCTGAAGCCATTCTGACCTTTAGATGACATTATGAAATTTTGACATTATTCTAATTCTGACATTTAATGAAAATATTGGACGGACAATTACTTTAAAGATAAAGTCTCGCTACTTATTTGCGGATGTCTTTGTGTGTTTTCAAAGAAAGTACTGTCTAAATCTTTTAATTTAGGACCCTGGTAAAATTTTGGGAGATGATTGACCTTTCGCCACAACATCCTTGCAATTGTTTCTAGTTCTGTGACTCTTGGTTGAGTTTGTGATGTCACCATCATCATATAAGTAGCATTGGCCCCTGTATGTGAGCTGATTCATGTATTCAAGAACTAATATTTAGAGCTGGAGCTAGACTCACTCTGTTTCCTCCCACACTCCAAAGCCATACTGATAGTGATCATAGATTGTGAGACCTATATGGGACAGTGATTGACAACGTCTGTACAGCATTGTGGAATTTGATGGCGCTATATAAGTAAGCTAAATAAACGTTATTTCCCAGTAAACTCATATATCCTTTCAGATACCTTGTGCACTTCATGTTGATAACTGCCAGGACAATGATTCCAAGATTGTGGAAGACCCCATGACCCCCATGATCTCTTATTGGATTTAGGAGATATCTCCTGTATGGAGGAAATGATGACTGAAATAAATCCACATTTCAATCAAACCCACAAGGTTTGACAACTATGGGACACATTACAGTATTCCTCGGAATTTACAGCTATTCTCTATTGAACTCCCCTTAACGCTTCCTAGAGTATTCCATTCATTCACCATTCCAATCATATTCCAACCCACCAGATTCAAATCCTTTATATTTGTTGTTTCCAGTTTCTGATGTGTCATGTGATCTTGTCACCTGTATATTGCACCAATTTTTTATGCTTTTATACTCCTGTCAGGGAGTTCACTCCAAGGTTCTGTATGGGATCCATGTGTGATCACCCCATATGTGTGTCTGCAAACCATTTACACCAATAGTGTATTTGTGTCTTAGGAACGTACATGATTTTGTCAGTATATAGGGATAACTCCAATATAGCCATGACTTACCCTTGTGTACCAGGATAATAGTGACTCTTTATGTCTCCTTCACATGAATATTGATGATATTTAACATGTTCAATCCCTTAGAATCACATGCAAAACTGTACATGCAATTGAATAAAAGTAGGCTATTAAAGGGGGTGTCCAGTTTTGTACTAATGATGGCCTATCCTTAGCTGTACCGGGCAGTGCTGCTTCCGGTAATGTTTACATTACCATTACACTGTATAAACTATGACTGTCTCAGTAGAGCTGAGTGGATCTAGGACCCCCACAGATCAATTATTGATGGCCTATCATAAGTATAGTTGATATTAGAAATTACATAACCCCTTTAAGGTGCTGTGTGGTCTTTGAAGAGAGGGGCCCAGTCCTGGTTATTTACTTCCCCTAACTGTCGGATAGCCAAAACCTGTGCAGGATTTTTATCCCCAGACTAAGGGGATCGGGATGCCTTAAGTGTTATATAAGGAGTGTTGAATGTAAAAAAAACAAAAAAAAAAAAAAACAAAACAGATCCTTCTATTCTGGGTGTTAAAATCCAACACCCCGACGTTTCGTGGTCACGACTAGAGATGAGCTAAAAAGTAAAGCTCCCTCGTAACAGAAAGCTGCCAGCACTCCCTACTAGTAAGGATGAGCCTGCGACAAATCAACGATGGTTCTGCAACAGGCTCGTCCTTGTTAGTCAGGAGAGCTGGCAGCTTGCTCTTACGAGGGAGCTGACTTTTTCTCATAGGAATTAATTGACCAGCATTTATTGGCCAGTGTACAGCATTCGGCCAATCAACGCTGGTTCTGCCAGAGTCTCGTCTGTGAGGAGGCAGAGTCTAAGATCAGACCACAGCAGTCTCCATTGTGGTCCGATATTAGACTCCGCCTCCTTGCCATCGTTGATTGGCCGAATGCTGTACACTGGCCAATGCATTCCTATGAGAAAAAGTCAGCTCCCACATAAACGCAAGCTGCCAGCTCTCCCTGTACAGTACGTGATTTAGTGTGCAGCGGCTCGGAACCGAGGAAGACTGTACTGTACTGTATATGGTACAGTCTTCCTCGGTTTCGAGCCGCTGCACACTAAATCACATTGATCCGTTCCTACACGGCGTTGTATGGTTAAGTACTAGACAAACTCTTGGAAGTATGATGTCCATTGAATTTTTCATGCATCAAAATCTTGGTTATGCATGAAGAATAAAATAAAAAGTACCAATATATATATATATATATATATATATATATATATATATATATATATATATATATATATATATATTTATATGAAGTCTCTAAACTTTCAACTCTCAGTTGCATGTGATATAACTCCCATTTTTTTTACCACAATTTATCTCAAAATCCTTATATGAAAGAATAAAAAAAACCAAGAATTAAAAAAAAATCAGTATAACCAGCAAACACAAAGAGAGATAACTCACAGCTCATTTGAATTCTTCTACAGCTGAAATGAATATTTAACCAACCGTGTCGTTTCTAAGTATTGCCTGCAGTGAATCCTGACCGGTTCGTGTGCCTCTGTATCCCTGCTTTATCCTCGGCTGCTAGAAACTCCATGAAACTTTTTGTTTACTAAAAAGCCAATGAAACTTATTGCTTCCCTCTGTTCCTACTGACACATCATGATAAAGTCTTGTAATAAAATGTAATTGCTTCTGTTTAATAAAGACTCCTAATTGATGTCTTATGATAAAGAAGGGAAGTACTTTTTGCCACATCATGCAGAATTTCTGGAGATATAATTAAAGGGAGATAGGAAAAATAGCAGGGATATGGACAAAAACATTATCAATAATAATGGTTAAACCTAATTCGTTAATTGGAATCAATGTAATGATTTTTCTGAAAGTTCTAAAATTTCAGCAGTCAATATAGATGAATTTATTATAATTAGGAACAATTAGGGGCAAAGACATATTCAATAGGCTGACAATGTTGGCATTATTTATGACTGCTCCTCCACTAGGGAATGGAGCATGCATGGGAGAACACTATGGAGGCTTGGTCCTACATAGAAATCTAATTAGGGCAACTTCGAAGAATCCCTTGTTATTTTTTTTATCTACTTATGTGTGTGTGGAAACAGACAAGGCAAATGAGGACACTATGGAGGTTTGTTCTCAAAGCATAATCCAATTAGGACAACTTCCAGGTGCCTACCTTGACTGGTTGCTAAGACAGTAAACCTATCTCCAATGTACATATGCCCCAGATCAACAGAATAAGATATGATAAGTAGCTTTAAGGGAGTGCACTGGCCACTGCAGATTGAGTAGTAACCTACACATAATTATGGCATCCATAGGTGATGTATTTTAGCTAACAAAGAAGGGGAAAACGTCTCAAGCCCTTGGGCAACAGGACTTCCTGTCAAAGGTGGTTAGGCACTTAAAAGGGCCTAATTTTTATCTGTGGAAATTTATTGTCCTCTATGTAAGCCACTGGTGAAAGTCGCTCACATTAAGGGCAAAAGCAAGAGTTGTGTTCTAAGACCAAAGATCGCCTCACCCAAGTATCAATTCCTTTATTGGGTATCTGGTTTGGAGAAACTCAAAAGTAGCTCTCTGGGGCCCTATACAATGAGCTCATCTGTAGCCTAACACCCATGACAGAATAATTTGGTGTTTGTCTACAGATCTTCACACCCTTCCATGACCCTTAAAATGGTCATACAGTCATGGCTATAGGTGTTGGCACCCCTGAAATGTTTCCAGAAAACAAAGTATTTCTCAAAAAAAATTATTGTAAAGTATTGTGTTTATTTCCTTTGTGTGCACTGGAACAATACAAAAAAGCAAGAAAAATGCCAAAAAGTATATAATTTCATGCAAAACTCCAAAAATGGGCAAAATTACCGACACTCTAACATAATATTTAGTTACACTCCCTTTGGAAAAAATAACTGAAATCAATCACTTCCTATAACCTTTAACAAACTTCTTACACCTCTCAACTGGAATTTTTTGCAAACTGCTCCAGGTCTCTCATACATGATGTGTACCTTCTATCAATGACAATTTTAAGATTTCTCCACAAGTATTCAGTGGGATTTAGATCTGGACTCATTGTTGGCTATTTCAGCACTCTCTAGTGCTTTGTGTCCATCCATTTCTGGGTGCTTTTTGAAGTATGCTTGGAGTCTTTGTCCTGCTGGAAGACCCATGACCTAGGATGCAAACCAAGCTTTCTGATACTGAGCGCACATTGAGAACCAAAATTTTTTGGAACCCTTAAGATAAAGCCATAGGCAGCAAGACAACCCCAAAACAACTTTAAACCTCCGCCATATTTGACTTTGGTTACTGTGTTCTTTTCATTGAAGACCTCATTCCATTTTCGGTAAGCTCTGTCATGGTCTCATCTGTCCACAAGTCGTTTTCCTAAAAGGTTTTTGCCTTACTAACATACATTTTGGCAAACTGCAGTCCAGCTTTTTTATATCTCCGTGTCAGCAGTGGAGTCCTCTTGGGTCTCCTGCCATAGCCTTTCATTTCATTCAAAAATCAAGTGATAGTTTACGCTGACACTGATGCACCCTGAACCTGCACGACGGCTTGATGTTTTGAGCTTGATCAGGGCCACTTATCCACCATCCGCACAATCCTGCTTTGCTTTTGTCCACATCCAGGAGTATAGCTACAGTGCCATTGGTTGTAAACTTCTTCAACATATTACGCACTCGGGTCAAAGAAACATCAAGATCTTTCGAGATTGGCTTATAACCTTGAGATTATTAATATTTTCACACAATTTTGGTTCTCAAGTCCTCAGATAGTTCTCTTCTCCTCTTTCTGTTATACGTGCTTTGCGTGTCACATATAGACACACAATGCAAAGATTGAGTCAAGATCTCTCCTTTTTATCTGGTTTCAGGTGTGTTTTTTTTACATAGCCCACACCTGTTACTTGCCACAGGCAAATTTGAACGTGCATTACATGCTTGAAACAAAGTTATTTATCCACAATTTTAAAAAGGTGGCAACAATTTTGTCCGACTGTTTTAGGATTTTTGTCTTAAATTAAGTCCAGATAGCTTTTTTCTCAGTTTTTTTTTTTGTCTTTTCCAATACACACAAAGGAAATAAACATATGTATAACAAAACTTGTGTAATTGCAATAGTATTCTGGGAGAAATATTTCATTTTCCAGAAAAACTTCAAGGAGGCCAACACTTATGGCCCTGACCGCACATATGAAATATAAATTGGCTGCAATGCTACTGATTAGAGATGAGCGAACACTAAAATGTTCGAGGTTCGAAATTCGATTCGAACAGCCGCTCACTGTTCGAGTGTTCGAATGGGTTTCGAACCCCATTATAGTCTATGGGGAACATAAACTCGTTAAGGGGGAAACCCAAATTCGTGTCTGGAGGGTCACCAAGTCCACTATGACACCCCAGGAAATGATACCAACACCCTGGAATGACACTGGGACAGCAGGGGAAGCATGTCTGGGGGCATAAAAGTCACTTTATTTCATGGAAATCCCTGTCAGTTTGCGATTTTCGCAAGCTAACTTTTCCCCATAGAAATGCATTGGCCAGTGCTGATTGGCCAGAGTACGGAACTCGACCAATCAGCGCTGGCTCTGCTGGAGGAGGCGGAGTCTAAGATAGCTCCACACCAGTCTCCATTCAGGTCCGACCTTAGACTCCGCCTCCTCCGGCAGAGCCAGCGCTGATTGGCCGAAGGCTGGCCAATGCATTCCTATGCGAATGCAGACTTAGCAGTGCTGAGTCAGTTTTGCTCAACTACACATCTGATGCACACTCGGCACTGCTACATCAGATGTAGCAATCTGATGTAGCAGAGCCGAGGGTGCACTAGAACCCCTGTGCAAACTCAGTTCACGCTAATAGAATGCATTGGCCAGCGCTGATTGGCCAATGCATTCTATTAGCCCGATGAAGTAGAGCTGAATGTGTGTGCTAAGCACACTCATTCAGCACTGCTTCATCACGCCAATACAATGCATTAGCCAGTGCTGATTGGCCAGAGTACGGAATTCGGCCAATCAGCGCTGGCCAATGCATTCTATTAGCCCGATGAAGTAGAGCTGAATGTGTGTGCTAAGCACACACATTCAGCACTGCTTCATCACGCCAATACAATGCATTAGCCAGTGCTGATTGGCCAGAGTACGGAATTCGGCCAATCAGCGCTGGCTCTGCTGGAGGAGGCGGAGTCTAAGGTCGGACCTGAATGGAGACTGGTGTGGAGCGATCTTAGACTCCGCCTCCTCCAGCAGAGCCAGCGCTGATTGGCCGAATTCCGTACTCTGGCCAATCAGCGCTGGCCAATGCATTCTATTAGCCCGATGAAGTAGAGCTGAATGTGTGTGCTAAGCACACACATTCAGCACTGCTTCATCACGCCAATACAATGCATTAGCCAGTGCTGATTGGCCAGAGTACGGAATTCGGCCAATCAGCGCTGGCTCTGCTGGAGGAGGCGGAGTCTAAGATCGCTCCACACCAGTCTCCATTCAGGTCCGACCTTAGACTCCGCCTCCTCCAGCAGAGCCAGCGCTGATTGGCCGAATTCCGTACTCTGGCCAATCAGCACTGGCTAATGCATTGTATTGGCGTGATGAAGCAGTGCTGAATGTGTGTGCTTAGCACACACATTCAGCTCTACTTCATCGGGCTAATAGAATGCATTGGCCAGCGCTGATTGGCCGAATTCCGTACTCTGGCCAATCAGCACTGGCTAATGCATTGTATTGGCGTGATGAAGCAGTGCTGAATGTGTGTGCTTAGCACACACATTCAGCTCTACTTCATCGGGCTAATAGAATGCATTGGCCAATCAGCGCTGGCCAATGCATTCTATTAGCGTGAACTGAGTTTGCACAGGGGTTCTAGTGCACCCTCGGCTCTGCTACATCAGATTGCTACATCTGATGTAGCAGTGCCGAGTGTGCATCAGATGTGTAGTTGAGCAAAACTGACTCAGCACTGCTAAGTCTGCATTCGCATAGGAATGCATTGGCCAGCCTTCGGCCAATCAGCGCTGGCTCTGCCGGAGGAGGCGGAGTCTAAGGTCGGACCTGAATGGAGACTGGTGTGGAGCGATCTTAGACTCCGCCTCCTCCAGCAGAGCCAGCGCTGATTGGCCGAATTCCGTACTCTGGCCAATCAGCACTGGCTAATGCATTGTATTGGCGTGATGAAGCAGTGCTGAATGTGTGTGCTTAGCACACACATTCAGCTCTACTTCATCAGGCTAATAGAATGCATTGGCCAATCAGCGCTGGCCAATGCATTCTATTAGCGTGAACTGAGTTTGCACAGGGGTTCTAGTGCACCCTCGGCTCTGCTACATCAGATTGCTACATCTGATGTAGCAGTGCCGAGTGTGCATCAGATGTGTAGTTGAGCAAAACTGACTCAGCACTGCTAAGTCTGAATTCGCATAGGAATGCATTGGCCAGCCTTCGGCCAATCAGCGCTGGCTCTGCCGGAGGAGGCGGAGTCTAAGGTCGGACCTGAATGGAGACTGGTGTGGAGCGATCTTAGACTCCGCCTCCTCCAGCAGAGCCAGCGCTGATTGGCCGAATTCCGTACTCTGGCCAATCAGCACTGGCTAATGCATTGTATTGGCGTGATGAAGCAGTGCTGAATGTGTGTGCTTAGCACACACATTCAGCTCTACTTCATCAGGCTAATAGAATACATTGGCCAATCAGCGCTGGCCAATGCATTCTATTAGCTTGATGAAGCAGAGTGTGCACAAGGGTTCAAGCGCACCCTCGGCTCTGATGTAGCAGAGCTGAGGGTGCACAAGGGTTCAAGTGCACCCTCGGCTCTCCTACATCAGAGCCGAGGGTGCGCTTGAACCCTTGTGCAGCCTCGGCTCTGCTACATCAGAGCCGAGGGTGCGCTTGAACCCTTGTGCACACTCTGCTTCATCAAGCTAATAGAATGCATTGGCCAGCACTGATTGGCCAGAGTACGGAATTCGGCCAATCAGCGCTGGCCAATGCATCCCTATGGGAAAAAGTTTATCTCACAAAAATCACAATTACACACCCGATAGAGCCCCAAAAAGTTATTTTTAATAACATTCCCCCCTAAATAAAGGTTATCCCTAGCTATCCCTGCCTGTACAGCTATCCCTGTCTCATAGTCACAAAGTTCACATTCTCATATGACCCGGATTTGAAATCCACTATTCGTCTAAAATGGAGGTCACCTGATTTCGGCAGCCAATGACTTTTTCCAATTTTTTTCAATGCCCCCGGTGTCGTAGTTCCTGTCCCACCTCCCCTGCGCTGTTATTGGTGCAAAAAAGGCGCCAGGGAAGGTGGGAGGGGAATCGAATTTTGGCGCACTTTACCACGTGGTGTTCGATTCGATTCGAACATGGCGAACACCCTGATATCCGATCGAACATGTGTTCGATAGAACACTGTTCGCTCATCTCTACTACTGATCAATCGATGGTGGGTCTCTTTCATATTAATCCCATCATCATCATCATATCACATACATAGATTACTCAGGGAGACCGTTTTTTTCCCACCCTCATTTTAACAATACAATTCCTTCATAGAGAGGAGCAAATTGGATGTAACCAACCAGGCCCCAGGGCCCAACTGCAGCCACATGGCCTGCGTTTTAAATATCCATTTTGCCTGAACTTACTCCTTAAACTACTGCATACCGTTAATGTTATCTACCATTAGCTAAATATCTTTAATGACATTTTTATTGTTTTCATTTAATTGTTTTGACAAACTATTGGCCTGCTTCGTTTTAATTCACTTTGTATTTCATAAAAAGAAAGGAAACATACAAAACACTTCATCCAAAAACATGCTATAATTACTTTCTTTTCAAAGATAACAACAAACTAAAGTACAAAACCTGATTACAATAAATTATGCATTGTTATGGCCTCAGACACACGGCATCGCTAACAAGAAGTAACGTTTCAGGATGCCACTTTAATCACTTTTCAAAGCAAAGAGTGTCGTGCAACAGCATCTTGGTTTTGTATATTCCGGAGTCATGACATTGGAAATTTTTACCAACTTCATTTTAATTTATTTTGCTTTTTCTATATTTTTTATGTTTATTAGTTTGCATTGTATCCCTTCTTTTATTCTGTAGAATCGTAAAGGCGACATGTTAGAGGGTTACATGCTTTGTTAAATAATATATATTATAAGTTCAAAACAAGAAGTCACATCAGATGGGATTCCATAAGAGCCCTTTTATTCTTTATACCTTTGGTATGCAGAGAATAACATAAAGACAACTCATTGAAAAACTGATCTCAATGAATGGACATTCATGTAATACATGTGACGTGGTGGGTCCACCTGAATAAGAGTTACTGTTACTACTTACAATCTATCCACAGAATAGGAAATAAATGTCGTGATCACTGGTTGTCCCAGCAGTTGAACCTCGTGTGATCATAAGAACAGGAATCCATGTGAGTAAAGCTAAGGCACAAATATGTGATGACCATTCCTTTTAGTTCTTTGGGGCTTCTTGAATTCCTTCAGTCCCATATAAATGAAGAAAGCAGTGATCATTTATTCACATAAAGACCTGAAGACTCCTATTCTCCTGACTCCTAATAGTGGTGGAACCTTTACCACTCCATTCATATAGGCCTCCCCCCATTAGTAATAGGAGTATTAGCCTTCACTTTCACCTTCTACTAGTTTTTATCACTTAGAAGAGTTGAGTTAATGGGTACATACACATTTCTTTCTTTTAACTGACAGTGAATAACGTCCATTTAAAAAATAGGACATGTCCCATTTTTGACTATTCTCCAGCCTAACCGGACCCCTTTATAAGTCTATGGTTCCGTTTTTTAACCCTCTTTTTTGGCAAATGTATTTGTTTCACTGATGTTAAAAATGGATGTGAGATTTGGGTTTAAAATAAAAGATCAATCCAATTTTTTTTAAGGTCAAATGACAATTAGAAATAGATGACCAACCACAAAACGTGGGTTAGAAATGGATACATGGCCTGAAAATGGTGAAAATTGTGATATACTGCTGGAAAACAGACATACAAAATGGACAGTTTCATCTATTTTTAACATTCTTTTTTTTTCATCGTTTGTGTGCGTGAAGATCCTGGACCCGGTGCAAAATCTGTAAATACTAACATTAACTGTAACACTGGTGTCTGCTTAATTTTTAGGCTAAGGCCCTACATAACAGCAGAGAAAAGCGGGAAATCTGCAGAGGTTTTGTCTATGGACTTTCTGCTTCAGTTATACCTATATGGAAACCGCTCGCAATTCTGTAGGTATAATTGACATGCTGTGATTTGCAAAGGCGCAATAGTTTTGGAAATCGCAGCATATCTGCTGCACATATTTTTCAACAATATGTAGATGGGATTCGCTAGATATCTTTATCCAAAGACCAGTCTTTTCTCCAAATACCCCCTGCATACACATAGTGAAATATACAATTCTACCTGCCTGCAGTCACCACTAGGGGAGTTTTGATACATACATTTCATACACCTAAAGTATCCCTAGTGATAGCTGCAGTCAGCAAGTATGTGGCCTCATGGCGGATGTATGGTTCTTCTATGAGGCACTGTATTTTCCTCTACAAGCAATATTTCCTCTTAGGCTGTTTTCACATGGGGATTTTTGGACTGGATTTTGACATGGAGGCCAACTCAGAATCCGGTACAAAAAATGGCTAGCCGCAACTGGATGCCGGTGCAGTGTACCGGCATCCAGTCACGCAGTTCCGCTCTGGATTAGGCTCAAATCAATGGGCCTGGGAGGGAGGTGTCGCGTCATGAATGCTGAGGCGGATATCGCTTTGGAATCCACGGCAAGAAAGGGCAAGCTGCTTCTTTTTTCTGCGAGCGGCACAAAACCGATAGTGGAAAAAAGAAGTGAATGTCTCCCATTGAAGTCAATGGGAGGCGTTTTTTTGCACCTGACTCTGAGGCAGATTTCGTATCAAAATCCGGTCGAAAAATCCCCATGTGAACCCAGCTTTATGGATTCTTACCATGTAAATCCATAGGTTTCTATAGATATAGCTGTATGGCTGTGCCTTTACCTGGACAGGCCAATGACCTGTAGAAGTGTTTGGGATGAATTTCGCAGCCTTCGGATCAATTAGCTCAGTGCTTCACAAAACTGATTTATTTCTGTTTTTGGTTGGTTTCACATGTAATGAGAAAAGCTGAACGGTTTCGTTTCTGGTGCGAAAACACTAATTTCAGTCAATTTACATTCTGAATGATAACATTTTAAGTACACAATTAAAAATGAAGTGTCCTTTCTTCTAACTCACAGAAGACACGAGTAAATAAAATCACAAGAAAGACAAATGGAAACACTGCTCGCTTTAAAATACGGATTTGGATGAATGGTAAGAATTTCAGCTGCTGCTAAAAACGTCTACAGTTGTACCTACAAATTTTTCTATATGTTCCTATGTAGTAAGCTACTTCTTAAGGACACTTATCACTAGCGCTACAAAATGAAAATGAAAATAAAATAGTCATTACCCTAAATCCAGGACTCTTTTCATTGGTTTCTGGTTAATCTGATTTACTCTAAGAGTAACATAGTAAGTGCTGGGTAACAGATTAGTTTCATCCACAGGTAAGAGGATATATAGATCTGTAGCTATAGGGGGTGCAGAGGTAGCGCTACTGGGCCCTGTACTCTAAGAGGCCCCAAAGACATAAAATATAGTTCTATTCAATATGGCACAAGTTAGGAAGGGGCATCACAGATTTTGCACTGGGGACCAGGAGCTTTGAGTTGATCCTCCGGGTATATCTCTACAGGGTAAGATGCACCTGGTACATGTGGGGGTCCAAAAGCACCACTTTGGTATCAAAAGAAGCCAGTGCTATACATGGTATATAGTAAATAAAGTGGCCTGTTTTGCACTCAGGCTTAAGGCTTCAAGTTGCAGCTCACAGTTTCCATAGAAAGACACCCCCGGAGCCATCAGCAAAGGGGGACATGACTTTGGGATGGGGGAACCAATAACTCCTGCAGTTTTCTTCTTCGTGCAGTAGTTGTATAGATTTATACAGACTGGTTCAGCTTTAAGAATATATCTGTGTATATTCTGCTTTAGGAGTATATATCAGTGTATATTCAGCTTTAGGAGTATATATCTGTGTATATTCAGCTTTAGGAGTATATATCAGTGTATATTCAGCTTTAGTAGTATATATCTGTGTATATTCTGCTTTAGGAGTATATATCTGTGTATATTCAGCTTTAGTATATAGTGCTTAGTGTGTTACTGTAGGGAGGGAGGAGTTAGGAATAGATGTCACTTCCTGTTTCATCCATCTTCATCCTCTTTCTCATCACAAGATCTGGATGAAGCATTTCCCGCCCGCCCTCTTTTGTTTGCTTGTTTGAAAACTGTTTTTATTGAATACAATGTAATACAGAACACGAGAAAAATAAATGGCATAAAGACATACATTGTACAATTTTTTCTTTTGCTTTTTTCACATTTTCCTGTCTAATGTATTATTGTATCATTGCTTTGTTACTGTAATTGTGTATCTGGCTCTATATATTCAATTATGAGATGACTTTGATTAGTAATTGTTGGGCATTATCCTTCTAAGCCCAAGGGAAGGGCAGTCCTCCAGCCATGGTTCCCTAGAGGTTTCCTCCACAAGGGTTTTTTCCTCTCCTGAATAGAGATGATCGAGTAGGTATTCGATCGAATACTACAGTATTCGAAATACTCGTACTTGATCGAGTACCACTTGCTATTCGAATGGAAAAGTTTGATGCAGAACCAGCATTGATTGGCCGAATGCTATACAGTCGGCCAATCAACACTGGTTCTTCTCCTACCTTTAGAAGTCTTCTCCGTGCAGCTTCCCCGCGGCGTCTTCCTGCTCTGAATTCACTCTGCCAGGCATCGGGCCTGGGCAGAGCCGACTGCGCATGCCCGCTTGTAGTGCGGACATGCGCAGTCGGCTCTGCCCAGGCCCGATGCCTGGCAGAGTGAATTCAGAGCCGGAAGACGCCACGGGGACGCTGCATGGAGAAGACTTCTCAGAGGATCCAGCCCGACCCTCACTCGTGGACTTGGTAAGTATAATTTGATCGAACGTTGCTTACCCCTGAAACGGGCTACTCGAAACGAATATCGAATCTCGAACATTTTACTGTTCACTCATCTCTACTCCTGAGTGCGGTAGGATGGCTCTTTGTGAGTCGGGGGTTTGCCATTATTTCGTCAGTCGTGTGTAATAAAGTATTACGTGTCACATGGTCCATTGATAAACTGTCGCAGCTTTACTTTTGCGGTTGAGGAGTCAGGTGGAAGTTGCAGGCAAGTTATTGTGGACTTATTTTAACTAATAGAGGAGGTTAAACCTCATGGTGGTGAACAGGCTGAGCTTTAGAAATGGCCGGCCTGAAGGATGTCGTAATAGTAACGTCATCCAGGGGCGGGCACAGTGGTTAAGCACAGGGTCGTTGGTGCCCTTAAAGTGTACTGGCTCTGCTAGAATTGAAAGCTGGAGCGTGCTGCCCCCCTTTATTTATTTATTGTTGTCTGGCCGGATGCTGTATATCAGACAGCTGGGGATCTCACAGTATTTGTGAATCCCAATGGTCTAGCACTTCACCTGACTCCTTCTGTCATTATTTTACTTCAGTGAGTTTAATAAAGCTGTGGTCATTTTGACACCCAACATAAAGTGTTTTGTGCATTTATTCCAAAGTCAATATTTGCCGTAGTTTGGGTGGTTTTAGGAAGGAGTGAGGGACATCCCATATCCAAAAGTCATGGAATATATACTGTAGTTTTTTTCTTTCTTGTTTTGTTGCAGAATAAAAGCCTCAATTTTCTTCTTCTGTACCCATGTGAATGTCAGTCTTTACAGTTATTCTACCATTCTATTCATGAATTAATATGTACAGGCTGAGCAGTTAAGTTTATGTTAAAAGGAACAATCCCCAGGTTTAGGCTGCTGTATCCGTATACAACATTGACAGAGACGCAGGTTCCAGGACTTTGTCACTCGCTGAATGTTTTGTCATAAATTCAATATTAATCAGCTGCAGCAGAGGCCAAGTCCGGAGTACTCTCAATGATGTGTAGACGTTGTTCAGCCCTCAATATCCATCTCTCAGCCATCACCAATTGACTTCTTTCTCTTAAGACACTTCAGTGTTGTGGATTAAATGAATCAATCTTTTGGGCATACAGTGTTTTTACAGCAAAGTGATGCTTTTTTCCATCTTTTTAATTTCATTTGATAAAAAGTGGCTATGGCATGAGTGGACTGGGTGAAGAGGAGACATACCCTTTGCAGAAAACTGCTGAATTGCCTGAAACCCGAGGGACCCACTAAAAGTCAATGGGGTTCTTTAGGTGCTGTTGGATCCTGACATAGGACTGATTCAGCTCTCACTCTTTTGCCGCTCTGATGGTCCAGAGAAACAGAAAAAACTGTGGAAGTGCAAACAGTGTCTTATGACTAAGAAGAGTATTTCCCCCTAAAATAAAATAGACATCAGACTGAATAATATATTTGGTGCACCTTTAAACGCTTCTCCTATATTTTAACAATTTTTTAACAATTTCTCATTCTATACTATTTTACTATTTCTTTATAAATTCATGGTTTAATTGAAGTTGTAGTTACTAACGTGGAGTTCACTGGTTACGTCCGTATCAGCCTGCATTGCAACTAGGCCATGGCACCAGAAGGAGGTGAGTTGGTAATTCCTTTTACTTCAATAAGTGAAAAAAGTTCATGAAACCAGGAATATTCAACACATGAATGCAAGCCAGTGAACTGAGCTCACTCCTTAAAAGGGCTTTTATGGGCCAAAAATATTGATGACCTATCCTAAAGATAGATCATGAATATTCGACAGGCAGGGGTCTGACACCTGATACCCCATTCAATCAGCTGTTCTCAGCAGCTGATTGTTACGGTTCTCTGTGTATATATAAAATAATAATAAATACAACCAGAACCGCTAAGCCGCAGAGCACTGCGGCGAGGTCCACAGGCCCAGATGGGCAGGCGTTAGTCTTAATTATGCACCACCAGTTAAACTGCACTGGCAGTGATGTTGTGCAACACAAATGTGAACAGGCGGAAACAGAGTCTCCTCAGTTAAACAACACTGGGAGAGCGTGCTAAAGTATAGTAGTTCAGCAAGTGAAGCTTTGACAGGAGCCCCTGCTATACAGCAGGAGAACCAGGCCTTAGCCTGTGCTTCACTCTACTGCAAACACACAAGGCTGCCAGGAGTTAGCTTCACTCCTGGTCAGTCACAAAACAAACTCCTAACCTTCAGGGAGACACACAGCAATTGAGCTAGGAATGGGTAAACTGGTTTCAAAGGGCAGCACCAAGGAATTCTAGCTGGATCCCTACTCAGCTCCTAGATTTGACAGGAACCTGGCCCTAACCTCCTATCTCAACATATGTTTAAGCAAAGTGTGAGCACCAGGCGGGCGTCGGCTCACACTTTTTAAAGGCTAATCCCCGCCCAAAAGGGGCGGTGGCATAACATCACCGATCATGCTCAGTAAGGCCAAACTGGGACTTAGCCTCAGAGCGGAGCCAAAATGCCTGAGCATGCTCAGTAGGGAGAGAATGGCACTTAGCCTCTGAGCGGCTCCAAAATGCCTGAGCATGCTCAGTGGGCCGAAAACTGGACTTAGACTCCAGACATCCTATTGCACAACGCCGAGGGCGAGGTTTGGATTGGCCCGCAGGTGGCGCTGTGCGCCATGATGGAACCCTGCGAGACCCGATCCTAACACTGATTCACAGAGAATGGCACCCCCTTGACAAAGCCATTCTTGGAAAAAGGGTGTGCTGTGGGTAGACTATTTCGATCATGTCTAAAGGTATTTCTGCATCTTTCTTTGTATGTATTTTAGTGTTATTATGCAATCAGAAAATAGGATTTTTTGATATTTTATAAATTATTGATATTGGTTTATTTGGTAATATATGTAGTTCCCAATTTAAGTACAGTTTTGTTCTGAGTTTTATGTGTCTTTGGTCATCGAGGTGCTTTATAGGTTCATACTCAGAGAACAGAGCAGGAAGCAGTCAGCTCATTACTTTATGTAGTAGCTGCACCAAATAATCACAATTTAGCCTCTATTCAAGGTAATGGAAACATTAACCTACATTAACCTGGTCTGGTCACTACACAGACATCCGACCTCTCCGCTTCATTATTCATTCTCTGTGCATAAGCTGCTGAGAACAGTTGATCAATGGGGGGTGACAGATGATGAAGCCCCGCCGATCTGATAGTGATGACCTATCTTTGGGATAGGTCATCAATATTTTTAACCCAGAAAATCTCTTTCGGTTGTTTTTTTCATTCTTTTTTCTGTTATTGATGGCTTTAGACAATTTTATCTAACTTTATACTACCTATTGGAACGGCTCACTTTGCACCAAAATTTGTGTGCAATTTTGAGCCATTTTGGCACATCTTCAGCCACATTGTTAGGGAATAGCCAGATGATAATTCCCCAGAAGCTGCTGGCGAACCCTGGAGGAAGGGGCACAAGGGACAGTGATCCCTAAGCTGAAGCCCCCAACTGTCCCTTCCTATTGCCAGGCCCTATCTTACTTAATAGGCGGCAACTATGAAGAAGTTCCCTTCCTGTATAAGTGATACACAAAACACAGACAAGACGAACAACAACAAAGGGAGGTCAGCTAGCCAGGGTTCGGTAACAGTAGAGCGATGCAGTGCCAAATCGGAGTCCAAAAGAATAGTCAATAGGGAAGCCAGAGGTCAAGGAATAGAATACAAGTAAATAAACAGCAAGGGAAACCAGCAAGCACGAGTCAATAACAGGCACCAGTGTGAATGTGAGCAAAGACTAAATAGGGGAGGAAGAACCCGCCCTGAACCTGACAGGAAGGCAGGCTGTCAATCACAGGCAAGACAAAATCAAACCACTGAATGGATAGAGGCAACAAGGGCAGAAGACGGGTGTGGTGCAAATACAATCACAGAACTAGAGCTGTGTTCACACAGTGCAACTAAAAACTTTAAGCAAATTATCAGGGTGGCGCAGAGACCCGAACAGGCAGAGATGTTACACACATCTCCTCAAGTGAGGAGCAACGATAGAAGTCACTGATCAAACATTATGCAGTAAGCTCCTAAGCTCCCACTAGTGGTGGTTTCTGACAGACAGAATTTTGATATGTAACATGTAAAATTGAGTTCCAATCCCTACAGAAATATATAAAGATATTAATCATCACAAAATGTAGAAACTAAAAGTGACAAGATGACAGAGGAGATGAGCGATGTACATGAGAAAGGTGTATATGAAAAGTTCATTCCATTGGTCTCAAAGAGCTTTCATAGTCCACACTTTCATTATCACCCAACTTTCTCAGAAAAAACAATACACATAAGCTGTGAGAACCAATGTAAATGAGCTGTTTTAGTTGTTATTGTTTTTCTTCCTTATAGATTTAACTATGACTACCACTACCGAATTTGTCTGGCCTATCTTGTTCTACAGGGAAATACTGTTGAATGTTTTTGTAATTATTTTAAGTGTTCTATGGAACTGGCAATAGGACTTTAATAACATGACATTTAGAAAACTTTACAGACCTTATTCCCAACTTAGTCATTTTATAGCTTTTTTTTGAGAAACTATTTCGAGAGATGTTCATGCATTTCATGGCACAGTTTCGAGAGATCCTAATTGTAAGAAAAATACAAAGTTCTCATATAGCGCACATAGCACATTAGCTCATGACAACAGATAAAAACTATAGTTGAACAAATCCTAGTTAATATTGGTCAGTTTGTGCCTGATACCTAATTGAGAGCTTATATTTTTTTTCCACCACAATCCCCTGGGCACTGTTTCATCTTCAAAGCCTGAGCCAAGGAAATTCATGTCTTCAAGTTGTCTGCAGGCTGTTTTTTTTTTCCTCCAGTTTTCCATCTTGGCTCATTTGAACAATCCTATTAATCCCCAGTCAAGTGCATGCATGCAAAGCCTTGATGAAAGAAAGCAAATGTGTGTAATAAAGAGTAGTAGCTGGCCGTGTTAATGCAACTCTGCTGGGCTGAATTTCTAGCGCATTTCTTTAACCAGTTGAATTTTTAAGCTTAGTCAGACATCCCAGCGTTCTAGAACACCTCAGTATCAACTACGGTGGTATCAGTTAAACATGGATGTCAATCACTTGACTTATGTTGTTTTAAGGTGTCATTCACGAGGTGTCTTGTTGACGGCAATGTTCTTATTGACTTTTAGACTAGGCTTCTTCCACTGTTGGTTAGAAGAGACACTTATTACAAGTCTTGCTTAATGGTCTTCTTGTTATATATCCTTTAATGGGTTCATGTCAATGAAGAAATTACCCTGAGGTCTTAGTGGATAACTTTGAAGAAGACAACAGTCAACAAGTATTTTGCTCTGAAGTGACTTGTACAAACAGATTTAGCCTGTACTTCATCTGGTCTGACCGCTACCTTGTCAAGATTGTGAGGATCATCGTCAACCTTTCATAATTGTAGCACAAAGGATTATGAGTAAAATCCGGGGATTTCTTATGATTCATTGACCTGTAAGCTTTGTTCTGGTTATTTCTTAAGGATTAAGTCTTCGGGCTTAGGGTTTGGTCAATGTTTTCATTCCATGTCAAGAGTCGTATGTAATGCAACTGGGCTCATTGTAATGGATTATGAGGTTCTTCTGATGGTCTAAGTCTAGATAGAGCTTCCACATTGATCTCCATAAAAGTATTGCTACAGTGCCCATTGCAATGTGGATGTACTGGGAAATTCTGTCCTATCTGTAGGCAGGATGCAATAGAACAGGAGGAGGAGCTGAGAAGATTGATATATAATTTTGTTGGAAAACATCTAGTATAACCAATCATTTAGCCCTTGAAATCTGACCTCTTTCTATGCTGAGAAGTGAAGGAGGCAGTGGTTGTCCTATAAGTCATTGACAGTTATCTCTATGTGCACAGTCATAAAGGGGAGTCTGTCAATCATGGATAGGACCACCTCAGTGACTCATATAGAGAGCAGAGATTATAAAGGATAAATGATAAGTTAGACTGAATCTTGTCCCATAAAAACTTCTCAGCTCCTCCTGTTCTCTAACCCCTCATTCACATCTGCGTTGGTATTCCATTCGGGTACCCCCCCCCCCCAAACGGAATACAAAACGCATTTGCAAGTAGTGTGCAGTGAAAGCACATGGATACTCATAGACTATAATGGGGTCCATGTTCTTGCCGCCAGATCTCCACACAGAACATGCGGATAGGAAAGTAGTTCATAATCTACTTTCATGTCCGCATGCTCCATGCAGAGATCTTCTGGCAAGCACACGACCCCATTATAGTCTATGGGGTCCATGTGCTTTCACTGCACACCTGTTCCCGGACGGATTACCAAACGCAGATGTGAAAGGGGGGTAACAGACTGTGTACAGATTGGATTGCATTTTCCATGTTAAAGATTCCCTTTAGAACTGTTGGCTCCTTTTTGAACTGTGACATTTGTGCAGGTGATGCCATAATGTGTTACATAAAAACACAATCTTAACACAATCCGCCATTAACTTACAGCTATCACTCTGCTTCAGTGACTCCGAGTCTGCTTGTGCCACATACCAGGTTGATCCTACCCATACAAGAGGCAGTCAACCTATGTATCTGCATGTATCTACATAGGCTGACTTCCTGTATCCACTGCAGATTAATGCAAATTAATGCAATTTAATTAATATTTTACTTGATAAACCCCCTGTAGTTTCCAAAATGGGGGCATTTTTCTGTGGATTTCCCTTTACTGTCAATTCAGGGGCTCTGCCTTCTCTAGCATGGCATCTTAAAATCAAACTGAAAAAACTAAATAGCGCACAAACAATAGTGACATTGTTGAATGTCATACATGTGAACATAAACTGCTGTTAGAACACACAGCAGGGTGCAGATGTAAAGCAGCGCTATGTGGCTTTTGGATTTAGATTTTTTGGTTTCTGGAAACCATATCATATGTGCAGAGTCCCTATAATGGTCCCTACTAGAGATGAGCGAACGGCATTCGATCGAGTACACGTTCGATCGGATATCAGGCTGTTCGAGATGTTCGATACGAGTCGAACACCAGGTGGCAAACTCATTAAAAATATTCAATTCCCCTCCCACCTTCCCTACGACAACGTAGGTATTGAAAAAAAATCAGAAAGAGTAATTGGCTGGCTAAATCAGGTGACCTCCAATTTATACGAACAGTGGATTTAATATCCGGTTCATATGAGACTGTGAACTATGTGACTGTGAGACAGGGTTAGATGTACTGGCAGGGTTAGAGTTGATTAGCCGAATGCTGTACTCTGTATGGCATTCGGCCAATCAACGCTGGTCAATGCATTCCTATGGGAAAACGTCAGCTCACGCATATCGCAAGCTGACAGGAATCCCGACCAGATAGAGCCCCAAAGAGCTGAGTGAGTAACATTCCCACCTAAATAAAGGTAATCCCTAGCTAACCCTGCCAGTACATCTATCCCTGTCTCACAGTCACATAGTTCACAGTCTCATATGAACCGGATATTAAATCCATTGTTCATATATTATTTATTTATTTATTTATTATGCTTACTTATATAGCGCCATCATATTCCGCAGTGCTTTACTGACATTGACAGTCACTGTCCCATATTGGGCTCACAATCTAAATTCCCTATCAGTATGTCTTTGATGTGTGGGAGGAAACCCACGCAAACACAGGGAGAACATACAAACTCCTTGCAGATGTTGTCCTGGGCGGGATTTGAACCCAGGACTCCAGCGCTCCAAGGCTGCAGTGCTAACCACTGAGCCACCGTGCTGCCCCAAATTGCCGTATAAATTGGAGGTCACCTGATTTAGCCAGCCAATTACTTTTTTCAATTTTTTTTCGATGCCTCTGTTGTCGTAGTTCCTGTCCCACCTCTCCTGCGCCGTTATTGGTGCAAAAAAAGTGCCAGGGAAGGTGGGAGGGGAATCGAATTTTTAGTGACTTTGCCACCTGGTGTTCGACTCGAATCAAACATCTCGAACAGCCTGATATCCGATCGAACATGTACTCTACTAGTGAATGCTCGCCATGGTC
The DNA here is from genome assembly GCF_031893055.1 of Leptodactylus fuscus. Lineage (NCBI taxonomy): Eukaryota > Metazoa > Chordata > Amphibia > Anura > Leptodactylidae > Leptodactylus > Leptodactylus fuscus. Next base: position 96,315,604 of record NC_134271.1, read on the forward strand.
ATGTGAATGATGAAGGAATCGCTCTCATACAATCCAGACTGCAAATGGTGGGCAACTGATCAGCTGCAGTGGAATGGCGTAACATTTACAAGGTAAGTATAGGTTGAATCTTTATTTTATAGGATTTCCTGCTCTAAAGTGAGGTTGAATAAACCAATTCACATCAACCCAGATTGGATCTGAATTTCCCTGTTTTGGCCTCAGGTTGATGTCATGTGTCCAAGATTTACAACCGAGGCCTGTGATTGGGGCTCAGTATTCATGTGTGGTGCACTGACCTCATGGCACTGTCAAAGCATTGTGCCATCAACACACTCCACTTGACCACTGAAGCGAATCACACACCACCCCAGGGAACGTGACATCACACAGAGGCTGAAATAGGACATTGGGGAAGCACAGTGGAGGAGAGGCAAGGTGAGCATAAATTTGTATATGTGTACTCACCTTCCCTGGGCCTCTACGTATTATACTCTGAGGTCAGAAGATTATGATAATAGCATATCTAATTTATCATTTATTTGTATAAAGAATAAACAGTAGCATAACTATAAGGAGTGCAGTATTTTGTGTTTCAGAAGGACCAAAGACACCTTAGCTACATAAGGACATCTGATACACTGTATGGCTAGGAGCTTTTGGGGGCATTCAGATAGAGGTTTCATGTCCATAGATATTATCAGTGGTAACCACCAAAGGGCTAAATGTCGGCCTACTAGCTCATGTATATGGCAGTAGGAAGTGTATATTGATGTGGATGGTCATTCCCATCCACATAGTTTACTTAGATCCAGCTGTGAAGTGTGGCCAAAGGGAAACTAAAGCTAAAAATATAGAGGCTACAGGCCTGAAACTTCAATATTTTCTACGCAAAGTACTAAGGCAGTGAAAAAAGTGTTCACAATGATATTTTAATCCATATTGATAGATAAATATGTAGATGATAGATAAATTCGGAATCCATTAAAACTACCCAGAAATCCCATAACGGTGCTAGTTGCATCATAAAAAATCCACTTGATTTAATGTGATTATTTGTGTTCATTTTAATTTTATGTCATTAATTATTCTTCTTGTTTTATTGAGATATTATTCTGCAGAATCCTAATGATGTTCCTTTGACCGTTACCTGTGGAGTCTTAAAACCAGCGACAGCCACAGCACTGAAAAATTGTTCACTCTTCACAGGTCAACCAAGCATGGCAGACAAATGGGCTTGCATAAAAGTGATTTACTTGAGGCGACTATTGCTATTGACAGACGGTGATGGGGCGAGATTTATTACAGGGCTGTAGTTTCATTGATAACGTCAGAATTAATACAAGCCAATGCTGATTTTATTTCACATTGCTTATGTAACACCAACATACTATTATCAGTCAACACTCCACTGTTATATCACTGCTAAGAATAATACAGAAATAAATAAAATAGTGCAGAATTATATTATATACAATATTATTGTGATAAAAATACACTTTGTCTCACACACTCAAGATTTTTTGTGCTTTAATATAAAAATGTCAATAAGATTGCCCAGTCTGTTTGTACAGTATGTACCCTGTTTTCCAGAGCTATTATTTACTGAATGGGGGGTGGGGGCCTTATGTTCCCTCAAGACCACATTTTTCTAAATATGTAATTGTAAAAATCAGGGGATGATGCCATTGTCTTTACCGCCTTCATCACAAATATAAACTTGTCCAAGCACTATACACAGTCTTTGCAGCCTCACACTCATGGCCTGTACAAGTTGCAAGTTGTAGAGAGCCACTTCATTGCACCCATTCACTTCTGTGAAGCCTCACTGTACACTCATATGCCTTTAAAAAGGCTATTCAGGTGCTGCTATTAGTGTGTAATTACCTTGGTAATCGATATGTAAATTAGCTGGATGTGCACGGTGGGTGTGTCGTGCATCCTTTAGCATCATAGCTTCTGCACGCCCACCGTTGCCTCCAAGTCCCCCCTTCTCCTGCTTATTCACATCGGTTTCTATTAAAAGCCATTGAAAGCACTCGCGTGCGCAGTAGCGCTCCCTCCGGCGTGCTACTGCGCACGCTCCAGCGCCATTCTCTGATAGAGACCATTACGAGCTGGAACATGCACAGTAGCACGCTGGGAGGGAGCGCTACTTTGCACGTGCGTGCTTTCAATAGCTTTTAATAGAAACCGACGTGAATAAGCAGGCGAAGGGGGGGCTTGGAGGCAGCATTGGGAGTGCAGAAGCTATGATGCTCAAGTGCACGATCCAGCCAATTTACATATAGATTACCAAATGAATATAAAAAAATGGGGGTGGTCTTTTTGCACACTAATAGCAGCACCTGAATAGCCTTTTTAAAGGTTATTCAGGAATATCCTTATATCATAACCCGTAAATCTGCTGATAGAGCCCCTTTAAAAAGCAGTTGCCCACGGAAACCCACAGACCTAGAGGTGCAACAGTAATGAGGCGAGGTGAGGCGGCTGCCTCAGGTGGCACTTTCAGAGGGGCGGCAATTTTACCATTTTTTTATACTTTTTTTTTTTCTAAACTAGCACAAGACAGGCTATAAAAACAAAACTGAGCAACCTGTCCTGGGCTGGCTTAGACCTCTGTGTCTCAGTGCAGGCAGTGATGCTGACATCATCGTGCCCCCTGTGCTGCGATGCAGACGTCTTATGCACGGCTGGGTGAAGAAAAAGAGGAGGCGGCCGCGCTGCATTTCCATCTTGGGATAGCAGGTAGGTGAGGATACTTTTTTTTGTTTGTTTTTTTAATAGGCTGTTACCTATTTCCTTACCTATCCCCAATTCTGCTCATTCCCCTTCTGCTATGGGACAGCTGTGTACAAGCTCGGGCCCGTGAACCCCAACAACTACCACTATTATACTTTGGGATCTTTTCAGACATCTGAGTATAATAATTTGGAGACTCAGGAGAGGTGAAGAAACATAATAAACACTGTTACTCACCTGTCCTGGATCCGATGTTACTCCTAGCAGGCTTCGGGTCTTTATGGTAATGTCCCAGGCGTCACGTGGATGTCTTTCGATTGTCTCCGTCAGGCAGCACAGAGGCTAGGTTCACCACTGCACAGACCCCATAGACTATAATGGGGTCCACCAGGTTTTCATCAGGTTTCCATCTGAAAAATTTGGAGAAAAAAGTCCTGCTTGCAACCAACTAGATTTTTATTTTTCATTTTACCTAGTAAAAGAAAGATTGATTCTAATAAGGTCCAGTAACAGGAATACTTTGTATCATTTTTCATAAGAATATTGTTGGATATTAAAGAAAATAGCCTGCTACTTTGTTCAGAATTAGCACCTCCCTTCTCTACTGGATGTGACTAGTATTGCAACTTTTATAACTTACTTGAATGATGATGAGCTGCAGTACTAGACAATACCAGAAATTGGCTATGCATAAGAAAGAAGCTTTTTCTTAAAGAAAAAACAGATCCTATTGTCTATTCCTGGACAATCCCTTTAAGTCTGACACACATATACAGCCATGGAATCTCAATTTGCTTTTGCTCACTAAAGCAAGGTGGGAAGTTTCTATCTTCATTTCAATGTGGAGAAAAACTTAATACAAGCAACAAATCAGCTTGTTGTTCTTAAAGGAAAGGCTTGAGAGGAACTGCAGCTTTCAGCTGGAAGGAGATACTAATGTTGACAGGGGGGCAAACTGAGACCATACCATTTATTATGTTGGAGATGGTTGATTTCCCAGGTTAACAAGAAAATTAAAGATATATGAAGGTAAGGCAAAGGTTAGAGATCAGGATCTTTCTTGATGATCAATTTAGGTTATTACAGCAGCGCAGCTGAAATTGTGACTGGCTTCAGATTGGACATATTAGCGGTGAATATGTTATTCTGACAAAACCATACCTGGGAGACAAGCAAGAATGACTCTCTGTCAAAGCTAAGAATTCAAGAATTATTCTAGTTGACCATTACCTTACCTGACTCAGAAGGATAAGAATCTTGTATACAGTACCGTACAGCATGTTAAAAAAAATCCAGTGATGCCAATGCAGTTCATATACAGTAGTTCACATATTTCTATAAATATAAGACCCTTTAAACACACAAATAAAAATACACTTGCAGGTATAAGATACCCTGATGTGGGAATTATTGGCCATATCGTCAGTCAACTTCAGTGGATACTCAAATGGAAAATATTGACCAAAAATCAGATTTTGTTATCAAGAAAGTCTCATTCTCGTGCAGGGTCAAAGTTTGCAACAGGGCTCACAAGACTTTAGTTACGCCACTGTTCACATGGTAAGTATAATTGGAATCAGGGGCGTAACTAACTACCGTAGAGGCAGCAGAGGCAGCTGCCACAGGGCCTGGGCCATTAGGGGGCCCGGTGACAGCCGCTACCGCTGCTTTTTTTTTTAATTCAATAGGCCGTTACGGGCCCTATTCACTTGCCGATCCTGGCTGGGCCTGGGTCTGAAAAGACCCCAGAGTATAATAATTGTTTATGGGTGTCCACTATGGGGTATAATACTGTGTACAGGGGACACTATTGGGGATGATACTATGTGCAGGGGCTAGTAAGGGACATAATACTGTGTGCAGGAGCTACTATGGGGGATAATACTGTGTGCAGGGGCCACTATGGGGCATCATCCCATGTGCAGGGGCCACTATGGGGGATAATACTGTGTGCAGGGGCCACTATGGGGCATCATCCCATGTGCAGGGGCCACTATGGCGCATAATACTGTGTGCAGGGGCCACTATGGGGGATAATACTGTGTGCAGGGGACACTATGGGGGATAATACTGTGTGCAGGGGACACTATGGGGGATAATAATGTGTGCAGGGGACACTATGGGGGATAATACTGTGTGCAGGGGCCACTATGGGGCATAATACTGTGCACAGGGGCCACTATGGGGGATAATACTGTGTGCAGGGGCCACTATGGGGCATAATACTAAGTGCAGGGGCCACTATGGGGGATAATACTGTGTGCAGGGGCCACTATGGGGCATCATCCCATGTGCAGGGGCCACTATGGGGGATAATACTGTGTGCAGGGGCCACTATGGGGCATCATCCCATGTGCAGGGGCCACTATGGCGCATAATACTGTGTGCAGGGGACACTATGGGGGATAATACTGTGTGCAGGGGACACTATGGGGGATAATAATGTGTGCAGGGGCCACTATGGGGCATAATACTAAGTGCAGGGGCCACTATGGGGGATAATACTGTGTGCAGAGGACACTATGGGACATAATACTGTGTGCAGGGGACACTATTGGGGATAATACTGTGTGCAGGGCCCACTATGGGGGATAATACTGTGTGCAGGGGCCACTAATGGACATAATACTGTGTGCAGGGGCCACTATGGGTCATAATACTGTGTGCAGGGCTTACTAAGGGACATAATAGAGTGCGGAGGAGGGGGTCGGTCGAGGTCTTCGACGTCGGTGTCAGTTGGGGGAAAGGGGGCCCCATGTCAAAAGTTCGCCACGGGGCCCCGTCATTCCTAGTTACTGGGAAAATGGACAAAACAACGACATTTGTATTTTCACTATTGACTCCCATTGTTCTAAAAACAGATGTATAACAGACTTTAAGAAAGCGTCAAGTGAATGGGGCCTGACTATTCTGGCTTCCGGCACTAAGATAGGTGGTTACACTTTTATCTATTCGGTTTAAACCTAAAGAAGTAAACCTTTTCCTAGTCAATGTATTTTATTGTCCATTAAAATGTCATCAGTTTCCATACTTGGGAAGAAAATGGGGTCAACTACCATATGTTTCCCTAAGAACCCAACAGAGACAATACATTATTATAGGAAAACTGAACAAAGTAATCGTAGTACAAAAGTTCAGCCATGAAGCCTGCACATGGACAGTCCAACATGGAGACACCAAACTGAATACACATTTCTACAATATCCCCTTTTTCCCTGCTCCATGGCACTAGGTCACAATAATGAGGTTGACCGTATACTTTCTAAACATTACATTCTTCTGTGTCATTTTTATTGTTCCTGTGTAAAAATAGCTGGATAAATATATATCTCCTACCCAGTCTGTGTGTTAGAGCCAGTCGTGCATTCACTAGGGCTGAGATATGAGTATTACCAAGAAGTGTATACATTGATACAGGTCTGTGAACCACTGGATTTCAAGGAAACACCATGGGACCAACTCTTTTCTTCTAGTTGCTATTATTTATCTTATTTGTTGTCCTCCTTTCATTTTTTTCTCACCTTTTATGTTTACTCCCTCCATCTTGCTGCCCTTTATTGACATAATCCTGTCCATGTTGTCTAATCTCACCGATATGTTGAACATGTTTTACTCTGTGTTCCCTAATTGACTGCTTTATAGCTTTGCTTCCAATTTTTTTCTACCCTTTTGTGTCTGCCGTACTTCCCAATTAATATATATTTGCTTTTACAGTAAATATTTATTATTTTTAGCAGTGTATTGCACTAGTAAAATATTTTTAAATTACGTTCTATTTATTTATTCAATTTTTTCCTTTAATCTTTTACAGTTTCCAATGGATTTGGGGAAAAACAATGAAATAGTTTTTTTTATTATTATAAAATAATGTTGGTCTGAACACACATAAACCTAAATTTACAGAAATATTCAAGAATATTAGAATATTGAAACTCTTAAGTCATGTTTATTAGTTTGGTCATTTTTAAGAAGGGGAGGTAAATACTTAAACACTGAGGTTTCTGTACTAGTTTTGATGAAAGGCTTAAGCTTTGTGTGGCTAACTCTATTATGGAAACAGTCACCTAACTGCCATGATTGACATCTCATTAGTTTCAGGCCGGGGCCCCACGGGCCAGAAACGGCGCGATTCGCCCACGGTGAAAACACTGCAGGAAAAATTGCGGCGTTATACAGTGATTGCAAAGTGGATGGAATTCATGCGAATTCCATCCCCACTTTGCAGAAAAAAATTGCAGCGTGTCAGCGCTGTGATTTCCAAAGCCGTCGCGGTTTTGAAAATTGCAGCATGTCAATTATATCTACGGAAATCCTGGCGGCTTCCCCATAGATATAATTGTAACAGAAAGTCCTTGAAGGAAAACTCCATGAACTTTCTGTTCAAAGCGCTGTGGGAAGAACCGCGATGCATTCACACCGCAGTTGTTCCAGCAGCACTTTAGCTCTGTGTTTACGGCCCGTTGTTACGGTTCCTTGTAAATATCTAAAAATAATATATTAAACGACAGAAACGCTAGTTTGCAAGACACTGCGGCAAGGTACACAGGCCCAGATGGGCGGCTGTATGTCTGAACAGCGCACTACCAGTTAAACTGCACTGGCAGTGATGTGGCGCGGCACTCAATGTGAACAAGGTGCAACCAAACCTTGCCAGTTAACCTCACTGGAAAGAAGCACCTGTATACAGCTGACACAGCAAGGCTGCCAAGAGTTAACCCTCATCCCTGGTCAGCAACAAAACATGCTCCTGCCACAGCTAGGAGTACAAAGGGAATAGACAGTTCAATAGGCTAACTAAGAGACCAAACCTGCTGGCAGCGCCACAGGCTAAACAGAGACCACTGCTCCAAGCCCTAATGTAGTGCTGCCAGTTCAAGAATTTACAGATCATTACTAACAGTGCAGATAGAGGCTGAGGTATCCCCACACAGTGGCCTAATCTGACAACCTGCCTGACTACTGGAACCCAGCCCTGAACTACTGTCATTAACAAATTCCCAGTGAAAGTGTGAGCACTCGGCGGGCGTTGGATCACACTATATAAAGGGAAGGCCCCGCCCAGCAGGGGCGGTAGCCATGACCTCACCAGTCATGCTCAGTATGGCCAAAATGGGACTTCGCCTCTGAGTGGCTCCAAAATGTCCGAGCACGCTCAGTAGGGGGAAAACTGAACTTAGACTCCAGTCGCCTCACTGCATGAGGCCGTGGGCGGGAGTCGGACTGCCCCGCAGGTGGCGCTGTGCGCCGGGACGGATACCTGCGAGACCCGATCCTAACACCCGTGGGGCCTTAGCCTTAGTTAGGGTTCACACTACCGTTGGACTCTGTTATGAAGGTGTCCGCAGACTTCAATGTTAAAAAAATAACGGACACTTGCTGTGGTTTTTTTCAAACGGACAGAAGACTCCTGCATGTAGGATTTTTTTGTTCACTTGAAAAAATAGACATGGGTGTAAATGGACACAAACGGACACAAGATAAAATCCCATTGAAATGAATGGTAATTTCAGATGGACCAGCTAGTGTCCATTGCTAAAATCTTGTAACAGACAATAGTCACGGACACTGCTGACGGAGTCCAATGGTAGTGTGAACGCCACCTTATATTTGGAGAAATCACTAAAAAAAGTTGGTTATATAACCATTATATTATAACCATTATATAAAAAAACAAAAGAAGATTAATTCTCCATTTTGTATTTTCCAATTTTGTCAGGTCAGCTGGAAAGTACCAGGACCTCTTTACCGGTCTTTAAATCCTGTCAGTGCAATAATATTTTCTTTGCAATTTATTAAAATTAATTTAAATTATAATAATAAAATATAAGTAAATAATATAAATAAATAGTATATAAGTAAATAATCTTTAGGAGTTCAGAGGGTCATGATTTCTACATCCTTCCCAGTCAATGAAGAGTGGCACACATATATATCAACAGAAATTTTTAATGTATGTAGTACCCTTGCATTGAAGGACTATGCTTTTTTTTTTTTTTTCTTGGGAGGAATATGCAAATCTGTCTCCCAAGATGTAAATAGGGAGACAGTGCCTCTGTTATGCTGCCCTCTATAGGAAGCACCCTGAACATCATGTCCGACTTTCCCAGAAGCCTTTACTGCATAATGTGGGATTTTCACCAAATCAGTTTCTCAGCTACGGACGGCCGTTTCAGTCTGATTGGACCTCGTCAGTGCAGTGTAGAGAGAACTGACTTTGTAGAAGTGAGAGGCTGAGAGACCAAATTATGGGGATAATGTCACTCCTTACCATGCTTTCACTGCTCACCGCTTGCCAATGCTTTCGGTACTCTGTTCGGGGGGTCCCCATGTGGACTCCCCAAACGGATTACTGAACGCAGATGTGAACCAGGCCTCATATCTGAGCTATAAAAGCATTATTGAATCTTACAATTTAGAAAAATTTAATTGTCCTGAAAAAAATATATAGTATTTTTCATGTTGAAGGCCTGACTACTGTCCATAAACTAAACAAATGTTTGTAAAGGACGATTATTTAATTTTTATTTTTGATCTTTTCTCAGGTTTTTTTTTTTTTTTCCATTGGAGCTTTTATTACCATTACATTGTGTCCGCCTATTTACTAAGACAACATTTCCGCAACGTACAGTATACACAGACAACGCTCAAGGTAAAAAAAAAAAAAAAAAAAAAAGCTTTATGCCGTTCATTCTTACTTTTTGGCACTGGGGTGGATGTAATAATTCTCATGCATTATTGATAGGCCCAAAAGCCTGCCAAGCTAGGCTGCTTTTTGTGACAGACAAAGGAGGGTACAAGGATGGCATCTCTGACTGCTCGGGGCCTTGCTTTCATTAGGAACATTTTCTGCCTGTTCTCCAAGGGCACTCTCTGTCAGAGGCTGCCACACAGTTAAAAAAAATGCCGCTTTGAAGCCCACTGAATAGAAATAAAATGAATCAGCGTTCAGGTGTTCGTACAACCTGATTACAAAGGCCCAATTCAGCTGTGTCCTTCACACCTTTTCACTCGTCCCCGTATAATCACGACACATCTCTGCCTTTTACTCTCCTCGTCCCTTTATTTCCAAATGCTCACAGGTCCTCTAGGAAGACACAAGCACTTACAGTTGTTGAGTGATTAAATATTTATAATCGGAGAAATGAGTGAGGTACTGAATAATAAATGCTAAGGTTGAGGCAGCTTTGGATAATTTCTACACATTTTTTCATCCCCAACCTCTTTGATTTTTGAAGCAAAATCCTTTTAATTAACAAAAAAACTTTTTTTTTCCCTTACTTTTCACATCAGTGACAGTTGATGATCCTTTATCAATGTTTTCTTGGCGAACCTTCACCTTGCTATTGCTCAAAAATCTGTCATTAAAATGGCAAAGGAGTGCAGAGCAGCGGTGTTTGTGGTGGCTTTAAACATCCCTTATACTACAACATTGATAAAAATAACTCCCGTAATTTAGCTGGGAAGGGTAGACCGCCGTGATCCTTCTACAGAAAGGATCACTGTTGTTTTTTTCTTATCCTAGAAGGTATCATTGTTAAATATAACACGTCAATGTGTTACTGGAGTTGAATGGATAGACAAGAAACTTGAACTAAAGAAGACTATGGTTAAGATTAAAAAGGCTGGAGGGCAAGGCTGAAGAAGGAAAGTCAAAAATAGAAAGGCTACTTAGAAGATAATATGGAGTATCAGCTGAAGTGTCTAGCAAATTAATGTTGACTAATATGGACATTAGCCTAGACAGAGTCCATAGAGATTAATCTTGTTATACACAGCATACTGTACAGTACAACCATCTTTTGGCAAACTTCTTTGACCACTTTGGACAATCTCTACTTGTTAGATGAATCCCTTAACCACAAGATGATCACAAATTGTTCCTCTGCTCAATTTTTCAGCGATCAGCTGAAATCTGTATAGAAACCAAGCCATGAATGTTCAAGTGTCCTGCAGTGCCCCTACAGGGATTATAAAAATTACATACCCAATATAAGATATATAATATTAACACTGCCCAATCTGATGAGAGGACCCTTCTTTAGTAACTCAGAATTTCCTTCTAGGGTATAAGAAAATGGGTTTCCTAGGAGGTGCTATAGCAATGGTCTCCACCTTGATGTTCCAGTTGTTGGAGACCACTGAGCTGTAGGTTACAGATGCAGCATTTTGTCATTTGAATTCCTTATGTTTCTAGGTTTGAGGTCCTCCAGATCTCTGATGTTGGTGAGAAACCTATAGCAATGTCCAGCCTAAGATGGAGTGTTGGTTATTACAAGAAATATGCCCTGAAAATGTGTTGAGGCAGCCATAAACATATCAATAATTCTCTTACTATAAGCAATAAATATTAATAAAAACTAGGGGTCAGTTCCACTGATAGACATTCAATTGGCCCAAACAAGAGTATTGATTATAAATAGAGATGAGCCCCTCAATATTCGACTATTCAAACAAATATCGAACCCCATTATAGTCTATGGGGAAAAAATGCTCGTTTCAGGGGATCCCACTCTTTGACTCAGGAGAGTCACCAAGTCCACTATGACACCCCAGGAAATGATGCCAACACCCTAGAATGCAACTGGGACAGCAGGGGAAGCATGCCTGGGGGCATATAGCATGCCCAAGTCACTGTATTACGTCAGGATCCCTGTCAGCTTGCAATATGCGCAAGCTGAATTTTTCCCATAGGAATGCATTGACCAGCGTTGATTGGCCGATTACACCATTCGGCCAATCAACGTTGGTTCTGCTGGAGGCTCATCTGTGAGGAGGCAGAGTCTAAGATAAGACCAGAATGGAGACTATTGTGGACGATCTTAGACTCCGCCTCCTCCGGCAGAACCAGCATTGATTGGCCAAATGCTGTACTCTGTATGGCATTCGGCCAATCAACGCTGGTCAATGCATTCCTATGCCGAGATGTAGCAGTGCTGGCCGTGCGCTCAGCTTGTCTACTCCGGAAGATGCAGCCAAGCTGAGCGCACGGCCAGCACTGCTACACCGGAGATGAAGCAGAGCTGGCCGTGCACTCAGCTTGTCTACTCCGGAAGATGCAGCCAAGCTGAGTGCATATCCAGCACTGCTACACCAGAGAACCGCTGAACCCTGCTGCACACTCAGCTCTGCTGCATCAGAGATGCGCTGAACCCTGCTGCACACTCAGCTCTGCTGCATCAGAGATGTAGCAGAGCTGAGTGTATGCTGAACCCTGCTGCACACTCAGCTCTGCTGAGATGCAGCAGAGCTGAGTGTGCAGCAGGGTCGGCGCACACTGAGCTCTGTTACATCTCTAATGCAGCAGCCTGAGTGTGCTGCAGGGTTCAGCGTATCTCTGATGCAGCAGAGCTGAGTGTTCAGCAGGGTTCAGCGGTTCTCTGGTGTAGCAGCGGTTCTCCGGTGTAGCAGTGCTGGACATGCGCTCAGCTTGGTTGCATCTCCATTGTAGCCAAGCTGAGTGCACAGCCAGCTCTGCTTCATCTGCGGTGTAGCAGTGCTGGCCGTGCACTCAGCTCGGCTGCATCTTCTGGAGTAGACGAGCTGAGCGCACGGCCAGCACTGCTACATCTCGGTATAGGAATGCATTGACCAGTGTTGATTGCCCGAATGCCATACAGAGTACAGCATTCGGCCAATTAACGCTGGTTCTGCCGGAGGAGGCGGAGTCTAAGATCGTCCACAGTAGTCTCCATTCTGGTCCGATCTTAGACTCTGCCTCCTCACAGACGAGCCTCCGGCAGAACCAACATTGATTGGCCGAATGGTGTACTCGGCCAATCAACGCTGGTCAATGCATTCCTACGGGGAAAAGAAATATTTCCATTTTAAGCATCTATGAAAAAAAAAAGAATGGTTTGGCACTTTTGATCTTGTTCTCCCTACTATGGCATTCACCATATAGGAAAATATTTTTTTAGGTTTGTAGACTGGGTGTTTTCGAACACAGGGATACCTTATGTGTTTTACCGTCATTTTTAATTTTTATATGTAATCAAGGGAAGGGAGGTTATTTTAACTCTTACTTTTTTTTTTTTTTTGTTTTACTTTTTTTTATTACATTTATTAGACTTCCTAGGGGGACTTGAACCCCAGGGGGTCTAATCACTGCAATAGTAATATATCATAATTTGTATGACAGGCTGCATAGAGCAGCCTATCACACATATGAATGTCAGACCAGCCTGGGTGCCTTCAATAGGCTCCTGGCTGTCATGTAACGGAACAACAGCCTGTATCCTGTTTTGGGTGCCAGCGATCCATGCCAAAATGGCAGCCCCCTTGGTTAACTTTGACTGAGGTGCTAGGGTCTCTACTGTATAATAATAATATAATATTCAGCTTCTAAGCAACAGCCATATTTAAATACCTGCCATACCCCATATTATTATGGCAGATGTCGGGAATCCTAAAAACACTTTTCATGATTGAATAGTACATTCGAATGTAATAAACTTTGTGATAGAGCTGTTTTCTTCTACACTTATTAGGCTCCTCTCCTGATCCTTATTTTCACTTCGACTGTTTCTTTATATAGAACCTTTGTATGCAGCTCTCACACAGAACTCTATGGAGAGGGGAGAGGGGAACGGGGCTCTTAATTGATTTATTGCTTCATTATGTGCAGTGGTTGGGTCTTATCTTGAAGATACAACTGTCTGAGAAGGATTCAATTACTCACACTGTAGCAGGTACAGATGATAGTTTGCCTTTTTCAGAATCCTCCTCCCCATACCCTCTCCATAGACTAATATGTGAAAAGTAATTTAACTTGATAAATAAAGGGGAAATATATTTTGTAAATAAAGTATAGTACAACATTTCTTATATTCTGCTGTACTAATGGTATATGAAGATTTGTTTCACACTTGCATGTATGCTTTAAATATAGTCCATAATCGTCCAACTGTCCAACATCATGGGACACAAAAACAGACTTGTGTAAGATTAATGCACGTTTAGCTTTTGTAGCTGAATAATATGATGTTTAATAACATTACATATTGTAGCTGTAGTAAAAATGATCACAGATATTACAAAAAAAAAAAAAATACAAGAAAAAAACCCACACTTTTAGGTTTTGGTCATGTAGCAAATTTCACCTGTTTTACAATTGGCCATACTGTCCAAGAGTTTACATTTCCAGGATAGTATATTTACACCTATCAATCAGATACCATCAGGTTACGCCAGTCAATGGTAACAAGACATCACCATGAAAACATGTCACTAAGTGGTGCGAAGATGCTGTGCAGGAGCCTTAGCTTCAAAATTCTTCTGACGAAATGACTCATATGAAGGTCACAGGTGAACTTCATGGGAACCATGTGCAGCTGTATGGATTTCCTGTTGCTCATCACGTTGTTAGATTGTGGCTTTCCTCAATAACAGCAGACACAAAAAATTTCAGGTAGATATACTGTATACAAGTTGGTTCAGCCGATTATATGGTTCAACAATGGTGAGCTTTTACAAACCTCTACTGTTACGCTTTATATATTTAATTTCAGCTTTTCTGACCCCATAGTTGTAGCTGTCCAGATGACATTAAAAATATTTCATATAGGGAATGCTGGTGATTCTGATAGATAACAGCCTTGTGTTCTGGAATTTGGAAGAGATTTGCATTTTCCCCATATACTATAAGCCAGTCTGACAGGTTCACCTTGAAAGTAGAAAATTATTCCTTATTATATTATTTTATTATCAATAGAAATCCTACATATACCTACAATACATGGAAAAAGAATATTAACTTTTTCTTAAACCTACCAATAATAGTTCCAATGAATTCGATGCTGAATACCTCTCTTCCAAGTTCCCTAAGAGCACAAAGATGTAAACGATATGGTTCAATTCAAGCGCAGTCTTTTGTTTTTCAAATTTCATTTAATTCTATAGGAATATAAGTTTCATAAACGCTAGTAAAAGTCACTGGTGTTACTATAGTACTTATATTAGGAAAGTAAAGGACCCTGAACTAGGCGCTGTCGTTTCTACATATTTTCCGTGAATAGTGAATAGTACAGGCAATTATAAGAAACTTTGTAATGTATGCTATTAGAGAGGAATGCCTTTTGTGCTCTTAAGGGGTATTATATCTTATTAACCAGAGACGGTAAATGGGTAAGGAATATGCAAATAAGACCTCCTTTGTGGAAAAGAGGAACTTATACTAGCGCCACCTTTTGGAAGGTAGTTCCCTATAGGTTAAAGGGGTTGTCCCATCTCAAAGATCCAATCTATACTGGTAGCTTATGTAAGAAATTCTGCTTTTTTTGCCTTCTATGTGACCTTATTCCTCCCATAGTTTACACTGCATTACCATAACCAGGACCTGGAAGATAGGACAAGTGACATCACTTAGTGCCAGCAGGACAATCCATTCAGCTAATTGCACTTTGCTGGTAAAGCCTAGTCTGTTATCTCTCTATGTAAACCCACAGATAACATTGAGTCTGTTCTGTACAAGCATCTGTATATTATCTGATCTGCAGAAGGATTATGTGTCCAGCAGGGGAGGGGCGAGAGAGGAGAAATACAGGAATTGAGAAGCAGACACTGCAGGCAGAGGGCTTATACACTGCGATGGGAAAACCCCTTTAATGCATGGCTTTAAAAAAAAGAAAAAACTAATAGCATAATCTGGTAATAATTGCCAAAGCAGAATAATTCCTGTTTTGTTACTCCCTCTCCTTAGGTTATATATATTTCCAATCTGAATATTACAGCTCTCTGTCTTGAGATTCACATGAGTCAGATTATACAGCTATGGAAGTCTATACAGAGGAGAGTGGAGAAGTGAGCAAGAAGTGCAGGAAACTACAGAAGAAAGATGCGGAATAGAAGCCTTTTATCACATCCAAAACACTTTCCTCACATCAGTGCAGGTCAGTACTTCTCTATATATGTCTTGTATGGTCCTGGGTCTGATTTTGAGTGAGTGACACCAAGGGCCTGTTCAGATGGTACAGAATGAGGAGGAATTGAGGCTTCAGATTCGTTTTTATTTTCCAGCCTTCTGGATCCCTGCAGTGGAAAACTGAAGCAGGGTTTGAAGATGGAGATGAATGGAGCTGATCAGCTGACTGACTCGTGCCATGGGTTCTGTGGCTGATCAGCTGCAGAATCTGCAATAAGTTCAACCAGGATGTTATTTTTTTTTTCATTATCCTGCTTTGAACATGGCCTCCCATTTAAAACAAGAGGCAAAAACAGGCAGAATCCACCTTTAGGCTAAGGCCCCATGGGCCGGAAACGCGTGAACACATTGCAGTTCTTCCGGCAGCGCTTTGAACAGAAAGTTCACTGAGTTCTCCTCCGCTGACTTTCTGTTAGAATTATATCTACGGGGAAGCCGCCAGTGTTTCCGTAGATATAATTGACATGCTGCGATTTTCAAAACCACAACGGTTTTGGAAATCACAGCGTGTCTACGCAGCGATTTTTTCCGCAAAGTGGGAATTGGATTCGCATGAATCCCATCCACTTTGCAAGTACTGTAAAACCCAACGATTTTTCCTTCATGATTTTTCTGTTGCAATTTTGAAAATCGCAGCATGTCAATTACCGTATTTTTCGGACTATAAGACGCACCTAGGTTTTAGAGGAGGAAAATAGGGAAAAAAAATGTTGAAGCAAAAACTGGTAAAATATTTAATATATGGGAGTTGTAGTTTTGCAACAGCTGCAAGGCCACATTGACAGGTGACCCTGCAGCTGTACGGGGATGCATAGAGTGTTTTTTTTTGCGGGGCCAGATGTACTTTTTAGTTATACCATTTTGGGGAATGTCTATTTCTTAGATCACCTTGTATTGAAAAAAAAAACAGGAGGTGATTTAGAACTTTTATTTATTTCATATTTTTATTATATATTTTTAAAGCTTTTTTTTTTTTTTTTTTTACAATTTTATTCCCCCCCGGGGGCTTGAATCTGCGGTCACTTGATTGCAAGTCCCATAGACGGCAATACAAGTGTATTGCCGTCTATGGGACATTCTGTATATTAGTATTACGGCGGCTGGTCATAGACCCAGCCGCAATACTAATATAGCAGTGACAGGCCTGGGAGCCTCATTAGGCTCCCGGCTGTCACCCGAACAGGTCGGCTCCTGCGATATCGCCGCGCAGGAGCCGGCCTGCAACTTCACAGGTACGGGGCCGGTGGGGACCGGCCCCGGGGGAGAATGGGCCACCGATACTAACCTGGCATCCGCTGTACTAGAGAGGCGGGTGCCGGCGAGGGATAGACGCCAGCACAGGTGCCGGGGCCTGAGACATCGCTACGCTCCTCTGCCCTGCCTGAAGCCAGCGGCGGGGGGACGGAGGAGCGGAATAGCATCGCCGCTGCCGCTGCTGGCTTCATTCAGGGCAGAGGAGCGCAGCGATGTCTCAGGCCCCAGCGTCTATCCCTTGCCGGCTTCCGCCTCTCTATTACAGCGGATGCCAGGTGCCACATTCAGACTATAAGACGCACCCTTCTTTTCCCCCCAAATTTTGGGGAAAAAAAGTGCGTCTTATAGTCCGAAAAATACGGTATATCTACGGAAACACCGACAGCTTCCCCGTAAATATAATTGTAACAGAAAGTCTGCAGAGGAAAACACTGTGAACTTTCTGTTCAAAGTGCTGAGGGAGGAACCGCGATGTTGTTCCCGCAGTGCTTTAGCGCTGCGTTTCCGGACCGTGGAGCCTTAGCCTAAAATCAGCACCAAATTGTAGAATAATATAGCACCATTTTATTTTGTGGTTGCTACAATTCACTATGGATCTTTCTGGGTGGTGACCACACAAGAAAATGGGTGCTGTGACAGGTGTTGCCCTACCCTAAGTGCACCAAACAGGTAGGTATGTTCATTATGTCATCACCTACCCCTACAACAGCACATGAGTGGTAATGTTGGTAGTGGTCCCTTTAGTGAAACTCCCTTTAATAAGATTTATTTAACCTTTTACAATATATATATATATATATATATATATATATATATATATATATATATATACACAATATATATATACATATTATCAATATTTCATATATAACAGATTATATATAAAATAAAAGAGATTATATATATATATATATATATATATATATATATATATATATATATATATATATGAAATTATTGTTATCATTTTTTTCATTTGAATAAGTACAAAACAATGTCATCCATCATCCTACAAAGAGCAAGCAATACACTGCAGCCACCTGAGAGGTTAAATCTCACTCTAACAGTATTTTGTCAGGGATTGTTATGCTTCAATGCTCAGAACAAGCACTTATACTGAGCTACAACTGCAGCAAGGCGCACAGCTCAGTGAGAACGTCTACTTACAAAATCCTCCACTGGTTTCCCCTCTGCCCACCAAAGGGGTAATTGCAAAAACACCAACAGCTAAATAGATTTATCAGTGAAGTGCTGAGTCTGTTGCTGCTGAGTTCCAGCCAAGCCGTTCCCAGTAGGGGCCACTACAGTGCGTTAAATAGGAGGGTTGAGAGCAGAACATATATCACTGTGCAATGGGAGGGACACGTAGAATGAAAGCTGCTCTGGATAGGAGGTGTGGGGAACAGCTGAGATAAAAACAGCTGCCATCAACCTTGTATGTATAGAGCGGTTTGAAGCAACCTGTGGCTTTGAAATGGTCGTAGAACTATAAGATCCAGCATGTCCTGCTGGTAAGGCGTGCTGGGACTTCAATTCCACAACACTTGGCGAGCACCAGTGTACGCTGTCTTTTATGGAGGCAATTTAGAGCTGTGCGATATTTGTGGGATGTGTATATACTGTACGTCACCAGCACTACATGTTTGTTAACTCTTTATGAGGAACTTTATAATAAACTGTTGATGGTAATAATTGCAATTTGACCTCTAGTAATTTATTGATGTCATTATTAATAATGGAGATGACGTAACGGGTAACTTCCTCCATTTTGTTTATTTTCATTATGTGATGTGCACTGAACAAAAAATGTATAGTGTGCCCCATTATTTTATGGAACTGCAGCCAGCTTCCACTTCTCTTTAGCACAGAGAGAAGTGATGTTATTCTATCTGGAGCCAAAAAAGGCTATATGTACCAAAGGTAACACCTAAGGGTGTATTCACACAGAGGAAAAGGGCGCTGAATTTGGTGTGGAATCCAAGTCAGATTCAGCGCTGAAAAAAAAAAAAAACTCCCATTGAAGTCAATGGGAGGCTTTTTTTATCAGCATTGAATCTGACACGGATTCCACACCAAATTCAGTGCCCTTTTTCTCCATGTGAATGCACCCTATTTGCCATTGGTATTTATAATCTACTGGCTTTAACCCTGTTTCATGGGGCATACACAGACTCGAAGCCCAAAGGTGGACAGATAAATCCCCATAGATCAGAGCCAGGTGGGCCACAGTTCTCCCTTTCATGGTGCAGTATACTATCTGAACTTCATACAGATACTCATAATACTGAATTACAACCAGGCTATGCACCAGTATAGTATACTAGGTAGGAAACCCAGTGTATCTGTATTCTGTATTCTGTAGACACGTTGGGTGACTATGATGACATACATCTACGTGCAGAGTCAAGCCAACCAGTATCCTTCATCCCTGGGCCCCATCTTCTCAATCACACTGCATGGGCCTCAGTCACCAATCTCATTGCAGTGTCTGTCTACTGTCTGATGCCTGCTGCTGTGTGGGTAGACCGTAGATTAGAGATGAGCGAGTAGTGAAATATTCGATATTCGACATTCGATTTGAGTAGAAGCTCAATATTCGACTATTCGATCGAATATCAAATCTCATTATAGTCTATGTGGAAAAAAATGCTTGTTTCAGGGAAACCAAAATTCGACCAATCGCAGTCAGCAAGTCCACAATGACACCTCAGGAAATGATGCCAACACCTCTTGAATGCAACTGGGACAGCAGGGGAAGCATTCCTGGGGGCATCTAACATGCCCAAGTCACTGTATTACGCCAATATCACATCCTAGCAACTACACACTCCAAACTCAATATAACCTCTATGGAAAGTAGAAAACTACAGAAACACAAATATTAAGCTAAACAAACATTAGCATGCACCCCTTTAAATCACGTTGCCCATGACAACCACAGATGGCATAGGCAAGGGGGAAATCAAACAGCACCCACCCTTAACTGTCATTGTGTATGTGTGTGTACCTCTGTATACCTCTGTATGTTACAAGTACTGTATATTCTGAGCTTAAAACAAGAACTGGAGATGGGTAAGGTAGATTGGGGGACAAGGTGGTACATAATTGGAGCCCTAATAAGGGCTTTTGGGGAAATTATTTGCAAAAAGATTGTATATGCAGATGGTGTATATATACTGATGGCGTATATACAATCTTCAAGCAGTGGTAGATCTAAGTTTAGCTCTTATAAGAGCTGTTAGTGTAAGATCCCTGCCTAAATAACTCTAATTGCTAGCTAACCCTGGCATAACGTCTATCCCTTTCTACTTCACAGTCACATCTGAACCGAATCTGACACCCACAATTCTTATAAAGTGGAGGTCACCTGATTTCACCAGCCAATGACTGTATACATTTTTTTCGATGCCTACGTTTTCCTGCTTTCTGTCCCACCTCCCCTGCATAGTTATTGGTCTAAAAAAAGCACCAGGGAAGGTGGGAAGGGAATCGAACTTTTACTGTGTTTACCGCGTGGTATTCGATCGAGTATGAATATTGCGAATACCGTATTATTCTATCGAATACCTACTCGATTGAATACTATTCGCTCATCTCTACCATAGATATGTACAGCTCACAGAGCTAAAGGGCCCAAGCTTAAGGCAAGAGCAAGGCAGTAGACTACTGACAGAACCTCAGGGGAGAAACAGTTAAAAGTTCGTAAACTACCACTGGAATTTTCAACCTAGTGTAAGGTAATATTTGCATGTAGCTGTATAGTGCGCCCATAGAATGAATGATACTGTTGGGCACCGAGACACCTCAGTCCAATGCTGATCATATAAACAATCCTGGTACATCAAGGGACACCTCAACTAAGGTCTTGTCCAAGGGTAGTGGGGTATGGTGGTAATGAGAGTCAGTTTCCATTTTAGTTTATTTATTGAATTCCTTTACAAAATGTTATCCCTGCTCATAGATATAACTACCAGGGTAACAGGTACAGTAGCTGAGAAGGCTCCCACTATCTAAGGTTCACTTTTCTACTGGTGTGCATTACATTTGTTCTATATTGTCACAGTGCACATTATCTCACTACTGTGACATCACCTGTGTGTTATCTCACTGCTGTGACATTATAGTGTGCAATATACCACTACTGTAACATCATCAAGTTCATTGTCCCACTGTTGTGAAATCACTATGTACATTATCACACTATTGTGACAACACTGTGTGCACTATCTCACTACTGTGACATAACCCTGTGCATTTTAGCCTAATACTGTGACATCACCATGTGCATTACCCCACTACTGTTGCACTATAGTGTGAATTATCTTAGTACTCTGACATCCCTGTATGCATTATCCCACTACTGTCATATTATAGTGTACAATATACCACTACCGTGACATCACCATGTGCATTATCCCAGTTTTGTGAAATCACTAATTATTATATCCCACTTTTGTGACAACACTGTGTGCATTATCCCACTACTGTGACATAACCCTATGCATTTTAGCCCACTACTTTGACATCACCATGTGCATTATTCCACTACTGTGACATAATTGTGTGCATTATCCCACTACTGTGACATAACCCTATGCATTTTAGACCACTACTTTGACATCACCATGTGCATTATTCCACTACTGTGACATCATTGTGTGCATTATACCACTACTGTGAAATTATAGTGTGAATTGTCCCACTACTGTGACATCACCCTGTGCATTATACCACTACGGTGACATAACCCCATGCATTTTAGCCCACTATTGTGACATCACTCTGCGCATTGTCCTACTATTGTAAATCATAATCCCTGTACATAAGGGAGACTAAATCATCAAATTTTATGTTCTGAACTTGCTACTGAAGGTAGTTATGGTAGACTTGGTCCTTAGTCCTTGCCATGGGTCTTATAGTTATTTTTGTGCCCATACCCCTGCCCTAAAGGTGTGCCTTCTTTGAACCAAGTTCATATCAGTAGCACTCTAAAGAATATAGCATTTTAAAATTATAAAATATTGTGTTTTTTATATATTAATATATTTTATAATGTATACTTAATGTAATAATAATACTATTTTAGTATGATATATTATATACTTTATATCTCTATATTTATATATTATGTATTATATTATGTCAATGGAACAATGGATCAACAATGTTGTATTTGTCTATTACTTTATTACTGAAACGGATACAATTTTATTATTTTTTTTACAGAGGCACATAATTCTGAGTCATCCTACATATTACAAAAAGAACAAAACAATGTTTTTCAGGGTGATTACAAAATGAACAGTCAGTTACTCATTATTATTACATGGTACATGGAATACTACAAAAGCCTAAAAATAAAATAGACTAGTAACAAATCTGTATTCAAGGTATTTTTGTAGAATCTCTTGTAAACAGTCAAAGGTATACAGACTGTAACAGCTCAGGTTATTCTGCCATAGACTAATTCAATGCAGTATTATAGATAACAAGGCTCACTTGAACACAAGCGTTACTGATCTGACCCTCCATAGTATTGGGGGGCTGAGCCTGGTGTAGATTCACAGAGATAACTTATTAGATCTTATTGAAGATCTGTTGTGTGTGTATGATGTTGTGTGCACATGGATAATAGCAAGGATTACAGCAATGCAGTTATAAGTGGACTTGTGCATTTTCTGTATTGACGGTGTGTGGTACCCTCACAAATATTTCATGTAGTAGGCCCAAGAAGACCCAATCTGATAGGGGGTGATTATGGGGAGGACAAATCCAGCAAATGCCCAGAGGTCTCTATTGCCCAGTCTATTCCAGTTCCTCTCAGAATAGTATAATCCGTGCCCAGATGTCTCTCCGCTTATCTCCTATCTCAACAAAATATCAGGTGGAAAATCAGGTAGGTTTTTGGCCAGGAACAGCCATCAACATTAAATGTTTTCCCCAGCTAATCCCAACCTTCTTTGCATTGCTTTTTCTACAAGGACACTGAACTTTAATCAAGTAAAATTTTGACGGAATGATCATAATTTGCACTAAAAGATTGCACTGATGTATATGTAGCATTAGCTAATAAATTAAAAATATAATTTCATTAGTGAGAACCTGTGTAAAGGATCCTGATTCATGAATTCACATAAATAATGCTGAGGTCACCTGCAAGCTTCCAGACATCCAATTAAATATAGTAATATATAACCCAGATAAAAAAGAAACATTTATGAAAATTGACCCAATGTGATATTTCTACCCTGAGAAGTATATTATACTAAAGAAAGGTGAAGCCTTAAAGGGGAAGGGAGTTGTTGGTGAGGGTCCATGAAAGAAGATCTTCACTGTTGACCTCAATGAACAGATCCTGTGCAGTTATGGGATCACAGAATTCTCTATATAGAGGAGTGTTTTCCTTAAGGGATTACTTTTAGCTATAATGACCTGAGACTTCTTGTATTGTCACAGTCCTCATTTTAGTGGGTCTGTTGAATCTGCACATTACATGAACAATCATTGACTTCAAGCCATGTAATTCAGTTTTTGCCCAGTTGTGTTCCCTATGGTCACTTATTGTCAAGGAGCCTATTTAATAAGAATTGGGCTCCAGACATTAGATGTGGTCCCAAGTCATTAACTCCCATTGATGCAGTAGCTGGAAAGCAAGAAAAAACAGCACCGCGTACGCACTTAGTGCCTTATCCAAATTTTCCATTATCCATTTTCCCTTTCTTGACTCAAATTGGATTATGTATAGCTTAAAGCTGGGCAGAAGACTCAGCCAAAATAGAGGCTATCCTGGACTGCCCCAAGGTCGTAAAAGCATAGGGGGAAATTGATTTTTGTTCAACGCTATACTTGAACAAATATGTTACGGTAATTGTATCTATATACAAATACATGTTACTTTAAGATGAAATAGTGGCTCTGAGTCTATGTGAGTACAATTTGTGAAATACTTCTATACAGATACTACTTAAGGCCAAATTCATACCTTCAAGTAGTGCCTGTGCTGTGCCATAGGAATAAATGATGTATGATGTTTTAGCGATACAAATCTATACAGTGTGCTAGTTGTGTTCGGTTTCTCCTCTAGCAAGGCTGATATGGCTTTTTAAGCCGATTGTCAGTATTTTTTGTAGGGGTGCTGGTTCAGGTAGGAGTTAGCATTGACCGACAGTTGACAGTATCCTGCCAAGTGGGAATTCAGTGTGCAGATAATTATACAATAGTAGGCAGTGCTGCCGGCTTTGTACCGCAGATTCACTTTCACATCCAAATCAACTGTACTTTTTCTTGTTATACAGTGAGTAGAAACCTGTAGGTGTCTGAGCGATAAATGACTTAAATAAGCACCTTTTTTACTTTCTTATGTTCCCGCAACAAGTGACTAATCTTGCATTGACAGGCAATTCAAAGGAAGCTCACCTGGATAAAATTCACTGACCATGGTAGCTGCTAAAGTGTCTCTAGAAATAAAAAAAAACCCTGTTCTAACACCCTATTAGGACTTTTTATGTTAACAGAGAGCAGACCCTCATTTTTAACCTCCATCGAATAGTCAAAAGGTAAGAAGCACCTCTCTTTGGAAGTCCTCCTATATCAGACAAGAACTGCCTATTCTTTATAGGGTATCATGTAATGCTGATTCTTGTTTAGTGGTGACAAAGAGGGTGAACTAAATACTTATTTCCAGGTAATGGTGTTTTCATGCCCATGTTGTTTTCATCCATTCTACGCATTTGTGCCATTCATTGTAGGAACAGAACAACGGACTGAACATTAAAACTGATTAGTACCATAACATATAGCAATAGATTTTGAGGGACATCATGACTATAATGGGGTACTTTGGTATCTGTCATTTTTTCTTTCACATCATTGGATAAAAATGATGTGATTGCTTTGAATGGAGCCTCTAAAGCAAATGTAGCTATATCTGTCATATGAAAGCTTGCGATTGGGCACGAGCAGAGGGACATTTTGTGATTAACAAGACAAAAACAGGATTTTCTGAATGTCTATGTGCCTTAAAGGAGTTTTCCAGGCTAAACATATTAGGAAAGGTCATCTCATTAATCAGCAGTCCTCTGCAACTTATACACAGAGAATGGAGCAGGAAGCAGACAGCTCTGTTCTCTGTGTAGTGTCTGAAATGAGTCACTGCAGCTTCACTCCTATTCAAGTCAATGGGAGCTGATCTGCAGTACCTGGTCTGACTACTCCATGGAGAACATATCTGCCTGCCTCCTGCTCTATTCTTTGTATTATCAACCGCTGAGAATAGATTGATAGAGGCGCTGGGGGTCAGACCTTCGCTGGTATGATATTGATGACCTATCCTTTGGATACAATACCAACATTTTTACCATTTTAATGGTTTCCCCACTAATGGCACTTTTTTCCTATCTGTGATCTACATCTATTCCATATAGTCAGGGCTGCAGAGTTTGTAGGCCAACCCACCATAGTAGAACCTATGGAGCAAATGCACCCTATGGCCCTTGTCAGACCTCTAAAGACAGCACCACTTGGATGGTTATGTGTTGTGGGTTAGGAAGAGAATCACAGCTTCAGACTAGGTTAGTTGGGGCCCACGCAAACGGATATATATATCTACTACTGTACCTACATTGCAAAAAAACCCAAATCATCTTATGTAATGTGTGTTTTTCTACAGAGTAAGAATTCGTGTTTTTCTTGTCTGGTTATGAAGGTATACTCATGACTAATGCACATCTTAATAATGGGAAATAAGAGAAAAATGGTGCTTTTTCAGCTTACAATATGTGTGAAAGTAGAGAATGAATCAGAAATGTAAAGTAATTTTGAATAATTTTTAGATAATTTTGAACTGCTGAGCCCAGCCATCTGTATGGGGTAAATGTGGGACTTTCTGGTACTATTATATTGTCTGACCATGCAGACAATAAGATCAAGTAACCATGCTTCCTCTCAGCTGCATAACTTGAAACGTCTTAGCTCCAATGCAAAATCTGTAATAGGTTGCCCGTACATTGCACATAGCTGTTGGCCCAAAGTTTGTTCAGCTGACAGCTATTTTTCCAGACTCCCTCATGTACATGTTTGACTGGACATGTTTTGTCAGTGAGGAGAGGAATATGTAGTAGGAATACAATGTATATCTTGTGGAAAGAAGAGATCATGTATGTTGAAGTCCAGCATACCTAATCTTTTGTTTCCTATGATTTGTCATTGAGGGACAGTTACCAATGTAACCAGTAATATTTCATGAACTTAGCCTGGCAAATTATCACAATCTCATGGCACCATGCCACATCATGTGCAAGTGTCCTTATTGTGACTGGGGCTATACAGCATCTCTGTGATATTTGGATTAGTGTGCAAGTGCATTCTTGCTCTATTCATTCTCTGAGATGGACGGGGTACTGCACTTGACTATATTGGTCTCACTCTCTAGACAATAAATTTAGTGGCAATGTTCACACACAACTTACCACTGTAGTCACATGGAGGATGAGGGGGGCTGTATGGGACCCTACTCTCAGGGTTGGTGGGAGTCCTGATGGTTGGACCTCAACGTTCAACAAGATTTGACCTATCCTGTTGACAAGTCATAACTTGCATTTAAGGCAGAACTCCTTCAAAGAATGATAAGCAGTAATTCTTATCTCTGTTAAGCCCAACTGGTGCAAGACCTGTCAAAGATAGCTGACTCCTACTGGTATAGAATACATATATTATAGAATATACAGTGACCGTATAATGGTAAGATATCAGGTCTTTATAGGCACTGTGAAGGTTGTGAGTAAAGTAGTCTCTGCCGGCGAACGGGGCTAAGCCCCGCCCCTTCACTCGGCCCCACCCCCGATCCACCGGCCCCACCCTCGATCCACCCGGCCACGCCCCCGATCCGCCCCCTCCTCCCGGCGGGGGGGGGGGGCGGCTTTCTGCAGTTAGCTCGGGCGGCGAAAGGGGAAGGTTCACCCCTGATTACCATTTTACCCAGTGACTCCCGGGTGATAACTTCTCTCACTGGAGTCATTTTCTTTTCCTTTTTTACTTTGTCCGATCAAGACTTTAGAAAGATTTCTTCCAGCTATGACATGCCTTTGCAGAATCTACTACACCCCAAACAACCAGTCAAATATATGATATATAATTGAGAACTGTTTATGATATATGATATATAAATATATGATATACGGTATAATTGAGAATTGTTTAGCTGTGTGACTGAGGTACGAAGTGCTGCTAAGTGGTATAAGTAGCAGACCTCATATTATTTCTGAGTTCTGCAGCATAGGCTATCCCTTCCCTATCAATAATATACAGTATATTATATATTATAGGCCATACAATAAATATAGTGTAAAGTAATGTGGCAGGAGCTGCAATATTATGCATAATAATCATGTGTCATACCGCAGCAGCCAGTGTAAACCTATAATGGCGGGCAGAGCCCTCAATCCCATTGTGATTTGTCATTTTGTCGGTACTTTAACCCTACGATTTGTAAAGTGCGATACGTGGAATACGTTGACACCATATACTGTAAATAAAATGTATCCTTGCTATTATTATTGGATTGAATGAATTTATTGTCACAAAATAATCTGACTCTCTGCTAGAGCCACCAGGCAACCATAACAGGAGCTAAAGGACCTGGCTGCAAAATAAGAAACCATGCTGGTGAGAGAGTAAGACTGAGTCAAAACTGGGCAGCAATGCATTGAGCTCCCCACAGAGCATTGCAACACTAGCCAGCATCAGAACCTGACCACGGCTACAAGGTACACGTCCTATTCCTAGGATAAGGACCATGTGTGCTAAGTTGTCATGATGACCCAGACACATGTTGAATACATGCCCACTATGAGACCAAAAAGGTAGACCCACCTTGTGTTTTTGGTTGGTCTGCCTGGGCCTGATACTGGTGATCTATGCCAGAGGGATCATTGGGTCCTGTCAAACACCTGGATGCAGTTGCAACCTCTGCAACAACCATTGTTACACCCCTTCACTTTGAAGTCTCGAAAGATAGATGAATATTGATACTTGCATATAAATCCCTCAAACTCAGTTTTTTAGAATACAAAGTACGATTATCATGTTCTCTTTTGTCCTTTTGAAACTTACAGCAAAGTGCTGATCCAGGTGTTTGCAAACTTTTAGCACCAAACCACAAGGCTGTGACCCAATAAAGACTAACACAAAGGTTTCTTCACTTGTCGTGAATTCTCTAACAATGACTCATTGTGAAACTGGAAGTGAGTCAGACTTACAATATGAAAAATGTTGATGAAGCTCATTGTGGCATGTGTCCATTTCTTGGGGTAATGAGAAAAAACAACCATAAGGCCACCAGAATTATTCAAAAAGAGACAGGTAGAATAGTTACACCTCAAGATGTTTCCTCTCAAAGAGTTTCAAACCGGCCCAAGAGATGATGTCTCATGAGATGTCTCATGTGGGGGAAAACCTATAGATTTCATCTTACTATTTCAGAGTAACAACAAGTTTCCATTGTGATAAGAACAGATGTCTTGATACCAAATTATTTTTTGATCTTAAGAGTTTTGTATTTGAATTGAGGGCAAATTATCATAACCCTTGTGTTCACATTATGCATCTAAGGGATGAACAAAGCACTTCCAGACAATTGTGTAAAAATGACCATATATTATATATACTTCCAGATATCCAAACTCTTAATAATATGCAAAGTTACTTTGCAGGAAGCCTAAATATGTCAGGAAGTCTTCTGTGAGTTTTCTTGTAGATAACAGCAAATAACACAGGTTGTCCACCAATACATGTATGGACTGTTGATGTATAACCACTCATGCAGTCAGCATAGAAACTTACACCTTTAAATCTAGACTAAAATATCCATAAGGGATTGGTGTTTGGTGGAGGCCCAAATATCAAGGTCTGGTATCCTGTCACAATGGCTAGAAGTCTATGCCGCTAGTGGAAACAGCACTGGGGGAGATTAACCAACTTTGTACAGTATACAGTCAGTAGATAGATAGAAAGACAGACAAGTAAGAAATTGGTAGATAGCTAGATAGAATGATAGATAGAGATAGATAGATAGATAGATAGATAGATAGATAGATAGATAGATAGATAGATAGATATGGTAGACATGACGTGCCTATAAATGTATAACATGCAGGTCATATAGATTTTACTTATTTCTAGTAACTGTTGACATCATGCAGCAGAATATTAGTAGTATATTCAGTATATAGCCAGTATTTTCTGCAGAATGTGTGAATGTCAGTGAGGGTTGCCTGGGTCTCAGCACAATCTCATATTAATCATACATAGTCTATGCAAAAACTCCAGAAAGACAATAAAATCAGCATAGATTTCCGGGCGCTGATTCTGGTCATTTATGTGAGTTGTTTCTTGATATCTCTTCAGCTTTTGATTATCAATGACCACGAGATTGTATTATCTCATCTAAATTCTATTGTAAGCCTGGAATTATAGCACTTGGTTGATCCCAGTCATTTCTCGCTGATTGGCTGTACTTCTTGTGTTCAATAGTACTTTACTCATAGCGGCTGTGTTCCCTGAAGACTTCGTTTCTGACCCATTTTTATCTGGAATGTACTCGATGCTCATTGTGTCAGTGATACCTCCTTGGTTTGTAGTTACGTTATTTCATGCAAATGTTCTTTCTTATATCTGAGCTTAGACTGTAAATATATCTCTGAAACAATTCCTGCTTTGTATATCATAAATTTGACTTACAGATGTAAATCTCATCATCCTGCGAAAGGCTACACAATGTATCAGAATATTTGACATGCAAGCACTGTGTAAAAAACTTACAGAAAATTAGCAAATGACATCTGTATCACTCAATGGTTATTATTACTGAACCATGTGATATTCCAACGTGATAAGGATTCTGGAATATCTATCTATCTATCTATCTATCTATCTATTTATCTATCTCTTTCTTTCATGTCTATATGATACATCGAGTTAAAATGAAATCTTTTCAAAGAAACGCCTCTTTGAAGACCATCCTTTATGAAAGAAGTTGTACCCTGAATCAAAGGTATCTTTAAATTTATAAATTTAATTAAATGTAAAAATTAATAATTATTATTATTATTATTATTATTAATTAAATTTATAAAATTTGTTGAGACTTGACCATTTAGACCAGTGATTTTCAACCTTTTTTGAGCTGTGGCACACTTTTTACACTTAAAAAATCCTGGGGCACACCACCAACCAAAATGGCACAAAATGACACTAAAACAGTACATATTATACATATAGTTAATAATATAGATTCTAAATGGTTGATTCTTTGGTTGAAATAAACTGCAGCAAAATCTGCAACAAAAACGCTGCGTTTATGCAATGTGGGGCCTCAGCCTTACGCCTCCTGCATACAAGTGGCACGCATGTGGTTTTCACTGATATAAACATTAAAAATTAATTGACAGGGCCAGAAATGCAGACAGACATAGGGTATATATAGGACAGATGTAGGGTATATATAGGACAGATATAGGGTAGGTATAGGACAGATATAGGACCTGCTCTATAATTTTCAGCTCTTCAATTTGGCCCAGATACACAGCCACAAAAAGAATGGCTGTATATATGGGTCCTTAGAAATGTATAGGTCTGTACTTTTATCCACAGTTGTGTATAAAAAGTCTGGTCATGTATATTACAGGTTACAACTCAATGTGCCTCATATTAATAGCAGTGAACCCCATCATGTCCCTCACATTAACCCCGTGTGCTTTAAATAAGGGATACTGATATGTGAGATATATGGAGGTAATAGTTAAGTAAATATCTTCATTATATAGTACCCCCATATGTCACACATGTTATTAACTCTTATGTGAGCCACACAGGGGTTAATATGAGGGACATGATGGGGTTAATTGCTATTAATGTGAGGCACATGGAGTTACTAAAACTAAAGTAATAACCCCAAATGCCTGACATTCATAAGAATAGTCACTAACCTGGTGTTTTTTTTTACTTTCACTTTGTTCAGCTTCCTCTCCTCCTCTCCTATTCAGGGCTGCAGACGGCAGGAGCTCCTCACGTGTAGCAGCAGGTCCAAGGAGCCCTTATCCTGTGCAGTGAGAGGCTCATCTCTGATTGGTGGGCAGGGAGAGAAGGGGGCGTGTCCTACACCTGAGCTCTAGCAGAGCACTGAAGGGACGCTCCGTCTACATTTACAAGTACACGAACGTCGGGGACTGGCTGCTGTGCCAGCAAAATAGGTCTCCCGTGCCAATCTTGGCATGCGTTTGGGGAACTTTCCCCGCGGCACACCCGACCATGTGTCGCGGCACACTGGTTGAAAATCACTGGTTTAGACCAAGCACAGGGGTCCTGAGTCCCATAGTTGTGTTCTTGTCATGGAAGCAGAATTTTAGACCATAGTCATAGTCATACTTTTGTTTTGTTCTTATGTAATTTTCTTTTCAATAATAATTGATTAGGGGCCACACAGTGGCTCAGTGGTTAGCACTGCAGCCTTGCAGCACTGGAATCCTGGTGTTCAAATCCCGCCAAGGGCAAAAAAAACATCTGTAAGAAGTTTGTATGTTCTCCCTGTGTTTGCATGGATTTCCATCCCATATTCCAAAAGAAACATACTGATAGAAAGAAGAAAAAAAAAGTGCATTGTGAGCTCTATGTGGGGCTCACAATCTACATATAAAAATAAATAAATAATTGATTGAACCATAATATAACCTGGTCGAGAGTTGTACTATCTGCTCAGCTTAAAGGGATTCTACCACTAAATCAACATTTTTTCTATTTACCACGTCGGAATAGCCTTAAGAATGGCTATTCGTCTCCTACCTTGCTCAGTCGCCTCCGGCCCGCCGTTCCGTAGAAATACCTCTCCTTTTTTGTTTACATTATCTAGAATAATAACCTTTAGGCACACCAGGATGTATGGTTACGTCCTAGTGCATGTAACTAAATATGGCAGCCACTATGAAAGAGAGTGACTTCACTAGCTGCTGGGTCTCTGCTGTTTCATACAGCAGAGACCCAGCAGCACTGCATGTGATCAGAGATGACTTTCATCACAGGCATTTAACCACTCAGATGCCGTGGTGAAATGCAACTACAGAGTTTCAGTGGTTACTTTCAGTTTTCATTTAATGTTCCGTAACGGGGCAGCCACTCCGTGGTGTAATTATGGAAGGCGTCCTGTTCTCATGGCAGCTAGAAGCCTTCTGAAGGCTCCCTATCCTGCCATAGTAATGTAACTACTGAAGCTAATGTAACTTATTTCTTTCTCAGACAAAGGGTGGAGTTAGATTTATAAATTAATGAACCAAATCGGTAATGAGCGAAGTTCGACCACAATATTCCAAAATTTTCAGGTTTGTCGTGAACCTGAAGTTTTGGGTAATCAACACTCATGACCTCGAAGTGAATTTTTAATACTGTAGGGTCTCTCCGGATTCCAGAATATCCAAAATGTTCGATCCGAAACAAATCTTTGGACCGAACCTGAAACAAAATGAATCTTCAGGATCGCCCATCTCTAGTTAGATTCTTAGTAAGCCAGTTGTCCTATCTGTATGAGTTTGAGTGCTAGAAGAATTCCACACAATTACAAGTACAACCAGATTTAATGTGACTAACCTAGAGTCCAACTTGCTCCTACCTCCTCAACACCCTAAGCCACCTGGTAATTTCCTTAATATGTTTCTTTTGATGTGTAGCTTTATTTTGTCTAATTTTACTAACATTTCCTTAAATGTGTCTCATCTTATCATGTACATCTTCACCGTGTTCTATAATATGATTCTTAATAACGCTTGGAGACGAGGAGGTATAAATATTGTATAGATCGTTGTGTTACACTGACTTAATGCATTGCTTGTCACAGCAGATGAAAGCGTCTTAAGTGTGTTCAGCAGGACAACCCTTGATATGCAGAACAGGTTTCTTATAGGCCAGTCTTCAGCATGAGATGACTCGTTGAGGGGCTTCTTCATAGCACTTACAAGACATGAGGCTGCCATAAAAGATGCACTTTATCCTTATTAACAGCACAAAGGATGCGGCTTCGGTCAGAAGGCCATCCATATTATACCAAACCACAGGTATGATTTAAAGGACAGGCTTCAATAGATGCTTTATATAAAATACAAAAACAGTGTCATTGAAATGTACTGCAAAGTGAAAAATTGCAAAAAATAAAAATGTTGATGTATTTGGATAACAAAATCTTCATCCAGGAAAGGTTGACTATTATGGACAGCAAGATGACAACATGGGGCTTTGGCTTTTTATTTAAAAAATAGTAAAACCATGTAAGTCATTTTGTTTACTCTCTAGGGCAGTGATGACGAACCTTTTAGAGACTGAGTGCCCATACTGCAACCCAAAACCCACTAAGCAATCGCAAAGTGCCAACACAGCGATTTATCCATAATACTGTGTGGATACACAATTGTGGACAGTTACGGACCTAAAAAATACAGTCATGTGAATGAGGCTTTACTGAGCTTTCGATGATACAAAAAAAACTTTGTACTGAAAGGTAAAGGTCTCTGCATTTGGGACTTTTGAATAATTAATGTTCACTATTTACATTGCACAGGATCTGTTTTATAGTAATCATGCAATGTTATTAGAGCCTGTACTAATACCACGTGTGCTATAAAACAGTTAATGTGTGATATAAATAGTGAGATCACCCCACACATTGCAATCTGCCCCACAATGGCCCCTAGACAGTACAATCTGCCCCACAATGGCCCCTAAACAGTATAAATCTGCCCCACAGTGGCCCCCAGACAGTACAATCTAACCCAAAGTGTGCCCAAGACAGTATTATTTGTTCCACAGTGGCCCCCACACAGTATTATACACTCAAAAGTGGCCTCTACATTGCATTATATGCTACACAGTGATCCACACACAATAAAATACGCTCCATAGTAGGCTCCCCATACAGTATTACATGCCCCACAGTAGGCCTCCTCCACACAGTATTATATTCTTCACAGTGGCCCACACAGAGTATTATATAATCCATGGTAGGCCCCCACACATATTATATATTCCACAGTAAGCCCCCACACAGTATTATATACTCCACAGTGGTTTCACACACAGTATTATATACTTCACAGTAGGCCCCTACAGATTATCTGCTCCTTACCTAGTATTTAGTCCCATAAACGGCATCATCCTTATTCTTCTTCTATTGACTGCAGGTGCTGATGACTTACATCATCACGCCTGCGACGGGGCAGAGGTCACACTCTGCATTCAGTGTAGTCCGCGGTTGCGCGGACCCACAGTCTACACTGACAGCTTTTAACTGTATGCGCATTTGCGCTTGTCCCAACAGAGAGGGTTCAGAGCGCCGTCTCTGGTACGCGTGCCATAGGTTTGCCATCACGGTTTTATGGTATGTAACAAAAGATAAACAATATATACATCATGGGCATGGCCACTTGTGGTCACTCTGGGTTCTCTAGAGATAGAGTATTAAACTTGTAAGAGGGGTAAATTGAGTACCCCACTCAGCATAAACAAGAGATGATAAACGATCTCCCTTCCTTCCGTCTGCAGTAACCTTGGCTGCTGCAGTGTATATACTGTATGGAGGGATCGGCAGTTGAGCTTAGCACACAGTTACTTACTTACTGATGAATTACTTACAGTAGGTCCTCAATGTAACAGTCATGAGTGCTATGGCTCTTTACCTCTTCCTCAATCTCCTGACCCCTTCCATCATGGCAATCTAGGGCAATCACTCCACTGGGAACTAGTCCTCCTTTTCAAGCACTATGGGGAAATGAAGGGCACATCTCAGCTGTGGATAAGATACTGCACTGGTCAGCAGTGTAGATGTTCAGTATACAACAGCATTACCAAGTCTTGGTCCTACGAGTTTGGGTCCAGTGGTACAGGACTGCCTGTTATCCCTGACTACTTCTTCCTAACCTACAGAGCTAAAGTTACTCCGTAAGAAACCAAACAGCCCTCTTTCAATACTTCTACTACAGGAAGCTACTTCTGGCATACACTTCTTCTAAGAATACAGACTGCCCTGGCTATGTTTATGGGTGGGGGTCCTGTGTACATGTTCTTGAGACAGAGGTTACATGATCACATGTATGCATTCAGTGCTCAGCTTGTATCTTTCCCTGCACTGGATTGCCAAACAAAACCTGTTTGGAAGTGTCCATGCTGAAAATGCAGCATTCTTTTCAAGTGAATGGGGATGTCTGCAGTTTCCTACACCGCCAAATAGCAAAGAGCACCACCTAGCCATGAAAAACAATGAAGAGGCTACAGCTCTGAATCAGTATGGAAGCCTGTCTATTCTCCAAATCACTGAGAGTCCCATCACACAAGCATTTTTTCGAATTGCAGCATTTTTGCTGTGGATTATTTTCTGCAATGTATGGATGGGATAAGCCAGAATCCCATCTACTTTGCCGAGACTGTCAAATCGGTAAAATCACAGCGTTTGCGGTACGTGAGGCCTTGGTCTAAAACAGTATTTCCCATTTTCAATGTTACCTGAGGAACCACCTTAAATAAAATTTCTGGTTATTCGGTTGCAAAGGTGACTCACTCCTTGCAAAACCCATCACACATGAAATGAAAAGAAATGACTGTCAACTCAAGCAACCAGACTCAAAAAAAGGTTTAATTAACATTCAGATGTGCAAGGAATGATTCCCCAGGTATCGCCTCCTACGATAAGACTTGTAGGCTTGTTTACAAATGCGTTTCCACATGAGTGATCTGTGTTATTCATTTTCATCTTATAGAACATAATCCAAAGCAAAGGAAGTCAATCAATACCGGTCTGGGGCCGATGCGACCACCTAGTCTCCCTTTTCACACACATGATAGATGTGTTATGACTTGTTGTCGTATTAACTACAAAGCGGCCCACCTATATGGCACGTGTGGTTGTTATAGGTAGAGGGGGAAATGAAAATAATGAAGTAGCTGCATACGGCACTTCTAAAACTGGGAAGTGTAGAAAAATTGTAAAAACAGGAACATATATATATATATATATATATATATATATATATGTGTGTGTGTGTGTTTATACACACAAGGCAGGCCTTAGGTGCCTGTGCTGGGACCTGTGCAGGGAGTATTACAGTATACAGGGAGTATTACTAATATACCGGGAGTATCGACCGTCCCATGCGGCATTATGTTATTTGGGCAATGTATTTCATTTATTATTTGCATACTACATAGTTATTCTCTACAGTGGTTGTCCAGCCACTAAAAAAGTTAAAAACTTAGGGTATATGTTTACAAGGTGGAAAGTGAAGAGAAATAAACTCCGGCCTCAAATTCTTCTCCACTTTTCAGTCTTCTTGAGTGTCTTCAGCCATGAATTCTGCAGTTGAATGTTTCTTTATTCAGCTTTCTGATTCTGTCTCTGCCTCCCATTGCATTCAGGATAGAATTTCAGGCTGATTTTCAGTCGAAATAACCTTCAAAAATCAGCACCAAATTCCTCCAATAAATGTCTCTTTTAAATGGTATCGTACTGTAATTAAAAAAATTATTCTACTATACCTGTCCTAACCACTCATGTTCCATAGTAACCTTACCCCCCAGTCTCTGTATCCTGGCCTCCAGCAATGACGCCCTAACCCAGGTATGTGACCATAATAAGCAATCACTGGTTGTAGAGGTGACCACTCAAGGTGACCACTGAAGGTGACCACTGAGGTTACTCTTGTTTCACATCTGCGTTTGGTAATACGTTTGGGGAGTCTGCATGGGTACCCCCCGAACGGACTACCTAACGCATTTGCAAGCGGTGTGCAGTGAAAGCTGCCCTCACGAATCATGTGGACAGGAAAGTAGATTGTGAAGTACTTTCCTGTCCGCATGTTCCCTGCACAGATCTTGTGGCAAGCACACGGACCCCATTATAGTCTATGGGGTCTGTGTGCTTTCACTGCACACCATTTGCACTGTTCGTGGGGGGTCCCCTTGCAGACTCCCCCTAAGGGATTACCGATGCAGATGTGAACCCGATGATTGGTTTCAGCAGTCACATCTCTGTATTGGGATGTCCCAATGTGCATGTTAAGATGTCCCAATGACCTAGGAGCAGTAAGGCGTTTTGTATCTTTGCCAGACACTGTGAGGAGGAAAATCATATAGATATGTCGCTTGTTGGACCCACAGCATCGCTTACTAATCCCAGCCCCTGCCAGGATTGGTAAGTAAGTAGGGCCCGTTACCGACTGGAGTAACTCCAGCCGGTAAAGGCCTATTAAACAAAACACAAAAAATGCAGCGGTAGCAGCTGTCACCGGACCCCTAATGTCCCAGGCCTTGTGGCAGCAACTACCACTGCTACCCCGGTAGTTATACCCTGGAGTTGGACCCTGACTCGAGTATAAGCCGAGAGTGGCTTTTTCTGTATAAAAACTGTGCTGAAAAAGTCGGCTTACACTCGAGTATATACAGAACATTTTTTTATCTCTATTTCATGACATTTTTGCTGTTTTTGAAATAATAAAAATGAGGAGTGTCTGTATTTACCTGCGCTCCCATTGCCATATAACATACAAAGCTCACACACTTCTGTCTTTTCATCTCCGCTATAATTGCCGCCTTAGATTTACCTTCCCTTCCTCTAAATGAGACATGAGTCAATGGTTCTGATGATGTATCCTCGCAGTCCGTCATTGCTTCTTAGGAAAACTAAGTACAAACTTCACACACAGAATTTTGGCAAGCTCCCCTAAACGGATCGACCTCTTCCTTTTTCCAAGCGTCTTGAGCATATCATCTCTCTCCCCAGAGATGGTCTCAACAAGCTTTGGCAAATGTAGAAAAACAGACACCAAATTGTGGCTCCTTATTGAAACATAGTAGCAATTAATCAGCCATATACAGTACAATACAAGCGGCAAAACTATAAAGGGAAGGTGTTACTAACATAGTCGTCTGAAGATTAGGACATTACAAATCTATTTGGTATTGAGCTAGAAGGATTATGCCTCTCTACTTCAGTCACCAATATATGTCCCACATGCCCCCATACCTGCCAGTGAGGACGCTATGTGACCTTATAAATGTCACCTGCAAATTAGGATATGTGGGTGCCCAGAGTCTTAGCTATAGGGGGTGCAGAGGTAATACCCATGTCCTATGATAAGATAAGACAATACTTTAATAGCCTTACCATGGGTAAATTCAGTGTATTACAGCAGCATGGATAATACAATATACAAAAGCTCCAAGGTAGAGGCATTGCAGAGACAGTAGGTACAGAAAGAAAAAAAGGTAAAGGTAAAAAAAAAGGTAGTAGAAGGAATATCACAAATTGAAGATCTTTCAATTCTCTCTGAGGCATCAGTTATGTTTATAGGCATTCAAAGACAGAACCGAAAGCTCCTTGTTGTCAATGTAAAATCAGTACGACTGCTAACTCTGCAATATACTAGGCTACACCACTGAAATAGGAGATACAGTGCTGTCCAGGTGCTCCATTCCATAGCATGTATACATCTTTACTTATAGGCCCTATAACTAGACCACCACAACACTTCGCCTGATGGTGGAGCAGTCCATCACCCCTAAAGCATCCTAAGGCCGAGGTCAAACAGTATGGAAAACCTGCATTTTGTTGCAAATTTTACTGCAACTTTTTGAGCCAGAACCAGTAGTGAATTTAGCAGAAGGAGGAATATAAGAGCTTCCTATATATTTACCATTCCTTTTGAAGTCACTTTTGGCTTTTTCTCTAAACAACATGGCAAAATCTGCAGCAACGTGTTGTGCACCCAAGGCTCTATTCAAAGGCCCAAATTTTATCCAAGTATGGCGGCCATTGTACAGTTTGATGGAGTCAGAGTTTGATGGACTAGTCTCAGTTTGCAAATGAACCAGTTGATTTTAATATCTGTTTTTCACATGGACCATTAGTGTATAAAAATCCCCAGAGTGGTATACCAATTTTCATGGAGATTTTCTCTGATTGTACTCAGTAATTTTTTTTGATCCTCCATGTGTCTTGGAAACACCACAGAAGATTTTAAAAAATAGTGGTAACTATCAGTCATGTAAATAGGGCCAGAATTCCTCCCACAAACTGAATGAAAAGTATATACTGTCTGTACAGTAGGTAGACGTCCATACACATAAGTGCGTTCCATGCTGTGTCACGTTTTTATACTCAACACAAGATTAAATCCATTTAAATGAGGTGCCCATTGTTCAACCTGGTGCAACGCTGCCATTTTTATTAATCATACAAGATTTATACAGCTTAGCATCCTGCAAGAAAATACATTATCCGTCAGAAGAAATGAGATTCGCTTACAATTGGCTTGGAAATCAAGAGGGTATATTAAAGAGTTAGCTAGTCATTAGCATCATATTCTCAAGACGTCGTACACTCTATAATCATGGTAATAAT
The DNA here is from genome assembly GCF_031893055.1 of Leptodactylus fuscus. NCBI lineage: Eukaryota > Metazoa > Chordata > Amphibia > Anura > Leptodactylidae > Leptodactylus > Leptodactylus fuscus. The sequence continues at coordinate 96,354,924 of NC_134271.1, forward strand.
TGATTTTAGTGATGATAGTCACTTGTAGCCCACACAATGCTCAGCAGTGAACTTTGTACCCGCTAGTTTATTATGCATGGTGAAAGCTCTGATGGTGTCATCTATCTTGCCACAAAACTTGCAATGCTTTACATTTTTTATCCCTCTCAAAAAAAAAAAAAAACGCTCTGATTATAGGGCCTGCCGCCAACCGGCAATGTCTGTACACATCGAATTTCTCTCTCTGTCAATATTTTTTTCTCTTTTTTTTTGCAGGATAGTGTCAACCAGAAGCAAAATATTCAACAAGAACGATGATTTGATAGAAACATATATTTTACGAATGATAAGACTTCGAGGTTATCTGTCAAAGTTTTCCATCTGCAGAGGGCTGGAAATAAAAAAAATTAAAAAGCTGCATAATCAAGAAAGGAGACAAGTGAAGCTTCTGCTTAGAGGCATCGGATAAATAGCAATTCCCTAATTCAATGATGGGGGAGAAAATGTTCCTCTTCCACATGTGAACGATCCTTGCTTACCCCATCAAGATAACACAGGCTGACTTGATTTGTCAGTAAGCTTGTGATGTTCCTCTGTTATTCCTCATGGAAATGTATAAATACATTAACAACTTGGTTTTACAATTTTCATTGTTTGTTCCGGCTTCCCGAAAAACTATTGGACATGCTCATACTTCAAGCCGTTTTTGCCTCGCGATTCCGCTTGAAGACACTCCCGACTAGGCCCATTCATTTGGGCTTAACCCGGATCGCAGTGCCGCAACTGGATGCCGGCACTTTACCAGAGTTTCACAACTTGGACATTGCATTACACAGGTAGTCAGGTTACCATTGGGATTTGCTCATATTAGCTCCCATATTTAGTTGGAGAGGCAGGAGTATGCTATTATTGGAGTTATTAGACAGTGGACTTGACATCTATTTCTGGGCATCACCTTTCTGTGGAAAACTGTTACTAGGCTCAGTACTACATACTACTTTGGAAATTCCTACTTTGGAACACTACTGCCCCCATTCAGGAAGCTGCATTGGTTGCCTTTATCTTAGTAAAGTTCCACCATCTTGTTCAACTGAAACTGCTGTTTCCTGAGTTAAGCTGGTCTTACACAACCATAACAATTGTATGGTCCGCAAATTGCTGATCAGAAACACTAGTTACTGATCGGCAACATAGACACCGCAGACGCCCGTGTCCTGCCGCACTCGCCCATAGAGAACTATGGGCAAGTCCGTGCAGTGCCACAATTCATGGCCTTACGGACCTGCTCTATAAATTGCGGACCACGGTCGCGGCCCGGCACACCACAGAGAAAATATCCGGTGGCCATACTGAATATAATGTGTTCGCAAATGGTCCGAAATTGAAAACGCTCAATTGCGGACTATTTGTGGACTTACATTACGGCCGCGTAAGACCAGCCTTATTCCTGCATTTACCATGAAGGGACCATCTGACTACCATCACCTGGCTCAGTAAGGGTAGCGGACTCCTAACAGGTGTAGGTGCTCCGGGGGAACTACCACCACCATCAGGTATACCACAGGTCCGAGTTGGGGCAGTGTTGCGGGGACTGGAGGAGTCTGTTGAGTGCTCCTGGCCACCATTGACAACTACTACTACTCCCATACTTTAGTTCGCTACAGAGAGCTCTATATGGCAATAGTGTCTGACAATGTAAGAATTTAATTTCATTTATTTATACAATTTTGTGAAAAATAAGAGGAGTGGCATGAAAAATTGCTTTTGTTTTTGTCTTTTTTTAACAGCGGTTGGACGCCTTATAAATGGCATCAGACTTTCATTAGGAACATTATTTTTATAAGGGGTGATTAGGGGGAAAATTGTATTGATGATAAATCCTCAGGATTGATGATATATCGATAAAAGATCTGTGGGGTTCTGACACATGGGATCCACACTGACCATCTGTTTGAAGGGGTCATGGTGCGCATCCAAGTACAGTGACCTCTTCCCTGTTTACATGGCATGCTATCTGTTTTATAGTGAGTGTGCAATATAATTCCAGCCTTGTCACATAGACGTGTATAGGCAGCTACATTTTATGGCAACTATACACTGTAAACAGAAAATGCGTAAAGGTACTTGTACAAGTGCCACAGGCCCTTTAAAAAGGTGACATTATGTAGGTGAGATCAGTGTGGGTCAGGTACCAGTAGAAGTGAGGAGCCAAAGATCTACATGCAGCTAATTTACGTCACTGTTTAAGGAGGGGCCATGATGGTCCAGATAAGTTTTCTTTGCTGTATTCACCTAAATGGCCTGCAGAGCCCTGTGTATAGCAGGTATCTACCACTATACGGTCATTGTATAGTGATAATATTGGTTTACATGTGTTGGATGTGTTTGCCCTCCCTGTGCTGAACACATAGCTACGCCTCTGTGCAAGGGTATAATGTGTACAAGCACAGCTGCAACATCTGTGGGCAAATGCGGTGCAGGGAACCATACGGAGCCTCCGTGCCCAACCATATTTCATCTTATACCCAGGCTAGAGGTAGTATACCTGGGCACTAGAGCCTTCTTTCATTTGTATAGTTTTCTTCAATAAACGTATCCTTTCATCATTACAGTCATGCATATAAAGTTTTACTTGATTCCAACAGTTCCTTCTTGGTGCATTTTTACAATGAGTGTATGATGTTATATAGTATAATATTATATTATGTTATATTATATTATACACAACCTCTCCAATCACCAACCTTGATATATAGTGATGCATTTTCAATATACATTAGCTACTTGAAAGTACCACCGTTCTAGAAAATACATTTTTACTGCAATTTTTGATGGTTATCTTAACTGTATATTATTCTAAACCGTATGATGGGGGGAGAGGTAAATCAGAGCTCAACTACTCATTATTCTGCTTTTTTTTGCAAATCGTCCTACGCAAGGTAAATCAGAGATAAATGGTTTTGATATCAAATTGATTTGGGCCAAATTGCAAACCTGGCTCTGCTACATCTATATGTAAATGATCACTTACTGTACATTAGACAGCCTGAAATGGCAATTCTGTTAGAGTAAGCAAACAGAAAAGCCCACAAGCAACGATAGGACTGATGGGGTTAAAATCTGACAGATTTGAGTGTTTTTTCTGCGGACTCCATCAGTCTGTCAGGCAGGTTGAAATATTAGCTTTTTCATTGCAGCCTTTCAAATAAATCTGATAACTGTATTAAGAACTATTCATTTTTTCCCTCTAATAAATATATTTAGTAATGAACTGTCTAACACAATAACCTTGCAGCTTTTGACTTTTGTCACAGTGTATTGTGTTTCACAGTGTGAACAGCCGTAATGATCATGTGATCACATGAGTCGATTCATTTTGGCAAGCTTCGCCACTTGACAGGTATGTAATACACTTGCCTTGCGGCTTTGAGACCAGGTTTCAAGAGCAGCCTTTACTGATGTGAGTGAAAATCATTCAGATCTCATAACTGTATCAAATGTCAGGAACGGTAAAAATCACGCAGGATTCACAGGGAGGAAGATTGTACTAGCCAGATAGCAAATACTGACCACTTCTGTGCATGCCGACTGGTATATCACACTGCACTTCTGTAGGGTGTATTAAATAAAGTTCTGCAACCAAAGGCATTATTTGTGGCTTCTGGATCTCAATCCATACCAGGGTCTGAGCCTGCCATGTGACATTTGTAATACTTCTTATGTGGCAAAGGAGTCTCTCATTTCCATCAGGCATCAGCGCCCAAGTGTAATCTCTACATCCCCTATAGCTACACCTATAGCTGTCAGTTAGCCACACACCGTGTGCTAACCGTCGACTGTAATTGAACTGTATGGGCGACATCAGTGGCGTAACTAGGAATGGCGGGGCCCCGTGGCGAACTTTTGACATGGGGCCCCCTCCTCCAACCGACACCGACGCCGAAGACCTCGACCGACCCCTTCCTACGCATTCCTGCGCGCTCTATTATGTCCCATAGTGGCCCCTGCACACAGTATTATGTCCCCATAGTGGCCCCTGCACACAGTTTTATCCCTCATAGTGGCCCCTGCACACAGTATTATCCCCCATAGTGGCCCCTACACATAGTATTATCCCCCATAGTGGCCCCTGCACACAGTATTATGTCCCTTAGTGGCCCCTGCACACAGTATTATCCCCCATAGTGGCTCCTGCACACAGTATTATGTCCCCATAGTGGCCCCTGCACACAGTTTTATGTCCCCATAGTGGCCCCTGCACACAGTATTATGTCCCCATAGTGGCCCCTGCACACAGTTTTATCCCCCATAGTGGCCCCTGCACACAGTATTATCCCCAATAGTGGCCCCTACACATAGTATTATCCCCCATAGTGGCCCCTGCATGCAGTATTATGTCCCTTAGTGGCCCCTGCACACAGTATTATCCCCCATAGTGGCTCCTGCATACAGTATTATGTCCCACTGTGGACACCCATAAACAATTATTATACTCTGGGGTCTTTTCATACCCCAGAGTATAATAATCGGAGACCCGAGGGAATAAAAACATAAAAAACTACTGTTTCTTACCTGTCCCCCAGCTTCTATGCTATCGGCCTCCGCTGGGTTCATGTGACGTCAGACAACTAGGAAGGAGATCGTGGAGAGGTAAGTAACAGTGTTTTTTATGTTTCTTACCTCTCTTGGTCCGCGAATCATTATACTCGGGGGGTCCGAAAAGACCCCGGAGTATAATCATAGCAGCAGTAGCGGCTGTCGCCGGGCCCCTAATGTCCCGGGCCCTGTGGCAGCTGCCTCCGCTGCTATGGCAGTAGTTACGCCACTGAGCGACATACACCTGTGCATTGGCCGTGCTTCTGCCCCTTTTATTGATGATAGGAGTCGTGGAAGCAAGGGTGCAAAATAGGACAGGAATAGGACCTGTTCCATATTTTGCAGCCCGCACTGTCGGCTCACACACGAGTAGTTCATGTATACAGGCCCATAGAAATGAATGAAGAACCCAGAAAGCACTCTGACCATCCATACGATTCTGTGCAAGAGGACTTAGAGTCAAAGCCAGGGCCAGTTTTGGATGAAGTTGGACTTACCGACTCCAACTCTGGCTTCAAAGTAAAATAATTAATTAATTTTAATTGTATTATACAATTAGTAATGTTGTATAATTAAACTTATTAAACTTTACTCTTATGTCTGACCATAGCTGTCATTTATGAGTCAGAGTTGAAGAAGTCCAAGTCGGGCTGTGGAAAAATAGAAGAGAAAGAAGTTTGGCCTATCGAATCCACAGCCCTGGAGTGAAATGCATCCAATGGTATAAATAGAGGACTGGGCCCCAAAGAAAAGATCACGCTACACTCATTTTTGCAATAATGGGTCTTGTGTTTGCTAATGTTACAGATCCTTGGCAAGTTCTTTCCCCGCAATACCAAGCAAGAAAGGACCACATAGACACGATATGGGCTCCCTCTATGACACACATACTCTTGGATAGCATTATGGGATCCGTACTATTTTATAGACCTAATTTAGCATCGCTGTATAAAAGACAAACAATAATTCCCATAATTCCTAGCTCCATCTTAAAGAGCACTCCATTTAGAAAGCCAATCAACAGTGACAGCAACAGAATATTGAATGTCATTGTTATGCAAATGTACATAAACCACACCCCCTGGAGACCAAACCATTGAGGAGTCTCATGAAAATCATAACTCGAAGTTTAGCTTAATTTTTTAGACAGCTCTGGTTGTCATTGACTTTTGTTTTCTTCATTTTTTCTTTTTGTATGTAACAAGGTCTATTCCGACAAATGCTAGAACATGTTCATACCACTTATTTCCTTACAATAAAATGCTTACACAATACTGATCATCTTCTTCGTGTAATGACTGCTCCTAACCTTCCTCCACCGTCCAGCTCTGCTGTCACAATTTCTTCATCAGCTTTGTGTACTGTAGCAATTAATGCAGAGTGAACACATTTCTGGCTGCAAATACTCCATCTAGTCCTGTCTCTTCTGAGCACCATCAGGATCACCCCAGGACTCCTGCACATCATGAACGAATCTGGTATTCTCATTCTATATGTTAAGAGTTTTTGCCCCTCCCCACATATTTCTGCCGCCTGTATTAGACTATTCTTACATTACTATTTTATATTAAATATAATCCTACGGATAATTATAGGGATTGTTCTTTTTGGTGTTTACAAAATATGGGCTATAAACATGAGAGATAATGTTTTAATAGGCCTTTGTGAAAAGTCTTTTATGATGTGCCAGTCCGTCATTTATAAAGGTAATCGTGGGGGTTCAGCAGCTGGAACTCTTGTCAGTCTTCAAAATGACATATGGACAGGCAGGGGTGAACCTGCTCCTTTCGCCGCCCGAGCGAAGTGCAGAAAGCCGCCCCCCCCCCCCCGCCGGGAGGAGGGGCGGAGCGGGGGCGTGACTTAGCGAAGGGGGCGGGGCTTAACACCGTTCGCCGGCAGAGAGCAGGCCCGGAGACTGCCTGCGCTCTGCCTGAGCGTGCGGGGAGGCTGCTGGAGCAGCGCTGCTCCAGTGGCCTCCCCAAACCACCGCTCCGTGCTAAGCCAGACCAGGACAGCTTGTCCTGGACTGGCTTAGGTTAGCAAAAATGCCGCCCTCCCTGAGGCCCTGGCATAGTGCCGCCTGAAGCGCTTGCTTCAGGTCGCCTCATGGGAGGTGCGGCACTGTGACAGGTGGCCATGATGCAACTTTGGAAAGGTTAGTACAGCTCCCAATCATTTTGGTGAAGAGTAATGGCACGTGAGTAGTCAACTCTCCATGTTAACTAATATATTTTGGCTATCAAATGTTGAATGTACTGTCAGCATAGGTCAGGATAGGTCACTAATATCAGTTCTGTTGGGGTATGACACACGGACCCACATCGATTAGCTTTGCTCAGTAGCTGATACACAAGGAATGGACCAGGAAGCGGACAGCTCTATTCTATGAGTAGTCGCAGAACTGAGTCATTGCAGCCAGGGGCGGATCCAGGGTCGGGCGAGCTGACCTAACAAAATGGTCCCAGTCGGCATGTCCCGATTCCAACTGAGCTCAGCGTTAAAGCAGGAGCTGACAGCTCCTGCTTTAAACGCCTATGTATTCAGCTCTTCGGCGGTAGGACGCCGATGAGCTGAATGCATAGGCGTTTAAAGCAGGAGCTGTCACAGCTAAGCTCCTGCTTTAACGCTGAGCTCCGGCATTTGTAGCCGCGATGTGATGACGTCATCACATCACGGCTACAATATATGAGTGTGTGTGTGTGTGAGTGTGAGAACGTGAGAACGGCATGACACTGGGGCAGATGGAGGGGGGAGAACGGCATGGCACTGGGGCAGATGAAGGGGGAGAGAACAGCATGACACTGGGGCAGATGGAGGGGGGAGAACGGCATGGCACTGGGGCAGATGAAGGGGGGAAGAACAGCATGACACTGGGGCAGATGGAGGGGGGAGAACCGCATGGCACTGGGGCAGATGAAGGGGGGAAGAACAGCATGACACTGGGGCAGATGGAGGGGGGAGAATGGCATGACACTGGGGCAGATGAAGGGGGGAGAATGGCATGACACTGGGGCAGATAGAGGGGGAGAGAACAGCATGACACTGGGGCAGATGGAGGGGGAGAACGGCATGACACTGGGGCAAATGAAGGGGGAGAGAACAGCATGACACTGGGGCAGATGGAGGGGGGAGAATGGCATGACACTGGGGTAGATGAAGGGGGGAGAACGGTATGACACTGGGGCATATGAAGGGGGGGAGAACGGCATGACACTGAAGCAGATGAAGGGGGGATGGCATGACACTGGGGCAGATGAAGGGGGGGAGAATGGCATGACATTGGGGCAGATGAAGGGGGGAGAACGGCATGACACTGGGGCAGATGAAGGGGGGAGAACGGCATGACACTGGGGCAGAGACGGGGGGAAATGAAACTGTGGGCAGATAAAGGGGGAGAATGGCATGAAACTGGGGACAGAGATAGAGGGGGGACATGAAACTAGGGGTAGATGAAGGGTGTATATGAAAATGGGGGGGAGATATAATTTACGGGTGACTGTAGGAGGATTATCCTGTGTGGAATCACATGAAAATTGAATGAGAATGGGTGGAGTCAACATAAAAGTGGGTGGGGCCTAATTTGCTGCGCGCGCCGCACGTTTTGTTCCCTCTTTCTAGTCATAAACAGTTGGGAAGTACAGGTTAGAAGTGAGAGACCCCCCAGTAAGTAGGGCCCCGCCAAAGTCAATTGCCCAGGGCCCCGCAAACCCTGGATCCACCACTGATTGCAGCTTAGATTCCATTCAGATAATTGGGAGCTGACCTGCAGTACCTGGTCTGGCCACTACACAGAGAACAGAACTTTCTGTTTCCTGCATTATTCTCTGAGTATTAGTAGCTGAGAACAGCTAATCTCATAATTATAACCTCTCCTTAGAGTAGGTCATCAATATTTTTAACCCCAAAAAACTATTTAAAGTAAACCCTAACAACTCGAAATAAGTGACCAGCTGGGTAGAAAATATTGTTCCACATATGTTGAGTATAGGTAGGTACTAGAGATGAGCGAACAGTAAAATGTTAGAGATTCGATATTCGTTTCGAGTAGCTCTTCAATATTCGACTACTCGAATTGAATATCGAATCCTATTATACTCTATGGGGGGAAAATGCTTGTTTCAGGGGTAGGCAACATTCGATCAAATTATACTTACCAAGTCCATGAGTGAGGGTCGGGCTGGATCCTCCGAGAAGTCTTCTCCGTGCAGCGTCCCTGCGGCATCTTCTGGCTCTGAATTCACTCTGCCAGGCATCGGGCCTGGGCAGAGCCGACTGCGCATGTCCGCACTACAAGCGGTCATGTACAGTCGGTTCTGCCCAGGCCCGATGCCTGGCAGAGTGAATTCAGAGCCGGAAGATGCTGCAGGGACGCTGCGTGGTGAAGACTTCTAAAAGTAGGAGAAGAACCAGCGTTGATTGGCCGACTGTATAGCATTCAGCCAATCAATGCTGGTTCTGCATCAAACTTTTCCATTCGAATAGCGAGTGGTACTCAATCGAGTTCGAGTATTTCGAATACCTTAGGATTCGATCAAATACCTACTCGATCGAATACTACTCGCTCATCTCTAGTAGGTACCATTTTTCTGTTCCCTTAAAAGAGCCCTCTAGGTCATTCAGCAGCTCAAAGGTGCCTCATTTATCATGCCTTTCATGGCTTTTGACCCTTGCCTTTTTGATCCTGCCTCCCCTGTACACTCATATAGATAACTCCAAAAATATGACCTCTCTGTTTGCTCTCCAGCCAAGCTCTGCCAAAGTGTTGCTGCTGGAGCAACTTCTTAAGCTTCCTTGGCGAGGAGACTCTCTACAGCTGAGTCGCTGCCAGGAACATCCCCAAAATGTGGACTGTGGACTACCAATCCTACCTGCCATTCCTAAAAATCCAGCCCAGTTACTGGAACTTTGAAATAACCCTCAGCAGACAATAGTTATCTGCTGAGAAATGTTCTTTCTGGAGTTTTCTCATCTCAACCACCTTAGTAGTCTGGGTAAGATATACACCCCCTCCATTACCTGACCAGCCATTGGCTTACAACTCATATAAAAAACCCATGAGTCTTGCCTCCACTATACACTCATATAGGTAACCTGTGAGTCCTGCCTCTACTATACACTCCTATATATAACCTTTAAGTCCTGCCTCCTTAGCATACTCATAGAGAAAGCCTGTGAGTCCTGCTCACAAGATATCTCTGTGAGTGAGTGGGTGAACCAGGATTAACATACTTTATATATTATATATGGTTGTTACAATATCCCCACCATCAGATAGGAGGCTTCACAAACACACTTACATTTTGCTTACCAGTCTGCCAGATTCAGATCTATAGAATTCTTTTTCGTTTGAGTATTTATAAAATATTGTAGGCCCCTACCAAGACAGTTGGAAACACTCGATGGGCAGAGGATTTTGCTGACATGATGCTGATACTAAACTCCAGGGAATAGTGATCCCACTAACTCAAGTTAATATAACCCCCTACAACCTGGGCATCATATGTTGCAAGTGCTTGAAACTGATGACATTGTTATCATGTTGGGAAATGAAGTCAGAAGGTGACCTTTCCTGGCTTATCTATAAAGTCATCTTCCAATGCCACTTACAACAAGCCCCTATGTGGTCTGGAAGTAACCCAGATGCTCAGATTGAGCAATCAAAGCATGGATCTCAAATTAAAACGATTCTGCTGCTTTCAGACTCCCTGCCGAGGAGGAAGATCACCATTTGTGTGGATAGCTTAATAGACTGCCAGCTTTAGAAACTACTCTATCAGCTGCACAGGCCCTTGTTATAGACTTTTTGGAGAAAAGTAGATTTGGGGTCATTAGCTAAATTGAAAGTGAAACAAACAAGGAAAAGCTTGGACAACAAGAAAATGTTTGCACGAATGGTATTGATTTATCAAAATATGATATTTGTATTCTTGTCTATCATAGCATTTCATTCATGATTTTCCATATCTATTCATTCTATGCCCACTAGTCTGGGAAAATGTATCGTACTGTTCATTCTGGTCCTTCTTGTTCATTAAAAAAGGAAAGCGAAGGCTAAGTTCACATGGTCGTCTTTACAGTCCGTTACTCTAATCCATCATAGGATGAGAGCAATGGATTTAAAACATGATAGAGTGGCTGAGGCAGATGGATCCCCCCTGTCTGTAACCACTGTAACTAGTCAGCTGATCAAATGTGTTCTCTACTATATGTGCCATGATCTACTGTGACTGGTATTATTGAAAAGTGTCTAGGAACCACAGGAACTAACACACAAATTTTAATGCTTCATCATACTAAGTCATATTAGACAGTTTTATGCTCCAACCTTTTCTGTTCCTTTTCTGTTCCAGCATGACTCTGCTACAATGCACAAAGCAAGTTACTGTATTACTTTGTATTACTGGCCTCTGACCTTTGGCCTTGTGTTTATTCTTTTGGATTACAATTTTGTACTGCTTTGTCTCTCTGGCTTTGACCCTTAGCTTGCTGACTTCTCTTCTGTGTTGTTTTGTCCTGTCTTGTTCTGTGTGACACTTATTTCTAGGAAGGGACTGCTGCCCAGTTATCCTCTGTCGCCTAGGACAGTTCAGGCAAGTAGCCAGGGACAGGGGCTGGGTCTGGTTAGGGCTCACTGCCTCTGTCTTTACTTACTTCCATTTTTCCAGCAGCAGCGCTAGGGAATTGCACAACTAGCAATTCCATTACACCTATGGATTGATTTAGAATTGGAGGTGGTAAAAGCTCTGTTAAGTGTGATGAGTAGGTATCCCAATACCAAAACGTATATTGGGTTCTTAATCTTCATATTTTGTTGTACTCTAAGCATCTAAGCATCTATCTGTCTATTCTTCCTCCTTCTCTGAACTGATCAGATTGTCTGTCTTTCTATCTAGCTACACATACTGTAAATTGGAGGCTTTATTTTTATACTTATGTAATAAGTCCTCAGTATCGGTATAGCATATAATTTTTTATTTCTGTAATATCTCTTGCATCTCTCATATCTATCTATACATACATTAAGTGCATAATCTTCATACTTTTCAATAAATGCTCGTTATCGTTATAATGTATCATTTCCGGCTACAGGTGAAACCCTGACCCAGTTTACAAGGCAGCAGGCTTTGGCCTACATTCTTTCAGCCAGATATGTTTAACTAGCGGAGAAGATTGTGGAGGCTTGATGTAAAATCTTGAGATGACAATAATTAATCACTCGTCGCTACTTGCTGTTAATGACAACTGTTTCCTAAATACACCCTATGCGTTACGACAGGACAATTTGTTATTCTATCTATTAACTAATTGGGTATGTGCTTGATTGACAAAGATACTCCGAGGACCTCTCCATCTAACCTTCAATCTTTAATAATCTGTCCAAATCCAGGTATCAAGGATTCTCTATGGCGTCTTTGTATTGTGGAGTAAGCCCCCGTACAAAATGCTAATCTGGGTGGTTTACTAACCTCTTACTCTTCAATCCACTTTGAATTTTCCTGATTGCCCTATTCATAACCAAATAAGCTATGATCGTATACTTAATTATAGCCTGCATTGTCTTAACGAGAACAGGCATCAAGCTAACTTGTCTTTAATTAGATGCTTTCAATAATGCACATTTTATGTTCCCCGCTCATTTTTTATATTTTTATATTGTCCTTGATATTCTAGTAAATAGACTGTTCTAACAGACATGTGTTATTCACCCCATTTAACAATCTGTTTGACGCAACATAAAGGGTAAAAAAAAAATCACCGGGTGGGGGGGGGGGGACGACAATATGGAGGGGAAACAAAATAATAAATAGTAAAATTGGTAAATAAGTCCAAAAAAATTGGGAATGTATGAATAGTTTACTGTGAAATAATGATTGGATAGTAGAGATAGAGAATGAAAGATGATAGATAGATAGATAGATAGATAGATAGATAGATAGATAGATAGATAGATAGAATCCAAAAAATCCAAAATAAAAAAAGGTTAAGAAAAAAATTCAAAAATACAGTCATCGGTCCTGGACTGCGAGATGTGCACCCAACCTTTAGTTTTGTTTGGTGCTGCAATGTACTTTTTATAGAGAGAGATAGATAGATAGATAGATAGATAGATAGATAGATGATAGATAGCTAGATAGATAGATAGATAGATAGATGATAGATAGATAGATAGATAGATAGATAGATAGATAGATAGATAGATAGATAATTGGTAAATAAGTAAAGAAGAATATTGAGAATGTGTGAATAGTTTATTGTGACATGATGGATAGATTGCAGTTCCGTATTTAATAAAGTAGAGAATGTCAGCTTGGAAGCAAAGCATAAAAAATAATGTAAAATGGAATAAAGAAATAAAGCTGAAGGTGAGTAGAAAGGAGTTTGTACATGACCTACAAATTTTACAAAATACATAGCTCTTTTTTGAGATCATAGTTCAGTGTTTGAGAGTAAAGACTTCAGTCTTCACACCATGAATATTTACGGATTATGAGAACTAGATATGTCCCATGATGATGCCTCATATTTTTCCAGTGTAGTATTTGGGGATGGACTACCTGAAGAAGGTGACATCACTGGGTCATGTGACACTGAAGACCTTTCAGCACTATTACTCCAAACACTTGCTCTCCTTACACTTGCGGTTGCTCAGCGCGGTGGTCTATTTTCCACTGTGGTCTGAAGTTCTCTTCAGCAGGGAAAATAATCTGCTGCCAAAACAAACCATTGGTGGTGGAGACTGTCCAAGGAACAGATTTCCTGAAATCCAATTCAGCTGTCCTGTGCCGTCCTCACACATGTTGGATGTAAATAGGGCGTTTCTGAAACTATTCAAAGCTGAGACAGTAATTTGCAATTTTTTTTTTTTTTTTGCTTCTTGAAGGAAAAACATCTCGGCAAGGACTTTGGAGACGTTTACAAATGAAAAAGTATAGACTCTTAAATATAATATTTGTGTAGACAGGAACATCTTGAGTAGTTCGGCAGGGCTCAAGGTGTCTGATTCTATGGATGGGATTCTATGGCTGAGGAATGCACCAAGCCACTTTGGGCTTGAATATGGCTGTAAGCAAATTGTTAGGGTAGCAGAGTGAATGTTTACCCAGTAGCTTAGGTCATCAATGTGTGATGTCTGGCCCCCGCACACCCAGGACTTCAGAAATCACAAAAATTAATTTCAATGCTTGACAGGGCATGGCAGTATCTGTGTCTGGTACTGTAGTTCAATCTTTGAACCTTAAAGGAATCATATATTGATGGTCTATTCTAAGGGTACTCAACAACTTATAGCAAAGGTCCAAACACCTGGGTGCGCCATTGGGTGAAGGTCTAAACTGAACAGTAAATGAAAATGTCCAATATTTGCTGTATTTTTTGGACAATAAGATGCACCCCAGGTTTGGATTAAAAAAAAAAAAAAAAAAATAGGAAAAAGTAATTTCATTTTAATTTACCCCTCCATGGTGGTCAATTGGAGTCTATGCGGTCACTATCTAGTGAAGCGGCAATAAGGAACTTTATACTGTGTTGGGGGTACTAATGTAGCATGTGGGGTGCAATAAGAAGCTTTATACTGTGTGAGGGGTCACTAATGAGCTTTATACTGTGGGGTCCCCACATGTTATAAAGAACTACTGATGCCCTTTCCTTCATGTCCTACACAGTGTAATCACTCTTTGTGCCCCAAAAAACAATAGCAGTCAAGACAAAGCCTCATATTTGGACTGTAGACTCCATGCCCAGATACTTTCCATCAGTGGCAACCACGATCGGCAATCGTCCCTTCTGCCTGCACATAAGCAAGTGGTAGAGAGAGATGATTGCCTATTCCTGATGCCGCTAATGTAAAGTATCAGGGCTTGGGGTCAGCAGTCGAGAGTTGAATCTTTCTCCGGACTGCTGTCATATTGAAAGGGCCTGGTGGCAGGGGTCCAGCCTAATCAATGTGCAGTGTTGTCATGGAAATCATATGTGGTGTCAACTCACCATCTACATAAATAACACCAGTACATCTCACCTGGGGTAAATAGTGGTAAAGCTATAAGCAGGGGCATAGCTATAGGGTGTGCAGAGTTAGCAATTGTTAATGGGCCCTGGAGTCTCAGGGGGGCCAAAAACCTCTCTGCAACATGAAAATCAGCAGTATTATAGATAGCATATACAGTATTCTGCATTGGAGCCCAGGAGCTTCAAGTTATGTCCCTGTGTATATATATATATATATATATATATATATATATATATAGTATTTGTATATTTGGGATATGTTATCAAGTACTAGTGTAATTATTTGAGCACTACAAGGGTATACTATTTTAGCATTTTGTTGTGCTGTTACTTAGCCACTGGTATGTTGGTATTATTGCTCTTTATAGCGGTATCATTTTGGTGTTATATGGCACTCTTATTTCAGCATTATTTTTATTCCACCCATGCTTCTTTTTGGTGTGCCGATCACATCCTGGGGACATAGTCATCAGCCCTTTCAGATTTATTATCATTTACACCATAAAACTGGGGTAAATGATGCCTGATATAACAGTGCAGGTGCACAGCCTAGATTTCAGTGCAGGCGGAGGGTACACCCGATATATGAGAGATATGTGTTTCCCCATAAATCAGGAGCACCCATCATCAGTGCAGGAGATATGAAGACTGGCATTGAAGACTGGTCTTCATAAATCTCCCCCTATGAGTTTGAAGAATCTGAGTCTTATATGGCAGTTTCATTGTTGAACAAAGTAATTTGCACACTGTATGGCTATATTAATTTGGTACTATACCACTTTACAATGCTTTTCCCTATAATATTCTAGTTAAAGTGGCTCCAGACTCCAGCTTCACTTTAAGTAATCATAGAGGTTTTGTGATTTTGCAAGTGACGCTATTAACTCCTCCATTGTGATATAATTTGAATGGCTGTATTTACTCAGTATTTCTGGATTTTCATGCCTAAGAATCTAATGGTCCTTGTGTATGCTGAGAAACCCAGCGGACGGTTCTATATGAATGGCAGCCGATTTGCGCTTTATAATGCCATAATTTGACGAGATCTCTCCAGTCTAGGTTATGTAGCTGAACCATAAAGGCTCTTTTGAGTAAAATCATCTCTTTATTAATGAGATTCACACTAAAAGCATGAAGATAAAAAATGACTTTAAAATATGTCCCTTGGCCGCTATTCAAATGAATGGGAGAAATCAGTGGGTGTTTTCAAACCTGTCTTCCTGTCACGTCTAAATGGATCTCATTAAAGACTAAAAAATGTTTATACAATAAAATCAATGAAATAAAAAATAGATGAGGGAAAGCAAACCCAATTAGGCTAAACATCTATAGGAACATGATTCCAGGTGCTGAGTGTTTAAGAATCCAGACAGTGAATAGATTCTATAGGAGGGAACTGGCTATTGTGTTACACATGACACATTATATTATGGCCAACACTCTTCTACAACGTTATATCATAGATCTGGATCAGAGGATCTGGATCATATATCTGCTCCTACCAGGTCATATTGTATACTTGCGTAGCCTACTCCAACAAGATAAGGCCATCAGCTTTCACCAGTCCCATACGGTTCTGGACAGTAACCAGGGGCAAACATACCATTGGTGCAACTTGAGCAGTTGCACAGGGACCCAATAGGTCACCTTTAGGCTAAAGCCCTATGAGATGTACCACAGCAATAAAGCGCTGGGGAAAAACCACGGCAACAATGCATCGCAGTTCTTCCCGCAGCATTTTAAACAGAGAGTACGCGGACGAAACTCCATTGTTTCTGTTACAATTATATCTATGGGGAAACCGCCAGCATTTCCGTAGGTATAAATGCCCTACTGTGATTTTCAAAACCACGCCGGTTTTGGAAATTGCGGCATGTAGGCACTGCATTTTTTTCCGCAAAGTGGGCACGGGATTCTAGTAATTCCCATCCACTTTGCCCGTATTGTAAAACGCTGCGATTTTTCCCGTGGCGTTTCTGCCGAAGGCAAATTGCAGCGTTTCCAGCCTAAAAGAAGCTTTCTACTATCTATTAAAATCTTGAGTGAGTGGCTCAACTGATAAACATCATGGTAAACTATAATTGGTGGATTATTAGAGAGATATAAGGGAGTGCTACAAGCTTAGATATTGCAAAAAAGGGGCTCATATTGGTACTTAAACAGGGGCCCTCAGCTATCTGTATCTGCCAGTGACCAAACCACAATGCCATTTTCATCCACTACAGTGTTTTTAACAGTTTTTTTTTTTTTCAGTATGATTCTGCAGAACACCTCTGTACAAAAAAAAACATACGGGGGCCACACAGTGGCTCAGTGGTTAGCACTGCAGCCTTGCAGCGCTGGAGTCCTGGTGTTCAAATCCCACCAAGGGCATAAAACCATCTGCAAGGAGTTTGTATGTTCTCCCCGTGTTTGCGTGGATTTCCATCCCATATTCCAAAAAAGACATACTGATAGGGAAAAATGTACATTGTGAGCTCCATGTGGGGCTCACAATCTACATAAAAAAAAAAAAAACATATTCCCAGGTTATTAAATTGAAGAAGAGCTGGAGGTCCTATAAACCAAATCTGAATATATAGTATTGCTAACATAAAAGGGATGCAAAAGCTACAGAAGTGCCATAACTACTATGATGTATAGTCATTTGGATATAAGCAATGGTTTTAGAAAGCTTGGTGGCAATACCTATGAGCAGAGGTAAGACTAGCTTTACCTGTCTCTTACATCATCTCCTCTTGTACCACCCCTGCCTATGGGCATAGTAATGACTGTATTTAAGTCTTAGAAAACTCTATCTTATATGGCGCCTGTAACCAAGTACAAAATGCTAAACGCCATACATCATTTGAACACTGATATGACCCTGACCAATCTGCCTTTTCTTAATCCATCCCCCTATTCAAACGACATGCCCTCTGGGGAGACAGAATATGAATATATAGTACTACTAACATAAAAGGCATGCCAATGCTATAGAAGTGCCATAACTGCTATGATGCATAGTCATTTGGATGCAAGCAATGGTTTTAGAAAGCTTCAAAGACATGATGACCATTGCGTGGTGCTGAGGATGTTCTTTTTCAGGGTAAAAAACGCCATGTTTTAGTCCTAGTGGACCCATCCTAGCCTATATTACATAGACAATAAATTGAATAGATACCTGTGATATCTAGCTTCTCTTCTTGTTTTATAGTTACAGTATACACCTACTTGCCATGTTTTCTGTTAGATTACAGATTATCACTTGGGGTGGGTTCCAGTAGGGGAACGCCTTGTTTTATCCGTTTAATGCTAAGGCCCTACGTTGTGGAAACGCAGATTTATCTGTTGCAGATTTTGTTGTGTGTTTTTGAGCCAAAGCCAAGAATGGCTACAAAAAGAATCAGAAATATATAGGAAGTTCTTACACCTCTACCTTCTGCTCAATCCACTCCTGGCTTTGGCTCAAAAACCTGAAGCAAAATCTGCAACAAAAAAAGCTGTGTTTCTGCAACATGGGGCCTTTGTCTAACACATACTGTTGGAATTGCCCTAAGTGAAGACCCCACATAAATAAAGGACCCTTATTTTCCAATCATTCTAATCGTAAATAATTGTCCTGTTTGGAAAAGCATTCTTATTATAAGGATCCACTTAATGGATTCCAATACTGATATATCCAACAATCAGAAACTCTGTTAAATTCTCCTGCAGCACCACCACAGGAGAAATTATGCATTACATTGTTTCCATTGAAATCAATGGACAGAGAGAGGGGCCAGTCCTTGTAGGTCTCTCATTAATAAATTAGGGTCTATTAAGGTGTTTAATAATAGATTTTCTAAACCCTGTAAAAGAGACAGTCTGCCTGACAGACAATCCACAGGTGCATCATGTAAAAACCCCATCCTAACACAGTATATGATACTGACAAATAAAAGCCAATGTTTGGAACCGAAAATACAGTGTTTGTAGATGGGCAATTATTTACACAAAGAGCGACTTGTAGGGCAGATAATAACTCCAGAGGAAACGAGGCAGCAAGGCTAAACTGGCTTTATGTGCATTCCACAATATGTGTAGTATTGCGGTAATCACTAATAACACTGGATGCATCAAAGGTATGCTAAGGAGACATTGAAATGAGATTAGTAAACAGGCCCTGCTGTACTGCAGACGTTTGATGTACCATAGAGAGCTGAATGAACGGGCAGGCTCGCCGATCATTAAATGCATACATCTGAATAATAAGAAATAAAAAAAAAGAAATGTTTGTTTTAAAACTTTAAAAATGTTCTATAGAAATAATCCCCATCATATTCCTTCCCAAACATAACATATCCTCTTCCTCCCTATTAAATGCAAAGATCCAATTTCCAGCTCAACACAACTCCGCGTGATTATTTTATTATCATTTTAATATATTTTAGAGTAGTTTAGACATAAAAGAGTTAATTCGCTTGTCATATATGGACTGTGGCTGTAATGGAAAAGGTGCTATTTTTATTTCTTTAGATTATGTCCTATAGAGCAAAAAAATATGGTAACTAAAATATATATATATATATATATACTGTATTGTAATAAACAATACCTCAGCCATAAATTTTATACATAAAAACCGTAACATGAAAACTAGAGATGAGCGAACACTAAAATGTTCGGGGTTCGAAATCCGATTCGAACAGCCGCACACTGTTCGACTGTTCGAACGGGTTTCGAACCCCATTATAGTCTATGGGGGAAATGCTCGTTTCAGGGGTAGGCAACACTCAATCAAATTCTACTTACCAAGTCCATGAGTGAGGGTCGGGCTGGATTCTTCTCCCTGCGCAGCGTCCCCGCGTCCTCTTCCGGCCTTGAATTCACTCTGCTAGGCATCGGGCCTGGGCAGAGCAGACTGCGCATGCCCGCACTACAAGCGGATATGCGCAGCCGGCTCTGTCCAGGCCCGATGCCTGGCAGAGTGAATTCAGAGCCGGAAGAGGACGCGGGGATGCTGCGCAGGGAGAAGACTTCTTAAGGTAAGAGAAGAACCAGCGTTGATTGGCAATGTATAGCATTCTACCAATCAACGCTGGTTCTGCATCGAATCTTAACTTCGAACAGCTAGTAGTACTCGATCGAGTACGAGTATTTCGAATACCTACTCGATCGAGTACTACTCGCTCATCTCTAATGAAAACCTAACAATAAAAATAAAAAAAATCTCCATCTTTTCTTAATTGAGTTCCTAAACAAGCATAGATAGAGTTAAAAATGTTTTCAGAATTTCACTGTTTAAATCTTTAAATAATGTCTTATTTTAATAGAGAGTTATTTCGGATGAATTCCGCACCGCAATCTGCCGTCCAGAACCAGTCAGTCCCTGAAGATATTAGCGGGAGTCCACAAAACCTTCTGTAAATAACTAAATTAATCTGTGGCTTCTTTGTAATCTGCATCTTTATATGGTAAACCAAAGGATTTTGTGATTTTTTTTTTAGTCAAGCATTTCTGCATGTTAGGAAATTGTTGGATTTTCAGATTAAAAGTAAAATTAATATTATTGATCCAGTAATAATTGTATCACCTCTCCTTGAGTTTATTCCCATAAACTGGGATGGTATAATTATTTGGAAGGTTGTTGTAAATGTCATCTTGACAGAAGTTTCCAAAGTGTTCTCTCATGGACCTGTTACTCCTGAATGTTAGGATTGGGTCCCGCAGGGTTCTCGCTCATCGCACAGCGCCACCTGCGGGTCACTCTAACTCTCGCCCTCGGCCTCAGATAGTGAGGTGCCTGGAGTGTAAGTCCAGCTTTTGGCCTATTGAGCATGCTCAGACCTATTGGAGCCGCTCACAAGCTAAGTGCCATTTTGTCCCTACTGAGCATGAGCGGTGAGGTCATGACCACCGCCCCTATTGGGCGGGGACTTGCCTTTAAATAGTGTGAGCCGACGCCCGCCTGTCGCTCAGACTTTGACTGAAGTTTTTTTTTATTTATTTATTTTTTTATGTAGATTGTGAGCCCCACATAGAGATCACAATGTACATTTTTTCCATATCAATATGTCTTTGGAATATGGGATGGAAATCCATGCAAACACGGGGAGAACATACAAACTCCTTGCAGATGGTTTTTTGCCCTTGGTGGGATTTGAACACCAGGACTCCAGCGCTGCAAGGCTGCAGTGCTAACCACTGAGCCACCGTGTGGCAGGTGTTCAGACTAAGTCCTGCAAGCACTTTTATGGTAGTAAATCCTTCTCAACCACGAGTATCCAGTATATGAGTAGGCTCATACCTATAGGGAGTGTATAGATTGTAGCCACAGTCATGTTCTGTAAGCTCTGTTGCCTGAGGGGCTCCATAGGTCTTCTAACATATATGCCAACAGTAGACATAGGTAGCATTTAGAGGACTCTATTCCAAATTTTGTTTGGAGCCCAGATTACACCTCTGGCTTTCAGAGAAGATTGAATTGGCAAAAAGCATTTAATAACATGATTGAAAATTGGTAATTTCACCAAATTATAAACCCCCAAATTTAAATTTCCTCAACATGAAGTGAAGCAATTGAGAAATGTATTCATATTTTTAGCATTTTTATGGATATTGATGATTTTTCATTAACGCAGATGTTGACTGAACTGAGTTAGTGCACTAATAAAGACAAGAGCTGCCGTGTATTAAGAGGACTGGGGAAATCTTCAACTTATAAACACTAGCATCTCAGATGGGAATATCAGGACATTAATGGACCTTTCCTACAAATCAAAGTCTAGAATACCCATGTTAGTTTATTGCAGAAGCATATCATGAATTTTTGGGAGTCCAGGGCAAAATTTGTAACAGAGTCCCCAACAACCATATACTATTTGTATTGCTGATGTTTTATGTGATAGATGGGTTTTTGCACCTTCTCAGGCACCAAGGCAAAGACACTCTAATACATAGCATGAGAACCTAGAAGTCAGCATGCTCTATCAAAAGAATAAAAATGTGGCCCCCTATCCTAGTGTACTTCCACACCATTAGAACTCCTACCTTCAGATAGTGGTTGTTAATCCAAATTTTGCTGTGCAGAGAGGAAGCTCTTGGTCCTTGAGGTATAGCTTTAGGAGCTTCAGAAGTTATAGTAGCAACTGGTTCTTGAGATTGAGAAGACTCAAAGGCCCCTGTGAACTACAAGAAGAAACTAGGGCTATACATTACACATGGTACTTGTGGTGGCCTGTTTCAATTTTGCATTGGGTCATTTGAGCTCAGACATTAAGTTCCAGGTGTTATATAACTGGAGCTCACATGTCGTAACCCTTGCCATGCTCTCATACCCATTGAACCTATGGAATAAAAAAATTGGGATGATTTAAAGATTGATCATGTCTATCACATATATTACATATGGACTATCACTCTTCTAAGGCGAAATTTTGTTGATAGCAGTTGTGAGATCTTAGTTGCTCATACAAAGTACATTGCTCAACATAGGGTTACTAGAAGAATAGAAGAAAACTCTTCCCAGCTTAACAAGATCTTGAAATTTGTTCTATATAAGTAAAATATAGTGCAGTTTCATTCATGATTTCCTGTACAATTGTTAGGGAATAGCCAGATAATTCTCCAGAAGTTGCTGACGAACCCTGGAGGAAGGGGCACAAGGGACAGTGAGCCCTAAGCTGAAGCCCCCAACTGTCCCTTCCTATTGCCAGGCCATATCCTACGTAATAGGCGGCAACCACGAAGACAGTCCCTTCCTGTATATGTGAAACACAAAACAGAGACAAGACGAACAACAACAAAGAGAGGTCAGCTAGCCAAGGGTCAGTAACAGTCAAGCGATGCAGCACCAAATCGGAGTCCAAAGAATAGTCAGTAGGGAATGCCAAAGGTCAAGGATAAGAATGCAAGCAAAAATAGTGACAGTAAGGAGCAGGTATGCACAAGGCAATAGCAAGCATAGTGTTAGGATTGGGTCTCGCAGGTTACTATCATAGCACACAGCTCCACCTGTGGGTCAGTCTAACTATCCAGCTTTCACCATACTGAGCATGCTCAGACCTATTGGAGCTGCTCACAAGCTAAGTGCCATTTCTCCCCTACTGAGCATGAGCGGTGAGGTCATCACCTATTGGGCGGGGACTTCGCTTTAAATAGTGTGAGCCAACGCCCGCCGGGGGCTCACATTTCCACTAAAATTTCCTCAAAGTCCACGGAGTGAATGACAGTAGTTTTCAGGGATAGGCTCCAGTACTCAGGCAGGTTTCAGACTAGGCCTCTGTGTGGGGTTTCACTGCTTCTCCTGGGTGCTGTTAGGTAGGACCTGTAAACCCTGAACCGTTAGATCTACACCAGGGCTAGGAGCGGTAGACGCAGTTCCAGCTTGTAGATCTGCGGCAGGTATGGTCTCTGAGATAGCCTATGTGTACTGTCTGACTTCATGTATGGCTCCCAGGTGTGTGCGGGAGCATGGGTGTGTGATGTCTCCAAGCTGTGTGCCGGAGCATGCAACCCCCTGGGGACTCCAAGCTGTGTGCAGGAGAATGTTCTAAAACTTCCATGGTGGCCCCTAGCTGTCACAGGGGTAAGTGTGTGTGTTTGCTGGCCTGGGGTGGCCGTTTATCATGCCACAATAACTGCATGTCTCTTGGATGAACCTGTGATGGTATTTTAAATGAATTAATAAAGCTGGAATTTTAAGAATTTCGCCTGCTGGATGCTGGATTTTCTTCAGTTTGGAATCGGTGAGTGTTTACCCTTGGCAGCCGATTGTGTTTCACTTGTACTGGTGTACCTGGCCAGTGAGCTAAACTGGCAGGGTTTTAGTTGCACCTTTGTTCACATGGAGTGTCGCACAGTATACACTGTTCACATTGAGTTCAGGCTGCAGTGTCTTGCAATAGTTCACATTGAGTCCAGGCTGCAGTGTCTTGCAGTAGTTCACATTGAGTCCAGGCTGCAGTGTCTTTGCAGTAGTTCACATTGATTTTCACGCTGCAGTGTCTTTGCAGTAGTTCACATTGGGTTCAGACATACAGCCGCCCATCATTGGGCCTGTGGACCTCGCTGTAGTGTTCTACAGCTAAGAGGTTCTGTAGTTTAAAAAAAATATTTATATATATATACACAGAACCGTAACACATAGGTGTGAATGAAAGTCAAGACTAAATAGGGAGGATGAACCCGCCCCTGGAGTTGACAGGAAGGCAGGCTGTCAATCACACAAATGAACGCTTAATGAAAGAGGCAAACAAGGGCAGAAGATGGGTGTGGTGCAAATACAATCTCAGAACTAGAGCCGTGTTCAGACAGTGCGACCAAAAACTTTAAGCCAAGAATCAAACTGCACACACCTCCTGTGCCGCAGCACGCGAGCAGAGGGTGGCGCAGAGACCTGAACAGGCAGAGATGTTACAGTACCCCCCCTTTTATGAGGGGCCACTGGACCCTAACCAGACAAACCAGTTCTAGAGGGATTCAGAAATTTCCCTGCTTTGTATTTTAGTTCTGCTTCAATCACAGATGTTTGAGGACCAGGCAAACATTTTTTATTCACCTGGCGTTTCTGATACCACCAGGTTTTAATATCGGAGGGGTATTCCCTACTTTTAGTAGCTGAAACCTTCTCCTCACTGACACAATCTAAGGAATGCAATGCAATACAGTGGGATGAGCACTGATTTCCCCACTTTACCAACTCCTTTTTACCCCAATCAAAAATAGGGTTATGGAGGTTCAGCCAGGGGAACCCCAAAATAACATCAGCAGACAGATGCTCAATAACAAAAAGGCTTATGACTAGAGATGAACGAGTACTGTTCGGATCAGCCGATCCGAACAGCACGCTCGCATAGAAATGAATGAACGTAGCCGGCACGCAGGGGGTTAAGCGGCCGTCAAAGCGGAAGTAACAGGTGCATCCATTCATTTCTATGGAGCGTGCTGTTCGGATTGGCTGACAGTAAGGAGCAGGTATGCACAAGGCAATAGCAAGCATAGGTGTGAATGAGAGTCAAGACTAAATAGGGAGGAAGAACCCGCCCCTGGAGTTCACAGGAACGCAGGCTATTAATCAAACGAATTAACACTTAATGAACAGAGGCAAACAAGGGCAGAAGACAGGTGTGGTGCAAATACAATCTCAGAACTAGAGCTGTGTTCACACAGTGCAACCAAAAACTTTAAGCCAAGAACCAAACTGCACACGCCTCCTGTGCCGCAGCATGCGAGCAGAGGGTGGTGCAGTGACCTGAAGAGGCAGAGATGTTACAGTGTCACTTTATGTGGCATTAACTTTGAAACGCTTTAACTTACCAAAGTGATTTTGAGATAGTTTTTTTGTAACACATTATACTTCATGTTAGTAGTAAATTTTGGTTGATATCTTTTGTGTTTAATTATGAAAAAATAGGAAATTTAGTGGAAATTTTGAAAAATATGCATTTTATAAAGTTTGAAATGATGTGCATTGCATACAAATAGTCAGACCACCAAAATGACATCATAAATCTAATGTCCCAGATCTCTGCTTTATGTCACCATCAAACTTTAGTCACCTTTTTATTTTTTACGGACATTATAAGATTTACAAGTGAAACAACAATATTCAAAATTTTCAAGAAATTTCTAAAACCCATTTTTTAAGGGACTAATCCAGTTATGAAGGGGTTTTGAAAGATCCTTGTATTAAAGCCCCCATAAATCACCCCATTTTCAAAACTGCACCCCTTAAATAAGCCAAAAAAACATATACCAAGTATTTCAACCCTATGGCTGTATTCACACAGAGTAACGGCAGGCTTTTTTTTGTGTTTTTTGCACATAGCACCGTGTTAACGCTGCATTAACGCCGCGTATATGCCGCGTTAACGCCGGTCAACGCCAACGCAAAATAGTGTGGCTTTAACGCCGCGTATACGTGGCGTTAACGCGGCGCTACGCTGCGTTAACGCGGCGCTATGTGCAAAAAACACACAAAAAACGCCTGGCGTTACTCTGTGTGAATACAGCCTATAAGTGCTTAACAGGAATTAATACAAAATGGAGGTGAAATTTTCAAATTTGATTTTATTTTACTAATATTTTCGTTTAGCTATAGAATTGGCACATTCACAAGGGGTTAAAGGAGAAAACGCATCCCACAATTTGTTATGCAAGTTCTCTGGACCACCATAGTACACCACTTGTGGGTGTAAACTAATATATGGGCGCACAGTGAGACGCAGAAGGGAAGGCGCGCCAAGGAGATTTTAGAGGGCAGATCTGGCTGTGATGAGTTTCAGGAACCATGTCACATTTACAAAGCCCCTGAGGTGTCAAAACAGTGGAAACCTCTAGAAAGTGACCCCATTTTGAAAACCGCACCCCTAATTTATCAAGTGATGTAGTGAGCATTAGTAATCCCGAAGTGAATATGTAAGCTGTGCGGAGTAAATTGGGTACACCAAATCCCATTCTATTTTCTCACTAGCTCTTATGACACAGATGGGGAAGAGGAGCATTCTGGGGGATCGAGTCAAACACAAATTTTTTTATTTTTTTTTTTGGTGGGGGGGAGTCTATGACCAGCCGCAATAGTAATGTATTGAATCTCCCATAAAATAGTGAAAATAAAGAAGCTTTAAAAAATATAATAAAAAAATAAAGTAAACAAAAGTTCAAAATCACTTCTTTCCCTACAATACATATGAAAGTAGAAAATTACTGTGAACCACATACACATTAGGTATCCCTGTGTCTGAAAGTGCCCGGTCTACTGAATATAGGGTATCTGCAGTGCTCCTGTTCCGTCGGGAAGGGGTTAATAGGAGCACTGCAGATTCCCTATATTCAAGCAGGCTGAATTCCAAGTGGGGAAAAAAACTCAGTCCTCAAGCTCAGGGAAGGGGCAGACAGACAACCAAAACACCCCCTCCCCCAGCACCTAGCAACTACTGCACCCAAAAAACTCTGACCATTTTGAAATTTTCCAATAGCTGCTGCATTCCCCCTCTAGGCTTATACTTGAGTCCCAGTTTTTTGTGATAAAATTATGGGCCTCGGCTTATATTCGGGTTGGCTTATACTTGAGTATATACGGTATTTCTATTTTCTTTCTCATTTGTTCCTGAGCTAGGAGGCGTAGACTAGCTGCTATGATGATTTCCAAAGATAGCACATGGAGACAACAGGAAATCTTGCTCCATAACCCTCTCCCTCCCTCACTCACTCACTCACTCACTCACTCACTCACTCACTCACTCACTCAGAAGCAGGAGTGATGCCCATATAGAATAAGTACTGAGCATAATAGATTTGAAATAAAACACTTATTTGAGATAGAAAACTTACTATTAGCTGCAGCACCTTTTTTGGGTTTGTCTCTGCTTCTCTCTCCTACTATCTCCATCATTTCTCTAGGCACATATAATCTGATACTTCAGTGAGTAGACATTGGGAGAACTAGAGGAATTCAGCAGAGATGTCAGAATGATTGAAGAATTCAGAGTGGAGATAGAGGAGGAAAATAGCCTGAAAAGTAAAGAAGCAAGCTTTTTTAAAATAATTTTTTAAAGATAAGTTACAATGTAGACCTGTACTATTGAAAAACTGTTAAATGTTGGTGACCAGGTGAGATCGAAAAAGCTACTGTGCCATGTATGTCATACACATTTATACTCATTTATACTATGCTCTTTGAAAAAGTACTGGAACAGAAACTGTTCCGAGCATAAAAGGGTCAAAAAAATTGACTTTTTTTTAGTACAATAAATATGTTTTTCCCAGCTAATTTTAAAAAAATAAAAATAAAAAACTGAAGATTTTTCTTCAGCTGGAGTGCAGACTGCTTTCATATTACCCCATGTATAGGGAAAAAAAAAGGTAACGCAAAAAATGACAGAGACGGTTTTTTTTTCCCTCCCAGTTATTAACATCAAAAAGCTTCACACTTAACCTCCTTACATGGAATCCCATGGTACAGCCGCTAAATGCTAAAAGGGCAGGTAGACCATTTGGCATGGGGGAAAAATGGATTTTTGTTTTAGTGTTAATCAGTTCATCCTGCCTCATCTGCACTTAACAAGACCTGCAATTAAAATTAGCACTTAATGCTTGGCCCCAAGCTTGCTACTATTCAAAGGACATATCTGCATACGCAAGGGATGGAAAGGGCCTTTTGAAAGTAAATAATTGAAATAATTAGAGGGACTCGGAAGACTGCGGCTCTCCCCTTCATGACTGGTATGGGAATCTCCTTCTGGTGAGGAACAAATTATACCCATATGGTAGTGTCTGTCCTCTTAATAGCAAGGTACTTAAAGTGACAAGGGGGACTGTGACCGCAATGGCTGTAAATAGTCGAAATCTCGCTCTGCAGTTTCTTCCAGTGCATTGCTTCTTTTTAGTATATTTATTCACATTGTATGAATGTGCAGCTCCAGTCACTGTTTATATTAACATGTTACAGTATGTATTAACATGGTCAAAAATTTATGTTTTTATTTATTGCTATTATAAATTTTGCTCCCATTGTGTTTCATGATAGACTATATATCTGCATATTGGGGGGAGCTTTGTCATGTGCTCAGTGTCACCACCTGCTGAGTGGGTAATGCATGTCTATGATCTGACAAGAGGGAAATAGGGTTGAGCTGATCTTGAGATTTCAGGATCGTTTTAAAATCCGATTTCCAATCATTTTCCATTCGAACCCGATCCCGATGCCATTTCCAATCCTAATGCAAGTCAATGGGATTTTTTTATTAATCGAAGATCGGATTTTAAAAACGATCCTATTCACTATACAGCATGGAGTCCAAAAATTTATAGACTCCACGCTGTGTAGTGATTAAAAAAAAAAATCCTCTGGCTACTTAGTCCCCCTGGTGTCCACTTACCTGCACAGATCACCACTGCTCTCAGTTCTTCTCGCTCCTCTTCTTTCTCATTTACAGGCCTTCAAAGCGCTGTGCGCGTCCCCGCCTCCCAGGCGTTAACGCGGCATAATCGCGCACCGTAAAAAAACGCGGCGTACACACGCCGTAAATGAGCCGTGAACGAGCCCTTAGAGATGCTGGGAGTTGGCATGGCTTGTTGTGGCTTAGGATAGTGTGGGTGGGTACAGGGTGGGGAGATGTGAGTGCATCACTCACGTCTCCTTTCCCAGTACCCGCCCACACTATCCTAAGCCACAAGCCGCACCTTCTTCCTATGTCTGTAACACTATTCTTATTCTTATGGTAGAGTTGGAAGGGACCTCAAGGGACATCGGGTCCAACCCCCTGCGAGTGCAGGTTTTCCTAAATCATCCCAGCTATATGTTTATCCAGATTCCGCTTGAAGATTTCCATTGATGGAGCGCCCACCACCTCCCGTGGCAGCCTATTCCACTCTCTCACTACCCTCACTGTCAGAAAGTTTTTCCTAATGTCTAATCTGTATCTCTTTCCCTTTAGTTTCATCCCATTGCTTCTTGTACTTCCTTGTGCTAATGAGAATAGGGTAGATCCCTCTGCACTGTGACTACCTTTCAGATATTTGTAGACTGCTATTAAATCTCCCCTCAGCCTTCTCTTCTGCAAACTAAACAATCCCAGTTCTTTTAGCCGCTCCTCATAGGACATGGTTTGCAGACCTTCCACCATTTTGGTTGCTCTTCTCTGGACTTGCTCCAATATATCGATGTCTTTCTTGAATTGAGGCGCCCAGAACTGTACACAGTATTCCAGGTGTGGTCTGACCAGGGAAGAGTACAGCGGAATAATGACCTCTCTTGATCTAGATTCAATGCTTGTCTTAATACATCCCAGAATTTTATTAGCCTTTTTTGCAGCAGCACCGCACTGTTGGCTCATGTTGAATTTGTGATCTACTATTATGCCCAAGTCCTTTTCCCCTATGCTATCACTTAGTTCTATTCCTCCCATACTATATATGTTTTTTACATTTCTCTTACACAGATGTAGAACTTTGCATTTGTCCCTGTTAAATACCATTTTGTTGGCCTCAGCCCATTGTTCCAGTGTGTCTAAGTCCTTTTGAATACACTCTCTCTCCTCTCTAGTGTTGGCTATTCCTCCTATCTTCGTATCATCTGCAAATTTTATGAGTTCCCCAATAATTCCATCGTCCAGATCATTTATAAAGATATTAAAAAGTACTGGGCCCAGAACAGAGCCCTGCGGCACCCCGCTTTTGACTTTCTTCCAGTTCGATGTGTAGCCATTTAGTATTACTCGTTGTGCCCGATCATTAAGCCAGTTGTGAATCCACCTAACTGATTTTTTGCCAAAGCCATACTTAATCATTTTTTCAATAAGAAGGTTATGTGATACTTTATCAAATGCCTTACTGAAGTCAAGATATACTATGTCCACGGCATTCCCTTGGTCCAACCATTCAGTGATTTTGTTGTAGAAGGAAATCAGGTTAGTCTGACAAGATTTATTGGTCATAAAGCCGTGCTGGCTCTGGTTAATTAATGCCTTCCCATCCAGGTACCGAAGTAAATGTTCCTTGACAATTTGCTCAAAGATTTTTCCTGCTATCGAGGTCAGACTTACCGGCCTGTAATTTCCTGGATCGTCCCTTTTCCCCTTTTTGTAGATGGGGACAGCATTTGCCCTTTTCCAATCTAAAGGGACCACTCCTGTTTCCCATGACTTACCGAAGATTATAGCAAGGGGTTCTGTTATTTCCTCTGCTATCTCTTTCAGGACTCTAGGGAGTTAGCTGGGAGTTAGGGGCGCGCACGGACTGAGAAGAACGGAGAGCGACAGCGGCAGTGGATTCATGCATGTAAGTGGACTATTCTGTTTCTAGTGGACTATACTATTCTGTTTCCTCCTTCCTCCCTGCAGAAGGGAGGAAACAGAAGAGTAGATACCATCTACTCTTTTGTTTCCTCCCTGCTATGCAGTAGGAATGAATGGACGCAGCCGGTACGCAGGGGGTTAAGTGGCCGGACGCTGGCACAGGCTGTGTGCCGGCTGCATCCTTTCATTCCTGTGGGAACATGCTATTCGAAATGGCAGTTTCGAATAGTACTCGTCCATCTCTAGTAGCTAAAATTGTTAGCTTTTCCCACAATGCTTGGCCAGGAACAAAGCATTGTGGGAAATAACCTCCGACCTCGATCCCGCCTAAAAAGATCAGGATCGGAATTCTGATCGCGCTCATGAAATTTAATCGATTGCCAATCAGAATCCGATCTTTTCTGATCCCAATCGCTCAACCCTAGAGGAAAGTGATGGACAACTGGGAGTAACTAGAACTTATGCTATCCTCAAATGCTACACTAGACTGCTTGGCCCACCACAATCCATAGACCCCTTAGGTTCTTTTCATGGAAAAAACAAATGTGACTTCTATGGTCACTTTTCTGCAATGTCCAGTAGAGGTCTTAGCAGTCACCTCCACCAATCATGTGGTTATAGCAGATATTTAAAGAGATAGGCTATAATCCATAGCCTGTTTTTAGGATAGACCATCCATGTTTAATATGGAAACTTCACTGATAGAACAATACTTAACGTCACCTAACTGCAGCTTGCTGTGGGGTGAGGGAAGAGGAGGTCTCTGTGTTATGTCTGAGGTGCTGACTAGTTGACTGCTTCTACATTGAGTAGAGCTGGGTTGGCCGGCTCATCATCAGCAGAGGCAGAAGACTTCCACCTTCTCATAGCACTGTATAAATCTATGAATCAACAAGATGGGGGGGTTGTTTGTATGTATATTATTTAATGTGTCCAAAACGGCTCAAAAGTGTAATTTTCCCCATAACCACCTTAAGGCCTCATGTAGCGGCTGCAAAAAAAAAACTGCGGCAACAATGCATCATGGTTTTTCACAAAGGGCTTTCTACTTCAATTATATCTATAGGGAAACCACCAGCGTTTCAATAGGTATAATTGAC
Source organism: Leptodactylus fuscus (assembly GCF_031893055.1). Classification (NCBI taxonomy): domain Eukaryota; kingdom Metazoa; phylum Chordata; class Amphibia; order Anura; family Leptodactylidae; genus Leptodactylus; species Leptodactylus fuscus. The sequence continues at coordinate 96,386,362 of NC_134271.1, forward strand.
CTGTTACGATTTACAAAGCCACAATGATTTTGGAAATTGTACCTTGTCCACTGCATATATTTTTCCACTGCATGTGGATGGAATTAGGTAGAATCCCATCCACTTTGCAGTGTTGGGGTGTTTCTAGAAAATCCCATCCACATCTTGTGCAAAAATATATGCTGCGATTTCCAAAACCATTGCGGTTTTGGGAATTGCAGCATGTCAATTATACTTACGGAAATACGAGCGTTTTCCCTATGGGTATAATGGAAGCAGAAAGTCCGCAGAGGAAACCTCTGTGAAAAAACTGTGGGAAAAAACGCAATGCGTTGCCATCACGGGACACTACGTGGGGACTGCCTAATGGATTTCGTTTTAGGTAGGGAAATCCTTTTATGGGTCTTTGTAGGTGGGTTGATGGTTGTGTTTTAATGGTTTTGTCCAACTAGTCACACAGTTTCTTCTGTATTACCAAGTGCATGCATTTTATATAGAGCAGCTATACTACAATGTGACCCTCAGCAGGTTACATCTTCAAGATTCAAACTCAAGACAGTGTTCCATCTTATAAAAGCCTCCACTGCATGGAAGGGGTTAATGGACTCTGAAAATCCCTGCGTCTTTTTGGTTCCCCTCACATCGCTCACTTAAAAATTCAGCTCAGAAGGATATGTATATATATATAAATAACAAGTTGAGCATTATAATAAAAATCAATAAACATGCTACAGTAAATGTATTTTCTTTGGATGTCAAATCATTTTTCATTTCATGGTGTTCTATTATGTAAATGTATTGTGAAATGTTTACAGTACAGTATTTTTCATGTCTGGGGAGAATGAACAATAGACTTAATATGTACTGCAACTTTTCTATAATTTCGCTTTTGTGGCAGGAAGAAGCAATCTTGTCAGCATGTTATTTAACAAAAAATCTCGGCATTTATGTAAAAAGAGCTGGGTCGACCCTTTAGTAAACTTACAAAATTGTGTTTATATAGAACATTAAATGCAGCTTTTTATTTATGGAAAGACTGTGAATTTATGAGCACTGAATACATTGTATGGAGCTAGAGGTATACATAGAAGAAAGGGAACCCCCAGGTAGAGATCAAAATGGAGCCCCCTGGGTGATGCCAACCAGGACTAAATGGCTTGGTACTTATGTGCCTCCCCCCCTTCCCTTGTTTTCTATCAATGCAGTGCCTATAAAGTGAGAGTACTTAAAGGGAATGTGTCATCAGAAAGAGACCTGTTGTTTAAAATAGATTTTTATGTTAAGGATATTCTTTAAGAAAGCTTTTTAAAAAATGTATATTAAAAAAAAATTCCCAAATCTTTCAGTTGTCACTTTAGCCATCGAGCCTCATGGTAAACTGACACAGGTAGGTTTACACTGAAAAGTTACACCTCTATTATTACACTGAGAGGCCATGGTCACAGATAAACCCTCCATGTACAATGACCCCTGTATAGGTCACAGAGTATACCCAGAGCGCTCTCGCATAGAGGTCAATAAACTATATGTTATGAGTACAACTTTTGGGTATATCCAGCAAACTCAATACAGATCAATAGAGCAACAATGCCCAGATACAACCTGATGCTTCATTTATATGGGATAAATTGGACAACTTATTATCTATCCTGTGAATAAGTGATAACTTTCTATTTCAGTCCATCCCCTTTAAAGGAAATCTGCCAACTGAAAATTTGCTATTAAAGGGAGTCTATCACCAGAACCTCCAAACCAACCCAGCCCCACAGGGTCACCTGAATGAAACAATGTCTTCCTCTCGTGCATCAGTGACTGCATTGCTCAGATACCGCCATTCTTGTCAATATGTAAATGACCTCTGTGAAGTAATGGGGATTTTGCCTTTGCTCCAAAGAGGTAAGAGAAAATGCCTCGTTGCTCCAAAATAAACATTTGCATATTGTTAAAAAATCCTATTTCTCAGCATTGGACATACAAAGGGGAAAACTCTATTTGATTCAGGTAATCCTAACATACCTGTGGGGTGGGTTGGTATGCTTGTTCTGTAGGCAGACTCATTCTAAACTACACACAGGACATTGCAGTGTACATTCCCTTCAAGAAATACATAAGTTTAGGTGATGCTGCATTTTCAAGGAAAAATCCATTTTATGTATATGCAAATAAGCTGTAAGTACAATAAGGGCATTGCTGATCCTGGCAGGGCTCCATCTTTCAATGAAGATCTACGCCCAAAAGTGAGCTCAATGCCAGTCTCCTGCATTGATTGATATCCCCCGCTCCAACTCCATCATCTTTCCTCAGCAGAGCTTGTCACCATCGCTCCTTGGGTGGTACATGCGCAGTACAGTTACTGAGGCTAGCCGCATCACGCTACATAGACTCTATTAATTCATTAATTCCTATATTTGCAAATGAGATTCATAAGCCAGATAACTCCTTTAAGGTACAAACTAGAGATGAGCGAACACTAAAATGTTCGAGGTTCGAAATTCGATTCGAACAGCCGCTCAATGTTCGTGTGTTCGAACGGGTTTCGAACCCCATTATAGTCTATGGGGAACAGATACTCGTTAAGGGGGAAACCCAAATCCGTGTCTGGAGGGTCACCAAGTCCACTATGACACCCCAGGAAATGATGCCAACACCTCTGGAATGACACTGGGACAGCAGGGGAAGCATGTCTGGGGGCATCTAACACACCAAAGACCCTCTATTACCCCAACATCACAGCCTAACAACTACACACTTTACACACTCAATACCACCTCTCTGACAGTAGGAAAACACCTTGAAACATGTGTATTTGGCACTTGCAGTGAGGAGAGCTTGTCACCAGCAGTGAATTTGGCCCTTGTAGTAAGTTGAGGTTGGCACCAACATTTGTTTTGAAAATCAGGGTGGATTGAGCCTCTAACCAGCCCAGTTTGGGCAAATTCATGGTGGAGGGAGCCTCTAAAAAACCCAGTTTGGACCAATTCATGGTGGAGGGAGCCTCTAACCAGCCCAGTTTGGGCAAATTCATGGTGGAGGGAGCCTCTAACCAGCCCAGTTTGGACCAATTAATGGTGGAGGGAGCCTCTAACCAGCCCAGTTTGGACCAATTAATGGTGGAGGGAGCCTCTAACCACCCCAGTTTGGACCAATTCATGGTGGAGGGAGCCTCTAAACAGCCCAGTTTGGGCAAATTCATGGTGGAGGGAGCCTCTAAAAAACCCAGTTTGGACCAATTCATGGTGGAGGGAGCCTCTAACCAGCCCAGTTTGGACCAATTAATGGTGGAGGGAGCCTCTAAACAGCCAAGTTTGGACCAATTCATGGTGGAGGGAGCCTCTAAAAACCCCAGTTTGGACCAATTCATGGTGGAGGGAGCCTCTAACCAGCCCAGTTTGGGCAAATTCATGGTGGAGGGAGCCTCTAAACAGCCCAGTTTGGGCAAATTCATGGTGGAGGGAGCCTCTAACCAGCCCAGTTTGGACCAATTAATGGTGGAGGGAGCCTCTAACCAGCCCAGTTTGGACCAATTAATGGTGGAGGGAGCCTCTAACCAGCCCAGTTTGGACCAATTAATGGTGGAGGGAGCCTCTAACCACCCCAGTTTGGACCAATTCATGGTGGAGGGAGCCTCTAACCAGCCCAGTTTGGACCAATTCATGGTGGAGGGAGCCTCTAAAAAACCCAGTTTGGACCAATTCATGGTGGAGGGAGCCTCTAAACAGCCCAGTTTGGGCAAATTCATGGTGGAGGGAGCCTCTAAAAAACCCAGTTTGGACCAATTCATGGTGGAGGGAGCCTCTAACCAGCCCAGTTTGGACCAATTAATGGTGGAGGGAGCCTCTAAACAGCCAAGTTTGGACCAATTCATGGTGGAGGGAGCCTCTAAAAACCCCAGTTTGGACCAATTCATGGTGGAGGGAGCCTCTAACCAGCCCAGTTTGGACCAATTAATGGTGGAGGGAGCCTCTAACCAGCCCAGTTTGGACCAATTAATGGTGGAGGGAGCCTCTAACCACCCCAGTTTGGACCAATTCATGGTGGAGGGAGCCTCTAAACAGCCAAGTTTGGACCAATTCATGGTGAAGGGAGCCTCTAAAAACCCGTTTGGACCAATTCATGGTGGAGGGAGCCTCTAACCAGCCCAGTTTGGGCAAATTCATGGTGGAGGGAGCCTCTAAACAGCCCAGTTTGGGCAAATTCATGGTGGAGGGAGCCTCTAACCAGCCCAGTTTGGACCAATTAATGGTGGAGGGAGCCTCTAACCAGCCCAGTTTGGACCAATTAATGGTGGAGGGAGCCTCTAACCACCCCAGTTTGGACCAATTCATGGTGGAGGGAGCCTCTAAACAGCCAAGTTTGGACCAATTCATGGTGGAGGGAGCCTCTAAAAACCCCAGTTTGGACCAATTCATGGTGGAGGGAGCCTCTAACCAGCCCAGTTTGGACCAATTAATGGTGGAGGGAGCCTCTAAACAGCCAAGTTTTGGGAAATTCATGGTGGAGGGAGCCTCTAACCAGCCCAGTTTGGACCAATTCATGGTGGAGGGAGCCTCTAAACAGCCCAGTTTGGGCAAATTCATGGTGGAGGGAGCCTCTAAAAAACCCAGTTTGGACCAATTCATGGTGGAGGGAGCCTCTAACCAGCCCAGTTTGGACCAATTAATGGTGGAGGGAGCCTCTAACCAGCCCAGTTTGGACCAATTAATGGTGGAGGGAGCCTCTAACCACCCCAGTTTGGACCAATTCATGGTGGAGGGAGCCTCTAAACAGCCAAGTTTGGACCAATTCATGGTGGAGGGAGCCTCTAAAAACCCCAGTTTGGACCAATTCATGGTGGAGGGAGCCTCTAACCAGCCCAGTTTGGGCAAATTCATGGTGGAGGGAGCCTCTAAACAGCCCAGTTTGGGCAAATTCATGGTGGAGGGAGCCTCTAAAAAACCCAGTTTGGACCAATTCATGGTGGAGGGAGCCTCTAAACAGCCAAGTTTGGACCAATTCATGGTGAAGGGAGCCTCTAAAAACCCGTTTGGACCAATTCATGGTGGAGGGAGCCTCTAACCAGCCCAGTTTGGGCAAATTCATGGTGGAGGGAGCCTCTAAACAGCCCAGTTTGGGCAAATTCATGGTGGAGGGAGCCTCTAACCAGCCCAGTTTGGACCAATTAATGGTGGAGGGAGCCTCTAACCAGCCCAGTTTGGACCAATTAATGGTGGAGGGAGCCTCTAACCACCCCAGTTTGGACCAATTCATGGTGGAGGGAGCCTCTAAACAGCCAAGTTTGGACCAATTCATGGTGGAGGGAGCCTCTAAAAACCCCAGTTTGGACCAATTCATGGTGGAGGGAGCCTCTAACCAGCCCAGTTTGGACCAATTAATGGTGGAGGGAGCCTCTAAACAGCCAAGTTTTGGGAAATTCATGGTGGAGGGAGCCTCTAACCAGCCCAGTTTGGACCAATTCATGGTGGAGGGAGCCTCTAAACAGCCCAGTTTGGGCAAATTCATGGTGGAGGGAGCCTCTAAAAAACCCAGTTTGGACCAATTCATGGTGGAGGGAGCCTCTAACCACCCCAGTTTGGACCAATTCATGGTGGAGGGAGCCTCTAACCAGCCCAGTTTGGACCAATTCATGGTGGAGGGAGCCTCTAAAAAACCCAGTTTGGACCAATTCATGGTGGAGGGAGCCTCTAAACAGCCCAGTTTGGGCAAATTCATGGTGGAGGGAGCCTCTAACCAGCCCAGTTTGGACCAATTAATGGTGGAGGGAGCCTCTAACCAGCCCAGTTTGGACCAATTAATGGTGGAGGGAGCCTCTAACCACCCCAGTTTGGACCAATTCATGGTGGAGGGAGCCTCTAACCACCCCAGTTTGGACCAATTCATGGTGGAGGGAGCCTCTAAAAAACCCAGTTTGGACCAATTCATGGTGGAGGGAGCCTCTAAACAGCCCAGTTTGGGCAAATTCATGGTGGAGGGAGCCTCTAAACAGCCCAGTTTGGGCAAATTCATGGTGGAGGGAGCCTCTAACCAGCCCAGTTTGGACCAATTAATGGTGGAGGGAGCCTCTAACCAGCCCAGTTTGGACCAATTCATGGTGGAGGGAGCCTCTAAACAGCCCAGTTTGGGCAAATTCATGGTGGAAGGAGCCTCTAACCAGCAGAGTTGTGGGAAAGCAGGGTGGAGGGAGCCTCTAACCAGCAGAGTTGGTGGAAATCAGGGTGGAGGGAGCCTCTAACCAGCAGAGTTGGGGGAAATCATGTTGGAGGGAGCCTAGTATTAGCAGAATTGTGCAACGCTTATGGTGGATGAGTATGAGGATGCGGAGGAATTGGAGAGGTTGAGTACAGACATGGAGTTTCATGTTGGGGTGCTTTACACAGGTGGGCACAAAAATGAAGGCTCTATCCAGTGGTGGTTCATTTTTATCAAAGTGAGCCGGTCGGCACTCTCAGCTGACAGACGGGTGCGCTTGTCAGTGATGATGCCACCGGCTGCACTGAACACCCTCTCAGATAGGACGCTGGCGGCAGGACAGGACAGCACCTCCAAGGCATATAGGGCAAGTTCAAGCCACAGGTCCAACTTCGACACCCAATACGTGTAGGGCGCAGAGGGGTCGGAGAGGACAGGGCTGTGGTCGGAAAGGTATTCCCGCAACATGCGCCTATACTTCTCACGCCTGGTGACACTAGGACCCTCCGTGGCGGCACTTTGGCGAGGGGGTGCCATCAAGGTGTCCCAGACCTTAGACAGTGTGCCCCTCGTTTGTGTGGACCGGTGAGAACTTGGTTGCCTACTGGAGGAACTGCCCTCCCTGCCGCCAACGTCACATGCTGGAAACATCTCCATCATATTCTGCACCAATTGCCTGTGGCAAGCATTGATGCGATTGGCCCTCCCCTCTACCGGAATAAAAGACGAGATGTTGTTTTTATACCGGGGGTCAAGGATAGCAAAGATCCAGTACTGGTTGTCCTCCATGATTTTGACAATACGCTTGTCGGTTGTAAAGCACCCCAACATGAACTCAGCCATGTCTGCCACAGTGTTAGTTGGCATGACTCCTCTGGCCCCACCGGAAAGTTCAATCTCCATTTCCTCCTCATCCTCCATGTCTACCCATCCGCGCTGCAACAATGGGACGATTCGAAGTTGCCCGGAAGCCTCCTGTATCACCATCACATCATCGGACAACTCTTCTTCCTCCTCCTCCTCCTCCTCCTCCTCCTCCATTAAACGCAGTGAAGCGGACAGATGTGTGGACCTACTCTCCAGCTGTGACGGATCGGATGCTATCCCTAACTCCTCTGTGTGATCTGAGTTATCCCTGATGTCAATCAGGGATTCTCTCAGAACACACAAGAGCGGGATTGTAAGGCTCACCATCGCATCCTCAGAGCTCACCCTCCTTGTGGACTCCTCAAAGACCCGTAGGATGTCACAAAGGTCTCTCATCCATGGCCACTCATGGATGTGAAACTGAGGCAGCTGACTTTGTGGCACCCTAGGGTTTTGTAGCTGGTATTCCATCAAAGGTCTCTGCTGCTCAACCACTCTATTCAACATCTGAAACGTTGAGTTCCAGCGTGTGGGGACGTCGCACAAAAGCCGGTGTTGTGGCACATGCAGGCGTTGCTGGAGAGATTTTAAGCTAGCAGCGGCTACTGTCGACTTGCGAAAGTGGGCGCACATGCGCCGCACTTTCACCAGTAGCTCTGGAACATTGGGGTAGCTCTTTAGGAAACGTTGCACCACTAGGTTGAAGACGTGGGCCAGGCATGGAACATGTTGGAGTCCGGCAAGCTCCAGAGCTGCTACCAGGTTCCGGCCGTTATCACAAACGACCATGCCTGGGCCCAGGTGCAGCGGCTCAAACCATATTGCCGTCTCATCGAGGAGGGCATCCCTCACCTCGGAGGCAGTGTGCTGTCTGTCCCCCAAGCTGATCAGCTTCAGCACAGCCTGCTGACGTCTACCAACGCCAGTGCTGCAACGTTTCCAACTCGTAGCTGGGGTCAATCTAACAGCGGAGGAGGAGGCGGTGGCGGAGGAGGAGGCGGTGGCGGAGGAGGAGGCGGTAGAGGAGGAGGAGGAGGGGGGTGTTCTTCTCGTGTCCCTGCCAGGAATGTTAGGCGGGGAGACGAGGTACACCGGGCCAGTTTGGGAAGCAGTCCCAGCCTCAACTACATTCACCCAGTGTGCCGTCAGTGAAATGTAGCGTCCCTGTCCGCATGCACTTGTCCACGCGTCGGTGGTCAAGTGGACCTTTGTGCAAAGCGCGGAACTAAGGGCCCGCCTGATGTTGAGTGACACGTGCTGGTGCAAGGCGGGGACGGCACACCGGGAGAAGTAGTGACGGCTAGGGACGGCATAGCGAGGTGCCGCAGTTGCCATCAGGTCCAGGAAGGCGGGAGTTTCAACAAGCCGGAACGCCAACATCTCCTGGGCCAGCAGTTTAGCGATGTTGGCGTTCAAGGCTTGCGCGTGTGGGTGGTTAGCAGTGTATTTCTGCCGCCGCTCCAATGTCTGAGAGATGGTGGGTTGTTGTAAAGAAACGCCTGATGGTGCCTTTGATGGTGCAGGAGAAGGAGATAAGACAGGACCAGGGGAGGATGAGGTAGAAGTCAACAAAGTGGCGGAGGCAGATGAAGTGGTGTCCTGGCTCGTCCTCTGGAGTGCATCGCCAGCACAGTCAGCAGTGGCAGTGGCAGAGGCAGAGGCAGTGGCAGAGGCAGTGGCAGTGGCGTGAACGGCAGGCGGCCTTTGTCCTGCCGTTGCTGCCTGCCACTGATTCCAGTGCTTGGATTCCAAATGACGGCGCATTGAAGTGGTGGACAGGTTGCTCTTCTCAGAGCCCCTAATCAATTTCGAGAGGCAAATTGTGCAGACAACACTATATCTGTCCTCGGCGCAATCCTTGAAAAAACTCCACACCTTCGAGAAACGTGCCCTCGAGGTGGGAGTTTTTCGGGGCTGGGTACGAACTGGAACATCTTGGGAGATTCCGGGTGTGGCCTGGCTTCGCCTAAGCTGCTGACCTCTGCCTCTGCCTCTAGCTACCCTTTTTGGTGCTGCACCTGCCTCAACATCCACACTACTTTCCCCGCTTGACATCCCCCCTGTCCAGGTCGGGTCAGTGTCCTCATCATCCACCACTTCCTCTTCCAACTCCTGTCTCATCTCCTCCTCCCGCACAATGCGCCGGTCAACTGGATGCCCTGACGGCAACTGCGTCACATCATCGTCGATGAGGGTGGGTTGCTGGTCATCCACCACCAAATCGAACGGAGATGGAGGAGACTCTAGTGTTTGAGCATCTGGACACAGATGCTCCTCTGTTAGGTTCGTGGAATCGTGACGTGGAGAGGCAGGTTGAGGGACAATGAAAGGAGCGGAGAACAGCTCTGGGGAGCAGGGACAGTTTGGGTTATTGTTCTGTAAAGCTTCGGAATTTTGGGAGGAAGGAAGACAAGACTGTTGGGTAATAGGAGGAGAGGAGGCAGAGTCTGACTGGCTGCTGGACAATGTGCTGTAAGCGTTCTCTGACAGCCATTGCAAGACCTGTTCCTGGTTCTCGGGCCTACTAAGGTTTGTACCCTGCAGTTTAGTTAATGTGGCAAGCAACCCTGGCACTGTGGAGTGGCGCAATGCTTGCTGCCCCACAGGAGTAGGCACGGGACGCCCTGTGGCTTCACTGCTACCTTGCTCCCCAGAACCATTCCCCCGACCTCGCCCACGGCCTCGTCCACGTCCCTTTCCGGGAGCCTTGCGCATTTTGAATTCCTAGTTAGAAATTGGCACTGTATACCAGTAGTAAAAATTGTGGGTGCACGTAACCCCAATATATTCTTTGAATTCCCAGTCAGACACTGGCACTATATGGCAGTAGCAAGAAATGAGGGTATTTGTATTCCCAATATACTCTTTGAATTCCCAGTCAGACAATGGCACTGTATACCAGTAGTAAAAATTGTGGGTGCACGTAACCCCAATATATTCTTTGAATTACCAGTCAGAAACTGGCACTATATGGCAGTAGCAAGAAATGAGGGTATTTATAACCCCAATATATTCTTTGAATTCCCAGTCAGACAATGGCACTGTATACCAGTAGTAAAAATTGTGGGTGCACGTAACCCCAATATATTCTTTGAATTCCCAGTCAGAAACTGGCACTATATGGCAGTAGCAAGAAATGAGGGTATTTGTATTCCCAATATACTCTTTGAATTCCCAGTCAGACAATGGCACTGTATACCAGTAGTAAAAATTGTGGGTGCACGTAACCCCAATATATTCTTTGAATTACCAGTCAGAAACTGGCACTATATGGCAGTAGCAAGAAATGAGGGTATTTATAACCCCAATATATTCTTTGAATTCCCAGTCAGACAATGGCACTGTATACCAGTAGTAAAAATTGTGGGTGCACGTAACCCCAATATATTCTTTGAATTACCAGTCAGAAACTGGCACTATATGGCAGTAGCAAGAAATGAGGGTATTTGTATTCCCAATATACTCTTTGAATTCCCAGTCAGACAATGGCACTGTATACCAGTAGTAAAAATTGTGGGTGCACGTAACCCCAATATATTCTTTGAATTACCAGTCAGAAACTGGCACTATATGGCAGTAGCAAGAGATGAGGGTATTTATAACCCCAATATATTCTTTGAATTCCCAGTCAGACAATGGCACTGTATACCAGTAGTAAAAATTGTGGGTGCACGTAACCCCAATATATTCTTTGAATTCCCAGTCAGAAACTGGCACTATATGGCAGTAGCAAGAAATGAGGGTATTTGTATTCCCAATATACTCTTTGAATTCCCAGTCAAACAATGGCACTGTATACCAGTAGTAAAAATTGTGGGTGCACGTAACCCCAATATATTCTTTGAATTACCAGTCAGAAACTGGCACTATATGGCAGTAGCAAGAAATGAGGGTATTTATAACCCCAATATATTCTTTGAATTCCCAGTCAGACAATGGCACTGTATACCAGTAGTAAAAATTGTGGGTGCACGTAACCCCAATATATTCTTTGAATTACCAGTCAGAAACTGGCACTATATGGCAGTAGCAAGAAATGAGGGTATTTGTATTCCCAATATACTCTTTGAATTCCCAGTCAGACAATGGCACTGTATACCAGTAGTAAAAATTGTGGGTGCACGTAACCCCAATATATTCTTTGAATTACCAGTCAGAAACTGGCACTATATGGCAGTAGCAAGAAATGAGGGTATTTATAACCCCAATATATTCTTTGAATTCCCAGTCAGACAATGGCACTGTATACCAGTAGTAAAAATTGTGGGTGCACGTAACCCCAATATATTCTTTGAATTCCCAGTCAGACACTGGCACTATATGGCAGTAGCAAGAAATGAGGGTATTTGTATTCCCAATATATTCTTTGAATTCCCAGTCAGACAATGGCACTGTATACCAGTAGTAAAAATTGTGGGTGCACGTAACCCCAATATATTCTTTGAATTACCAGTCAGACACTGGCACTATATGGCAGTAGCAAGAAATGAGGGTATTTGTATTCCCAATATATTCTTTGAATTCCCAGTCAGACAATGGCACTGTATACCAGTAGTAAAAATTGTGGGTGCACGTAACCCCAATATATTCTTTGAATTCCCAGTCAGACACTGGCACTATATGGCAGTAGCAAGAAATGAGGGTATTTGTATTCCCAATATATTCTTTGAATTCCCAGTCAGACAATGGCACTGTACACCAGTAGTAAAAATTGTGGGTGCACGTAACCCCAATATATTCTTTGAATTACCAGTCAGAAACTGGCACTATATGGCAGTAGCAAGAAATGAGGGTATTTGTATTCCCAATATATTCTTTGAATTCCCAGTCAGACAATGGCACTGTATACCAGTAGTAAAAATTGTGGGTGTATATAGCCCCAATTCTATTGCTAGGGGACTTGCAGGGTATTTCTGGGGTGAAGGTGGGGGGGCACACCGTTGGAACGGGTATCGGGGTATATATCGGGTATACGGGAATACACTGACAGTGTATTCCATTCAGGATCCTGGGAAAGCTGGGTTGCGGCGATTGAGCCCGTCAGTGCCACGTTACACTGACAAGCTTCTCCCTGGAATTTAGCTCTTACAAGAGCTGTTGGTTGTCTTCTCCTTCCTATCCTAGCCTGTCCCTGCCTACCCAGAATCTAAGCCCTAGCTAGCTGGACGGAAACCTCCGTCCTCGGTGAATTGCAAGCTCAGAATGACGCGAACCTGGGCGGCGCTGTTCTTTTAAATTAGAGGTCACATGTTTTCGGCAGCCAATGGGTTTTGCCTACTTTTTTCAACGTCACCGGTGTCGTAGTTCCTGTCCCACCTACCCTGCGCTGTTATTGGAGCAAAAAAGGCGCCAGGGAAGGTGGGAGGGGAATCGAGTAATGGCGCACTTTACCACGCGGTGTTCGATTCGATTCGAACATGCCGAACAGCCTAATATCCGATCGAACATGAGTTCGATAGAACACTGTTCGCTCATCTCTAGTACAAACCCCTTTAAGGTGGTATTCTACCAATTCCTAAAAACAACCTGATATTATGCAAACTTTTACATTGTCTCAGGTTGGCACCCTCAAAGATTTAACTGATTTTACAGGCAAAATATACCAAGCGTAGAGAGAGAATGGGAACAGAATGTAGCAAACGCCAGTTATCGAATATGAAATGTGGGAACAGATTGTAGAATATAAACAGCACATTTCTGCCTCAGACCAGACTATTCTAAAATAATCCCTTTTTCTGAAGCATCATTTGCTTTCGCCGTCACTTACTTTTCATTATTGCACCGTGGGGGAAACGGCTTCTAAGAATTATTATGTTAAACAGCATTTTTTGAAGAAAAAAAATAAAGACTTAGCATTTTCCCAAACAAATAGGAGAGGAATCTAGAGCCTCAGTATGGAAATCCATACATGAGCCTTCACGTTAGGTGCAATTCATCGTATTAAGGGTCAATGCGCGGCATCCTATAGATATGAGTGCTCCAGCAATACCAACATATATCATTATGGGTTTTGGGATGCAAAGGCATAGAGAAAGCAAGTAAGCCTAGTTAAAAAGCAGGGAGCGAGAAGTAGAAAAGGTAATTACATATGAGATTCTACCCTTGACAGTTCTCTTTCAAATTCATTCAACCTAGTTTTGAATAGCGACGCACATGCAACACCCACAAGAAACCGGTGAAGAAAAAAAAAATAATATAATGTGAATTTTAAGGCGATTATGGACTCGATCAAATGAGTTTCAAGCTGCTTGAGGGAATAAAATTGCGTTACGGGAAGTGGGTTATGTATAAGATGGCCTCCTCTGTGCATGGACTGAGCAGCAATTAACCTTTTCATCTTTGTTTAGCAAAACTTGATGAATAAACAGACTGCAAGTTATTGGGGGTGGATGGAAGTAAGAAAGCTGTAATATAAAGAAGAGAAGTGCGTCCACAGTTGGAATGGACCACCATACGGGTCCTGGTTCTCACATAGTAATCAGCCCCAAAGGTCCAGTGGAAGACAACCCTATTTGGAGGTGACTTAAGAACCAATAACTTGACACTAGGGCATAATCCTCATGAGAAGTCTTAGAAAAACTTATTATAACTTATTAATGGTACATATTTACAATATTACAATGCAATGGTTATGTATAGATGGACAGTGAGCCCTTAGGATAAAATCCACATGTAGACCCACTAAGGCAATGTTTTTTCAGTTTCTGTGATATCATTATGACTGGTCCTCTGAACCAGAGGGACTCCCTATACTACATAGATGGTGATCAATGTGCTCCAGAAATGCTCTGTCAGATCATAGAGAGAACTCTGCAGTAACACAGTTGAAGCTGAAACTGTGGCTCCTCTCTATCAATTCCCTATACTCATCTCTATGCAGTGCAATACAGAAACAGAAAAGTTTATAGCCAGTGCAACTGTGGAGCTTGGAAAGGTGAATAACCTCTATACCGCAAGTGTGCAGCATTAATCCCCCTCGCAATCATGAAATTTGCTTGATCGCTGATCGGGATCCGATCTTTCCTGATTCCGATCACTCAACCCTAGTCAATGCTTCTCCATGGGAAAAGTTACTTTTAGGGTTGAGCCAATCTTGAGATTTAAAAATCTCTGATCATACCTTAAAACATATAGGCTCCAATGCAAAAACTGTAACAAGTCAACCACCCACCACGTACTATTTATAATATTTCTAATGTGCCCTTTGGACCCCCTTAGACACCAGGGCCCAGTGGTGATGGCTTCCTCTGAGCTCTCTATAGATTTGCTTCTGAAAATAAGGATAACAAAACAGGGAAGTCTGTGTATAGGAGAGTGACCGGAGATTCAGCTCAAGAACCACAAAATGAAGTGCAGCTCTGGAGCATGAACTACTCTCCTTACAAGTTAAATACTGTGCAGACTAAGTGAATAGGAATTTCACGACCACGCAGACAAGGAGTAAACAAAATATACTGTATAAACTGTGCAGCTTTAAAGAGTTAAATGACAAATTCAGCACTGCTACATCTGTGTATTATGCAGCAGGGGGTAGCTTAATACAATATAGCAGATGATTTTATTTTTGTGTCCATCTATGTATAGTATATTTAGAAACAACACGTTTTACAAACAGCGTCCACAAATCACAAAAGAAATAAAACAATATTGAACAGTGCACTAAATAAAGTCAGATGTTGTCACTGGCTCGCGGTCAGAACAAATGTTAGTGGAAAGGCTTCAGATTACCCAAATGCTTTACATTGTCTCCACAACTTTATAAACCGCCATCCGACCAACACAGCAAGAGCTTAAAGCAGCTGGAGGGTCCGTTTTGCCATATTAGGATAAGTGCGCCGGGCATAGTGTGCGCTCGTACCACTTCTCATCTTCTATTTCGGAAAGTAAATGAGTTGCAAGTGTTTTGTTTTAGCGCAACTATTTTATTATTTTCTTCTAGCTTCGACAATAAAACTATGACCCTTTTTATGAGATTCCAAGATTTATATTTTCCTAATGAGGGTTATGCACAAAGAATGAGACTTGTGTGGTTTTTATTAGTTTGGGACTGACCTTTCGCGCTGGCTGGAACAAGAGACAATTGATTTCTTCATGGGGATCGCTCCTTGAAGATAGATGAAAGTGTCTACAGATGTAGCAGTGTTGGGTTTGTCATTTAGCACAATGTGTTGTGACAGCATGATGTCTTAAAAGAACATGCACACAAATAGCTGTATTGCTTGAACTTGTCACTGGAGCAGGTTTTAAGGGCTGGTCCTCGATGTTAGATGGGTCTTCTGCCAATAAACTGATCATAGTGACCCTAGCAATCTAATACAATGCAAGTGTGTGGCTGCTCTGCAGTGCCACCTCAGGAGAAATGAAGGACTACATACTTCCTACTAAAATTAAGGGACTGCCTATATAATATTGAGTTACATTGAGTCCTTGAGAATGAGAGCCATTATAGCCACTTTCCACTATGGATAAAAGATGAGGATTCTCAATTGGAGGAATTTCTAAATTGGTACAAAATGTGTAAATATTCTCCTTTCTGTATTCCTAGGATTAAGTTAAATCAGAGCTTTGGATAAAAAAAAAAAGGTTGTGCTGACAGTCTGTGTCAATGATCTGGGTTTTTTAGCAGGTTGTTGATGCTTAGGGTATGTTTACATGGCGGAATCTATTCTGTCTCGTAGAATGGTGTAAAAATAAGTGTCTTGCTTCACCTTGCTGTGGTTCCTATGGCTGATTTGGCAGTTGAGTCCGTGGCTCAAGACTCTCTGCTGATTAGGCTCATTCATCTGTAAGAGGTGTAAGCCGATGGCTGGTCAGGTAATGGAGGGGGTGTACATCTCACCCAGACTACTGAGGTGGGTGAGATGAGAAAACTCCAGAAAGACTGTTTCTCAGCAGATAACTATTGTCTGCTGAGGGTTATTTCAAAGTTCCAGTTACTGGGCTGGATTTTTAGGAATGGCAGGTAGGTTGGCAGTGGGACCTGTCATTCCACCCCCCTCCAGTCCACACTTTGGGGATGTTTTGGCAGTGAATCAGCTGCAGAGAGTCTGCTCATCAAGGAGGCTTAAGAAGTCAGCTCCAGCAGCAGACTGTGAGCAGAGCTTGGCTGCAGAGCCAATAGAGAGTTCATATTTTTGGAGCTGTGTCCTGACTGATTCTACTGACTTTTGATTTCTGTTATTCTAGGTGAGGCAACCTATTCTATGTTTAGTTAGAGCCTAGCCGGGCAGGTATTTATTTTTGTATTGTTTCCTTTTGTTGCTGCACTACCTTTTAGAGTGAAAATAAACTCTATCTTTGTTTTGGACTAAAGAATCTGGACTTTTGGTGTCTATGTCACCCCACCTATCAACCTCAGACCCTGACAGGGGATTAAGGTGGGTAACACTTTGGGGTAGGCCAGGAGTCGTAAGAAGAGGAAATGTAGCTGGTGCTCTGAGTCTCATTTATATTGTGAGATAGCTCTCTAGAGCACTATTGACCAATGGCAAATATAAAAGTAAAAAATTCCTAAACCAAGAATCAAACTGAACCTTTCATTGTGTGACTGTTTTTACCATTCAAGACTAAAGGACCCTGTTGTTTGCTCCTCCTTTGTAATCCTGTCCATGACTCTTGCCAATTTGTCAGCCTTTGTTTTCTAACTATATGATTCTTCTGTAGAGGAGAGCGCTACATCGGTATTGAGACCAAAAAAGGGCCCTTTCTCTCCATGGGCTCCATAGTAGTTGCATGCACTGTCTCTATGGTTTGTATGGTATGTATGCACTTGGCATCTTCCACCTCATAGTGCTTATGTTCCCCTCTTTGATGTTTAGTTAAGGAGGAGGGGATGTGCCTGAAATCTTTGTACCCCTATATGGCGACAGCTCTGCCGCATTCACTATATCTCTGGTTGCTGACTTAATAATCAGTGCAATGTTGTCTCTGTTCCAATGTGGCACATCTCCTGTGCTCTCATGCTCAGCTGTACCTTGCTAATCTTATTATATTATACTCTCAGCAAATGAAATGACGAGTACCCCGGCCCCGACCGCACCGCGACAAAGATTTACTTGTTTCTGCCTTATAAAACGATAATGTTTTGCTCTAACAATATTACGTTGCGGTGCAGTTTTATAGATTGCTAAGCTTTTAATTTCCTGATTATTTCCACAGTGGGAGATTCAGCTCAATTTCTACCAAGATCCTTATATCTTTTCCTGTTATTTTTTTATTATACCCGGAAGCAACAATAATTGCCATTAGTGGGCAAAGCAGAGATGCGCCATTGTATCCCCAAAGACCTAAACAATCTGAAAATATTTTCTTTTTGCTGTAAATTAATTGCAGGGTCCCATATTATATTTAGAGGAGTTGTTTTATCTGCTTTCTTCAAAGAAATGGTACATTGTCTGTGGAGAGAGGAGCCCAGTTCTGGCTGACAGCACAGTAGGCGCAGCCATTATTGCATTGTGCTGCTTTTACCGACTTGCTAAGCACAAAATATATGAAAATTCTCAAGTGAAACTTTTACATGGCTCTTAATTTTAGGACTGGAGATTAATGTGAAACGCCGGTATCCTCCTTATTGACCCTCACATATTTGGTTGCCAGATACTGTATCTAATAATCTTCATCAACTATTCTGCATGCAGAAGACGGAAACCTGTCATGCCGAGTCTGGCCGTGAGCGCCGGTGAGCATTTTAGGCGCTCCGCGGCGCAACCATTTTTTTTAAACTGGACACAGAGTACTGCATGTCCGACTCTGTGTCCGGTTTAAAAAAAAAAACGGTTTTGCCACGGAGCGCATAAAACGCTCACCGGCGCACACAGCCGGAGACTTTTCAAGCCTATTCAAATGAATGGGATTGAAAGATGCCGGCAGGTTTCTGTCTCCTGCCTCTGTTTTGTGCAGGAAACAGAAACCTGCAGAATAGAGTATGGGCGCAGATGTGAACGAGCCCTAAAAAGGTTGAAGCTCCACTACAGCAATGAAAATGGGGTAGCCTTTGGTGCTATTCACACCCCTCCCCATATTCCAACAAGAGAATCTATAAGACCTTTTGCTTATTTTAGCTCCCACAATTCCTAAGTAGTAGTAGGCATATATTGGACCATTCAGCACACTATAGGCACATTATAGAGTTGTTTTAATGTATTATAACCAAGTCAGATAGGTACTGGATTATCAAATATTCTGGATGAATAGTAGCCTTAGAAATATGCACTGCTCAAAAAAATAAAGGGAACACTCAAATAACACATCCTAGATGTGAATGAATGTAATATTCTCATTGAATACTTTGTTCTGTACAACGTAGAATGTGATGACAACAAAATCACAAAAAAATCATCAATGGAAATCAATTATTAACCAATGAAGGCCTGGATTTGCAGTCCCCCCCAAAAAAAAATTAAAGTGGAAAAACACACTACAGGCTGATCCAATTTTGATGTAATGTCCTTAAAATATGTCAAAATGAGGCTCAGTAGTGTGTGTGGCCTCCATGTGCCTGTATGACCTCCCTACAATGCCTGGGCATGCTCCTGATGAGGTTGCGGAGGGTCTCCTGAGGGTCTCTCCTCTGGTTTCTTTCTGTAATGTGTGGATGGAATTAGCCAGAATACCATCCACTTTGCAGATAATGTAAAACGCTGCGTTTTCACAACATGGGGCCCCGGATAATAATAATCTGCATGTTGCTTTGTTTTGAATTGGTGACCTAGATTAGCTATTATGGTTACCGCTAGACACTGGCCTAAACGTGTAGCATCTTTGGCGTAGTGTAGCACCTCTTTGGCACAATGTAGTGTATATAGTTTTGTATAAAATTTTAGGACTTGCTAGACATGGGTGTGGATTATCAGAAAAAAAATGCACCACAATAAGTCAAATATTAGCCACAATTGTGTTGTAAAACTCTGGTTTACACTATGACAACTTAAAGTTGGCACAAATGTAGACATTGCAAAGATACACAAAATTTATCATCATACCTTATTGACAAGTTTCATACCTTATTAAGTTTTCGATTGTCCAATTATTAGTAAACCTGGGCCAATGTGTCCTAATCGCCTTCTGCATCTTGAGAGTGAATGATTATAATAAAAAGTTATATTCAAAAATATATTTATTCTTTCCCCAAACAGCGCCACCCCAGTAGGTAGTGTCTGGTATTGCAGCTCAGCCCCATTCACTTACATTGGACTCAGCTGCAGGACTGTACTCAGCCTGTGTACAAGAACGGCACTGTTTGAAAAGATATAAGAACATACAAGCATCATAGTCATTTACTTACATGGTGGACCCTGTCCACTAGAGACCATATGCGATAGTCAGTGACCAGGTAAAGTCTTCCCAATTTAGTAATTTATCTGAGTCGCATATAGTTAAATTGTGAATTAATAGATACAATTTCTGAGAGAGATCTTTTTTGGTTGCTTCTGGAAACACGCTGATAGCATAAAAACATTTCTCAAAGAAAGAAATATCATTGATAATTACATAGCGTACTGTTGGAAAGGTATACAAATCACTACTGGAATGTTTTATTATAATGAAATTGTTTTATCTGATTATCTCAAACAATGCATTCCATATTTTATTACACTGGTTGCAATTTTTTCATCTTGTACAAAAAAAAAAGGCCATAATTTTTTCCTGCCTTTATATCGGCTTCATACATCACACAGAACCAAATTATCTCCAGAATTTTCGTATTGCTTCGGAAATTTCTTTTCTGTCCTTGCAAAACGTGCAAAAAATTATTACTTTTTAAAAACTATTTTAAAGATTACCTAATGGACATTTCTAAAAATACATTTGCAGGCGGGAGGATTCAGCACATACATGGACGTCTCCTATAGAAATATATGAATATAATTCTATCAGCCCAAGACGATAGCTAAAGTCTGACGTGGCGAGTCTCACGATTAGTGAAACACAATACAATAATAATGGGCATTGTGAATAAAAATTCTAATTCGCCACTTTTTTTTACCATTAAAACTTTGATCACGTTCTGACTACGACTAAGAATTCCCAGACAGACGGCTCGTACGTCTCGCTCACAATGAAGCCTGCGCTGTTCTGATACATTAAACAATATTAACAACACAACAACATTCATTTCCAGGGAAAATGTGGAGTTGGTAAAAGACTCTCATTTCAACAGGATCCTGAAATAGGTTCTGAGTTATCGTGCGATGTGTCAAGTTTTCTTTTCAGCTTGATGAGGAATGTATCACCTTTTTATTTACCAAAAACAGATATTGAAATATATCACTTTTTTTTCTAATCCATTTTTATTTTCAAATTGTTGATTGTTGTATTCTATTTTCTCTACATGGTTATGAGGGCTGCCATCTTGCCTGAACTTGCTTTGTGCTATGTTTTACAGCATAGTAATGGTCATGAGCAGAAATAAACTGGAGCCAGCAAGGAACATCACTTCTGGGGTTCCGGCTTATCTATTGCGCTGACATGGGAGGCAGGCAGACATCAAGAAGAGGATAAACCAGAATCCAAGAAGGATGTGATCACCCATGCCCAGAAGATCCCGAAAAGAAGACAGGTAAGTATGATGGGGTGGTGGTGGGGGCTGAGTTAGTTAGGAAAGGCTAGTAGTGGGCGGGCTCGCTAGGGAAACAGTGATGGGGTGTGAGTAAGTGAGAGAGGGAGAAAATTTAGGTCAAATCCAGTTAGATCTGAACTAGTATGCTTATCTCTAACTGTGACCACTGAGACCCCTATAGTCAAACTTATTGGCCTGCTAAGATTCCACGCTAGTATTAGTATATATATATATATATATATATATATATATATATATATATATAATTGTTGCAGTATATACACTCACCGGCCACTTTATTAGGTACACCTGTCCAACTGCTCGTTAACACTTAATTTCTAATCAGCCAATCACATGGCGGCAACTCAGTGCATTTAGGCATGTAGACATGGTCAAGACAATCTCCTGCAGTTCAAACCGAGCATCAGTATGGGGAAGAAAGGTGATTTGAGTGCCTTTGAACGTGGCATGGTTGTTGGTGCCAGAAGGGCTGGTCTGAGTATTTCAGAAACTGCTGATCTACTGGGATTTTCACGCACAACCATCTCTAGGGTTTACAGAGAATGGTCCGAAAAAGAAAAAAACATCCAGTGAGCGGCAGTTCTGTGGGCGGAAATGCGTTGTTGATGCCAGAGGTCAGAGGAGAATGGCCAGACTGGTTCGAGCTGATAGAAAGGCAACAGTGACTCAAATAGCCACCCGTTACAACCAAGGTAGCCAGAAGAGCATCTCTGAACGCACAGTACGTCGAACTTTGAGGCAGATGGGCTACAGCAGCAGAAGATCACATCGGGTGCCACTCCTTTCAGCTAAGAACAGGAAACTGAGGCTACAATTTGCACAAGCTCATCGAAATTGGACAATTGAAGATTGGAAAAACGTTGCCTGGTCTGATGAGTCTCGATTTCTGCTGCGACATTCGGATGGTAGGGTCAGAATTTGGCGTCAACAACATGAAAGCATGGATCCATCCTGCCTTGTATCAACGGTTCAGGCTGGTGGTGGTGGTGTCATGGTGTGGGGAATATTTTCTTGGCACTCTTTGGGCCCCTTGGTACCAATTGAGCATCGTTGCAACGCCAAAGCCTACCTGAGTATTGTTGCTGACCATGTCCATCCCTTTATGACCACAATGTACCCAACATCTGATGGCTACTTTCAGCAGGATAATGCGCCATGTCATAAAGCTGGAATCATCTCAGACTGGTTTCTTGAACATGACAATGAGTTCACTGTACTCCAATGGCCTCCACAGTCACCAGATCTCAATCCAATAGAGCATCTTTGGGATGTGGTGGAACGGGAGATTCGCATCATGGATGTGCAGCCGACAAATCTACGGCAACTGTGTGATGCCATCATGACAATATGGACCAAAATCTCTGAGGAATGCTTCCAGCACCTTGTTGAATCTATGCCACAAAGAATTGAGGCAGTTCTGAAGGCAAAAGGGGTCCAACCCGTTACTAGCATGGTGTACCTAATAAAGTGGCCGGTGAGTGTATATATATATATATATATATATATATATATATATATATATATATATATATATATATATAGTGTGTGTATATATATATATATATATATATATATATATATATATATATATATACGTGTGTGTGTGTATTATATATTGATTCACAAAGTATATGAGAAAGTTCCAGTATTTACATAAAATTGGATAACCCCCTAATAATCCAAAACCCTGAAGCTCTGCACCCATAAGCTACTTTGTAAGGAACACAGACGAGATGATGGGGCTCATGAGCTGTTCTTGCCTTAATCATCCTTCAATAAGAAGAAAATGATTACCGCATTGAGCATTGCTGACATCCACACAATGAGAGGGACTGAAATATCCAGAATAGCTCCACAAATGAATGTAATTTGTGTTGAGATCATCTTTGGAATCTTACAACCCACAGTAAAGGATCCACATATCTGGCGCCTCCAACATGTGATTTGAGCCACCACCGGAGAGCATTTGGCCGCAGCACAAGTTGGGTAGAGGCTTAATGAGAATCATGCGGTCATGACACATTTTTATAATCCTAGCCTTATACATGGCCATCTTAAATGGGAACGATCGAGGACAAGAACAGAAAAATCCACCGACCCCAGATCCACATAAATCATGAGATTCATCTGTGAGTCTGATAATATTAACATATAAAGCCGCAGTCATTAGATTTTCATTAGGCGTCCGTCTTTTGAAGACCATATTATTTTTTCAGGGAGGTTATTATTGCATGCAATACATCTTTCCAAGTGACACTTTGTCTTTTGCTTTCAGATTCTGCTCATTTTTTTTCTTGCTCAGCTTAATAACCGGTACAATGTGTTTACCATCAGGACAATTTGATTCAGACTCTAATTGCAATGAGCGAGCGGCGTGCACTGTGTTTGGGTTACTGCATATTGGAATGTTCTCTAGTATCTTATTACATGGAACTGTTTCATATTAAAAAAAAAGTGTTGGAGTTTGGATTCTTGTCCAAGAGGGTGTTGGTTGCACCAATGGAGTAAATGCAAAAAACATGTCTGCTGGTTACAGTAAATGTTACAGACTATACATGGAACATCAGACAGTGGCACCATATCCTGTATTTTTCAAAAAGGCAAAGATGCCACCAACTGAGGGAAAGATGAGACCCCATGGACTGCCACACCCCATTACTCCTCCTCTAATCACCCACCCACCCATCCACCCTACGTACACCCCACCCCCCCATACCCACCACTCTCTTCCCTAACCCAACCGCCCCCATACCCACCACTTTATTTGCTTTGACAATGCCAAATGTCTATTCGGATGCACTAAGGGCTTGTTCCCATGATGTAACACGCCGTGAATTCAGACACGAATATACATGTATGAGCACTCAAAACAGATGCAATTCATTTCAATGTGTGTCAATCACATTGAAACCAATAGGGAAAAAAGCAGCCCATTCATTTCAATGGGGAGCACTCGTATGCCGGCTCCCATTGAAATGAATGGGATCTGCTTTGTACGCACTGAATCTGAACGTGTTTTACATTCAGAATCAGCTCAGCGTATACTTAGTGTGAATGCACCCATAGTGTAGTTTCATTCATGATTTCCTTTACAATCCACTCAAGTATACGGCAGTGGGGGGAGCTTAAAGCATGCCTATGTAGCAGGAAGAGCAGGTGGGTAACTAGCAACGTTTGGGCCCCATAGCAAGCTTTTGATGGGCCCACACATAGTATAGCGCTCACTGTCCTGGCCCTCATATAATATAACACCCCTTTCCTTGCCCCCATGGTATAACGTCGGATTTCCTGGCCCCGACATGGTATAACACCTCTTTTACTGGCCCCCAAATAGTATAACACCCCCTTTACTGGCCCACACATGATATATCACCCCTTTTTCTGGCCCCACAGTATAAAGCCCCTCTTACTTGCACACACAGAGTATGTTGGTCACCATAAACTTTACTGCCTCCTTTACTGGCTTCCACACAGTAAATGTCTGTTTTAGCGGCCAGTAGGGTTGAGCCGATCTTGAGATTTCAGGATCGATTTTAAAATCCGATTTCTGATCATTTTCCAGCCGATCATGATCGTGAAATTTACTCAATCGCCGTTCAGGATCCAATTTTTCCCTATCCCGATCGCTCAACCCTAATTGTATATTATATATACAGTAGGGTTGAGCCGATCTTGAGATTTCAAAATCTGATTTTTGATCATTTTCCAGCCAATCCCATTCGCGATCATTAAAATTTGCTCTATCGCCAATCTGGATCGATCTTTCCCGATCCCGATCGCTCAACCCTACCGGCCAGAAACAAAGTATACTTCCCCTTTATGGCCCCATGCAGTATGTACCTCTTTTAAAGACTCCATGTAATAAGTGTCCCCGAAAATGACTTTAGGCCATTTTGCATCCTTAGGGAACCCAGTCTGCCCCTGTTGCTTCTATTTTATTTTTAATAGGTCATTACTTGCTGTATTAGTCCTAGCCACTGACACCTCTCGCCTCTGCTTCACCTTCAGCCTCAAGGATGTCCTGTGCGCTGTGCAGAGCAGTATCAGCTTCTATGGTGGCTATGACGTTAGTTCCACTACTAACGCAGAGGCAGTGGATTGTATAGTAGACATAGATTCCTACAACCTAGACAGAACGTCACATGACTTCTTGGGCTTATATGAACTAAGACACTGAAATCCAATGGAACATAAGAAGAGAAACAAACAAAAATATTGCTAACATTTCTAAAAGTAATGAAATAGTGGAGGGTTTTATGTGCGGGATTTTAAGGCCTTTCCTGCATTGTATCCGGGCTCCCTATAGCAGAGAAGGAGTTAATTATAGGCATGGCTAGAGTTTTTTCTTCTTTTTAAGTTGTTTTGCAAGCAGTTACAAATACCCGTTTTAAAACATCTCAGGCTAATAAGCGTAGCATCAGGTAAGAATTAAACCTAATTGTAGTCTAGTGCCAAGGAAAAACATAGTGTGATGACAAGGCACTGCCCTTGGTTTTCACAGGTTTGTAGTGCAACTATTAAAAACACGCTAACAGCATCCTCTTGTATTCCAGCAGCAAACACAATATACCTTAATTAGCCCATAAGAAGCCGTACAAAAGCCACATAATAATAGCAACATTGATTGGAGCTACTCCAGTAAGTGCGCAGGCTCTCCCTTCATATACTGTTAGTGGGAGAATAGCGCAGAGAGGTTATTACCTTGTGTTATCGCCACTAACATTTCTTCTGTACTGGAAAAACTCTACGTTATTTCCCTAATGAGTGTCTCAGCACAGTGACAACAGCAACAACCCAAGATATGGATACGACTATAATATACAGGAAATATAAAAGCTCTAAACTCAAATGTGTTTACTGGAGACATCCCATTTTTTCTGGAGTTACAGATGTAGATGTGAACACAGTGCATTGTAAAATGGAGCGTAAGTCAATATAACAGTTACAGTTTCCCCGTAATAACGCAATAACTATTAGTGATAGACAGAATAGTCTTTAATATTGTATTGAATTGTCTGTAGGAGACCATTTAAAGGGATAGTCTCCTTTGGGTAAATCTGTTTAATTTGCTCTTATATAAAAGCTTTCGACTTTGACTTCTCCCACTACTACCTCATTATAGCCTATTGGGTTGTGCATTCAGCAAATGGTTTTTTTAGAGCATCTCCACGACATAGGGACCGCGAGTGATGATAATATCTGCGCTATATAAGTAAGTAAAATAAGAATAAAATAAATCTAATCTTTACTGTGCCTTGGAACAGCAATGTCAAGTCATTTGTAGACAGGAAGTAGCGCTCTACTTCCAAAATACATTTACGTTCTTCTGCGACTTATTTGTCTATCATTTACTGACCAAAAATCTTTTAGGGCCCATGCACACGATGTAACGCGGCGCTCATTCTGACACGTAAACTTGTGTCAGTCAGCACTTCAAAACACAATCCCATTGACTTTAATTGGTTCAGTCTTACGCGCACTACACATTGAAATCAATGGGAGGCTTTTTAACCCATTGATTACAATGTGTTATGCGCGTTAAACGGAACCCCACAGCAAAAAAGTGCTTTAGGCAGAACGTTTGCAGAAGTTTCTTCTGCGGATTTTCTGTTTTAACTATACCTATGGGGAAACTGCTGTCATTTCCTTAGACATAATTGACATGTTGCAATTTCCAAAACCGCACTGGTTTTTGGAAATTACTGTTTGTCCGTTGTGCAGTTTTTACTGCAGAGAGGGCATGCGATTCACTAGAATCTCATCCACTTTGCTCTGACAGTAAATCAGGGCAACACGGTGGCTCAGTGCTTAGCATTGCAGTGCTGGTGTCCTGGGTTCAAATCCTGCCAAGGACAACATCTGCAAGGAGTTTGTATGTTCTCCCTGTGCTTGCGTGGGTTTCCTCCGGCTACTCCAGTTTCCTCCCACACACCAAAGACATACTGATAGGGAATGTAGATTGTGAGCCCTGTATAGGACAGTGACTGTCAATGTCTGTAAAGCGCTGTGGAATATGATGTATGATGTAAGTAAGCATAATAAATCACTGTGATTTTTTTCCATGCTGTTTCTGTCACTTGCAAATTGCAGCATTAGGCTGAGACCCCACGTTGCAGAAATGCACATTTTTATGTTGCAGATTTTGTTACGTTTTTTTGAGCTAAAGCCAAAAATGTCTACAAAAGGAATGGGAAATATATAGGAAGTTCTTATACTTCTACCTTCCACTCAATCCACTCCTGGCTTTGAATAATAATAATTAAAAAAAAAACACAGTAAAAACAAAAAAGCTGTGTTACCGCAACGTGGGGCTTTAGCCTTAGGCTAAGGCCCAACGGGACAATACGCATTGCAGTTCTTCCTGCAGCGCTTTAAACAGAAAATTTGCAGAGTTTTCCTTCGCGGACTTTCTGTTACAATTATATCTATGGGGAAGCGGTTCTGTAGATATAATTGACATGCTGCGATTTCCAAAGCTGGGCTGTTTTTGGAAATCACAGTGTGTCCGCGCTGTGCTTTTTCCCGTAAAGTTGGCATGGGATTCGCAGTAATCCCATTCACCTTGCAGTTACTGTAAAATGCTGTGATTTTTTCCTGCGCCATTTCTGCCAAAGTCAAATTGCGGCATTTCTTACCCATTGGTCCTGGGCCTTAATTTGGCTTTTTATGCTCAGTTATCCAGTCACAGATAGGGGAACGACCAAAGATGGGAAGAGACAAAAGTTTCAGAGTAATCGCGGTATCTTCCCATCTTTGGTCGCTCCTCTATTGTATTTCCATCCTGTGTGGGTGTTGGGAACTCCTGCTGCTGTACCATCTACGTTGTCATATATTCTGGAAAACCATCTGAGTTGACAACAGACAGTCGCTCGGTGCTACAGTTTATATACACATAGAGAAAACAGAACATAACTCTCTAACTCCCTCAGATTAATGTTCATTTTCTCAATACTTTGCCACTAAAGGCATCGACAATCACATACAAGTGGTTTAGAAGAATGTTTCGTGGTGGTAGACTCTCCTTAAAGGGGTTCAGGATTTATTTAGGAAAAACATAATAACTTGTTCCTGACATTCTGTTGTCTGTTTCTGGTCCCTTCTTCGCACTGCTGGAAGGCTCATGATGGCTCAGACCAATTAGTGACCTCAGAAGTCGCTGTAAGGAATCAGTATGTGAGTGACATCACCAGTCCCTCTCTAGCGATTGGCTCAGTGGTCATGTGAACCTCATAGCTTCAAGCAGTGCAAACTGCAACACACAATGGATAGGGGACTGGGAGTGGACAACAGACCACCAGAACAGGTAAGTTTGACTTTTTTTCTTTGACACCCACCCCGACTGCCCAACCATGGACATTCTATTTATAACTAACTAGAGATGAGCGAACAGTAAAATGTTCGAGGTTCGATATTCGTTTCGAGTAGCACCTCAATATTCGACTACTCGAATCGAATATCGAACCCCATTATAGTCTTTGGGGGGAAAATGCTCGTTTCAGGGGTAGGCAACGTTCGATCAAATTATACTTACCAAGTCCACGAGTGAGGGTCGGGCTGGATCCTCCGAGAAGTCTTCTCCGTGCAGCTTCCCTGCGGCATCTTCCGGCTCTTCATTCACTCTGCCAGGCATCGGGCATGGGCAGAGCAGACTGCGCATGTCTGCACTACAAGCGGACATGCATAGTGAATGAAGAGCCGGAAGACGCCGCAGGGAAGCTGCACGGAGAAGACTTCTAAAGGTAGGAGAAGAACCAGCGTTGATTGGCCGACTGTATAGCATTCGGCCAATCAATGCTGGTTCTGCATCGAACTTTTACATTCAAACAGCGAGTGGTACTCGATCGAGTACAAGTATTTCGAATACCGTAGTATTCGATCGAATACCTACTCGATCGAGTACTACTCGCTCATCTCTATTTATAACTATTCCCTATTTTAAAATGGGTTCTCTAAACCAGATAATGCCTTTAAGGTTGCTAGGTTTTGTTTATTAAGTTGAAAAAAAGAAGTATCTAACTTATTTAGGATCCATAGAAATATGACAAGGGTTAAATATTAAAAAAGCAATGCTTAGTCCCAAAGGGCACAGCTATAGTCAGTAAGTTGTTTTCTGCATGTTCTAAAGTAAATACATTTTTAGGATCTACCATATTGACGCTGGGTTCACCCCTGCGTCTGGGGTCTCCGTACTATGGTTTCCGTCTTCTGCATGGCAGAAGACGGAAACCATAGATCGGCTCCGGCCGTGAGCGGCGGTGAGCGTTTTAGGCTCTCCGCCGCGAAACCGGATTTTTTTATCTGGACACAGAGTACTGCATGTCCGACTCTGTGTCCGGATTATAAAACCCGGTTTCGCGGCGGAGAGCGCAAAACGCTCACTGCCGCGCACGGCCGGACAGCTTTCTCACCCATTCAAATGAATGGGTGAGAAAGTCTCCTGCAGGCTTCCGTCTCCTGCATCTGTTTTATGCAGGAAACGGAAACCTGCAATAAGGACCGACGACGCAGATGTGAACGAGCCCTTATTAAGATAAGATAAGATATTCCTTTAATAGTCCCACAATGGGGAAATTTCAGTGATACAGTTTCATAGATGGTACAGTAGTATATAACAAGAGAGAAACACATAGAAGCTCATGGCAGATAGAGAAATCCTAGGAATCATAGCAACTAAAAAAGAAAGAAACACAGACATACTGCAGGATCATTTAGTTCTCTGTGCAGATTGATGTTAATAATAATAATTATAATAATAATAATACAGCCGACTTGGTTGTAGGACACGAGGAGGGGGGGGGGGGTCACAGCATGTGGATATAACAAGCAGGATTTTTTTGCAGAGGTGGGGGACATAAGCAGCTATCATGATAACATGTGGCAGTGCGAAAGTACGGAATTTAGAATATATAAGAATGGAAGCCTAAGAATAAGAGAAGAGAAAAAAAAAATAATGAAAAAAATGTTGTAAAATAACCTGCAAATTAAAGACTTGAAGTTTTTCCTATGGAGACTTCTAAGGGGAAGAAGATTTTCCTCCCTGTGTAGTAAAGCTATTAGACGATGCCCCAGTGTTTTTGACGCACAGCATTTAAAAGGTCTTTCATTGATCTGATTCAGACATGACAGCTGGACGATCAGCCAGGCAGAGGCGCGGAATAAAAATCAATCAGTTCAGAGTATTCCTCCAGGACGAGGTGAACTTGCCCTGGTATGAATTTACAGTTTATAATAAAAGACCAATAATCTTCTCCTTTAAAAACTGGAATCAATAGAAGCACCTGAACACGTTCCGCCCAATCAAAAAAGCTTTGTCACATGACCTTTGCTCCGAATCTTACACTAATGTCACATAGCTGGAGGGCCGCAAGCTGTCTTCCCTCCACCACTGCTCCCATACGGAACTCATGTTCTGTGTTGGACAAATGGATGCTCAATCCCCCTGAGATTTAACAAACCATTTGCCTACTTTTCAGATTTTTTAAAAAGTACATTTTAAAGATTTATTTCCTTTTTATTTTTAAAGTTGAATTGGCGCAGAAATGTGTCTTGTCACTGCCGAGGTCTCTGTGTAAGTGCTTAACCCTCTCCTGGCTGAGAGGGTCAAAGGTGGTTGCTAAATTGAATGATGGTATATTTTCGCTGGGAGATAGACTATGCTAGTTACCTGTAGCCCTGCAGTATGGTATACCAGCTGCACATCATTGACCTAACGCGCTGCAAAGCTATTGATACAAGGCTGTTAGGGACCCAACATTGCAGTAAAATGCAACAGCCCTATTTAGGCTGGTTGAGGAAAACCTGTGCAGGAATTTACATTAGAGGGGAATGGAAAATGAATGCAAAAGCAATGTGTGAAGGGTGAAACACGCATCAGCCCCTCTGTCCAGGGCACTTATTCATACTTCTTATGACTTACCGTTACATTTCATTATGTAGGGTACAGCTCCAAATAGAAAAAGTACACTTCTTTCATTATAATTTCAGAGAGTCATCTGGCAGCTAAAAGGCTTTGGATAAGTTAGGTTCAATGCACATGGAGTTTTTTGGCGAGGATTTTGACGCTGAATCCGCCTCAAAATCAGCCGCCAAAAAAAGCCTCCCAATAGAGTTCTATTTTGATTTTGACGCAGATTCAGCGTCAAAATCTTTGCCAAAAAACTCCATGTCAACTGACCCTAACTGGGTCCTGGAGGCAAGAAACTAAGGCTGAGGTCCCATGTTGCAGGAACACAGCTTTTTTTGTTGCAGATTTTGTTGAGGTTTGTTGAGCCAAAACCAGGACTAGATTGAACAAGAAGTTAGAAGTATAAGAATTTCCTATATATTTCCCATTCCATTTGTAGCCATTCTTGGCTTTGGCTCAAAAAACTGCAAAAAAATTTAAAACAACAAAAGCCTAAGGCTAAGGCCCCACACACGCTTTATCACGGCGGTTCCGGCCTGTGGGGCCTTAGCCTTAGGCTTTCTTCCCATAGTGCTTTGAACAGAAAGTTCACAGAGGTTTCCTCCGCAGACTTTCTGCTACAATTATATCTATGTGAATGCCGCCGGCGTTTCCGCAACGGTTTTGGAAATCGCAGCATGTCTGCGCTGCGATTTTTTTCCGCAAAGTGGGCATGGGATTCACATGAGTCCCATCCATTTTGCAAGTACTGTAAAATGACGCGATTTTTCCCGTGGCGTTTCCGCTGAGGCCAAATCGTGGCGTTTCCAGCCTGTGGGGCCCCGACCTAAAGTAGGTAAAGTTCATTCCCCTTTTCAAGGATAATGCTACAAGGCAATTTTGGCTGCAACTCCCATCCCGTAACCAAACATCACCTGGTCGCCCTGTGACTCCTTCATTCATTCTAGTGAATGGAGTCACATTGCAACCTTGAGAGGGTCACTACTGAGACATTACGCAACTTTTTTGTGACTTGAAATCTTGGCAAAGCCACTTCATTCACTAACATTAATGAAAGAGCTGCAAGGCATCCCAGTAATGTTTGTTACATGATGGGAGTTGAGGCCAAAATCTTCATGTAATCCTAGCCTTACATGTCCTATCACCCCATGTCTATATTTCTTCTACGTAGAGAAAAGGAAACCCATAACTTTTCTAAAATGTCTCCTCTCATCGTACTATTTCACGCCACTATACCATTAATTTAAAAGGGACCCAGCACCTATTTTATGTCCTACTCGCCCTTGCGAGTAGGGAAGTATAGAGAGACTCCCACTACCCTATTTATTAACATTGGGTTGCTACATGGTACCAAACACAGATTCATGTTAAAACAACATAAAGCATCCTGTCCATTTACTCTATTATGGCACATGTTCAATATGATTGCAATTATATGAGCAGGCAAGACTTATTCCAATAACACCTGATCACATTGGAGAAGTCAGATCTTTAATGCAAAATAACCCATAAAGAGCGTCAGAAATGCGGACCCCATAGCCATTTCAGAGGCTGCCGCTATTGTATGTACATCCTCGAGTTAGGCATCATCTACCAGTAGTGGACACTGATCTCTCAAAATTCAGTAAATAGCTTTTAACTCTATGCCTTTAAACAGTTGTACATATCATGTAGATGTAGAAATCTGATGCATCTCCCCTCCAATCCATTAAATACATTCTCCCCGATAGCCTTTTATAAGATTTATTTTCATGTGTCGGGATAGAATCCATGAGTAGGACACAACAAAGCCCTTATGTGGATGGATATTATAAAGGATGAACTGAAGCATTTTTCTTCCTACCTGAGAGTTCAAAGTGAAATAAGGATTTTTATGGACGGCAGTGTATTTATAACATCCATTCTTAACTTTCTAAGTGCATTGAACGATGGCGGATACTAAAATAATGAGTTCTTCCCCTGAGTGCTGCTTTTAAAGTCCTGATGAATGATATCAAGATACATGATTATGACAGACAGCTCACTGCCAAATTTAACCATTTCCACTGCTGAATACTGGTTTTAGAGTTTATTTGTCATTTATAGGGTTTTATGGGACACACCCCATTAAATTAGGGTAACCATTAAATATTGCCATAAACTGGGCCAAAATCCACACTTTTTTGTAACGTGTCAATATGTCCCAAAAGACATGTTGCTGCTATTCCCATGACTCTCTCCATCACAGACCAGTTCCCTGATAAAAGTTTAGAGGCCTTTAGATTTCAGTACCCCAATATGGACCCTGGGGGTTGTCTGTTGTATGTAAAATTTATATGAAACACTCCTTTTGAAATCAATTGACAAGTAACCTTTCTTTGCTACGTGGGGCCTAGGGCTTGGTTTTGGAAATCACAGCATATTAATTATACCTATGGAAACACTGTCAATTTCCCCATAGGTATAACTGCGATTCGTTGCCACCACGTTTTTTTCCACAGTACTTTTTTGCTGCGGGATGCCACATGGGGCCTTAGCCTAAAGTGGTTTTCCCTTAGGATGGGTAATCAGTTGAAGATCAGCAGCAGTCCTACATCTGCTACCCCTATGTAACAGCTGTTTAAGTGGCAGATGCAGTACTGAGTACTGATTTCATTTCACAGGTCAAGTGACATCACAGTCATCGATCACATGGGCTGTATGCAGCTCAGCCCCGTTCAAGTGAATGGATACCAAGCACAGCCACTATAAAAATATACAGTGCTGTGCTTGGTAAGTGGTGAAGAGACTGCAGCCTCTTGAGTTGAAGATCGAAAGGGAACCTTGGTATCTTTATTATAGTTCATCGATTATTAAGCCTGGAAAACCCTTTTAAGTGGATCCCCTGTACTCTAGCAAACTTCCTTGTCTTATGGGCTCTCCTCTGCCTTTTCTGTCGCCAGTCTTCCCCAGGTTCTTTGAGGGCCTAACCACCCCACCATACCTCAAATTAAACATTCACCTAGATAGACGACTTGTCTTCCTTTGTACAGTTAAGACATGATACATTATATGTTGCCACAGGGCACCATATCCTTTCATCCAGTTAACCTGTAAACCAAAGAACATACTGTATAATAAGTTGCAACAGTTATAGATATACGTACCTAGTACAAATAAATGAGCAGAATTTCAGCAAAAAGGCCAAGTAAACAAAATGCAACTAATGAGGATTTATTGACCTTTAGTAGCATCATAGCTTTCATGGGTTGGGTTTTGGCAGTAAGATCCTTACCAGACAGTGATAGAATATAGCAATATACTATCGCTTTAAGAGAGAGAATCTGAATTAGGGGAGAGTGCTGAAATATATATATATATATATATATATATATATATATATATATACACACATTTAGAGCTTTATTGTATTATGCAAACTGCTCGGAATTATTACATGCCCTTTACAAGATAATCTGACCATACTGCACTGTCCTCTATAATAATATGTTAATACAAACCTGCAGTATGTAAAGCAGCAGCCTGCGCCGCGGTGACTTGGTGATATACATAATATAAAAGACTCTTAATCCTGCAGTTGAAATGAGCTGCTCTGGTAACAGACCCCATGTAGGTTTCTGCTTGTCACTAAAGCATCATTGCCTCCCTTTGGTTTTAATAATTCACCCTTGATTTGGTTTACAATGAATAACAATGTCGTGTTCTGATTGGCTGGGTACCTTGAGATGCTCCGAGTGACCGACTCACATTGGTCTGTCACCGCACAAGGGAAGAGCAATAAATCATCCAGGACTGGACATTTTGTTGCTTTCAATCAAGTCTGCAGCATTTCGAGGAACAAGGGACAGCATTACCAATTCACTCCTGTCCTAAGCTACATCTATATGGGCAATAAGGGTAGCATTGTCTACTTGAGCCCCCCATAGATAGCCATTTCCACAGCAGGTGTAAAGTATCACATGTAATATGAAAAACAACTTACAGCTTCCACCAGTCACATGTACAATTCATTATAATTCATATATCAAATATAATACACCATAACTTAGTAGGCCAAATTGGTCAATACTTATATTGTTAGGAGTATTTAGGTTCATTACTTTCTATTTTTCTTACCTGGGGAGTTTTTGGCTGCGCAGTGTCTGGGGTGGCATCCTGGCGCTGCGGGGTTGTTCTGTCGTGGGTATTGGTGCACACCTTCTGACTTGCACGCGCGCACTGCTGGTAGGCAGCTTTATTTCCTGGTTTATTAGTCTGTCCTCCCATTTGCACCTGAGAGGAGTGGTCTCTACTCTGTATTTAAACCCATGCCTCCCATGGTTCTGTGCTGAGTGTCTCTTTTACAGAGCTAGGCCTTAGCAGGAGGAGTAGGTGGTTATTTTGGATAGAGGAAGTTCCGTGGTTGGTTTTTGGGAGGTTTGGGTGAACGAGTTGGTTTGTGTGTTTTCCCTTCTGTGTTCACCAATCCTCCCTCTGTGTGTAATTGACTGTGTGAGTGAATTGCCTTATCCTTTGATTTCTACTCAGTTTCCCTGTGATAGTTTCCTAGTGTAAGGTTCCTTCCCATATTGGTTTGGGGGAATCCTTTCCCACATTTTTCCTGTGTGCTGCTTGTGTTGTTAGTCAGCGCACACCCTTGTCAGTCCCTGTCAGTAGCAGCTTCACTTGTTCGTTAGGGGTGACCCCCTTTAGTCTCCAGTCCCTAGAGGTCTTATAGGGCATTCCTTCTCCCACTTCCCTCTAGGCCTACGGTATCAGTGAGAGAGGAGCTGTCGGGGTCAGGCTTAGCCTGAGTACAGCCGACCCACACCCGTGCAGGGCGAGATTCCCCACTGCTATTCCTTAGCCCCGTTGCAGCTACCTGGACTGACATAACATATATACGACAAAAAAACTTAGTTTGGGGACAGATTTGTCCAAGTCAGTCCACAATGATCAAAAATGTGCAAAACGGAGCCGCCATTATTATACTGTTAGGGTCTCTTCAGACTCCAGAGTATAATGAGCAGAGGCTTGTAATTGGGACTCAGTGGTCATGTCTGTTATGCCAGTGTGACCCACGTGACCCCTTAGGCCCAATTATAGGCCGGAATAGTCTGTGACATCATTCAAGAGGCCCAAATGCTATTGCCGGACCCAGTAGAGTAATACTGTGAATTATGTGTAATCACCTCCCTTTGGGCCTCCGCTTGTTATAATTTGCAATTTGAAGAGACCTCACAGTATAATAATAATGTATGGGTTGCGAAACCCCAAAAATTCAGGTTTAGTTGAACCTAAAATTTTTGCTAAATGTGTAATAAACACCATAGGTGTCACTAGGAGCACTGTATTGTGTGGAGGGGCCACTAAGGTATTCTATACTGTGTGGAGGGGCTACAGTGAAACATAATACTGTGTGGAGGGACATTATAATGTGTGCACTATGGGACATAATTCTTAAAGGAGTGATCCAGGAATGGACAATCTGTTGTGGTGTCTTTAGTAGATGGTAGACTAATCTCTATAGCATGTAATCTATAGGGGTCTGTAAAGGATACACATACTACATGGGGGGCAATAAAGGGGGAGTATACTGTGTGGAGAGGCCAGTAAAGAAGGTAGAAAACTGCATGGGGGCTAATAAGTAGGCAATATAGAGTGTGGGGGTAGAGGGGGCTTTATACCATGTGAGGCCAGAAAAGGGGTCGTTTTATTGTATGGGGGTCAGTAAATTGGGTGTTATACTGTGTAGGTGCTAGTAAAGTAGCGTTTTATCACGTGGGGGCCAGTAAATATGTGCCAATGCCAGGAACATAGGTCCAAGTCAAAATTTCACTATAAGGTTCAGTCTTTTGCTAGTTACACATGAAGGTATTGGAAGGGTTAAGAAAAAGAAAAGAGACTGATTCCGGGCTTCACCACCTGGTCTTTGCTATGTAATACACAGCAGGAGCCATGTTTAAAGTGCTGACATTCACCGTAATAGTATGACAGATGTCCACAAAGGGTCAAATAACCACGTCCATCCAGTTCAGTTTATATTCCTATAGTGTTGATCCAGAGGAAGACGAAAACCCACATGAGGCAGCCACCAATGACCCCAATTTAGGGGAAAATCCCTTCCCGAAGGGTAAAACTCCTGTATCCTTGCTAAAGTATAAGTCAATACATTACCCCAAATCACCATGCATCGCACAGGACGTCTGCAAACTCCAATGGTGTATTCTATGCCTGCTTCCCTCAAAGTCTACATTGTGTTCCTCGCAGACAATTGAATGTTACGCTTCCAGAACAATTGAGATACACTTTTCTTTGAATTATGCAGCTGAATAAATCAAACCTCTTCTTAATATTAAGAGGATGCGGCTGTCGCGCCTTGTGCATGGTAATAAATCGCCTCTCCTGGTGTGTTTACCTTTGAACTCCAGGTTAGTGCTCGGCAATGTTATAGGACAGAGATAAACTTGTGAAATATTCAGTAGCTGATGTCCTCAGGTCCCCCAGGGAGCTGCGAGCAGCTTTCTTTTGGTACATCACTCTCTTCCCTGAGTTTAAATAATGAGCTGGAGAAGAGGTACGAAGCATCATGTCTGCATGTCTCCTTTGAAATCTTCCCTTATATTACCTTGTTATCTGTGCTCAAAAGCAGCAGGTATCCTACTGGTTCTTAGTATTTCACAGTAAAACGACAGGCACAAATACAGAGTTAAGAGCTTTAAGTGATAGATCTATATGTAGCGGGGAAGATACCACTGGAAAGAGGAGAGCTATATTCTTCCTTTTAATGATGACCGGATTTAACCATATCAATGCCCATTTCTAGTAGTGTAGGCAATATTTAAAGGGGTTTTCCAAGTTTGCCATATTGCTGGACTATCCTTGGGTCAGCCTGTCAATGTCAGATCCTAGGTCAGCAGACTGATGGGACTAAGTGTAGTACACCCTTTATTGTTTATCAGGTGCAGCGCCATACATTTGGTAGTGGCTGTGCATGGTATTGCAGTTCAGTCCAAATGAGATGCAATATCAGACACAACCACTACCAAATATATGGCGCCGTGCTTGTTAAAAAATAAGGGTAAACAGCACTCGCTAAAGCTCTGCTGTCCTTTTAGTGAGGGTTTTGTGGTAGGAGTGCAGGGTGATGAAACTCCAGCAATCTGATAATCACGATTATAACCAAAATTATACTGTCCTGCCAATATTACATTCCCTCGCAGGCATTCTATTCAATATATAATATTATAGTATAGTAATATATAATACAATCATAAAAAAATACATTGACAGGAGGTGCTTACATAGCATTTCAGGCACATTTTACAGAGTCAGCCATCATAGATATGGGTACACAACCTATAGAGGTAAGTGGCACCCTACTTCAATGATTACAGGTTAAAGGCGAGCCATCCTCAGAAGCTGCAGACCCTCAAGAACAGCCCTATTTATATCAAATGTCATAACTAAGGGCATCCCTGCTGTTTTGCTTGAGATAATGGTACAAAGATGCAAGCAATAAGAGAATATCCATTTAGCACTCAAAAAACGTGCTCTCTTAAGTGAGTTATACCGGATAAGTAAAAAGGGGTGCTTTTGGCTACACCACTCTGGTCCATATTGTGTGGCAGGTATGGCACCCAGTTAAACTGAGAAGAGCTACAACAGGGGTCCTCAAACTACGGCCCACGGGCCACATGCGGCCCGCCAAGGACATTTATCCGGCCGGCAGCATGTGGCCCGCGCACCGTCATTTGGATCGCTTACTAAAGGGGAGCATATAATACTGTGGGGTTGGGGGGTCGTACTGAGGTCCATATAATACAGTGGGCTGGGGGCGTACTGAGGTACATATAATACAGTGGGGTGGGGGGCGTACTGAGGAGTATATAATACAGTGGGGGGGGTACTGAGGAGCATATAATACAGTGGGGGGTAACTGAAGCACAGATAATACTGTGGGGGGGTGTACTGAGGAGTATGTAATACAGTGGGGGGGGGGTACTGAGGCACAGATAATACTGTAGGGGGGGGGCTTACTGAGTATGTAATACTGGTGGGGGGGCGCTACTGTGGAGCATATAATCTTCATTTTTTAAAACTATATTTCGGCTCTCCAGTGTTTCAAGGGACAGTGAACTAGCCCCCTGTTTGAAAAGTTTGAGGACCCCTGAGCTACAATATAAAGCACAGATAACTCATAGAAGGTGCTCTATTTATTGGGGGATTCAATATACACTTATTGAACAACAGCATTTAAACTATTATAGCAGTTAACAACTTTTCACTGCCATTGTACACTACCCAAAAGTAGCCTCTGAGAGCTTTTTTCATTGGGCAGCATGAGAAGCACTTTTATGTCCTCTTATGACAAGACCCAGTGTTTAATCAGACCACAAATGTAATCATTTTCGTATCTGCATTCTGATTTTTACAATAATCTGAATTAAAACTCTTCAATCTCACCATTAGAAAGGCCTGTTGTTTGCACCCCCTGTCTATCCTAAGCCCTTTTGATGACTTTTGGACCAATTCTAAATTGCTCTGTAGAGGGAAGTCATGCATAGGTTCACAGTATCTTATAGCAAAGGGCTAGACAACCAGGACCAGGCCCCTTTTGTTCCATGACCTCTTTCCTCATTATAGTACATACTGTAATCGAGAATGTGTAATAAACAACAGAGTCACTCTCACTGCTTAGACTGGACTAAAATGGTTGTTCTGGGCTGAAAAGCTGGATGTCCCATGTCTATATCAAAGTTTCTTAACCATAGTTCTAACACTGGACAATAGCACCCAAAGGTACCTAAGGCCCATAGCACCCAAAAGACTACAGCGGTGAGAATTTCAGTTTTTAGTCAGGCTCCACTTGCAAAATGTCGAAAAAAACACTGCATATTACAGTACCTGTAAAGAGGATTTTAGATTTTGTAAATCACAGTATGTCAATTATACCTACAGAAACGCTAGGGGTTTCCGGATAGTTATAATAGGGACAGAAAGTCTTGTGTCGGCTGTGGCTCGCTGTGATTTTAACCTTAAGTCAAAATAGCAAGCCAATTACTTTTATCATTGATAGTATGGCAGTAGGCCAAGTCAGAAGAAAAAAAAAAAACTAGGAACTAGAGATGAGCAAGTACTATTCGAAAAGGCCGTTTCGAATAGCACGCACACATAGGAATGAATGGAAGCGGCTGGCACGCAGACTTTGCCGGTGACCAGCCACTTAACCCCCTGCGTGCCGGCTGCGTCCATTCACTCCTATGGGTGCATGCTATTTGAAACAGGAGTTTCGAATAGTACTCGCTCATCTCTACTAGGAGCCCATGGTAAAATCTCTTTACTGAGGTATATACAGTACATTGCTAGAAACGTTGTTCCTTTCCTCCATATAGAATTCCATAGGTAAAGAATGCAATGCTTCTGCCTGCTAAAACAAAGCTCTTTTATTTCCAAAGCAAAATGGATCTCAATGGATCAGATTTACAGACTATAAAAGCTTTAAGAAAAATCTTCCTGCCACCTTTATGTGCTGAAACATCGAAGGACTATATAAATGTTTTGGCTCCGTAAAAATTCACGACACAATAGGAAAACTATCATAATGCATTTCTTAGCCGTGTAAATACAGCAACATGGCGAAAACTCTACCTGGAGCCACCACTCATAACGGTTTTTTTATATTTTCTTGTAGAATTAATTAAGTTATTATTTTTCAGTAAGTAAAACACAAATGTTACTTTTTCCTCTATTTTATGTATCAGGGTATTGCTATATAGGAACTATGGTGACACATAAATTGGTCTTTATGGATAGTGAATATAATCATATCTGCTTCTTGACTATGAGTG
Organism: Leptodactylus fuscus; assembly: GCF_031893055.1. NCBI lineage: Eukaryota > Metazoa > Chordata > Amphibia > Anura > Leptodactylidae > Leptodactylus > Leptodactylus fuscus. The sequence continues at coordinate 96,426,686 of NC_134271.1, forward strand.
ACATAATGTCTATCATTGTTGTTGGCGCTAATGTTACCATTCATAGGCGACATAGCCTATCATAGCTATAATATATATATATATATATATATATATATATATATATATATATATATATATATATATATATAATTTCAGGGATGGGGTAGCTTTCTGGCATTTTAAATCCAATGAGGAGCCAATAGATGGGAATCGTTCAGAGGGGATGAAATCAGGCTTTCAGGTTCCCTTTAACTTGATGTCATCACTGATACATTTTCCCTATGATAGCCTTTTGTATTCAAAGAATAAAATTCCCTTTAAGCAAATGTCATTTTTGTCAAAAGTGTGACCTGAAAGTGAGATGATCACAGAGGACCCTGTTGCTGTAATCTGTTAAAGGGGCTCTATCACTAGGAAAAGTCATTTTTAACTAATCACACCTTTGCATAGCCCTTAGAAAGTCTATTTCACACCTACCTTTTGTATGTAGATTGCCTCACTGGTTTCTGAATAAGTCCGTTTATATTCATATGCTAATTAGACTAGTGCACGATAGAAGGTGCACACCTCTCCTATTGTCTTCTATGGGAGACTGCTCCTGCTGCTGCTGATGACTCGCTTCCTGTTTGCTTCACACACATAGAAGACAATGGGAGAGAGGAGGCTGCTGGGAACTTCCTGAGCTGGCTGGAGGCTCATTAGCATATGAATAAAAACAGACTTATTCAGAGACCACTGAGGCAATCTACATACAAAAGGTAAGTGTGGAATAGCCTTTCTAAAGCCTATGCAAGCATGTGTTTAGATAAAAATGACTTTTCCCAGTGATAGAGCCCCTTTAAGAAACTCAATGCAAAGAGCATAATTTCCCCACAGCTCCCACACAGGTTAAGTGAAGTATTGCATGATGTCCTTGAAATCAATGTGCTGTTATGTAATGCAAGGGCAGACTGGGTCCTCCAGAGAAAGAGACACTCTTTGTAGCCGTATTCTACTTTACTTACACTTTCTCCAAACGTAGACATACTTGGGATTCCCACATTTCTTATTCCATTAAGTCCAAGAGAAACATTTCAGGAAGATTACACCCAGGAGTGATTTGTCCCTGGACTGGAAAGAAAAAAAATAATATCATAGCAATTTATAACTGGTGTATAACCCTGAGAAAATAAATAAAAGAAATGTATTGTGTGCAGCCAGAGTGACATGTGCTACCTTGTTTGCCATATTTGTGGATGGAGAAGAGAAAGTTACGAGACTTTTACAATGGTCGTAAAGATGCCACCTCTGCCATGATTGGAGCTCTTCATTCCTCCTCTTCTAACCTTATCCATTCTTTCTACATGTCAAAGGCTTTTATAAATATTCCCTTCTATTCTGCTCTGGGTGCTTATTTCATTTCACTACAATAATAGGTATTCGCACAGTTACAAATCACACCATCTCAAGACTACTCTCCCCAAACAAGATTTTAGGAAACATCTTAAGATAAGGAATAACCGAAACCAAAATGAAATGCAATGAAATACTTTACGTGTTTGATGAGTTGTCACCAAGGGTCTCATGTAAAATTGTCTTATTGGACAATCAGATTTCAGGTTTCATTGTCTAAACTGGACTTAGCAATGAAAGTTGGACTTTGATTGGGGGCTTTATAGCCTTAAGACAGGTTTAAAGAGACTGTCTACCGAATAGTAATACTGGAGAGTCTCCATCTAACTCACGTCAATTATTGTCATGTAATACATTATTTACTAGGTAAGGATACACTTTTCACCAAAATAACAGTTAAGGGCATTTCCAGTTCGTCACTTAAAAGGAAACAACCCATGAAGGCTATTGTTTCTAAGCAGTTTTCTGAGGCTATAAAATTTAAGACCAATCCGTAAGATAGGTTATCAATGTCATATTGGAAAAAGTCCAACTCCTGGCACCCCCACTGGTCAGTTGCTTGAAGAGATCATGGAGCTATCTTTTTCTTGGGCCTAGGACATTATGTTCATTGGTCACATGGACATGCTGCTGCCAATTGTCAGATATTGATGACCTATTTTCAGAGTAGTGATTGGTGTCAATGCACAACATATCAGCACAAAAACATTTGTAAAAAGACTGCAATGACCGCGATAAGATTGAACACATTATGAATATTATGGACTTGACAACATTCCCACTTCTGATCACACTCTTACTAATGCTGCAAGTATTATCACTTTATAAGACCCACCTTTCTAAAGCCTTTATTGCCCACTTACACTATGTGAGCGTATGAAAAATCTCTCAGTCTATGCCCTAAAATTACAAGAATACCAGACATTTTACAATATTTGGCCGGGTCCTTTGGGGTACAAATCTTGTAAAGGTCATGTATATTACCTAACACAAACCATGGTAGAGATATCCTGCCAAATTTCAATTGATAACCTACCCTTAGGATAGTTCATCAATTGAAGATTTGTGGGGATCCAACTCCCAGGACCCTCACAGATCAGCTGTTGAGGCGGTAACAGTACTCCTCAAGCACCACTTCTGCTTCACAAGCCATGTGATGTCACGTTCATTGATCACATGGCTTGTTTGTAGATCAGCCTCATTCAAGTGAATGTGTTCAGCTGGAATACCAAGCTGAATGTACAAATGTACAGCAGAGTGTTTGGTTAGTACTGAAGAGGCGGCAGTGCTAAATGACAGCTGCAGCCTCTTCAAATGGCTTATTGGCCAGGAGTCTGGATGTCAGACCCCAGCCATTCTTTAATTGATGACCTATCGTAAGGATAAGTCCTGCATAGCTCCTTTAGGCTAAGGCCCCACGTTGCAGAAACACAGCTTTTTTTGTAGCAGTTTTTGATACGTTTTTATGAGCCAAAGCCAAGAATGGCTACAAAGGGAATGGGAAAATATATAAGAAGTTCTTATACTTCTACCATCTGCTCAATGCACTCCAGGTTTTGGGTCAAAAAACTCCAACAAAATCTGCAACAAAAAAAAGCTGCGTTTCCGCAACTTGGGTCTTATCCTTAAGGTCTTCCTATAAACATACAGGCTCTGTATATTATAGCAGACAAACAATATCCTATAAGAATATTTCTCATAGTAGACACTGTACAGATATACACAGTGTTCTTTGGCATTCAACTGATATTTTTTGGTATATTTTTTGAAGTGGTGCCAAAAGGAGAAGATTCAAACTCCATTTAGAGATTGATGATATTTGATAGTCTGCAAGAAATATGTTGCCATAACTTGTATTACCAAACCAACTATATTCATCTTCCATTCTACCTAGCAAAGATGCTGCAACTGACTTGCCCAGTTCTCAAACAGACCAGTTGGTGGTATCGCTAAAATTACCAGCCCATAGAATATAATTTACACATAGATTTCAATGTGTTTGATTAACAACGATTGAGTAACTAATCTCTGCTTATTATCATTCTTCAAGCCCATAACGCTCTTTATCAAACCTGTAGGCAACAAGAACCCCCAATTTGACCACCTGTGACAGTCTGTTCGGTATATTAAACAGAGATGATGCTTGGGCTCAGGACACCTGGGGATACAGACCTGGTCAGAGCCATAATTGCTACAACCCATATAATTACACCCTCTGTACACCAGGCAAGTGCTAGGTACTGTATTGTTCTCTATAATCTTCCTACACAAGAGATTCTGAGTGGCAACCTGCTGTGTTCTTCAATAGGCTTACATACAGAAAGTCAAATATACAGAGAAAATGCTTTATGGCAAATCACAACCTGATCTTAAAACACCTTTAGAATTGACAAGTTCCTAAAACGGCGGTATAAATATTTGTGAGCGTTCCTAGTAACTCTTTCATGAAAAGCTAATTGCATTTCACGTTTAGTTGTCTTATTAGTATATAGTGAAACAATGCAATATTTTCATATGGGAGATTCAGGGTCACTTCAAATGAAGGCAAACCACAGTGGTTCAATGAGATAATAATGGGTTTTAGATACCGTCACTAATGAAAAAAGTTACACTAGATGGTTAAATAAGTAGAGCGGCGAAAACTTCAATGAGAACATTACAGGTATGGAAAATAGATATAGAAAATATAGAAAGTGGATGAAGAAATACTATCATTAGAATTATTAGCACTATTTTTATTTTTTAGTAATGTTGTTGGCATCTTGTATACATCTGTATTACAAAATAAAATACAAACTTTAGATAGATAGATAGATAGATAGATAGATAGATAGATAGATAGATAAAGATAGATAGATAGATAGATAGATAGAGATAGATAGATAGATAGATAGATAGATAGATAGATAGATAGATAAAGATAGATAGATAGATAGATAGATAGATAGATAGATAGATAGATAGATAGATAGATGTGATAGATAGATAGATAGATAGATAGATAGATAGATAGATAGATAGATAGATAGATAGATAGATGATTGATGATAGATAGATACATAGATAGATAGATAGATAGATAGATAGATAGATAGATAGATAGATAGATAGATAGATACTTTTTTATTAAATTAAAATAATAACTGAAGACATTACCTGTATGGTAAAGTTATGCATAAAAGAAATAAATCAAGGTAGATTATCATTAATATCATATTTTATCAGTATTAATATTATCATTATTATCATATTTTATTATCATTATGTATGATTGATTTAATCTACTAGTTTTCATTCAATTTGGAATTTGCGAGAGGTTTTCAGTAAATTACAAAAAATTGTAAAAAATTATTTAAAATGAATGGGTTTCTATTAAAAAAAAAATAAATATATATATATATATATATATATATATATATATATATTCATACCAATTGCTATCGCTGAGACCAAATATTTGGAGGAATACACAATAGGCCCCAGTTTTGAGATGCCAAAAAAAAAATACACATCCTATTGCTATTTTTTTTTTCCAGGCCAATTTTTTTCTTTTTTTTTAACAAAATTTTTCTTCGCAGATAATTTTAATACATTTTTCTTTCCTTCTGTAAAGTACTTACAGAAAATGAGTCTTGTTGTCTCAAAGCCTAAAATCCCTTCTTTCTTTGTATTCAGATCTTCAGACCGTATAAAATCCTCAACAATAACATTGCATTTTAATCATTAACCCTTCGTGGCCCTGGCCTATATTTTTTTTCGCCGCTCGACTCTGTCACCATGTAAATGGCTTTATTTTAAACACTAATGTATTGTTTTCCCAATACAATACTAATGTTTTTTTAACTACGGCGGCTGTTCAGTTATTCAGAGCACCCTTGTCTAATCCCATACGTACCATGTTTATTAGATGTAATATTTTATCTCTTGGACTCAGTGCCTGACACTATCGTTCCCTTCTTATTTCAATAAAAATGATCTCCCTCCTTCTGGTTCTGACAGAAGCTAATGGTTTTCTTTATCACAAGAGAAAGTTGGAGAGAAGCTCCTGAGAGAGACAAAATGAACTGTATAAATTTGAGGCATAATTCAATTTATACCATAGACTCCTGCCTTAATAAAGTAACTCTCTGATATTACATTTAAGAATATACAATCTCTGTTTATGTGTATGGAAAGCCGGGGCGAGAAATGCGTGAGGATAGTATCTTGCATTTACATGTGTAGATTAAAGCTGATAAAAGCCATGGACAAGAGGAATGTGCGCTGGATGAGATTTTCCTCTTTAATAAATATAACAAGGTCTCGAAAATAAAACTTACAACACTTGTAATACTTAAAGGGGTTTTGCAGTCCCCAAATAGATTTTTTATATTTATGACCTATACCTGGGATAGGTTATCGATGTGATCTGTGGGGGGAAGGCTCCGGTGGATAGGTCATCAGTATAAATAATTAATTTGGGCTGGAAAACCCCTTTAGGCAGGGGCCCCACATTGTGTATTACAGAACCTTCAAAGTGGATGGGATTCCGCAAGCGTTTTTTTGTAAATGGCAGGATGTCAATTATACCTATGGAAACACTGTCAATTTCTATATAAGTATAATAGGGACAGAAAGTCTGTGGACTTTCTGAGAAAGGACTGTGGAAAAAAACGTGATGTGTTTATGCTATATACTGTAATTGTCCCATAGACTTGAAGGAGCTGCAGTACCCCAAACCACCACTATCAATACTACAGTGAGTGAGCAGCGCAGCACCCAGTCTGTAAGCAATGCCAGGAAGCGCATGCCTGGGGATTCAGATAATATGCGGGAGTCCTGACAGGCGGTCACCTCTTCCCCCATTAACAATTCAAGGCCCATCCTAAAGACTGGTCATCAGTTTTGAAAGAGTGGATAATCCCTTTAAGAATTTGGTTCTGGTAGACTTCCTTTAGGCTAAGGCCCCATGGGCCGTATCCGCAGCACTAAAGCGCTATCGAAAGAACCGCTGCGTGAACATATTGTGGTTCTTTCCGCAGCGCTTTTAAGAGAAAGTTCACAGAGTTTTCCTCTGCGGACTTTCTATTAACATTATATCTACTGGAAAGCCGCCGGCGTTTTTGTAGATATAATTGGCATGCTGCGATTTGCAAAGTCGCAGCGGTTTTGCAAATTGCAGCGTGTTCGCACTGTGCTTTTTTCCCTGAAAGTGGGCATGGGATTCGCATGACTGTCCAGGACCTGAAGTTGGGGTTTAAAACCCAGACCCCATCCCGATCATCTGTTTTGGGTGCCAGAAACCATATGCTGTCGAATAAGTTCGCCCTATATATAAATAAAGTGTATTTTTAATATTATATACTAGTTATAGAAGCAGCTCCTATTCAAGTGCAAGGTGTTACCTCCACAGTGTACAGATCTGCATTCATACTTAGTAGTGAGGGCACCTGGACCTGCATATACACTTCCCGTTACTTCCAGTTTTATACCTAGTATAGGTATTCCAGGGGCTGAAATAGGTGATTGGGACAATGTCCAGGTGTTGGACCCTGACCAATCTGATACTGATGACCTATACTGTGGATAGGTTGTTAGTGTCAATTACCTTCAGGTCCTGGACAAGTCCTTCAAGCCTGGAAACAAAAGTGGCAACATGCTGCCACATTTATCATGTTTATCATTTTTTAAGTCTTACTTGACAAGGCAGTGTGGCCTGGCATGAAAGAGGTATGGTTTAGCAGAAAAGGTGCACAGCTTATTATGCCCTGAATGCCAAAAATACATGGAAAAATGGCACAAGATGCACCAAATGTATCATCCTTCACCTTGATAAATTTGTTGCACGTTTGAATTAATTGGTCTAAGTTCACACTTGGGGCCCGTGCACACAATGTAACGTGGCGTTGATTCTGACACATAAACTCTTGTCAGAATCAAGCGCTGCAAAACAGAATCCCATTGACTTCAATGGGTTCCACCTTACGAAGTGAACACAAATTGAAATCAATGGGAGGCTTTTTAACCCATTGATTTCAATGTGTTACGTGCGTTAAACGAAACCAATTAAAGTCACTGGGATTCTGTTTTGAAGCGCTGATTCTGACACAAGTTTACGTGTCAGAATCAACGCCATGTGAACTGGCCTAAGACTGAGGCCCCAGGTTGCAGAAATGCAGCTTTTTTTGTTGCAGATTTTGCTGAAGTTTTTGGAGCCAAAGCCAGTGGATTGAGCAGGAGAGAGAAGTAGAAAAGCTTCCTTTATATTTTCCATTCCTTTGTATCCATTCTTACATAGTAGATGAGTTTGGAAGAAGACATACTGTAGGTCCATGAAGTCCAACCTATAACCCTACAGTGTTGATCCAGAGGAAAGAAAAAAGCCCCAAGAGGCTGATGCCAATTGCCACATTTCAGTGGAAAAAACTCCTTCCCGACTCCAATCTGGCAGTCAGTATAAAACCCTGGATCAACGTGTCGTTAAACTCCTGAACCCACAATCCATAATATTTTTCTGTTCAAGAAAGGCATTGAGGCCATCTTTGAACTTGCTCAATGAATCAACCATCACCACTTATTGTGACAGTGAGTTCCATAGCCTCACTGCTCTTCTAGTGTAAAGATTCCCTGTCTATGTTGCTGGTGAAATTATACTTGACTTTGGCTCTAAAAACCGCAGCAAAATCTGCAACAAAAAAAGCCACATTTCCACGTGGGGCCTCAGCCTAAGAATCTATATAGGATTAGAATCCCATAGATACTTTCTTTCAGAAACAGCACCACACCTGTCCATGGTTTGTGTTTGGTATTGAGTCATTTCCATGTAAGTGATGGAGCTAAGCTGCAATACCGCACACATCCTGCAGACAGTTGCGGCACTGTTTGGGGATGGAAATAAAGTCATATTGTTTAATTCTGAACAATATCTTACAGTTCTTCAGCAGGGACCAAACATTACAAATATCCGTATTGACCATCATTGCTACATGGTATAGCCACATTTTTATTCCGCTAACATCCTACCCTGTTGCTAATATGTAATCATTTTTATGAGGCAGTGTGATCTCTAACATATAATCTTAACGGGATATTGGAGCACAACGTAATCAAATGATATGTGAGATCCTTCCATCCCCTACCAGGAAAACCTCATTAATATCTCTCCCACTGTACGTAATATGTGACAATTATAGGTATGCTGCATTACTGGGAATTGTATTGATTATTAATGTGACATGTTCAATATTATCAAAGAGGGAGGCTGATCTCAGGGGGTGTACAGCACAGCCCCGTCACCAGTTACCACTGTAATTATGACTGATATATGCATTATATATATATATATATATATATATATATATATATATATATATAGCTACATTGGATGTTTTTGAAAAAAAAATTTTGTTAATCTCCTGCCGGACGCAAAGATCCAGCATTTGCATTCCTTTTAAATACCCGGCTAACATCTTCATATGAAATATGAAATTATGTAGACTGAGACAGTGAAGTCTGATTGCAATCACCAGGCAGGAGAGACTGAGTATATTATTGAGGTGACAGGTGCAGTGTTCAGATCTGCATCCCTCATGCAGAGATCACCTTGCTGGAATGGCAGAGGCAATATTAACCATTTCAGCTCCGCTGACACAGAATTGTAAAATTATAGGATTCTATATGGGCATTTATAGACTTCTATACCCAGATAGGTAACCTACAGTTCACTCAGATGCAAAACCGGTACCATTGACTCCCACAAACTAAGTACAATGTAATAACCAGTGGCTTGGGACATTTTATCACCATTTGCAAATATAATATTTACACCACCTTAGCCACTTTTGATGACAGAAATGAGCGCCAGCTATAAACAGATCAAAATTTCTGTTAAGGTACATGGCACTGCAGAGAATGAGGCAGATTTACTAATACTGTCTATACCAAAACAAGTACAAACTTAGGCTAGACAGTCTGAGGTTAAGGACCCATGTAGTGAGCCGCAGTCAAAAAATGCTGCAAAAGGCTAAGGCCCCACGTTGCGGAAACGTGGCTTTTTTGTTGCAGATTTTGCTGCGTTTTTTTGAGCAAGAACCAAGAAAGGGAAATATATAAAAGTACTTATACTTCTCTCTTCTGCTCAATCCACTCCTGGTTTTAGTTCAAAGAACCGCAGCAAAGTCTGCAACAAAAAAAGCTGCATTTCTGCAACATGGGGCCTTAGCTGAAAAGACTGGAGCGGAAACGCATTGCGTTTTTTCCAGATCGTTTTTCACAGAACATTGGCAATGTGTGCCTGCGTCCTACGCGGTCTCACAAGACCTCTGCGCAGGCTGAAAAGCAGAAGCAGGTAAGCTTTTGCAGAAGAAATTGTGATTTTTCTACAGATTGGGGATAAATACTAGATTTATGATGATGGGGGGGTTGGAGTGCTGGGAAAGGGTTGGGGTGCTGGGGGAGGGGGGCTTTTTGATGTCTGTCTGGCCCTTCCTTGGGCTTGAGGATTGTTTTTTTTTTCCCACCCACCTTGCAATTCTTTCACTTGGGGGTTAATTGGAGCATTACAGTCTGTAGTGCTCCTATTAACCCCCAAGTGCAAGAATTGCAAGTGAGTGGGAAAAAACAGGGAGGGCCAGACATCCGGAAGCCCCCCTCCCATTGAGTTCTCATTGGGGGGGGGGGGGGGGGGGCTGGGGGAAAGCAATAGGTAAAAAAGCCTCCCATTGAGTTCAATGGGTAGTGTGTGTAAGCTGGCACCCATTGAAGTCAATGGGATCTGTTTTGAAGCGCCTCACTCTGACACGTGTTTATGTCTCAGAATGAGTGGTGCGTTACTCTGTGGGAACGCAGTCTAAGTCCGGATTTTGATGCGGAGACCACTGTGCATTAGGCCTAAATGAATGGGCCTAGTCAGGAGGAAGGTGTTGCAGACGCTGCAGGGGATTCCACTGCGGAATCCACGGAAAAAAATTGCAGGTCGCTTCTTTTTTCCGCAAGTGGCACAAAACCGCTAGCGGAAGAAAGAAGTGAATGGATCCCATTGAAGTCAATGGGAGGCGGTTTTTTTTGGACCAGATTCTGAGGCGGATTCCGTGTCAAAATCTGTTCCAAAAATCCCGTGTGAACCCAGCCTGAAGGTTAATCCCATCCATACATTGCAGAAGATATATATATATATATATATATATATATATATATATATATATAATAAATTATATATATATATATATATATATATATATATCTGCAGCGGAATTTCAATTCATTTGCATTTTTCAATAACACTTGCATTTTTATAAATGGGAACATGTCAATTATAACTATGGAAGCCCTGGCATTTTCCGTATAGTTATAATAGGAGTAGAAAGACCACAGAGCGAAACCCTGTGGACTTTCTGAGAAAAGTGATGCAGGAAAAACAACTATGCATTTCTACAGTGTTTTTTCCTGCATAATTTTTTGGCTGTGGTCTGCTACTTGGGGCCTTAGCCTAAAAGCTGCCATTCCTTTTGTAACCACTATTGGGTTTGGCTCAAAAAAACCACAGCAAAATCTTTAAAAAAAAAAGCAGATGTTGCGCAGTGTGGGCCTCTACCTTAATCTGTGCCAAATCTATTAAAATGTCTAAAGAGGTTTGATAGATTTGTCCCATTCTTAGACTAGATGTATACCTCCCACTAGTTGGCTTGGTTTACATAAGAAAATGCATCAAAATGTTAATGCATTTTTGGCCCATCATGTCACAATGTTCCTCCTTTCCAGCTAAACGACAATGCTTTTTCATACAAGCCGCAAAAGACACAAATGTGGCGCAAGACATACTAGGAAGTCTTTTGGCACAAAGAACACCATAATTATAGGGCATTTTGCTTGATAAATCACATTGTTCCTGATTTATGACGAGGCCCGTGTCCATATAATACACCGGTCTTTATGATTCTATCCCAGTCGAATTGCACGCCAGTCTTAATAATGGCCTCAAGCTGCATCTTCTCAATAAATCAGTCAGACATCCCAGTGCCAGAATGGAAATCTACACCAGACAGATTTCCATTAGAAGGCTAAGGATCCCCAAAAAGGCCTTGGTTGATGGATACCCATCCAAATATTGGTAGTTCCATGAATGATGACACAGCACAAGTTTTTTTTAAGGATTCAAGAGATTGTTTTAATTTTATTATATACAATAAGTGATATTAGCTAATTCCCAAGGAGAAAACACTGTTTGATTCAGGTGACCCGAACCTATCTCTCTCCATAACTGTTTTGGTGTGCTCGGTTCTGCTGATGGATATCTTAAATAAGTGATCAAGTGGTCACTTCCCTAAAACTCAGGGTAAGTTCACACAGGGATTTTTAGACTGGATTTTGAGGCAGAATCTGCCTCAGAATCTGGCTCAAAAATCGACTCCCATTGACTTCAATGGGAGCTGTTCACTTCTTTTTTCCGCTAGTGTTTTTTTTTGCCGATCGCGGAAAAAAGAAGCGAGCTGCCCTTTCTTGCCGCGGCGTGACACTCCCTTCCGACTAGGCCCATTCATTTGGGCCTAATCTGGAGTCGAATGCCGTGACTGGATGCCAGTGCACTGCACCGGCATCCAGTCGCGGCTAGCTGTTTTTGGACCGGATTCTGAGGCGGACTTTGCATCTAAATCCGGTCCAAAAAACTCCATGTGAACTTACCCTCATAATACCCCAATGACAAGTCATCACTCTGCCCCATACTTTATAGACATATTTTCCACCTCGAAGAAACATGCACTCTGACCGGCTTCTATTAATTCCCCGCTCCCAGTATCCCTATTTATAGGTCTCTTTCAATATTTCCATTTCTGTTCTGTTATTTGAATCACTATTTCATGCAACCAAAGAGAAGTGATGTTTGGTAAGAAGCCATATTCATGTAGTGCCCAGGAGATATGGCTGATACTACAGTGTTCTCTTTGAGAATGGCAGACGGTATACCAAAAAATTTTGAAGATGGATTAAAAGGTGAAGTACATATAATTGTTGCCAGTAGTATTCCAGGACTTTTAGCCCCACCCTGGCTCTGTCCCAAAATCATCAGGAGGCCCCTTTCCTGCCAAAAGGCCCATATGCAGGTGCATAACCTGAGGGGACTGTGGTCACTCCTGGGTCAGGAGTCTTAGGAGCCCATAAAGTTTATCTTCCCTATATAAGCAGACCAGTACTATAAACAATACACTATAGCTGGGGGAGGAGGGTCTGGTAGACATTTTGCACTGGGGCCCAGGTACTTCATGTTACGTCTACCCAGTTTGGGCTAATTTTGTCCAAACCCCACCCCTTTGGGATTGGCACATTCCATGTAAGGGTCAGATCTGTAGAAGTTTATAGATGAAATTTGCTGGTGAATTGCAAGTGGTGTTCTACTGTATGTTGAGTCATTGTAGAGCAGGAGGCCGTATACGGCTTTTTCATAGCGGCCCTTCACTGTGTCTGCCCTTGCCTCTTAGGTCACCTCACTTGTATAATTTGTATAGGTTGCTTTCAACCTATGGAATAAAGTATCATCTGCACTGTAAGTCTAAGTTGGGCGCCATAGGAGCCCTAGATGAAACAACAACTCCTGCACCCCCTATAGTGGTACCATATATTTGTTGTAGACATCCCAAGGACAGACAGGGTTAATTCCACTTTATAACCGTACGCTGTTTAACAATGCATAAAAACTGTATTCTCTTTGTTAAGCGCTCTATCTTGTAAAGTTATCTGTCATTCCTTAACTTCCAATTACATCGTAAATAAGCATTATTCCTGGCAGCCAGATATTCCCATTGTTTCGCACCAAAGCGACACAACTTTATACACAAATCCGCTTCATCTCAACTCCTTATTTCAGATGAATTTAATTCAATTTAATTAAGTATTTGATGTAACGGAATGAACAAGCGCCTCCGAGTCACTCATAGAGCCGCATTATTTTTCCCTTTGATATCAAATTCCGAAAATTAAATTATTTCAATTGTTTATTGAAACTCACGTTTCAAATTCAATATTTACCTTCCTGACGGGAATGTGCGAATTGAAACTGCGTCCACTGAATATCTAACTGGGAATATCTGTACAACATGTCCCAATACCTGATAGGAAAATGCTTAAAAATCACAGGCAATAAAAAAATGGAAAAAAAATAAAAAAATTCTGGATATATGTATCTGTTTGTAATTTGGTTTTTAGCTACTGCGACGCTTCATAACTTGCCAAATATCTATTTGTTGAGCTGAAAGGGCAGTGACAGCGCACACAAAAAAAAATCAATCTTTTTTGCATGGGCAGATAAACATAAGACACAATGAGAATGAAAGAGACAGAGACGGAGAGAGAGGGAGAGGAAGAAAGAATCTGGAAGATAGAAAACACCGTCCCCGTAGTGATGGATAGCTCGCGTAAACGTGTCAGGATAGTATTATGCAAATTAGCAGCCAGCCGAGCGCTGCTCTGGTGATTATGGAGGATGTGAACAATACCGAGGTCCCCAGGCACGAGCGTGTCTTGTTATTTTCCTTCCCTCCAACTACCCTTGGGGTGGATTCTTCCTGACCCTGGTCCTTCAGAAAAGGAATCTACAAGAAATAAGTTTATGCTACAAGAAAAAAAAACGCATTGCTCACAAATGTCTGTGACATTCCTGTAGTATAGACAAAGTTCTCTGATATCTCACTGGAGCACATAAATATCCTTGAGAAATAATCTCCTGGATCATACGGACAACTTACTAGAACATACATGACCCCTGACAATGAGCTATGGAGGAGAAACAGCCCTGAAAAATATTAACACCCCTGATCTTTATCTAGAGCATAGAAGATCTATAACACGGGACTTCCTAGGAGAAATACCCCTGACATTGTACAGAAAAATATTAACCCCCCCCCATCTTTAATCCTTTAAGAACGTAGAGTAGATTGGGCAATAAGTCTCAACTAGAGATGAGCGAACACTGTTTGATCGAATAGATATTCGATCGAATATCAGGCCATTCGAGGTATTCGATTCCAATTGAATACCACAAGGCAAACGCACTAAAAATTTGTATCCCCATCCACCATCCCCGGCGCTTTTTTTGCACCAATAACTGCGCAGGGGAGGTGGGACAGGAACTATGACAACAGAGGCATCGGAAAAAAAAAATCGGAAAAAGTAATTGGCTGGCTAAATCAGGTGACCTTCAATTTATACGAATGGTGGATTTAACATTCGGTTAATTTGAGACTGTGAACTATGCGACTGTGAGACAGGGATAGATGTACTGGCAGGGTTAGCTAGGGATTACCTTTATTTAGGTGGGAATGTCACTCGCCCAGCTCTTTGGGGCTCTATCTGGTTGGGATCCCTGTCAGCTTGCGATATGCGCGAGCTGACTTTTCCCCATAGGAATGCATTGACCAGCATTGATTGACCGAATGCCATACAGAGTACAGCATTCGGACAATCAATGCTGTTTCTGCCGGAGGAGGCGGAGTCTAAGATTGGTCCACAGCAGTTTCCATTGTGGTCCGATCTCAGATGTAGCCGTGCTGACACAGCTCTGCTACACTGGAGAAGCAGTAGAACTCAGCACACACCCCAGAGATGCAGCAGAGCTGAGTGGGCAGCAGAGCCGGGCAGCAGAGCTGAGTGGGCAGCAGGGTTCAGCACAGACTCAGCCCTACTACATCTCTGATGCAGCAGAGCTGAGTGTGCAGCAGGGTTCAGCACACACTCAGCTCTGCTACACCGGAGAAGCAGTAGAGCTCAGCACACACCCCAGAGATGCAGCAGAGCTGAGTGGGCAGCAGAGCCGGGCAGCAGAGCTGAGTGGGCAGCAGGGTTCAGCACACACTCAGCCCTGCTACATCTCTGATGCAGCAGAGCTGAGTGTGCAGCAGGGTTCAGCGCACACTGAGCTCTGCTACATCTTGGGTGTAGCAGAGCTCAGCGCACACTCAGCTCTGCTGCATCTGGGGTGTAGAAGAGCTTAGCGCACACTCAGCTGTGCTACATCTCTGATGCAGCAGAGCTGAGTGTGCACCAGGGTCAAGCGCACACTCAGCTCTGCTACATCCTGGGTGTAGCAGAGCTCAGCGCACACTCAGCTCTGCTGCATTTCGGGTGTAGCAGAGCTCAGCACACACTCAGCTATGCTACATCTCAGCATAGGAACGCATTGACCAGCGTTGATTGGTCGAATGCCATACAGAGTACAGCATTCGGCCAATCAACGATGGTTCTGCCAGAGGAGGCAGAGTCTAAGATCGGTCCACAACAGTCTCCATTCTGAGCTGAGTGTGCAGCAGGGTTCAGCACACACTCAGCTCTGCTACATATCTGATGCAGCAGAGCTGAGTGTGCAGCAGGGTTGAGCGCATCTCTGATGCAGCAGAGCTGAGTGTGCAGCAGGGTTCAGTGCACACTCAGATCTGCTACATCTCTGATGCAGCAGAGCCGAATGTGCAGCAGGGTTCAGCGCATCTCTGATGCAGCAAAGATGAGTGTGCAGCAGGGTTCAGCGCACACTTAGCTCTGCTACATCTCTGACACAGTAGAGCTGAGTGTGCAGTAGGGTTCACATCTCCGGTGTAGCAGTGCTGGCCGTGTTCTCAGCTCGGCTGCATCTCCACTCCGCATGGCCAGCACTGCTACATCTCGGCATAGGAATGCATTGACCAGTGTTGATTGGCCGAATGCCATACAGAGTACAGCATTCGGCCAATCAACACTGGTTCTGCTGGAGGAGGCGGAGTCTAAGATCGGTCCACAGCAGTCTCCATTCTGGTCTGATCTTAGACTCCACCTCCTCACAGACGAGCCTCCGGCAGAACCAGCGTTGATTGGCTGAATGCTGTACTCTGTATGGCATTCGGCCAATCAACGCTGGTCAATGCATTCCTATGGGAAAAAAGTTAGCTCACGCATATCGCAAGCTGGCAGGGATCCCGACGTAATACAGTGACTTGGGCATGTTATATGCCCCCAGACATGCTTCCCCTGCTGTCCCAGTTGCATTGCAGAGGTGTTGGCATCATTTCCTGGGGTATCATAGTGGACTTGGTGACTCTCCTGAGTCGAAGAGTGGGATCCCCTGAAACGAGCATTTTTTCCCCATAGACTATAATGGGGTTCGATATTGAGGGGCTATTCGAAACGAATATCGAATACCGAATATTTTACTGTTCGCTCAACCACTGTTTTTTCATACTTTTCACTTCCGCCTTCCAGAATTCATAAGTTTTTCTGTCAACATAGCCATATGAGGACAGGTTTTTATATTGTATTTTTAGTTAGCACCATATAATGTTTTGGTTAGCTTTTATAAAAAAAATTCTGGGGGGTCAATGTGAAAAAAAAATGCTGTTCATTCTGCATTAGAATAGTAGGGGTGGTTAAATTGTGTTGCTTTGGTACCATATATGTACTTTGCACATTGAACAGCATCTGTAATGGCGTTTACCGTACAGGATAAAACAAACTTTAGTTTGGAAGTATATGCCCCAGGTGATGCCTAATATGTTGGTTCATGTTTTTTTTTTTTACATTATCTCCTTTTGTAAAGGGATAGAGTTTTTGAAATTTCTTTTATTTATTCTACACTTCCACAAGGGGACTTGAACCTGGGATTACTTGGTAGCTAGAAAGCTGTTGATTGGCCTCCAGAAATGAAAGGAGGGGCTTCAAGTGTTTTACAGTAATTAAACCACCCCGTTAACCACCCAGATGCTGTGATCAAAGATGCCATGTATAAGGCCGGGGCTCCACGGGACAGAAACACTGCGGAAAAAGCATGATGCTTTACAGTACGGGCAAAGTGAATGGGATTCTAGCAAATCCCATGCCCACTTTGCAGTAAAAACAGCTGTGCGGACACGCTGCGATTCCCAAAGTGTTGGTGGTTTCCCCATAGGTATAATTGTAACAGAAAGTCTGCGGAGGAAAATGCCACAAACTTTTTGTTTAAAGCGCTGCAGGAAGAACTGCGATGCATTGCCGCCCCGTTTTTTCCGGCAGAACTTTTTTGCTGCTGGACGTCCCATGGGACCTTAGCCTAACTGTACTTTCGCCTTCAGTCAGTCCCGGGTTCCTTCATTGCAAAGCTACAGAATTGTTCCATACATTGGGGAAAATTTATAAAAACTATCTAAGCCCGTGGCCCTATATGGGAAAACCTACAGCATTTTACAATCACTGTATAGTGGATGGGATTTTATCAACTACCATCCCCACAGTGCCAAAAAATACACAATGCACACACTCTCTGTTTTCTAAAACCTGTGGTTTTGGAAATCGTAGCATGTCAATTATACCTACAGAAATGCCGGTGGTGTCCCTATTGGTACAATGGAAGCAGAAAGGTTTTTTCCGCTGAATCTCTGTGAATAGCTCTACCAGTTACTGTGTGGCTTTCATTTTTGAGCAACATTATATAATACCGTATCATGTTGTTCAAATGTGATAAAAAAATGCGCCTCACCATGACCCATTCTTGGAACTCTATGGTGCAACCTCCTTGCCAGTAGGTAGGAGTAAAGTGTAAATCTAGGCAGGCCAAGACAGGGACATATTATAACTGATACCAGAAAACTGTCAACTATACCACCATATCTATAGTGGAGACTCCAACGCAGATGTGACCTAGCCTAAAGCATGTCTTGCACCTTTCGGGGAACGAATTAAGGCCGGTGTAAGAATCTCCAGTCTTAGTAATTTCCCCTCCTAGTCTCTGTGTTATGGCGAGGATTTGGGGCAGAGCTCCTCTCCTTCGCACTAGATATGACCCAAGACATCAATTTTTCTTGGATGAAGTAATGGTGTATAAAATGTAAAATTTAGGGAGAATGGATGATACAATTGCAATTTTTTTTGAGGATTATCTTCATTTCAAAACACATAGCACAGTTGTGTATTGACCATTACATTAATTGTTTGTGATCCCCTTCCCCAGTTATTTCAAGTAATCCGCAATGGGAAATGTACTTAACAGGCAAAAACCCTAGAGGATAGAGCACGGATCAGTTCTTACAAAACAGCACTCTACCTGCGTGATTCATAGTCCCTTTTGTGATTCCGCCTTGAACTCTTCGTCATTCTCCCTTAGCTGCTGTGATAACTCACATATTGTTTAATTAGCTCTCCAAAGAGGGGATTGTCTATGAAGGAATATTTACTGTATATTTATGTTCATACTTGTCATGCATCATGTTAGCAACATGTAAATACAGATTGTACGAGCCGTAGAGAATTATTATTCCTCCGCTCATTTGGGAAGGTTGGAAATTCCACAACTTCTAGATAGTAAAGGGACAAGGGATCGAATTATAGGCAGTGCATAGACATTTCCTTACTGGGACTGGTGACCTATTGTTGTATAGATATATACCTGAGCGCCACAAGAGTTTACAGGAGTTGAAAAAAAAACATGCTTGCCTTGTTTCCAGAAACAGCGCCACCTATACATTGATCGTGTCTGGTATTGCAGCTCTAGTCTATTCTAGTGAATGCGGCTGACCTGCAATTCACACACAGTCTGTGACCGTGTGGTACCATTTCCTGATAAAAGAAGCCATGGTTACACCTTTATAACAATTTATTAGCTCCTTATATTAGCTCCTTGATTATGAGTAGAGATGAGCGAGTACTGTTCGGATCAGTCGATCTGAACAGCACGCTCCATAGAAATGAATGGATGCACCTGGTACGTCCGCTTTGACGTCAGCCGGCCGCTTAACCCCCTGCGTGCCGGCTACGTCCATTCATTTCTATGCGAGCGTGCTGTTCGGATCGGCTCATCTCTAATTATGAGAGCTCACCCTCTAAAACCCATAGCAAATAGTCCATAATAAATTTGGTTCCTCCAGCAGGACCATTTTTAGGCCCAGAAGATCCTCTGGTACTGTGGCGGGCAAGTCCAATACAGCAACCCAGTCCACAGCACCATGTGCCATTCATGACACTGGTATCTTCTTATCATCTTACCTTCGGGCCCCTCAGACACCAGGGCCTGGGTGCTACCTCTGCACCTCTTATAGCTAAACCGCTGCATTATTCATATCTGAGGGCTCTTATCACTTCACACGTTACATTTACATAGCAAAAGTGAATCATTTTGAGGCCACTTGAGGGAACGGAGCGGTATATGTTGTTATTATTATTATTTTTATCATTTCAGTTGCCATTTAATGAACAGAGAAGTAGCTCTTTTAAAGCAGATAATACAAGCCAAATACCAGCGGGATAATAATACCGTTGATCGCCTTGTGGGACAATCAAGACAGATTTATTTGGAAATTGCATTTCATTTGTTCGCATTACTTAGTATAAAATTTATCTCCAAGGCAAATTCTTCCTAAAATATTTGCGATGCAGTTATTAGGGGTAATAGAACCTACACCTATGTACAATGCAATGAGACATCTCTTGAGAATGTCTTAATGAGATCTTTTATCCATCTTCTATGTTGTTTTGAGCCCCACAGGGTTATACAATTGTGTTTTTTAGATTTTCATCTTCTAATATTGACTTCTCGTTTAAGGCCCAGATACAGAGAGTTAGCGATATTAAACATCAGGAGTACAGAAGGAGATTTTTGGCTAATTGGCATGAATCGCACATTTTAACATTCGTGCCCTCATTCCTAACCCTTGTAAAATGCAAATCTGGGCCTGTTTACATTACAAAGTGAATTTTGTATCTGAGCATGCAAAGTCCTGGTATCGTATTGTGGGCTGCTTGTTAACATTGCTATGATATAAGTGGATTTTAGGGTCCATATAATGGCTGCAACACTCAAACCCCCTCCAGTTCTACTGAGCCAAATTTAGGGCATCTTAGTTTGGTACAGTAGAACCATGAGAGTCCAGCTGTTGCACCCATTATCTGGACGTAAAGGTTGGGTCCTCACGTTGCAGAAACGCAGTTTTTTTGTTGTAGACTTTGCTGCAGTTTTTTGAACCAAAGCCAAAAATGTCTACAAAAGGAATGGGAAATATATAGGAAGTTCTTATACCTCTGCCTTCTGCTCAATCCAATCCTGACTTTGGCTCAGAAAAAAAAAAAAACACTGCAAAATCTACAGAGGTTTTGTAGGCAAAAATTTCAACATTTTTGCAAATATACAGGTTAATTATAATAATAAATATGTTGCATTAAATATTTTCCCTGACCATCTTAATGGCAAAAGTTTTGTGTCTAGATCAGTTACTAATGGATACAGTCATGAATTCAAGAATTTTCTATGGTATGAGACTTGTCAGAATCCAGGCCAGGGTGGTTACCTTCTTATACATCTAGTGCCCCTGCCTGTTTCTTTGTAAGGAATAAGGAAGTCATGGCTGGGTTTCTGACAAGTGCCCAACTATAGCTGTTGTGGTTAGGGCTGGAGCCTCCGCAGCACTGTTTGAGGCTGCCGGCCCTGTCCTTGTTGCGCTCCCTTGTCCCCACTTGCGGGTCTCAGGAGGCAGGCCAGAACCTCCACAGTGATGTGTGGGGGTTACCGGTCTCTTCCTGAGAGGGATGGGGGACTTCCAGTTTTGACCTAACGGCGGGCCGGAACTTATTTAAGGAGGGCTCTGTACGCCGCTGGCTATTCTGTTGAGCTTAGAGTCCTGGTAGTAAGCGCTACTCCTGTCCTTATTGCCTGTGTTTTTGACCCGTTGCCTTGACCTTGCCTTTGCCTCCTGATTTATATACTGTGCCTGTTCAGTGTGGATACAGTATGATCTGATCATTTTCAGATCAATTCTAGATGATAAAACAAATATAAATGTCAAACAAATGTAAATATCAGATTCCAAATTGTGTTGCAGTTCCATGCCCCAGAGCCTCACATTTTATAAGTGGCGCTATTATACAATCCGTTCATTGATACATGAGCCGCCAATTGAAGATTTATCTGATGGCGATATAATAGGCCTTGCATATCTGTCTCCATCTCCATTGCTTTGTTTGTAAACCTGTCAACAACATTTGCAATGACTCCACTAAACCCTCTGATAACAAGGCCCCAAATGTATATTCCCAAGTGGCCAGATCCAATTTTCTGCCGTAGACCATATTAATTAGTTATTCACACTATTTCCATTCTTTACCTCAACACTTTCTGAGTGGTGTGAGCAGCTTGTGCCTGAATTCTGACCTGTAAGGCACGTACCCACTTAATATAGCAAGAGACTGTGCAGCCACTTTAACCAATTTTTCAAAACGCCATTTACTGATAGGTTTCGCCGGTGTCACACAGCTGTCTCTTCTGAGAGGAAATTGTTAAAAACAGATTATTAATGGATTCTCACAATGAAATCCATATTTATGGCGGTTCTGGAAAATAATACAAGGGCATTGCCAATTCTATTAGAGCCGCTTTGTGAACATGTAAATTAAAAAAAAATGTAAAAAATTTAGCGGTAACTAGGTGTCTCACATATTCAGAGGCTGTTCTCTCACTTACTATTTCACTAGAAATGAAATAAATTGAATTATACAGTGCCCCTGTTCACAGTGTCGTCTGTAGATAAGTGACTAGATTGGTTAAGAGGAAAAATAATATTATTTTTAGTATTTTTCTTTTGGAAAATGATGCCCTTTAAAATTAAAACAGACATCCTCCTTCTTCTGGTGTCTCAATATTCTATTCAGACATTCCTTCTTTGGGTCAAAAGGATCTTAAACAACTTCATTATACCTATAGAGGTTTTCACTCAGACTTTGAACCATATGTTGTGTTGTCTAGTGTATTCTGAAATGCGTTGGTAAAGATGAACATAGAAAAAGGGGACATATTGTATAGGAGACCCGAGAGAGTGGAAGCTCACGCTAAACTGGCCTTACCCCCTCTCCACTGGCCCACTATGCTTACAACAGAAGTGTGGGAAATAAACCAATGAACCATGGAAAGGATAAGGGATAAACAAGTTCCAGCTCCTCCAATCCCAATGTGGTGGTGACACTAAGCACCAGAAGGGGTGCCCTTTTATATTTTGCCATACAAAGTATTACTCTGCCTAAACAGATGATGTGATGTACTGACTTAAGAAGAAATTGCGTACTTTTTTTTTTAATAAGTTTTGCTAAAGGCTATGAGGTTTGGTAGGCCATGATCACAGCAGATCGTGTAGATGTCTCGCTACCCATCTGTTATACCTTCTCTTGACATATAACAGATCCTGCAACTGCCTAGGGTTCCAAGTTTAAGGAATCTCTTGGTTTTAACCATCAACCCCTCATTGATGTACAGATTTTGCTGCAGCATAATCTACAACTTGCGGTCTCCAAAATACTCACCAGTTAGCAACCAGGGTCATTAGTAATGAAAGGACGCGACTAGATCTCACAAGCAACTTGGAACAGTAATGTAATATATGTCAAGATGACTATATTATCACACAGAACAAGCAATCAACACATTGCATTATCAAAGGTAAAACACATCAACACAATGGTCAGCAGCAACACAACCAAAACACTGAACACACTGATAAACAGGGGTCACTGGGCAACAACATAAGATTTCTAACGGGAGTGGTTGGCCTTCATCCTTCTACAACAGTAAACCAAGAACTTATGCCCACAAACAAGTAAAATAAATTCATGTTTATTAAACTAATAACAAATAAACATACAATATAATTACAATGGGGGGCATAGAAACATAGGAAATACCACAAAAGATACTAAACCAGGTGGGAAATATAGTGTAATGTATGGTGGACATATGGGGTAATAAAGATCTGACGTAGCATGGACCAGGAACATGAACACCAAGAATTGACCAGTAACTGCAACCAGGAAGATGGATATAGGAACAGGGCCAGGATTTGGAACACAGATAAAGGACTAGAACAAGGCCACAGCACAAGGACATGGGACTAAGGGTTGTCAGCAACATGAGTATAACAGCAAATAGACACCAATAAACAGAGGTAGCTAACCTATGTTAGATGTAGCCACACGAAAATAATTTGTCACAAAAAGGAGACAACTTTCACCAGGAAAGCAGTTTAGATGTACAGTGGTATCTATGGATCAAAGCACAGTTTTGTTAGAAATAATCACAAGTCAGGGAGGTAGTACAATAGGTACCAGGAACAATAAATGGAACAATATTTGGAACAAAGCAGCTTGAGGCCAGAGCCACAGAAACTAAAGACTATTAAATTGGTCCTTCCTTCCAACCAGGGACAGAACACCATCCACGATTGATCTACTTTAGGCAATGAATGAAGAAACCGGCTGGATTTATATATCAGATCATGATCACCACCTAATCTAAAATAACAAATAACTGCAGAAGCTGCGTTCAGAACTAGCAATAATTTACCATTATTTTGCTAACACAGAGATTAGAACTAGGAATAATTAAATCTTACTTCCAGTTATGAACAACTTTTCATAAATGAATAGCAATAGTAATGGCCCATTTCGTAATATCAGCTAAAGACCATCCTCCATCGATACAGAGAAAGAAGACCGCGCTCACCCAGGGACCAACACAATCTTTATTAGCACAACGCGTTTCGAGCTGAAAAGCTCTTTGTCAAGTGCACAGAATTAACCTTAAAACACAAACATAAACAACTAAAATAACAAATACAAAAAAACCAGTACAAAAAGTGAAACATTAACACAGTAACAACACCAATATAAAATGGCATGTAATCACAGCCACTAGATCCATGTCTAGTGCCCCTAATGATAACAGTGGCTTTTAAAGGTTCCAAAACCACATTGAATACAAAGTGACATCATGCAAGAAAACATTGCCAGATTCAGTTTGAATTGTTCAGTAAAACAAAGATAGCTGCATAACAGTAGAAACCAAACTTAACCATCAAAGACGGAAGATAAAGGTATGCGGACCCCAAAAAAGGTAGGCATAGAAAAGAATCTTATTATCAGCTTACCACTCCTGGTTGTAGGTTCCTGCTTAATCACAGGCATGATCGGTAACTCATTTAAATGTAATGGCACAGGAAGCAGCATCACGCGGCAAGCCTGCGAGCATGCCGAGCTGATGCGGCGTCCGGATCTAGACATTGCGCATGCGCGTGAAGGACACTCACGCGCATGCACCGCACAGCCAGAATACCAGACGCGAGTGCCGCAGCTGGAGACCTTTAGGTCTATGTATACTAAACGTCCGGCCAGACATCAAATTAACAGATGGCAGAGAGGACAGAGTGCCATCTGTTAATTTGATATCTGGCCGGACGTTTAGTATACATAGACCTAAAGGTCTCCAGCTGCGGCACTCGCGTCTGGTATTCTGGCTGTGCGGTGCATGCGCGTGAGTGTCCTTCACGCGCATGCGCAATGTCTAGATCCGGACGCCGCATCAGCTCGGCATGCTCGCAGGCTTGCCGCGTGATGCTGCTTCCTGTGCCATTACATTTAAATGAGTTACCGATCATGCCTGTGATTAAGCAGGAACCTACAACCAGGAGTGGTAAGCTGATAATAAGATTCTTTTCTATGCCTACCTTTTTTGGGGTCCGCATACCTTTATCTTCCGTCTTTGATGGTTAAGTTTGGTTTCTACTGTTATGCAGCTATCTTTGTTTTACTGAACAATTCAAACTGAATCTGGCAATGTTTTCTTGCATGATGTCACTTTGTATTCAATGTGGTTTTGGAACCTTTAAAAGCCACTGTTATCATTAGGGGCACTAGACATGGATCTAGTGGCTGTGATTACATGCCATTTTATATTGGTGTTGTTACTGTGTTAATGTTTCACTTTTTTGTACTGTTTTTTTTGTATTTGTTATTTTAGTTGTTTATGTTTGTGTTTTAAGGTTAATTCTGTGCACTTGACAAAGAGCTTTTCAGCTCGAAACGCGTTGTACTAATAAAGATTGTGTTGGTCCCTGGGTGAGCGCGGTCTTCTTTCTCTGTATCGATGGAGGATGGTCTTTAACTGGTATTCCCTGACGTCGTTTGGCGTGTGACCAGCTGCTGCCTAAACCTGCTTCCATCATTTGCCTTTTATGCTATCAGGGTTGTTGTATCCTTTACAACCCTGTCAGGTGAGCGGCCTAATTTTGTCTGCTGACCTTGTTCTCATACCTACTACTACACATTGATCGGCTCGGTGCCTCTTTTCTTTTTATTGCCATTTTGTAATATATCTTATTAAAATAAATTTTTCTTCTCCACTCTTCAGGCAGAGATACTTTCTACATATGACGTACTGGAGGTGATAAAAACAGATACTTAATTGCTGGTGTTACACTCTAGTATACCTTGTTTTTTAACACTGCTAGGTTGTAGATAAGAGGCTGCTAGTACACAGAATGAGAAAATAAATCAGTTAACCAGCTGGCAGGAGAGTCCTACTCAACCCCTTAATGCTACATACATTTGTATGAGTGAGGATGAATACGGAGATAGTTATAATATAAACAAGCAGTCAGCCTCAAGATTAGGAGTAGGAGAACAGCTAAATAAGTGCTGAAGGAAAGTGATAAGATATTATAAAGTTTCTTATATTTAAATGCACTATTCAGTTAGGAAAAGTTAACTGCAGGTATGGTTTAACTGTTGCATTTCAGTAGCAGAGTGGACTTTAATGCAATGTAGACAGATGAACGTAGGAGTAAATAAGAACAAAAGCAGACTTGAATAAGCCACCAGGATCAAATGGCATTTTAATAAATCCCAGAAAATAAATCTGCAGAAGACATACTACGATTTCAAAAAATGTTCTGTTTTTATAAATCATAGTTTGTCAATTATTTTCAGCATAGGTATAATTGAAGCAGAGATTCCACAGAGAAAAATGAAAGTCTGCGGACTTTCTGTGATAAGTACTGCAGTTTTTTCTGCAGCAGGTTTTCGCTGCGGCTCACTAAGTGGGGCCTTAGCCTTAATGGGATATCTGTGCAAGAAAAAGATTACTGGAGTTACCAATACAAATAAATACAAAAATTACCCCTATATTATTCTTGCATTATATATATATATATATATATATATATATATATATATATATACAGTATATATATATATATTTTTTTTTCTTCATTATTTATTTATTTATTTTTTTGATCTATGTCTAAGTGATCGGAATTCATAAAAGTGAATTACAGCCCTGAAAAATTCACTATGTATGGGACAGGAAAAAAAATCTCACACCTTACTAGTTAATAGCCATTATTTGTCTGTTACTTGAAACCTGCACTAGTATATTGTCCGTGTGCAGCAGAATCCTTTGTAGTCTGCAGGCAGCAAGGTATTATGATATGAGCGAGATAGTAACTCTGGTACTGGGTCAGCCCTAGGATGGTAATAACCCCTTCTCATAACCTGCCTGCAACCTTCCATGTTAACATACTGTGAACCCGAACACAAGTGACAAAACTAATCCATCACTCAACTACCAACACGAAGAAGAATAGAGAGGTTAACCAAAATTGATGACATCCCCGCTCGAATTTTACACTGATTCACCAAGCTCCACGATTGAAACAGACAAAGATTTATAGGCCGTGCAACGACGGCGGGTCCTCTTGATTGCCGGATTTTTTTAAAGCTTTTCTGCATATTTATTTTCCAGCTCATCACAGGCATGTACCATTAGAATGCTGATTCAATTTAACATTCCGAAAGGAGACGACATTATGCAGCGATTTGCATGATGCGAGAGAAATCACTGTAATGTTTTGTAATGCTGCTCGCCACGATGATTGTTAAGACTCACCTGCTGAAGAATCGTACATATACCGTTTTTACATTTTTTTTTCCATTTTTGTATTTTGATTTTTTTTTCTCATCCCCCGCCTTTCCTTTTTTTCCCTTTATCTTTTCCTGTATAAAGGAATTATCTTGTATTTCCAGGATGAGAAATTGTGTTGTGTTATGCCTCCGAGGTGTATGGTGCTCTCGAGCCTTTATGAATTTGTTTGATATTAGGGCCGCGTATTACTGGATTCAACACAATTTTTTCTTCCCTGTGAAATTATTACTGAAAGCTTTTATCGGTTCATTTTGACAGATAATTGATTATTACCCTTGACGTTTGATGGATAACTTTCATAAAAATAGGAATCCCACTCTTCAGACAGGCTTGAACAAAAAAAAATATTTCTGTTTTTGAATAACATCTTCTTTTTTGAAAGTTCATAAACACAAGATACAGCAAAGCCAGTGTTAATGACATACATTACGTAATGGGAAAACCCAATGGCAAAATTAGAAGAAAAGGAATATGTGGATAGTCCTTGATATCTTGCCTTTACAGCATGGGTTTTTTCCTGTGCTCATTGTCGCCCTCTACTTTGTAAAGTATTTCACATGTGCTGCAAATAGAGGAAGGAAAACACAACTACTATAAGGGCCCGTTCCCATGGAGTAACGCTGCACTCATTCTGACACGTAAACACGTGTCAGAGTGAGCGCTTCAAAACAGAATTCCATTGACTTTAATGGGTTCCATTTAACGCGTGTAACACATTGAAATCAATGGGTTAAAAAGCCTCCATTGATTTCAATGTGTAGCGCGCGTAAGACGGAACCCATTGAAGTCAATGGGATTCAGTTTTGAAGCGCTCACTCTGACACATGTTTACATGTCAAAATGAGTGCAGCGTTACTCCATTGGAACGGGCCCTTAGGGCAAGTATGGCTTATGGAATTGGTCATTCCTGTGAACTTAAATATTAAAGAGGTTGTAAAGGATAAGAAAAATTTGACAGTTTTGTCCCAGGAATAGTATTACACCTGCCCATGAGTTTTGTCTGTTATTGCAACACAGCTCTGGCTACGTTTGGCTTTCCTTTTGGACAGTTCACTTAGAAACCCCTGAAAACAAACATTATCCGCATAAAGAAGCGGTTACCTGCAGAAACCCACAGACCCCATAGACTGTAATGGGGTCTGAATGGCTTCCGTTCAGTTTCCGCCCGAAAAGGAAGGAAATTGCAGAGAGAAAAATGCTTCTTGCATCGCTTTTCGCTCTGCATTTTTCATGTAGAGAGGGGAACGCAATCACCCTATGGCATAAAAGCGCTGAACACAGGTCAATTTAAGTATAAAGGGTTTATTTGCAATGCCACACAGGTGTGGCACTGTTAGAGTAAGTTCAGATGGGGTTTTTTGGTCCGGAACCTGAGGAGTAGCCCGCCTCAGGTTCTGGATCAAAAGCCAGGTAGCCACGACTATAAGCCAGTGCACTGCACCAGCTTCCAGCCATGCACTCCGCTCCGGATTAGGCCCAATGAATGGGCCTGGTCCGGAGGAGGATGTGTCTTCAGGCTGAATCACGAGGCGAAACGGCCTGAAGAGTGAGCATCTCGGTCTTTTTTCCGAGAGCCAGAAGAAACAGATCCCGGAAAAAAGACCTGAGCGGCTCCCATTGATTTTAATGGTAGCCGTCTGTTTGGTCAGGATTTTGAGGCTGTATCTCTGTATCCCTGTGTGAACTTTACTGGAAGAAAACAGCCATTTTTTTTGTAATCATGTTCAATCCCTTTGATATGCAGCTTGAATTTTTACATCTAACACAAAGTCCTACCTATGAGATTTGTTTGGAAGAAGAAAAAACACTAGCTGTGGAAACACATTAAGGATAAGTTTACACTGAGTTTTTTGATGCGGATTTTGAGACGGATTCCGCCTCAAAATCCGCCTCCAAAAAACGTCCTATGTAATCTGCTTGTAATTTGTTTCCGCTAGCAGAAAAAAGAAGCAACATGACCTTTCGTTAGGTGTATTCCGCCTGAAAAAACCTTTGGGAGTCAATGGGAGGTGGAAAATCCGTGTCACGATTTTTGGAGGTGGATTTTAATGCGGAACTGTCAAAAACCGCTTCAAAAACCGGTTTTTCCACGTCCCATTGACTCCCGTTGTTTTTTTCAGGCGAAATCCACTAGAAGAAAGGTCACGTCACTTCTTTTTTCCACTAACGGAAAAAAAACAAGTAAAAAATTGCCTCACGATTTTTCTTGAGCAGATTTTTCCTCGCCAAAAAACTTGACAAAATACTCACGTGTGAACTTAGTCTACCAAAACTGGGTGAGGCTAGGTTCACATCTGTGTTTGAGTCTCTGCACCCAATCATTTTTTGTGATCCATCAAAAGATCATAAAAACTATTTAGAATGGGTCATTTTAAAAAAATGAAACATTGATTTAAATTGGTTCTTAAAACCATCCACTGTGTGTGTTTGGACGGAGACAGAAGTTGAACTTGCAGCACTTTTGCTCCATCTATAGCAATGTATCTGTTCAAGATGCTTCCAATTTAAAATAATGAGACTTAGACCTGGTTCACATCTGCGTTTGGTTTTCCATTCAGGGAGTCCGAACGCATTAAAAAGCGGTTAGCAGAAAAACCACACAGACCCTATAGACTATATATTCTGTGAAAAGCATTTTTTTTGTTTTTTTTTTTGCTGTGGCCTACACATGGGGTCTTACCCTACTTTTGGGTAGTGTACCTCTTGGGGAGAGATCGTTGACTGCTAATCATGCCTGTATGATGCATTTGAAAACATTTTGCCAAGTTGACAGACCTTGAGAGGGAGTATATCATTGGACTGTGAAGAGCAGGGTTGGTTGTTTTAACAAACTGTCCGAACTCGAGGTTGTTTTGCTTTAGCTGTTAGGAGGTGTTGGGAGAAGTGGTTATGAGAGGGCCCCCATACATAATGAACAGCCAATGGAAAGCCCAGATAGGACATCAGTAAAGAGGATCATTTGATTGGATAAGAACACAAGCAGCTCCCACTGTTTCCACCATTCAGATGTAGGTGGCCCCTTCATTACACACCACTAGAGATGGGCTCACAGATTCATCTAGTTTCAAGTTCGGGTGGCTTGGTTGGCCCTAATTCATTTCCGGTCGAACAAGTTTGGTGAAATTATTTGATGAAATCGTTATATTATTTTTAGACCTCATAGTATAATAGATGGAGGCCCAGGTGAGGTATAAAAAAATATATATATATATATTTATACTCACCTTCTATCACCTCTTTTGAGCCTCCTTGTGGTGTCTGGCACTCTCTTGATAATGTCATGTGCCCAAGGTCACCACTGAGACCAATGATTGGGCCTCAGCAGTGACATGGGTATGCCAAGCGTCAAGACTTCATGACACCTCCACACTGAAAGGAGTCCCATAAGAGGTGAGGGAAGGTGAGTATAAATGTTTTTTAATTTTTTTCACCTACCTTAAGTCTAAAGAGATCCCTGAGTATAATTAACCCCAATGAATGTTACGGTGGCCATTTTAGTTCATCTGAGACAAACCTCCAATTGTTCGATTTTGTTAAACAACAAACACTTTGGGACAATTACGTTGAACCTGGTTCGTGCTGAAATGGTTCACCCTTCTCTACACACTTCTGTCTCTGCTCAGACCATTACCAGGCAATTAGGAGAAGGAAATTTTGTACGTTTTGCACTAACAATAAAATACTATCAACATTGTTTGCAGTGTTGTTATGAATGAGAAACCTGAGCTGGTATGGACTCATCACTAACCATATCATTATCGTTACTGACAGATCCTAGCTTCTGTTTGGGATCCAAAGACGATCGGATTCAAGTATGCAGGCCTCTTAGGGGGAGTTCACAGGGATTTACGTACCGCGTGATGTGGCACGTAGACGCCACAGGACCCTTTGCGGGCCGTACGCGCTCCCATTGATTTCAATGGGAGCGTGTACGGCCTTCAAAGGGTCCCGCGGCATCTACATGCCACATCACGCGGCACATAACTCCGTGTGAACTCCCCCTTATTAGTATGCACTTCAACGCTGATTTTTGTTGTGGAGCAATACACTGGCCCAACTGCTGGTGTGAAGTGAACTGATCCATCACAATCAACAGTCAGTCACTCCTAGTAGATATACAAAGGACACCAGCAACTCAGCGATGTGCAAGACATCTTGTGACAACATGTATTGCCTCTCAAGGCAGAGCTTACAGCAGGCATTTTTCAGAAGGATAATGCTCTCCCACACACGGCAAGAGTTATCCAGGAATGTCTCCATGCAGCACTTCCTTGACCAGCCCAGTCATCAGATTTATCAAGTGAGCATTTATGATACCAGCTTGGATACCAATGCAGGATCTATAGTCCCAGCTGCAACATTTGTGGACAAATACCTTCGTACCCAACCATATAATTTTGTATCCAGGCTAGAGGCAGCCCAATAGGGCACTAGAGCCTCCTTTCAATAGTACAGTTTTCCCCAGTAAATTATTATGTCGCTCTAATATTGAAATCACTTACATATATCATCATTACAGCCATGCATATAAAGTTTCATTTGATTCCAACAACTCCTTCTTGGTGCATTATGCATTTGTCAATGAGTGTATATTAGAAAAGGATGTAACATCCAATTCTCTACACAAATAAATTAAGTCATAAAAACTGAAATATATCTTTCATTTATTTTTGAGGTGCACATGTATTGTATGTCTAGAGCATATTCTAGACATTGTTCAACTAACTGAAGGCAGATTTCAATAAATGTACATGTTTGATGGTAGGCCTGCAGGGCAATTGTGGTAATTTTTTGCATTGTTATCACCTTGCTTTTTCTAACGACTCATATCATTTAAATGATTTATTACTTTTAATAGCTGATATACTGTGTTATACCTAATGCAAGGCTAGAGGGGGTGGGGCATAGAAAGAGGATTCCTGTGCTAAGCCCCGCCCCTCTGGCCCATGATATTTGCCCAGATGTTGTTCAAAATGTCTACCCAATATATCTTAAGGCATCAAGCAAACCTTTGATCTTGTCATGCCTTGCTCCGATGGCTTCATATGTTTATCCAGGGAAAGGTTAAAGATGGTGTCAATCTAATGGATTGCCAATTAATGTGTTTTCTTAATTGCAGCTTTTTTTCTCCATGGCATGTTGGGTCCATATGTCCTAGTAGCCATAATGCCACATAACAAAGGGGTAATCATCACCCGAGCTATGAGCCCTCTATTATTGTATTCATAATGTCATATGGGGAAACCTGCTTTGCCTGGTACACACCAATTACAGTGGAATCCATTACAATTACCATCATTTTAACAATGGCTATTTCCAGTCCTAAATGGCGTTCTCCCAGGAGTGGTGTAATAAAGTGAAGGGAGGAGACTGTTTAGCTGAAATCAATGCCCTTGTTTTTTAGACGCACCGGCATATGGCTCTATTAAATAATCTCACTATCTGTGAAAGAGCAAAGCTGTTGCCTAACTACGAGAACAAAAGAAGACGCGGATCAAAGTGGGAATCTTGTGATTAAAGTCATTTTGTAAAACTGACGCCATTGACTGACATGTGTACGACACCATTAACAACCATTGTACATCTGTTCCATTTCCTCGTTATAAACTTTTTTCTTCATAGACTCGATTCCTACTTAATGAAGAGGATACAGCTTAGGAAGGAAATGTTTTGGTTTGAGTGGCACCACCATCAGATGGCAGAGGTTCTTTATGGCGTACATGATGACAATATGTAAATTCGGATTTTTGGACTTCAGGAGCTGTTCATATTGCATTTTTTTAACACCTGTTTAAGTAATAAAAAACGGATGTAAACGGATGACCATCTATTAGAGTCAATGTTTTAAAAAAGGGTCCATTTTTGTCAATTTTTTGATTTTTACATCTGACACAAAATTAGTTTGTTTTTTTTTGTTTAGGTCATTAAGTTACGCACATGGGTGTATTAAAGGTTCTTATTGTTGAAATCCATAATATGGTCCAAAGTGAGCTTGTAATATACTAACGTGAGGTTAAAGTGAGTCTGTCAGGTAGTTTTTACTGCCCCACATGGCAGCAGAATATGATAGCAGGAGTGACTGAGTTCTGTGATATATATGTATATATTATTTGGGACAGAGTGAATCCTGACAGGACTCCTTAAGCCAGGTGCACACGGGTTTTTTGGGCTGGATTTTGATGCGGAATCCGCGTCAGAATCCGGCAAAAAAAACCCACCTCCCATTGAATTCAATGAGTTCCTTTTTCCGCACGTGGTTTGTTCCTGCTCGCGGAAAAAAGAAGCGACATGCCCTTTTTTCAGACGTCCGCGGTGCGACACTCTCTCCCGATTAGGTCCATTCATTCGGGCCTAATCCAGAGCGGAATGGTGCCGCTCGTTACAGTCATAGCACAATATTCAGACAGCTGCCTGGAAATCAGCTGGACACCTGTGTGCTCATCACATGACCATGGACCGTAAATCACATGACCATGGTCAGAAGTAACAGAATGAATGACAGCAAGCCAGAATCTATAAAACCATGAGTAATTGATACAGAAAGTATATTGGAAAATTGTATATCTTTCCATTGTACATGTGTTTGTCAATATTGGTCTGA
Source organism: Leptodactylus fuscus (assembly GCF_031893055.1). NCBI lineage: Eukaryota > Metazoa > Chordata > Amphibia > Anura > Leptodactylidae > Leptodactylus > Leptodactylus fuscus. Next base: position 96,460,360 of record NC_134271.1, read on the forward strand.
AAGTGGCCAACCCCTTTAAGGTTTTCTAGCAGAATACAGCATAGCCCATGTTATACAAGGAGTTTTACTTTAAGTTGCTACGATAGGTAAAGGGTAGAGATGAGCGAACACTAAAATGTTCGAGGTTCGAAATTCGATTCGAACAGCCGCTCACTGTTCGAGTGTTCGAATGGGTTTCGAACCCCATTATAGTCTATGGGGAACATAAACTCGTTAAGGGGGAAACCCAAATTCGTGTCTGGAGGGTCACCAAGTCCACTATGACACCACAGGAAATGATACCAACACCCTGGAATGACACTGGGACAGCAGGGGAAGCATGTCTGGGGGCATAAAAGTCACTTTATTTCATGGAAATCCCTGTCAGTTTGCAATTTTCGCAAGCTAACTTTTCCCCATAGAAATGCATTGGCCAGTGCTGATTGGCCAGAGTACGGAACTCGACCAATCAGCGCTGGCTCTGCTGGAGGAGGCGGAGTCTAAGATCGCTCCACACCAGTCTCCATTCAGGTCCGACCTTAGACTCCGCCTCCTCCGGCAGAGCCAGCGCTGATTGGCCGAAGGCTGGCCAATGCATTCCTATGCGAATGCAGAGACTTAGCAGTGCTGAGTCAGTTTTGCTCAACTACACATCTGATGCACACTCGGCACTGCTACATCAGATGTAGCAATCTGATGTAGCAGAGCCGAGGGTGCACTAGAACCCCTGTGCAAACTCAGTTCACGCTAATAGAATGCATTGGCCAGCGCTGATTGGCCAATGCATTCTATTAGCCCGATGAAGTAGAGCTGAATGTGTGTGCTAAGCACACTCATTCAGCACTGCTTCATCACGCCAATACAATGCATTAGCCAGTGCTGATTGGCCAGAGTACGGAATTCGGCCAATCAGCGCTGGCCAATGCATTCTATTAGCCCGATGAAGTAGAGCTGAATGTGTGTGCTAAGCACACACATTCAGCACTGCTTCATCACGCCAATACAATGCATTAGCCAGTGCTGATTGGCCAGAGTACGGAATTCGGCCAATCAGCGCTGGCCAATGCATTCTATTAGCCCGATGAAGTAGAGCTGAATGTGTGTGCTAAGCACACACATTCAGCACTGCTTCATCACGCCAATACAATGCATTAGCCAGTGCTGATTGGCCAGAGTACGGAATTCGGCCAATCAGCGCTGGCCAATGCATTCTATTAGCCCGATGAAGTAGAGCTGAATGTGTGTGCTAAGCACACACATTCAGCACTGCTTCATCACGCCAATACAATGCATTAGACAGTGCTGATTGGCCAGAGTACGGAATTCGGCCAATCAGCGCTGGCTCTGCTGGAGGAGGCAGAGTCTAAGGTCAGACCTGAATGGAGACTGGTGTGGAGCGATCTTAGACTCCGCCTCCTCCAGCAGAGCCAGCGCTGATTGGCCGAATTCCGTACTCTGGCCAATCAGCGCTGGCCAATGCATTCTATTAGCCCGATGAAGTAGAGCTGAATGTGTGTGCTAAGCACACACATTCAGCACTGCTTCATCACGCCAATACAATGCATTAGCCAGTGCTGATTGGCCAGAGTACGGAATTCGGCCAATCAGCGCTGGCCAATGCATTCTATTAGCCCGATGAAGCAGAGCTGAATGTGTGTGCTAAGCACACACATTCAGCACTGCTTCATCACGCCAATACAATGCATTAGCCAGTGCTGATTGGCCAGAGTACGGAATTCGGCCAATCAGCGCTGGCCAATGCATTCTATTAGCCCGATGAAGTAGAGCTGAATGTGTGTGCTAAGCACACACATTCAGCACTGCTTCATCACGCCAATACAATGCATTAGCCAGTGCTGATTGGCCAGAGTACGGAATTCGGCCAATCAGCGCTGGCTCTGCTGGAGGAGGCGGAGTCTAAGATCGCTCCACACCAGTCTCCATTCAGGTCCGACCTTAGACTCCGCCTCCTCCAGCAGAGCCAGCGCTGATTGGCCGAATTCCGTACTCTGGCCAATCAGCACTGGCTAATGCATTGTATTGGCGTGATGAAGCAGTGCTGAATGTGTGTGCTTAGCACACACATTCAGCTCTACTTCATTGGGCTAATAGAATGCATTGGCCAGCGCTGATTGGCCAGAGTACGGAATTCGGCCAATCAGCGCTGGCTCTGCTGGAGGAGGCGGAGTCTAAGATCGCTCCACACCAGTCTCCATTCAGGTCCGACCTTAGACTCCGCCTCCTCCAGCAGAGCCAGCGCTGATTGGCCAGAGTACGGAATTCGGCCAATCAGCACTGGCTAATGCATTGTATTGGCGTGATGAAGCAGTGCTGAATGTGTGTGCTTAGCACACACATTCAGCTCTACTTCATCGGGCTAATAGAATGCATTGGCCAGCGCTGATTGGCCGAATTCCGTACTCTGGCCAATCAGCACTGGCTAATGCATTGTATTGGCGTGATGAAGCAGTGCTGAATGTGTGTGCTTAGCACACACATTCAGCTCTACTTCATCGGGCTAATAGAATGCATTGGCCAATCAGCGCTGGCCAATGCATTCTATTAGCGTGAACTGAGTTTGCACAGGGGTTCTAGTGCACCCTCGGCTCTGCTACATCAGATTGCTACATCTGATGTAGCAGTGCCGAGTGTGCATCAGATGTGTAGTTGAGCAAAACTGACTCAGCACTGCTAAGTCTCTGCATTCGCATAGGAATGCATTGGCCAGCCTTCGGCCAATCAGCGCTGGCTCTGCCGGAGGAGGCGGAGTCTAAGGTCGGACCTGAATGGAGACTGGTGTGGAGCGATCTTAGACTCCGCCTCCTCCAGCAGAGCCAGCGCTGATTGGTCGAGTTCCGTACTCTGGCCAATCAGCGCTGGCCAATGCATTCTATTAGCCCGATGAAGTAGAGCTGAATGTGTGTGCTTAGCACACACATTCAGCTCTACTTCATCAGGCTAATAGAATACATTGGCCAATCAGCGCTGGCCAATGCATTCTATTAGCTTGATGAAGCAGAGTGTGCACAAGGGTTCAAGCGCACCCTCGGCTCTGATGTAGCAGAGCTGAGGGTGCACAAGGGTTCAAGTGCACCCTCGGCTCTCCTACATCAGAGCCGAGGGTGCGCTTGAACCCTTGTGCAGCCTCGGCTCTGCTACATCAGAGCCGAGGGTGCGCTTGAACCCTTGTGCACACTCTGCTTCATCAAGCTAATAGAATGCATTGGCCAGCGCTGATTGGCCAGAGTACGGAATTCGGCCAATCAGCGCTGGCCAATGCATCCCTATGGGAAAAAGTTTATCTCACAAAAATCACAATTACACACCCGATAGAGCCCCAAAAAGTTATTTTTAATAACATTCCCCCCTAAATAAAGGTTATCCCTAGCTATCCCTGCCTGTACAGCTATCCCTGTCTCATAGTCACAAAGTTCACATTCTCATATGACCCGGATTTGAAATCCACTATTCGTCTAAAATGGAGGTCACCTGATTTCGGCAGCCAATGACTTTTTCCAATTTTTTTCAATGCCCCCGGTGTCGTAGTTCCTGTCCCACCTCCCCTGCGCTGTTATTGGTGCAAAAAAGGCGCCAGGGAAGGTGGGAGGGGAATCGAATTTTGGCGCACTTTACCACGCGGTGTTCGATTCGATTCGAACATAGCGAACACCCTGATATCCGATCGAACATGTGTTCGATAGAACACTGTTCGCTCATCTCTAGTAAAGGGGTCTAAAGGAGGGACTAAAGTTGTTCTTTATAATTCAAGTAAATACATATAAATACCACATAAATAAATAAGTGACAATTGTGCTGTACTTTGTGGTAAAGCTGTCTGGTTAATGTACAACAATAAACACAAAATTGTCTAGAATCCAAGCAGCACAAAGGGAAACTATGCCGTTTTCAAGATTTATTGGCCTAGTGGTCTCCTGGGAAGAGCCCCTTATTCAAGACCAGATCGCGACATCTGTGGAAGATCATACTTGTCATCGTCAGTGTCCGGCCCATTGGCTGTTGCTTAGCAACTGGTCGTTTTCACAGACTATTTGTCATGACAAATTAGTTCCTTTGTTACCATAACAACCAGCTTTGTTAGTTAATTAAATTGATTCAAATCAAAATTGACTTTAGGCAAACAAATGCCGTGCGTAATGGTGGTAAACACAACTTGAAAGCTAGTGGCGGACTTCACGAATAGATGACACGACGCGATAACAGACTTCCATGTAATCAATTTATATATTTACTGTCAGGAACTAACACTTAAAATGTTGCGTATATGTAAAGGAATACATTGAGAAATTTTGAGGAATTTTTTGAATTGGAAAAATGCTTCTCCTACCTTTCATTGTCTCCGCACCGCCATTCACTTGAAATTCCGTTTTTTGTCGGTATGTAAATGAGCTCTCTTGCAGCACTGGGGGTGGGCCCCAGTGCTCAAATAGCACTGGGGGCGTCCTCAATGCTGCCAGAGAACTCTCCAGCGCCGCCTCCATCTTCTTCTGGAACGAGGTCTTCACCGCGTCTTCTTCTGGTGGTGGCTTCTAACTTCTAGGCCTCAGGCCTAGGCAAAGCTGACTGCGTATGCCTGCGGCCACAAGAAAAATGTCCGCTTACACAGTATTGTAACAAGGGACGCCCCAGTGCTGTTTGAGCGCTGGGGCTCGCCCCCAGTGCTAGAGAGAACTCATTTACATACTGACAAAAACCAGAATTTCACAGAGAAAACAACGTAGGTAGGAGAAGAATAGCCTTTCTTAAGGCTATTCCGGCGTGATAGGGAGAAGAAAATGTGATTGAATGATAGGATCTCTTTAAGAAAAGCCTGAATGGTAATGCTTTACCATTGTATATAAACTTTATCTGCATCCTAAGGATGCAGATAGAGCTGAGATTGCTACCTGAGAGCTGAACTGTGGGACTGCACCCAAAACGTGGAACTGTCCTATGTGATCTAGCTGAGGAGGCTCCAACTAGGGCCTTGAGCACATAGATTGTTTTCCCTATGGGTAAAGTGACTCTGCCAAATAGATCACTGGCTATTTATGACTCCAATAATCTTCAACTGAGAAGGCTACGAGTATGGGTCACTTCTGTTGTATGTAGGACAACTCTGTACTTTATTGTTCTTCCCTCCTTGAATTCTCTGTTTTTTATGCATCAAGAGATGGAGGACATAAATAAAAAAAATCTGATCCTTAGAAAGTTTTAAAATGAAGTAAGTACAACTTCAAATGAAGAACTACAAATTACAAACTATACCTTGTTATTGTTACTGTAAATAAAAGTAGGCCAAAATGTAGAAACAGTGTGTCAAAAATGAAATTTACCCTTACTGCTTCCTTAGGAATGAAGAGGATAAATGTTAGGTAGGTGCTGCTACCTTGATCAAATGATCATCAAAAATTGTGACCACTTCTATAAAAGCAGAAGTTTTGATGCTTTGTTGGTCTGCAGCATTCAGGAGGAAAGATATCAGCAATTGCTGTCCATCAGTCCGGGGAATTTCTAAACCATTTGAAGTCCATTACTACAAGTGACCCATACTACAGGGAGAAAAATTATTTACAAGTGCAAAACATTCAAGACCTATTCACCCCAAGGTCAGAGCAATGCTCAAAGAAACTGCAAAAAAATAAAACAGCATCTCAGACTCTACAAGCCTCATTTAGCATTTAGCTCCTACCAACTGTCAAGCATTGTGTTGGAGGGGTGTTGATTTGGAATTTTCAGCCACAGGACCTGGGCACCTTGCAGTTAATGAATCTAACATGAACTTGTAAGGGAATTGCTATAGGAGGAATTCCCCAGTAGCTGCTGGTGAACCCTGGGGGAAGGGGCATGATAAGATTGTGAGCCCTAGGATGGCAGAGGCCCAACCTGCTTGCCTTACTGCCCTAGGTGGCAGAGGACAACTGGTCGACAAGCCCTTCCTAGAAATATGTGATGACACAGAACGCAGAGAAGACAAACAACAACAAATTGAGGTAAGCTAGCCAAGGGTCCAGTAACAGTTAAGCGACGCAGTACAAAATCATAATCCAAGAGAATAGTCACAAGGGAAGCCAAAGGCCATTGGTCAGTAATACAATAGAAGCAGAAAGAGTAGCTGGCAGGAACAAAGTCTAAAGACAGAGTCAAAATAACCGGCAAGCCTATGTGGGCTGATGGCCTGTGCTGCTCCAGCAGCCTCCCCTCATGCTCAGGCAGAGAGCAGGTCATCTCCGTGCCTGCTCTCTGCCTGTGAACGGTGCTAAGCCCCGCCCCTTCACTAAGCCACACCCCCTCGTTCGCGAAAGGGGCAGGTTCACCCCTGGTTGTACTTACATGGTTTTTCCATTGTGACACAGTAGAATCTGCTGAGTGTTGTTGTTCATCTTCAGTTGTATATACTTAATATAAAGACATTCTAAGGAGCAGATTTTGTTTTATTATATCTTGATCTGTAAAATCTTAGAATTGAGATGGTGAATACTTTTGTATTGTAATGACTGTAAATTATGACAAACAGATTGGAAAAATCTCAATCTTAAAGAGCATGTGCAGCATAAGAATATACAGGAGGCTGTGGTCATTGAGAAATTAGCCGGCTCCTGGTATAAAGGGGTTGATATTCACCTCTGCCTATTTAGAGGTTAACAACAAAAACTCAGTGCTGTAGGAATGGGACAGACACGATAAGGATTATCACTTTTTTCAAAGGTCGCAGTCATGGATTTAGAGAAGACACTTCAAACAGATGATATCAGGAGGCTGTTAGTTTACAAGCCGCACTCCCTTGCAGGCTAACCATTTGAATAATTACTGCCAATTATAATATTTCAAGCCTGTGCTAATACTCAGCTATTTTAGCCGGAGATGGACTGATAAATAATGTAACGTGTAACAGATAAAATGCTAGCGGTTCACAACAGCATGGACTAACTGATAGGGATTAAAGTGAATCGCTTGCTCTCATATGGAAATGACACAGTTATTTGATTGTACAATTGGTATGAAACAAAAAAGACTCAATTTCAGGGGCAAAAGGGGCAATTACCTAGGGAAGTGCACCATTTAAAAGCCCCCATCACCCCTTTATTACAAGCATTGAACCAAGTGTGATATTACTGTGATTGGGTTTAGTATTGTATATATGCATGTCATATGGCACTATATTGTGTATATTGTATATGGCAGCATTATTTGTACTGTATTTTAGCAGTTAATGCTTCCTCCTGTGCAAAACAACTATGGAAGTGCACAGTGCCAGACTGGAATGCCTTGGGACCACCAGTAGAAGCTATTCTAGGGGCCCAGTATACAGTGAAATGCAAACATCAACCGTCTTGCAGTTGACTCATGTTTTTTTCAGAATTGGCCTCTTGTAGTAGCTATTAGATTCACCTAGTGGAGTTTGGAGTGTGACTGTTTGAGGTTGTGGACAGGTGTCTTTTATACAGGTGCCATTACTACAGGTAATGAGTGGAGGACAGAGGAGCCTCTTAAAGAAGAAGTTACAGGTCTGTGAGAGCCAGAAATCTTGCTTGTTTGTAGGTGACCAAATACTTATTTTCAACCATAATTTGCAAATAAATTCTTTCCAAATCAGACAATGTGATTTTCTGGATTTGTTTTCTGATTTTGTCTCTCATAGTTGAGGTCTACCTATGATATCAATTACATAATTGGTGACTGACTAAATACTTTTTTCCCCACTGTGTATGGGAGCATAGCCAGCATGAGATGCTATATGCTGCCCATCTATATGTAGTACAGTGAGTGTACTGTGACATATGCCAGTCTTGCAAGGTTTAGTTTTCTTGGGGCCCATTATCCCTAGCGGTCCACTGGGGATTTCACCTTTGGGCCAGTCCAAGTCTGTACGCATACAGGGGTATATGGTTTGAGAACACCCCTTACATGCTGTAATTCACTGCTCCTACTCTATGAAGATACTGTATGGCATTACTATATAACACTGGCACTCGATTCATAAAGTGAAGGCATGGGGACATTTGATCCTCTGTTCTCTTGATTACCAGGAGACCAAGGGGCCGGACCCCCAGTGGTCTGACACTCAGGATATGGGGGATGCACGGGAGAAATCGGATAAGAGCAGAGTGGAGGACATTTATCCTGTATGATTTGGATAGGGGACAAGTGTTCTTAATGGCACAACCCCTTTAAGTGTAGTTGTGGTTCCATTTACCTGGGCCCAATATCAACTGCAACAGTAGCTGTCTCTATAGTATGTATACCCTTCTACACCAATAATGATCTTGCAGAATCTGTCTTGAGAATGTGCCTGTTTAGTATCCATTATTCATATGCATTATATTAAACAATAAGCGTCTCATCTTCCCCGTCGGATTTTACGCAGAATAATTTCTACTTATTAAACCGCGGCGTACAGCGAAGAATCCAAATGTACGGTATATCACACAAGTAAATATTGTTTCAATACAATAACACCCATTTTTCTTGTGTGATGCCATTAAGAAGCTTCTCCACTTCCCTCAGTACTCTGACAATAGCACTTTGTTAAGGCTCGCTGCTCCAATTTGCATTGGACGTCTGTTCTGCATGTAGATTGATGAGTTTAATCAGCAAATCAGGAAAAGGACTCGGCCATCAATCAATGTCAGTTGCTTCCCTTATAATTTCTGATTTGCTTCTTGTCAGTGTAATACTAAGATGTTTCTTAAAGGTGACGTTCAGGTGCAACATTGATTCAACATTTAGATCAGTCCTGATATAATCAAAAGCTCTGTCAGCGTCGATAGGATTAAATGGGATTCTGCTTTAAACTATAGGAGAGTCATTAGTAAAATCACTGTGATGTCATACTAGAAGGCGCTTTTATTTATTTTATATGGTGGCAACGCATTCTACTACACATAATGCCCTGACATTTTCCACACTTCTCATAGGGCCTGCAATTTAATTTCCTTAAAGAGGACCTTTCATGTCCTCGGGCACATGTGGTTTTATATACCGCTCGAAAGCCGACAGTGCGCTGAATTCACTGCACTGTTGGTTTTCCCGTTATGTGCCCCGAGGAAGAGATATTGGTGCATTTACCAATAGCTTTACACTGTCAGAAGGGTATTCCTGACAGTCTAGCTAGGAAGGCCCTCTTGACAGTACTGTATGTAAGGCTATACTTTGAGGGGGCGTTCCTTACCGCCCAGCCGTGACGCTAAGGGGTGAAGAACGCCCCTTCCTCCTCCTGACAGTACTGGTCGCCACCCCAGAGTATAAGCAGAGGTCCAGGGAGGTGCGGTAAGGTAAAAACCCTAGCACTCACCTTCCCTCACGGGACTCCCTTGCAGCTTCTGGTATGCTTTCCCTGGCATCCTTGGTCCTCTTAGACCTCTTACATCCTCTTCTGTATCAAGGAACAAAGACACCGGGGGAACGTGCAGAGGTACGCCACAAGGTCAGCGTTTATTTTACCACATCTTCCCTTATTATACACTGAAGTACAAGCACTTTTGGTTAATTTCAACCCAAACTCCAAATCTTGAATTATTTCATCATACCGTTGTTTTTTGGGTTTTTTAAATGTAGATTCTAAGCCCCATATAGGGCTCACAATGTACTTTTTTTCCCCTATCAGTATGTCGTTTTCGAATATGGGATGGAAATCCACGCAAACACAGGGAGAACATACAAACTCCTTGCAGATGTTTTTTTTTGCCCTTGGCAGGATTTGAACACCAGGACCTCAGCACTGCAAGGCTGCAGTGCTAAGCACTGAGTCATCGCGTGGCCCCAGCATACCATTGTTTTGTCAAAGGGTGATCTTTTTGCAAGTTAACTGTTTGTGCCCCCAGGGTGGTGGCTCCTGTTTGAGCACCTGTTTTCACCTCTGGTTGTCACCCACCACCAGCCCCCAAGGATTAACAGTTCTCACTGTGCTCCTATAACAGCATATACATGGTTTGGAAGCAATTTTGGAGGGTAGTAGACTCCTTATGAGAATACCTCCAAACATACCTTTTTTATACACATATGTCACCCAACTCTATCTAATGACTCTTCCAAAAAGGACCAGAAACTCTTTTTTTTTATTATTATTATTATTATTATTATTATTATTAAGCATCACCCTTTTTATTATCCAGTCTAGCGCAAACAAAAACTGTAGAAACAGTTTTATTAAGTACTAAGACATGCTCCTATTGAAATTTATGGAGAAAAATAACAATAAAAAGTTGAAACTTCAATAGTCAAGAACGCGGTTTGGATGGGGAATCATCTAATACTACTGTACATCTGGCTGCTGCAGTAAAATATTACAATAGCCTCTACAATGCCCTATGTGCCCATAATTTATCCTTCTTCATCTTCATGGTACGCCAAGGCCAATTACCCTGTTTGGAGAGAAATGAGTGTCTGTCCAGCATATAGCAGGAGTTAATGTCCTGCTAATCAGAGCTCCATACAGGTCTGTGCCGGCTGTGAATGGATTGCATTAGGAGCTGCAGTCCATGTTAATGTAAGCCATGGAGTTTCCTCATCCTGCCACATACCCACACCATTCACAATTAACTGTAATAATTCAAAGCCGCCAGTTGTCCTGGAATCTGACTATGTAGAGACACATGATCACACTAATGGAGACACTGAAAAATCTCCAGAGACCCAGAGGCTACTTTCAAGATCCCAGATTGGTGACTGAAGCCGGGCCCTCTTGCTTGCTGTAGATTAATCAAATATTCCTCCAGCCCCTAATTGGATGACAATCAGTTTCTGAGTATGTGATATGGGAAGTACCATTTCCTGCCTTGTTATTCAAACTCATAGAATGCCGTCCTTTCATTATTTCTGGACATTTAACCCATAAGGATCTGCTATTGTAATCCTACTGTTTTAATAGCCATGGTCTAGTTTAAAAAGGAGGATAGATAGATAGATAGATAGATAGATAGATAGATAGATAGATAGATAGATAGACAGATAATTGAGTGACACATAAATATGGCATTGATGAATGAATAGATACATATATACATGATGATAGATAGATAGATATTGTATCTAAGTTCAGATACAATATATTAAAAATGAGCATATCACATAGAGAAACCGATAATGAGATCTTATAGTCACAAAGTTAAAAAAAAAAACAGACTGTCCATTGTCACATTCATATGTAAAATAATTTAGAAACACATTTACAATCCAGACAGTAATAATAAAAAAGATTGCATTTCATCCGGGGTTCTCGGCGCTGCCTTTGGTCCTGGGCATAAGAACATCTGGCTCGTTCATTAAATAAAACATACCAAAGTCGGTTACTTGAATGATACAATGTATCTTAGTGTACGAGACGCGCAGAAGGTCATACATGCAGAGTTCTGGGTCTCTGGAACCTGAAATGCATCATATAAACTGCCACAAATCTGTAATTAACTGGCAGTTCCCCTAGCTCCAGAGCTGGAGGTGCACAGAATAGTAATGCCTCATTAATGTCAGAGGGGATGATCCTGTGCAGTCAAATTCTAAAAAAGGCCCTGTGTTCTGATGATGAATGTTGTGCTATATTGACAGCGTAAAGGATTGTCCTCCTTGAAGCCGGAATCTGGGTTCCATTCGCTAACGTAAATGTTATTCTATCAAATAGGCGAGAGATTGAAATAACCCTTAAAGGACAGGTTCCCATCTCACCCCCATCCGGTGACTGACACAATGTCCATTGAAGTTTCCCAGCAAAGTAATACAAGTGAACAAAAAGCACTGACAGAGGAGTTACAAGCTTCCCAATCTGCATCATTAGGGAAAGAGGTCAGAAATGTAGGTCACATGGTACACAAGCTCCAAACTCGAGAATGACTGAGAAAAAGAAATCTGCAGGTGCTTTAAAGGATCTGCTTTAAATATTTTAGCATGGAGGGGAAAATTATTTTGTGTTAGGACTTGAAGTGTCTTGTTTCTTAATATGACAATATGTCCTATAGGAGGCAATAAATCTTACAACGGGCACTGAGCGATGTGTCACCATGCAACTTTAGCCGAAAATACGCTGGTTGGGAAAACAGCAAAGTTGCATTTTTGAGAATTATACAAATGCGAAATTACCTGTCAACCATTGATCTATTGACAGGTAGAAAACACTTTCATAAAGGCGTTCTGCAGCAGCTGAGATGTGTGCTCTGATGTTCTGCTGCAGCTGAGTTTTGTATCATGACGTTCTGCAGCATATGAGGTATGTATTATGATGTGTCCAGGAAGGTTTTCGTAAAGGTCCTGAGTCTCCAGTGTCTCCAGCTTCTTTTCTCTCGTTCTTCCCAACTGCTTCGCTGGGCCAGATTTATCATCATTTTTCTAACATACTGTGCCAGCCTTGCCAGGGCTCCACCAAATTTAGGATAATTTACTGCAGTATAGACATTAGTGCAGGCACATGGCTGCCTAGAAAATGCCAGTATTCTTAACACTATCTTATCTCCATAGGAGCTGAGAGGTCACTTCTCATTACTGCCAATATCTGTCCTCTCATATTATCAGATGATTTAATACATACATATACAGCACTGGCTCACTAGTATTCTCTGTTATCAGCCATTATCAGAAGAATGCATGCAGAGAATGCATTCATGATTTAGGCCAAGCAAGACCCCATGTAGCAGGTTGCAACATAAAAGTGATGCAGAAAAAATGCGGCAGAAACGGATTGTGGTTTTTCCCGCAGCGCTTTTCACAGTTTTCCTCTGCAAACTTTCTGCTTCAATTATACCTATAAGGAAACTTCTTGCCTTTTCCGTAGGTATAGCTGACATGCTGTGATTTCCAAAACCTCAACGATTTTGGAAAACGCAGTTTCCACTGCATGTAATTTTTCTGCAATGTATGGATGGGATTCACTGACTGTAAAACGCTTGCGGGGTTTATGCCATGTGGTGCCCTGGCCTTAGAAGTATTTTGCACTTAGCTTAGGGCATGGATTGGCCTGCCATGCACCCTTGGGACAAACCCAATGAACACACAAATAGATAGACCAACTGTTTATACCTTGACAGTGCAGAAAACTTTTTCTAAAAAGTTCTGCAGTAGTTTGGGTGGTGTGATGATGTTCTTTAGCAAAGTGTGTTAAGAAGTTCTGCAGCAGCTATTTTGTGTATTATGAAATTCTGCAGCAGTTATGTTATGTTATATATGTTGATCTTTTGTGGTATTTAAGGAGTGTATAATTATGTTCTGCAGCATCTGATGTGTGTATTATAAAGACCAGAAACAGCTGAAGCATGTATTATAAAGATCTGCTGCAGCTGAGTTTTGCATTATATAGAAATACAGCTATTGTACAAGTATTGTAAAGCTCTGCAACTCTTGAGATGTTTATTATAAAGATTTTCATCAGTAGAGGTGTGTATTATAAGGATCCTCAGCATTAGAGGTGTGTATTATAAGGATCTGCAGCATTAGAAGTGTGTATTATAAGGATCTGCAGCAGTAGAGGTGTGTATTATAAGGATCCTCAGCATTAGAGGTGTGTATTATAAGGATCTGCAGCATTAGAAGTGTGTATTATAAGGATCTGCAGCAGTAGAGGTGTGTATTATAAGGATCCGCAGCAGTAGAGGTATGTATTATAAGGATCCGCAGCAGTAGAGGTGTGTATTATAAGAATCCTCAACAGTAGAGATGTGTATTATAATGATCCGCAGCAGTAGAGGTGTGTATTATAAGGATACACAGCATTAGAGGTGTGTATTATAAGGATCCTCAGCACTAGAGGTGTGTATTATAAGGATCCTCAGCAGTAGAGGTGTGTATTATAAGGATCTGCAGCAGTAAAGGTGTGTATTATAAGGATCCACAGCTGCTGAATTGTGTATTATATACAGTACAGACCAAAAGTTTGGACACACCTTCTTATTCAAAGAGTTTTCTGTATTTTCATGACTATGAAATTGTAGATTCACACTGAAGGCATCAAAACTATGAATTAACACATGTGGAATTATATACTTAACAAAAAAGTGTGAATCAACTGAAAATATGTCTTATATTCTAGGTTCTGCAAAGTAGCCACCTTTTGCTTTGATTACTGCTTTGCACACTTTTGGCATTCTCTTGATGAGCTTCAAGAGGTAGTCACCGGAAATGGTTTTCACTTCACAGGTGTGCCCTGTCAGGTTTAATAAGTGGGATTTCTTGCCTTATAAATGGGGTTGGGACCATCAGTTGTGTTGTGCAGAAATCAGGTGGATACACAGCTGACAGTCCTACTGAATAGACTGTTAGAATTTGAATTATGGCAAGAAAAAAGCAGCTAAGTAAAGAAAAACGAGTGGCCATCATTACTTTAAGAAATGAAGGTCAGTCAGTCCAAAAAATTGGGCAAACTTTGAAAGTGACCCCAAGTGCAGTTGCAAAAACCATCAAGCGTTACAAAGAAACTCGCTCACATGAGGACAGCCCCAGGAAAGGAAGACATAGAGTCACTTCTGCTGCAGAGAATAAGTTCATCTGAGTCACCAGCCTCAGAAATTGCAGGTTAACAGCAGCTCAGATTAGATACCAGGTCAATGCCACACAGAGTTCTAGCAGCAGACACATCTCTACAACAGAGGAGTCTTTGTGCAGCAGGCCTTCATGGTAAAATAGCTTCTAGAAAACCACTGCTAAGGAAAGGCAACAAGCAGAAGAGACTTGTTTGGGCTAAAGAACACAAGGAATGGACATTAGACCAGTGGAAATCTGTGCTTTGGTCTGATGAGTCCAAATTTGAGATCTTTGGTTCCAACCACGGTGAAGCTCTACATGCCTGGTTCCCACTGTGAAGCATGGAGGAGGATGTGTTATGGTGTGGGGGTGCTTTGCTGGTGACACTGTTGGGGATTTATTCAAAATTGAAGGCATACTGAACCAGCATGGCTACCACAGCATTTTGCAGCAGCATGCTATTCCATGCGGTTTGCGTTTAGTTGGACCATCATTTATTTTTCAACAGGACAATGACCCCAAACACATCTCCAGGCTGTGTAAGGGCTATTTGACCAAGAAGGAGAATGATGGGGTGCTACGCCAGATGACCTGGCATCCACAGTCACCAGAACTGAATCCAATTGAGATGGTTTGGGGTGAGCTGGACCTCAGAGTGAAGGCAAAAGGGCCAACGAGTGCTAAGCATCTCTGGGAACTCCTTCAAGACTGTTGGAAGACCATTTCCGGTGACTACCTCTTGAAGCTCATCAAGAGAATGCCAAGAGTGTGCAAAGCAGTAATCAAATCAAAAGGTGGCTACTTTGAAGAACCTAGAATATAAGACATATTTTCAGTTGATTCACACTTTTTTTGTTAAGTATATAATTCCATATGTGGTAATTCATAGTTTTGATGCCTTCAGTGTGA
The DNA here is from genome assembly GCF_031893055.1 of Leptodactylus fuscus. Lineage (NCBI taxonomy): Eukaryota > Metazoa > Chordata > Amphibia > Anura > Leptodactylidae > Leptodactylus > Leptodactylus fuscus. The sequence continues at coordinate 96,475,687 of NC_134271.1, forward strand.
ATCTACAATTTTCATAGTTATGAAAATACAGAAAACTCTTTGAAGGAGAAGGTGTGTCCAAACTTTTGGTCTGTACTGTATATATATGCACCTGTAATATGTATTGTAAATGCTAACCGCAGATGAGCTGAGAATTCTAAAGATCCACAGCTACTGAGGTATAAAGATCTGCAACATCTGGGGTGTGTATTACAAAGGTCTGCAGCAGTAAAGGTGTGTATTGTAAAGTCTGTAGCAGCTAATGTGTGTTTTATAATGTTCTGCAGCAGAAGTATTACCGTGATCTGTGACATGCTGTGTAGTATGATGTTCCACAGCAGTGGTGATATGTTTTATGATATTATACGAACCTGAGGTACATTGTGATCTTTTACAATATCTCAGTCTTGCATTACAATGTTCCTCAGCATCTGGGGCACATGACTACATAATAAACACTGAAGCTTCTGCAGAACCTCTTTATGAAAGAAAAAGTAAAGTGGTTGACAAAAGAGAAAAAACTTCCTCCAACCTTGATCTGCGACAGACCGCTCCCACAAGAAGAGATAAGCAGCACCCACGTAGCGAGACTCATCCTTCTATTATGTTTGTACAAATATTATTCACATAAACCCTGCGCCATTTGGAATGTGACTGTCTGTTCATTAAGCCAAACAAGAACTGTCCAATTCATATAAGAATCCTTGCTCCTTACAATGTATAACATGAGTTTAGGAGGGCGTTGTAGACTCTCATGTCATGTATCGAGCATCATCCACGTAGACGCGGCATACGAAGAGCTGCAGAATCGTAGCCCATTGTCACCTGAACATACTTCATCGTAAACCTCCTGAGGAGAGACGGCTCATCCTTACAAAAGACTACATGCATCACATTTAAATTCTCAGACATGAATTCCTTCTATTACTGTATCAGACAATAACACCTGCAAGAAATGTTTGGAAGCAGGAAGCTGTGTAATTACACTATTTATGTTTCAATAGCTTTATTTTTCTCTTCTTCTTATTTCTCCAGCAAGAACGATTTGGTGAATTGAAGCCATTCCAGGAAGGAAGAAGAAAAAAAAAAAAGCTTTGGGGCAAAGTCAGAATTTAAATATGAACTAGATCCATGGATTCGGAATAATTCTCTATACATTGCATGTCAATTGTATATATTATGCGCTGCCTACAGTGTTAATGCCTGCCATCCCTCCAATCATTCTAGCATCATTGTGTCCAGTTCTTACTGCATTTTCATCTGCCGTCTGGGGATACTAGGTTCATTCAGTCCTCAGAATTTCAACTACTCATAAGATGATTGAATGACGCATGTTGGGGGTGTCTGGAATTATTTTGTGCAAGAAGTCCAGAGATATGGTCATTGGTGCTTAGGGGCTCGCTGATGTTACATATCACCTGTATTAAAAGATTCAGGTATAGATAGAATTCTAAGGGTTAAATGTGGAACAGAAACTATATTATATGTAGAATGAAAAGTTACTGTGTATAATATGAAGATTTAGTCATATAGGCGCAGATTTATTAAGACTGGTGTTTCGTACAAAGGCCCCAAATAGAACAAGGCTTTCCTGAATTTTCCAGAGGCTTCAACCACTCAATAAATTCTGTGTACACCTATTTTCCTGAGTGGAAGTCTATGCCAGGGTGTAGCCACTATGAGGTGCGGAAAGGGAAAGTGGCACCAGAAAGGGCCTTGTGCCACAGATGCACCATGATATCACACATCTGTGCCATAGAACTGGCATAGATGCACTGATAAATTCCCCCATTGTATACTACATATGGCATGCACATGTTTTGTGCCATTATATACAGTAGTGCCACCAAATGGCACCATATATTCAGAATAGCTACCTAATACATCACGTGATGAAATACACCTCAATTGATAGAGAATTCATGAGAAATGTCCTTCCTAGTTTTCCATAAGTAGTCAGACAAACTCAGATGTACAATATGGCCCATATTATAAATCCATATACAATCTATAAACTGTAAATTAGAATTTTTTGATTTTGATTGAAGTGATTATTTTTCACTATGGTGAATCTGTACAATATAGGTATTGGCATATACAGTCCTATGAAAAAGTTTGGGCACCCCTATTAATTTTAATCATTTTTAGTTCTAAATATTTTGGTGTTTATAACAGCCATTTCAGTTTGATATATCTAATAACTGATGGACACAGTAATATTTCAGGATTGAAATGAGGTTTATTGTACTAACTGAAAATGTGCAATATGCATTAAACCAAAATTTGACCAGTGCAAAAGTATGGGCACCTCAACAGAAAAGTGACATTAATATTTAGTAGATCCTCCTTTTGCAAAGATAACAGCCTCTAGTCGCTTCCTGTAGCTTTTAATCAGTTCCTGGATCCTGGATGAAGGGATTTTGGACCATTCCTCTTTACAAAACAATTCAAGTTCAGTTAAGTTTGATGGTCACCGAGCATAGGCAGCCCGCTCTCAAATGATCTGAAAACAAAGATTGTTCAACATAGTTGTTCAGGGGAAGGATACAAAAAGTTGTCTCAGAGATTTAACCTGTCAGTTTCCACTGTGAGGAACATAGTAAGGAAATGGAAGAGCACAGGGACAGTTCTTGTTAAGCCCAGAAGTGGCAGGCCAAGAAAAATATCAGAAAGGCAGAGAAGAAGAATGGTGAGTACAGTCAAGGACAACCCACAGACCACCTGCAAAGAGCTGCAGCATCATCTTGCTGCAGATGGTGTCACTGTGCATCGGTCAACAATACAGCGCACTTTGCACAAGGAGAAGCTGTATGGGAGATTGATGAGAAAGAAGCAGTTTCTGCAAGCACACCACAAACAGAGCCCCCTTAGGTATGTAAAAGCACATTTGGACAAGCCTGTGGACTGTTGAAACAAAGATTGAGTTGTTTGGCCATACAAAAAGGCGTTATGCATGGCGTCCAAAAAAAACAGCATTCCAAGAAAAACACTTGCTACCCACTGTAAAATTTGGTGGAGGTTCCATCATGCTTTGGGGCTGTGTGGCCAATGCCGGCACCGGGAATCTTGTTAAAGTTGAGGGTCGCATGGATTCCACTCAGTATCAGCAGATTCTTGAGAATAATGTTCAAGAATCAGTGACAAAGTTGAAGTTACGCCGGGGATAGATATTTCAGCAAGACAATGATCCAAAACACCGCTCCAAATCGACTCAGGCATTCATGCAGAGGAACAATTACAATGTTCTGGAATGGCCATCCCAGTCCCCAGACCTGAATATCATTGAACATCTGTGGGATGATTTGAAGCGGGCTGTCCATGCTCGGCCACCATCAAACTTATCTGAACTTGAATTGTTTGTCCAAAATACCTTTATCCAGGATCCAGGAACTGATTAAAAGCTACAGGAAGCGACTAGAGGCTGTTATCTTTGCAAAAGGAGGATCTACTAAATATTAATATCACTTTTCTGTTGAGGTGCCCATACTTTTGCACTGGTCAAATTTTGGTTTAATGCATATTGCACATTTTCTGTTAGTACAATAAACCTCATTTCAATCCTGAAATATTACTGTGTCCATCAGTTACTAGATATATCAAACTGAAATGGCTGCTGCAAATGCCAAAATATTTAGAACTAAAAATGATTAAGATTAATAGGGGTGCCCAAACTTTTTCATAGGACTGTATAAGTAGGAATAAAACAACCCAAAGGTCCCCAGACTATCAACCACCAACTGGAAAGTGCAATGTATTATCTATTTATGGAATCGGATTGTGGTGACATAACCCAGTCCTGCACCAGGATTGGGGTGCCATTTTAATTTCTTACTATGCCCTCTTACTATACATTTGCTTGAGTCCTAAGCATAGAATGTATAGGCTACTGAAGTCTTTCATATAGAAAGACAATGAAGTTTCAAGAGAAACGGACTACGTTGTTCCCCTAACAATTATATCTAGCCTAAGGACACGAGGGGTAGAGAGCGGCCTTGTCTGTAGTCTGGAAGACCAGATCAGCAAACTGTCAGAGATCAAAGGATGCATCGGACTGAATGGTTTCATACATATGAAACAAGGAGGATCATTCCTGTGAAAAATGAGGTGCATGAGATCCCTGCCAGACTAATTTATGTAAGGATTAGCAGCTCCTGTTCTACAAATAGGTGAAGCTTTGTTTTTAAGGACCTTCCTAAAGTATTGATAGGACAATGTTCCATAAAAAGTATTTCACACTATATTGTAGTACCATATGGAATAGGTACATGTACAGCCCTATTTTGTGTGATACAAAATCTATCACCATCTTAAAGGATTCTACATTTTTCAAAAATACTAAGTCAGGTAGTCTCAACTTCTCCAAACCACGTCTTCTTATTGTCATTTCAAGAAATGTGTTAATAAGTCAGTTCATTCTCACATTAGGTCTAGGTGTGGGTAGTCACAGTGCCTTTACCAAAAATTGTCACATTTGTGCAGTCTTTACCTGCACAAAATGGGCAACCGAAGAACTGGGACCCAATTCTATAGCTTATCTCAATGGTTATAGACATGTACAAAGTCTGTGGGGGTTAAGATACTGAATATAGTGTTATTGTCCTTTACAAGGATTGTCTATCCCCAAACTCCATTTGTTTATTTTAATCTAAATAGGTTAAAAAAAAGTTGTGCTGAATAAGTTCTGAGTTTATCTTTATAGCCGTCTCAGACCATGTTCATGTGATATACAGTCCATGGTCATGTGATATACAGTCCATGGTCATGTGATGAATATCAAACAGATGTATGAGTACTGTACTGTGACTATAGCAAGCTGTGCACCTGTGTGTCCATCACATGACCATGGACTGTCCATCACATGACAATGGACTGTACATCACATGACCACTGGGAGTAAGCAGAATGAATGACAGCAAGCAGAGATCTAAAAAACTGTGAGGAACTGATACAGAAAGTATATTGTACAACTTTTTATTATACAAACAATAATATTTGTCTGCAAGTGGACAACTCCTTTAAGGCAGACTTGTGTATATAGACGTATATGTGTAATGGTATCTTCATCCTGTACTACTGACTGTTATTCAGAGAAACACACATCTCATGTCATCTATAAAAAGAGGACACATTTACTGGCAAAGATAATATTGTGAAGAATGGGCGCTATGATAAGGAATATATCTCCAGAGTGGAATTCTTAATTAGGTCCTTAAGACGTCACCATGTAAAGTCTTAGTACTGTCTGTTACCACTTACATAGATTGTCACATATTAATCAATATTCTATTAGCAAGGACAAGCAGTGATATGAGATTCGGGCTCACGACTAGCACTGCTGTCCATGGTGCTGAAACTGAACATCAGGTATAATACAAGATCACAGAAACTGTGACAGCCACAGAGTGTATAAAGGATCACACAGCAACACGTGACCTGCATGATATAGGATGTGGAGCCAATCATATAGGCAAATATATAATAACAAGAAGATAATATTGCCGCTCAGGTTAAAGTCTTTGAATGTAATTAAATTAATGCTGGTCCAGGTCATCAATAGTATATAATAATAATAATATAACTGCCCCCATGATTAAAGGGGTTGTCTAATATTGCATAAAGGGTCTATTTTTGGACTGGAAATGACCACACCCTTGTTGATATCCTGTATGTGGTATTGAAATGTTTACTTGACTTAGGCAAAGCTGCAGTACCAGTCATTGTCTATGGACAAGAGTGGCACTGTTTTGTGTAAAAAGTGTCTTCTTTCTAATCATGGACAACCTCTTCAACTTCTTAATTAATTAACTGCAGGAGTTTTAGGTAGGATAATACTTTTTTTTTGTTGTTGTTGCAAGGGTTCCAATATGATCATTTCATCATCCAGACATCAGCTGTAGACTTTGAAGGAGCATAAAAGTAAGTGTTCCTTTCCATATCACCACAGGTGAAAAGATGCATATCATGGTGTCCATTGATCCTGTTTTATACACAGACATTCCAGGAAAGAGGTGCTATTTATAATCATTATTCACTCTGGCTATTAGATAAGGGTCTTGAGGAAGTGCCCCCCCCCCCCATCCTTGTTTCAAAATCGACCAACCCCTTTAATTATCTAGATATCTATATATCCAGACATATGTATTACATTGTAGTACATGTCAGTAATTATCTCTTATTGTATATGACACATTGAGTATTGGATCCTGATGTTTATTCAGTAGCACAGGCGTACCTATAAGTGATTGTTGCAGGCTGCATCTTCCTCTCTTTCATTGCTCATTCAGACCACAGATCATTGTTTTGATAATGTGCTTTTTTCTGTATCATAGTTAGCCCAAGGGGAAGATTTCCAGATTACTGCAAATGTCAGCTAGCTACAAAGTCAACAAACCGCTGTACGCCAAACACAGTCTGACGTTTACGACTAAAATATCATTGAAGATGCCAATAGTTACACTGCATTGCACTGCAAATGCACAGTGCGGCACGGGTCATACTGCAACACTGGTGCCAGCTGTATAGTTGGTGTACATGCACTGAGATCATGGATTCTTCAGATCTTCGGTGTGTTTGTGTGCTGTTCATGTGCATGTTAAGATTGCTGTGATTTCTTCCCCTGCTCAGTAGCCACTAAGTTTAAGGGCATGATATAGAAAACTATTAATACTATTCTATTAATAGTATTATCCATGCTGCTGTAACACACTGAATTTCCCCATGGTGGGACTATTAAAGGATTATCTTATCTTATCTTATCTGGAACAGTGCCACCCTTGGGAAGTGTCTAGTATTGCAGTTCTGTCTGTATGAATGAGGTTGATCTGCAATAATAGACATAGTCTATAGATCAGACTGGTAATGTTTTTACACTCCTTTAGCCTTCTATGAATTGGCCGTAGTATCCTGTATGTATGAGAGAAATAGGGACAGGAAAGGTATGGTCAAACAATGGCTGCTTTTTTCCAGATATAGGACCTGTTTATATATGGTTTGTGGTCTTGAAGCTCAAACATACTGACACACAACTTGAAGAAAGGTGTGACGTTGTGTTATTCAAAGCCAGTGGGGGCCAGGAGCCAAGCTGTGCTGTGAAATATGCCATATAAATGGCCATTCCTGAACCCTGACTGGTACTGCAGAATTGTTGTAGCTTAACTGGGACTAAGCTGCAATACCAAATATAGCCATCAACAAAAGTGGCACTGTGTTCAAAAGAAAAGTAGATCTTTGTGCTATACTGAAGAAATGCCTTGCTGTGATGTGGGATCGCTGTTGAATTTTCTTTGCTAAGGCAGTGAACAGGTGGATCAATGGTAATCATTGCATGAAACAGACAGGGATGTTGACCCTATAGATATGAAATGTAAGAACTACAGAATCTTCTCTCTGAACTGAAGGACTCTGCTGTCACTGTTGTGCGGTCCATGGTAACGTATCAACCCTACATTTACTTCAGGCCAGTGATCCTGCAAGCCTGCCTCTTGTGATGACACTAATTAGAGAGAATGTAAGGTATTGAGGCTGGAAGACACTTCTCCCCCAGGGTTGAACACTATGGGAGTGACATGGGAAACCTGGTAATGAATAGTCTACAAATGACACTGGAAGAACTTGAGATTTCCGCGTTTGTGTGAGATTGACCTGTAACTACGACACGCTTGTGCCAGAAGATGCTGTTATCGAGAACTCAGCCTCCGCTTTGAGAAAAATCTGATGTACTGCTGTGAACGGACTGTAGCTACAAAGCCAACGTGAAATAAATCACACAGAATGTTTTAGCCGCCTCTGATTTATTGCAGTACATCCAGGCTCGCCCAGCGAACAGAGACATCGCCTTGTTGTTCCGCAAGATTTGAAAGGAATAAATAAACACATAACGTTGCAAAACACAACAAAATCCTTCTTCTATGTGATTATTAATTTAATTCTCCAGCGTTCTCACAAAGAGATAGCGGTTTAGGGGGGGGGGGAAGGAAAAATACAATGAAATATCAGAGTCCTGAAAACCAGCTGCGCAAACCCCATGTAACCTATAGAGCATTGAAAAATTTATCAGGGGTCATGTATCAATAGGGCTGTCTGGAGGACTCATTCATTTCCATTGTGATGTGGGTAAATACCTCCAGTATAGTCTGATGGGAATTTTATGGAAATATGAACTTAATACCAGACAGTGTATAAAGCAAAATCAAAGCCTTACTATACTAAGACCTAATACAGATCTATGTTGTATCTGTAATAAATGACCATAGAATACTAGGTTTCTGAGGAAAATCTTCATATCCCTTCAATCTTTAAACAGTCTTCAGTTAAAAGAAAAAAAGCAGTTTTATGTATACAGCTCCTATATAGACCTGTGTGTGTCCATGGTTACAGACTACAAACAAACTGTGTGTAGTCTGACCTTGCAGTTGTGTGCTACTCCCTACTAGGGGACAGAAAATTGGCAGCCACAGGACCAATAACTTTGGGGCACACCCCAGGGTCGCTGCAGCATAAGATACACATACAAATGTATAGGCGACTGCACGACACTGAAGCATAGTAGAGGAAGAAGCCGCTATCTACCACTATATGATAATGGGATCCATGTGCTTTCACTGGCACACCGCTTGCAGTTGCGTTTGGTATTCCGTTCGGGGGGGGGGGGGGGGGAGGGTCCTCATGCAGACTCCCCCGGATGGAATACCAACGCAGATGTGAACGAGACCTTAAGGCCAAAGCCCCAAGATAATTAATTTTTAAGATAACTGTACACAGGCTATAGGCGCTGGAAATACACTCATCTTTCTATCTGTTCTCATATGATTGAGCAAAAGTTTTAGGCATGTGTGGGAAAAATGTGGCAAAGTAGGAATGCTTTTTTTTTTTTTAACGTGTTAATAGTTTATTTTTTTCAATTAACAAGATTAAGTGAATGAACAAAAGAGAAATGTATATAATTTAAATATTTGGTGTGACCCTCCCTTAGAAGCGGAGTTCTGTAACAGATGATATAGTCCACGCAGAGCCCTGATCTCAGCATTATCGATTCTGTCTGGGATTACATGAAGAGACAGAAGTATTGAGCAAGTTTACATCCACAGAAGATACGGGGTTACTTCTCCAAGATGTTTTGTACAATTTCCTTGCCGAATTCCTTCGCAAACATGTGTATAAGATTACCGAAGTATGCATGTTGTTACGAAGACAAAACTTGGTAACACCAAATATCGATGTGAGGGAGCCTTCACACGGAGTTACGCTGCACTCATTCTGATCGTAAAAACACGTTCAGAATGAGCGCGTAAAAAGCGGCTCCCATTGACTTGAGTGGGAGCTGGCATACGTGCGCTCTCCATTGAAATCAATGGGAGGCTTTTTTCCCTATTGCTTTCAATGTGATACGTGCGTAATACATTGAAAGCAATAGGGAAAAAAGCCTCCCATTGATTTCAATGGAGAGCACACGTATGCCGGCTCCCATTCAAGTCAATGGGAGCCGCTTTTTACGCGCTCATTCTGAACGTGTTTTTACGATCAGAATGAGTACAGCGTAACTGCATGTGAAGGCTCCCTTATTTAGGTTTCTTTTTTGTTCATTCCCTATGTGTTATGTTAGTTAACAAAAATAAACTCTTAACACTTGTATTTTTGAAACCATTCTTACTTTGAAACCCCTGCCTAAAACTTTTGCATAGTTCTGTATGTGGAACCAGATCAATATTTGCGTTCTTTATGGTTTACATGTCAATGACACTGGTGATTTGCAAAATGAATATGGTGTTCCAGCAAAGGTACCCACTAGCACTTGCTTAGTGAGATGACTTGTCAGGGGGCCTGAAGTAATATTTTTTTCAAAATTTATATGAGCCCCTATTAAATTGAGAATGATTGGCATGATCATGGCGTTCTCTTATGATCATATCTTTTTAGGAACTCTGTTTATTTTTGAAAATAGAGAATATATAGGGTATATTGACCTGGGTGGTTTTCATCATGGGACAAGCCCTGAACTGTATATTGATAGCGGTGGTCCCACTGTAGCCCCTTGGTTAACATCTGATACTGGGGGCTCGGGCACTGGAGCTGCATATTAAATGTCTTTGTGCAGAAAAGACAGCTTCTTCAAAATGAAAAGACATAACAATATTTTTAGAAATTTGACAGGAAACAAATAAATAACAAACATGACTGTAATACTGTGACATATCCGGAGCATACAGGTTAAGATCTTACAATTTTTTTAGGCCGGCACTGAACTGATGTGTCAGAAAGCTGCCTCCACACAGAGCTGCATTAAGAGGAAGCCTGGCCGTGGTTAAGTCTATTATCCTGTGGCCAGCAGACCATACCAATCCCATCATTTGTGGCCACAATGAGAAAGGAGTCTAATGTATGTTTCACTCAAGCCTTATCATTGTGGTTTTGTGGTCATTGGGCCTATTCAGAGTCCAACACACACACACGTTACACAAGCTTTATATGTAGTTTTGCAATATATTCAGTTTTTTACTACACTGCATGCATTTTTTTTTGCTAAACACTTTCAGAAGTATTTCTTTAAATGATATGTATTGTACAGGTATTATGACCTTAATAACATACAATATAATATACACTATATGGACTAAAGTGTTTAGACACCTACACATTACACCTAAAGGAGTTTTATGACATTCCATACAGCTATAGGCATTAATGGGAAGCTTATCATCCTTTAGCATCTAAAACAGCTTCCTAAATTCTTTCTACAAGATTTTGGCATATATCTGGGGAAATTTTTGCCCAATTATCCAGAAAAGCATTTGTGAGTTCAGACACTGATGTTGGACAAGGTGCAATAGGGTTAAAGTCAGGGCACTGTATCGGCCTGTCAAGTTCTTCTACGCTAGACTCCATCAGCCATATATTTATGGGCCTTAATTTGTGTACTAGGGCTCAGTCATGTTGGAACTAAAAGGGCCTTCGCCAAACCATTCCCACAAAGTGGAAGCTTACAATTGGGATAAATGTCTTGGTATGCTGAAGCATTAAAGGGGTTTTCCCAGTTCAATGTTTCAACTTCTCTCCTGTCTCCTCTCCCCACCACTCCCTGGTAAGGGGTATAGGAAAGCCTCTGAAAATCAACCCCATAGCATTATCCCTCCTCCTAAAAACCTTACAGTTAGCATAATACAGTCAGGCAAATATCGTTTTCCTGGTGTTTCCCAAATCCATACCCATCCATCTGACTTCCAAATAGAGTTGTGTGTGCGTTTTCACTCTACAGAACATGTTTCCACTGCTTCAGAGTCCAATGGCTGTGTGCTTTATAGTGCTAAATACAACTGGCATTGTGTTTGGTTATATAAGGCTTGCATGCCATGCCATGCTTTCTCTATATCCCCTTTCCAGAAAAGTGGCATGAGTGGCACAAAAGTGAAAAAAAGTTGAAAATATTTGAGCAAAACATTTTCAACTTTTTCATGCCTTATATGTCAGAGAACTTTATGGCTGAGTTGTTATGGCTCCTAAACTGTTCCATTTTTCAATAATATCATAGTTCATTGTGGAAAATCCAGGAGGGAAGAAATTTCATGCGCGGATTTGTTACAATGGTGACAGCGTATTACTGTACCACGCTGGAATTCAAAGAGCCCTTTAGAATGAGCCATTCTTTCCCAAATGTTTGTAAAGGCAACTGCATGGCGAGGGGCTGGAGTTTATACTCCTGTAGCAGTGGGAATGAACGAAACCTGAATTCAATGATTAAGAGCTAGGGCCCTATGCTGCATTTTATATATTCAGTTGTAGACACCCCAGTAATAGATTGTGAGTGTCCTGCCAGCAACTGGCAATGGAGAAGAATTCACTGTGAGCACAATACACAAATATACACACAGTTGTTATAGGAATAGGCAGTGCATTGTATATGTTCATTTACCCTACAGTGCCCTCCAAGAAAAATAAAGCATTAGGGGGCATTCACACTACGTATACTGAAGCTTATTCTGAACGTAAAACACGTTCAGAATAAGCGGCGTATAAAGCAGCTCCATTCATTTCTATGGGAGCCGGCATACGAGCGCTCCCCATAGAAATGAATGGGCTGCTTCTTTCACTGCGAGCAGTCCCATTGAAGTGAATGGGAAGTGCCGGCGTGTACGGCTCGGAATGAGCAGAGCTTGCCGTATACGCCGGCACTTCCCATTCACTTCAGTGGGACTGCTCGCAGTGAAAGAAGCAGCCCATTCATTTCTATGGGGAGCGCTCGCATGCTGGCTCCCATAGAAATGAATGGGAAGTGTTCGGCAGCCCTGCTGTAGCGCCGGTGTGTACGGCTGTGATACACGCTGGCGTTATGTAGTGTGAATGCACCCTTACAGACTTTTATTCAAGACAATGACCATATTTTTTCAACATTAAAGTTTATTGAAGGTTTTTCAAAGAAATTTTTAACAACAAAGAGGAGAGGGGTAGGGGAGGGGAAGAGACCAGGGGCGACAATCCCAGTCTGGAGGGGGCCAGGGGAGGGAGGGGGGGGGGGCAAGCACAGATTCTGACGCAGCAGAGTCAAAATATACAGAAGCATCAAACAGAAAATTGTCAAGCAACAATATCATTCAAATGCTAAGAAACAGGTACACAGGACCAAAGGACACAAACAAACAACAATCTCACAGGGGTACAGAGGGAAAGAGGGGTCGGAAATCGGCGGAATAATAGAAATAGTCCCAGAGCAGCCAAGACTGACGATGATGTCCTTCGTCAGGTCAAAGCGGGGCCATTAAATATTCCATAGTGCGTAGCTGCCGGAATTCCTTCAGCCAAGAAAGGAGCGTGGGAGGGGATCTGAGACTTCCAGAGTCTGGGGATAGCAGATCTGGCCGCTACTAGCATAACCCCCAAAAGCCTATGGACTGACTTTCCAAATTTGCGCGTGAAAAAAGAGAGGGGAAGAGGAGCTGGGTCATCTTTTAGATCTATCCCTGTAACCCGGTGAACAACCCGCTTAACCCCAGTCAAGAAAGGCTGCAGGAGAGGGCATCCCCACCAAATGTGAGCCATTGTGCCTTGAGCAGAGAGATATCTCCAGCACCTATCGGATGCGGAGGGATAAATAGCATGGAGGAGAACCAGAACTCTACCATCTGGAAAGGCACCTGAACTCAGCAGGATATCGAGAACTTATGACATGCAGTGAAGGCCGATGACCACACACCCAGCGGGAACGAAACCCCCAGTTCCCTCTCCCAACTCCCCACAAAGGCCGAGAAAGAAGCTGTAGGATTACTCATCGAGAGAGAAGGTGTGAACAGGAGGGGACGAGGACAGACAGAGACGTTCAAGAAGAAGTAGAGGCCTATGAAGATCGTTAGAACGTTTCAAGAAAGAGTAAAAAAAAAGGGAGAGCTGGGAAGGACGCCAAAAGGAACAATCCCCGCCGAGCGGGTGGAGGATCCGCCAAGCATCACAAAGCCGCATGGAATTCAGGAGTCTCCTCACCTTGTTCAGCGCCCCATAGGATAAATGTGATCTGCCCGCTGAAGTATCAAGTAAGGGGTTAAGGGGAAGACTAAGATCACCACAAACAATCAGTGGACCCTTGGCGAAAGACTGTAGGGCAGTCAAGGTGGAAAGGAGAAAGGGGACCTGCTCGGAATTAAGGGCATAAATATTAGCAATAGTATAAATCAAGCCATAAATCTCACAGATCAGGAACAAGTACCTGACATCACCAGCAGACCTAGCTTCCAAAATCTTAACCGGCAAGTTTCTATGAAAGAATGTGGCCACTCCATGAACTTTACCCAACAGACTACTACAGTGGGGCCATTGTGGAAAGTACCGATTCTTAAGCACAGGGACATGGTCAGACGCAAAATGCATCTCCTGCAAGCAAAGAATCTGCACTTTCCGTTCGTGAGCGTCGTACAGAACCTGAGAACGCTTTTCCGGGACGTTAAGGCCCTTAACATTAAAGGAGGAGACAGAGATATCCGCCATGGAGTAGAGGTACAAGGAAGGGGTAGAGACACGAGGAGCAGGCAGAGACATACAGGGAAGACAAACAATCAAGCAGACACACCAAAAGACACGAGCAGGAGATGTCAGATGGGGCTCATAGAGAGAGATTCGGGCAAACAAACAAGTCAATACATAAAAAACGGACTATGAGGGAGAGAGAAGGGAAAACCGCAAGATGGAAAGCAAGGGCGATGAACAGAGCTGAACAAAGAAAAGGAGAGAAGTAGAGGCGAGCCACAACAGCTCCGTCAAAATAAACAGTACACACAATAAGCAGAAAACGAAGACAAACAAGAATAATGCAAGGGGGGCAAAGAAGACGCCTCCAGAAGGGGAACTAAGGGGAAAGGAGCACAGGTCTCCAAACGGTCTCGCACTGCGAGGACCAGACTATGTGGGGTCGAGGAAGGCAGACAACGTGGCGTACAGCAGAGCACTGTCAAAAAAAAAAAAAAGACAACACTAGAGAAACCAAAATCGGAGCCAAGAGAGAACCACTCCAGCTCCGACACGAGGGCATAAAAACAAGAAAACAGGCAGAAAAAAAAACAAACAAATAAGAGCGTCAACTGGGCAGCAATACCTGAAAAAGAGGGCAAGGGCAAATACTCAATACAATAATCAGAAAGAAGGCACATGAGACCATCAAGGCATGGAACAAACATATAAAGACCGGACAGCCATGAGCATAGACAAATTATCTAAGTTACTTCTGCGAGCCCCGGGCAGCAGGGGGATGGCGTCGACGTTGAGGCCTTCGGGTGCGAGGAGGACCAGAGCCATCATAAGGGTCCATAGCATCCCAGTGCAAGCGCATGGGTCCAGAGCGATTAGGATCAGCTAGCAAAGCAGACCACTCAGGAAGCTGCAGTGGCGATAAATCCAAGGCACGAAGGAAGTTCGGAAGGTCTTCCGGGTGGGCAAGAGATAGAACACGATCACGCCTTCGAACCTGAAGAGAGAACGGAAAACCCCAGCGGTAGGGAATCTTGCGGTCCTGGAGGAGGGAGAGCAGGGGTTTCAGAGCGGCTCGCTGTCGTAGAGTATACCTAGAGAGATCCGGGAATACTGACAGAGGACAACCATCAAAATCCACAGGGCGGGAGTCTCTAATCTTGCGTAGGATAGCTTCCTTTATGGCATAAAAATGAACACGGCATATCACATCTCTCATGACCATATTTTTAATGCATTAGAAGGGCATGTTCCCCCATGCATGTGGCATGTATGATACGTCAATCAGAGAGAATCATGAAAACCAAGGCGTTATACAGGTACATAATTGCTCTCACTTAATGCACATCTAAGGGGGCGATCACACTACCGCCGCTGTCCGCCCAGGGGTTTCTGCCCTAAACCCCGGGAAAACTGGACAGGGGATGGCTTGCCAGCAGTCAGCTTTAAAACCCATTTATTTGAATGGGTTTTTAAAGGTAATGCCGGTGTCCGTATGCAGCCTCTCTGTCTGGAATCCGTTTTGTTTGCACAGACACAACAAAGTCGGACATGCAGAGGCTGCATATGGACACTGGCAGTTACCTTTAAAAACCCATTCAAATAAATGGATATTAAAGCTGACCACCGGCAAGCCGATCTCCTGTCCAGTTTCCCCATGGTTTAGGACGGAAACCCATGGGCTGACAGTGGCGGTAGTGTGAATGCCCCCTAAGGTTAAGGCCCCATGTTGTGGACATACAGCTTCTTTTGATGCAGATTTTGCTGTGTTTTTTGAGCCAAAGCCATGAAAGACTACAGAGGGAATGGGAAATATAAAGGAACGTATGCTTCTCCCTTCTGCTAAGTCCACTCCTGACTTTGGCTCAAAAAAACAAATTAAAATCTGCAGCAAAAGAAGCTGCATTTCTGCAACACTGGGGGCCTCAGCCTTAGGTTAAGACTCCACGGGACGCCCCACAGCAATAAAGTGCTGCAGAAAATAACGCGGCGGGAATGCAATGCCGTTCTTCTTGCAGCAGTTTAAACAGAAAGTTCATGGAGTTTTCCTCTGCGGACTTTCTGTTTCCGTTACATATTTGACATGCTGCGATTTCCAAAACCATGTCTTTTTGGAAATCACAGTGTGTCCATGCTGCGGTTTTTACAGCAAAGTGGGCATGGGATTCGCATGAATCCCATCCACTTTACAATTACTGTAAAACACTGCGATTTTTTCCCGCTGCATTTCTGCAACAGGCAAATTGCGGCGTTTACAACCCATTGGACCCCGGCCTTAGGCTCCACTCTCACGGAGTAAAGCGCCGCTCATTCTGACACGTAAACACGTGTCAGAGTGAGGCGCTTCAAAACAGATCCCATTTACTTCAATGGGTGCCAGCATACGTGCGCTACCCATTGAACTCAATGGGAGGTTTTTTACCGATTGCTTTCAATGTGATATGCGCGTAAGCCGGCACCCATTGAAGTCAATGGGATCTGTTTTGAAGCGCCTCACTCTGACACGTGTTTACGTGTCAGAATGAGCAGCGCGTTACTCCATGGGAACGGAGTCTTAGGCTGCTTTCACAAGGTCAGTGTTTGGTCAGTGTTTTTCACCAGTAATTGTGTGCCAAAACTAGAAGTAGGTTAAAAACACAGAACAGTACTATTATACCTGATCTCTGTGTTATCTCCACTCCTAATTTTGGCTAAGAATCGCTGAACAAAATCACTGCCCAAACACTTGCTGTGTGAAAGTAGCCTAAAAGTGGTCATCGGGAAGGTGAATCTGTGGTATCACCCCTACTTGTGTCCTCTGGATCATTTGCCAGCATGTAAAGAGTGCAGGTTCCTTCCCTGCACAGGTTAAGATTCATTGCTTACAGACATATATTGCACAGACATGGGTAGTACTGTACTTACTATGGAATCCATTAGCATATTATGTTTTGTGAATAAAATACAAGCTTATATAATAAACACCTATACTGTATGGAGTACAAAGCTCTGCATACACAGGGGGTCTTCTTATAGAGGCTGATCATGGGAGAAGGGGAGAAGGGCAGAGAATGAGTTGGTTAAAAATAGTGTTGCACAATTAAATATTGAAATGAGAATGCATTAGGAAGTAGAATAAATTCTTAATTAAGATTTCCAGTGGCAGGGCTTTGAGGCACTATCTGCAGAAAATGCTTACGAGCCATCGATGGGTGTACATTTGGGAATAAGGCAGAATAAAATGCTAGTTATCCTTTGTTCATGCAGCTGGCCTGTTGAATTACACAGGGCAGGCTCAGTAAATAATACTACTATTGTCTGCTTGTGCTACAGACAGACAGAAGGTACTTTTGGACTTGCTCCAACCACCACAAGGACCACTCGTAGTCACAGTGTCCAATTTCTGCCTACTTGACTATAAAATGCACTTTTCATTGAGCTAATTCAAGAATGTGCAGTTTTATAGGTCGGGCTATTGTCGTTTGCTGCTGAGAAATAGTTGAACACAAATCCTGGCCTGAGAGTTACACGTTATTGAATGGCACAGGTTTATAGCATGCAATTATCGAAATATTCATTCAGGTTCAAAAAGGGTTAATGGCCCTGGAACTGGCGGGCAGCTTATAGAGGGACATGTTTTTATTTCAATCTCCCTGTGGGTCTGTAGTTGGGTCCCAGGCCTGATCGTGACAATCCTTAATGCTCGAGTCTCAGACGACCAAATCAGTAATTATATCCCACACGAGAACACGCCATGCCTACTAGTGAAGAGACATAACTGGTATTCACCATGATTACTATGTGGACACTGCCTAAAAGTTATGGAGCTGTTATCTGTTCACTGCATGGCACAAATATGTGTGCTCTAGGGTATATGGCAGTATTATGGGTGTACCCGATGATACCGTTATTCGGATGGTGGTATTAGTTAGACACTATAGGTACAATATTGTAACATTAAATATTATAGTATTAATGGTAAGTGGCCCCACATTTTCATACCTAGTGGCCTCCACAGTATGAAATCCTACCTGCATGTTGCCTGGTATAGAGTAACAAGTAAAAGTAATGTGTTACCTAAAGAATGTACCTCAATAGGAGAACTCCAGTCCATATGTCTTATTAAAGTATATGGGCATCATAGTTGTGGTCTCCCCTATATTAGCCAAAGAAGACAACTACTGCGACAAGTAGCTCATGCTCTGAGAATCTGGCACAAGCAGGCTGCTCTTAGGAAAATGATCAGGTGCCTCAGCTATCTAGCATGACTCCACCTAGACACATGCATGCTTAGCTCAGCCGAGCACTACCTGTGTACTGAACTGGTGAGCAAAAGGAAGCAGTCAGTTTAAATCCAACTACTCAATAGACCCCATACACATTATAAGGTCACCCAAACCTAATAGAATTGGCTGGATCAGGCTATATGCATCTAATGTGTATGTACTGCTTATGAGCTTGTGACCAACTCTAAAATTACTTTGCAAGAAGGCAACTGTAGACAAGGACATAACTATAGCATGTGTAAAGTTTCCAGTTATAAGCATAGTTGCAGAGCCTGGCTTTGCAGTGTCCTCTATCTGACCACTACACTGTACTTTCTGGGTCATGGATGCTCTGTTGCAGTCATTGTCTGGTGAGCTGGGCCTTTAAGAAGTTCTAAATCTTACAGTCTTTTCCTGCACCTGTGGGCTATCTTAGGCAGCTTGTCCCATGCAAAGCTATGTGAACAAATGTTTAGTAGGTTGTTAGCATGCCATAAAGGTGCTTCTCTGTTATCTGCCTGTTTACCCATTACCTTAGACCAGATCCTGTACTGCATGCCTAGTTTTTTTTGTTTTGGTTTTTTTTCTTTTATGCAGATTGTGAGCTCTATATAGGTATCACAATATACATTTTTTTCCCTATGTCTTTATAGAATTGGAGGAAATCCACACAAACACGGGGAGAACATACAAACTCTTTCAGATGTGGGGGGCCACACAGTGGGGTGGCTCAGTGGTTAGCGCTGCAGACTTGCAGCGCTGGGTCCTGGTGTTTAAATCCCACGAAGGGCAAAAAACCATCTGCAAGGAGTTTGTATGTTCTCCCCGTGTTTGCATGGATTTCCATCCCATATTCCAAAAAAGACATACTGATAGGGAAAAAGTACATTGAGAACTCCATGTGGGGCTCACAATCTACATATATATATATATATATATATATATATAAAAAAAAAAAAAAACTCTTTCAGATGTTGTTCCTGGCAGGATTCGAACCCAGGACTGCAAGGCTGCAGTACTAACCACTGAGCCACCGTGTTGCCCCTGCCTGCCTTGTTTGTAGTAGTCTCTGGGTGCCGGAAGCTGCTAGTGGATGGATGGTGTGTGCAGCTCCACTCCAATTGACAGGGGTCCACACCTGCTGTTCCTTACAACCATGCCCGCATGAGGACCCCCCCCCGGACGGAATACAAGCGCAACTGCAAGCACTGTGCAGTTAAAGCGCACGGACCCCATAGACTATAAAGGGGTCCGTGTGCTTGCCGCTCACTGCCCGCACGAATCACATGGACCCCGTTATAGTCTATGAGGTATTTGCACTTTAACTGCACAGCGCTTGCAGTTGCGCTTGTATTCCGTCCGGGGGGGGGGTCCTCATGCGGACTCCTTCCGAATGGAACACATAAGTTAGTGTGAACCAGGCATAAGAAGTCACAGATATTATCAATGACAAATTGTGGATGGGGAAGTCGTTACAGATTTTCCACTGGGACCAACCTCAATTAGCTAGTCACATGATACCGCCCATCAATCACACAATAATTTACAGTATATAATCTATTATGTCAAATTCAGAAAACTGTAATCACTCTGTAGCACCCCTTCAGTTATTAGGAAAGGTCTTCTCTTTGACCCTAAACGCACCCAAAGACATTTTTTTTTTCTTCTTCTAGATCCATGAACACTTTCCAATCATCTGCTTTAGTTGAACATTTATGGTCAGATCTAATTGATCTTAGTTGCACAATAAAACATTTTCTACTTATCCAGAGACTCGGCTGATGTTTTGAAGTCATCTGAAGGCACGTTGAGCAGAATATAAATAATATGTAGATTTCAAACCCTTTTTCTGATATTAATTTATCTACTGAATTGAAATTCATCTCTGTGCATTAATCTAAAGCAAATACTATTTACCACTTTCTGCACGAGGCGCGTTTCGGAGCGTCGCCTCATTAAAAGGGACACATCCCAGTGCGGGGATGTAGGTAGAATCTCGCTCATTTACTCCTCACTGTGTTCCTTGGAGGAAACAGTTCTGGGTTCAGGTTTGTGTTGGTTGTCTTATTCCAGAAGTGTTTACAAGGACTTGAGTTCCATGACAGAGATTTATGCTGGGTCTGCAAATTAACATCTAATTTGATCAATAACCTCGCACAATTCCAACACTTTCTTCTCAGTGTGATATTAAGGACAGAGGTTATCAATTGGCTGCAGAACAGACCAGACATTGAAATCTCTTAATTGCTTAGTTACAGTACTGGCTGGCAATCTGTTGACTGGGTTACAAAGGAGTATACTGTCTCTGTGTGATTATACACTGTATACCGTGCATTGGGCATCAGCTCTCAGCAATCTTTTTGGCATAATGCTGTTGCAATAAAATATATATATATATATATATATATATATATATATATATATATATATATTTTATTATTATTAATGTAGCTTATGTAGAGTCTTGCATAGAGATAACGGTAGTATTATACAACCAGTATATGGCACATTTAGACATGCACTATATGGCAATATTGTAGAATATGGCAATTATGCTGTGGAAAAATAAACAATTATTTCTTTTTACATTTTTAGCATTATTTGAGCAGCAAAGTTATCTGTTTGAATGAGCCTGGCAGCCACTTTCCCCAGTACAACACTAATAAACTATTACTATTCCATGCAGCTAGGACATGAAGTATAGGTTGTCTATATGAACATATATAGTCAGCTCTTCTGTTCATTTAGACTTGCCAACATAGTAAAACCAATAGGACTAATGTCAAAGACCCAGTCCAAATGGTAGCCCACAATTGTCAGGGGCAGGGACTTGGTGGTCACCTGTCCAGTAACTGTGAGTGACTATGGCTGGCCAAATTCAAAGACTAAGTGCTAGCATTGAAGAAGTCACATCACACAACAAGTGTTGGTACAAGCTCCTGTCTTAGCCACAGCAATGCACACAAAAAGACCTTTATTGAACATGTGCAGGTTTTTATATCCAATTACAGGAAGTAAGCAATAGCAAGCTCTATCATGAGTCTGATTGGTTGGTTGGGGTATCTGCATCCTGTGACATCAGCTCCAGAGTATTACCTCCAGGATAGCAGTAACCTCCTGTGAAGCCCCTCCCTGTGATGTCACTTCCTCTGATGTCACTTTCTGTGATGTCACTTCCTGTGGAATTGCCAGGCCCTCCCATGCTCCCATGGGAATCCTTGTCTCCTTGTTCCACGTGGTCACACCTACACCTGAGCACAGCAACCAAGCATAGGAACCATCTTGTTATGTAATATCACATTCAGTTTCAAACATAAGTAATTATATTGTATTTAGTTTTAAGGATAACAATGTTTTTTTTTTTATTCATATATTTACAACGTTCACGCTATCACTTATGTGCCTGGTTCACTGCTGCCAAATAGTCATCCCACTGGACCTGCACAGTTTAAGGTATAGTAGGAATGTATGGAAGATAGAAGTAGACACGGGTGGGCTCACAGTGGCTGAAGTTGGCTCCAGTAGGCCACCAGGGGCTGGTGCTACATTGAAGAGGCAGCCAACAGTGTATATGTTAATGGTAGTAGTTTACCCCAAGGCATACCCTGTAGTAAGTTTCCAACATGATGGCGGATGGGGTGCCCTTGATGTTGGTGCATACAACTCATGGTTTTACTGAAGGTTTCAACAAGGCATTTGAACAACAATACAGCAATCTTCCATAAAATGGCAGAATAATCTTAGATACTTCTGGGCTGGAGCTGAGGTTTAGAGATTTTCCCTGGGGTCAGTCAGTGTCTCTCTAGTCCTGGCATTCTCCTCAGAAAGTATGTTTTCACAAACACATATACCTTCAAGAGCCTAAACTTCAGGTTGTAGATTCCTAAAGGTTACGAACACTCCTTCTGAAAAGCGAATAGACTAAAAAATTGCTTATCTGTCTGAACTGTTATACTGACTTGTAGTTCACAGGCTGAGTCAGGCCTATAGAGAGAGCAACTGTCTCCTCCTTAAAGGGATCCTATTATTTAAACTCAAATTTTCTGCCAATCACGTAGGAATAGCCTTAAGAAAGTCTTTACGTCTCCTACCTTTAGATGTCTTCTCCGGGCCACCGTTCGGTTAAAATCCCGTTTTTCACTGGTATGCAAATGATTCTCTTGCAGCAACTGGGGGCGGTCGCTAGCGCTTAAACAGCACTGGGGGCGTCCCTAATGCTGCGAGAGAACTCTCCAGTGCCGAGAGGGACAGATTGCAAGCTTTTGAGACTATTAGGTCTCTTCATCAGGCATGGTATGATGAAGGGAAGTGAGTAATCTCAAAAGCTTGCAATCTGTCATCATTTTTTGTTAGCCATTAAAAAAGGTATCAACTACTAAAGGATTCTTAATCTTTACATTTCATATCCACTGGCTAATACGGTGCAAAGATATATTTTTTCTTATACATAATGTACATGTTTAGTACAGAGGGCTTCTTTTCCAATGGTGGCCTTCAATGCATTCGCAACAAATATGTGTTATTGACCCCACTGAATCAAGATCTTTGGGCCACTGAGGGAAAGGGTGTAATTGTAAAGGAAAAAGTAACATCCCTGCAGATCATTTTTCAAGGCCTCTAAAGATACATCAGACCTCACTTTCTGTTGTTTGAGGACACAGCTATGATCCAAAGGTTATCAAAGGTAGTCTGAAATATTCATCTTGTATCTCTATGATAATTTGCACTGCAGCTCTATATCTTTCACTGGCCATAGGGATGCAGTAGTAGTGGTGACTTCAGGTCATCTCCTCCCACCTCCAGTAACAACTGGTAATATAGCTACAACCATTATCACATTGGTTTCCATCCCAACCTGTGATTCTCAAGCTATTGAGAAACTAAAAGTCCCAGAATGGAAGTAGAGGGTATGCTGGGAATTGTAGTTTCCCAAGACCTGAACTGGGCTATAAATTAAAGATCACTGCTTTAATACATACTGTTATGTGTCCACATATTTAGGTCAAAGGTTGCCCAAAACTGGAGCTAGTCCTGGTCCTGATCTATATAATCCCCACACAACTGCTGCAAGCATCATGTCGGCTTTGTGTGGAAATATAAAGAGAATTACAAGCCCCTCTCTTTCCTCAACATGACATGCTGTTTTATAGAAAATTGCAATAATATTCTTTGGAATAAGTATCATTCAGAAGGGGTGCGTATGCAGTATTTACCTGTTTCTATTCTGTTGTTCTGACTTGCCTTATTTTATCTATTGTCTCCAAAAGAATATACCGTAACTGCAGCCGGGGGTGCGGAAGATTCACTCAGCAGGGATTTTAATTGCACAAAATAGGCATTTCAACAGTTCCGTGTTTATTTTCTGAACACGACCAGGGCTTGCGTCTCCATATACAGAATATCGCTGGATAAAACCTGATGCACGCTTACAGACGGATGGACAGAAAGATTAGGTAAACAGAACACTTCACAATACATGATAGACAATAATAGACCCAGACATCTACGTACAAAATGGGATGTGCAATCATTGAATTGGGATTTTAGCAGTCACCAGTTGTAAACTTAAAAGAATATTCCATGCAATACTGATACATTGAAGGGACTTGAGGGGTGGGGTATGACACAGGGATACTCACATGGGTGTTCTTGGATTCCAATCCACATCAGGCCCTGCACAAGGCACAACACAGTGTTGTCTGGAGTGCTCCTTTATGCTTATACCCTGTTAACCCACTCACTACACATCATGCGTCTAATTCCTGTATTGATGGTCTCTTATGTATTGCATTGCATGCTGTACATCACGTTTTAATGTTGGGAATGGGTTTTTAACAATGCAAAGTACTGGAATCCGCACATTTTTCTGAAGTTTAAGCCTTCACACGAAGTTTACGCTCGCTCATTCTGAACGTAAAAACTCGTTCAGAGTGAGCAGCGTAAAAAACAGATCCCATTGTCTTGAATGGGTGCCGGCATACACGCGTTACCCATTGAAATCAATGGGAGTCTTTTTTACCTATTGCTTTCAATGTGATACATGCGTATCTCCGTGCATCTCCGTGTGAAGGCTCCCTTATGTCTGCTTGTGACCTGACAGTTTCCAAGCACCACTTGAATGATGGCAGAGAACTCCTTTGAAACCAAGAGGTGGTGAAGGTGGTGAGCTGAGTAGCATTTCATTTTATTGCTGCATTGCTTAATGGGACTGACTTCTTGGGACAATTTTGTTTCCAATATGCTGCAATGAAATATAGACTTACAGAATGGGGTCCTCTGACTGGAAACCTCACAATCAGCCGAGGGCCCAATGCAGGAACAATCTATGATACCTTTGATCTCCAACTAGTCATTATGCTGAACCGCCCTCTATAGCTGCACCCAGTCTCCGCTTTGTGGGTTTCCGTCTTCTGCCCAAGAAACTAGACAGGAAACGGAAGCCCGGAAGTCAGTGTCTGCCTGTGAGCACCCGTGAGCGTCTTCTGGTCTCCATGGCTAAACCATTTTTTTTTTTTTTTTTTAACCGGACACAAAGTCCTGTCTGACTTTGTGTCCAGCTAAAAAAAAAAACGGTTTCGCTGTGGAGAGACAGAAGATGCTCATGGGTGCTCACGGGCGGTCACTTTCCAAAGAATGGGTTTGAAAACTGACTGCCGGTTTACGTCTCCTGTCCAGTTTCTCGGACAGAAGATGGAAACCTGCAAAGTGGAGACCGGCGCAGGTGTGAACCCGCCTTCACAATGCAATTGTCTGTAAGAAGACTGCTATCGGCTTTAAGGTGACAGTGAGTCCTCTTACCTACTTAGCAACTGTTTATAGTAGCCTGAATTATGTAAATGGTATGTAATGTATATAGTAACCTATTATGTAAATGGAGTTATTGCTATGAAACTCAGCACAGCATAAGAGATTTACGTGTGTACAGATTTGTACATACGTATGTGTATTAATCTATGGCCCATAACTCATTATGGTATTTCCATTGCATACCATATTAAAGTGGTATTGCTTCAGAACTATATGGCAGCACATATGTCTGCAATCTTATGGAATAGTACAGATTCTCTATGCTGCCATTATGCACCTTGCACATATCTTTGTTTTAGCCAATGTGAGTTTTTTTTGTTGTAGATTTTGTTGTGCTTCTTTGAGCCAAAGCCAAGAATGGCTACAAAAGGAATGTGAAATATATAAGGAGTTCTTATACTTCTATCTTCTACTCAATCCAATCCTGGCTTTGGCTCAAAAAACCTCAACAAAATCTGCAACAAGAAAGACTGCTTTTCAGGAATATGGGGCCTTATCCTAAAAGGACCTTTCTAGATTATATGTAGCAATATTATGGCAGTTAATACAGGTAATACAAGTATCCATATTTTGTAGTTTATCAAACTAAGTATGGACTGAATAGACTTCAAAGGTGACATCCCCTGGTATCAACCACATATAATATCAGTGACGATCACTTCTCATTCTTTGCAGCAGCTCATGAATTAAACACCAGGGGGCAACAATGATCACAGACGAAAGCTCCTCCCAGAAAGTAGCCCTACATTCTGATGCCTAGTATCATCTTTTGATTGTTATTTTTTTCCCAAAATATTTTATTAATTGAATTAGTTTTAGTAGTCTTCTACTCTCTTTTGCCATATAATAATGAATTCAGAGGCTGGAGAGACTGAATTCCTTAAAGGTAGTAAAACCTCACTTGATCCTATGGTTGGAGCTGTCTTGAGATGTCCCATACAGATCTGCGAGGATGTTATTATACTTTTCTCGCAATTATCTCCAGCACAGGAGCTAATTACTATTGTTGTCTCCGCCCACTATTTTCCTTCAGCCATCGACTTGTGACACATCAGAAAGAATAATTAAAGGGGTTTGTATAGATAATAAAAGCCACAAGATGGAGAACTGGGTTCTAAGGACTTATGAGCAAAAACATAGACTGGCGCCCTACGAGAACAGAACGCTACTCAAGGCTTTGTTTAAAGAAAGAAAGTCTTATTCCTTGTAATCATAGGTTTTCTTAACAGATGGACAAAATCTGCTAAAGACATTTACCATGAGTCTCTATGTATGAACTTCTCCTTGACCTGAAGATGCTAATCGTTTCCATAGGGTGTAAGCGGTTAACTCTTACCATATAATTTTCAGCCTTTAATCTGGAATATTCAGATGTCAGGCATCGGCTAAACCCTCCATTTATTCCTGTCTGTGCTAAAATTTGCATAACTGCAAACTGTGCTACCTGAAAGTGCCCAGGTCCTGATTTATGATCCTGTTTAGATCACCCTCTCCATAAATCTTCTTGTGTAGGACACCCCTGTTCTCGTATTTATTGACCAAAGACAATTTGTGCTGAATGGTTTGATATCTTGCCAGATACTCACCAGGGAATATCTTTTTAAATCATATTCAGGAGACTGGATGCAGGTAAAAGCTTTATGCTGTACATAGATGACTCTGCTGTGATATACATTTGGGGTTAATTTAGGACAATTTTATAAAATTTAAAAAAAGGCTAATTATTTTTAAAGGGACCTTATTCACAAATAATTTTGGGTGCCTGAAATTATATTAACTCTAAAACAATAATTAAATGATGACAAATGTGATCTAGGACAGATGAGTCTATAACTTGTAGTGCACTTTTCACCAGTGCAGATGGCAAAATGCTTCCATAATAGAGATGAGCGAGTAGTACTCGATCGAGTAGGTATTCGATCGAATACTACAGTATTCGAAATACTCGTACTCGATCGAGTACCACTCGCTATTCGAATGTAAAAGTTCGATGCAGAAACAGCATTGATTGGCCGAATGCTATACAGTCGGCCAATCAACGCTGGTTCTTCTCCTACCTTTAGAGGTCTTCTCCGTGCAGCGTCCCCGCGGCGTCTTCCGGCTCTTCATTCACTCTGCCAGGCATCGGGGCTGGGTAGAGCCAATTGCGCATGTCCGCTTGTAGTGCGGACATGCGCAGTCGGCTCTGCCCAGGCCCGATGCCTGGCAGAGTGAATTCAGAGCCGAAGATGTCGCGGGGACGCTGCAAGGAGAAGACTTTTCGGAGGATCCAGCCCGACCCTCACTCGTGGACTTGGTAAGTATAATTTGATCGAACGTTGCCTACCCCTGAAATGAGCATTTTCCCCCCATAGACTATAATAGGGTTCGATATTCGATTCGAGTAGTAAAATATTGAGGGGCTACTCGAAACGAATATCAAACCTCGGACAATTTACTGTTCGCTCATCTCTAGTCCATAACAATCAACGCAACAGCACCCCCTTTTCAAGTTACTGGAGAGGTGATGCATGTCATTGATGACATTTGACCCTCATCATATATCCCTCTTTACTTTGTAAAAAGTTGAGTACAGATGATATTATGAATACCAGGACCGACCATCAGGGTCCTGGGAAGTGCGGTTATCACCGCAGACTTTTTTAAATTTTTCTGTAGGGCGCAGCGAACATAGTCTCCTGATGAATTATCAACAATAAGGAAACGCGTTGAGACGACAAATATCAGACTAGCGGGCACAGATATGTAGTTTTATAGGTAGGAGATATCAGTATCCTGCTGTGATTTAGAATTAGGCACTATAATTCACTCTGGTTTGGGGTGGAGCAAGGGAATCGGTAGGTGAGCTAAATCTGGTCTTAACTAGTACATAGGAATTAGCACATAATTAACTTGGGCTATCAGTGTGACACCAACCTAGGAGTTTTTTAAGGGTTAATTTGGACGGCTCAGGATAACAGGAGTTGTCTTTTTTGAGGTGTTGCAATTGGATTGGGAGTGGATATATACTATGACCCGAACCACCTGCTAGCCTGCATATGATATACTGCTCATGCAAACATATCACAGAGTGAATGGTGACCTTGAATAGGGTTTATGGTGTTAGAACCCGGAGAAAATATTTATACCAGGGGGCCAAAAGTGGATATTAACATTTTAATCAGATATATTAAAGGTTAAGTTTTATACATTTTTTCTTTTGGGGGTACACATTTGGATTGTATATATAGTTAGTATTCCCTGATCCAAGGATAATATAACAGATTATATTATGTCTGAAATTTTTCAAGTACTGCGAAAAAGGAATGGACCCAATGAAGTCTGAATAATATATGAATATTAGGTATGGATACTTTCTCTGGAGAGGTCATCAGGAAATGATCACGTAATTCTACGCTCTATACAGGGTTACTCAACTTTATTTTATGGAAAGTAAAACAGACCAAGCAAATGCAGACGCCTAGTGTAAATATCCCTCCTTATTATACAAAAAGGTCAGTGTGGAATGTAAAATGTGACAGGTCAGAACCTGATCCTGAGCAGAGAACCCGATGCAGCGCTGAAACACTAACTAGAAAAGGACATTGCTATTCATCAGCTAAGCCTGTGTTGATGTAACAATGCCACAGCCAGGGGGACGCAGAATACTCCGCTTGTAGGAATTAGCTCTTGCCTTCTGGGTTTTGTCCAGAGAAATAAGTTGACTGTATTTCCACCCTGGAGATTATTTTTGCACAATACTGTTCTAGAATATTTAGAGATACATGAAATGCCCCCCCACAAGGTAGGCACAAACTTATTCATCTGAACAGTATTTGGGTGTTGCAGCCATTCTGCCCTTTCTGGCTCTGGACTGAATGTCCTGACAAGGCGTTTCTATTAGAGATGAGCGAACAGTGTTCTATCGAACACATGTTCGATCGGATATCAGGGTGTTCGCCATGTTCGAATCGAATCGAACACCGCGTGGTAAAGTGCGCCAAAATTCGATTCCCCTCCCACCTTCCCTGGCGCCTTTTTTGCACCAATAACAGCGCAGGGGAGGTGGGACAGGAACTACGACACCGGGGGCATTGAAAAAAATTGGAAAAAGTCATTGGCTGCCGAAATCAGGTGACCTCCATTTTAGACGAATAGTGGATTTCAAATCCGGGTCATATGAGAATGTGAACTTTGTGACTATGAGACAGGGATAGCTGTACAGGCAGGGATAGCTAGGGATAACCTTTATTTAGGGGGGAATGTTATTAAAAATAACTTTTTGGGGCTCTATCGGGTGTGTAATTGTGATTTTTGTGAGATAAACTTTTTCCCATAGGGATGCATTGGCCAGCGCTGATTGGCCGAATTCCGTACTCTGGCCAATCAGTGCTGGCCAATGCATTCTATTAGCTTGATGAAGCAGAGTGTGCACAAGGGTTCAAGCGCACCCTCGGCTCTGATGTAGCAGAGCCGAGGCTGCACAAGGGTTCAAGCGCACCCTCGGCTCTGCTACATCAGAGCCGAGGGTGCGCTTGAACCCTTGTGCACACTCTGCTTCATCAAGCTAATAGAATGCATTGGCCAGCGCTGATTGCCCAATGCATTCTATTAGCCCGATGAAGTAGAGCTGAATGTGTGTGCTAAGCACACACATTCAGCACTGCTTCATCACGCCAATACAATGCATTAGCCAGTGCTGATTGGCCAGAGTACGGAATTCGGCCAATCAGCGCTGGCTCTGCTGGAGGAGGCGGAGTCTAAGGTCGGACCTGAATGGAGACTGGTGTGGAGCGATCTTAGACTCCGCCTCCTCCAGCAGAGCCAGCGCTGATTGGCCGAATTCCGTACTCTGGCCAATCAGCACTGGCTAATGCATTGTATTGGCGTGATGAAGCAGTGCTGAATGTGTGTGCTTAGCACACACATTCAGCTCTACTTCATCGGGCTAATAGAATGCATTGGCCAGCGCTGATTGGCCGAATTCCGTACTCTGGCCAATCAGCACTGGCTAATGCATTGTATTGGCGTGATGAAGCAGTGCTGAATGAGTGTGCTTAGCACACACATTCAGCTCTACTTCATCGGGCTAATAGAATGCATTGGCCAATCAGCGCTGGCCAATGCATTCTATTAGCGTGAACTGAGTTTGCACAGGGGTTCTAGTGCACCCTCGGCTCTGCTACATCAGATTGCTACATCTGATGTAGCAGTGCCGAGTGTGCATCAGATGTGTAGTTGAGCAAAACTGACTCAGCACTGCTAAGTCTCTGCATTCGCATAGGAATGCATTGGCCAGCCTTCGGCCAATCAGCGCTGGCTCTGCCGGAGGAGGCGGAGTCTAAGGTCGGACCTGAATGGAGACTGGTGTGGAGCGATCTTAGACTCCGCCTCCTCCAGCAGAGCCAGCGCTGATTGGTCGAGTTCCGTACTCTGGCCAATCAGCACTGGCCAATGCATTTCTATGGGGAAAAGTTAGCTTGCGAAAATCGCAAACTGACAGGGATTTCCATTAAATAAAGTGACTTTTATGCCCCCAGACATGCTTCCCCTGCTGTCCCAGTGTCATTCCAGGGTGTTGGTATCATTTCCTGGGGTGTCATAGTGGACTTGGTGACCCTCCAGACACGAATTTGGGTTTCTCCCTTAACGAGTTTATGTTCCCCATAGACTATAATGGGGTTCGAAACCCATTCGAACACACGAACAGTGAGCGGCTGTTCGAATCGAATTTCGAACCTCGAACATTTTAGTGTTCGCTCATCTCTAGTTTCTATATGTGCTGCTAGTACTTGCACTGTGAGTAACATCTATGTAGCCTAAACATATTATTTGTCCATTATTAATACGTACAGAGGACTAGTTTTCACCTTGTGGGTGTCATTAGTGACCGATACCTTGCGCTAGGTTCACACCTGCGTTCTGGTCTCCGTTCTGTGCTTTCCGTCTTCTGCATGCAAGAAGATGGAAAGCACAGACCGGGTCTGGCCATGAGCGGCGGTGAGTGTTTTATGCTCTCCACCGCGAAACCAGTTTTTTAAATCCGGACACAGAGTACTGCATGTCCGACTCTGTGTCCGGATTAAAAAACCCGGTTTCGCGGCGGAGAGCATAAAACGCTCACCACCGCTCACAGCCCGACAGCTTTCTCACCCATTCAAATGAATGGGTGAGAAAGACTCCTGCAGGTTTCCGTCTCCTGCTCTGTTTTATGCAGGAAATGGAAAACCTGCATAACGGAGAGCAGAACGCAGATGTGAACGAGCCCTTAGTAAAACTGCAACCGCTGCCCCTCAATAAACTTGTAACATGGCAGCTGTAGAAGCAGCAGATGTTTATTTTTCTCCACAACACCACCACAGGTGAATTGGAGCTTTACACAGTACTCAGTAAAAACAATAGGCAATTGATGTAATGTTTACATGTGTCAAATTCTCTACAGTGAAAGATACTCTTCATAGTCACTGACTAGCTAATAAATGAGGATCCTAAATGGGGATATCTCAAGTCAGAATTCCCTAATAGGGTTTTTGAGAATGGATTTACTAAACTAGACAACTTCGTTGCAGTTTTGGTAATCACAGCATGCCAATTATACCTATGAAAATGCTGGCGGTATCCCTATAGGTATAATCGAAGCAGAAAGTCCGCTATGTGGGGCTTTAGCCTTTCATGTCCTTTGAAAGGATATACAGTCCTATGAAAAAGTTTGGGCACCCCTATTAATCTTAATCATTTTTAGTTCTAAATATTTTGGTGTTTGCAACAGCCATTTCAGTTTGATATATCTAATAACTGATGGACACAGTAATATTTCAGGATTGAAATGAGGTTTATTGTACTAACAGAAAATGCGCAATATGCATAAAACCAAAATTTGAACGGTGCAAAAATATGGGCACCTCAACAGAAAAGTGACATTAATATTTAGTACATCCTCCTTTTGCAAAGATAACAGCCTCTAGTCGCTTCCTGTAGCTTTTAATCAGTTCCTGGATCCTGGATGAAAGTATTTTGGACCATTTCTTTCTACAAAACAATTCAAGTTCAGTTAAGTTTGATGGTCACCGAGCATGGGCAGCCCGCTCTCAAATGATCTGAAAACAAAGATTGTTCAACATAGTTGTTCAGGGGAAGGATACAAAACGTTGTCTCAGAGATTTAACCTGTCAGTTTCCACTGTGAGGAACATAGTAAGGAAATGGAAGACCACAGGGACAGTTCTTGTTAAGCCCAGAAGTGGCAGGCCAAGAAAAATATCAGAAAGGCAGAGAAGAAGAATGGTGAGAACAGTCAAGGACAATCCACAGACCACCTCCAAAGAGCTGCAGCATCATCTTGCTGCAGATGGTGTCACTGTGCATCGGTAACAATACAGCGCACTTTGCACAAATAGAAACTGTATGGGAGAGTGATGAGAAAGAAGCCGTTTCTGCACGTACGCCACAAATAGAGTTGCCTGAGGTATGCAAAAGCACATTTGGACAAGCCAGCTTCATTTTGGAAGAAGGTCCTGTGGACTGTTGAAACAAAGATTGAGTTGTTTGGTCATACAAAAAGGCGTTATGCATGGCGTCCAAAAAGAAACAGCATTCCAAGAAAAACACTTGCTACCCACTGTAAAATTTGGTGAAGGTTCCATCATGCTTTGGGGCTGTGTGGCCAATGCCGGCATCGGGAATCTTGTTAAAGTTGAGAGTCGCATGGATTCCACTCAGTATCAGCAGATTCTTGAGAATAATGTTCAAGAATCAGTGACGAAGTTGAAGTTACGCCGGGGATGGATATTTCAGCAAGACAATGATCCAAAACACCGCTCCAAATCCTCAGGCATTCATGCAGAGGAACAATTACAATGTTCTGGAATGGCCATCCCAGTCCCCAGACCTGAATATCATTGAACATCTGTGGGATGATTTGAAGCGGGCTGTCCATGCTCGGCGACCATCTAACTTAACTGAACTTGAATTGTTTGTCCAAAATACCTTTATCCAGGATCCAGGAACTAAAAAAGCTTAAAGATTAAAAGCCACAGGAAGCGACTAGAGGCTGTTATCTTTGCAAAAGGAGGATCTACTAAATATTAATGTCACTTTTCTGTTGAGGTGCCCATACTTTTGCACCGGTCAAATTTTGGTTTAATGCATATTGCACATTTTCTGTTAGTACAATAAACCTCATTTCAATCCTGAAATATTACTGTGTCCATCAGTTATTAGATATATCAAACTGAAATGGCTGTTGCAAATACCAAAATATTTAGAACTAAAAATGATTAAGATTAATAGGGGTGCCCAAACTTTTTCATAGGACTGTATTATATACCACTAGAAAGCAGACAGTACTCTTCAGTACAAGGATATGGATTGGGAGTACTGTCTGTCAGGGGGGGCTTTCCCTGTTAGAGATTTTGCACTAGGGCACAGAAGCTTATTAGAAGTTATGCCACTGGGCAACCAAAAAGAATAAGCATGCTATCTTGTCAATTCCATTTTCTTTTTATCTTTATAGTTAGTAACAATAATAAGCAATTTGTCATTGTCCAAGGCCCACGGTCTTCAGACCCCTTTCACCCCTTACAAACTTCTTTTCAATCTCTGCTCCTTATATTTTTCACCAGATTAATAAACCCCATTACCTGCGCTGTAGTATTGACTGTTGACTACATTAGAGATGAGCGAGTAGTATTCGATCGAGTAGGTATTCGATCGAATACTATGGTATTTGAAATACTCGTACTCGATCGAGTACCACTCACTATTCGAATGGAAAAGTTCGATGCAGAACCAACATTGATTGGCCGAATGCTATACAGTCGACCAATCAACGTTGGTTCTTCTCCTACCTTTAGAAGTCTTCTCCGTGCAGCTTCCCCGCGGCGTCTTCCAGCTCTGAATTCACTCTGCCAGGCATCGGGCCTGGGCAGAGCCGACTGCGCATGCCCGCTTGTAGTGCGGACATGCGCAGTCGGCTCTGCCCAGAGCCGGAAGATGCCGTGGGGACGCTGCACAGAGAAGTCTTCTTGGAGGATCCAGCCCGACCCTCACTCGTGGACTTGGTAAGTATAATTTGATGGAAGATTGCCTACCCCTGAAACGAGCATTTTCCCCCCCATAGACTATAATAGGGTTCGATATTCCATTCGAGTAGTCGAAAATTGAGGGGTTACTCGAAACGAATATCGAATATCGAACATTTTACTGTTCGCTCATCTCTAGACTACATATACATTATGGTCTTTTTTAAGATATTGATTACTATTATAAATATCATATCCCAACCTAAAATATATTTTATTATACAAGGCTAAGAATATTTTTACAATTTTTGTATGTTGCATTGCAAGGATTTCCACAGAAAAGAAGTGCTTTCTTTTTTTTTTTAAACTGACCCTTAAAAGTCATAATCTCCTGACAGGATGGAAAAGATTTAGGAAATGTTCACAGTGCTGCCATTGAAGTCCATTGCTCTGATCCTATGATTGACTAAAAATGACTGATGCAGACAGAGCACCCTCAATGTTAATAACAAGGCGATAGCTTTCTTCAGGCAGAACAAAAAGTCTTGCAGGTGCAGCTTGTTCCAATTGCATCAGTCATTCTGTCAGTGTTCTAGTCCATTGCCCTCATAATATGACAGATCAGAGCAACAGACTTCAATAACTGCATTGTAAATGTACCCGTCTTGAAATGTTCCTTAGTTACAGGACTATCCTTGAGGGAGTGTGACCCGTGTGGTCACTGGCCTAGATACGTGAACACAATTTGTGTTCATTGTTGTAGCAGGTGTTTTGGTGCCATGTGCTAAGTCTGAGTTTCCCGTGTTAGTAACTCTTTGGTTGGAAATTTCAATCTACAAGCCAGGAGACAAGTAGTTAAAAAGTCCCAGGAAGTTTATCCAAAATAGAAGGTCACTCTTTAGCAAGTCAGGTGGACTGATCGTAGCAGACATTGTGACAATGAATCATGTGAAAGCTTCCTGATCTAAAACTCTATATTTCTAACAAAGGGAAGTTATGATAGTCCAATCAGGGCCCTATAAAAAAATGGTGCCGAATTTACCGCCTGTAAAAATAAAAGTCCCATTGATTTCAATGGGTGCCGCTTGCTTTTTTCTATGCGTGGAACTTACCGAGCGGTAAATTACGCGCATAGAAAAAAGTGAGTGGAACCCATTGAAAGCAATGGGACGTGCTTTTTTGCGCGCAGTAAATTTGGCTCCATAAACAGCACCATTTTGTCCCATGTGAAAGGGTCCTCATACAGTGTTGGCCAAAAGTATTGTCACTCCTGCAATTCTGTCAGATAATACTCAGTTTCTTCCAGAAAATGATTGCAAGCACAAACTCTTTGGTATTAATATCTTCATTTATTTTGCTTGCAATGAAAAAACAGAAAAGAAATGAAAAAAATAGTCAAATCATTGATCATTTTACACAAAACTCCAAAAATGGGCCGGACAAAAGTATTGGCCCCCTCAGCCTAATACTTGGTAGCACAACCTTTAGACAAAATAACTGCGAACAACCGATTCCGGTAACCATCAATGAGTTTCTTACAATGCTCTGCTGGAATTTTAGACCATTCTTCTTTGGCAAACTGCTCCAGGTCCCTGAGATGTGAAGGGTGCCTTCTCCAAACTGCCATTTTGAGATCTCTCCCCCACAGGTGTTCTATGGGATTGAGGTCTGGACTCATTGATGGCCACTTTAGAAGTCTCCAGTGCTTTCTCTCAAACCATTTTCTAGTGCTTTTTGAAGTGTTTTGGGTCATTGTACTGCTGGAAGACCCATGATCTCTGAGGGAGACCCAGCTTTCTCACACTGGGCCCTACATTATTCTGCAAAATTTGTTGGTAGTCTTCAGACTTCATAATGCCATACACACGGTCAATCAGTCCAGTGCCAGAGGCAGCAAAGCAACCCCAAAACATCAGGGAACTTCCGCCATGTCTGACTGTAAGGACCATGTTCTTTTCTTTGAAGGCCTCTTTTTTTTTCCCTGTAAACTCTATGTTGATGCCTTTTCTCAAAAAACTTTTCTCTCATCTTACCAGAGAACATTCTTCCAAAACGTTTTTGGCTTCCTCAGGTAAGTTTTGGCAAACTCCAGCCTGGCTTTTTTATGCCTCTGGGTAAGAAGTGGGGTCTTCCTGGGTATCCTACCATACAGTCCCTTTTCATTCAGACGCCGACGGATAGTACGGGTTGACACTGTTGAACCCTCGGACTGCAGGGCAGCTTGAACTTGTTTGGATGTTAGTCGAGATTCTCTATCCACCATCCGCACAATATTGCGTTGAAATCTCTTGTCAATTTTTCTTTTCCGTCCACATCTAGGAAGGTTAGCCACAGTCCCTTGGGCTTTAAACTTCTTGATAAAACTGCGCACAGTAGACACAGGAACATTCAGGTCTTTGGAGATGGACTTGTAGCCTTGAGATTGCTCATGCTTCCTCACAATTTTGCTTCTCAAGTCCTCACACAGTTCTTTGGTCTTCTTTCTTTTCTCCATGCTCAATGTGGTACACACAAGGACACAGGACAGAGGTGGAGTCAACTTTAATCCATTTCTTCTGGCTGCAAGTGTGATTTAGTTATTGCCACCACCTGTTAGGTGCCTCAAGTAAGTAACAGGTTCTGTTAGTTACACAAATTAGAGAAGCATCACATGATTTTTCAAACAGAGCCAATACTTTTGTCAACCCCCTTTTTTATGTTTGCTGGGGAATTATATCCAATTTGGCTTTTTGACAATTCTTTTTGTGGTTTTCCATTGAAGACAAATTAAATGAAGATAATAATACCAAAGAGTTTGTGATTGCAATCATTTTCTGGAAGAAAATGAGTATTATCTGACAGAATTGCAGGGGTGCCAATACTTTTGGCCAACACTGTAGGAGGGAGGGTTAAGGACGTAGGTTGGAGTGAGGGGTACATAAAAAGTCATAAGGCACAGGACCTCTTTGTGGACACAGTTTACAGTGTGAACTGTCTGTTTTTTATGCTGAGCTCCAACAGCCATGCTTAGACAGGTCTGTTCTTTATTAGTCTTTATTTTACATTGTTTATAAGTACAAGCCTTTTTTTAAGACATCTTTTATTGTAACACATTGTAACAGGCTAGAATTTCTACTGTATGTTATAGGTTTATCTGTGTTTAGGAAAACTAAGTGGAAGCCCCATTACAATCAAGTAGAACTACAGTTCAGATATACAGATATAATATCATCTCATCCTAATGACAGGAGCAATACGCTTTATTTTTTTGCCATGTACTGCAGGTGAAACAATTGAATAATACAAATAAAAACATCACATGAGTCTACCTCAGTATGGCATTGCACATTTCCATATGTCCTTCTTAGTGATCATCTGACCTTAGTGATGAAGATGTTCCTCATCATCACCTGAGTTGGAATGGACATAATCTTCACCAACAGATCAGAGATGGACAATCCTGTCTATTGGTGCCCTTGAAGATTAACCAACAGATTGAGAAGAAGACATTGAGGATCAAAGGATACAATTAGTCTTCAAGGTTGATGCAACCACATGATAAAAACCAATAAAGATGATGTATTTTGCTTTTGCTGTGTATATTGAAGAGTCACTTGAGGATTAGACACCTTTAACTGAAGAAAAAGAAAACCAGATGTAGTTCACATTGATGCTCTCCTGAATTCGTGATATATGAGGAAATGATGATGCCAGATTGCTGGGAGTTTAGAGTGGGTAACATCATGAAAGAATGTGTAATGTGAAGAGTATCAACGCTAGAGCCAACATATCTCTAAGAAGCACACAATTCTACCAGTAATATTTAGCAAATGAGCATAATAATAAATCGCGGAGTGGGATTCCTTGGGCCCACTAAATAAAAAGATTAAATTAATAGACTACCCTTCAGCCATACAGAGCATGGCATCCTATAAGACGTAGGACATTTTATCAATAAGGTCTACTAGCTTATTTGGTTATCATCACATTTCGACCATAGGGGCAAGTAACTGGTTTCAAGGTCACCTTAAAATGGTATTCTTACTGCTGAACTCTTACACCCTATAATTATTTCAGAATCTGAGCCAATATTTGGACCCTTTGTTCTTTTGGTAGGCTAGTATGGCCCTGATACTAACTATGGGGTTCCATAAGGGTAATGGAATGTCCTGCGTTACATAACCAAATACCCAAACACAAGATACCATGTCAACACACTACAACTTATAACAGATAACAGAAAATCCCTAAAATTTAAAGTATGGGTTTATAGACAAAAACAAGTTTAGGTTTTTGGTTTTCTTTAAATATCTATTGTAGTGGGAAACCACAGCAACTTTACTTCTACCATTATATCAATCTAGTCATATGAGGTATCTATACCTATATGATTGTGGTAAACCTACTTGCCTAAACAGACTCAGAAGACCCCACCAAGTATTCAGCGGTTACCTTGATCATAATGCCCATATGTGTTCAATGCCCCTACATCTACTTCACGGGGAAAATGAAGTATTGTAGTTCTCACCAGAATCAATGGGCTGTCCCTTTGATGCAGAGATGTTTTAGGTTCTCCATAATAACATTGTCCATGTTCATACTCTCTCTGCCCAAAATGATAGGCGAGGGTCCTGAATGGACCATAATACAGGTTTTCTAACCCAAGACAAAACAAAAACATGAATAAATCGGAGGCTCATAAGCTTGCATTGCACATATTTTTTCAACTGCTAATGTCAATACCAAGATCTTACATGTTCTAATTTAGGTGGAACTGTGATTTAAATATAAGGTCGTCCTCTATAATACACAAAGTCATTCAAGAAAACTTACAAGAGAAGAACCCCCTCTCCTGTTCCATGAGACACCATAATAACAGACAAGATTAGAACATGGAATTGTGGGAGAACTACTTTGAAGACGACTTTACAATGCAAAACACTATTTTCCCAATGTTATGTTTGCTGGCATGGGTTCTGCAAATAAAGCCGTCACATTCTTTGAATTCCCCAAGAATGTGCAACATTTCATTATCCCTAGTCTACGATTAAGCCTTATATTCCCCTTTTACAGTCTATTTACGTACTTGCGCACTTACAGATATA
The DNA here is from genome assembly GCF_031893055.1 of Leptodactylus fuscus. Classification (NCBI taxonomy): domain Eukaryota; kingdom Metazoa; phylum Chordata; class Amphibia; order Anura; family Leptodactylidae; genus Leptodactylus; species Leptodactylus fuscus. The sequence goes on from NC_134271.1 coordinate 96,514,743, forward strand.
ATTCAAGCAAACACGTTTTTGGCTTTGCTCACCAGCTGATTATGTGTCCCGAATAATAGGTGACTGTAGATTTAAAAATAGTATGTTACCTCTCTTCCTCTCCCAAAATTAATTGAAAGCTTGTTTTAAAACACTGTAATTAACGGAAAGAAAACCTTACCAACAGTACATAAAGACCTGAGCACTATTCTCTCGCTTCACAGACAGCACGTTTTGTAATTAACAAGGTAAATTCTGTTTGTTTCTAGGTTGAATCCATCGCGTTTTACTAGCAGTTATTTTGTATCAGTTTTATATTCCATTGTATCCCTATATATTTTACACTAGTTACATTTTACTGTAACACGTCCCATACAAGAATACCAACAGCTTAAAACAAAACACTAAATATATATCATAGAATAATTCCATTTTGGTACTAGAAGTGGTTGGCAAGGATATATGGTTTGTGTAAGGAGGCCAGCGAAGGTGTAAAAAAAAAAAAAAACATACTCACCTGTCCCATGGTCCAGACCTGCTGTTCGTGAGGTCTTGTTCTGGCAAAAGTCCTTGCTACATGTGACTGCTGAGGACAATCAGTGACTTCAGCCAGGGGTGAACCTTCCCCTTTCGCCGCCCGAGGCGAACTGCAGAAAGCCGCCCCCCCCCCTGCCGGGAGGAGGGGGCGTGGCCGAGCAGAGTGGACGTGGCCGAGCGGAGGGGGCGGGCAGAGATTCAGGCCTGGAGACTGCCTGCTCTCTGCCTGAGCGTGAGGGGAGGCTGCTGGAAATTTCAGTGGACTGTGGAAAGGAATCGGAATCAGGTGACTTGTGTAAGTGACATCCCAGTTCCTTTCCTTAAGCCGCTGAGGCTGCTGATTGGCCTTAGTGGTCATGAGGCAAGGACTTCCGCCCAAAGAAGCATCGGGCACCGATGGACCAGACAGAGGTGGGGGACGCCAGAGAATCAGGGAAAGGTGAGCGTGGGTTTTTTTAACACCTTCCCTGACTTCCTTGTGCAAAACTGTATATCCTGGACAACCCCTTTAAAAAAAAGTACATAATGCAATGCAATGTTAAAAGGCATCTATCAGCTCCTTTTTACCCTCCAAACCACTATCAGTACCTCATAATGGCTGTCTTGTGTTGTTCCCAGTGCATTTATAACTCTAGTCTACTGTTACCATCCACACAAAAATACCTTTTATTTTGTTTGCAGATGTATTTCAGGTCAAGGAATGGAAGGCAATTGAGTGAAGTCAAGTCCTTCATACCCCATTCCAGTTCCTCCAATGTGATTGACTTCCGTCATCCCTGCTAAGTTCGCCACAATTGCCAGGGTAAAGAATGTTACTGACAGTGTAGAGATTGGGTTAGGGTATGAAGATCTTGACTTCTTCCATTAGCTCTTCACTCCCTTGAAGGACCAAATTTACACATTATGGACAGTAGTAATAGACTGGCTTTACAAAAACAATGCATGAGAGATACCTGTGGTGATCTGGGGGTAAACAGGAGTCTTGACAACAATTAAGAATAACAATTTGTGAAGTAACCTGGTAGTGAGTGTTCATATACCTTGTAGTGCCACCATAGGAGAAAATAAGTATTTCACGTACATATCACAATGGTTAGTCTGTGTAGTACATGACAAGAAAGGTCCTACAGAGCTAGAAATGCTCCCTCTACTCTGACCGAGAGACAATGGTCCTGGGCAGGAACCTTCCATCTACTCAAGAAGTATTTCCAATAATGGCACTTATGCCCTATCCACAGAATAGAGAATGTGTCTGATCAATTGGGGTCTGACCACTGAGATCCCCATCAATCATGAGAATGGGAATTCCTGAGTATCCCTGATTCCTATGCACACATAGCCATTATTGCATTCACTTGTTTAGAATTGACAAATGTGCGATCTATAATAGTACCATAGAAGCAGATAAAGTAGAAGCCATCTACATCCCACGCACAAGAAACACTCAAGGCCACCATTCTTATGTTCGCTGGATTCCCCATTCTTACACTAGGTTAACACTAGCGTTCGCAACAGTGGTTACACACAGAACCTTTGTTAGGGAGTGTTCTCTAATGGAGTATATGACAAAAGGTTTTATTACAACCTCTTCAAGGAGAACTTTGGTGGCTCCAAATATATGGCGAGGCAATGATAATAGTAGGTTGATGAAAACATCTTCCACCTCAGTTGTTACACCGCCTCCAGATGAATTCTAATGATCATATTTTCCCTGTAAAACCTTATAAGATCTTACTAAATGTATCTGAACTGTATGCATTTACAAAATGTGCAAACGTATTGCACCGAGGGGCATCGATATTGAGCTACCATACCGAGTGTTTGCATTTGGCTGCAGGTATCATTAAAATTCAGGACTTCAAGTGAAGGAAGCCAAAAAGCTTTTATCCTTGATGCACATGAAGGAGGAATTAGTTTGTCTAAATACACTCACTACCAGCTCATAACATGCGGACAGACCACGACGGGATCAGCGTCTGACTGGTAAAGAGTGGCATGTCTGACTAAATGTCCGTAGAAAATATTAAAGTCAAAACCATTTCATGAAACCGATTTAAATACTGACAAACTTCTGCTTGGTATCTGTAAGTGAGCAGCCACACGGCATCAATCAGAGCCTCTGCCGGCAGTGAGCTGTATAATCCCCCCATCAAAGAGACGGAATGTGATGCTCTACCAGAACCGCGCAGAATTCAGGAAAGTTTGCAAATGAACTTTAACATATTCAGATTTCCGAATCATGCTGAACTTTGTTGGGGGGGGGGGGGAGAGATTTTCATCTGCGATACCCAGTAAACCGCAGATGCGAAACATTCTCTTAATAGTGAGCCTTTAATGGAGACGACCTTGCGTTCTATAGCTCACATATAAGGCTGGTAGACCCTCAGAAAGGAATTTACCATGAAAAAGCAAAGTTTTTCAAAGGCTTTGGTAAATAAACATCATTAAAATACCATAAAAGCAACTAAAGAATGAACTGGTTTACATAGTTTTATATCTTTTACTGGGGGACGTTTCAAGTTTGTCCATTTTAGATATTTGATTTAGTCATATATGGAAGCCTAGGGGGACAGACAGGATTAGAAGAAGAAGGAGACATCACAGAATATAGGGATAGTGTTCAAAAAGTTGTATTTGTAATGATGTATATTGGGGTTTGAAATCACCCCTTCTTCAGATCAAAAGGCAGTATGACAAACATAGCAATACAAGGTACCAGGCCTGCCCATTGGGTGTGTGTCCCTGTCTGAGCTATGAAACACAAAATGGCAGAAATGTGTTCACTTGTAATGTATAGTATTATTACCATTGGCTACAAAGCAGATCACTTACTATGTCATCTCTATGCCCTAAGCGTCCAAACAGAACCTCAATGGTTTGTAAATGTTAGGCAAAGCTAGGGGCCACACGGTGGCTCAGTGATTAGCACTGTAGCCTTCCAGTGCTGGAGTCCTGGTGTTCAAATCCTGCCAAGGGCAAAAAAACATCTGCAAGGAGTTTGTATGTTCTTCCCGTGTTTGAATGGATCTCCATCCCATATTCCAAAAAAGACATACTGATAGGGGAAAAAAATGTACATTGTGGGCTCTGTGTGGGGCTCACAATCTACATAAAAAAAAAAAAATTAGGCAAAGCTTTGGATTCAAGGTCTTAGCTATACAAGGTGCGGAGTAGAGCTTGGTGTCTGATGGATCCAAAAGATCCCTCTGTCTCTCACAGATTTAATATTGGTTTATTGGGATGCCTCTGCCTGGATGATTCAACGTTTTGTAATAATGTAGTAATACTATGGTAAAGCAGGGGCTACTGGCTCTTCACTAGCCACAAGAAAGGTATCAGTGGTTATGTGACCAAGAAAATGAAACTTTAAGAATATGTATGTTTTTTTTTTGTAGAGCTATCTGTCCATGCCATAGATATCTCGCATGGATAAAAGGGGTTGTCTGGGACCCCAAGTGTTTTTAATACTGGAGAACCATCCACAAGATAAGTCATTAGTATCTGTTTAGAGCAGTGGTTCCTAACAGATCCCATTCATTTCAATGGGTCAGCTTACGGGCGTATAACGCGTGTAATTTTGCGCCCGCAAAATTACATGCATTATACGAAGAAAAAAAGTCATTGAACTCAATGGCGCCTGTAAGCCGACACATTGAAATGAATGGGATCTGTTTTGAGCGCTCACATTCTGACACGTGTATATGTGCCAGAATGCGCGCGCGTTAACTCCATGTGAACTAGCCCAAACAAGGTTAAGAACCACTGGTTTAGAGGGTATAAAACACCCAGACCCTGCACTGATCAGATAATCAGTGTGGGGTCCGATTAGACACTGATGAAACACATGAGGTCTTGGATTGTTCCTTTAAGAATAAAATGATAATGTTAACTATTGCAATGCCAATGTCTACTAAGGAGACAGAAATTTTAACAGAGGTGTAACTTGAAGCTCTTGGACCCCAATGCAAATTTTTAATGGGCCCCTACCAACCTTTCGCCTTTTAAACAAGCGGTATCTTTTATGTGACAGAGGGACCTTTGTGCCTCCTTATGGCCCAAGGCCTGTTAGCATCTGCTACCTTTGAACCTCAAAGCTATGTCTGAGCATTTTAAATTGACTTAAAATGACTTCTAGACAGTTTGGTATCTTTAACATTTACAAAATATGAACTATAGAAGAATATAATATTGACAAAAAATTGGAATGTTGTAGCATTGGAGAAAAATTGCGTTTACCCAACTTTTTTGTGGACTTTGTTTTTACAGAAGTCACTGTGCATACAAAATTACATTTCATCTGTATTATATGAGTCAGAAGGAATCCAGTGATACCAGATTTACATATATCATGTAGCTAATCTCATCTACACATTGCAGAAAAATATCCACAGCGGTCATGTTGCTATTTCAAAAGCCATCACATTTTTAAATCGCAGCATGTCAATTATACCTACGGATCTCTGTGTTTAAGAAGGAAGTCTACAAAGGAAAACTCTGCAGACTTTTGAGAAAAGTGCTGCAGGAAAAACCACAATGTATTTCCGCCGCAGTTTTTCCCGCAGCACTTTTTCACTACAGTACACTACATGGGCCCTTAAAAAGTTAAAGTAGCACTTTTTAAAAAAAGAGGCACAGTTCCCTCTTTCTTGCCTACATTTTTTTTTTCTTATGTAGATTGTGAGCCCCCATATAGGGATCACAAGGTACTTTTTTTTCCCTACCAGTATGTCTTTGTAGAATGAGAGGAAATCCATGCAAACACGGGGAGAACATACAAACTTCTTGCAGATGTTGTTCTAGTCATGGACCTTTAGCAGGCAGAAGACAGAAACCTAATACGAAGTGCCGAATGCTGGTGTGAAACCAGCATTAGACAGTGGATCCGACCTACGATTATATAACATCAAATGTTAGTCTCTCGTTCTGAACATTTTATATTTGTGAAGTTATTTACTTCATTTGCATTAATTTACTGGATAGTCATTTATATCTTATTGACTTTGTTTATAATCGATATTCTTGCACAGATAGATAGATAGATAGATAGATAGATAGATAGATACTTAGTAATGTTCTCATTCCATTTTAAGGTTTGTATTGCAAGAAAATCTTAATAAAAACCATTGAAACAAGAAGTACCTTTATCTTCCAAAAAACACAAGGAGAAAATTAGGGAACATGTTAAGGCTGAGGCCTCACGTTGCTGAAAAGCAGCTTTTTTTGTTGCAGATTTTGTTGCAGTTTTTTGAGCCAAAGTCATGAGGGGATAAAGCAGAAGGGAGAAGTAAAAGAACTTCCTATATATTTCTCATTCCTTTTGTAGCCATTGTTGGCTTTGGCTCAAAAAATCGCTACAAAATCTGTAACATAAAAAGCTGCATTTCTGCAATGTGGGTCCTTAGCCTAAAGAGATATAAGTACAATAACTGTAATAGTCTATACAAGTGACATCAACACCTGATAGGTCTGGCAAAGGCCTGTGCTCTAACATGCAAAGGCTGCCATTACTGAAGAATGAAAGATATCCTTATAGGATAACCATAAACTGGGTTCAAATTTGCAACGATTTAAATAGCAAAAGAAAACCTTTTTCTGCTCTAGCGCATAACAAAATAAGCCCCACACATCTTGACCTAGAAATTTAATGATTACAAGTTATAAAGCTAGAATTACTGTTTTTGCTCATTCTGTTCTACAACAATAGAATCAGATGTGATAAAAACTAGTATGTACTCCAAAATGGTTCCAATAACTATAGTGCAGGTCATCCAGCAAATAAGGAACCCTCAAACAGCATGATAAATGGAAAATGTGTCAATGTGGCAACATGTTATGAAAACTGTTTTTATTGTGCAAATGAACTAGGTTAAAATAAACAAATACATTTGATGGAATAAAGTTAAGGGAGCGTTCACACTACCGTCGGTGTCCGACAGGTGTCTGTCACGGACATTAGGAGCGGACACTAGCTGTGTCCGTGACACCTGTCATTCATTTCAATGGGCATCGGGTGCGTTCTTTTGCACTCCGTGCCTGTCCTTCCCTGTCCGCAAGTGAAGATGTCCGACTTCTCAAGCGGACAGAAGAACCCTGCATGCAGAGTTGTTGATTTTTGTCCATCTTGCCTTTCAAAAATGTAATGAAGGCTAAGGCCCAGTTACTCCAGTTAGTCCAGCAGGTAACAGGCCATATTTACTTACTTACTTTCTGCAGAGACGGCTGTGAGCAGGAGCCAGGATCTGTAAGTCCGCAGGCCCGATGCGTCACGATGCAAGCCCAGCCCAAGTGACATCTCTTCCATCATTGAAGACATCAGCGGTTAGTGCGCTGGAGCCCAAGAAAGGTAAGTAACATTGATTTCTATTTTTGTATCCTCCCCTGGGTCTCCGATTATTATACTCTGGGGTCTTTTCAGACTCCAGAGTATAATTATTGTTCAAGGGTGGTCCAAAATTGGGCATAATACTGTGCACAGGGGCCACTATGGGGCATACTACTGTGTGTAGGGGCCCTTATGTGCATAATAGTGTGTGCAGGGGCCACTATGGGGCATAATACTGTGTGTAGGGGCCACCATGGGGCATAATACTGTGTGTAGGGGCCACTATGGGCATAATACTGTGTACAGGGGCCACTATGGGGCATAATACTGTGTGCAGGGGCCACTATGGACATAATACTGTGTACAGGGGCCACTATGGGGCATAATACTGTGTGCAGGGGCCTTTATGCGGCATAATCGTGTGTGCAGGAATGGGGGGGTTGGTCGATCAGTTGTGGTCTTCGGGGGACGTCAGTTGTTTTCGGTCAGGGGGGCCATGTCAAATGTTCGCCTTGAGGTCCCACCATTCCTAATTACGCCACTGCCACAGAGGTTTCCGTAGGTGTAATTGCATGATGCAATTTTTGCAGTTTTGGAAATCGCAGCATTTCTACTGTGCGTATTTTTCCGTATTTTTTTGTCCCACTTTGCTGTGACTGTAAAGCCGTTATCTTTTTACTCACTATCTTTAAAAAAAATTTGCAAAAATAACTTCGATAGTCCAACAAATAAAAAATGTAGTCCCATTAAAACACTAAAATGTATCTGGCCATTAAGGTCCTTTTTAGATACGGCTATTAAGGTGTTAATGTGCTAGTAGATATACATGTATAAAGTGCAACTGTGGGGTAGCCAAAAAATCAACACGTGTTTAGGCATCAGTGGGTAGTCAGATATTTCACCAACGTGAGTGATTTTCATTGGTCCCACCATGGATGTAAGAGATCCACATTCCCAATTGGCCCTTCTCTCACTGCTTTAGTAGCTGTATCATCCACTTCTGTAATATGGATGAAGAAGGCTGAGGTGACCGTTCAACTTGCAATCTTCATTCTGGAGTTTCACTAAGAAGTCCATGAAAACCCTCATTTGCTATATAACCCACACCAATACCCAGCCAGGACTAGAGCTAACTACAGGAGTGTTTTCATTCTATAAACGATCAAGCTCCATTTTGTCTCAAACCCAATACATTGGTCACAGTTTGGACTGTCAAAAAACATCCCTAAGGCCATCATCTGCGTCCAGGCCTCCGTTATGCAGGTTTCCGTTACCTGCCCGTTTCCTGCCCGAAACTGAGCAGGAAACGGAAACCTGGAGGCATTTTTCAAACCCATTCATTTGAATAGGTTTGAAAAGTGTCCGGCCGTAAGCGTTTTGTGGCCTCTGCAGCAAAACCGTTTTTTTTAACTGGACATGCAGGACTTTGTGTCCAGTTAAAAAAAAAAAACGGTTTCGCCGCGGAGAGCACAAAACACTCACGGGCGCTCACGGCCGGACACTGTCTGTCGGGTCTCCATCAGACAAAAGGAGATCGGACGCAGATGTGAACGAGCCCATACAGTCTAATCAGGATGCATACATTGTAAGCAAAGATTTCTGATCTTAGAGAGCTGGATATACGCAATTCATTCTCACGCTTTTCTAGGTAACCACAGACTTAATAATGACCCAATAATAGATATATTGATAATTAACCTATAAACCCATAATTACTCTGAGGTATAACATGGCATAAGCAGATATTTCACCTACATCAGAATCTGTGGTTAAATACATCGTGGTGTGTTTGTAACTCTGCCCAAAGGCGGCACAAGCGCCCGTGTTTAAAATCAATATCAACATATTGATCCCACAAACATTACAGAAAGAAAAATATATCATTCTCCTAATTCACTGTCCACTTGTGTAAATTGTCAGAAGCAGAAAACCCTTTGTTTGAGTTATAGATCTTTAGGAAAACTCTGAAGTTTCATCGGTCTCGGAGACGGGGCGGTTTTGAATCAATATGGAAAATTTGATGGCAACAGGCAGAAAAGTTAGTCTAAAAATATTTGGAAGCTATGTCTAAATGAGTTATTGGGCCTGGACCATACTCTAGCTGTTTATTTATTCTGTTTACTTGTATATCGCCAACATATTCCACGCCAATTTACAGACATTGTCAAACACTGTCCTATATAAGGCTTACAATCTAAGTTGCTTATCTTTATCTCCTTGGATGTTTGGTAAGGAACCCATGCAAACACCGGGAGAACGTACAAAGTCCTTGCAAATATTGTCCTAACCACAAACCACTGGGCTACTTAGCAATAGTATAAAGCATTCATTTTTTGCAGCAGTCATGCCTTACGTTCTCTATGAACGACAAGGTAAAAATACCAGCTTCCGATATCTCAAGTTGGAAAAATAACACAACATTCCACAATGGGCTTTACCATTGAAATATTACAACCTAGTAATTATGAATTTTTTGGTTTGGTTTTTCTATAAAAACATGCTGGGTTAAAAGGTTTCTGTCTGAGAAAAGAGAAGTAGATTGTTAGTCTTACTAGAAGGAATACATTAAGAAGGAATGGGTAAAAAAAAGGAAGTAAATAAGAAAATAAGGGAGGTTAGAAAGAAATGAAGAAAGCAAACAAGGAAGAACTGAAGGGAGGGTAAGTAGTTCTGGTGTAGGTGATGGCTGACCCAGAAAGGTAGAGAGGCAACAGTGCATAACACTGAAGTATCAGGCAGGATAGTAGTCAGATATGAATCATGGCCAGGGCTGGCAGAGTACTTCAAAGTAAGAGGTCAAGTCAGGCAGCACAGGTTCAGAGGCCAGGAACAAGACAGGGTCAGAAACAGGGAAAAACAGGGAATAAGATGAACAAAATCAGGAAGCTAGGAAATGAGCAGATAATGCACGCAATAGCTGAAAAGGAGAGAGGACATGCATAAGAATGGAGAGGAGAAGACTGAGCACAGTGGGATTATTAAGTAGAATACTACCCTGTTTCCCCGAAAATAAGACATCCCCCAAAAGTAAGGCATGGGGGGAGGTTTTGTTAAATTGCCTAATATAAGGCACCCCCTGAAAATAAGACATCCCCAAAAACACTGCAGCCGGCAGAACACTGTGCATGATGTTCCGTGTGCACAGGTATGCCGGCTGCTGCCTCTGCTGTGATACCACTGTTCCTGCTGCTGTAAGATAAGCTGGGAAAGCATCGTATGCTGCGTGGAGTCCACTCTCCCAGCTCATCCCACAGCAGCCGGAAGAGTGGTATCACAGCAGAGGAGGCAGCCAGCTTTCCTGTGCACACGGAGCACAGCGTTCAGCCGGCTGCAATGCCCACTAAGTGAGGCTCTCCGGGACAACCGCCGGAAGCCTCGCTAATGTCTGCTAAGCCCCGCCAACCACTTCCACCACCATGACCAACAGCAGCACCAGCGCTGCTATGAAGATGGGGAAGGTAACTAGCATACCTCCCCACCACCACCTCTTGCACCACCTACAACCGGCAGTCATGGCGGCACTCCGTTAAGGAAGCGCCGGCATGACTGCCGATTGTCCCCCGCTCCAGCCACTCCATAAGACATCCAACGAAAATAAGACAGGTCATATATTTTGGAAGAGAATTTAATATAAGACACTGTCTTATTTTCAGGGAAACAGGGTAAGTGCTCCAGTAGCTGAGAGTCATTTGTGTTGCAGAAACAAAGATAAAGGGAAGGAAAGCAAACAATGAAGCTAGGACAGAAGGCATAAAGGAAGATGAAAGCAAGACATAGAAGAAGGGGAATGGAAGAATAATAGAGAAGAAGGAAGCCAGGAAGTCTAAGAGGTGGAATGAAGAGAGAAAAGGGGGAAGATCTCTTAGAAAGGGCATAAAGCAAAAGTACTTGTGTACGGGTATTGCTAGAAGAGCAATTCTCCAATAGTTGCTAGTGAACCCTGGGAGACAAGACAATGAGTCCTAAGCTGAACTCGTCCCGTCCCAGCCTACTTGCTTCACTTCCCTAGGTGGCAGAGGTCAACTAGGCGACAATCTCTTCTTATGATATACATGATGACACAAAACACAGACAAGACAAACAACAACAAATGGGAGGTCAGCTAGCCAATGGGGTAGAACCAGTTGAGCAGCGCAGTAAAGAATCAAACTTCAATAGAGAAGTCACAGGAAAAGCCAAAGGACAGAAATGTAGATACAAACAATAACAATATAGAGCCAGCAGGCACAGAAAGGCAAATAGTAAGCACTAAGGTAAGGGTGGGAAAACAATATATAAGAAGAAAGAACATGCCCCAGACTTTATTGGAAGATAGGCTGTCAATCACACAAGTAAGGCAGAAATTAACTATTTGAGGAGCAGAGGAAAACAAAGGTGTAAGAGATGGGTGTGACAGAAAATCATTTACAGAGGGGAGGGAATAGAACAGTGTTCACACAGTACAACAATAACCTAAGCAAGGAATTATAGCTGGACACGCTTCCTGCGCCGTAGCACGCAACTGTAGGATGGTACCGAAATCTGAATAGGCAAGCATGTTACAGATGTATTAGGGTGCATTCACACTACTGATACGCTGCCTGATTCTGAACGTTAAAACACGTTCAGAATCAGCGCGTATAAAGCAGTTCCCATTCATTTCAATGGGAGCTGGCATACGAGCGCTCCCCATTGAAATGAATGGGCTGCTTTTTACTCTACGAGCGCTCCCATTGAAGTGAATGGGAAGTGTACGGCTAGCTCAGCTCATTCCGAGCCGTATACGCGAGCACTTCCCATTCACTTCAATGGGGTGCTCGTATTGAAAAAAGCAGCCCATTCATTTCTATGGGGAGCGCTCGTATGCTGGCTCCCATTGAAATGAATGGGAACTGCTTTATACGCGCTGATTCTGAACGTGTTTTAACGTTCAGAATCAGACAGCGTATCAGTAGTGTGAACTTACCCTTACATGATAATATGAGGGTAAATATACACATGGGTAAATAAGCAAGGAAAGAAGATGTTGGGAAAGTATGACTGATGTTTCCAATTCATTGTAGAATAATAAAAAATATGGAAGAATGCAAAAGAGATGTAGAGAAACAAATGAATAAAGGAGATATGGATATCAAGGAAGCCATACATAACTGAGATTCATAACTGATAGAACATAGTGCAGGCTGAATGTACTCATGATGGTTATGGACATATCTACAGCTTTTATTTTACTTTTGCATGTATTTATAAATTACTAGAGATGAGCGAGTAGTGAAATATTCGAGATTCGATATTTGTTTCGAGTAGAGCCTCAATATTCAACTACTCGATCGAATGTCGAATCCCATTATAGTCTATGGGAAAAAATGCTCGTTTCAGGGGAAACCACTATTCGACTAAAGGAGAGTCACCAAGTCCACGAGTAGCAAGAGGAGAGTGTTTAGGAGGAGCGCTGTGCAGTTAAAGCGCATGGACCCCATAGACTATAACGGGTCTGTGCGCTTTAACTGCACAGTGCTTGCAGTTGCGCTGATATTCCATTCGGGGGGGTCCTCCTGCCGACTCATTCTGGACGGGAGGCAAGCGCTAATGTGCACTTACTCGTCCTGCAGAACCAGCATTGATTGGTCGAATGCTATACAGTGTACAGCATTCGGCCAATCAACGCTGGTTCTGCCGGAGGCTCGTCTGTGATGAGGCAGAGTCTAAGATCGGACCCCAGGAGTCTCCATTTTGGTCCGATCTTAGACTCCACCTCGTCACAGACACGCCTCCGGCAGAACCAGCGTTGATTGGCCGAATGCTGTACACTGTATAGCATTTGGCCAATCAACGCTAGTCAATGCATTCCTATGATAAAAAGTCAGCTCCCGCATAACCGAAAGCTGCCAGCTCTTCTGGCTAGCAAAGAAGAGCCTGCTACAGAACCAGTGTTGATTTTCCGAATGCTATACACTGTAAGGGTGCATTCACAGTGAGTATACGCTAAGCTCTTTCTGAACGTAAAAGAACGTATCACATTGAAAGCAATACGGAAAAACGCAGCCCATTCATTTCAATGGGGAGGGCACGTATGCCGGCTCCCATAGAAATGAATGGGATCTGCTTTGTACGCGCTCATTCTGAACGTGTTTTACATTCAGAATAAGCTGAGCGTATGCTCAGTGTGAATGTACCCTATAGCATTCAGCCAATCAATGCTGGTTCTGAATCAAATCTTTACTGCGAATAGGAGTAGTATTCGATAGAGTACGAGTATTTTGAATACCGTAGTATTCCATCGAATACCTACTCGATCGAATACTACTCACTCATCTCTATAAATTACCCCTTGTGTTAAGAAAAAGCTAGCTTTGCTGCCCATTGTACTGCTAATATGCACCAGCATTACAAAACATGGATTTGTTGGATACTATGAGCAATAATACTACTTTTTATCAGGGAGACATACGTCCAGAGTGTCCATGTTTGCACATGTTTCTAAATGCCGGTCAAATATGATAATACTCAGACCATGACACTGTTATCTACACAATCTACAATATCAAAAGAAAAAAGTGATTGCTTCAAAACGAGCAGTAAAAAATGAAGGATAAGAGTTCAGCTACAATGAAAAATATATTGTGCAGCAACATGACAGTGGTTAGTTAGAACCGTAGACCAGGAAGGTCAAAAAAATAGGACAAGGATTCTTCTAGCTCTGTATTTAATTGAATTGTAGTTGGAAGAATTACCATAGAGAAATAAAAATATATTCTATTAGAACTAGAACCGCCGTCTTAGCGGGGCTGCTGCATGTGACATCATTAGATGGCCAGTGAGATGACCAGGTCATGTCCGGGGTCATTATAATTATTAATTAAGGCCATGCCTGATATGCCGTGATTTCTCAAGAGGCAGTTGCAGACATTCTTATATAAATATTGTTCATTATGGATATCATGGTGAATTTTTTTATAGTGCAATATTCTATTTCTTCACATCCAGACATAAAAGGCAGCCAGCTAAATGAATCTTTGCTATTCAGAATAGACCACTTCAAAAGGAAACTAGCGTGTAGTGCCAAGAGTCAGGGTCAAAGGGGAAGACGAGCTCCAGGACCTATTGGCATCAAACTTAATTTTCTCGTGACCTGAACCAGAGTTTGCATTTTCAGAAATTAGCTTCAGCCGCTCTGTAACCTGCTTGACTTGCCTCTGATCAAACATTCTGCTATCAATTTAGGCTAGCCAGGAATAAAGATGACACTTGAAGGCTTATAAGAAGATCTATGGAGGTTTGGAGGGTATGTAGGAATAGGTGGTTGGGTATTGGAAAGACTGAATTTAAAAGGGCTTATATGGCCAGGTTAACATTAAAATGTAACATACATAACCAACCCCTTAATACTGACCAGAATGTGCACTTTGTGCATTATAAGGCACCTTATTACTCCTCATGAGTAGTCTTTCTAGTGGAGACTGCCTCCCTAATATTGGAGGTGCACAAAGACCTCAAAATTCTATAGACTGTGTATCACAGAACTATAATAAACAGATATGGAAATCAATGTCATATTAAAAAACACTGCTCATGTGCCAATTAGGGCTTATGGATCTTACATATGTGGGGTAGAGATACTATCAGCAAGGTTAGCATCTATTGTGATAGACCCCACTGGTCCATGTATTACACAGTCAGCCCCTGATTTAGATTTGCTGTAGCCAAGATCAATGGGTTTGAAAAAAGGGTCTACAGTGCCACTCATGTCCATAAGTTGTTGGACCCTGACCGATCCAATACTGATGAGCATCAGCTTATTAACATCAATTTTCTTCCAAAATTAGACAACCCCTTTAAGATTTGGCTACAATACCAGATATAGTGTAATATTGTATTATTGTACTTACTATTCTAACATGTCATAGTAAGGAGGCGGTGTGTTACTCGTGGTACAGCCTACACACACTGCAGCATGACATTTGCCTTCATGCTAGGGAGGGAATTCTCATTATAAAGTCTGGAGTCTGGGAATCATGGCAGAGTAAGCTGGATTTGGTCTAGTTCAGACCTCCAGAACCCCATCCCAAGAACTAGCAGTGTTACATGTGGCAATAGCTCAGAGTGGTGGAAGTAATGTGAGCTTACCACGTAAGCCCTGTGACCTTTCTGGTAATAACTAGAGATGAGCGAACAGCGTGCGATCGAGTACATGTTCGATCGGATATCAGGCTGTTTGAGATGTTCGATTCCAGTCGAACACCAGGTGGCAAACGCACTAAAAATTCGATTCCCCTCCCACCTTCCCTGGTGCTTTATTTTGCACCAATAACTGCGCAGGAGAGGTGGGACAGGAACTACAACAACGGAGGCATCGAAAAAAAATCTGAAAAAGCCAATGGCTGCCGAAATCAGGTGACCTCCACTTTAGATGAATAGTGGATTTCAGATCCGGTTCATATGAGACTGTGAACTATGTGACTTTGAGACAGGGATAGATGTACTGGCAGGGTTAGCTAGGGATTACCTTTATTTAGGTGGGAATGTTACTCAAACAGCTCTTTGGGGCTCTATCTCGTGGCAGCTCATTATATGCTAGCCGGGATCCCTGTCAGCTTGCGTTATGCGGGAGCTGACTATTCCCCATAGGAAAGCATTGGCCAGCGTTGATTGGCCAATCAACACTGGTTCTGCCGGAGGAGGCGGAGTCTAAGATCGGTCCACAGCAGTCTCCATTGTGGTCCGAGCTCAGATGTAGCAGCGTTGACTGCACAGCACTGCTACATCTCCAGAATAGCAGTGTTGACAGAGCTCTGTACATCTCAGATGTAGCAGCTACATTTGAGAGCGGACCAGAATGGAGACTGCTGTGGACCGATCTTAGACTCTGCCTCCTCCGGCAGAACCTGCGTAGATTGTCCGAATGTTGTACACTGTACGGCATTCGGCCAATCAACACTGGCCATTGCTTTCCTATGGGGTAAAGTCAGCTCCCGCATTATTAGTGGTGTAATACAGAGACTATGGCGTGTTAGATGCCCCCAGGCATGTTTCCCCTGCTGTCCCAGTTGCATTCCCGAGGTGTCATAATTTCCTGAGGTGTCATAGTGGACTTGGTGACTCTCCTGAGTCGAATATTGGTTTCCCCCTAAACGAGTATTTTTTCCCCATAGACTATAATGGGGCTCGATATTCATTCGAACAGTCGAGTTTTGAGGGGCTACTCGAAGCGAATATCGAACTTCAAACATTTCACTGTTCGCTCATCTCTAGTAATAACCTATGTAACAGCTTTTTCAATGAGATCTTACATATGTGCTGAATACCCAACAACTGCATATTACTGAGTATTTTCCCTGTATTATCATCCTCTATAGTGCTGTGTATGGGCCAATAGCTCCATGGTCAGTCCATGCATAGTACTGTATGGGGAATGATTATGACTATAGAGCACTTCACATATGTGCAGGATTATAGTGAGAGAGCTAAGGCACAGAACACGCAACAGCCATCCTGAACATTGGGGCCCCATACTGTCAAAATTTGTGGGCTCCTCTCACATGTATCTTATAGTTTCCTGTCCTGTAGCCCCCACATGGTATATATCATGTTTCCCAGTGCTCTGCACACAGTTTATATAATGTTCCCCAGTGCTCCTCACACAGTATGAAGATCCTCTTCTCCCTTCCACAGTATAATAGCCCACATGGTATGTAATGCGCCACAGTGGCTCCTCATGGATAAAATACTCCCCTGAGCCTCTCTACAGTATAATCCTCCACAGTGGCTCCACACAATATAAAAAGCTCCCCTATCCCCCCCACACACACACACACACATACACAGTATAAAGCTCTACAGTAGCCCAGTATAGTACAATATGATCCCTAGAGCCCCTTCACAGTGTAATGCACCACAGTGGCCCCACAAAGTATAACACGCTCCCCATGATGCCACTACAGGCATCCTGTTCAGCTCTGCAGCTGACATCACATGTCATGACATCAATGCGTGTCATATGACCGCTAAGGCCCAATCATATGTGATGTCAGATGTAGGACAGAAGAAGCCAGAGGATGATACATGGGGCTGTAAGACAACCCAGGAGAGGTGAATATAAGTTTTTGTCATTTTATCCATGTCCCCTAGGCATGCTTCTATTGGAAAGGGGGCTGTGGGTATGTACAACTATCACATGACTATGGGCAGCTGAGCCTCTTTCCATGAGTTATGTGGCCAGCCCCCAGCCCGTGTAGGCCCACTGGAGGGCACTCTGGTCCTAAAGTGGGTCAGTCCGAAGCTATCTGAGTGAAGAGAAACACGGCTAACATTTCTTGTCAATTCTGATGCTGCCATTTAAGGCTTTCGTTCCATTACCATTAACTATTGAGACTTCACCGTGAACTCACAGAATACTATTTGCAACTGCAACTACCTCAAGTAAAATACCAGTGAGCTGAATCCTGCAAGTGTCCGAATGCTTTTTCAGCCACATGTCATCAAGAAGCACTTACGGTAAGCGTGGCGTTCAGAATATAGAAGTGGATGCAGAACGCATGTCCCCAGTCCATTAATTTCATTGGGAGCAATGTAAGTAGTTGAAGTACAACATAGGGGATAGATGGATAGGGGATAAATCAATTTTCATGGTATAAACCTTTAATTCATTTACCTTTGCACAACTGTGGCTCCACTTTATCTTCGTGTGACTGCACTCCATGTAACAGATGCTATATCCTAGGCATAACTATATCATACTATACAGCAGTATTAATAGATAAGAGTCAGATTTAGGTTTTCCGTACTTTATTGTATGTATAGTATAGTAGTATGCAGTGTATATGATGTTCCACCTTTCCATATAGCTACAGAACATAAAGGAGCTGTCGTCTACTCACCATATTCCTTGTCAAGCAATGGACAACCTTGTCCCATAAAACTGCAGTAATTGTTCAAGTCAAAGGTTTTAAGTCCTTCAGGGCATAAACTTGACCCCTTGCTAACCTGCAGCTGTCAGAGTCATAGTCAGGTCTAGTCTGAGGAAATGTGACCCTTGGGGCTTCATGTTACCAGGTTGGGCAGCAGAAATCATTATTGATTGACTTTAAGCCTGCATGGCTCAGTAGGTTCTGGTCACTTGTGAAAGATATATTGATTACACATTACCATGAATGGATTGCCACCGCTCTGTGTATTTACTTCTTCACTATTACAGAAGTTACCACAGCTTTACACCGGAAGAATAAAATCATCTTTAATTATCAATTATAAGATCATTAGGCTGTTTAGTAGATCATTGCTCAATGGCTTCTATTTTATTTCCAGGGATTGATAGACATTCCACCAAAAACTGGAAGGCACCAATCCTGAATCAAGCAGATGGTTATGCTCCTACACAAGTGATATCATGCAACTCTTAGAATTCTGAATGACACAAGCCATGCAGTTGTTTCTTTTATTACTAGAGTTGTTGACAAAATAAAAATATGAAGATCTTACTAGTGAGACCTACTATTAGCAACCCATCCTGCCGCCATGTTTCTCCCCAAGGCACAGAAATATGAAATCTGGAATGAGGGTTTTGGAGCCCAGTTTCCATATTATCCCAGACTGTTCGGTGCCCTATCTGCCACTATCTTCCTACCTTTTAACTTCTCACCTCCCAGCATAATCTAGTCTCAGATCTAGTAATGTATCTGCTTTGCTAAGTTCCAGGTCTTAATAAAGGCCAAGTTCCCATCCTACAGTAATGGAGGTCCCATGTTGTCTACTTAAATCACAGGACTCAATAATGGTACAGTCTCCTAAAAGTCTTAGCAGAAAATGTATCATGTGACATAATTTTCAAGTCAGTTTTGGTGGAGGCAACGCCCAGACTGGTTGTGGCAAATTTAACAAAATGTTTCAGGATGTTGATAAATTTTTCAGATGTCTAACTATATCTAGATATGTCTCTTTCCTTTATGTACCATCCACTGACTATAGTGAAATTGTACAAAAATTTGGCAACTTTTTAAAATATTGCAATTCATAAATGTATCTAAAGCCTGTACCAAGCAGCTAGCCACATTCTCTTGTTACTCTACTTCTACAAACTTATGTGCCTATAGTAAATGGCTCTAATTTTAATAGACTATAAACAGATTTGACTTGTTGAAGTAAAGGGATCACTGGTGGCTTTTATCTCTACCATGACTCCAGGCCTCACATTGTCCCAGCATCTTCAAGTTTCAAACCCTATGGTGTTGCATCTTTCTCTAGTCCAGGCCCAATAGACACCCAAGTCAAAGGACTCAGTAATGTCTGACAGTCCAAAGTTTGTTCTGTTATTGGTAAGGGCTACACCAATATTACTCCCTTTGTGACAGTTTCCAGGCTGGTTCTCTATGGTGCATCAGAATATACTGCTACTATACGCATTTGACCCAGTCACTTTGTTTTGCTGTGGAAATGTCTCAGTGTTCATATGGGGATTAAGGGTCAGTGCATCCTTTAAAGCTTCCTTTCTTCTTCCCTCTTAAGTCTCAGGTTACATTAAAGCTATACTAATAGGAAGCACTTTTCTCACTTTAGCAAATTGGAAATGTTTTCCAATCAACTACTTCCTGTTACGGATCCAGCCATTTACTGACTTGACTATTCAATATTCTGGGATATTTTTTACTCTTGATGACTGGATGTTCAGGATTTCTTTTTTACAGCTTTGTTTTGCTAAGTCAATATTATAATTCACACATTTTTTGTTTAATAAATTAAACAGGATTTTTTGGATTTCTAATATTAGTTATAAAACACTTAAAGGGAACCTGTCAGGTGTTTTTTTCTACTATAAACTGGCATCATCATTTGCGGCATCAGGTAATTTACTTTTTCTCATAGTCCCCTCACTCCCTGATATCATGAGGGAGACAATAATCATCAGTATGTCTTTGGAGTGTGGGAGGAAACCCACACAAAAATGGGGAGAACATACAAACTCCTTGCAGATGTTGTCCTTGGCTGGAGGCCCTAGTACTCTAACTGCTAAACTGATCTATTCTCTGAAAATTGTATTATATCAATGTTAAGATGGACTGCAAGTCACATGACTCAGAGGAGTGAGCAAAGGGAGGGAGAGAAAGCAAGAAGAAACACTGGATCAGTCTGATGCTTGAGCTAAATAGCCCGTCCCCTAAGACATTGGTTAACCTTAGACCCCTAGACTATAATGGTGTCCGCCAGGTCTCTGCTGTCTTTATACTGAAACCAGCAAAGAGAAAAGATCTCCTATGGAGACTCCAACAATGATGTGAACCTAGCCTTATATTTCCGATTCCTCCCTAGTTACTGTGCACAGTATATGGAAGCCAATGTTCACCCATAAGCTTAGTAAGAAATCCAAATGGCATTGCTGGTGTACCCCCTCCCCACACAAATACAATATATATTACAGGGATAGCTATGGCCCTGATCTCAAGTAAAAGTTAAATCGCTCAGTGGTCTTGTCATAAAAATGACAATTTTTTTGCTGCACCCAAATTTTTTATGCAGGTCCCCCTTTCAATTGAGAATTCCACTTGATAAGCCTTTATTTTTCACCCTATTCGGTTCACTCTTTGAAGGTATCGTCTTGGTTCAGAGATCCAGCTGTGTATTAGGTTGAATCAAAAATTATAGTATAAATTGAAATTTTACACTGAATAAAGGTCAAATCCAAACCATTTTTTTTTTGTACATTGTACAAAAATATGTTTTATTAGTACCTAAATAGTGTTAATGTAAAATAGTTTTTAATGCAGAGCACTGATTATATATATATATACACTGATTATATATACACGTGCGCACACATTTAAAGGGCTATACATTTCTATGAATGAAATGAAAAAAAAAAAGGCTTTCATTTGTTTTTATTTGCTCCTGGGGTCAGACAGACAGGGCAGCCACTTATAACACATCTGGAAATCTCCGGCCACCAGATCCTGCTCCATTGATCACCGTTTCCACTTTGAGTGCTTAAGTTCATGACAAGAGTTGACTGTGGCCATGTCAGGTAGTCGATAGAGTGATGGATCCCTTAGCTGGTGCGTCTGTCTGTAGCACATTAAGAACACTTTCCGCCTGACAGTTATTACTGCTGCAATAAATTCTTCCCCAAAACAAATAGGCTTTCTGTGCATGTATTAATGCCGCCGCTCACTTACACAAAATAGAGCTGTTTGTTTAAGAAGCAATTTCTACAGAAACTCTTAGATGAGCCAAAAAGAAAAAAGGAAAGTAAATCTTATTTGTTGCACAGATGTCATTAGCCAGAGAATTACTAATGGAACCTTCCATTATAGGTGGGAAAGTGAAGATTGATGTGTTAATTTATATCTGTTGGAAATTTCTATGGGTTTCGATATGTAGATAAAAAGATAGATAGATAGATAGATAGATAGATATGAATATCAATATATATAGAGAGAGAGAGAGAAAGAGAGAGAGAGAGAGAGAGAGAGAGACAGAACGATGATACGGATGGATGGATGGATGGATAGATAGATAGATAGATAGATAGATAGATAGATAGATAGATAGATATGAATATTAATAAATATATAGAGAGAGGCAAAAGGATAATATGGATAGATAGATAGATAGATAGATAGATAGATAGATAGATAGATAGATAGATAGATAGATAGATTTTCTTATATATATTACTTTGCAGTGAGCACCTGTTCACACTGGGATGTGCAGATAGATTTCAAACCTCTCCATTTTCTATTTAATGCAAGCCAGGATCAGTGTTCAACTTGTTGTCATTCATCTTCTCGATCTGAGTGCAGAAATAGATAGAGAACAATAATCTGTACACAGATGATAGCAAAAAAATACATAAGGGCCTTCTTCAAACTTTATTTTCTATTGTATGAAACCCAGAATCAGTATTAAACTTGTTGCCGTTTATCTTCTGCTTGTGAATGCAGGTTCTCTGTAGATAGATAGATAGATAGATAGATAGATAGATAGATAGATAGATAGATCTTGGACAATCCTGCGAAAGTGGAGTTCTATCTTCAGTTTGTCTTCCATGCATATGATCCATCTGCAATATTAGCTCTTTGTTCTGTTCTAAAAGTTGGTTCTGATTTTGACAATTTGAGATCTTAAGTCTAAAATGATTCAGTGGACAAAAAGAAATGTGTACCATCCAAGAAGACACTTTGCCTTGTGATCCATCTGTACCAAATGATCCAAGAGCTTCCACCATTATCACTTCCACAACAAAGACATTGACAGAAAGGGTCTTATGAAGTCTATGGGAGGTTTCAGGGAGCTACCTCAGCCGCCTATACATCCTCTACGAGTTGGTTTAATACTTCACTCTTGAAGGACCTATAATGCATTACTGCCTCTTATCCTCCAGGTCACCAGGTCTCTTCAATGTTGGAGTTCCTTTTCCCCCACCCTTGTTCTTCTTTAGAGGTTTTAAAGCAGAAGACATGAATTGGAGTTATTCATAGGATTTTATAAAAAGATACAGAAAGCTTTTAAAAGTACTCAGATATAAGTCTACAAGTGTCTTATAATGGATCAGCGTCTTTCAGTTACATTAATGGCTTCTGAAAAAGGGTCAGGCTCAGAACACAGAAGGTCGAGCCGAGGAACCTGGAAAGAAAAGAAGGAATGAATGGCGGTGATAATGACGAATAATACAAGTGAACCCGGAGCCTCTCGCAGGACTGACTAAAAGCCGGCACAAGCAGAAGCTTAGTAATTAAAGGCTTGAATTGTTGTTGAGCCAAGTCAATGGGTCCACCGGCCAAACACGTAAAGGTACAGGATGACCTGAAAGTCAGAGGTGCCTCTGCTACAATGTGTTCTCTATTCACTTTCTCAAGAATTAGGATACAGAAAAATTCCCAAAGCAGGGATCTATGAGAGCTAATGGATTCCTATGATTCAGATTTTCAGGATTATTGGACAGATTTAAAGAGTTAGAAAGATTCCTTCTTTCTGCATGATGATGTCCCTGCATAGATGAAATGTTGCTACTATAATAAAGTTTTACAGTAAGAAGAGTCTTTTCATTAGATAAGACTCTGAACCATCACAAGAAGTCTCATAAGGAACATGACTATAGGGTGTGCAGGGGTAACAGATGTACCCAGGCCACTTGAGAAAACCCTGGTATTGTGAAAGGCACATTTACGCTAAGGCCCCACGGGCCGTATCCGCAGCATTAATCGCTGCGGGAAGAACCACTGCGTGAACGCATTGCGGTTCTTTCCGCAGAGCTTTTAAGAGAAAGTTCACAGAGTTTTCCTCTGCGGACTTTCTCTCAACATTATAACTACGGGAAAGCCGCCGGCGTTTCCGTAGATATAATTGACATGCTGCGATTTGCAAAGCCGCAACGCTTTGCAAATCGCAGCGTGTCTGCGCTGCGATCTTTTCCACAAAGTGGGGATGGGATTCACATGCCTCCGCTGCGGGCAAATCGCGGCATTTCTGTTCCATGGGGCCCCGGCCTAAGGGAGAAACTTGTACAGGTTTTTCTGCTTAGGGCTCGTTCACATCTGCGCCCGCTTTCCGTTCTGCAGGTTTCCGTTTCCTGCACAAAACAGAGGCAGGAGACGGAAAGCTGCAGGACTCTTCCATACCCATTCATTTGAATGGGTTTGAAAGATGTCCGGCCTTGAGCGGCGTTGAGCGTTTTATGCTCTCCGCCGCAAAACCGTTTTTTTCTTAATCGGACACAGAATCGGACATGCAGTACTCTGTGTCCGATTTAAAAAAAAAACAGTTTCACAGCCGGACCCGGTCTGACAGGTTTCCGTCTTCTGCATGCATAAGATGGGAACCACAGAACGGAGACCCGAACGCTAGTGTGAACCTAGCATTAACATTTTGCAACCTTATGTTTTTTGCATCTCTCTGGCCACATTAGCTTTATTTTAAGTTACACTAGATATGTTGCACCTCTGTCTTATCAGTGGTTATTTCTGGACTATTCAATGGATTCTCATCATTAGTTATCTTTACACTATTAGAGGGAGTCTTATCATTGGATATTTCAGGATTTTCAGAAGGCATCCCATCACTGGTTATGTCTCCAATCTGTAACTTGCAAAATCTGCAAAAAAGAAAAAACTGCAAGATTTTGCTGCGTTTTTTCTTCTTTTTTTTTAACCTTAGGCCTGGTTCACATTTGAGTTTGGTATTCCATTCGGGGAGTGCACAGGGGGACCCCCGAACGGAATACCGAATGCATTGACAAGCGGTGAGCTTATGAAAGCACATGGAACCCGTAGACTATAATGGAGTCCGTGTGTTTTCCACGTGCTGTCCACACAGAATCGGAATGCCAAAGGCAGATGTGAACCAGGCCTAAGCCAAGAATGCCTACAAAAGGAATGGGAAATATATATTGAGTACTTATAAGTCTACCTTCTGCTCAACACACTTCTGACTTTGGATTGAAAATAAACACAATAAAATCTGCAATAAATAAAGGTAGGTTTCCAGAACTACTTTGCCATTGCTCCCTCGTTCACAAATAGAATGCTAGAACTGCAGTGGAAACTGTCATCTAGCCAGAACAATAACAAAAAATGAAGCAGTGAATGGAAAGTGCTGTATAAAAATACGGCGTATAAATATATACTATTCCAGATTTTATAGTTTAGGGGAAATGGTTTGAAACCTCATGATTCTAGATAAAGATGGGACAAAGAACTCCAAGCATTAATAATGTAGGAGCTTTTCATTGGCAACATTTTGTAGGCAGTGTAAAACAACAGTGTAATCGGAAGGTGTAAATGGAACAATATCTTGATAGACTGTTGCTGCCATGTTTACTGTGGCTGAATCTTCTAGATGTTTAGTATCACTTAGGCTATGACAACAGAATTAGCACCCAGGAAAGTCATCTGCATATGCTGATATTAAAGTTGGAGATAAATGAATTTTAATTGAAAGAACCAAAAAGTCCCTAAAATATCACCCAGCAGTAAGGCGGAAGTTCTTGTGGGTTGGAGGTCTGGTTATTTTCCTTGAACACATTTACATATTCATGTGGCTGTTAATTTTATGTGCAGACTGACCATTAAATTTGCAATAATTACCATATGTAATGGCCTGTAGCCTGGATAAGCTGAAACCTGATTTCTATGGGTCATAGGGCTCAGGCTCACAGAAGGGTTGTGTACACAGAGTACTAGGGAAACTAGTGCCACCATATGGTGCCTGTATACGTCACCCTATTCTTGTAGTACGCTTCCCTAGAACCAATGCTTCCACCAGGGCCCATTTTTTTTTTATATAAGAATATATATAAAACACACACTGTATACACTTTTTCCCTAAATGCAGCCATAGAGTGCTAAATAATACTGAGTAATACCACTTTACAATTACTAAGTAATACCTCCATCTAGTATATGATATTCCACAAATACTATCATTCAATGTTTTAATAATTCTGCCATTCAGTGTACACATAATACTGCCATACAATATAAGTTAGTGAAAGATTAACGGTAAATCCTTGGTGGTTTAGGGCACCAACATTTAACACTCTCCTTCCCCAAGTTGCTCCTAGAGTCTAGTATTTGGGAACCCTGGGCAATAAACTGTCTATATAAACTAAGGAATAGGAAATCTGTCTATTAATGCAGTGATGTATCAGTCATTCACACATCATTGAGTTGGTAGGCTTGCCATTCAGTAGTATGGGAAAGCTGGGTGATATTATTAGCATTAGTTATCACAAATAGAGCTATCAATGTTAAAAAGGAGGGAAATAAGAAAGTGGTGACTACAACGTGATAACAGAGAATAATAGCACTTATTGCTTCGCTGTTTCATTCTAATTTTATAATTTTGGGTAACTTTTCCATATTTTAGTATATACAGTATAAGAATTGGTGTGTTTGCAGGCAGCATAGATGCAGGGGTATGAGGTCCTGTGTCTTCCTCTTGCTCAGATGTCATGTAGACATATATCCTTCACGATGAAGTGAATTACCCATGAATGGCATTTGCCACAATTGAAATAAACATTTGCTTCTCGTGCTCAGCCATGCAGCTAAGTGCTCGGTAGTTGACTTCGGCCTCTCGTGGTGCAGGACACTGCCATACAAGTCTCAGGATTTTATTTGTAGCCTGCAGGCAAACATTTCATGTGAACACCGCATACAGCTAAGATGAGACGCCAGGTGTACTCAGAGTCTCCAGATCAGCAATGTAAATCCCAACAAACAGCACAAATACAAGTCACAGGGCTCTACTGCCATTACTTTGAGGGATTGCCCACATGTCCGAGCCAATTACATTGTATACTGTTGGCAAAATCTGTGGGCGAACCTGGCAACAAATGCTGCATTTTGCTGCAGCGCCACCACAGGGAAAATAAAGCACTGCACTGTTCACATTTAAACCAGTAGGCCATGTGTGTAATATATGGACATGTCAGGTCCTCCAGAATTAGAGGTCCTCCTGTACCTGCTCTGCGGCTCATAGATGAGGATCACAATTTGGGAATTTTATAGGGTACATGGATTTACAGGGGATATCACAGAGGTTAGAGGGGGAATTATGGTGAATAGCAAATATTTAAGAGTTTAAAGGATACTCAGTAGGGACATTACAGATGCCAGGGTATATATAATAAGGGGATATTATAGTTCATTATTGGGTATATTGCAGCATGTGGATATAGATTTTACAGGATACGGAAAGGTGTACAGGATACAAGCTGTGATAAGGAATACTATAGAAGTCAGTGGGTAGTTAAGGAGAATACTGGATACAATCATGGAATTGGTGACCTTATATGGGCTGTTATTGGAATTTGAGATGCTACAGGGAATATAGGTTTAATATTGCAGCTTGACTGCCCTGAAACAAACCTGACCCCTGTGTTCAGTCCCAGACAGAGTCGGATGTCGTCATTATGCCGAGATATGAATATTTGACTTTTTGACTTCTCTTTCATCCTGTATTTTACACCAATTACACATTTTGCCATTGTCGGCTAAGCTGGACTTCCCCTCGCCATGTCTTTTCAATTAGACCAGCCATCAGCAACACAGCGCAGGAAGTGAGTTTCAACTGAACCTCAAACCAATCCAGACACAGGAAACCAGGGCGAGCAATCAACAGAAGGGCTGCAGACTCAGCACATATAGGAAAAGCCCTGAGTAAGCATTAAGTGAGCGAGGAGGTCAGGTCCCACCTCCCCACACCTGTCCGCAGCAACGTGCAATTTCTGTCCTGTCCTCATAACTCCATTCTGTCATCTACAAAGCTCTACGTCTATCTAATGATCTTCTTTCACTGGTAATTTGTGAGGCTGCACTGAGAAATGACACACATTGTATACTGAGTATACAGCGTCAGCAGCTCATAACCAGAGGTATTGGTATCAAATGTCTTACATGTTCTGCTGCATCAGATTATAATCTGCATACTGGTGAGAAATGACATGTGCCTCTACAGACAGGCGGATTGACCATTTGTCTTGATACATTTGTTGCACAGATGTAGCAGTGCTAAGTTTGTTCGGAAATAGAACTTGGCATGATACATGTAAGGTAACTGAAATAATTGACTTCAGTGAGCCGCAGTACGGATGAACTAGTCTGTCTCGATACAAAGGTTTAACTCAAAGCTCCTGGGCCCCAGTACAAGTCATGTAAGAAGGACACCCACTCCACTTAATCTGTGTAATTTACCATTTGCATTTTGCCCCCTCAGCAAAAAGGAACCAGGTATAAATGATACCTCTGCACCCAGTTGTTAGGTCCCTGCCTGAATAAACTATGAATTGAGCACCTTGAACCCTCTTTCTGAGGATTAGAAGGGGAAGTTGTAAGACCTGTACCCAAGAACAAACATAATATATAGGCAGAGCATCCAGCACTTATGTGGCCCTTGGAGAGAGGGGTCCACCCTTGGTTGGTTCCCTTCCCTTTGCTATTGGGTGATAAGAGCCTGTTGCAGGACTCCAGTCCATAGAGTAACTGCATTGTTGGCTGTTAGAGGGTGGGAATTAGGCCAAAAGGTCACGGTAAGAATGTGGCGGGTGGGAGATATACAAAAACCAGATCCCTCTATATCAAGTAGCAAAACCGGGCAACAGCGGGGAAAAGTTTAAACTCTGAAATTGGGCCATGTCTCCTCTATGTACTATATACCACCTCACCCACTGATCAAATATGCTGCCCATTAGTTATTACAATTAGGTGGGCATGGACAAAACCTCCACAAGTCATAAAACAATGTGGTGGACGACTTCAGTGCAGCCATCACAGAAATGGATCAGAATTCAAAAAAGTTTTTTTAAAAAAAGTACACTCCAAAAAAACAATACCAAAGTTACCATAGCTTTGCTGTTTTTTGTTCCAATCTGAGTTGCAGCTTATATGGACAAAATGTAGCAGAGTGAAATGCGTCATTCCTGTTTCATTTATGGAAGGGATTTTCCAGGATTTCAGGATTTTCACGTTATTGAATGGACCTGAACATGAAGCATCACTTCTGCAATCATGGTGATCTCCTTATATTCATCATATATACTAGATATAGACCATGAGTGCCAATTTCTTATACAAAGACACAACTAATACATTGTAATATTACCATACATTGTTTCTGGTGATAACTACTATATGTATAGGTGTAAATGAATAAATTGTGCAATAGGTTTAATGGGAAGTTACGGGATGACGGTTTATGAATGCCAGAGCTGCATTGTGGTTGCTTTGCTTTCAAATATTGAGCGTGATGCTGACCTCTACACTATAACCCAACCATTTCTGATTGGACACAATACATACTATAGGAAAGCTGGGTGGAACAGGTGAACAAGGAGAAACCATAAAGGCCATCAGGTGCCAACAGAACCAGTTGGTATTAATATGGCACATATATAGGCCTTCCTTGCATCAATGATGCACCACATCCATCATTCTGTACCTCACTCACCACATTTTTGCAAAAGTGGGCAGAGCGGGGTGGAGAGCGGGACAGGGAGGGAGATGCCTTGACCTGACAAATTTATTATAACTCAAGCTAGAAAACTTGTTACATAAGAAATCTATGCCAATTCCTGACTGGCATAGATTTCCATTCTGGCACATAGGAGTGCAACTGATTTATTAAGAGGCTGTAATCTCTTAATAATTTAGGTGGGCTTCTCGCCAGTTGGAGACTTTATTAAGACTGGTATAGGAAATGTCATTCTTAATAAATTTCTCCATTTGTGCTTCCACCCTCTGCTTGCTGTCAATTGCACAGCCCTAATTCTTGTATAGAACCG
Organism: Leptodactylus fuscus; assembly: GCF_031893055.1. Classification (NCBI taxonomy): domain Eukaryota; kingdom Metazoa; phylum Chordata; class Amphibia; order Anura; family Leptodactylidae; genus Leptodactylus; species Leptodactylus fuscus. Next base: position 96,543,827 of record NC_134271.1, read on the forward strand.
TCATTATAATCTTAGTTGCTAGTATTGTACACATGACATACTATCAATAATATCTAATAAGTTACAGATGTGTCCACCTTTAACTTAGCTTTAATGTGGTTAAAGACTACAATGTCTCCTGGAACCAATTCAATACTGTAACAATGATAGTCTGCATCACACATACTACTACTCCCAGCAGGCTCCATCCCCTGGTTACTTTTTTTTTTTTAAATGTAGATTGTGAGCCCCACATAGAGCTCACAATGTACATTTTTCCCTATCATTATGTCTTTTTTGGAATATGGGATGGAAATCCATGCAAACATAGGGAGAACATACAAACTCCTTGCAGATGGTTTTATGCCCTTGGCGGGATTTGAACACCAGGACTCCAGTGCTGCAAGGCTGCAGTGCTAATCACTGAGCTACCGTGTGGCCCCCTCATCCCCTGGTTACTTTGGTTTCTCAATGTCTGTGTTTCTCCTTGTAGCTACCTTCTTGCTGCTAAAGAACCTGGACCTGTCCATAGGGTGGGCACTCTAGGGTAAGTGCCCTCCCACTCAGCAACTTGAGAGTTAATAGACACACCTGGAAACCCTCAACTCAATTCCAGAATGTTCTGGTCTATTTAAACCTGTACAGTTCCCCTACATTGTGTACAAGCAACATATGTGCTCAGATCTCCAGCGCCTGCAAGGGTTTAATGTATGTATTCCTGATTGATATTCTATTTTGTGACCTTGGTCTGATTTTCAAGTCAGCTTCTAATACTATTCCTGATCTGCTGTTTCTCAGTGTATGACCTTTTGGCTTCCCACAAACCAAATGTAGTGACCTGATGGTTTCCTGCACAGAAGACCAGATTCCTGTTAAAGAGTTAAAAATAGGGGACCACGTACACAACATCCTAAGGATTAGCCAATAGTCAAACCGGTTAAATGGCACAGTCCATGATCACGACATACTAACAAAGCCATTGAAAGACTACAATTCACTAAAAAACATTTGGTAGCCACACATGCACATTAGCATACCACTTTGGAATGTAATATCACAAAACAGTGAAATCTTGCAATGTTGTCATATGACACACACATCTGGACATGTCTGGCCAACAGAAAAGATAAGGAAGGACACATCAGTAGCTATGAACCAAACTATAAGGAATAGACCCATGTGTTGCGTACCCAGAGTAAATAGTTTTACTGTATTATTTCAGCAGGCATGGTGTATTGTAGAGATGAGCGAATAGTGAAATATTCGATATTCGTTTCGAGTAGACCCTTAATATTTGACCGAATATGAAATCCCATTATAGTCTATGGGGAAAAAAATGCTTGTTTCAGGGGAAACCACAATTCGACTAAGGAGATTCACCAAGTCCAAAATGACACCCCAGGAAATGATGCCAACACCTCTGGAATGCAACTGGGACAGCAAGGGAAGCATGCCTGGGGGCATCTAACATGCCCAAGTCACTGTATTACCCCACTAACGCAGTCTATCAGCTAGACACTTTCCACACTCAATAGAACCTCTATGGAAAGTGGAAAAATACTTGGAAACCTTGTTTCCTACCCAATAGTATGGACAGAAACACACATTTTAAGCTAAAGAAACATTAGCATGCACCCCTTTAAATCACGTTGCCCATGACAACCACAGATGGCATAGGTAATGGGAAATCCAACAGGCCCCACCCTTAACTGTCATTGTGGATGTGTGTGTGATGTGGTGAGACCTCCAAAAATTACTTTTCTGGCCCTTCACGTGAGCCCTTCCAAATTAAGTTAGAGGCCCTTAAATTGACTTTTTAATATTTTTTTTTCAATGCCTAAGTTTTCCTGCTTTCTTTCCCACCTTCCCTACACAGATATTGGTGCAAAAAAAGCGCCAGGGAAGTTGGGAGGAGATACAAATTTTTACTGCGTTTCCGCATGGTATTCAATCGAATTCAAATATGTTGAATACCGTAATATTTGATCGAATACTTACTCGATCAAACGGTACTCACTCATCTCTATTGTATTGCTTTTTTTCTTCATTGGCGTCACTTGCTTCTTAGTTCCAGTACTGATAAAGCTTGCTTTGATCAGCTTGGTTTTTTTTGAGAACCGTCTAAAAACAGACAGACTGTCCAAAGTGAATAGTCCCTTTAAATACCCTGCCTTTATGTTCTGCTATACAGTAGCTTTTACAATACATGAGTCCCCCTTTGACAACAATAACAAAGGATTATATCCCGCCCTTCCTATTTCCGGTCGAAGATCTCTTTCCGGTTTTGAGAGTTTGCCATGTCTAGCCAGGGGTATAGGCATACTGTTTCGTGGTTACGACGAGCCTGCTGCAGAACCTCATTTGCTGAATGCTATACAGTATATATATTCATTTGCCGAATGCTATATATATGTATAGCATTCGGCAAATGAACACTGATTCTGCAGCAGGCACGTCCTTGCTACGGGCAGGCAAGAGTTTTTCTCATTGGAATGAATAGTCCGATGTTAGACTCCGCCTCCTCAGACGAGCCTCTGGCAGAACCAGCGTTGATTGGCCAAATCACTGGCCACTGGCCAATCAACGCTGGTCTATTCATTTCAATGAAAAAAAGTCAACTGGTAACAGCATACTTACCTGCTCGTAGCAAGGACGAGCCTGCTACACAATCAGCCTTCATTTGCCGAATGCTATACACTGTATAGCATTCAGAAAATGAGGTTCTGCAGCAGGCTCGTTGTAACCCGAGGACCATACCCTGAAGTACATACCCAGCCCTGGTTAATTCACTAAGGAACCGGAAGTTTTCTTGCCGCCCTTCCATTGCGCATGCGTCAACCGGAAGTTCGCAGGGGGACTCATGTATAGTCACTCCATGAATTAAGTTTGATGAATTGTTTTACTCATGAAAAACAGAGAGATTGATAGATATTCATCTTACCTTACTACATAGACAAATAGTGTGTGTGGGCAGATTACAATGACAATGACTGTTGGACTATGGGAGGAAATTAGACACTTTTAACCTCTTCATAGACTTTGTAGTATATTTAGTATATTATTTAGGTATAAGCAGACATGTAATATATTTAGGTTTCAAGGACTTTCTTTTACATCATCTTCTACAAAATGTGTCAGTGACATCCAGATATACTAGATCAGAAAAGATTATTCTATAGTAGTAGGGGACACTATGTTGGGGAGGTATTGCCTTCTAATATATGCATTCCTAGTGATCTCTGGCAATGTAAATTGTTTGCTGTTACTGCCATACGGTAGAAGAAGGATGTTTTTCAGTGTTCATCTGATCCTTGGGGGGTTTACACTTGCGCCCATGTCCATCCGCCGGGACTCCATCCTATTCCCCCAGGGAAGCTGTATAGGGAACGGATTCCTGGCGGTCAGTTTTAAAACCCTTTCATTTGAACTTTTTTTTTTTTTTTTTTTAAAGCAAACCGCTGTTGTCCGTATGCAGCCTCTCCGCAGTGAAATCGTTTTTTTTGCACGGACACAAAGTACTGCATGTCCGACTTTGTGTCTGTACAAAAAAAAAAAAAAAAAACGGTTTTCCCATGGCTGCATACAGACACTGGTGGTTTGCTTTAAAAACCCATTCTAATGTCGCCTCCTATCCAGTTTCCCTGGGGGATAGGACAGAGACACGGTAGGCGAACATGGGCGCAAGTGTGAAGGCCCCCTTAGTATTCGAGCCCAGAGAGTACAGGCACCAGTGGCTGCAATGGAAACACAAGTTTCCCCTTTAGGGTAAGTTCACACTGGATTCTGAGATTGTATTTGCCTTGAAATCCTGACCAAAACGACGGCTCCCATTGATTTCAGGTCCCGGAAAAAGAAGCGAGGTTCTTATTCTTCAGGCCGTTTCGCCTCGCGATTCGGTCTGAAGACACTCCCTCCTCCCAACTAGGCCCATTCATTGGTCCTAATCCAGAGCGGAGCCGCCTCAGGTTCTGGTCCAAAAAAACCTGTGTGAATTTACCCTTAAGCAGCTGTGCTGCCAGGGTTGCCATTTTATATTGCTCCAGTTCACCTAAAATGAAAAAAATAAATAAATTCAGTTCAACCGTTTTGTGTACACAGCTGTCCATGCAGGCCTATGTGAGTCTATAGCAGTGATTCTTAACCTTGTTTGAGGTACCGAACCCACCAGTTTCATATGCACATTCATCGAACCCTTCTTTAGTGATAAATCAAATACGATTTATTTCCAAATTCAAGACATAGGTATTAGAGATGAGCGAACAGTGTTCTATCGAACTCATGTTCGATCGGATATTAGGCTGTTCGGCATGTTCGAATCGAATCGAACACCGCGTGGTAAAGTGCGCCATTACTCGATTCCCCTCCCACCTTCCCTGGCGCCTTTTTTGCTCCAATAACAGCGCAGGGTAGGTGGGACAGGAACTACGACACCGGTGACGTTGAAAAAAGTAGGCAAAACCCATTGGCTGCCGAAAACATGTGACCTCTAATTTAAAAGAACAGCGCCGCCCAGCTTCGCGTCATTCTGAGCTTGCAATTCACCGAGGACGGAGGTTTCCGTCCAGCTAGCTAGGGCTTAGATTCTGGGTAGGCAGGGACAGGCTAGGATAGGAAGGAGAAGACAACCAACAGCTCTTATAAGAGCTAAATTCCAGGGAGAAGCTTGTCAGTGTAACGTGGCACTGACGGGCTCAATCGCCGCAACCCAGCTTTCCCAGGATCCTGAATGGAATACACTGTCAGTGTATTCCCGTATACCCGATATATACCCCCGATACCCGTTCCAACGGTGTGCCCCCCCACCTTCACCCCAGAAATACCCTGCAAGTCCCCTAGCAATAGAATTGGGGCTATATACACCCACTATTTTTGCTACTGCCATATAGTGCCATTGTCTCACTGGGAATTCAAAGAATATATTGGGCTTACATATAACTTCAATTCCAGGGAGAAGCTTGTCAGTGTAACGTGGCACTGACGGGCTCAATCGCCGCAACCCAGCTTTCCCAGGATCCTGAATGGAACACACTGACAGTGTATTCCCGTATACCCCATATATACACCCCAAATCCCCGTTCCAACGGTGTGCCCCCCCACCTTCACCTCAGAAATACCCTGCAAGTCCCCTAGCAATAGAATTGGGGCTATATACACCCACAATTTTTGCTACTGGTATACAGTGCCATTGTCTCACTGGGAATTCAAAGAATATATGGGGGTTATGTGCACCCACAATTTTTAATACTGCTATACAGTGCCATTGTCTGACTGGGAATTCAAAGAATATATGGGGGTTATGTGCACCCACAATTTTTAATACTGGTATATAGTGCCATTGTCTGACTGGGAATTCAAAGAATATATGGGGGTTACGTGCACCCACAATTTTTAATACTGGTATACAGTGCCATTGTCTGACTGGGAATTCAAAGAATATATGGGGGTTACGTGCACCCACAATTTTTAATACTGCTATACAGTTCCTTTGTCTCACTGGGAATTCAAAGAATATATGGGGGTTATGTGCACCCACAATTTTTAATACTGGTATACAGTGCCATTGTCTGACTGGGAATTCAAAGAATATATGGGGGTTACGTGCACCCACAATTTTTAATACTGCTATACAGTTCCTTTGTCTCACTGGGAATTCAAAGAATATATGGGGGTTATGTGCACCCACAATTTTTAATACTGGTATACAGTGCCATTGTCTGACTGGGAATTCAAAGAATATATGGGGGTTATGTGCACCCACAATTTTTAATACTGGTATACAGTGCCATTGTCTGACTGGGAATTCAAAGAATATATGGGGGTTATGTGCACCCACAATTTTTACTACTGGTATACAGTGCCATTGTCTGACTGGGAATTCAAAGAATATATGGGGGTTACGTGCACCCACAATTTTTAATACTGGTATACAGTGCCATTGTCTGACTGGGAATTCAAAGAATATATGGGGGTTACGTGCACCCACAATTTTTAATACTGGTATACAGTGCCATTGTCTGACTGGGAATTCAAAGAATATATGGGGGTTATGTGCACCCACAATTTTTAATACTGGTATATAGTGCCATTGTCTGACTGGGAATTCAAAGAATATATGGGGGTTACGTGCACCCACAATTTTTAATACTGCTATACAGTGCCATTGTCTGACTGGGAATTCAAAGAATATATGGGGGTTATGTGCACCCACAATTTTTAATACTGGTATACAGTGCCATTGTCTGACTGGGAATTCAAAGAATATATGGGGGTTACGTGCACCCACAATTTTTAATACTGCTATACAGTTCCTTTGTCTCACTGGGAATTCAAAGAATATATGGGGGTTATGTGCACCCACAATTTTTAATACTGGTATACAGTGCCATTGTCTGACTGGGAATTCAAAGAATATATGGGGGTTATGTGCACCCACAATTTTTAATACTGGTATACAGTGCCATTGTCTGACTGGGAATTCAAAGAATATATGGGGGTTACGTGCACCCACAATTTTTAATACTGCTATACAGTTCCTTTGTCTCACTGGGAATTCAAAGAATATATGGGGGTTATGTGCACCCACAATTTTTACTACTGGTATACAGTGCCATTGTCTGACTGGGAATTCAAAGAATATATGGGGGTTACGTGCACCCACAATTTTTAATACTGCTATACAGTTCCTTTGTCTCACTGGGAATTCAAAGAATATATGGGGGTTATGTGCACCCACAATTTTTAATACTGGTATACAGTGCCATTGTCTGACTGGGAATTCAAAGAATATATGGGGGTTATGTGCACCCACAATTTTTAATACTGGTATACAGTGCCATTGTCTGACTGGGAATTCAAAGAATATATGGGGGTTATGTGCACCCACAATTTTTACTACTGGTATACAGTGCCATTGTCTGACTGGGAATTCAAAGAATATATGGGGGTTACGTGCACCCACAATTTTTAATACTGGTATACAGTGCCATTGTCTGACTGGGAATTCAAAGAATATATGGGGGTTATGTGCACCCACAATTTTTAATACTGGTATATAGTGCCATTGTCTGACTGGGAATTCAAAGAATATATGGGGGTTACGTGCACCCACAATTTTTAATACTGCTATACAGTGCCATTGTCTGACTGGGAATTCAAAGAATATATGGGGGTTATGTGCACCCACAATTTTTAATACTGGTATACAGTGCCATTGTCTGACTGGGAATTCAAAGAATATATGGGGGTTATGTGCACCCACAATTTTTACTACTGGTATACAGTGCCATTGTCTGACTGGGAATTCAAAGAATATATGGGGGTTACGTGCACCCACAATTTTTAATACTGGTATACAGTGCCATTGTCTGACTGGGAATTCAAAGAATATATGGGGGTTATGTGCACCCACAATTTTTAATACTGGTATACAGTGCCATTGTCTGACTGGGAATTCAAAGAATATATGGGGGTTACGTGCACCCACAATTTTTAATACTGCTATACAGTTCCTTTGTCTCACTGGGAATTCAAAGAATATATGGGGGTTATGTGCACCCACAATTTTTAATACTGGTATACAGTGCCATTGTCTGACTGGGAATTCAAAGAATATATGGGGGTTACGTGCACCCACAATTTTTAATACTGCTATACAGTTCCTTTGTCTCACTGGGAATTCAAAGAATATATGGGGGTTATGTGCACCCACAATTTTTAATACTGGTATACAGTGCCATTGTCTGACTGGGAATTCAAAGAATATATGGGGGTTATGTGCACCCACAATTTTTAATACTGGTATACAGTGCCATTGTCTGACTGGGAATTCAAAGAATATATGGGGGTTATGTGCACCCACAATTTTTAATACTGGTATATAGTGCCATTGTCTGACTGGGAATTCAAAGAATATATGGGGGTTACGTGCACCCACAATTTTTAATACTGCTATACAGTGCCATTGTCTGACTGGGAATTCAAAGAATATATGGGGGTTATGTGCACCCACAATTTTTAATACTGGTATACAGTGCCATTGTCTGACTGGGAATTCAAAGAATATATGGGGGTTATGTGCACCCACAATTTTTAATACTGCTATACAGTTCCTTTGTCTCACTGGGAATTCAAAGAATATATGGGGGTTATGTGCACCCACAATTTTTAATACTGGTATACAGTGCCATTGTCTGACTGGGAATTCAAAGAATATATGGGGGTTATGTGCACCCACAATTTTTAATACTGGTATACAGTGCCATTGTCTGACTGGGAATTCAAAGAATATATGGGGGTTACGTGCACCCACAATTTTTAATACTGCTATACAGTTCCTTTGTCTCACTGGGAATTCAAAGAATATATGGGGGTTATGTGCACCCACAATTTTTAATACTGGTATACAGTGCCATTGTCTGACTGGGAATTCAAAGAATATATGGGGGTTATGTGCACCCACAATTTTTAATACTGGTATACAGTGCCATTGTCTGACTGGGAATTCAAAGAATATATGGGGGTTATGTGCACCCACAATTTTTAATACTGGTATATAGTGCCATTGTCTGACTGGGAATTCAAAGAATATATGGGGGTTACGTGCACCCACAATTTTTAATACTGCTATACAGTGCCATTGTCTGACTGGGAATTCAAAGAATATATGGGGGTTATGTGCACCCACAATTTTTAATACTGGTATACAGTGCCATTGTCTGACTGGGAATTCAAAGAATATATGGGGGTTATGTGCACCCACAATTTTTACTACTGGTATACAGTGCCATTGTCTGACTGGGAATTCAAAGAATATATGGGGGTTACGTGCACCCACAATTTTTAATACTGGTATACAGTGCCATTGTCTGACTGGGAATTCAAAGAATATATGGGGGTTATGTGCACCCACAATTTTTAATACTGGTATACAGTGCCATTGTCTGACTGGGAATTCAAAGAATATATGGGGGTTACGTGCACCCACAATTTTTAATACTGGTATACAGTGCCATTGTCTGACTGGGAATTCAAAGAATATATGGGGGTTATGTGCACCCACAATTTTTAATACTGGTATATAGTGCCATTGTCTGACTGGGAATTCAAAGAATATATGGGGGTTACGTGCACCCACAATTTTTAATACTGCTATACAGTGCCATTGTCTGACTGGGAATTCAAAGAATATATGGGGGTTACGTGCACCCACAATTTTTAATACTGCTATACAGTTCCTTTGTCTCACTGGGAATTCAAAGAATATATGGGGGTTATGTGCACCCACAATTTTTAATACTGGTATACAGTGCCATTGTCTGACTGGGAATTCAAAGAATATATGGGGGTTATGTGCACCCACAATTTTTAATACTGGTATACAGTGCCATTGTCTGACTGGGAATTCAAAGAATATATGGGGGTTATGTGCACCCACAATTTTTACTACTGGTATACAGTGCCATTGTCTGACTGGGAATTCAAAGAATATATGGGGGTTACGTGCACCCACAATTTTTAATACTGGTATACAGTGCCATTGTCTGACTGGGAATTCAAAGAATATATGGGGGTTATGTGCACCCACAATTTTTAATACTGGTATATAGTGCCATTGTCTGACTGGGAATTCAAAGAATATATGGGGGTTACGTGCACCCACAATTTTTAATACTGGTATACAGTGCCATTGTCTGACTGGGAATTCAAAGAATATATGGGGGTTATGTGCACCCACAATTTTTAATACTGGTATACAGTGCCATTGTCTGACTGGGAATTCAAAGAATATATGGGGGTTATGTGCACCCACAATTTTTACTACTGGTATACAGTGCCATTGTCTGACTGGGAATTCAAAGAATATATGGGGGTTACGTGCACCCACAATTTTTAATACTGGTATACAGTGCCATTGTCTGACTGGGAATTCAAAGAATATATGGGGGTTATGTGCACCCACAATTTTTAATACTGGTATACAGTGCCATTGTCTGACTGGGAATTCAAAGAATATATGGGGGTTATGTGCACCCACAATTTTTAATACTGCTATACAGTGCCATTGTCTGACTGGGAATTCAAAGAATATATGGGGGTTATGTGCACCCACAATTTTTAATACTGGTATACAGTGCCATTGTCTCACTGGGAATTCCACAAATAATTTGGGGATTCATTCACCCTACATCTCAGGCTCTTGCCATATTCACCCAGGTTGTCAGTGCTGCACCAGCTCGTTCCCAGACAGCTCGGCCCGAAAAACGCGTTACCTATATAGAGGATTTGGACAATGAAGACAACATGTTCTAAATCTAATGTCTGCACCTTCTCCAGAATTAAAATAAAGGCAGCGTTTAACTTTCAAATAGCACTGCACAAAGGAAGAGCTTATCAGCTTGTCTCATGACATGCTACTGAAAAGTTTCATTTGTGTATCTTAATGTAAATATAGTTGTATAAGCTTTTTGGGTTTTAGGCACTGCCAAGTTATTTATTACCACCCACTCCCTTATAATGATGATGACGCCAAAGTCACTGTGGGTGTTCAGAGCTCACAGCTTTGGGTGACATTTGTCTTGCTCTCTGTCGGTACCAGCTGTCTTTTTGGATACCGTAAAGTTATGTTGACTTTATTAACAGCTATAGAAGCTTTAGCCAGGTTGTGACGGTGTGTAACCCTAACAACACTAAGTGGGATACACATTAATAGTCAGTCTATGTACGCTAAACGTATCACTGAAGTAATTTTTTTTCCCTCTCCCCTAATATAAGAAAGGAACAGACATTAGACCTAGACCGGGGTTCGAGGCTTGAAAAAATCCAGTATTATTTGTTCTTCATGATGTGAAATATGTGTTGAAAAGCAACCCAAGATGAAGTCAGCCATGTGTGCCAGTGTGTTACTTGGCATGCCTTTACTGGCCCCAACTGTAAGGGTCACTCTCCATTTCCTCCATTTTCCACTCCCCTTCACACCATTTGTGGTGAAGCAATGGGATGCACTGAAGTGCACCCTCTAGCCTCGTGTGGGATAGGGACATCAGATGCCACTCCAACCCCCTCGTCTTCCTCCGCCAGCCAACGGTGCGAAGATGAGAGGAGTGTGCTCTGAATGTTTTCTGCCTAGCAGAGGCTAGTTCTCACTTACGAAAATGGCCCCACTTTGACCTGTATATCAGGCACAATGGTGTAGGTTTCAAAGAAACATGGCACCAACAAGTTGGAAAACGTGGGCCATGCGTGGACCGTGTTTGAGTCTGGCAAGCTCCAGATCTGCTACCAGGTTCCAGCCATTATCACAGGCGCAAAAATGCCAGGCCCCAGGTGTAGCAGGGAAAAAAAAATGCCATCTCAGCCAGGATGGCATCCCTGACCTCGGAGGCACTGTGCTGTCTGTCCCCCAAGCTGATCAGTTTCAGCACGGCCTACTGACATCTCCCCATGCCAGTGTTACAGTGTTTTCCGCTAGTAGCTGGGGTGGAGGTTGCAGCTTCGTAGGGTTTCAGTCTACTCCTGCCATGGCCTGGGAGAGGAGATAGGCCACCCCAGTTTGCACCCGGGGAACAGACTCCACCACATTCACCCTGCCTGTCATTAAAGATAAGCACTGCAGCATCCCTGACCACAGGCGCTTGTCCATGTGTCGGTGGTCAAGTGGACCTTGCAGCAAAGCGCAGAGCTCTGGGCCCGACTGATGTTATGGGACACATGCAGGCGCAAGGCAGAGACAGCACACCAAGAGAAGTAGTAACGGCTAGGCCCAGCATAGGGAGGTGCCCCAGCTGCCATCTGCTGACGGAAGGCCTGGGTCTCCAGAAGCATAAACAAACACCAACATCTCCAGGGCCAGCAGTTTATCGATGAGGCTGTTACAGGCTTGGGCATGGGGGTGGGTTGTATTGTACTTCTGCCTGCAATGAAAAGCTTGGGAAATGTGGAGTGGCTGGGAAGAGGCGCATGATGGTGCAGGCCAAAAGGGCGCATGAGGGTGAACTCCCCAATGTGTCAGAGATAGGTGTGTAGGTGTCCTTGCATCATATACTTGCACCATATTTGGCTTTGGAAGTTAATTTTGTGCCAAAAAGTGGTTAAGACAGCGATCCCTCAGCTACTCCCGTTACACTGTCTATTGAAGTTACCATCTGTGGAAGTGGACCACCATTTCTAAGATCCCAAAGGAAGCAGGCAAGAGATGTGCAGTTCAGAAAAAAAGATGAGAAAATAAGTTTAGGCTGTAGAGCACAGAGGGATCGGAGAGGACAGAGCTGGTGTCGGCCAGGTATTCCCACAACATGCGCCTATACTTGTCCCTCCTGGTGACACTAGGCCCCTGAGTGGCAGTAATTTGTCCAGGGGGGCCATTAACGTGTTCCAGACCTAGGAATAAGTCTTCCAACAGGGTAGAGTTTTGCATGCCTTTGCTTCTACCCACTGTTTTTGCTGCTTAGCTTCCCTCCACATCTACTCTGCTTTCACCCCTAAACATCACCCCAGTTTATGCCTTTGCTTCTACCCAGGTTTTTTGTTGATTTAGCTTCCCTCTACATCTACACTGCTTTAGCCCCTAGACATCACCCCTGTCCATGTGGGGTCGGTGGCCTCATCATCCACCAACTCCTCTTCCAATTGCGCACTGCCCCCTTACTGCAAACCGCACATGACCACAGCTTGCCTTGATGGCAACTGTGTCTCATGATCCCCACTTAGGTCCAGACAAGTCGGTGGCGGGTCCAAAACCCCAAAATTGGAAGGAAATGGCAGATGCTGCAGTATTTCTAACACCTGTTCCTGGTGCTCGGGCCTGGTCTGTGTTGTACCCTGCACCCTGCTTAACGCATCTGCCATATCCGAAGTTGTGCTGAGCGCATGCTAATGTTTCGTGTCCAGTGCAATGGATGGGATGGGATTTCACATAAGTCTGCCACCCATGGCCACTCATGGTTGAGCAACTGAGGGAGTTGACTTTGACGAACCCGAGGGTTTTGGAGTTGGAACTACATCAAAGGTCTGTGCTGCTCACACACTCTGCTCAACACATGATATGTTTAGTGCCAGCAGTGTGGAGACGTCGCACAACAGCCGTTGTTCCAGCAGGTACAGGCGTTGTAGGAGTGCATAGAGGCTAGCAGCGGCAACTATACACTTTAAAAACTATCCGCACAAGCGCCACACTTTCACCAGTAGCTCAGGAACATTGGGGTACCTTTTTCAAAAGATTAGCAGCAATGAGTTAAAAACGTGGCCCAGGCATGGAATATGTTGCAGGCTGCCAAGCTACAGAGCCAATCCCAGGTTACGGCCATTATCACACATGACAACATGCCTGGGCCCAGGTGCAGTGGCAAAAACCACATTGCCGTCTCATCGAGGATGGCATGACTCACTTTGTAGGCAGTGTGCTGTCTGGCCCCCAAGCTGATGAGCTTCAGCACGGCCCGCTGACGTCTCCCCACACCAGTGTTGCAGCGTTTCCAGCTCGTAGCTGGGGTCAATTTAACAGCGGAGGAGGGTGGTGTTTCAGCCCTCCTCCCAGGAATGTTGTGTGGGGAGACAAGTCAGGCCACCACATTTTGCGACCCGGTCCACGCCTCAACTACATTCAACCACTGTGCCCAAATTGAAAGGTAGCGTCCCTGTCCGCATGCACTTGTCCATTCGTAACTGGTCACATGGAACTTTAGGGCTAAGCGCTGAATTTAGGGACCGCCTCATGTTTGGGGGAAAGTGCTGGTGTGGACGGCACAGTGCGGTGGCGCAGTAGACACTCTGCCCAAAAAGGGCAGAGTGTCCCCCAGCCGGGATTCCAACATCTCCTGGGCCAGATTTCTTGAGATGAGGCCGTTGAAGCCTTGGGCATGTGGGTGGGTTGCGCTGTACTTTAGCATGAAATGAAAGGCTTGGGAGATGGGGAGTTGCTGGGAAGAGGCGCATGATGGCGCGGGCAAAAGGAGAAATGGCAGGAAAAGGTGAGGATAAGGGTGAACTCCCCAAAGTGTCAGAGGCAGATGTGGAGGTGTCCTGGCTCCTGGTCTGGACTGCAGCGCCAGCCCTGTCAACAGTGGAAGAGGCAGTGGCCGCCAGGCCAAACGACGATTATCCTGCGCTTGCTCTCACCCCAGCCCAGGGCTTGCCTTCCAAATGATGGCACCCGCAAGAGGTGGTGAGATTCCTCTCCGCAGATCTCCAAACCATCTTGGACTTGCAAATTGCACTAAATTTGTCATGTAACTGACATGTATATGATGAGTCTATCCATTGTCTGTTCATTTTGGTGAAAGTCAGCCTGTCAGCTGACAGACAGCTGTGCTTGTCAGTGATGATGTCACCGGCTGCTTGTACCCCCAGTTTTTGCTGCTTAGCTTGCCTCCACATCCACACTGCTTTTGCCCCTACACATCACCCCTATCCATGCCTGTGCCTCTAGCCATAAGTCTGCCACCCATGGAAACTCATGGTGCAGAAAGTGAGGGAGCTGACTCTGAGGAACCCTTGGGTTTTGTAGCTGGTACTCCATCAAAGGTCTCTGCTGCTCACACACCCTGCTGAACATACGGTATCTAGGGTTAGAGCGTGTGGTGACCTCGCACAACAGTAGGTGCTTCAGGCAGATGTAGGCCTTGCTGGAGTGTATTGCGGCTAGCTCCAGGTACTGTAGACTTGGGAAAGTGGGTGTCCAAGTGCCGCACTTTCACCCTTAGCTCAGCTAATTTGGGGTATGTTTTTAAAAATCATTGCACCACTACATTGAACATGTGGGCCAGGCATGGAACGTGTTGGAGGCTGGCAAGCTCCAGAGCCCTCCAACAAGCTAAAAAACCTGGCCCCAGGGGCAGCGGGGATAAACAAATTGCCATCTCATCCAGGATGGCATCCCTGACCTCAGAGGCAGTGTGCTGTCCGTCTCCCAAGCTGATGAGCTTCAGCCCAGCCTGCTGACGTCTCCCCACACCAGTGTTGCAGCGTTTTCAGCTCGTAGCTGGGGTAAATCTAACAGCGGAGGAGGAGGAGGGTGGTGTTTCAGCCCTCCTCCCAGGAATGTTTTGTGGGGAAACAAGTCAGGAAAATTCTTGAAACGGGAGAGTTTTGCATCTTTGCCCTTGCTGCCTATGGACATCCCTTTGCCTCTAGCCACCATTTTCCCTGCTTTGCTTGCCTCCACATCCACACTGCTTTTGCCCCTAGACATCACCCCAGTCCATGCCTTAGCTTGTACCCCCAGTTTTTCCTGCTTAGCTTGCCTCCACATCCACACTGCTTTTGCCCCTAGACATCACCCCAGTCCATGCCTTAGCTTGTACCCCCAGTTTTTCCTGCTTAGCTTGCCTCCACATCCACACTGCTTTTGCCCCTAGACATCACCCCAGTCCATGCCTTAGCTTGTACCCCCAGTTTTTCCTGCTTAGCTTGCCTCCACATCCACACTGCTTTTGCCCCTAGACATCACCCCAGTCCATGCCTTAGCTTGTATCCCCAGTTTTTCCTGCTTAGCTTGCCTCCACATCCACACTGCTTTTGCCCCTAGACATCACCCCAGTCCATGCCTTAGCTTGTACCCCCAGTTTTTCCTGCTTAGCTTGCCTCCACATCCACACTGCTTTTGCCCCTAGACATCATCCCTATCCATGCCTCTTCCCCTAGCCATAACTCTGCCACCCCTGGAAACTCATGGTGCAGAAACTTTGGTTGCTGACTTTGAGGAACCCTTGGGTTTTGTAGATGGAACTCCATCAAAGGTCTGTGCAGCTCACACACCCTGCTCAAGATATGGTATTGTAGGGTTTCAGCGTGTGTGAATGACGGACAACAGCCTGTGTTTGGACAGATGTAGGCCTTGCTAGAGTGTTTTTAGGCTAGCAGCGACTCCTGTGCACTTGCAAAAGTGGGCGCACAAGCGCCGCATTTTCAACAGTAGCTTCGGTACATTTGGGTATGTTTTTAAAAAACTTTGCACCACTAGGTTAGACGTGGGCCAAACATGGAACGTGTTGGAGGCTGGCAAGCTCCAGAGCCGCTACCAGGTTCCAGCCATTATCACAGGCGTAAAAATGCCAGGCCCCAGGTGTAGCAGGGAAAAAAAAATGCCATCTCAGCCAGGATGGCATCCCTGACCTCGGAGGCACTGTGCTGTCTGTCCCCCAAGCTGATGAGCTTCAGCACCGCCTGCTGACGTCTCCCCACACCAGTGTTTTAGCGTTTGCCGCTAGTAGCTGTGGTGGAGGTTGCAGCGTCGTAGGGTTTCAGTCTACTCCTGCCATGAATTTTGGCCTGGGAGAGGAGATAGGCCACCCCAGTTTGCACCCGAGGAACAGACTCCACCACATTCACCCTGCCTGTCATTAAAGATAAGCACTGCAGCATCCCTGATCACAGGCGCTTGTCCAAGTGTCGGTGGTCAAGTGGACCTTGCAGCAAAGCGCGGAACTAAGGGCCCACCTGATGTTGAGTGACACGTGCTGGTGCAAGGCGGGGACGCCACACCGGGAGAAGTTGAGACGGCTAGGGACGGCATAGTGAGGTGCCACAGTTGCCATCAGGTCCGGGAAGGCGGGAGTTTCAACAAGCCGGAACGCCAACCTCTCCTGGGCCAGCAGTTTAGCGATGTTGGCGTTCTAGGCTTGCGCGGGTGGGTGGTTAGCGGTGTATTTCTGCCGGCGCTCCAATGTCTGAGAGATGGTGGGTTGTTGTAAAGAAGCGCCTGATGGTGCCTTTGATGGTGCAGGAGAAGGAGATAAGACAGAAACAGGGGAGGATGAGGGAGAAGTCAACAAAGTGGCGGAGGCAGATGAAGTGATGTCCTGGCTCGTCCTCTGGAGTGCATCGCCAGCACTGTGAGCAGAGGCAGTGGCATGAACGGCGGGCGACGTTTGTCCTGCCGTTGCTGCCTGCCACTGATTCCATTGCTTGGATTCCAAATGACGGTGCATTGAAGTGGTGGACAGGTTGCTCTTCTCAGGGCCCCTACTCGATTTCGAGAGGCAAATTGTGTAGACGACACTATATCTGTCCTCGGCGCATTCCTTGAAAAAACTCTACACCTTCAAGAAACGTGCCCTCGATGGGGGAGTTTTTCTGGGCTGGGTACAAAAGGGAACATCTTCGGACATTCCGGGTCTGGCCTGGCTTCGGCAAAGCAGCTGACCTCTGCCTCTGGACATGTCTCTGCCTCTAGCTACCCTTTTTGGTGCTGCACCTGCCTCAACATCCACACTACTTTCCCAGCTTGACATCTGCCTTGTCCAGGTGGGGTCGGTGTCCTCGTCGTCCACCACCTCCTCTTCCAACTCCTGTCTCGCCTCCTCCTCCTGCACAATGCGCATGTCAACTGGCTGCCCTGACAGCAACTGCGTCGTCGTCGATGAGGGTGGGTTGCTGGTCATCCGCCACCAAATCGACCGGAGATGGAATGGAGGAGACTCTAGTGTTTGAGCATCTGGACACAGATACTCGTCTGTTAGGTCCGTGGAATCGCGAAATGGAGGGGCAGGTTGCGGTACAGTCAAAGGAAGGGAGAACAGCTCTGGGGAGCAGGGACAGTTGGGGTTATTGTTCTGAGAAGATTGGGAATTTTGGGTGGAAGGAGGACAAGACTGTTGGGTAAGAGGAGGTAGAGGCTGACTGGCTGGTGGACAATGTGCTTTAAGCGTTATCCGACAGCCATTGCAAGACCTGTTCCTGGTTCTCGGGCCTACTAATCTTTGTACCATTCAGCCTAGTTAATGTGGAACTTTTGTGCAAAGCGCAGAACTTAGGGCCCGCCTGATGTTAAGGGACACACGCTGGTACAAGGCTCAACTCACCCTAAGTGCCAAAAACACTGCTGGTGCAAGGCTCTACTCATGCCAAGGGCCTCAATCTCTGCTGGTAGCTCAGCTTAAGGTCATGTAACTTTGTTTGGAAGGGCTCATGTTAAGGGCTAGAAAAGTGAATTTTGGAAGGTCTTACCACATCACACACACACACACACACACACACACACACACACACACACTCAAAATGACAGTTAAGGGTGAGGGCTTTTGGAATTCCCATTGCCTATTCCATTTGTGGTTGTCATGGGGAACGTGATTTAAAGGGGTGGTTGTTACTGTTTGTTGAGCTTAAATTGGGGTTTGTGTCCATCCATTTGGGGAGTAAAGAAGGTTTCCAGGTATTTTCCCACTTTGATAGAGGTTTTTTTGAATGTGGAAAGTGTGTAGTTGTTAGGCAGTGATGTTGGGGTAATAGAGGGTCTTTGGTGTGTTAGATGCCCCCAGGCATGCTTCCCCTGCTGTCCCAGTGTCATTCCAGAGGTGTTGGCATCATTTCCTGGGGTGTCATAGTGGACTTGGTGACCCTCCAGACACGGATTTGGGTTTCCCCCTTAACGAGTATCTGTTCCCCATAGACTATAATGGGGTTCGAAACCCGTTCGAACACACGAACATTGAGCGGCTGTTCGAATCGAATTTCGAACCTCGAACATTTTAGTGTTCGCTCATCTCTAATAGGTATATGTTCTTTTACTGGCACACAAAATGAATCGGGCATATGGCCTAGGGTTCGATCGAACCCTGGTTAAGAACCACTGGTCTATAGTCCTAGATAAACAAGCCCTGCGTAGTCTGACCCTACAGCTATGATCTGCCTTATACAGACAGAAGGATGAAGATGGAAGAGAATAACATGACTGCTAGATCAGATGCATTTTTTTAATCTGTCACCATATAGATTATGCAGGAGCTGTATATACAACGTCATATTTTTGTAAACAAGAATATTTACACAATTGCTTTTTTGGGTTCATAGAAACAATAAAAAAAAATTGGTTTCAAAAGTATCCACCCCCTAAAAATGTTCTTTAAATTTCTAGATTGTAACAACCAAGCATTATGCATTTTTCCTGAAGTCTAATAAAATCCTCTCTTATCGTATAATGTTAGGTATTGTGGCGTTTACTGAAATTGTGTTTTCACTCATCTATCTTTTGCACCAAAATCTATTAAAATGTCATCTTTACAGATACACATGATTGGCACTAGTTAATTTTATGGGTCACCGATAAATTATTGCTTTATCGTGCCCATGAACTAAGCCATACATAACCAGCGCAGCGTGTTAAAATAGTCAATCACTCAATAAAAGTAAGAGACGTTGGTTCAGAAGCCAACCACTTTATTCTTCACAAAAGGAGCTGGGGGTCACAATGACTCCTAATAGCTCCGTTCAATGGAAATACTTTGAACAGCAGAAACTAATTCCTACACGGACTTCAGCTTCATTCAACAACGTTTTAACATCTTCAGCAAGACGAGCAATTGCTCTTCATGGAGGTGATGCGCACTAATGGACTCCTCGAAATTAAATGATATCTTTTTCACGTCGCCTTTAAGTATTGTTGTTACACAGTATACAGATGGAGGCAAGATAGAGTATATAGAAGGCAGACACTAGGCCAACCAATCGTATATTCATTAATCTGTAGGCTTCAGAGATGAAATATCCCAGCATTCCCAGATTGTGTAGTGTTTATAGAATTCTATTGGGCCAATATGTGTAAATTTTTGCAGAAAAAAGATATGGAATAGACTACAATATTTCATACAGTATACTGTATATAAAACACATGGTGCTCAGTATACTGTATATTTTTGGGTGGGCATATACATCAGACGGAGTCTGAAAATATGATATAAATCCTCTGGTGTTTTGCGTTTTATTAAGTGTAGTCATTACTTTGTGCTCCTTGCCATATTCTGATGCAGAAAAAACATACCATTCCTAGAATACCATGCAGCAGAGAGCACTATGGGGCTGTTATATCATGTCTCGTCCATAAGATTTCTAACATACAAAACAGGGAAATTTCACAATTTTTGCACAAAAATCTCGACTTTTTGCATCCAAATCTCATTGCCTGGTAGATTTAATGTAACTTGTGCTAGAAAACTGGCATGAGCTGTAGCTGTGACTTACACCAGCCCCCCGGCTGGTGTAGATATTGGTTCTGGCGGACGGGACTATCCGAGACGCGCCAGAATTAATAAGAGGCTAAAGCATCATAATAATTCTGGCAGATCTCATGTCACACAAAGCGCCAGTCCTAATAAATCGGCCCATATAATTTTAAGGAGCTCAGCTAAAATGTTGGGTATGTCTGATGACAAGCTTACTTACTGTTTCCAAGAACAGAATTAGAAATACAGCTCCAGTTTCTGAAACACTTGTACGATGGTTCATTTCACTGGAGGAGGTTTTAGCAAGCTGTCATGGAGTATTACATAGTAATAATATAAATAAGCAGGCAACCATGTGATACATACCTGGGACAGGTCCAGTGCTCCACCATACAGGTTGATTGTCTTTTTAACTGATTTACAGTATGCTGTGGGTAAATGAGGGCGATCCAAATCAATGTCATTCATACACCCAAAATTCATATGGACAGTAGGGTTGCACGACCGGGATCGGAAAAAATCGGATTGCGATCTAGTAAATTTCGGTATCGGAATTCCGATTCCGGTGGGATCGAGGTCAGAGGTTATCTCCAGATGGGCTCAACCCTATTCATGTATATATCATTAATAAGATTGAGCATCGGAAAAGTTCGGATTCCAATCGGCGATCGAGCAAATTTCACGATCGGGATCAGCTGGAAAATGATTGGAAATCGGGTTTTAAAATCGATCCTGAAATCTCAAGATCAGCTCAACCCTAATGGACAGGGGTTGTCTTCAATAGTCATATAAACAACCCATATAATAATAATAATGAACCCCAAATTCTTTATAGTAGTCAGGAGTCCCTAGAAATTCTTCATATGATGACCTAATAATTTTTACAATTTTTCACCCCTGTCCAGAGAATCTAACTATATTCGATCACTACAACTGGCATTGTGCCTCCAGGTATGACAAGTGAATGGCTTGGCCACTGTTTAACGCTCTCGCAATCCATTACTACCTTGACAGAGGCAAACCACAGCTGTTAAGTACACTGGCAAGCGGGAGAATTTATCTTTAATTCTACATTCATATATACATCATTCAGACTTCTTCATCCATTAACCATAAATTCCATGCAAATACATTCCAGCAAATATTCTTATATCTTCTGTAATGAAAAAAACGGGGAAATATTTCCAATATTAAGAACCCCGTGTGCAAGGGAAGAATTGTGGAGAGTAAATTGTGGTCTTAACAATAAAACGATGACAATAATGGCTGCGGAAGACGTAATCATTTACATTATTAAACAACCCACTTTACATTAATACAGGGTCATTACAAGCCTTAATAAACTCCCAGTTTAATACAATGAATGCATGCAATACCGGAGCCAGTATTAGATGCAATTTATTAGCCTAGTTTATTATGTATGATTAGAGCTATTTGTGTGCAATGTTCTCCAGCTTTAGGAGGTTCAACACGATTAGCAATTCACAGGGATTATAAAACGGCTTGAAATAACCATCAGCTAATGAATTGCAGGAACCTCCATAGCCCGGTTATTGCACAATTAAACTTACTATACAGACCCTTCGCCGTGTCTCATCATTGGGTTGTGGAGGAGATTGACAAGTTAACAGGGGGGAAAAAAATGGCCGTGTTAATCGGGAAACGCGTCGGGTGAATAATCCGATTTATATTAATTTTTGACAGGATATACAGCTCATGAGAGCCGTCACATAGACATTGAGCTAGAAGACTTAATGAGCACATTGTTTGTATCTACTGTCTTGGGTTTGGGAGATCTGAATGCTCATCATTAAAAGAAAACAATAAAAATGATGGGGATAATAATAATAATTAATGTCTGTAAAATATAATGTTATTTCAAGTAAAGATGGGTAGACATGTCAATTTGCTTAAATTAGTACAATAGTACTCATGTACCACAACAGTGTCCATATAGAAATAATTACAGGGGCTTCATATGAGAAACATGTATAAGATATTGATTAAATATGTCATAATAAATGTGTCATCCTGAGTCCAGAGGTTCACAGTTTGTGGTGAATAGGGGGTCCACATGCATTGGTCATGACATACGTCTGATAGTGGTCATGGTAGCTCTTTAGAGTACCTTCTAACTTTAGAAATGGAGCCTCGCAGTTACCTGCTCAACCTTTGATTTGCCATATAGGAGTCTACTGACAGCCAACTGGAAGCATAAATGATGCCTATTTAAGATCTGATATATACCAATAAAATGATCACATAAATTTAATAAACCTGATTTGAAAGAACAATTTAGTGGTAATTTTTCATTTTATAGGAATTCACCATAAAGAGTTGGTTCATGAAGTCAACCCTTCTCCCTGTGTCCTTTTAGAGCATATTGAGGTGGGGGGTTCCCTGATAGGAAGCCTCTTCTAAGAGCCAGAATAGAGGCCTGGTCAATAAAAAGTAGCTTACGCTCTACAGAACTTCCATGGATGGCCATTCTAAACACAGATAATACTACGATACACTTGCAATGACAATGGGAAATGTCTGGCTAGACATGGTTCCTCATGACAAAATTAGTTGCTATTTGGAAGCCTGGTTACCCCTATTCACTGCATTCTGGAAAGGGCTGTATATAAGGAGACTACCCCTTTGAAAGAACATGTGTAGATAGAATTAAAGGGGTTGTCCAGGCAAAAATGGACAATATGTTTATTTTATAAATCAAATGGGTTTGGTGTTCGGACAAAGCAATATTCCAGATAGGCCCAAGGCACTCTGTGTTCCTCCCCTGGTCGCGTGACATCACAGAAGAGCAGAATTGTGACATCATGACGCTTGGCATGCCCATGTTATCTAATCACAGGCCTTAGCAGTTATCTCAGGCATACGACGTTAGAGAAGAGCGCCAGAGCATCCGTAGGAGGAAAACAAAGATCTCCAGACACCGCAAGGAGTCCCAAAAGAGGTGATGGAAGGTTGGGCCCCCGCCTATTATGCCCTGAGGTCTGAAGAGACCCCAGAATATAATAATTTACAACAAATCATGTTGTGGTGGCCATTTTAGTTCCCACAAGGCAAATCCTAAATTAGTCATTTTTTTGTTAATTTGGAATATTCGGGTGTAATCTGGTTTGTTGCAAACTGATTACTTTTTTTCTGCTCCGCCACTGGCCTTATGATATGCTCATGGGTTCCACAGCAAAAATAATGGTCCAATGTTTTCAGACATGTATTTTAAACTGCATGAACATACCATAAGAGAACCACATTACTGTACACAACATGTAAGAATTGATATCCTTGATTATAAATTTTGTAGCCAAGAAGCTTCACGGTACACCTCTGATACCTGGAATTTTTACAAAGAAGGGTATAGGAAAGGGCCAGGGCTAATATGTCTCAATATACAAAACTGTATAAGATTTGCAAAAAAGTTGCTATATTTAGTTTACTGTAGGAAGGTCAGAAGAGAAATCCTTATCTTTAGTCCTTCCTTCCGTGTCCTTCATAACCTCTCAGAGCTCAAGGCTAAGCAGACACATTTGTGAGAGCAGGTGTACCGCACATTGACCCTCTGAGGATTTAATCACATCGGACTGGTTCAAAGGACAAGGTCGCTCAAGTCAAAGGACTGTCTGACTGATATGAATTTTGTCATGGCTCCCAAATGTTCAGCGTTAGGAATCTGGGCTTTGCACACGGGAATCCAATGATATGATACTCTGCTTATTAAGTATGACAAGTGGGAAAGAGCGCACTCTGTACCAGCACAATGAGCTTAGTAGCTGGAATGGAATCGCACAATGCTGGAGCTTCAGTGATAAAAATGAAAATATTGCACATCTCCCGCTGGTGTTATATGTCCGGCAGTAAATCTAATCATACTTCTGTCATTGCTTTCATGCAAATTAATGCTTGTTACTTTCCTTATTAGTACAATGAAGAAACAATTTAGTTCTTTTGAAAATAATTAATAATAAAGGAAGACATATATTATATTTTGTTTTAAGCCTAGTAGATGGGCTAAGCGGGCAGAGTATGACACAGGAATTCTTTACAGGTAAAACTGGATTTCCTCTATTGTGCTCCTCATCCTCATGTTCCTCATGGACCAACCACATCAATGGGTGCGTTTTTTAATGTCCATCAGAACAGATTTCCATCTGTTTGCTGGATGTTAAAAATGGATGAGAGGATTGGATAAAAAAAAAATAGACCAATAAGGTTCATCCATTTTTTCACTGACAGTTAAAAACTGATTCAAAACGGACATTAAAAACAGTCTGAAAACTGATGAAAACACATTTCTAGAAAATGGATGTTATGGCAGTGACTTAATCACCTGGCTAGGCTCCAGTGATGTATGATGCCACAATCACTGTAGGATTAGGCTGGCAGAAGCTGAGTGCGTGGACAGCATGGGACTAACACTCATAGATACAGGCAGGGAGAGATGTCTGGTCTCTAACACTTATAGGGACATTCAGGGACAGGCAATTGGCCACTAACACTCATAGGGTCAGGGAAGGAGAGATGTGTGATCGCCAACAGTCATAGGGACAGTGAAGGAGAGATGGGTGGTCACTAAGACTTTTTGGGAACAGTGCCTCTGTATGCTGCCCTCTAGGGGCAGCACCCTTAACATCATGCTGCCCCTTAATAATAAGCCTACTGACATGATGTGGGGTTTATTGCCAACTTAGTATTTCTATTCCAAAAGGAACAGATTCCCAGCTATGGACAGCGCTGTTTCGTTCTTTTGGACCTCCTCAGCATAGCACAGGGATACTAATCTGGCAGAGTGAGAGACTATAGACCAGAGTCTTAACTTCAGGCAAAACAATAACAGAAATCCTGCTCGTCTGAGCTACTAACTATACAGCAAATACCCTAAACTGTGTGTGTGGCTTGCTTCAGCCACACCGTCAACACAGAGCACAGTAAAGGCAACAGTTCAGACTGGACTCTCACCAGTTTGCAGTGTGTTAGGACAGAACCCGGCTCCTCCTCTCTCCCCCAGGAACTGCCCAGGAAAGAGGTCTTGGCAACCTTTTATAAGCTTTTAATAAGGCCTAGCTCACACCTATGTTTTGAAGGCTCCTCCCTAGTAGGTTAACAGAAGGAGCAATCTCACAGCTAAGATGTTACCTGAGTTGTAACCTCACATACCACACATAAGTGAAGAATCTGGGGGAGATATAGCGACCTTCCATAACCTTACCTGTCACCTTCTCACAGTATATTTACATAAGTATTATAGTTCAGGCAATTATTTTTCCTATATACTTTTTTATCTAATTGTTACAGTTACAATGTCTCTGTTTGCTGTAATTCTTCAACCTTGTTTACTTCCAGGGGACATAGACCTGATAACTGCCCCTGGCCCTCCACTCAGTATTTCTATTCCAAAAGGAACAGATTCCCAGCTATGGACAGCGCTGTTTCGTTCTTTTGGACCTCCTCAGCATAGCACAGGGATACTAATCTGGCAGAGTGAGAGACTATAGACCAGAGTCAGGGGATAATCATACACATTAGGGAGAGTGTGTGCCTACATAGGCATACGGAGACTTACAAGTCATTCCTGCTCTGCTAGGGATTCTGGGTAAATAATATGCAAATCTA
Organism: Leptodactylus fuscus; assembly: GCF_031893055.1. NCBI lineage: Eukaryota > Metazoa > Chordata > Amphibia > Anura > Leptodactylidae > Leptodactylus > Leptodactylus fuscus. Next base: position 96,569,356 of record NC_134271.1, read on the forward strand.
TTCTCCAGGATGTAATTAGGAGCACAGTGCACTCTGTATGCTGCCCTCACTCTGCCAAATTAGTATCCCTGCGCTATGCTGAGAAGGTCCAAAAGACCGAAACAGCGCTGTCTATAGCTGGGAATCTGTTCCTTTTGGAATAGAAATACTAATTTGGCAATAAACCCCGCGTCATGTCAGTAGGCTTATTAACTGAGTTATGCATGATGTTAAGGGGGCTGCCCTCTAGAGGGCAGCATACAGAGGCACTGTTCTCCTAATTACATCCTGGAGAATAGATTTGCATATTTTTTATCCAGAATCCCTAGCAGAGCAGGAATGGCTTGTAAGTCTCTGTACGCCTATGTAGGCACACACTCTCCCTGATGTGTATGATTATCCCCTTTTTGGGAACAGTCAGGGACAATAAAGTGGCCACTAACACTCGTAGTGACAGTGAAGGAGAGGTGTGTAATGACTAACACTCACATGGACCAGACAGCTTATAGTTGTAAGAAGTACACACATATACACAAATATACAGATATATACGTACACATGTACAGCATATGCACACAATAATTCACTACTTTTCAGTAGTTATATTAGGGAAATTCTAATACACAGAGATTTTAAATATATGACATTTACAAAGGCCATGTCCTTCAAACACCGCTAACTTAATCATAATGTCTTTACTATATCACACACCCAAAAAAATAAATGTATACCCAGAACATACCCCAAAGCGTATTCAGACTTATTCCCAAGAAAACATACAGACGCCAAACTAAGTATAGGCTCCAGACCCCAAAAATAAATACTCCAAATGTTGCTAATAAATACTGACACCAGAATACATACAGACTCCAGACCTCAAAATACTGTAAATACAGACCTGTATAGTGTTGATATATATAGAACAAGGGACATGATGCTATGCATTGTCCCTAGGAGACAGGAGCCCGTGATACATGCAGAATACACCGACTCAATGTCCTTCCCTCTATTCTAACTTTCACAAGTACAGGGCAACTGGACCCGCTCCTAGAAAGTAGTGATGTCACAACCACAAAATACACCTTAGTCACACAGGCACATTCTCACCAGTGGTTATTAAGGTAGAAGAGGCTCGGCACAATACAGGTTAACATGCATTGCTCAGCAGTAGGAAACAGCCCGCAAACACGACAGTGATAGAATTCGTCTCTCATCGTGAGAATAATGATTCGGTGTCACACACAGTTGCCCAGTTCTCAGAAGTTTGCGCTCAATACTCACAATATCTGGTTTTCAGGCTCACAATTTCCTAATCAGAATCATAGCATGTAATGGTCCCATTGCACTACTGTGACAAATTTTAGCAGTAGGTTAATAAGTTAAAAGCAGTCTATTAGGTCCAAAATACCTCTGAAAGTAACATAAGAGCCATACAGGAATCTATAATAGGAGCAAAAATATATCTTTATGCCAAAAAACAATAAAGCAATGCAGAGATAATCATCTTTTTATGGATATGCAAATCAGCCTGCAAGTGCACTAGAGGTGGGCCTGGCTTACCAGACTTGTCTACAGCAAATCAGACCCACCACTGTTACACTTACACGCACATCTGTATATCCATCACTAAGGCTAGGTTCACATCTGCACCTGCTCGCCGTCTGAGGATTCCATTCCCCATTCCGTCCTACAAGCACCACTTTTCTCTCTATAGTTTTTGCCTTTTTGGGCAGAAACCTGGTGAACCCCATTATAGTCTATGGGGTCCATGGGTTTCCGCGGATAACCACTTTTTTAAGCAGATTAGGTTTCCATTCAGGGGGACCCCAAGCGAATCCGCCCAATGGAATCCCAAATGCAGGTGCAAACCTAGCGTCAATTATGTGTTTGGGGTAAGTTTCTGTTTCTATTAAAAAGGTGACATTGTTATTGGTTTATGCCCCCTCTGCTGTCTGGAGACTCATTTGAATATGGAGAAAACCGTGAATATCGCCAGATCGGCATGGAGAAGAATTCTAGAGGTAGGGGAAGAATAGCCTTTCTTAAAGCTATTTTGATGTGGTAGTACTGAAAAAAGGGATTCAAATAATAGAATCTCTTTAATAAAATGTATTACATCAAGTATAAATAATATATCATGCAAAATATATATCATGCCTAGCCCAAATCTGTATCAAAAATTGCAAGGAGAATAGGGGCCACACAGTGGCTCAGTGGTTAGCACTGTAACCTTGCAGTGCGGGAGTCCTGGTATTCAAATCCAGCCAAGGGCAAAAAATCATCTGCAAGGAGTTTGTATGTTCTCCCTGTGTTTACATGGATTTCCATCCCATATTCCAAAAAAGACATACTGATAGGGAAAAAGTACATTGTGAGCTCTATGTGGGGCTCACAATCCACATTTTTTTTAAAAAAAGGAAAAAAAATTGCAAGGAAAAGAAAGTCTAGAAGTAAAGTCCAGTGGTGTGCAATGCACCCAAGTGATCCTGCAGAGTCACTCCACAGAGAACTCTTCACTTAAGATTTTGTGCTACTGGGTTGCAAAACCTTATGCAGGGTTACCCTCTTCCGACGAACTGGAAAATTTTGCAATTCAATAGGTGAATATTGTAATTGGCCAAAACTTTACGGAAGAGATGGCAAAGGGAGAAAAAAACTATTTCTATTTGGGAGGTAAAATGTGGCGCTATAATAGGAGACATTTTTAATCTTTGGCCCAATTTCTTTTATTATGTACACCCCTTTGTGGGAGAGGTTGGACCAGTAAGAAGAGAATGAAGAATAAAAAAGCAAATTTTAATATACTATAGGTCAGAGGCAGTGCAAGTTGTTTAATAGAAGGTTAGGTCCCTGTAATATCAATGATCCTATTTGTGTATATGCATTACTGTGGATGTAAAGGGTTAACTTGCATCATTTCTTGTCCTAAATATGACCCGCTCCTAGAAGCTATATTAAAAGGGAAAAAAAAATGTTAAACTGGCAGGAATTCAAGTTATGACAGTGAATAAATTGGAAATATTTAAGTGTCAGTTTAGATTAAAAAGCTGTTTTTGGCAAGGTCTGCTCATAACAGTCTGAAATAGTTCACAAGAATTACCTTTTAACAATTCACTTTGAAAAGTTGACTTCTGCTCAGCAGCCTAATGAAGGGAGATCATTTAACTCGGGTGCAGTTCAAATGCAAGCGATGTTCCTGCAAACCTACCTGCCTCCGAGCCGCCAGTCATTTGGCAGGATTAAAAAACAAAAAAATCTCCTCTCGTTAATTATAAACTCCTTTATTTTACTGCTTAGATAAAATCAGGATTTTTTTTAATGTAGCGTCTGACTTATTTATACAAACATCCTCTGTCTTCTTTAATAGCGTTACAACGTGCGGGTGAAGTGACTATGTTACTGCTTACTGAGCGCAGAGTCCAAAAAGTTGTAAAAGAAGAAAAATGCAATGTAAACAAATATATGTTCTGGTAATACAAGCTGCCAGACTAGAAATGCTGTTACAGCAATATCCAAATCTGGAAAAGCTGAGTGATAACTCATATGGCCAGAGTCTAGGGAAACAGACAAAGCAGGGCTCATCCAGGGGTAGCTATAGGGGCTGCAGGGGCAGCAGTTGTTACTGGATCTTGGACCCTGAGGGGAATACAAAGTTCCCTCTGTCAAGTAAACTATACCACTATTCTAAATTGCCAAAGGTAGGTAGGGGCCGTATTAAAAATTTTGAATTGGGATATCGGGGTTTCAATTTATGCCTCTGGTCTCGTCCGTAATTTTTAGCCAATACTGCCGTACATTGTGTAGACCAAATAATGCCGCCATATAGTGCGAAAGTAACATGCAACTTACAAATAATATTCCCTAGAGAGCCCATATAATACTGACATAGAGTTCTCAAATAATACTGCAATATACTTCAAATACCGTTAAATAATACTGTTTGCTCTTGGGATTCTTATCTTATGGGTATTTTAAGAAATGAGAGCTCTGGGTAATTGGTTTACACCCCCATACCAATAGAACTGTATCTACATATGGCTGTCTTACCCCTCGTTTATATCAGCGTTTGAATTCCGTCTGGGGGAGTCCTCATGAGGACCCCCCGAACGGAATAACAAACGCAAGTGTAAGCGCTGGTGCAGTAAAAGCACACGGACCCCATAGGCTATGAAGCGGTCCGTGTGCTTACCGCCAGATCTCTGTAAGGATCATGCGGGCAGGAATGTAGTTCACAATCTACTTTTCTGCCCACATGATTTGTGCGGGCAGCACACGGCAAGCACACGGACCCCATTATAGTCTATGGGGTCCGTGTGCTTTTACAGTACAGCGCTTGCAATTGCGTTTGTATTTCATTCTGAAAGGGGGGGTGTTCCCATCCAGACTCCTCCGGATGGAATCCAAATGCTGATGTGAACGAGGGCTTATAGCTTCTATCATAGGTCTAACTTGAAGCTCCTGGGCCCCACCGAAAATTCTTTAACAGGATACCCACCTGTCATGTGTAATTTCTAATACAGAAAGGCTTGAACAAAATATGACCTGGTTAGGTGCAACAACCCATTTGGAAAGATATATTTAACAGCTTGGATAGACAAATTTATATAATCTGATACCTCTCTAAAGTAACAGTCTGTCATGTAAGACCAAGACAGATTTAGCATAAAATTCAGTAAGTAGGCAGTCAGCGGTTTATGATGGAGTGGAGATAAGGAAAAGAGCCTGGTAAGTGGAGAAAGGAGTTGCTGAGTTGCTGCTTCAGCTGTTGGTTCTGTTGGTTCTATGCCATGCCGCGATCTGTGCAGGCATTAACCCAACTGATATATTGATCAAACCTGACCGAAAGACCACTTTACCAGGGGCACCTCCATTTTGACTAGGATCATAGTCCCCTACTTGTGACAGCATGAACAGTGATTCTGAGAATTGTAGATTTGGTCAGGTTGCAGATCAATGGTCTTGGAATTTACAGTTTTCCAAATTATATTAGCCAGGATGACAACCAAGATACATTTAGAGGACTTTCTTTTGGGGTCTATCAAGCAGTGCTAAATAAAGTAGTCAACGATATCCTTCAAGTCATTAATTATCAGCAATCAGTCGTCACCAGTCATTTTCCATAGCACAGACATCTATGTCATAAATATAAGAGGTATACATATATAGTATTCATACCATGTACCATTGGCTTTTATTTAGCTTGTTATGCAGCCCATCATCTCCATGTCCCAAAACTGTCACCAGATTATTCCCCTAATTAAGGCATCAGAAGTCTTTGGATGTCTCTTTCCTGCTATAGTTAAAAATAGAGTAATGGACTGATGTCATGAAGTGTTGTCTTTTATGGGGTTCCACGTTCTGTTCTTTCGGATAGCAGCACATACTGTAATATTAGTGAAATTAGTCTTCTTTAGAATAGGTTGCAAGCATTTACATTGTTGTTGTTTTGTTTGTTACTCTGTAATGTCCAATTTACTCTATACATGTATCCTATCAATAGTATAGTGCTGATGAAAGTGCTGCTATATAAGTAAAGATTACTATCATCATCATTAGATAGATAGATAGATGGATAGATAGATGGATGGATGGATGGATGGGTGGGTGGGTGGGTGGATGGATGGATGGATGGATGGATGGATGGATGGATGGATAGATAGATAGATAGATAGATAGATAGATAGATAGATGGATAGACAGACTGATTTGAGATAAATATGTATGCATTGTGTGAGGATAGGCTCAGTGGTAGCAGCACAGAACCCAGACAGTCAGAGATAGACACAAAAATTGAGGTGCAACGAAAGATTGTGAATGACAATCTGTTTTCCCTTAGCCCAAACAGCAACACAACTGGGGTATTCCTGCCCCTATGAGCTGTTAGGACAGGTGGAATTTTTAATTACCTAACAGCAATTGACCCCTATAAGAGGCTGGAAGACCAACTCCCCCTTGTGTTAGTAACAAATATAAGATCTGACATATATTTTACAGACATGATACATAGTACAAAAAGTACAAATACAGCATAGGGAGGGAGCCTTGTGCTGCTGTTTGGGCTAAGGGAAAACAGATTGTCATTCACAATCTTTCGTTCCCCCTACGCCCAACACCAGCACAACTGGGGATTTAGCAAGTATCGCTTTACCCTAGGGTAGGTAATTTTGGCAGGCTGATGCCAATACAGAGTGCCCAAACGCTGTAGACTCTGTTGTTCGCCAATCCAGTCTATAATGCTTAGCGAAAGTTAGATGCGAACTCCAAGAAGCCGTGGCACATATCTGCTCTAAGGAAAGAGAACGTCTTTCGGCCCACGATGTTGCTATTGCTCGGGTGGCGTGGACACGGACAAAGTCTGGTACTGGGAGATCTTGAGCACATAGCGAGCAGATGACGGCTTCTCTGATCCATCTTGATAGAGTTGGTTTGGACGCTTTGGTACCCTTAGTGTGGCCGAACACGTTGATAAGCAAATTTTCTGATTTCCGGAAAGGCGCAGTGCGTTCCAGGTAAATGCTCTCACCAAGTCCAACTTGTGCATCTTCTCCTCCCACTCAGAGGTAGGAGAGGGAAAAAAGGCTGGTAAGACAATTACCTGGTTGATATTCTGATAAGTGGGTTCCTTTGGCAAAAATCCTGGGACGAACCTCCAGATGACGGCTTCTCCAATATCGCTGCCGTGGCCCTTGGAACGGGTCGCGCGGTCTGCACATGTGCGGCTCGCCCGGAAGCGGTCCTTGGCTCAGGCGGAACCCGGGAGCCGCATATTGGTTCCCAGGCCCCGCCGGAACAGAAAGGTTCCTATCTTCACCGGAAACAGCACACCAGCGTTGAGAGGCTGCCGGGTCCCTACAGACCTGACTTGAAGGATGTCAGCGCCACACAGCTCCAGCTGGGGACCACAGAAACAGCGAGAGAGCCGCAGCAAGGTACTGATAGGTGGAGGAGAGAGGACCCCCTATAGGAGGCCAGAGCACCTCTCCCCTGTCCACCTGTCCTGTCCCACAGGACAGAAAAAAACACAGGGTTTGTATTATTTGCAAATAAATTCTTACAAAATCTGACAATGTGATTTTCTGGATTTGTTTTCTCATTTTGTCTCTCATAGTTGAGGTCTACCTATGATGTAAATTACAGACGCCTCTCATCTTTTTAAGTGGTGGAACTTGCACTATTGGTGACTGACTAAATACTTTTTTGCCCCACTGTAACTAGAGATGGGTAAACTGGTTTTGATACAGGATTGGAGATTCAGTTGGCAAACTAAATCTTTCTATTTCCTGAGTGTCTAGAGGATCCTACACCTCTCTGACTCCCTAATAAATTATCCTTATGGTGACTGTTATGGTCATCATAAGGAACGTAAAGAACATTTATTAGGTACAGCCCAAACATTCTTTAGAGCTGCTATATAGAAATACAGCATAGCAATCCTAATGAACATTTGGGCACTATGATGTATCTGTATAAAAGCCCTAACAATTGCCCTAGAAGCTATTGCTATGACTTTTATGTGGAACTCTTCAGAAGGAAAAGGTGTCCACATACTGTAGCATGGAGCTCCAAGATATGAAACAATGGTTCCATGTGCCGAAAAGGCCAATGAACTCTAGTAACCCTATCACATTATATAAAACAGCCCATGAGATGTCATAGACCGGTTTACTCCATACGGAGAGGCAAGATTGGACCAGACTGGGTAAGTATTATAATTACGTTGTTAATTAAGTCTTTACTAATGTGGATTTATTCATTTTTCTTTCTCTTCTTTTTTAATATGCTAATTGAACGTCAATAAAAAAAGAATTAATTAAACAATAAGATGTGCCCCTTCCCCTTCATTTATCATAATCAGCAGCAGCCTGGCATTACTAGAGTGGGAACACCCATAGTTTTTGGGCTATTCCAGCTTTACATACCTTAGTACACGACCATCACCAGGACCTTACATTGCTCGTCCCAACACTGTTAGTGGTGGGAAATAATGGAGGTTAGCATCAGTTTATTTAGCTGCTAATACAAACCCTTACCTTAGTAAAAAGATGCTGTCAATTAGACAGAGGTCATTACTCGAAAAACTGAGACTTTTTAAAAAAGTATTGAAATAAAACATTCTCACATGACGCTCAATGACCATTTTAGTAAAGATTTTAAAATTCAAACCATTGGTCATCAATATAATATACTGAGTCTAACGTAACTCAACTAGTGGATCAGATAAAAGAGCTACAAGAAAATACAATAGCGCACATTCACATTGCAGACTAAATATTCATGCATGCATAACTTTTTTGTCTGCTGCTTTCAGTTTAAAAACAACGGATATCCGACGGACCCCATTATAGTGAATGGACTCCATATGTACCCATCAAGCTCCATATGAAGGTTAGCGATCTGCCTGTCCAAGGTTCTGGTCTTCCGACAAACCAGAACAACCAACAGCCCATAAAACATGAGTAAACAATACAAATATCATACTTTCCAATTCTTGCCTAGCCTTACCTCCTCTCATGGTCTAAACATCATGTGATATGGGTTCATAGATCAATGAACTCTAGTAATCCCTTCTTGACAAGGTGGCGCATCTCAGTGCCAGAGTGTGGGGACTCCTTCTACTGAAGAGGTCTCCACACTTAAGAGGTTAATCATGGTCAAGGCAAGACCACAATTAACCCCTTCTTCAGCAATGAAGTGATGGGAGTGCTGATTGCAGGAGGTCCAGGCAGCAGCAATGAACATTGCAGTAAAGCTAACATTCAATAGGGTTGCTATGCTGTATATTTGGATAGAAGCCCTAACAAAAGCTAGAGCATCTTTAATGTAGATTCAGAAAAAATGAATTTGAACTGAAAGGAATCTTGGGATCAAATCGACTGAACCTGAAACAAACCTTGAGACGGTTTGTCCAACTTAACAAGTAAACTTTATTTGCTGAATATGTAATATCCTTTTAAATTAGGATGCGGTACAAGGGTTAGAAGATAAAATGAAGTTGTCATTGTCAGACAGAGATACACTTAGTCATTAGTGTCCAAGCATGATGAGCGCTGACAGTGACTGCCCCACAAAACAAGACAGAAGCATACCTAGTATACACAGAGTGTTCCTGCGCCATGCACTACATATAATACATACCTGCCTTTTATAATTAATCACATTATCCCTAAGTTTAACATTGCCTGAAGGGCAAAAAAACATTTTGCATTGTAAAATCCCCCGTGCCTCACAGTCTGGAAGGAAGGCAGCTATAATTGCTGAGATGCAGCCACAAGAAAGGCCAGGTCTTCATGAAATCTTTAACCACATCTAACTAAGGATGGCTTTAATCACCTTAAAATGGTCACCACAAACTAATTAAAGGGAAAGTGTCCTCATTAGTAATTATCTGGGAATATCAAATCTCAGCTTATCATAGGGGCTGTATTGTAGACTATTGGATGTATTGTTTAGACATTGGTTCCTGAATGCAGGGAGAGGAGGTAGAGAACTTAACAAAACTGGCATCTGTAATGTCACATATCACTGTATTGTTGTCGTGTTTTGTAGTGGTGCAATATAAAGTGTAAGGGCATTGCAATGCGGGAAGGAGACTCTAATACATATTAGGAGGAATAGAAGGGAAGAAGAGGTGAACGGATAGAACAATCACACCGAAATATGATAACTAGTTGAATAGATGTATAAAATAAATGCACAGATACATACTGTAACTATATACTGTATATGGAGATGGGATAAAACATTGGATATATGGGCGCTCCTTTTGAAAGTATTTATAAAAAATAGAAAGAAGGAATGAATAAATAAAGAAAGAAAGAAAAAAAGAAAAAAGATGGATATATTAAATACACAGATACATAAATATATAAATAACCTTGAAAAGGCCATTGACCTTGAAGGACAATAGTGTTTTTTTAAAGGGATCCTATCATTAGAATCCCTTTTTTTCTAACTAACACGTAGGAATAGCCTTAAGAAAGGCTATTCTTCTCCTACCTTTAGATGTCTTCTCCGTGCCACCGTTCGGTAGATATTCCATTTTCTGTCTTTATGCAAATGAGTTTTCTCACAGCACTGGAGGTGGGTCCGAGTGTTCAAACAGTACTGGGGGCTTCCCCAATGCTGCGAAAGAACTCTCCAGCACACCCTCCATCTTCTTCAGGAACCGGGCTCTACGTGTCATCTTCCGACATGGCTTTCAATCTTCTACGCATGCGTAATCGGCTCTGCCTGCCTGCATCTTCGCGCGGCCATTTTTTTGTGGCCTCTTATGCGAGCTCTGGTAGTAAGTGGCCACAAAAAAATGGCCGCGTGCAGGTGCAGTCGACTCTATCCGAGGCCCGCTGGCAGAGCTGATCGTGCATGCGTAGAAGATTGAAAGCCAGACCGGTAGACGACGTGTAGAGGCCGGTTGCTGAAGAAGATGGAGGCAGCGCTGGAGAGTTCTCTTGCAGCATTGTGGACGCCCCCAGTGCTGTTTGAGCGCTCGGACTCGCCCCCAGTGCTGTGAGAGAACTCATTTGCATAAAGACAGAAAACGGAATATCTACTGAACAGCAGCGCGGAGAAGACATTGAAAGGTAGAAGTATAGCCTTTCTTAAGGCTATTCCTACGTTTTAGTTAGAAAAAAGGGATCCCTTTAAGTTCATGAACAGACATCTGAGAAACAATTAGATAGATAGATAGATAGATAGATAGATAGATAGATAGATAGATAGATAGATATTTTCCCAAGCTGATAGACACATAGATAATTGGTAGATAGAGAGAGGCAGAGAGACAGCATGTTTTCTTTGGTACATACAGTAATTCTATAGGACACAGAAACATGTTTGTCTTCCTAGAATGAATGGTTCCAAGTATCCCCCCACCTCTCAGATTTTCCTTTGAAGGGACAAAACTAAAGAATAAAAGGTGTGTGATGAGGTCAGTGTGGAGTATTTCAGAAGCAGATTTGTCTAGACTCCTATTTTTATTCTCCAAATCTGCTCTTTTTTCCAAACTCCTTTGAATTCCAGGGTGGTCATACTAATACCTTTGCCCAAGCAGGTAGACTGCAGCCTGGATCAAGGCGTGGCATTCCTGCTTTGATGTCGGTGTCACGCACGGCTGCCTCTCGATCTCTTTGGCTGCCGTGAAGTCTGTTGTCGTGGGAGACCAGGTAAATCAGGCCTGCAGCCTCTGTTCTGCTGTACAATCGACTTGGCAGCGGTTGATGGGAACCGTCTCAACAGGACATGTGTGGCGTTCACCCGTCACCTACATTTATATAAGCACAGGAGATGAAGAGGTTAAAGTAAGCGCCTCTGTGTTTTTCTTATCACGCCGTTGTCCTGTGAGGTGGAAATTGTTACTTAACACCCATTGAATTCTCCAAACTGGAACCTCAAAACAAAGGAATGGAGATGGATGTTCCGTGGCACAAAGGAAAACTTGTAGCCGCCTTGTGTTGTCAGCTGTGAGGATGCACTTCATTACTGATCTATTGCTGCACATTTTTGTCATAGCAAAAGCCACAGGAATGGAAACTAGACAAATAATATATTCTGTGGTTGTACAGGTGTAGCAGTGCTAGGATTACGAGATGGCACAATTCAAGGTGATACCCAAAGATGTGTGGTCTTATGATCCTCTATAAGACTGTTACTAAACATCTTATAGGATAGTTTGGAAAATATTCATTATGGACAATCCTTAATTGCTAGATAGGTCCCTTGACAGTAAGCTGAATCAAAGTGTAATGCGGGACAAGAGAAGTCCTGCAGAGTTACCCTATATTCACACAAGAGTGAATATCTGCCAAATGAGTTCACTGTCGGGGAATAGGGGCTATTAACATGACTGACATTACCTACAGATGGTCAAAATATAAGGCATACTCTATTTTTACCTGTTTTCACACATCCCTCCATACACTGATATATGAGGGATCCATGAAAACTGGCCCCCCAAGGGTGCAAAATGGCCATAAAAAAATAGAACCCCGTAGCACAATGGCTCAGCACATTTGAAGCAGACGACCAGGAACAGACTCATAATTTTGGGACCCCAAACAAAGCTATATCTAGGGGCCTCCATTATATACATTTTTAGGTCACCTATTTACAGGTTAAAAAGTCTAGACAAAATAGTGCAGCATGCTGCATTATCCTGTCCTATAACATTCTCCCTTTGATACACTCCTTCATATTTTACACAGGACTGCCCCCCACAACACCCCTTTTACTGCTTCCAGACAGCACAATACCACCATTACTAACCTCACACAACATAACATCCCCTTTAGTATGTACATACAGTGGAAAACCTTTCCATCGTGTCAACTCTCCACGCGGCTAGCCGCGACTGGATGCCGATATAGTGCACCGGCATTCCGTCACGGCATCCGGCTCCTGATTAGGTTCGAATGAATGGACCTAATCGGGAGCGAGTCTAGCATCGTGGACGCCACAGCTGACTCAGCTGCAGAATCCGTGACAAGTTAGGGTATGTCGCTTGTTTTTTCCACTATCTAACGGGGGAAAAAGCGAGCGGCTCCCATTGAAGTAAATGGGAGCCTTTTTTCGCAGGCGGATTTTGAGGAGAATTCCTCATCAAAATCCGCCAGCAAAAAACTCTGTGTGAACAGACCCTTACTGCTCTCCATGCTCTCTTTGATGCTTCCCTCTATACTTTACACAAGGCTGCTCCACACTGTATGACACCACTTTTACTGCTCTCAGGCAGTATAATACCCACTTTACTGGTCTCCACACATTATATTTCCCCCTTTACTGGCCCCCACACAGCATACTGCCCCCTTTCCTGGCCCTCACACAGTATATTGTCCTCTTTACTTGTCCCCACACAGTATTATGCCCCTTTGCTGCTCTCAGAAAGTATGATACCCAGTATACTGCCCACCTTTCCTGGGCCTCACTCAGGATAATGCACCCTTTCCTGGCCTGTACACAGTGTACTGACCCCTTTACTAGCCCCTACACAGTATATTGCCCACTTTACTTCCTCTTACTCCTTTGCTGCTTTCATACCGGCCCTCACATTGTGCATTGCTCAATTACTGGTCTCCACACAGCATATTTCCATCTTTATTTGCCCCTACTCTGAGCATATTGCCTTCTTTACTGACCACCACATTGTGTATTTCCCCTTTAATGGTCTCCCCACTGAATAATATGTCCTTTCCTGACTCCACATGGAATAATGATCCCTTTACTGATCCCCACACAGCATAGTGCTTCTTTCACTGGTCGCAAATAATGTATTGCTGTCTTTACTGGCCCCCACACAGTGTTTTATCCCCTTTACTGGCCCCAACACAGTGTATTGCCTCCTTTACTGGTACTTGCACAATGTATTGCTGCCTTTACTAGCCTCCACACAGTGACACAATAGACTGCTACTTATATGATTCCAATAGTCGAAGTGGAGGAGGGCTTAGGAGGAAGCAGAGATAGACAAGTAAAATATTGACTGCTACCTCTTGGAATAATCCAATAATTAATGTCTGATTTTTTTTTTTTTTTTTTTTTTAAGACCATAAGACAGCCCTCATGACCTACCACTGCGGGGCGCTCTAATCTCTGGGGCCTAACAGAATGAGGATCTGCATAATGGTCAAATCTGCCCTGTAGGCAATTAGTCCCGTTGTTGCCTACTCACACCTATCCCCACATTTATAATAAATCACTATATTATGCCAACAACAGTGCGTAAGTGGTCGTGCTCTAGCCCTAAATACTTGCAAAAATTGCCAAACTCCAATGAGTTTCTGGTGCCTTTGCTGTAATACCAGACACAGTATATGATCAGTACCAACAGTGTCTAACAAAAAGGAACAAAGATCTAATTTCTTTTAATGACCAGGAGAGATCACTTCTTCTAATGCCATTTATATCTACAGTTAGAACGTCCATTTAGTGATCAAGCAGTTAATGTATAGTCAGTAGTCATAGCACTAAACTGGAGAATAAAAAGTGGTATTAAAGGGGTATTCCCACGTCGCATACTCACCAGTCTTCACTGCTGTAAAATCTTCTTTCTTCCTGGTTTCTTGCGTCATTTGGTGGGCGGCGTTTCACATGCAACCTGTCGTTTAGCCCCGCCCCCAAATCATTGTGTAGCTCCAACCACCGCATAGCATGATTCTATGGGGCGGCTGAAGGGCCTGTGATGTCATCAAAGGTCCTCAAACAACACTATATGCACAATACTGGACTATGAAGTACAGGCAGGAGCAACTCCATTCTGTGTTACATACAGAGACTGCCTGTCTCTGCCATAATGAACACAATTGAATTAGCTAGCCTTATAACTGGGAGAACATCAGACAAGTTCAGAAATGAGAGCAGGAGCTAGGTCACGTGGTGTAGACACAGGAATAGCTAGATACACAGGCTGGCTCCCGTGCACTTAGCCCCTCCTCCCTCCCCCTGAGAGCAGCAGATACATCACTTGACTTTTGAGGAGATAAGTCAAGGGCTGTGTCAACAATGAATTGAATAAAGTAAGATAGTGGACAAACAAAGCAGTTTTGCTGAAGCAGTGTATTTAGGAAAAGTCTTACATCCACATTAACAAGCAGTATAGATAGGATCCTTGTGATGGGACAACCCCTTTAACAATGACATGATTATAATATAAGCACACTGGGTGGGAAAACCTCTCTATACAAGTAAATGCAATTGATGATATATAGATGACCAAAGAAAGGAAGACTGGATGGTACTGGAAACTAGCAACATAGGGGAAGGTGAAAAAATCCAAATCCAAAAGTAGTTCTTTAAAAAAGGTGGAAAAAAATGCCCCTACAAGAATTCCAACCAATCATGTGATGACATGTTTCACCCCAAGAACTGGGACTCATTAGGGAATTAGATTAGTACAAAAATTGGGGTGTGAAATTTAATAAATTTGGCTGCAAAAGCTACAAAATGGCTAAAACAAATACTATAGTAGATGCACCATAAAAAAAATCAGGTATAGCCATAATTTAAAAGGGTGACTTCCCCTGCAGCATCTACGACGGATCATGTATGGTTACCGCAGCCCACTTATTTTCCTGTTTTTTTTTAATGAAATTTGAGGTAGGCAGGACGCACCAGGATACTTTCAATAAGTTAAAGGTGGCAGCTTCAGAGGGCTGACCCAAAGAGACTGTAGAACACTATAAAGTCCCCATGGATAGGCCAATGTTCCAATTAACCCTCTATTTTGCGCTGTCTTCCAGGACCGCCATTTGGAGGATCCAAGGTATTTAATGTATGTATTTTCTTGCCAGCAGTTGCAGATAACAAAATAGACAGAGCATATTAAAATTTACATGAAACTGTTGTGTCTGACAGTTGTTGGCCATTCGTAAACAGAACATGGAAGGGTCTACAAAAAGGAAGATATAGAATGAGAAAATCTGCACCAAGTCTTGAAATTTCTTTGGAAGCCCCCAGATAAAGTAAGACCGATGTGAACTATTTTATCAGATCCCTCCTCCATTTTATCCAACACATACATCTCCATTAATTAACCTGCCCCCTTTTCTCATCCTATCCATCTATTGCCCCCATTTTATAACCCATTAACCCTCACTTTCCCCAAGGCCATCCCTTATTGCTTCCTGTTTACAAATGCCATGTAAAACAGTTTAAAGTAA
Source organism: Leptodactylus fuscus (assembly GCF_031893055.1). Lineage (NCBI taxonomy): Eukaryota > Metazoa > Chordata > Amphibia > Anura > Leptodactylidae > Leptodactylus > Leptodactylus fuscus. The sequence continues at coordinate 96,584,985 of NC_134271.1, forward strand.
AGATCTAACTACCTACTTAAGATGCTGAAATGGATACCCGCATTACACATTGACCTTCACCTTTCCATAACTTACAGCTAATTCCCATATGGTATTTGGCTTTATTCGTGTGTGAATAATTCCGGCGATTTACAGCGCGTTTAAATTAGTAACAGGGATCGGCTGCTGGTTTTTATATCATTAATTTAACTTTAATTAGCTGAATGTGTTAGAGTGCATGTAAGAAAAACAGAGATATTTGTGTCAGGGAGTCACATCATTGCTGCATCGGTAGACACAATTCATTTTAAATCCCCCAGTAAAGAGGATTCAGCTGTCACCTTATCCAGAGAAGCACTTTTACCTTCAAAAGTTAGCTGTCCTGCTCCTGTCTCTATCAAATCCTTTTTCTTTTCCCCGGGGACGACTTCTCAAACCACCTCTGTGCGGGGCTGGCAGGACGAATAAAGCCATCTGATGTTACTTTTCAAACTAATCACACGTTCATGAGAGAAATGAGGATCTGTAATTAACCCCCGCCAAACAATGCGCAAGAGCATACCCATAATAAGGTGTTTTTGACGGTGGCTAACCAATAATCTATGCGGAGAAAGATAATATATGTACACAGTCATATTAAGGCTTTGTGTCCACTAACATTTATTTCATCTGAAAAGAAGGAGAGCAAAGAGGGCAAATTCCCTTGGGCACCAACATTTGGAGGCTCCCACTATCTTCCTCAGGAAGACTCGCAACAACTACAAGTTTTAGATATTTGGTTTGCAAAGTAGTGTGCTATATGTCGGTTTCATTAGTGCACTGTATGGCATTATTGTTATTATTTAAGCACAATAGAGTATATGCAGTATATGGTGGTATTATCCGGACATTGCATGGCAGTATTATCTATGCAGCTCAACATTTTGTTGTCCAGGATACTTCAAAGCCTGACAGAAACTAAAGAGTCCTCTTGTTAACAAATTGTCAATTTATGTATTTTCAATAATTCCATATAATCAGAAGTTTGTCAGTCAACAACTCTACAATGAGATTCTCTACTGCCATCCTTTCGGGATTCTGCAAGGGGGACTAAGAAGTTGAGCGAGGATATGATATTTAATTTTCAAATAGTTGTCAAATTGTATTTAACCCCTTCCCAACATCCGCCACTTCGAGCCTAAGAAGCTGCCATGTCAGATGGGTCTCTGCTGTGGTGGAAGTGCCATCAATTTGCTATTCATTAGCATTGTAATTGTAATGTATTACATTAGTGATCAGACCCCTAGGGAGTCTAATAAATGCAGTAAAAAGAAAAAAAAAGAAAAAAAAAAAAAAATATATATATATATATATATATATATATATATATATATATATATTATATATTGTAAGCCGATGGCTGGTCAGGTATAGGAGGGGGTGTACATCTCACCCAGACTACTAAGGTGGGTGAGATGAGAAAACTCCAGAAAGAACATTTCTCAGCAGATAACTATTGTCTGCTGAGGGTTATTTTCAAAGTTCCAGTTACTGGGCTGGATTTTTAGGAATGGCAGGTAGGATTGGTAGTGGGACCTGTCATTCCACCCCCCTCCAATCCACACTTTGGGAATGTTCCGACAACGACTCAGCTGCAAAGAGTCTCCTCGTCAAGGAGGCTTAGGGTCAGTTCACACGTGAGCAAAGGGGAGGTTTTTGACAGCGGATTTCGCTTCAAAAACCGCCCCTTTATAATGGTGGTCTATGCAGACCGCCGGGCTTCTTTTTTTCCGCTAGCGGCGGGCTGCTGCTATAGGAGAAAAGAAGCGACATGTCCTTCAGGCGGAAGCGGCCTAGCGGCAGCACCCTCCTGTGTCGGCTCATTCATTTGAGCGGAGGGGAAAGCCACGACCGCGATGGTCGTGGCAGGCGGGTTTTGACCAGAGAGAGACGCGGCTTGCTGCGTCTCTCTGTGTCAAAACCCGCGCGGGCCCCCAACGTGTGAACTAGCCCTTAAGAAGTTGCTCCAGCAGTAACAGTTTGGCAGAGCTTGGCTGGAGAACAAACAGAGAGGTCATATTTTGGGAGCTGTGTCCTGAATTATTCTAATGGCTTTTGGATTTCTGTTATTCTAGGTGAGGTAACCTATTCTATGTTTAGTTAAAGCCTAGCCGGGCAGGTATTTATTTTTGTATTTTTTTCTCCTGTTGTTGCTGCACTACCTTTTTTTTTTGAGTGAAAATAAAACTGTACTTTTGTTTTGGACTAAAGAAACTGGACTTGTGTGTCTATGCCGCCCCACCTAGCAGCCCCAGACCCTGACAATTGGTGCATTGTATGATGGCCACAAATGCCCAGCCCTCCATTCTGGAGAAGAGGGGGGGATATGTAAGCCGATGGCTGGTCAGGTAATGGAGGGGGTTTACATCTCACCCAGACTACTCAGGTGAGTGAGATGAGAAAACTCCAGAAAGAACATTTCTCAGCAGATAACTATTGTCTGCTGAGTGTTATTTCAAAGTTCCAGTTACTGGGCTGGATTTTTAGGAATGGCAGGTAGGATTGGTAGTGGGACCTGTCATTCCACCCCCCTCCAGTCCACACTTTGGGGATGTTCCAGCAGCGACTCAGCTGCAAAGAGTCTCCTCGTCAAGGAGACTTAAGAAGTTGCTCCAGCAGCAACACTTTGGCGAGCTTGTCTGGAGAACAAACAGAGGTCATATTTTTGGAGATATATATATATATATATATATATATATATATATATATACAGTTATACTGGTAAACATTTGTAATGTGCCTTTCTCACAGAGACGGGAAGCATTGTGGAGTAGGGAAGTTAGTGGCTATCATGCAGGTGCTCATCCCCAACACCCACAAGGGTCAGATGTCTGTACAGTGAGACAATTTACTTAACAGCATATTTTAGCACATGGGCGAAGACCACAATACCCAGAGAAAACCCACACAAGCACAGAGAGAACATACAAACTCCATGAAGATGTTGCCCTTGGTCAGATTCAAATCCAGGATTCCAGCACTCTAAGGTGACTGTGCTAAACAATAAGTCCCTGTGCAGCCCAAATAAAAGGGTTAAAAGTAATTAAAAATTCAAACCACCTACTAGAACACAAATAAAGTTAAAAAAAAACAACAATCTAAAACACATATACAATAGGTATCTCTATTGTAAAAATACCCAGCCTACAAAATTAGGTAGGGTGTCAGGTAGGCAGTCCTAGGCTGAAGCAAATAGCCAGGGACTGCTCACCTGACAGTAGAGAGTCTAAGTAGCACATTAGGTTCTGAAACTAAGGGTAAGTTCACATGTTTTTTTTTGGACCGGAACCTGAGGCGGAGGCCGCCTCAGGTTCCAGTACAAAATACGGGCAGCTGCAACTGTATGCCGATGCATAACTTCAATGCACCGGCATCCAGTCGCGCACTCTGCTCCGGATTAAGCCCAAATGAATGGGCCTAGTCGAGAGGGAGTGTCTTCAGGCGGATGTCACGAGACGAATCCGCCTGAAAGAATGAGCATCTCGCTTATTTTTCCCGGAGCCGGTACAAACGGCTCCCGGAAAAAAGAACTGACTGGCTCCCATTGATTTCAATGGGAGCTGTCTTTTTGGTCAGGATTTTGAGGAGGATACACCCCAAAACACCCGTGTGAACTTACGCTCACAACACTGCTCAGGAATGGTGGGGCAAGAGAAAATATTCCAAATACACTTGAATTTATTTTTTAACCTAAACAGGTAAACAAGCAGTACCTATTAAAAAAATGTAAAGAGTTGGAGTTGGAAGATATAGTGAAAAGCCCTGTTTAAGTCAACAGCATTTCAAACATATACAGCCATGCAAATACAAAAAGTATCAGTGAAAAGAAACGTTGGATATAGCCCTCGACTAGCCAATAGAAATTATACACAATAACCCATCTGCAGGATCAGGTTGGTACACCAAAAATCCCTACATGGGACCATCATCTAGCTTAAATGAGTCCTTAAGGATGGTATGACCAATATATGCAAAGATAGTGTCATATATAATGTATCTATTGAGGAATAGGAGGATGGGTCTTCAAAATAATTTCTCAGGTGGGTACAAGGTCCCTTAATCCAACAGAAAACAATGAAGCCTGCTTAGCCTGTCCCTTTAATTGACAGAAATTGGAGGAAGAATAGAATTCAGCGTAACATTTGGACCCATTTGCTAGTGTTTAAGATTAGTCAGAAAATAAGAATTTACAGCACGCTGCAATAGCTGATATGCAAAATGTCCTAGGAGTTAATTAGATTGCCCAGTCACCCAGAATTTTTTATTGGATTCCTAGTCCCCTAAAAGTAAGCTAGTCAGAGCATGTCAAGCCACTGGGATCTACACTTTCCAACTTTATGCAGAACACTTTGGAGTTAATCTTACATTTCGGGACATGTTCTCTGGGTTCTAGAAGATGGTAGAAGTTTAGTAGGTGCTACTGTAGTTTACATCCTGTTTAGGCAATACCTTAGCGTATATGAGGAAACTAGATAGTGGAAAAGTATCTTCAGCTCTGTAGGTTAGTTAGTCGCAGAAATGAGTAACAGGTAGTCCCATGTCATCATACCCCAAGCTTCTTGAGGCCCTGATTACTAAAAATCTCCACTACTATACGCGTGGTATCTACAGCTGAAACATGTCATGTATCTTCACAAGAGTGATTGGAAAGGATAACTATGTTGGAAAAGAACTGAGGAAGGGATGAGGAGCAATAGCCACTTCTATATACAGCCTCGGACTGAAGGGCCTAAGGCCTACCAGTGGAATTTATTCTGGAGACCCAACAGCTTCCTTCCAACAGCTCTTTCACTGACATCTTACATATGTGATGACTATCTGGTGTTACTGAGTATGTTCCCAGTCATTCCCCAATAGTTCCATGGCCCCCAGACACCCCCCACCCACGATATAATACTTCACATTGTATATAATGCTTCACAGTGCCCTCCACAGTATAAAATACTCCCCTAACTCCCTATATAACACTTCACACAGTATAATAGTGGCCCCACACAGTGTAATGCTCCACAGTGACCCAACACAATATAATATGCTATACAGAGCCTCCTAGTATAATATGCTCCACAGAGTAGCCCCCCACAGTATAATATTCTCTCCAGAGGGCCCCTTAGTATAATGCACCATAGTGGTCCCACACAATAAAATATGCTCCCCATAGAGTGGCCTACACAGTATAATATGCTCCCCAGAGGGCCCCCCCCCAGTATAATGTTCCAGAGTGGGACACACAGTATAATATACTCCCCAGAGGATCACTCTAGTATGATGCTAAATAGTGCTCCACCAGTATAATGCTCCACAGTGGCCCCACATAATATAATATGTTCCCCAGAACATCACCCCTCACTATATTTCTCCACAGTTGCCCCACACAAAATAATATTTTCTCCAGAGGGACCTCCCAGTATAATGCTACACAGTGGCCCCTCACAGTATAATATACACCCCACAGCCTCAAGCTGCTTCAGGCGAACCCTTCGAAATTTGTTTTGGTGTGTGTATATATAAAGTTTGCCTGTTCGTTTCAGTGCTATTATTCTCTTTAGACCCCGGAGAATAATAATTGGAAGGCCAGGGGAGGTGAGAAAAAATAACCAACAGCTATACTCACCTTGCCTTACCTCTCCTGCACATCCTCACACTGCTTCACTGTCTCCGCCAGCTTTTTCAGGCTTGCGGCTGATTTCCGGACCGCGTGATATCAGCTACAGGCCATAAGATGACCTTGGATCACCAGACACCCATGAAAGGTAATGTTTGTTTTTGGAAAGGGGTCCAGCAGCACATGAAGCCTGTCCTTTCTCTATTATCGATGTGTGCGGGATTGTCCCTTTCCCTCCAATGCTTGCCGTGCTTGAAGGTATGGGACCACCGGGAGACTCACCAGTTCCCTGGTGGGCCAGTTCGAGCCTGCCTTTCCATGTGTGTACAATGTTATACATGTGAAACATGCTAATATAAATGAATTGCACCTCTATGTTGCTCTGTAACCAAATGATCTTTGCTAAAATTGAGCCACAAGATATGATATAGTCTTCTATGCCTTCACTAACACCTAACACCTAGGCTACACCAAAGCACTATCACACAGGTAACCAGTAGCAGGGTGTACCCCAGGGGAACCCTCACCATCACCTCAGTGCAACCTGCTCATCACTGCATGACCTTAGGACTTGCAAGGGATCAGACATCAAAAGGCCTGTGACCACTGTTGCCCCATTTTGGGTTTGTCCCCAGCTGCACCATCTCCACACCACTAATCCTGTTGTGTTGCACTGGACAAAACCTTTAAGCAATATATTTATAAAGTAAATCTTCATTTTAAGAATAAATATGTGTTCTGTGTGTTTTAAGCCTAAAAAGGAGTATTTAAAGGGATGGTACGCCTGAATATAGCATGTTTCCAAGGGTTGGTACGCCTGAATATAGCATGTTTCTAATAATCTGGACTAAATTAGGGCCACTACTGGGCACACTGCATACTGATGTATTCCATGGCTGATTATTTAATGCTGTGGTAGATCTTCTGGTCTATTTGAATATGTAGGACAGTGTAGAATAAAGTCTCCAGTCCTAATTTATATTCCAATGTAACGGCTTATTTTAAGCCCATTCCAGAATTAGTTTCAGCATCCCACGGTGTGACACAGTACGCTCTTGCAAAGGATTCTGGGGATGGACATGCATAGATAGGTGACGTGTTCATTATATCTCTTCCAAATAAATCCCTTGACAGTAACTAAGATAGGATCCTGCTTGCTTCCTGACACGGCTTATGGGGATTACACTGGCACAAGAGATTCGACAATTCTCATAACTGCAAACAGAAAGAGAGACTTTTTTTCATCATTTTTCATCTTTATCTACAGAATTTGGGGGAAATATCTCAATTCCAAGGTGGGGGCATCTTGTAAGCTATTTGAAGTTAATGCAAATGTGACTTTTGGACTAGGGGTCACTGTAAGCAAATTATCACTACAATAATTTACTGCCTTTGCAGCCTGGGAATATCACTGCATATACTGTCCAAAATTATCACATTTACTGTAAATGCTGCACAATGGCCGTTAGAATGTTGTCGGATTGAGCCCTGTAAAACCAACTTAAAGAGTGTTCTAGTCCCTTTTTTTAACCACTAAGTGAGGATTAAAATAATAAAAATCATATATTTACCTCTTCATTCATCTCTGGATCCAGTGGACAGTGTCCATTCAGGTCCCCGGCCTTTGAAGACATTCTGCCTGTGTATAAATTCTTCAGCCAATCACTGGCTGAGCGCTGAGGTTCCTTTTCAAAAGAGCATCAACTCTCAGCTACAGATTGGCTGTCATGCTCCTCTGCAATTCAAAGGTCAGAAAGACCAGTGATCTGAGCTAGGACTCTTATCTGGATCCCTGGCCAAATGGACAGGTGAGTATATAATGTTTGTGATGGTTCATTGGTTAACCATCACTTTTGTCACTGAGGTGTGTCCCTATGTAGGGGCAATCAGTGCCCAGTCAGTGCAGACAGATTACGAAGGGTGGCACTCTTTTGCGTGTCGATTTATTGCTACACTTCTATGAAAGTGTATAGAAGACCAAGTGGGCATCCGAGGTGTGGTCGACTTTGCAGCAGAATGCACTTGGATGACACTCAGATGACACAGAATAGGGACTGCTCTATTTTCATTGAACGGAACAGACCATTGGCACCTCCTTGGATTGCACATTCAAACATGTGCATGAAGCCTAAGATCAGAGGAAGAGCTCAGTGCTTTGAGAAAAGATGCTCCAGAATTGTTAATTCATGGCTAATACATGTAGCAAAGAGAATCTGTCAACAGTATGTTGGTATTATAAACCTAATGGCAGTACCTTGTAGAGTTGATTCTGCAATTTCCAAATATGTCTCTGTTATTGAGCTTTAGAGCCCCATTTGCATGTAAATAGCTATTTTATTCATATGTAAATGAGGGTAAAGTACTCTGGGGTGTGTCTTAGCTTGCCTGGGCTTTGGTCTCAGCTCTATAAATAAAAAAATAAAGAAATACATTTAAAAAAAATGTAAAAAAAAAAAAAAAAAAAGTAAAATAAAATCATTTTGAAACGGGTGATAGAGCTCCAGGTTGAGAAGAAGGAGCTGGGTGAATGTGGTGGTGGAAGTGGAAGAGGCGGAGGAAGAAGAGGTAGCTAACACTTAAACCACTCAGGCAGTTCAAAGCCAAGTCCTATGGGATCCATGCCTGGTTCATCACATAAGTATGTCCACATTGGCTGTGGATAGGCGGATCCTCTTGTCGACTGAACACATATTCTTATAGGACACGTGCCGCAGGTCAGGCTAGTACTTCTAAGGCACAGAGGGCAAACTCTGGCCACTGGTCCAATTTATCAACACAGAAATTGAACAGAGAGGGCCCATCACTCAGTACCATAAGAAATGTCGACAGATTCTCATCCATCATGTGAATGAAAGTCTGTGCTAGGAAACGGTATGGTTACACACAGTTATTGTTAATGCGCAAGGAGACAGTATAGGTGCACACGCAGTTACTGCACTAGGAAACAGTATGGGTGTACATGCAGTTATGTTCACTGCACTAGGAGACGGTATGGGTACACACACAGTTTACTGTCCTTCCCTTATTATTTCTAGGCTAACGGCCCCTCACAGTATCCGGCTCCTCTCCCTACTGCACTGTACTGCCCTGTAAAGGACAATTACATTTCGCTCAGGCCCTGACTGTCCCTATCTCCAGTTGCAGCCTCTCCTACCAATCCTAAATAGCTGGCATGGTGACATTGCCTGTGACCCTGACTCTTATACAGAGGAGTCACTGTCCAGCCTCGCCAATCACAGCCATTACCATACTGGGCATGTCTGTAAGGTCTGTGGGCTTAAAGCTAGTTGATTGGCTGCTCAGCAACCAGCTTTAGGGATGAGCCAAACCCAAACCTCAGTGCTGAAGTTCAGGTTCGGGTACGCAAGCCCACGATGTTTGGCACAGATCTGAACTGTGCGGTTCGGGTTCGTTCATCACTACTCGCTAAGTTAATTAAGACACTGACTAAAAATTAGTAAATCAATCTATCTCCAAGACTTTCATATTAATGACCTACTGTATCCTATGCAATCTGATCTATGAATTAGGTGTGCGTTTGATTCCTGGTATCCCCACCAAACAGCTTATAGAAGGGGCTGTGCCTTTCTGACTACCATTGTAGTCCCATCATTCTCTGCCCGATACAGCTCCATATACATACCTCCCAACTATCAAAGGACAGAAAGAGGGACAAAATATGCTGCTGCAAATTTAGCTCCACCCACTTCTAAATTGACTCCACCCATTCCAATCCATTTCTCTTTGTGCTCCTCACACAAAAACCTAATATTATTTGCCCCCACATTATAAGGTTCTCCTCAAGCTGACCCCACAGTATAAAGTCTCTCTTCTGGTGCATCCACAGTTTAATGTCTCCCTCGAGCTACCCCAGCTTAATGTTCCCCTCTAGCCGGTTTAATGTCACCTTCCAGCTGCTGCATAGTTTAATTTCCCCTCCAGCTGCCCCAGTTTGGGGGAAACTAGAGGGGGACATTAAAGTGGGGCAGGTGGAGGCAACTGGAGGGGGGCATTAAACTGGGGCAGCTGGACGGGGATATTATCACTCCATCCCCTCAGCCTCCTCCAACATGTAGTCCCATGTAAAACAATCCTATCATTCCCCTTCCATCATGCAGTTCCACAAAATACCTCACTGCTTTCTGTTTTCCATCTACACATACTCCACTCCTGCTTCCTCTATAGAGCACAGAGCTGTGATACAAGAGACCCCGCCCTCTTTGGAGAGGCCCCGCCCCTTCCTGTGGCATCATATCTACCATTCTAGACACAACTGAACATCTGGGGACACAGTGATGAGGCAGGGCCTGTTCGCTCCTGCTAATCCGGGACATACCTCCCGCCGACTGGGACTGCGGGACACAACCCCAAATCTGGGACTATCCCGCATAATCCAGGACGGTTGGGAGGTATGCCACATATTTTATAGCAGTTGCACCTGGTATTGCAGCTCACTCATATTGAGGCCCTACATTGCGGAAAATCTGCTCTTTTCATTGCCGATTATACTGCAATTTTTCATCCAAACCCAGGAATCGCTACAAAAGGATCGGTAAATGTAATGGAAGCGCTTATATGTCTGCCTTCTGCTAAATCTCATCCTGGCTGTGGCTCAAAGAAAAAAAAAAAGCAAAATTAGCAACAAAAAAGCAGCTTTTCCCCAACATGACTGTGACCGAGCTGTGATACCAGGCACAACCACGACAAGGACCCACTGATACATAAAGAGACAACTATGGAAAATAACATATGAGGACAGTTTATTACTTCTAAGTGCTTCTCAAGAAACCCTATACCTCCTACACAGCAAGGGATATATTGCTAACTATTTACATATACTATTCATGAAACTAGTAGTAACCAACCCTGTGGAAGCTATACTGGCAGCTGTATTGCATGCAAGGCACAGATAGATAGATAGATAGATAGATAGATAGATAGATAGATAGATAGATAGATAGATAGATAGATCTTTCTCACCTGGAGATACCAGGGAACACTGTGAGAATAGTGTTCTTTGATTTCTCCAGTACTTTTAACACCATACAGCCAGGGCTACTGAGAGACAAGCTGGACCTTGTTGGAGTGGACCATCACCTGTCCTTATGGATCCTAGACTACCTCACAAACCAACCTCAGTATGTGTGAGCCTGGGGTTGTGTGTCTGACACTGTGATCTGTAGTACGGGGGCACCACACAGTACAGTTCTTGCCGCATTTCTCTTCACACTATACACTGCTGACTTTAGGCACAACTCATCCAGCTGTTACTTACAGAAGTACTCCGATGACTCTACTATAGTAGGCCTCATCACAGACGGAGACGACAGGGAGTACAGAGGCTTAAACCGGGATTTTGTTGAATGGTGCCAGCGGAACCACCTCAGGATTAATGCTGGGAAGACCAAAGAGATGGTGGTGGACTTTAGTAAGCGGAGAAGTGCTCCGACCCCGGTGGACATCCAAGGGACATGCATTGAGATAGTCACGACCTATAAGTATCTGGGTGTGCTCCTCAATAATAAATTGGACTGGGCTGATCACATGGATGCACTGCACAGAATGGGCTACAGCAGGCTTTACCTGCTCAGGAGGCTGAGGGCCTTTGGAATCCAGGGGGCACTTCAGGGCACTTAAGGCCTTTTTAAACTCTGTAGAAGCATCAGCCATCTTCTTCGGTGTGGCCTGCTGGGGGAGTAGCATACCAGCCAGGGACAGAAATAGACTTCACAGGATGATTAGAAGGGCCAGCTCTGTCCTGGGGAGCCCCCTGGCCCCAATTCAGGTGGTGAGTGACAGAAGGATACTGTGCATGGTGATCTTCATGCTGGAGAATAACTCCCATCCCATGTATGAGACCATGATAGCAATAGGCAGTACTGTCAGCGACCGACTGCTTCACCCCAAGTGTGAGACAGTACGCTCTTGGAGGTCCTTCCTCCCAACCCAGGTTAGGTTGTATAATCAACATCAGGTTAAGTTTAGCGCACTCCGCACAGAGAACTAAATGATCCTGAAGTTTTTCTTTCTTTCTTTTATCTTTTTTATCTTATATTTTGAGCTTTGTATGTGTTTTTTCTTGTATTAATATTGTATTATCTATACTGCTGTAACACACTGAATTTCCCCATGGTCGGACTATTAAAGGATTATCTTATCTTACCTTACCTTATTGTATTTTATCTTACTTCACGCCTGTTGCTCCTTGAAGACTACAGGACCAGAGACAAGAGTGAGCGCAGAAACAGGGGGGACATGATATTGTGGGGTCAGCTAGGGGGGGGAGCATGATACTGTGTGGGCAAACCGAGGCAAACATGACAGTGTAAGGACAACTTGGGAGAAGGGGTACATGACACTGTGGGGGCAACCAGGGGGAGGGGGATTTGAATCTGTGGGGGCAACCTGGAGGGGGGAAATGAAAATGTGGGAGCAAACTGGAAGGGAACATAATGAGGGGCATTATGGGGCACTAGGGAGGCAGTAATCACTAAGAGGCATTATACTATGTGGGGGCCATCTAGGGGGCATTAGAATTTGTGCAAATCAGGTTTGCATTTCTTTATGCTGATGACACCCATTTATACACATCTTCCCGTGACATCACTCCTGCACTAATACAGAACACAAAGTGACTGTCTCTCTGGTGTCTCAAATATCATGTCTTCGCTCTATCTGAAACTAAATCTCTCTACTACTGTTGTTTCCACCATCCAATAGATCTGTCCCTGATATATCCATTGCAATCTCTGGCCTTACTATAACTCTTAGGAAGCATGCCCACTGTGTTGGGGTTATGTTTGACTCAGACCTTTCCATCCAATCACTCGCACTCTCATGTCATCTCCACCTCAAAAACATCTCCAGAATACGCCCTTTCCTTACCAGAGATACATTAAGGACACTTATTTTTGCTCTGATTCATTCTCACCTTGACTACTATAACTCCTTACTAATCGGTCTTCCCCTTACTAAACTCTCCCCTCTACAATCTATTCTGAATGCAGTGGCCAGGCTCATCTATCAGTCTAGAGGCTACAGCGATGCCTCTGGTCTGTGCCAGTCACTATATTAGCTACCTATTCATTACTGAGTACAATATAAACTTATCACTCTCTTCCACAAAGCTCTGCACAATGCTGCACCTCCCTACATTTCCTCCCTCACCTCTGTCTACCGCCCAACCTGTGTTCTCCGTTCACTCAATGACTTAACACTTACATAATCTATTATCAGAACTTCCCACGCTCGTATACAAGGCTTCTCCCAAGTTGCACCACTTCTCTGGAATGCTTTACCCCGGACAATCAGATTAACTCCCAATTTCTACAGCTTCAAGCGCAAACTAAAGACACATCTTTTCAGACAGGCCTTTCACAATTCCTAATGTAAACCCTTCTGTTCCGAAATAAGAATCCCTAAAACAAACCCCTTTTTAACAAATGGTAAAGGGGTATTCCCACCTCACATACTCATCAGTCTTTACTGCTGTAAAATCTTCTTTCTTCCTGGTTTCTTGCATCATTTGGTGGGCGGGGTTTCACATGCAACCTGCCGTTTAGCTCCGCCCCCAAATTCGTGTGTAGCTCCGCCCACCCATATTGGACTATGAAGTACAGGCAGCAGCAACTCCATTCTGTGTTACATACAGAGACTGCCTGTCTCTGCCATAATGAACACAACTGAATTAGCTAGCCTGATAACTGGGAGAACAGAAGAAATGAAAGCAGCTCCTCTCCTCTATCTGCTAACAGGAAGCTAGGTCACGTGGTGTAGACACAGGAATAGCTAGATACACAGGCTCGCTCCATGCACTTAGCCCCCCCCCCCCCCCCCCCCCGAGAGCAGCAGATACATCACTTGACGCATGAGCAGCTAAGTCAGGGCTGTGGCCACAAAGAATTGAATAAAGTAATATAGTGGACAAACAAAGCAGTTTTGCTGAAGCAGTGTATTTAGGAAAAGTCTTACATCCACATTAACAAGCAGTATAGATAAGATTCTTGTGATGGGACAACCCCTTTAATGGACATGACTGGTGATGGCTCACACAGCTTCATGTTTGTGTAATGATAGTAACCTTTATTACAAAATTGTCTGACCACTGTATAAGCAATACTACCAGTGATGCCACCCCTGCTACCTCTTGTGTTACCCCTCTACCTCATAGATTGTAAATTCCTGCGAGCAGGGTCTTCGGTCCCATTGTGTGAAGTGACTATTTCTTTGTAATGTATTTTTCTGTCTGTACTTAAGCCTTACAAATTCTACAGTGCTGCGGAATATGTTGGCACTATATAAATAAAATGTATATTACATTAGTGGTGGTGATGGGGGGGGGCACTTATGAAACCCTTGCACAGGGCCCACCAATGTTTCAGATAGAGGAATAGGCAGATAGAAAGATAGCTATAGTAGATGATAGATAGAATTGTGTCTATTCATCTAGAGATGTTGTGGGTCTTTTACATTTATGTAGTCCCCTTTAAGACAGACAAATACCACTTATATTTGCCTCCACAAAGACTAAATGTGTACCAGATCTTCTAACCGCACTGTAGGTACCGTACTTCTGTTTGCCAGCCTCGTGTGTCTGAATGAATACAGGAATTTCTGCAAACTATTAGCAAAACGGCTACTTGTGTGCTCTGCCAAGCTTTGATCAGGCTGCAAGGGCTCATCACAGAGCGTACCCAGAGATTCCGACCTTATGGTCATTGGATGGAAACCAGGGAAAATTAACCCATAATTCCCAGGATTTACAGCTCAATCACGCTGCAGAAATGTGGTCAATTTCTCATAATCCTCTTTGATTTTCCAGAGCTTCTGATATCAATCCAAATCACAGATTTCCACATTGACTCACAATGACCAACTCTTCTTAAAGGAGAACTGGACCTTAGGTTTATAAGAAGCTTATAAATAAATAGCAACAAATAGTGATCATGGGGACAGAGATTTTTTGTGGACTTTCTGTTTTCAATTAGCTTTCAAAAGTGCTTTGCCTCGCCTGAAATGGCTGAATACAGAGAACAACAGATTAAATAATACAGGCACATAAGTGTCATTTTAAAAAAATAATATTTAGCCATGAACACCATCTTGTTCTTTAACAGGTTCGGAATTACGCATTAACTTACTGTTATACCTTTAGAGCGGTCACAACTCTTTTTTTTCTGACACAGAGTTCCAAATCCGCTACATAGACATACTGTACAGTTAAATAATAAATGTCTGGCTGTCTGCAGCCAACATTAGAGGAAGCTTACCATCTTACTGTATACTAGTTATAAACTGAAATAAATAGTAAAACCAATGCAATAAGCTTCCAAGCTCCACCAAGAGGCGGATGTAGGCATCTAGAATATTATTTAAATGGGGTATTCTGTTAATAATGCGTTATCACACTGGAGGGGTCCGGAGTCCCTCTGATTGGAGCGGCAGTAAGTGCCAAAGATAGCTGAGTGCAGTACTTACCATCTTTTCAGCAGCCATAGAGATGAATGGAGTGTCAGTGCACATGCACGGGAGAAAGGGTGCACATCCTTGTCATAATAATTTTTAGTGGCCCAGTGGTCAGTGGACAGAGGGTAACTTGTTATTACAAGAATGCCACTCCTAATTCTATGGCCATGCAGGGAATCAGAAAAAAAATCTCTGACTGCTATGAAGATATACTGGGAAAATTAATCCATACCGAATGTTGGGGCGGTAACCACAGTTCGAGGCTCCCTTTAAAACTACAATGCCCCGTTCATAAAAAGAGTGCCCCTACGGCAGTAGTTGTTCATCTTAGTGATGTATTATTCTCATCTTAGCATGTTATAGGGAATAGGACAGGGGATACCCTGCTGGTAGGTGGGATGGGATGATGGCTATAGGTTATCTTAGCGTTCACATAGGAGATTTTGTGTTTGGACCCACCATAGAAAATGAGTTGTAGAAATTTTCCTACTCCCATTCACTTTAATAGTAGGTTCTTGTCCAATTTTTTCCACTATTACACTAGTTGATGAATGGGAGGTGGAATTTTTGCAGATTCTACATTCTGGGCAGGGGCGTAACTACTGGGGTAGTAGTGGGACAATAAGAGCCTGGCAGCAGCCGCTACCACTGCGGGTTTTTTTTCTAATAGGCTGTTACCGGCTGGATTAATTACAGCTGGTAATGGGCCCTACTTACTAACCGATCCTGGCAGGATCCAGGATCGGTAAGTGACGCCACACAGGCCCCACAAGCAATATTATACTCGGGGGTCTTTTCGAACGCAGGCTTCCCAGCCACATGATGTTCCGGACGTCATTGAAGATGGCCGACAGCGGCGGATAGTGCAGCGGAGCAAGAGATAGGTAAGCAACAGTGCTTTTTATGTTTTCATCCCCTCTGGGTCTCCAATTATTAAACTCTGGGGTCTGAAAAGACCCCAGAGGATAATAATTGTTCATGTTTGTCCACAATGGGGCAAACTACTGTTTGCAGGGGCCACTATGGGGCATAATACTGTGTGCTGGGGCCACTATGAGGCATAATAGGCATAATACTGTGTGCAGGGGTCACTATGGGGCATAATACTGTGTGCAGGGGTCACTATGGGGCATAATACTGTGTGCAGGGGTTACTATAGGGAATAATACTGTGTGCAGGGGTCACTATGGGGCATAATAGTGTGCGCAGAAATGCGGGTCGGGGGAACGGTTGGTTGAGGTCTTTGGCGTTGGTTGGGGGGGGGGCATGTCAAAACTTCTCCACGGGGCCCCACCATTCCTAGTTACACCACTGATTCTGGGTGAAGTTATTCTTACAGCAGCAGTCTATACTCCGTTGATGGACTACAAGGAAGGTCTTTATCTGCTGCTTTCAGCACATTTGGGAAAATAAAGATATGAGTAACATAGGAGAAAACTGTTCATGGCACAATTCAGTTTTTAGCCAAGACAAGCTGGTGATGTTATACAAAATCAACACATGAAACGGTAGGAATGGCTTGGATGTCACCAGTAAAGGATTTTAGGATTTCAGTGACTGCTGAGGACTGCAGTGCTGATAAACTTAGAGCACTGGACTTTCTCAGATAGAAAGCTATGGCTGGAAATTAACAGGCAAGGTTCAAGACAGATAAATGTAATGTTATGCATTGGGTACATAAGAATATTCATGTAATTTACACACTAAATGAGATTATATAGGGTAAAGCCTTGATGGAGGAGGATTTGGAATACAGGGTGGACCACAGACTGTGCATCAGCAAGCAACGTCAATCAGCAGCTGCAAAAGCCAGGAAAATATTAACATGTATTAAAGGTAAGTGACTCATAGGAGGAAAGGCTAATCTGGATTATAAATATCAATGACATCATCTTGTAGTATTTCTTGCTTACATGTCAATGACACTGGCAGAAGTTTTAATTAGGGGGATTATTTAGTACTTAGTAGTTATTTTCTTTTATATATTTTAGCTATATTTTTGTGTACATAGGAGACCCTGTTTAAGTAGTCCTATTTGTAAACATGGGGATAATATAGTATTATAGCAGTTTTTTGTACTTAGGGGACAGTATTATGGCAGGTATTTTATTTTACATCGGAGTGCTCTATTACAGTAGTTAAATTCTGGTACATAGGAGAAAGTATTATAGTAGTTATATTAGTACATAGCAGCAGTATTATAGAAGTTATATTCTTGTACATGGATGCAGTATTATAGTGGTCTTATTCACATACAAAGTGGGCAATATCATTGTAGTAATATTCTTGTGAATAGATGGGAACATTACTGTATAATGGTTGTATTTCTGTACAAAGTAGACAAATTATATGATATATACAGGGGCGCACCTTCCATGGGGCACCGCCTGGGGCCCCCAATAAACTGGTGGGGCGGCATTTTTTTTACTTGGCTGCTACTTATTTTGTTATTACAAAAAGCAGCAGCCAATACTTTTTACTCTCCTGTCCAAGCTCCTGTCCATGCTGCGCACCGCTTTCGCCTCTAGGCAGCACTGCGCTTATGTCACAATGCTGTAAAATGCCAGGACACTAAGTACAGTGTCTCAGCGTTCTTCAGAATCTGCTACAGTGCACGCTGGAGGCAGCAATGGAGGGCGGCCAGGACAGGAGCGTGGACAGGTGAGTAAAAATTATTGGCCGCTAATCTGTGTGGGGATGGGAGGTCCTAAACTTAGTGGTGGTGGGGTGAGTTAAAAAAATGGAGTCATACACCGCATCTGGGCCTTAAAAAAGGACTCATGTAGAGAGGAATAAAAGGTGGTCATAAACTATGTGGGGGCAATAAATAGGGGCATCATATGCTGTGTGGAGTGGGTTAAAAAAGGGGGTCAGTTACTGTGTGTGGACTTTAAAAAAGGGACCATAAAAAGCAGTCTGATACTGTGTGGAGGCCACAAAAAGGGGTCATATACTCGGAGGGGTCAAAAAAGGGGTCATATATTGAGGGGGGAAATAAGAAAAGGGTCAGGTACTGTGGAGGCCATGGGGGTGACATAAGAAAGGGGTCATATACTGTAGGAGGCTATAAAAAGTGGGGTCATATACTGTGGGGGCAAAAAAATGAGGATATATACCATGTGGGGGGAGCAAAAGAAGAGAGAGTCATATACCTTGTGAAGGGCCAGAAAAAGGGACTTATATACTGTGTGAGGAGCCATAAAAAGGATATCATACATCAAGTTTTAGGCCAAAAAAGGTGGTTGTCATTTGGACAAAAACAAAAAAGGTAAGGTATAAGGTAGATGCACATATCAGATAATTCTCAAAAATAAACGAAAAGTGCACTAAAATGTAACTTTTATTAATAATTGATTAAAATTTTGAACTACCACATGATAAGGTGATAAAAGGTTAAATGGGCTAAAGTACATGTGTAGAACCCTGTCTGCTAAATAGTTGGTTGTGCCAAAGACTGAAGAGTGCAATTGGGTAACTCCTTATTAAACTAACAAAATAATTTACTAAAACCCCAAACTCAAAGGGTTAATTTTTCTAAGAGAGACCCTCAGCAACACATACAACATAGACACACCAAAATTAAGCACTCGGTCCCATTTGCCAGGACTCAAGCACCGCAGACAAACATCAGAGGTAGAATGGTATTTTCTGACTAGGGATAATTTTCTAACTAAAGGTATATTCACACATGCAGACAAAGTAACACACTGGGCCCCTATAAGCCGCCTGACGCGTTTCTCCAGCATTCACCGGTTTATTAGAGGCAGTAGGAACTTAAATTAGGGCCATACTAATGCTCTCCAATGTTCAGGGGTTAACATTAGAATAACAAATCGCGCTATATGTGTTGGAGCGCCTGGCCGGCTATTTTGTATGTGTTGCTGAGGGTCTCTCTTAGAAAAATTAACCCTTTGAGTTTGGGGTCTTAGTAAACTATTTAGGTAGTTTAATGGGGAGTTACCCAATTGCACTCTTCAGTCTTTGGAACAACCAACTATTTAGCAGACAGGGTTCTACACATGCAGTTTAGCCCATTTAACCTTTTATCACCTTATCATGTGGTAGTTCAAACTTTTAATAAATTATTAATAAGAGTTGTATATCATTTGGGGGCCAGAAAAAGGGATGTTATACTATCTGGCGGCCAAATTAGGTGATTTTTTTATCTACCAATGGGAGTGTGTGTCTTAATAAGGAGAGCCCACAATGCAACCAAATATAGCTTGGTGGGCATTTTTTTTTTTTGCAGGGTGCACCTTTCTATAGTTCACCTCAGGCAGAAGGGAGGCTAGTTTTACCCTTGGATATACAGTTAGGGCCAGAAATATTTGGACAGTGACACAAGTTTTGTTATTTTAGCTGTTTACTAAAACATGTTCAGAAATACAATTATATATATAATATGGGCTGAAAGTGCACACTCCCAGCTGCAATATGAGAGTTTCCACATCCAAATCGGAGAAAGGGTTTAGGAATCATAGCTCTGTAATGCATAACCTCCTCTTTTTCAAGGGACCAAAAGTAATTGGACAATGGACTCTAAGGGCTGCAATTAACTCTGAAGGCGTCTCCCACGTAAACCTGTAATCAATGAAGTAGTTAAAAGGTCTGGGGTTGATTCCAGGTGTGTGGTTTTGCATTTGGAAGCTGTTGCTGTGACCAGACAACATGCGCTCAAAGGAACTCTCAATTGAGGTGAAGCAGAACATCCTGAGGCTGAAAAAAAAGAAAAAATCCATCAGAGAGATAGCCGACATGCTTGGAGTAGCAAAATCAACAGTCGGGTACATTCTAAGAAAAAAGGAATTGACTGGTGAGCTTGGGAACTCAAAAAGGCCTGGGCGTCCACAGATGACAACAGTGGTGGATGATCACCGCATACTTTCTTTGGTCAAGAAGAACCCGTTCACAACATCAACTGAAGTCCAGAATACTCTCAGTGAAGTAGGTGTATCTGTCTCTAAGTCAACAGTAAATAGAAGACTCCATGAAAGTAAATACAAAGGGTTCACATCTAGATGCAAACCATTCATCAATTCCAAAAATAGACAGGCCAGAGTTAAATTTGCTGAAAAACACCTCAAGAAGCCAGCTCAGTTCTGGAAAAGTATTCTATGGACAGATGAGACAAAGATCAACCTGTACCAGAATGATGGGAAGAAAAAAGTTTGGAGAAGAAAGGGAACGGCACATGATCCAAGGCACACCACATCCTCTGTAAAACATGGTGGAGGCAACGTGATGGCATGAGCATGCATGGCTTTCAATGGCACTGGGTCAATTGTGTTTATTGATGACATAACAGCAGACAAGAGTAGCCGGATGAATTCTGAAGTATACCGGGATATACTTTCAGCCCAGATTCAGACAAATGCTGCCAAGTTGATCGGACGGCGCTTCATAGTACAGATGGACAATGACCCCAAGCATACAGCCAAAGCTACCCAGGAGTTCATGAGTGCAAAAAAGTGGAACATTCTGCAATGGCCAAGTCAATCACCAGATCTTAACCCAATTGAGCATGCATTTCACTTGCTCAAATCCAGACTTAAAGCGGAAAGACCCACAAACAAGCAAGACCTGAAGGCTGCGGCTGTAAAGGCCTGGCAAAGCATTAAGAAGGAGGAAACCCAGCGTTTGGTGATGTCCATGGGTTCCAGACTTAAGGCAGTGATTGCCTCCAAAGGATTCGCAACAAAATATTGAAAAAAAAAATATTTTGTTTGGGTTATGTTTATTTGTCCAATTACTTTTGAGCTCCTAAAATGTGGAGTATTTGTAAAGAAATGTGTACAATTCCTACATTTTCTATCAGATATTTTTGTTCAACCCTTCAAATTAAACGTTACAATCTGCACTTGAATTCTGTTGTAGAGGTTTCATTTCAAAACCAATGTGGTGGCATGCAGAGCCCAACTCGCGAAAATTGTGTCACTGTCCAAATATTTCTGGCCCTAACTGTATACAGTGAATGCTCTTGGGACAACCCAAAATTAGTGGTCTTCTACAGTAGACGGGTGGTCTTCTCAAAGAAGTTAGTATGGAAAATATCAGAGAATATGTGGTCTGGGTAAGGGGGTGGTCTTTTCAAAGAGGCGGTGCTTTGGAGAAGTTTTATGGTCTATAGTTATATTCTTGTACAAGGGTCATTATTAGAGATAAGCGAACACTATTCGAAACAGCCGTTTGGAATAGCACGCTCCCATAGAAAGGAATGGAAGCAGCTATGTCCATTCATTTCTATGGGAGTGAGCTATTCGAAACGGCTGTTTCGAATAGTGTTCGCTCATCTCTAGTCATTATATTAGTAGTTATATTCTTGTGCATATGAAGCAGTATTTTAGTTGATATATCCTTAAAAAGCAATTACCTGCGGAAACTCGCGGACCCCATAGACTATATTAGGGTTTGCAAGGTTTCCACCCGGTTGCCTAGAACTTTTGCACATTATTGTAGATGGCAGTAGAATAGTAGTTAAATCCTTGTACATTGTGGTGGTTACATTTTGTACATAGTGGGCAGTATGATAGTACTTATATTTTTCTACATATGGTGAAATACTGTATTATAGTAAAATAGAAATCTCAGGTTTGTATCACTCTAGTGATTCCTGTAACCGGAGTAGCAGAGTTTCCAGCTGACCACATTCTGAGTTTATGTCCTCTAAAGTTCTTCATTATATTTGTGATTCGACCCGGTTTCCAGGATCCAGCAGATACTATTTATAACATGAATCCCTGTGACCAGCCCCTTGTTCCCAGTTTATATAAAATTTCCCATTTTTTTATCCTTTACCAATGTAATTTAATTTATGATTTAATAACAACACAATGTGACAAAGACAATAAACCAGAACATAATGGTCTACTTGTTCGGATTGTTTAGTGTTATAATTATTGTTCATAGTGCTAATTATACCACCAGGGATGTGCAGAAAGTTTATTTTTGTCTCCATAAAAAGTCTTGTACAAATGATTTCTCTGTGGTTATTTGGCTAAACCCGCTGCCAATATGAGAGACAAAAGCCCCTCGAGTGGAAACAGGAGTTTGGAGCGCATTAAGGTTTAAAGTGTTGGATAATAACACCCCACAGAGAGCATGAAATCTGCATTTTAATATTTAACAAACCTACAAATGAAGGTGTAGAAATAGGTATCCAATATTACTATTGCATGACCCAGCAAATGGATTTGCAATATGTATACTGTATATATACACAATGTATTCACATATATACAGTATACACACACACATACATATCCATGATGATCATCACTAGCATCAAGTATTTCAAGGGGTTAATTTTCCCTAAACGTGCTGGTAACAGCTCCTTGTTTAGCTCAATCTTCAACACTGACTGTAAAGTGCTTCAGACCCAACAGGACCAGTAATGGACATGGCCTGAAGTGCCGATCACAAAAATTCACTGAATAATATTCCACACAGCACTAGACATGCACTAGTTTCCATGTGTAGCGTTATTAAATGGAGGCTATTGCTGGAGTCTGATCAAATGTCCCTTCTTCACTGGCCATTGTAGGACCAGAGCTCTCTAAATTCAGGTTATACTGGGCATACTAATTACTCTCTACTACAGTAGAACATTCAGGATTCTCCCAAAAACAGAGGTGGACTCCGAGAAAAGCTGTCAAATCTTCTGGGCAAGTCGGAATGTTCCTGTATCTCCTGCACTCACTATAACTTTATATGTGATAGGGACATGTTATGTGCAAGTCTTGTCACAAAAACGGAGCATGGTCTCACCCATAGGGTCATGGTCAACCCCGAATACATTGTTCTTCCAAAGATGTTTTTGCCAATGTTAGAAAGACTCTGAATGGAGCGTTAGTGCACGTTCCAACCACTGCCCATGTCAAGCAGGGAATTTAGGACCCCTATTCTTGTCAGGTACACACCAATATACCAATTATCTCCTTCACTGGATAGGTGATAACTTGTTATTACCAGAATACCCCTTTACTGGGTCCCATTGCAGCACGGCCTGACACACTATTTAACCCAACCAAAATGTAGCCTTTCTATCAATCTGTGGCCCATTAAATCACTCAGAATATTAGAGGCCCCTTAAGAAGACATTCAACCATTTGCCTATGACTTACCCCAACTCTGAGATTATTTATCATTACAAATAATCTTCTTGTTTCCAACTGATACAACGGCAATAGAAAAATGTAACATCCTGTATCAGTTACTAATTTGTGAACCTCAGAACACTAAGTGCTAAATCACAAAGCAATTAAAATTCTGAAAAAGAATCCTAAGACCTGACATAAAAGAAATACAAATGTTTCAAGACGGATTATAAAGTAAAAGTTAAAAAAAAAAAAAATGGTAACGGTTAAAGATGTTTTTTTTTTCTCTCAAGGGTTTCGCTGCAGCCTGTGATACTGATTCTGTTGTCTTGCTCTCGCACGCCACATCAGCTAATACATTCCTGACTCCCCTGCCTGCAAGCCAAGACCGATTAATATCTGCCTACCTTGTTACCTAATTCATTATGGAATTGCAGTTAATTTGATTTGATATTATTTTAATAAAATTCTGTAATATATTAGATTGTTTCAGGCTATCAAAATAATTTTCCAATTATTACAGTTACTCAAGCAAATCTCTCTCTTCTCTTTTTTCCCCCTTCATGAACGGCAGTTGGTCTGCCTCAGAATACATTATCTCCTACAGCTTCATTCTGGCCAGTGGAATACAAAATATATGCATGATTAAACCAGAATATATTGCAGGTATTGTGTGCCAGAGGATGCCGGCGCTGTTCTCTCCTTATAATATTATGTTCAGCCTGACAAGAACAATGGCCAACCTTATTGTGCCCATTCAATCCTATTTTGGGCAATTAAAGGGAAACTCCACTTTTGGCCAACTTTCCGCCATTGTGTATTATTTTGTAAGATATGCGTAGTACAAAAACAATTCATAATTTTTTAAAAAAATCTCTTATTAGTTCATATAGAGGTGAACAAAGTGGCCATTTTCCCATGTCCTGTGTGCTTTACCACAGTGAACTGGGGCTACAGAAACAAAAATATTCTTAGGGCCCCTCCTTCATATATAGAGAACATATTATAATATTTAACTGTGTCATTGCACATACAGGATAGATCTTTAATCAGGTATGATAGGTGACTCATCCCATAATAAATAGACACGAGTGGCAAGTGATTCTCTCTAAAGTCACTTCCCAATGGCATTGTCTTCTGCTGCTCCTCTGAGACCCTGTTTTATTAATAGCCCATTTTGTGTGCCCATCCTCTGGCACTCTGGTGGAAGAGTCCATTATTAACTGCTTCCTACTTGGCAATCATTATGAGATCTTCTCTTACAGATTAGGCAACAAAAAAATTTTGAAAACATTTTGCTTTCTAGGAAGGAGAGCATTGATAATGTGTCATAGTATCATACCTGAAGAGATATTATCCAGTAGACATCAATGAGTAACCCTAGCACCAAAGTACAGTAAATTAATCAGATATCTAGATCAAGCTGAGATAGAAGACCTAAACCACTTTCTATATTTGCCTGCATCCATTATAAAAAAAAAAGTTATGTAAGCTGTGGATCTATCATCTTAAGTAGGAAAGACTAAGGCTGGGTCCACAAAGGACGTACTTGCCGTTTAGTCGTGGTGGGCTTGTCTATGGTGAATAATCCATTTTGAGCATTTTTTGTTATTCTAGAAATTGGAAACTCCAATGTTAACTTCCTACAAAAGGAAATCAGTAGTGATAACATGTGGACCCAGTCTATGATGGTCCTGCATCCCTAGTACTGGAATCTAGAGATGATTTGCAGCCACAACACCACTTAGGCCCAATTGACATGTAGAATTCACAACCTATGAAGAACTAAAATATCCTGCAGAATCCCAAAGCTCCCCTATGGAACAAGCACTGGAATTGTTAGACTGAATTTCAGCTACAATAACAATGCCATGAGGTACTTAGACACAGTAAATCAACGAAAGGGAACTTCCATCGAGTCATCTTGGTTGTCACATGGTGCGGTGACATCATCTTTGGTTACAGTAGATTTTTATGATTATTTGGTCAGATAAGAGTTTTATTGATTCATATTACTCTTGTAATAACATCGTAACAATGGTAGATTATTCAACCATTCCTTGGCAGCAAAAATTAAAATTGAATGGCTGCCAGGATGTTCTCACAAGTGATGGGTGTTGTACAGCCGAACAAGAGCCAGTATCAAGAGGAAGACTTCATTGTGTTTTCACCATGAGCAGTAGCAATATCTACCATATATCAGACTACTCTGAGCCCAATGGGTCTATGTCATTGGGTAACTACCAGTGATGGATTACCAGAAAGTCACATGACAAACTATTGTTTAGGAAAGCCATCCATCTTACTTTTGTACAGAGTAAAAGGGCATGTACACATTTCCAATCTTTTTTACGAAAAAATTTGTAACTTTGCAAATAGTCATAATAACATAGTTGATAAAGTTGAATAAAGATATAAATCCATGAAGTCCAACCTATAAATCTACAAAGCTAATCCAGAGGAAGGCAAAGAAAACATATCAATTGCACCATTAAAGGAAAAAAATCCTCCACAATCTGGATTAAAAATGTCCTATTGTTTTCTATCTGAACCAAATTTGTTGAATCTACTTATCAGAGCCATGTGGGTTCTGGAAGTAAATGGGTCAATGGACAGATTTCTGAGTCAAATACCAAGTGTTCAATGGTTTACTCACTGTCTCAGGCTCCAGGGATTATAGATCCAGTAGATAGATAACACAGATAATATAGATAGATAGATAGATAGATAGATAGATAGATAGATAGATAGATAGATAACAGGTTAATGAATTTCACAGCTCATTATTACTTGTGAATCCTTGTAGAGGCTTAATAGTGAGGGCTGCTCTAAAACAAGCTTTTAGGATGCAAGGGGTCCAAATGCCATATGCTATTTTTGTATGAGTGCCCTATGCTAAATTAATCCACCACTAGACAGATAGATAGACAGACAGACAGACAGACAGACAGACAGACAGACAGACAGACAGACAGATAGATAGATAGATAGATAGATAGATAGATAGATAGATAGATAGATAGATAGATAGATAGATAGATCTGCAATGATCTGTAGTTATTAGAAGTCAATGCTGTTTGGCATGGTTTTCTCATTTATCAGACCACTGTTGAGCTTTATAGGCTATTCTATTATTGTTTTATGATTCCTACACAGATAACATTATGTAGTCTGCAGTACAGGTGGTTACGAGCACTCGTCATTACCAGGAAATGGCACCCATGTGACAAGTGAAAGTGTATCTGCACCTGGACACATAAAAGTCGTTGTATACCTTTGGATTTACATAAGAGGCTTACAAGACTACGATTATATTTCTGCCGCTGCTCTAGTCTATACCCAGCCATTGTAGTGCTAGAAGGTCATGCAGCAGTTGTAGTCGCAAAGCCATTGAGCTGTCATACAAAAGACAAATCTGCCAACTTTAATAATGCTAGGAAATTTTCCTCTGTATAGCTATACATATTTGCATGCTGCGAAACAAATTGACGGCCATAGCAATTCCTACATAGTTGGTCGTCCAGATTTTCTAAAATTGCAAAATGGCCAACTTTTGGAGTGATATATGTATATCCTTGTATAATTGTTACTATCTCCCATTCAGCTGTCTGAGAAAAGTGGGTGAGAAACTTGCTGGTAATGGTGATCATATTGATTCCTAAACTGCCACAGTATATTCATTCGGGGTTAAACATACTACAGAGGGTTTTATGACGGCCCACTGTCCATGACAGCTTCTTTCTTTTCTATCTATCTATCTATCTATCTATCTATCTATCTATCTATCTATCTATCTATCTATCTATTACTTGAAAGGATTTAGCTAGTGAACTGAATAGCTCACAATTACTTATATATTATATAAGTGAAAGGCTCAATGATAAGAGTAAGGGGCCCATAGACTTGCAAGGGGTCCTTATATATTTTTGCACAGGGTTAATGGGGTTGTCCGGGATAAAATGATAATTTAATACTAAACTAAAGACGCTCCTCATGCCTAAGTTATAACTAACTTACTTTATCAAAAATGTATATTTGTCCAGATCGCCAGGATGGCACATTTTCTGATTTCCTGGTGACACTCTGCTTTCTCTGTTTCTGGAAACAGACTGTCACCAATACTAACCCTCCACTCCATCCTACTTAATGGCTACATCCCTAAGTGGACCCAAAACACCAGGTCTATTCTGAATATTGGTTTATTTTATAGGGCAGAGTCCATGACATGGTAGCGACTGCTACCTCTACACCCCCTATAGCTATGCCCCTGGCCCCAACCTTCATTGAAATGAAGCAATTTATACTGCGGCTCCCCCAAGTGTAGGAACTTATCACTTAAGGAAGTGGCATTCTCAGGGTAAAAACTCCAAACACTCCTTTATCTGTGGCAGCCCCTGTATATTCTATTCTAATTCACAGAAAATGCTACCTGAAAAACAATACTAACAATACTAACAGCTTCTGTTCATTGCCTCCACTGAAAAACGGCACCACTTCAGATTGGACTATTTTTACCTGCTCCGTCCCTGCAGGAAGCTCCTATATGTTTATCTGACACAGGTGCATACGACGTGCGCTCTGCTGGAAAGGACATTTTCTGCTTTCATAATTGTCTATTAGGATTATTTACTAATGTTGCTCAAAGCTGGAAAACTTCATTGAAATCTCGGCAACCAACCAGCGATTATCTGCTCTTTCTAATTGGTGGATGTAGTCT
This sequence comes from Leptodactylus fuscus, assembly GCF_031893055.1. NCBI lineage: Eukaryota > Metazoa > Chordata > Amphibia > Anura > Leptodactylidae > Leptodactylus > Leptodactylus fuscus. The sequence goes on from NC_134271.1 coordinate 96,612,883, forward strand.
TTAGCGCAAAACTGAATCCTTCTGAAAGGCTAGTAGGTATTTCTTCAAATTCTGTATTCGAGTCTATTATATGGGCCTTATAACAGCAGTGCTATCCATGCATCAGGATTTCAGGTTCAGCCTGGATCTGCTTGGGGTCAGAATATTTCTAACTGGGTATGGAACCTCCCCATATGACCTATGAGAGTACATAAACATTGTAGACAATATTCCCTATTTATTAGCCAGCACAAAGAACCACTGCGTGATACTCAATCTAGAGTAGTGGCATCTGTAGGGATTAAGTGTGGTGCTACAGAAATCAGTTCATTTCCAGTATGTTTCTCTAGCGAAGTGGTCAGATTTTGACATACCCATTGGATACATCTATGATTCTCTATGGATGCATCCCACTTAACCTTTGCATAGAGTATATCTAAATATATACACTCACAACCAATGGCGTAACTAAAGTTTTGTAGGCCCTGGTGCAAACTTTTGTCTGGGGACCCCCTACCCCCTCTCTACAGTGAATTCTTCATAGTGACGGTTACAGGTGCTGCAGTGGTATCTCAGATACATGAAAGGGATACAGCTTTACTACCCACAACTGCAGTTATCAAGAATGCAATGAATGAGCAGCGCAGAGCTTGGTATGTAAACAATACTGGAAGCTGCGTGCTGTGGGAAACAGTTGATCTACAGGGTCCTAACTGTCTAAGAGATCAGTAAGAGATCAGTGAGGGTCCAACACCCAGGGCCCCTACTGATCAACTGAAGATACTGTGGTGCTTTTGCAAGTCCTGTGACTCTATTTATCTACACTATTTACTGTGCACAGTGTCTGTTTTATAATCACCATGCAATTTTATTACAACCTGTAATAATAGAGCACGACTGGCACTAACAAATGGTTTGTTATGTGAATATTGAAGGGGCCCTACACAGTATAATGTGCTCCACAGTGGCCCCCATACAGTATTATATGATCCAAAGTGGCCCTCACACAGTATAATATACTCCATACTGGCATCACACAGTATAATATGCTCCACCCCACGTATTACATGCTCCAAAATGGTCCCCACATTGTATAATATGCTCCACAGTGGCCCACACACAGTATAATATGCTCCAAAGTCGTCCCACACAGTATAATATGCTCCATAGTGATCTCACACAGCATAAAATACTCCCAAGAGTTCCCCTTCAATTGAATCCCATTAAATTTGTGAGGTTCAGACCTCCGCTTCGATGCTATTGTTATACTCTAGGTCTCTCCAGATCCCACAAAGGGACATGGATGAGAATGAATGGAACCAAAAAGAAAGTGGGCAGGACTGGAGGTGGGGTTTAAAAATACTAAAATTCGCCATAGCACATAGCTTTTGTCCCTCTTTCAGTCCTTTAAAAGTTGCTAGGTATGTATTGCAACTAGGGTTGAGCCGATCTTGAAATTTCAAGATCGTTTTTAAAATCCGATTTCCGATCATTCTCTATTCAAACCCGATCCCAATTCTGATCCCAATGCAAATCAATGGGATTTTTTAAATAACCGGAGATTATACATTGACTTGTCTAGTAGATTGACAAGTCAATGTACAGTAGTATCTATGTACTCGTGAGCTTGCCTCGTCGTCCTCACAGCAGCGCAGCACACAGTGATTTACCGCAGCCTGCCAACCTTCTGCTTCGTCCCTGTTTTACCATATATTCAGCTGAGTATACGGTAAAACAGGGACGAAGCAGAAGAGTGGCAGGCTGTGGTAAATCCATAGAAATGAAAGGACGCAGCCGGTACGCAGGGGGTTAAGCGGCCGGCCGCTTCCATTCATTCCTATGGGTGCTAAGCTTTTCCCACAATGTTTGGCCAGTAGCCAAGCATTGTGGGAAATAAGCCCCGATCTCAATCCCACCCGAAAAGATCGGGATCGGAATTCCGATCGCGAAATTTTCTCAATCGCCAATCGGAATCCGATCTTTTCCGATCCCAATCGCTCAACCCTAATTGCAACACGTTAGGAAATATTTTAACTATTGTGGTAAAGTGTATGGTAAAGTAGTGGACGGGGTGTATATCTCATCTTGTTTCCTCAGGCAAGCAAGGTAGTGGAAATCCAGAAAGATACATGTTCCTTTAACACAGGGGTAGGGAACGTACGGCTCTCCAGCTGTTACAAAACTACAACTCCCAGCATGCATACTTGCTCTACTGTCTTTAGAACTCCTATGGAAGTGAATGGAGCATGTTGGGAGTTGTAGTTTCACAGCAGCTGGAGAGTCAAAGGTTCCCTATCCCTGCTTTAGCAGAACATGGTCTGCTAAGGCTCTTTATTTAAGTTTCATGGGATGGATTTCTAGGACTGGAGGACGGGTTGGTAGTGGGAGTCTTCCTGTCCATACCTTAGTCCACTACAGGGTTTTTCCCTAGTCCCAGGTGTTCTCAGGTGAAGCTTCCTGAAATTCATTACTGGGGAAGGAAGCCTGAAAAGGGCTGACAGGTTTGCAGCCTGATGGAGAGAGCGCCCTTGTGGTGGTTAAAGTCAGTTTTCTACTGGGTTTGGTGCCAGGTATTAGGCCTGCACTGGGATAGTAAGGTCTCCTCTGTATAGTTAGAGCCGGACAGGCTTAGGTTTGTCTTGTTTGCATGCTGTTTTGTGCTACAGGAACTAAATAAAAGCACACTTAGAGTTTGGAACCCGCTGTCTGTGAACTGTATTACTGCTAACCGATCGTGTGAGCTGATCCCTACACTATATAAAATCCCACAGGTCCACTTATAGCGTTGAGCAACCCATAGTACAGAACAAGAGGCTTGACAAGCAAAGTGTCATCTCTAAACCAGCATAAGCATAAACAGGAGTAATAAGTGCATTGATGTCTCCACCATTTAAGGATCCACCTCCATGACTGTTGGCCTTTATCTTTCATCATACCCCATCTATGGCATTATTAAAGAATTGTTTAGTGGCATTATATGGGTACTAAATATTGCTATTTTTGGACACAATTTGGCATTGAATGGCAGCGTTATTTGCACAATAGCTTAAACATATTTATGTATATATATATATATATATATATATATATATATATGTAATTCTATTTACTTTATTACATAAGCACTGTACTGAAGTGTTTTATGGCACCATCTGGTAGTGTAATTTAAGCACTATTATGACGCTATCTTTCTCCGATTCCCTTCCTTGAGATACCACACCTTTGAACCATGCCGCTATAGACCTTGACCTGATCTTGTTTACCCAACAGTCACAGATACTGACCGGGGCAGGGTGGCATATTTGCTGCCCCTGGGCCCATCAAACAATATAACTTAGAAAAGGGACAACTAGCCTGCTGATTCTGGATGCCATTGCCCCAATTTACTGCTTCATGTACATGAATGTGCCATAATGAAAATAATTCATATTACGAGCTTACATAGCAGTAGGGACTAAACATGGTGTGATAGTTGGTAATAACTGAATCTGCTCCACAGGTGACTATCTGGGCTGTTAAAGGTAAATGCTGTATATAGGCTATATACAGTACTTCTTTCATGTGTGAGCATCTGCTGCCTTAGAGGGTCTTTGTAGGGTTTGTACAGTAATGTGAGGGCAGCAGCCATTGGCATGTGGAGAGATAAGGCTGAGGAGTTTATGATCTCCAGGTGTGACACACATTTTGCAGTTCTTATGTGTTTACTTCCTTATAATAGCACATACTTCAGCCATTAGCTTAACTGTCTGCTATAAAAGAACACTTTGTGGCTTTATACAAGGTGTGAACTCTACAGCAGCAATGAAGCTGGAGCTATCACACTTTTACAAAGTTTTTTTTCTTAAAGTAACACTCTTAACCAATGTGCAATTCTGTAACAACAAATTGGCATTAGAACCTGGAATTGGAAGCTACACCTTTGTTTATGACCTTGTTAAGTAACCTAATAACATAGGGGTGTAGTCACAAAGGACAGAATGATGCAACAGAGCTCTGTTACTGCACTACTGCAAAAACAGCTGCAGAATTGAATTGAACTATATCTGGGGGTTCTATTGTAGTAGTGGTGCAGCTCAAATTGCACCATGCCACTACACCCTAGGGGACTCCCTTCCAATAGGTGGCAATAGCAGCAAATTCCCTTTTTTGGAACATAAGACAAGAAAGGGTCAATGTGCTAGGCAATAAAAACATGGCTACCACACTGACACAACATACAGGCGTGTGCATGGGGCTTAGTGTACAATTACAAGGGACAACAGCAATGCTGTAAAGAGCAAAGAATTGTAAATTCATCATAAATCACCAACAATCAATAGAAAACTTGATCTAGGTTCAAAAAGCAGCATTATCCAAGTTTGGCATTGACCACAAAGATCTAAGTGCTTAGGTGCTCTGCAGAAACAATGGACAAAGCAGTAAATGAATGTCATTATTTATGGTACTTCGGACATTTAGGGTGAAGCCGAAAGCTATTGCTCAGTTCCCAGAGCTAACTACAGCAATATAAGGAGGGAAGAAGACAGTCTTAAAGGCAGCATATTCATCTGTCACCACTGTATTATAGAACGCATTATAGTGATACCTCTGTTATCTATGTCACTTTTGAAATCTTATGTAGATGATGCAGTTGGTGCACTGGGGGCGGGTCTTCAACTCCCTGCATCACTTGCCACTCACACCCTTATCATCTCTCATATCACCCCATGCAGTGAGAGTTGATCCTCCCACTGCTATGACATCACTCATCCTATAAGTGCAATGCTTCCAAATCTTCAAAAACATTATACATAACAAACGTATGATGCTTATCATTGTGCAATAAGCTCTGCAACACAGTGCTGACAGTTATAGGGATTGTGTCGTTAGAATCCTTTGTTTAACTAAGTACACGTCAAAATAGACTTAAGAAAGGCTATTCTTCTCTTACCTTTATTATTCTGATCCGCACCGCCGTTCCTGAGAAATTTCTTATTTCTTCCATATGTAAATGAGCTTTCAGACAGCACAGGGGGAGTTCCCCTTTGCTCAAACAGCACAGTGGGCGTTCCCTGTGCTGTCTGAAAACTCTGCAGCAACGCCTCTGTCTTCTTTTCTGAACCACCTCTTTGCTGGGTCATTGGTCGCATCTTCAGCCAAAAACGCCGACTGCGCATGTCTGCTGGACATTTTCCTGTGGCCTCTAACATGAGCGCCCATTTGGCCACAGGAAAATGGCGGTTTTGGTTGTAGATGCGGCCGATGATTTTAGATATGCTCAGGGTAAAAATAAAAATTCAAATGCAGAACTATCCTATAACATTAATGAAGGTATCTACGTACATGTGCACCAAATAAATGGCTTCCAATGTCACAACTGGATACATTGAGGCTTCTCTCTGCCAGTCAAAAGCACCAAATTTGGATCATATCAAACCCCTTAAATTTTTTTCTAAAGTGCAAAACCTAAAATGCATCAGATCTAAATGATGACACTACACTAATAGAGTTGAGATAAGGGGTAATTTCACACCTAGTGATGGCCAGAAAGTGCTGATATAACATAATCTACCATAAAATAAGTAAACAGATCCCATCGAGACCAAGCTTTTGTGATACCTAGTAGACTTTAAGGGCCATAGTCGGTGGAGCAGGTACGTCTAGGTTCACATCTGTGTTCGGGTTTCCATTTGGGGCGCCCCTCGAACAGAAACCTAAACTGCATAAAAAAAGTGGTTACCCGCGGAAACCCACAGGCCCCATAGACTATCATGGGATCTGCCGGGTTTCTGCCCAGTTTACAATCGAAAAGGAAGAAAAATATGGAGTGCTAAAGTGGCTATTGCTTAGACAATTTTTTCTTGTAATGAACATTCTTGGCTAGTAAAAGACCCTGGAAGGGCTAGTGTTGTTTTGATTTAGTTTTATATATACATATCAGCCGTCTGATCCTCTAACAATGGTGATATCATGTCAGAGTCGCTTTTTGATCAACTGACTAATGTCAAAAGCTATTAATACAGAGGTAAGTAATTTACTACACTGAAGCTATCCAATAGCGAGCAACCATTGGGACACATGGAGGTAAGGATAAAAGAGGAACCTGCGAACCCTCTCCGCTTTAGACCCAAATGCATAATTACCTACCTCGTTTTTACGTATCTTGTCCTATATCCAAAAAATAACTGAACAGCACTCATGTAGCAGTTATCTTATTTTATTGTACTCACAATCCTTGCTGAAATGATCAGCTGCTGAACAGTTTTCAAAAACTTTGCAAGATCATTTACACCTTCCCCACTGATGTTGTTTGGATGTCTTTTTCTGTGCAATACAAAAAAAGGACAAAAAGACACCACAAAGCCACTCACTTGTCACTTCATTGAAAATTTCAAAGGCTTCCTCTATATTTCTGACTAAGTAGATGCACATTTAAAAAAGGAATCTTCAGACGCACTAGGTGACAAGTAAATGCTATGGTTTGCAGTCTAGCTGTGCTCCATTGTCAATAACTGAATATTTTATACTGTTTTGTATAATAGCAAAATTATGGGTATTTTTCAGTCTCTCATCAAAGTTAAAAAGGAAAAAAAAACAAAGTAAAAAATCAGATTTTGAAAAAAAAAGTTATATTATTCAAGGAAAAGATCACACGGTAATGACGGGTGCCACCATTGTTATTTCAAAGAAGAAGAAAACTGGTTCTCTGCTCGTACCTGGTGTTAACTGTTTTTGAATTAAAAGTCTTCTTGCTCGAGCTTCAATCCTTGGATGAGAGCTCCAAACACATCAAATAGGGGGAAAAATAAAATTGTAACAAGATGGCTTAAAAATTCTTTGTGAAGAAAAGTTTCCCACTTTGCAGTCATATAAGGGGGGCACTTACTATTGACCCTTCATATGTTTCATTATAATGTTTTTCAAATGCAAACATTAAGACATTATGGGGAGGAAAATTGAAAACTGCACATTTATCACACTGGGAAGCAACGCGTTTCAAGCTCAGAGATGGAATGGTAACATCTGGTTTTGGGTCGGCATAGATGACTTGGCCTGAGAATACAGCACCGCAGTGGCCTGATGTATAATGAGGATTAAATTTAATAAACGGGCTTGGATATTCTATACAGGCATAGAGAGAGGAGGCTATGAGGAAAGTTTATGTTCTGTGTCTTTGCTGAGAACATAATACGAGAAATAAGCACAAAGAGTACAAGGCAGAGGACAAATGTGCTTCAAGCCGAGCGGGAGTAACGAATGGGTACAAATAATAATCCATCTCATTTAATAAAAAAAAATGGTCACATGACCCTCTGGGATAACAGAGTCCTTGTTAAACGGATTTACTGACCAAATGCTAATGTACCGTTATCATCGTCTCGAGGCAATTTCTTTGAGTACATATGTCCTCTTGTCAGACCATTTCATGTGTCAATGCGATGTCATGGTCTTCAGAGCAAGCATTCACATCGCTCCGATTGAAGATGTTCAGAAGCAAGACAAACAAAAATAAAAAAAGTTTGAAGATGAACATGACATTGGGTTTATAAAATACTAAGATCTGCTTCCAAAATTCACAGCTAATGGATACATTTTCCAGAGAAATGGGGAGGGGGACAACTAATAGTCGCACTGAGGATATGGTTCCTGTCCAAAAATTCAAGACCTTATGTATTATTATTATTGTTAATATAAGGTTATACAAAGAGTTAATTATACATCCAAAAATGTGTTTTAAGGGCAAATACAGTCAATTGATTTTTTTTAATACTGTATGTCATTGATACAGGTCAAATGATCATAGATCTTAGACAACCACTGGGTTACAAAGTACAAGAGCTCTTTAAGATAAGATAATCCTTCAATAGTCCCACCATGGGGAAATTTCAGTGCATTACAGCAGCATAGTAATACAGATACAGGATAATACACAGTAATATATTACAGAAGGAGACACACACAAGCTCAGAACAGCAGATAAGAGAACATACTAGGAGTCATAGTAGCTAAAGAAAAGAAGACTTCAGGATCATTTAGTTCTCTGTGCGGACTGCTCTTCACTTGGCCTGATGTAGATTATACAGCCTGACCACGGTTGGGAGGAAGGACCTCCAATATTGCTCCTTCTCACACTTGGGGTGATGTAGTCGGTCAATGACAGTGCTGCCAAGTGCCATCAAGGTCTCATACATGGGGTGGGATTTATTCTCCAGTATGGAGCTCACCACAGATAGTATCCTTCTGTCACCCACCACTTGTACTGGGTTAGAGAGATCAAACCAATTTGGAACTACGTGGAGATGTCTAAACCTGGTAAATCTGGACTAAGGAAAGCGGTTAAACAATAAAGACCACTCTTCAGATGGTCCGAGATCATAAACATCAAATGTGTTCTTGCATGAATTTTTGACCTATCTAAACATCTTTTTGGTAATGTATTTAGTTTACGTTGAAAGTCAAAAACAAAACAGGGACCAGCCTGGGATAGGAGCAATTGTCCCTATTATGCATATGGAGGACAAGTTGCATTTGAAGAGCACTTATCACTCACATTTTGTAAATACTGTAACAGACTAAGGGTGCATTCACAAGGAGTAACATGCCGCGTGACCTGGCAATTATACGCCGTGTGAGATTTTGAGTGCAGTATACGCTCCCATTGATTTCAATGGGAGCCTGGATCGTATATGACGCGTTATTTTGTGGCCGTGATTTTGTGGCCATAAAATCACGGCTGCAAAATAATGCGGCGTATAAGAGACTAACTCCCATTGAAATCAATGGGAGCGTATACGGCGCTCAAAATCTCACACGGCGTATAATTGCCAGGTCACGCGGCACATTACTCCGTGTGAATGCACCCTAAGGGGATTTGGGCCCCTATTGTATAGAGCCCACAGCCCCTTAGGACACTGCCATAATGGAGAACAGTCAGTCTCTGCTTTTCATAACCATTTTCAAGGTCCTTTTTTCACAACATGCCCCCAAACCTTTTCTTTGGGGACAATATTTGTCTTATTGGGTGTTGGAGGAGTATTTAGATCAAAGGCTAAGGCAATAGAGTCTTTGGCTGAGATTAAGGAAAGTCTAGCTATGATTAGATTCTTATTACCTTACTTGCAGTGGCGTTCATTATCCTTCTATGTGATAGATCTACAAAATAATTCAAAATCTTGCTTTCACTTCAACGTATTCCTTTTTTTTTAGACTTTCCTCTACTTGTTTTAAAGCTTCTTTTTGATAGAATGGAATCAAACTGTTTATAAATGCTGATTTGTCCCATGTCATATTTCACTAGTTGCAAAAAACTGGAAGCCCCGAACACAAATATATCCAGGAATCCAGACACAGATTGAGGAATTTGTCAGGCATTTACACTTGGCCCGGCTACAATTAAAATGTTTCATGATATCTAATTCTTCAAAAATTCCTACCAAAAGAGCAATCGAGGAATCCACTGCACATCACGTAGCCAGGGTCAATCCAATTTTACTTATTTATCCCACCCCTGTGAAGCCTTTTTTATGGTATAGAATTGTAGGACATAGGAGAAGGCTGCTTTATGGGGGAAGCTGAGGTAATACAGGGAGGGCAATCAAAATGTTCAGAAATAAAAAAAAAAATGTAGCCACAAAAATTGTTAATTGTTTTTTAAGGAAAACATTTGTACCTATCAAATTTGCTGTGCCCTTGCTAAACATATGAGAATAAGTTTTCCAAACTTTAAATTTTGGCCTTTTTTTTCTTTTTTAATTTCAAGCCTTCTAGACTGAATAAGATCATATTACGGATCAAAGATGTCTCCACAACCAAGGACATGGTCTGAATTTCCAGAGAAACGCAGCCAGCTCTAATCCCTTTCTAAACCACAGTATTTTTCCTCCTGTTCTCCAGGATATTATTCATAGGCTGCTACAGAATTCTGTAAAATGGACGGCTTCATATGGCAGGGTATGGTCAGTCAGCCTGCACAAGGAATTGGCAGGAGTCAGCTGGGCATGTGTGGTATACTTGACTCTGTACTTGAATCTTCTGTATTCCAAAATCTTAGAATTGGAGCTTAATACCAGGGCTACAATATTTTATAACACAGTGATCCTCAGCCCATGGCTATTATGTCACTACAACACACAGCATTTCCTTTCTGTCCATCAGGGCTTACTAGGAGTTTTGCAACAGATTAAAAGCCATGTCTGTACAGGGATGTAGCTATAGGGAGTACAGTGGTAGCAATTGCTACTGGGCCCTGAAGACTCAGGAGGACCCTGTTACATTGTTCCCTTTAGGGCCTGAGGCCTTCAAGTTACACCTCTGTTTCTGTAGCAGGAATGATAGTTGCCCCATTCAATGTTGTATCCCTCTATTCCTTAAGAATTTCTTTATTTAGTTTTTTTCACACTTGAAATGATTGTTAACAGTGACAGTTAACAGTTAACTGGACCGTCCATAGACTATATACATACCTGTACAACCTTGCAGTTTTCAGCAGCTGCACAAAATTGTGCAGCTGCTGCAATGGGGACACAGCTGTAACAACAGCCAGAGCTCCCCTGGAGAAGGGTGGGACAGTTTATTACAGTCCCTGCCTTCCTAGATTACTGTGTACACAGCGCTCAATGAGTGCTATATATACAGCTATGCGTGCGGCTCCTCTCTGACCCCGGTGGGTACGTGATCCGCCAAGATCAGAGTCTGTTAAGGTAAGTTCTCACGGAGTTTTTTGGTCAGGGTTTTAAGGCCGTATCCGCCTCAAAACCCTGACCAAAAAGACGGCTCCCATTGAAATCAATGGGAGCCTCTCAGGTCTGTTTTCCCAGAGTCGTTTCTTCCGGCTCCCAAAAAAAAGAAGCAAGATGCTCATTCTTCACGCCGAGTCACCTCGCGATTCAGCCTGAAGACACTCCCTCCTCCGGACTAGGCCTAATCCGGAGCAGAGTGCGTGGCTGAATGCTGGTGCAGTGCACCGGCTTTCAGTCACGGCTACCAGGTTTTTGGATCGGAACCTGAGGTGGCCTCCGCCTCAGGTTCCGATCCAAAAAAACCCAGGTGAACTTACCCGTAGAGCTGCTGGGTACTACAGGAGGCTGTGTTCCTGACGTCTCTGACTGAGTGTCAGAAATGCCCTTCTGACCATAGAAGAGCAAGATAATTGATAAAAAAAAATTTTTGTTTACTATAGGCAAATATTCCTTGTTTAGGCAATTGGCAGTAGTTGTTGATTGGTCTAGTGTGTTCTATTCAGACCATCAAGATATAGGGGTGATCAGTGGCAATATATTTGTTAGGGGAAGTACTAGCCATATACTATTAACCCTTGGCGTTCCATCCCTGTATCATATGCTTCTGATAGGCATCCTTTACTTCTGGTTCTGGCCATTAAATATCAAAGGGTTAGTGAGGGATTAGAATGATATAAAATACCCTCTATCCCTGATACTATTGCTAGATAAGCTAGGTCATCAATTTTTAGCAATTTTTTAGACTATTATAGTCTGTTTTTTGGTGTTGTTACGATTTTATCTTTAATTACCTAATAAAGATTTGTTACTTTTAAGCGTCCCTTGATAGATATTCACCTATCTTTTTCTTTTTGACCATAGAAGAGCTACAGTACCGGGACCGTAAGCTCTTCACACCGGGCCCAGATCGGGAAAGCCGACAGTGCGCTGAACTCAGCGCACTGTCAGCTTTCCGGCAGTATATAGAACTGCCTGTGGGCAAAATGGTGAAAGGTCCTCTTTTTAAGATATATTATGACCTTATGGGGACAGAATGAAAAAATAATTTAATAGAAAATAAAAAAATTAACAAAATAATTTAAAAATACATAAAATAATATACCGTACCAATAAAACGCCCTTATTTCAGGTTCTAGCTTCATCCCCAACAACACCATAAAAAAATAAAAGTTAATGCAATGGAGAGGAAAAACTATTTTTAAAAGTTTTTCAGTAGCACTTTCTGCTAATATATTAATAAATAAAAATAAAAAATTAAAGTGACAAACACATGCAAAAAATAAAAACAACTTAAAAATAAAGCCCTATGTGTCACCGAACAAAACGCAGAAATTAGTTGAATAACGCAAATGATAAAAATGTTACAGCCCTCAAAAACTGCACAGAAAACACAAAATTGTGTCTGCTCCTGAACCACAAATTGGCCCGGTATTGAAGTGGTTAAAGGAAGCTTGTCTTCAAAATCGTAATGCAGGGCTCTAAAAACAACCAAAGAGAGAATCCCTTTATCGTGCCCTACCTACTCTGCGTCATTCCCTGTCCCCCTGTGTCATGCCCCATCCCCTCAGGTTCTGCACTGCAAATTTCACACCAAGTTAGTTTCTTCTAGAGTGTTCCTTTAGGCCAGGGCTACACTGCGACTTCTTATAATGCAACTAATTGGTTTTAACTATTGAGTGACAGCTGCAGCCCACTAGATTGTATACAAGTCAATGCATTCATTTGAGCTGTGGTTCAATAGTTAAGATCAAATAGTCAAGCTGCAATAATTCCTAATGTAGCCCTGGCCTTAAAGGAATTATCCGGAATTAGAAAATTGTAACTGCTTTTTTCCAGAAACATCACCACACCTAGGTCATCTCTGGTATTGCAGCTTAATTCTACTGAAGTGATTGGTGCTGAACAGCAATACCACCAACAACCTACGGACAAAAGAGCAGTTGTTTTTGGAAAAGATCATCTGTGTTTTTTCTAATCCTAGACATCCCCTATAAGCTAATGGCTGTAATATTAAGCACATTACTATACTATAAGGTGTACCCCAATTTGTGCCTTTAAAAAATTCCTCCCCCCCCAAAAAAAAAAAATGATAGTGCTCAATATGCAACTGAATCCATTTCTTGGTTCATTAAGCTCAAATAGACTCCCAGTAATGAATGAAATGCACCCACTATTTCAATTCACCATATTCATAATGAAAAGAAATGTAAATGGTTTTATTATTCGCTAGTTCAATCGGAACAGATTTTTCTTCCCTGACATCTTTAAACCAACATGACATCTAATGATCGTGGTTAGCAGAACTTCTGCAACACTTGAAAAGAAACAATTTTGGTTCATTAACTGTGCTCGGGGCTAAAAATAATAATAATAGGAAAGTAGCGCAACACAATGTAACACACTCAAACGTCTCGTCTTCCAGCGGAGATAGCGCAGCAACGTGGCCTGAACGTTGCAGTGGCTGTACATGATCATTTTTTACATAAATGAAGTACGCTTAAGTCAATAGGAATTCTTATTTTCATTTATTATTTTCATTTGCATGAGTCTAATAAACGGCGGGGGCTGGGAAGGTTTAGCAGATGGTCCAGGGCTGGGGGAGAGAGCGTGAGGTGAATGCACGTCTATGTGTACGGGAATCTTCCACTGTCTGGAGAAGAACCTTAGGGAGTTCTTGTATGCGGCAGGATTTTTAAATATGGGAGTACATCAACCAAGGATATAGCTATAGAAGGTACACAGGTAGATGTTGTATCTGGGTATTGGTGCCTCTGGAGGTATTAAGGGCCCTCGGCTATATGTGAAAACACTGGGGCTACATATGATATATAATAGGTGGAGGTCATCTTATAGAGGTCCAGGAATTTGAAGTTAGATCTCTGGCATCTGTCTAAGGCTAAAGCCTCACGGGATGCCCAATAAAACACTGTGGGAAAAAACGCGGCAGGAACGCATCACGGTTCATCCCGCAGCACTTTAAAGAGAAAGTTTGCAGAGGTTTCCCTTATATCTATGGGGAAACCGCCAGCATTTCCGTAGATATAATTGACAGGCTGCGATTTCCAGAAGCGTGTCGTTATGGAAATCATAGTGTGTCCACACAGCGGGATTTACTGCAAAGTGGGCATAGGATTTGCTAAAATCCCATCAACTTTGCTCTTACTGTAAAACGTCATGATTTTTCTGCAGAGTTTCTGCCGCGGGCAAATTGCAGTGTTTCCGACCCATGGGGCCTGGCCTAATGTTGCAAAGAATTTGGGTATATTCCACTGCCCTGATTTTCTAAACTATTTGCTGCAATTTGCATCCTAATGGCCAACCAGACCCTCACCAGGTCCATTTGCCATTTGGGGTAGCTTTAAATATCTGGGTCCCAATGCAAATTCTGAAAATGTACTACTTATAATACTGGTGTCTTAAAATGTGGCAGAAATGTCTTTGCAGACCCAGGTACCAGGTGGTGACTGCTACTTCAGCATCCCGCCATAACTACAAATCCATGGTACATACATTTATACTGTATTTAATGCCCTTGTACAATCCATTGAGGATCTGTAGTAATGAATAGCATACAGATTTCTGTGGTCTTATGCACACAACCGTTTTTCTTACCAATTCATGTGTAAGACGAAGGACCGACCTGCAAAATATGGAGCAAGTATTATCCCTGTCCATTTTTCAGCTCAGTCTCATTGATTTAAATGATAGGGTCTGTGGAAATGCACGGACTGAATATGGATATTAAGCAGGTGCTGTCTATTCTGTTTTCCATGGTCCCACACATGACAACAGTTGTTTTTCAGAAAGAATAATTTCATTTCTTTACATCTTTTATACTGTCCCAAATTTGCCATGACTGTACCAAATTTTCACAAACTAACAGATTGAGTTTGTAAATTCCGCCCTGGAAAAGGGTGAGATTTATGCACACAAAGTGGGCATGGTCACAGTTATCTCAGAAACTAAAATGCCCTGCTTTTGCGAATTAAAAGCTGTTAACTTCAACGTCGAAGTTCTGTAACAAAGCTCAAAATCCACTGATCCACACAAAGTTAACGGAACCACACTTACCCCTGTCCCACGGGTCTGATGCCTTGGGATAACCCTGGATTCTGACCTATCTTTCAAGTCACACATTCAAACCCTCTACACCTTCTGCCACCTCCAACTCAAGAACATCCATCAAATTCGCTCCTTCCTCACCCCAGAAACTGCTAAGATGCTAGTCCATGCCCTCATAATCTCTCGCTTAGATTACTCGCCCCCTCCAGACCACCTTAAACTGTGCTGCTCACTTAATTCACCTCGCTCCTTCTTCATCAGCTGCTCCCCTCTGCCAATCCCTTCACTGGCTACCCATTGCCCAACAAATTGAATTCAAGTTACTAATAGAGTTGAGCGAACACTAAAATGTCCGAGGTTCGAAATCCGATTCGAACAGCCGCACACTGTTCGGCTGTTTGAACGGATTTCGAACCCCATTATAGTCTATGGGGGGAAAAGCTCGTTTCAGGCGTATGCAAAATTCGATAACATTATACTTACCAAGTCCACGAGTGACGGTCGGGCTGGATTCCCCTTGAAGTCTTCTCCCGACGCAGCGCCCCTGCGGCGTCTTCCGGCTGGAATTCACTTTGCCTAGGCATCGGGGCCTAGGCAGAGACGACTGCGCATGCACGGTCGGCTCTGCCCGGCCCGGCGCCTGAGCAGAGCCGACTGCGCATACGAGGGCATGCCCGCGCATGCGCAGTCGGCTCTCCCTAGGCCAGATGCCTAGGCAGAGTGAATTCCAGCCAGAACACGCCGCGGGGACGCTGCACGGAGAAGACTTCTAAAGGTAAGAGAAGAACCAGCATTGATTGGCAGAATGTATAGCATTCTGCCAATCAACGCTGGTTCTGCATCGAACCTTAAACTTCGAACAGCTAGTAGTGTTCGATCGAGTACGAGTATCTCGAATACCGTAGTATTCGATCGAACACCTACTCGATCAAACACTACTCGCTCATCGATAGTTACTAACATTAACATACAAAACTATCCACAACCTGTCTCTTCCATATATCTCCGACCTAATCTCCGACTACCTGCCCACACGTAACCTCAGATCCTCCAAAGATCTCCTACTCCGCTCTGCTCTCATCCGCTCCTCACACAACCGTCTCCAAGATTTCTCTAATGCATCCCCCATAGTCTGGAACTACTTACCAAGACACATAAGACTGACCTCCACAATTACAGGCTTCAAGAAGGTCCTGAAGACTCACCTATTCAGGAAGGCCAACAATTCCCAATAACACTACTGTCACCAAACCACCATCTGAACAGTCTCCCCACCACCTTTTGTCTCTATCCCTCTTCCTTCATAGATTGTAAGCCCTTGCGGGCAGGGCCCTCTATCCCAGTGTGCCAGTCGGTCACTGTTAGTATTATATTTGTTTGTATATTTTGTGTACTACATGTAAACAATGTATTGTATGTAAACCCCCAAATGTAAAGCACCATGGAATTAATGGTGCTATATAAATAAACTATGATATTAACCATTAAATATACATTAAAATAATTACTTCTGCATTCATTCATCATTAGGTGGAGATTACTATTGTGGACAAATACAAATTTCATTGAACTTAAAAGGGTTGTCCCATCTCCAGTTCTCAGCAGTTTGCCATCTTTCTCTTCTTCTCACTTCCTGTATACATCAACAAGCTGGTTGGTGGGCTTTGACTTTTTAATCTACAGGACACTATGAAGTACCTCAGTAGATATAGACATTTCCTTTATCACAAAATATTAATTATTAAGATTACAAGAAATCTGTAATAATGCAGATTAATTAGCAGAGTAAATGTATATTACATTACACAGGTTTGGAGATCACTTACATCCTACAAGAAAATGGACGGCAGTAAACTCAATGTTATCTTTGTGTTTACATAAAGGGATAGCATACAATGTTCGAGCCTTTAGTAGCAAACAGCAATAGGCTGATCTGAATGTCTGGATGGAGGAACAGAAGATAACATCTCTGAAAGTAATACAGAGAACTCAGCCCCCCTCCCCTCCAGGAAGTGGTGAGTCACACTACCCGTCCTAAAAGCCTAGATAAGGAGGTTGTTTTCCTCGACAACTACCTGTGTCATCCCATGTCTTCCATGTCCTTTCTAAGTGGTCTCATGTGGCGGGGAGTTCCCTCAAAACAAGACCCCAGTGCAGCAGCACCGGATGACAGTAGGAAACAGGTAAGTATGGGTTTTGTTTTCTTTTGTTTTTTTCACCTTTCCCAGTCCACATGCAAACAAATACCCTAGAGAACCCCTTTAATTATAAGTAGAAACAGTGATCATGGCTCTATCGAAGTAATGCTGCAATTTCAGTGTAAATTTTCTGGTGCTGCAGTAGTTTGATGACCAATATTCATTGCTTATTCAAATCGTGCCGTTAAGACTACGGCTACATGGCAACTTTAAACGAGTCACAGTACAGGTCACAGTGTCACCTTGCAACTTCTTCACTAATGTAAGTGAATGGAATGACATTGCAAACTTGAGGTTGCTGCTACTGCGACTTCTAGTCACAAAAAAAATCCAGCCAAGCTTGATCTTTTGCAACTAGGAGTCACAGTTGCAGCATCCTCAGCGGGTATTTATATTAGTGAAGGAGTAAAAGGACAACACCTCCATCTTTGGTAGTGCAGTGGGAGATGTGGTCAAAGTCACCTTGTAGCCCAAGCCTAAAAGAAATCTGCTAGGATTTAGTGCAGCTCAGCCCCCACTCAAGCTCAGCCCCCACTCAAGCTCAGCTATTACACAGTGTACAGTGCTGTATTTTACCAGCTCCGTAGTGATCTATATTGTGTTCTTTTTTTTTTTTTTAAACAATTCTTTATTTTCACAGAGTTACAAAATAGCAACTTAACAAAAGACGAGGTCATTTGATGATGACATTGACAAGCGTGCCAACAATTTTATACATTTTTATTGAATAAGAAAATGAGGTGGGGGTTGAAGGGAGAAGTGAATGGATGAAGAGTGCCATAGACAAAAGATACATCAAACTAAACACAGTATAAAGGGAAAACAAAAAATAAGTGGCTCACCCCTCTGAGAGACGCGTATAAGGTCGAGAGTGTGTAGAATTATTTAAGTTTAGCCAATTGAATCCATGGTGTCCAAGTATTGAGGTAGTTATTAGGCTTGCCTGAGGCCCAACCCGACAGCTCCTCAAACCTACAAATTTGGTTGACTCTGGCATCCCACTCTGAGTGGGTGGGCGCACTGGTTAGCAGCTGTTTTGGGTGAATAAGGAACTACACTGCAGAAAAAAGGTGTGTCATAAGAATCTATATTGTGTTCTTGATGCTAGTATGATCCTCCAGACCCTACCCTCACCCTTTCATTCCTATACTACTTGTACCCAGGTCCTTCATTGATCTTTCTATCCTGGCCTCCAGCAAAGAGGAGCCTAGATCAACTGTTATTGGCCATCCACTAGATGGCCTGACATATATACTGATTATTTACTACTATTAAAAGGGATTTAAAGGACCAAGGGGCAGGGAAAGTGAGGGAGGGAAGCCGCCATGTAAAATTCCCATCATACTTGTTGACGACATATTATAAATATCTCAGAGGCTTGAACTGAAATGAACTGCGGTCCAATCCCCAAGCATACCTTTTCTAGATTTTTTTGAGTGCATATTTCTCTCCTCAAATGTTTGAGTGTAGTATTTCTCAAAACTTTCTCAACAAAAGATGATGTGACATAATGTTGACACAGCAGTGTGATTTTTTTTCACCGGCATCTCATACAAGGACACTGTACTTGACATATCTACTTTTTTTTTTTTTTTTTACTGGAAAGGAACATTCAGAACAACAAAGGTTTGTTTATTAGTTCTCACTTGTACCTTGCATTACCCATGCGCTCCACCCAGTCTGGATAAACCTGTTCAGAACTGACCAGACACCATTGTCTACTATTTCATCCTTCTCAAGCAATTAACCTCAAGAAATTAAAATAATAAACTAGAGAGAAAAATATCTATCGATCTACTATCTTTCTCTCCACCCATTACCCATCTATCTACCTATTCTATCTATCTGCAAAATCCCGAGGCTAGCAATATGGAGATGACACCGTGAGGGGAGATTCAGAATGGTGGTTACTCGCTCCCTCTCCTGTTATGGTGGCTTTGGCACCAAACACTCATAAAGCCCTGAGATGCCATAAAGATGTACCCTGGTCTCTG
Source organism: Leptodactylus fuscus (assembly GCF_031893055.1). Lineage (NCBI taxonomy): Eukaryota > Metazoa > Chordata > Amphibia > Anura > Leptodactylidae > Leptodactylus > Leptodactylus fuscus. The sequence goes on from NC_134271.1 coordinate 96,631,834, forward strand.
GTAATAGGGCATTTCTTGCTATGGATCTCCTGGGTGTTGGAGTTCTTGGGTGTCATTGATGGTGGGTGAGACACAAAGGACACAGTGGCAGGTGAGATGCTTGTAGCACAATACACTTGGTCAGATCTTCCAGTCACAAGTAACATGCACAGTTTTCATAGCAAGCAGCATCCACACTGTGGTCACTCTACAAGCATGAACAGAAATGCCATGTTCTTGTCTTTCTCTCCTTTAGTCTTCTATCCCTTTCCACTATGGTGAATATAGGGCAAATCTTAGACTTGTTCCCCTGTTTCAGCCACTACTGGGGAAATGCATGGCTCTTTTTGGCCATGGATACCAGGTTTTGTCACTGATGGGAAGTGGAGATGGTCTCTCAGCAATAAGAGGTGTTTGTCTGAGAGATATGGGGCCTGATGGTGAGGGACAGCCTGTCTTGATCTAACTACCACTAACAAGAGAACTGAAGGTGTGCTCTGAAACATGTCTGCACTGCACACTAACCATAGCTAGCAGGTCAAAACTAGCCAAGGACAATAAACAAAAAACAGTGTATAGCATAGAAAACTTCATCACATCAACTAAATTTATGCAGTATACTTTTTGGACACTACATATTGTTAAGACTGTGTGGCAGCTTGACCAAGATATTAGGGTCACAGCCTGTTCCACTACGCAGTCCAGCATTCATAGGGTTAATTCCCCACTTAGTTAGTAATTACCCAGAGACAGAATCACACTGATAGTTGGTTGGGCAGTAAGCTGCCATGTGTGTTGTTTGGAACTGGTAGCACACACTGTTTACTTGGTCTCTGTCTAGCTCAGGAGTTCTGGCTAGACAGTTTTGTTTGTTGTAGTGGCTGCTCTGAACTGCACAGGTTTTCTCTGTGATTTAACAGAGCACACCCAGTTGGTGTAGTGGTCTGGCAGTGACACTAACTGCCAGACCGTGTTCACACCAGGGTGTTTCTGCGTTTGAGAGCCCAGTAGGGCTCCGCAGGGTTTTTGTTTATTTAGTTTTTTTTTTTTATAAGCCCTGCTGACCATAACACATATCTATTACACAGATTATGTTTGTTTAACACCTTCATGTTTTATAGGGGTGCAGTGATAGCAGTCGCTATGGGCCCTGGACCCTGAGGGTATCCCAAAGGTTCCTCTACCATAAAACATATGCCACTATTCTAAATGGCACAAGATAGGTAAAGGCCCCATAACACATTACATTGAGACCTAGAAGCTTCACGTTAAGTCTCGGGAAGCAGCATTCTACATTGGGACCACTAGGAAATTTCACCAATTGTTTGGAAATATCATCCTCTGAAGTAATGTCTTTTTTTCCATATTCACTGATCTTTATGAACAAACCAGTATAGACCTTGGGTTGACTACAACATCAATCCCATAACCTACAGATTACCTCTAGCAGAGTGCAGCTTTCGGGCAACTTTTATACATGGGATCAAATGTCATACAATTCTGCTTCTTTGATTCTTTTTGTAAATAACATTTTATTGAATTTTCAAAATGACAACTATGAACATATATCGTTAAAAAGTATAAGCGGTACAGTCACCAATAAAACATTCAATAGTGCTTGTAAATAACCACAGATTGAGCAATGAAAGACACAATGGGAAATGGAACGTGGGGGTGGGGAAGAAACAAGGAATGCAGGGGATAAGAGTCAAAGGGTCTCAAAGAATATCTTAATTAACCAGGGGGTTCCACATGTGTGCCCAGGTAGGGTCATTAGAGAAGGTATACCATGACCCCCACATAGAGGACTTTGTGTCCGGTTAAAAAAAAACAGTTTCCCCACGGAGAGGTAAAAGATGTTCAGGAGCGGTCACTTTGCAAATCCATTCAAGTGAATGGGCTTGAAAACTGACCACTGGGTTTCCATCTTCTGTCCAGTTTCTCTCGGCAGAAGACGGAAACCTGAAAGTGGAGACCGGGCGCAGGTGTGAACCCGCCCTAAATTTGACACTATTTCCATGTCACTGTATCTAAAAGGAGTTTTCCTGCATTGCACTGCACTCTAGTAATACAGTGCAATCTGTACCACAAGTATATACTGGTATATTTGAGTGTTAAACAAGTAGAAACCATCATGTTTCTCATGATGACTTGTACAAGTTAAGTAAATGACTTCACATATTTGGTAGACCTTAAGTCTGGGACGTTGTAAATTTGTAAGTGACATTTTGTCCTATAAATTAAAGGGTAAAGAGGTAATGAATGGAGGATAGGAGTTTTACTTGTGCTGTTCATGAAGAGGTTCTGTGCAGGGCACTGATGTAACCTCCGTATACTACAACATTCCTGATCATTTAAGGCCTGTTATAACTCGCTGCAGCCAATCAGCCATCACAATGAGTGCAGACTAAATAGCCTGGAGCGCTCACAGATTTACAGACAAAATATCGCATTTTCAATGGAATATCTGTATAAACAACAATGTTCTTGGTGTAATGCTAACACGGTATGATCAGTGGCATCTTCTCCAGGTAATGGGCGGGAACATAGCTTTACATATAAACTGCCCCTTTATTTGTTTCACCTGGCTAAATGTACTGAACAAATCTTATATAGAGACACTTTAACTGTTGAAAATTCCCAAAACATCTAGGATGTAGGTATCAATCACACTTACATAAAGTAAAATACTTCCCTGACTGAAAATGGTCACAAATCTGTGACAACTCATTTCATAATATATTTCTATAGGAATAAGAGTTCTATGTTGCCGACATATAGCTCTAAGTCCCTTATTTAAATAGTTCTGGCTACCTGTAGCCACCACTAGGGACCCCTTTATTGCAGATAGACTTCTTCTTGAGTTTAGTCAGAGCCGTATAAATCCATCCTGACAAAATATAGCTAATGTGAATACAGCATATTCAGTACTCGCTTCTGTTATTGGTAGTGTCGTAGTCTCTGATCATTTTCAAGATCTCCTAGACCTGATAATACTGGGCTACTTTGAAAATCCATGCCAGAATAGCTATTCAATTCTTTTGAAGGTTTTACTACCTGTTATTTCCTGATAGAATCTACCTGATATTACAATGAATCCAGCAAGAGACTGAAAATGTTCATGAGTCTTGTGTACTGAGGAGCTAAACTCAATCACTTCCCACCTAGCCTATCTGATAGCTCAGCATAGCTCGTGAATACACTGTACTCATTCCACTCTCTTGCTGGAAATATAAAATGCTCATTGTAATAGCCTCCTTATAAAGAAAACTCCCATGAAGGAAAGACACTGATTCTATGTTGATGATGAAACCCTCTTCCTTTAGACATATTGGATGCAACCTTGTTGTAAATCTTTGTATTGACCATTTTTGTTGGCTGATTCTCAATCTTCCCCTTTCTTTAATTGTTTTGTTTTTGTATCTGAAACTTCTCCAGTTTCCAGAAACTGTAAATCGTATACAGAACATCATAAGATCCCCACCTTGGAAAGGTCACCACTGCAACTTAGAATTAAAAGCTCTCTGTCAAGTTTGTCAACAGTAGTACCAGTTATCACTCCTAACAATGTCCTATACTCCCCAGGAGGCATGGTGTCCACTATGAAAAAAATTGGGAAACCCACAGGTATCTCATCTCTGAAGACGACCTCTGTATTCTATGCATTCATTAGATACATAACCATACAAGTCTTTATTAGGTGGAGTGAGGAACAGTACATTGAGATGGACTGGCCTTGGTTACTTAAGGGACACCATAGTAGTAGGGTTTTTACCACTGGCTTCAATTAAGCAAATAGTCTGTACGTTTTGTCCATGTTTCCATTAATTTCCAAAGGCACTTTGGTTTCCTTCCATAAGCCTTAAAAGAGTGAAATCAATTTATAAGAACCCAAGGAACTGGTTAGCTACAAGTTCCAGGCCATGGGTATGCACACCATAGAGGTACCCTGTTTACCCGAAAATAAGACAGTGTCTTATATGAAATTCTCTTACGAAATATATGACCTGTCTTATTTTTGGGGGATATCTTATGCAGCGGCTGGAGCGGGGGACAATCGACAGTTGTGCCATCGCTTCCTTAGCGGAGCTCCGGCATGACTGCCGGTTGTAGGTGGTCCAGTGTCTTATTTTTGGGGAAACAGGGTAGCAGCAAGCTGGTGTCAGGATTTGAACCGGGGTCTTGTGGTTTTCCTGGTTGATTCTTTACCTCGTGACTATTTGCCTATTTGTGTTTGGTCTCTGTCTTTCTGTTGCATGTGCTTCTTGATTGTCTGCTGGAGTTTGGAGGTCCTAGGTGTGTTCATTTGCATTATCCTTTCAGGTGGTGCTAGGCTCTATTTTAGATGGGCTGTCTGTTCACTCCAGGCTGGTTTTCGTTGTTACCAACCTCGATTCTTGGCTCAGTAGTAGGAGTGTTTTGTGATAGTTGTTTGGTCTCAGGAAGCTAATCTGGAAGTGGTGTGAGTCTGTTCTATGTGAGAGTCTGTTTAACCCTCAGCATTTCTTCTCAACCCTGTCCTGCATTTTATGGTTTCCGGACATGGTTTTGGTGTTAGTGAGTTTTTGTTTAAGGGCTTCAGGTTTATTTTTACCCCTGTCCTGTGATACCCTTTCCTCACTACTCCACAGTTCCTCTCCTCAATCTCCTGTTGTGTGTTTATGGCAGTGCTGCATGTTTGTTTTCCAGCACATCCCTTCCTAGTTGTTACTGTTTGCTGCTACACCTATTCTTCATTGGGGTGACCGCCTCTAGTGTCCCAGTCCCTAGCCTCTTTCAGCTCTCCTATCACCTATCTCTTATGTCTCTGCGTTTAGAGAGCCAGAAGTTGTTGGGGCCAAGCTTAGCTTGGGTACAGCTGACAAACACCCTCAGGCAGGGCCTAGTTAGCCGTCATAGAACCAGGGAAGGTTTTCCTACCCCTGTTCCATAGAGGTGCAGGCAGCATTCAGTATACGGTTGCTCGGGCATTGAAACAACCACGACAGAAGGAGCATGCACAAATTACTACAAATTCAATTTCGGTCCTCTCCACTAAAATATATTGTAAAAGGAGAACATTTTGTATGTTCTGAAGAAAAACCACAGTATGACATCCAAAGAGACAGTCCAATATGGCTGCTATGGGGTCTATGGAGAGCCTATGTTGACCTCATCTCTTATTTTATTGGGAACAATTATGGCATGGACCTCGGGACAAACATGCATCAAATTTTCTAGTCTCAAGTGGTTAAAAGAGCTGTTCAATGAATAATAATTACTCTGAAACAAAATAAAATTGTAGGCAAACATGAGAAAAGGAATAATCACCTTTCGTCTACTGCAGCCTTCTGATGCCTGGTTCCCAATAGGCCACTGATTCCTGGTGTAGCAATGCTATGTCAAAATAAGGTATATCAATACTGCAGTCAATTCTCAGCTGTTTTATAGTATTTATTATTTGCTGTAGACCATTTTAAGGGTAGTAGTGAAAACAGGCAAATGCGGAAGGCCTAATTTTAATATTTGCATTTGGAGCCCTTTTGTTCTCTATATGTCCTTGTTCATGTAGTCTTTTTGATGGGATAATATCCATGAATTGTTGGACAAATATGTTCAACTGACATGTTTGGGCATCCAACACCCACCATCTTCCTCTTTAAGGAAACTTACTCCACTAAAAAGAGGAACAGCGATGGCATAGGAACTTTATGATTATTGCCATCATAGTAGATCCAGGTTACAAAGGGTTGAGTTTTTTCTTCTTTTTCAATGCCACCGACTAATCAGGTGGAGTCCTGTAATCCTCTTAACCTGTGGCCTCCATTGTCCTCAAAAAGTTGAAGCTTACACATGAAACTTCTATGTGTTTTTCACATAGTCAACAATTATTAAACTGGTCTTTCTATGGTCTTGGAGTAGGGAGTGTTGATTTCAAGGCCGGATAAAGCACTTAAGCCGTTTGCACTATATACAATTAGATGTCCAACCAGGAACCAGACACATTCAGATATTTCCCATGTTTGCTTTGTTAGAACTGACAAGAAGATGCTTCTAATAATTACCCAGTACAATGAAGGAACGGCTTAGAGTGAAGAGCTATGACAGGTGTAAGGTGGGGTGGCTTTATTGACAGGAGAAATGGCTTTAATGGAGACAGTGAAAGTTGCCTTAGGGTGTCGTGGATACAGATCTGTGTAAGCGAGAACAGACAAGTGTACAATGAGACATTGGGGGCATTGAAAAGCGTCTGCTGGTTTAGGACAAAAGAAATAGCAACAGTAACAGGAGTAATTAGGAGCGAACTTGACTTCCATCAAATTGAGACGTTTACCAGTAAATTCTGAATATCTGGAAATGTATGGGGCATTGTTCATAAGTAATTATGTCTTAAATTGGTATTTCACATCCATTGACCTTGTTGTAGTGTATACTCGTATTATTATTTCATTCAGAATACAGTATTATAAACCTTATATGAAATATATATATATATATATATATATATATATACACTCTGTCCATTACTTATACTGTACTCTCAGTAGTTATCCCTAGGCTAATAGCTCTTTCATATTTTCACAATACAGTGGACCTTGGCTTCTACCAGTGAAATAGTTTATTTTCCAATTCACCTCTGTCTACCACCGAGTCATGTCTCCACCTCTATCTGTCTCCAACTCATGTCTTCTCCACCTCTATTGACCTCCAAATGAGTTTGGTTCCATTCTGACCAGCAAGTTTCCATGACCACAGCAAAACGGTCACCAGAAATGTGCTGGATTTCTGTTGACTTTGTGTCATGGTTAAAACCACTTATGGGTCACAAATGTGCAACTTAATGGCAAGAGTCCGGTACACAGAACGAAGCTGTTATAAGATAAGATAAGATAATCCTTTAATAGTCCCACAATGGGGAAATTCCAGTGATACAGTTTCATAGATGGTACAGTAGTATATAACAAGAGAGAAACACATACAAGCTCATGGCAGATAGAGAAATCCTAGGAATCATAGCAACTAAAAAGAAAGAAACACAGACACACTGCAGGATCATTTAGTTCTCTGTGTGAAGTGATGTTAATAATACAGCCCGACCGTGGTTGGAGGACATGAGGAGGGGGGTCACAGCATGTAGATATAACAGGCAAAAAACTTTTTTTTTTTTTTTTTTGCAGAGGTGGGGGACATATGCAGCTATCATGATAACATGTAGCAGTTCCTTTGGTAGGTGGTGAGATCTCATGCTCACAGCTGATAGTTTGGTATCTTGCATCAGCGCTATTGTCCATTAACCACAAAAAAATGCCCCAAATGTCCTTCATCACAAGCCCTCCTCTTCTTTTTCTTCTTACCACTGTGTTCTACTGCCCAGAGAGGTCTGAAGCCATCCAGGTAGACAGGGTGCTGCTCTCTTGCCAAGCTTCCATAAACACATGGGTAGGTGGGTGATGGTAGGTTCCCAGGTTGTAACAGAGTCCCACGTGTCCACAGTAAAAGAAAGAAATACCAGTCAGCTGTAGGCATCTTCACACATCAGCAATAGACTCCAAAAATCACCTCCTTAAAAAGAAGAAGTCCACACTTCCATGTAGGTTTCTCCTCCATGCCACATGGTGTCCATGCTGTCCTTAGCTCCTGGGAGGATGGTAACAGGCACATGTGCACAGGAAAAACTCCAGGTCTTGAGTCATTGTCCATGCTTAACAATAGAAACAAAAGGAACAAAATACTCCACAGGATCTTCCATTCGATTTACAGTTGCTAATTCATAGTGCTAGTTTGCTTGGTTACAGGATTCTTGAAGATACAGAAAAAAAGAGTGAAAAAGGAAAGATAAAGGTTGCTCCCAGCTTGGAGCACTGTATCAGGCAGCCACACACAAGGCGGCGCCAGGAAGTGTATGGACATATAGTGTTTTTTATTAACGTTATCCAGAAAAATTGTAGTTGCTAAATTTTGGCCCAATATAGGGACCTTAAAGATACTTGAGAGTGCAGACAAGAAAGTAGAAGCAAATGCCAGACTAAGAGAATGGAGCCTCATTCACTTTTATTAGTTGTGGTGCATCCAGTATAACACTGTAATCTTTGGCCGCACAACCTAATGTCAACATTTAGCCTCAGCAAAAATGTACAGGGTAAAATTTGTGTTGAATCCAGAATCCATTGCAAAATCTGAAGGTAACTGTAGCACTTTCTCCTACTACTTCCACTGCTTTTCCCTTTTCTTAAAGGATATGTCCAGCTTTGTGAACAAATTGTTGTATTATTCTGATGCATCTAAAAGGCAACCATAGTACCAAAAAACACTGGGTAGCTTAATCCTACAGTTATACTCCATCTGTACCCCACTTCTTACTAATCTAATGAAAATATGTTAGGAAAAAGTAGAGGATACATGTATGAGATGGATAAAATTACTATAGAACACTTCTTTGTTGTATGTTACCATGGAGACATATAGGTCGGCTTAGGAGCTATATACACAAAATGGCAGGAGATCTTTATTGAAGACTATTTGCATAGTTTCTTCCTTTCTCCTTTTAGATGCAATCGAAAATAAAATAAAATTGGCCGCAGTGGTGGATTTATAAGAAATTTCAATTGTCCATTTATGGAAGTTCTCGGGAACATCTCACCAGCTTTACTGTCCACATAATGATTCATACTCCTTGTGCACATGATAAGAGTATATATCGGATCATTACAATATATTATTTCCAAATGAAGAGAATGATTTACTTTCCACGGTGAGGGACCTCTCTCTCTCGCTGTCTCTCTAGCGCAAGGTTCTTCCCAAGTTTTCTAGCCCGAGTCTAAAACATGTTCAATTAATTAGAGTTTTGGGGATCACTGCACAGACATAAAAAGCGGCGATAAAACGTTTGTGACTATGAGATATCCTTTAAAACGCTCAATGAAATGCCTCGCTCACACAGTTAAGAAAGTCTATTGTGAGAAGTGGTGACTATTTGTCTTTATTGGTGTCATAAAAGTGTATTTATGGTCGGGAGATATTAAGGGGAATGGTAAAAAAATGGAAGACATAATTCGGTCTTTCAGGCATTTCTCTATTCCAATTTACTATGGTGAAAGGGTAAGAGATATTGTCATTTAACCCTAATCCAAATAAAGAGATCACCCTATTAAAAAAAATATGAGTCATATTTTTTACAAGTTCTCAGATTTAACGCAGCCTTGGCCAAATGAAGCTCAGAAACATGCGAGGATTTGAATTCATTAATTCGCAGTAAGTGTATCATTTTTGTGCCCATCAGAGCTGAAACATTTAACCTAAGCATACCAGTCAAATAGCGGCTTGCATAAAATGACATGTTTACAGCAACTGTACCCAAGATTTACATTTTTATGAAAAAATAATAGAATATAGTTCTCTCTATTAGAAAGGAATCCCATATATTTCTGCTGCAATGTTCAACCAGGTAGCAAAACACAATAAGCAACAGCAAGGTTCTCATACCAGTCAAGGATATTGTACACGATGGTTTCTAAAGAACAATATAGAAGGTCTGGATAACGTTAAAAAAAAAAAAAAAAATAAATAAATAAATACGTCTGCTGAAAACTCATACAAATAAAATGTATTAGTAATGTGATAAGGGCAGCTATCTGGAAAACTACTCCTACACTGACCCATTGTAAGTTAGCGGATATACAACTGTCTATTATCTTGAAGTGTTTGTGGCCTATCATACACCCAATTTGTTATAGGATTCCTCAGGGGAGGGACCTACATGTTGGCCCCATCCTCTCATTACCATTGTAATGTTTCAACCAGAGGAGGTTTCCGGTTCTTCAGAAAAAACTGAAAATCTGACTAAGTATAAAGTATGGACCATGCAAGTGGTGTAAATAAAATGGACAAACAAATGTCTTTAATGGAACCACAAAGCAGGAATACAAGAAGGCCTGCCTTTATACTATAGGTCCCAGCTACCCTTTATTCACAAATATGTGGTTACAAAGTATTTCAGTTTACAAGGACTCATTTCAGTAAAGCACATTGTAGTTTGTTAGTGCATTAACCCTACTACTATTGCATTATACTAAAGGCAGCCACATGGCTGCTTTGCACTTATCCTCAGGACACAGAATTGAACACAGTGAAGAATCAGGGAGCCTTTATGCCTTCATTCACTCTAAGCCACTGTTGCCAGCTACTGGGATGAAGGAACAATGACATCAATACATTATACTTTCAGAACCAAGTGAATGATAACAGAAAGCAAAGGAGATCTACTTTGTGGAACATAGATTAAGGAGGATCACCGCGCTCAGCCAAACGTCAAGGTAGCTAATCTTTATTTAAGTTGGAAGAGACACTACGCGTTTCGATCTCGCCGCCCTTTTTCAAGTGTATAAGCTACATCATAAAAATAAAATACAAAACACATCGAATGCATCCCAGCAAAACAACTCTCTGTACAAACATCATGTGGTGTGCACTTATTATATAGGCACAAATATCCATTGTGTCCAATGGACAAGTAAATATGGTCAATCTTGAGTACGGTGCACGTACAGGAAAAAATGAATGTATGTACAGGAAAGAATGGGTCTATTGTGATAACAACAAACTAACAGGTTAAGAATCGTGGTTAAAAGTTTGCCACGGGGCCCCGCCATTCCTAGTTACGCCACTGCTTCCATTATAAGAATGTGTGTCTTCCTTCAGTACTGGAAGTGTTCTGCAACTTGCTGCTGAGTAAAAAAAAAAATACAAATTCTCTTGATGCACCATACTGAAGTCTCCTGTCTCTTATTTTGCACTCTAAAGGTCCATTCACACAGAGTTTTTTGGCTGATTTTGACGCTGAATCCCCGTCAGAATCCACGTGGAAAAAAAGCCTCCCATTGACTTCAATGGGTTCCTTTTTAATGGGAGGCTTTTTTTCCATGTGGATTCTAAGGCAGATTCAGCGTCAAAATCAGCGCCAAAAACCTCTGTGTGCATGGATCCTAACATCACTGGCACCCCACTTACACTTCCCCGGTGAAGCAATCACCATCATCACCCTTAGTGCATCTGCCTCTTATTTGCACCAGCCCCAGGAGTGAGGGGAGTTTGATGGAGAAGAACCCAGTCAACATGAACGCATCACCAGAACAGACTCAGATAAAGAACTACCACCGCCATCATTTCTACTACTACACCCATCCTCTCCACACTCCCATGAGGTTGCCATGTTAATAGCAAGTAAAGGAGTGGGGAATTGCTCCAGAGATTATGGGTGGCAAAGCCTGGCACCATAATGGAGAGCCTTTGATTATTTGCTCTGGACCCCCCTATTCTTCTATGCAGACCATGACGAGTTGGTATAAATATTTTTTATTCTGCAGAGTGTTGCCAAACAAGGGGGCATTAAGACGTGAAAACGTATCAGGGATTGGCCATCATTTAGACTTGCCGTGGAGTGCTGACTTCACTTTGTACACTGCTTCATTGGGCTGTGAGACTCATAACAGTTGCAATACCTTTACTGGGTTCTCACCTGACATTTCTTTCCCTTAACATCATTAAAGTTCAATTTCCTTAGTAAGAAGCAGATTAATAATAAGTTTGGCAAAGAGAAAAAGAGAATTCTCCATGAGTGGGTACAGCCAAATAATGAGGAAAGTCTTAAAAGTTCCTCTTTATTAAGTAGTAGTTATAGTTTGTGATATCATTAGACATTACATTAAACAGTCCCCCAAGTGTGTCCCAGTTCTGTCTCTTTTTTGTAGCATATTAGCATATGAGAGTACTGATGCAGAACACCTTTGGGGAATCTGGAGATATAAGGTTGAATAAGAGCGGATGAGTTTTCAGGTGAGACTGCTCAGCTACAATAAGAGTCATGCAGCCAAGGGAAAAGAAACGATTACTGTTGCAATGGACAGACACTGAACATAGCCCATATTCTTCAAACTCTGATAATAAATACTGATTTGGGAATTTATTATGTTCAACTTAAAGGGATTTGCCCACAAAACAACTAGGAGATAAGTTACAGATTGGTGAGGGTCTGATTGCTGAGATGTATGCATGCTGGTCCTCCATTCATTTTGTAAGACTGCCCCATTCACTGTAAAAATAAACTCCCCTGCGAGCGCTGTGACTCCTATATTATTTACATTGCACAGTATCTGTTTTATAATGGCCATGCAATGTAATTATAGCTTGTAGTAATAGTGTGCGGTTGCTATAAAACAGATGGCAGGTGATGTAAAGAGTGAAGGAGTAATATCTTCCCAAGATCCTCCCTCGAGCCGCTTCAGGCGAACCCTACAAAATCCATTTGAAAAAACATACATGAGGTTCAGCCTTCTGGTTCATTTTGGTGCTATTAGGGCTAGTTCACACGTGAATAGCGGTTTTTGGATCTGAGGCGATAACAACAGCCTCAACCGCGTTGCGGTTTTTGGCAAAAAGAACACTAGCGGTTTTCCGGCTCCCATTCACTTGTATTGATTTCCTCAAGAAAGGTCATGCCGCTAGCGGAAAAACGAACACTTGCAGTCTACATAGACCACTATTGAATGGAGGCGGATTTGGAGGCAGATTCCGTGTCCAAATTCCACCCCACTGGCCCCGTGTGAACGAGCCCTATAGGGGCGGATTATGGCGTGTAATCCACATAATAATCCGCCCCCTCACAATGGTGGTCTATGTAGACTACCAGGCTACTCTTTTCCGTGAGCAGCATGTCGCTGTGGCTCGTTGAGCCGTGGAAGCTGCCTGGCGGCAGCTACCTCCGGAGTGGGCTCGAGTGAACGGGCTGACTCCCGAGGTTGCTGGGGGGAGCCGCGACTGTCGGGCGGGTTTTGCCCCGAGTGTGACGCAGACTCGGTGCCAAAATCTGCCCACACACTCCACGTGTGAACATAGCCTTACTATACGCTGGGGTCACCTCAGACTCCAGAATATAAATAGAAGTCCCGGAAAGGTGTGTAAAAATCCAGCTCCATTCTACTCTTGCCAGCATCTTCTTCAGGAGATACAAAGGCAACCTATTTCAGATATGGACTTGGGTGCAAAATATGTCAAGCTATACCACTGCCAATCATGACCTAAAAACCATTCAGAAAGCAGACATCGAGTTCATGGCCACCTTCCTTGTATAGTGTGCTTAACACTAATACCACTCATTGGCAGATGTGGTGGGAGAAGAAATATGGAAAGATGGGAAGGGAATGATATGGTAGGGAAAGGAAGGAGCGGGGGAACATATGAGACAGCTCCAAGGAACCCTCAAGGCCACCGACTATGTGAAAGCAAGTATATTATTTCCCATAGAAGTGTTTGCATTGAAGACTAAAATATTTAGAAATAGCTTGGGGCAGTCATTTGGACATCTCCCTTCCTTTATGTACTCATTACACTTTTGGCACATATGAGCAGCTTGAGCTCATCATCAGATCTAGTTCCTGCATATATTAAAGATGGAAATTTAAGCAACCTATTAATCAGGTCCACTGACATAACCATAGGCTTGTCTAAACCTTTGTACTATGCTCCAGCATGCCACCCTAACCGGCGGTTCACATTTAAGCCAATGGCCCAACGCACAATGCATTTGGAGAAAGGCCAGAATAATCTAACTCTGAGCATCTAGACATCAATTGATAACGATAATTATGAATCATTATTATTAAGACTGTTTTTGGAAAGCTTTTTCCCATAGGCATGAAATGAATTGTAAGATTTCAAAAGATCTTTGTTTCACAATGCTTTACTTATAAGTGCTGGATAATTCTGTCTGTCCTGAATTTTTAATAAGATCATTGTACATTGTTTTCGGTTAGTCATGTCGATGGACATTGTAGAGAGTATAAACAACATGACTTTCACATTGACGAATCTTCACTGCTATGTTAGTGAGTTGCATACTAAGGGTTAGAATTTGCAAATATAGGGGCAACACGGTGGCTCAGTGGTTAGCACTGTAGCCTTGCAGTGCTGGAGTCCTGGGTTTGAATCACACCAGGAAAAACATCTGCAAGAAGTTTGTATGTTCTCCCCATGTTTGCATGGATTTCCTCCCATTCTACAAAAAAAAGACATACTGATTGAGAAAAAAAAAGTACATTGTGATCCCAACATGGGGCTCACAATCTAATGAAAAAAAATAAATAAATTGCAAATATATTCCTAATATCATAATTCCACCCTTGAGAAGACAGGTTTCAAGCATTGAAAGAATCTTTGATGATGGATTCACAGGATATCAGGGGGAAATTTTGAGACTGCCACGGTGTACAGTAAGTTCTACAATATATAACAGGGATCTTATGGAAAAGCTATCACCATATAAATGCTTATTTAATAGGGAAAACAACGGAATTGAACTGAGCAGAAATACCACTTGTTCGTTTCCTTTTACCAAAGACAGATGTCTTGAGATTGGCTGCCAGTCACCATAAATGTTATATTTCAGTGGATTCTTTAGGAATTGGCAAGTTTCTTTCAAGAAGTTCAGGGCTTTGTCATAGAATATTTTAAGGCTAGGCCACTACTTTATATTCCAATGTAGTCCTATGTCTTGGATCCCAATGATCAGGAGAATGCAGGGACTATAGTACTTACTGTATCCCTACAGCTTCTTCACTGGAGTACCTGTCACAACAACATCCCTACAAGATCCTGTTGCTGAGACCACTGACTGCAGCCGCTGTACCAGGCACAGTCACACTCATATGGACGTCACTGCTCCACATTTCTGGTAATAGACGGTGTCCCCAGAGGTGAGACCCCCACCAATCATAATATAATATCCCATTCTAAGGATAACTCATAGATGAACTATTCCTATTAACCACAAGCTCCCATCCTGTTTGTTATGTTATCAGAACCATCTATCGGCCTACTTATACTGTGCATGAATTCGTTTTGCATGCACACTGGGACAGATTAACAAAAATGCACCAAAATGTTGCCATTATTTATATCCAAAACTGGTGTACATGTTTTACATCTCATTTTCGATGTGTTTTAGACACTTTCTAAGGGTCCATTCACATGGAGGAAAATGGTGAGGAATTTGGTGTGGAATTTCAGCGCTGAAGAAAAAGACTCCCATTGACTTCTATGGGTTCCTTTTTCCGCTAGCAGAAAAAGGAACTCAGTGAAGTCAATGGAAAGCTGTTTTTTCAGCGCTGTATCTGAGGCAGATTCCATACCAAATTCCTCCCCATTTTCCTCAGTGTGAATGGACCCTAACAGTTTCTGCTACTCGTCCGGCAGGTGGACACAGCTTCCTGAAAAGAAGTGGGACTTAATATTCAAAACTGTCTGCCAGAAAATGGTCAAAAAATTCTAGAAAATGCACAAAAATTTTGTCAGAGACTAAGCCAACTAGGCTAACTTTGCACTTCAAAGTGTTAGTTTATCTTCCCTGTTTGTCTCCATTGTCAATGGAAATTGCTGTCACATGACCCTCTATCAGTGCTCATTTCAAGGTGGAATCGTATGTGTGCGGTCAGGAGATACGATTTTGCCTCCAGAGGGGGAGGGGCTTACTATAATAAGTGATTGGGGCACATCTTTTAATAACAAAATGTCAATAGATTGTATATCATTCTATTAAAAATCGATCAGCCCCTTTACAGGAGCACACCTATTTGGTTTGACTATGCACCAAAAAAACGGCTTGTAGTTTTTTTTTCTCATGCAGTTTTACTGTAGTTTTGACTTCACCTATCTGCAAAGTGTGAATACATCCTTGAAAATCAAGACATACAGCACAATAAAACACACTGTCAAAGATTCTGCTGCAACACCCATAATCCATCACTAGCACTTATCAACATTACATTTTATATGGTGGCGAAAACTGGATTAAAGTGAGAAGAGGTTCACACTGCTCTTGAGAATATAATCTATATTATGTAAAGATTATTGTATAATGAAACAAAAACAACTGCATCACCGTGACTCATATTGTTATAATTCACTGGAAAGTGTCTGTCGTCGCTGCTGGCAAGGAGTCTCAGCCTTTACAAGACTCTTAAAATTACGCAAAACAAACAGAAGCTCTGAATTTCCAAGCAAGATTCTATTCTGCCCCATCCTGTCCACCGATTGCAAGACAAATCTATTCCAGAGCAGTTCTATGTAATATCCCAGGGCAAAGAGAAAAATTAAAGGGTTGTCTCGCCACAAACAACCCATACAATATAAGAACTCCAAAACCTCTTGCAATGCTGCCAGCAAAGTCCACCAGAGGCAAGAGTTGCTGTTTGCTAGAAGCAGGAGCAGAAAGGGCAGAAGGGGCAGAAGGGGCAATCCTACAATTATATCATTACGGCATATTCCCCAGTATGGCATATTGACTGCCTCCTTGGAGTACTTTGGATTCCACTGTTTTGCTTTATCATCACCACCATTTTTTAATATCTCTGCTTCCTGACAGTGAATAGGAACCGTATTGGAAGGATATAAATAAGTCTTGCTCATGTGTAATTCTGCACCCACCTTAAGTCAGTACGCACTATTTTATGCAGATATTAATGTCCATTGGTATAGCTAGACTAGGGCAGCTTCTTCTGCACCCAATGCCATTCATCCCCAGTCCCCTCCCTATCCCCCTTGCGCCCGGTGTCCGCCCTGTGCCACTCCACCAAGTTTCCGTCCTCAGCCCCAAGAAATTGGAGAGGAGACAGCTACCGGCGGTCAGTTTTAAAACCCATTCATTTGTCCACCTGCGGTCTCTCCACAAGGAAACCATTTTTTTCAGCCAGACATAAAGTCGAACATGCAGGACTATGTGTCCGGATGAAAAAAAACAGTTTCCCAGTGGAAAGGCCACAGGTGGACACCGACGGTCACCTTTAAAAAGCCATTCAAATGAATGTTTTGGGGTTTTGTTTGTTTTTTAAACTGTAATTTTTATTACATTTTTCAACAAAATTTTTTATAACAAAACAATAACCACAACATGTGGTAAGATAAGCATGGAAAGGACAATGTAATCCAAAATCTACAGACTAAAAACGAGGAAGAGACACAGGACTAGACAAAGGAAAGAGGGGAAGGGAGGAGAAGAGCCAGAAAAACAGGAACGGATGATGAAGTAAAAAACCATGGGTAGTGCAGTAGGTGTCCAAGTGTCACCAAATAGAGTTAAAAGACTCAACCGTATGATTCAACGTAGCAGTCAGATATTCAAGGCTGTACCTTCATGCGAGCGATTAATTCAGACCTTGTTTGGGGGAGCTGACCGCCAGGAAGCTGTCCCCTCTCCAGTTTGTCGGGGGTAAGGACAGAAACCCAGCAGAGTGGCATAGCGCGGACACCATATGCAAGTGTGAACGCCCCATTAGATGTCCACTATACCAGTGCTGGAGATCTAGAAACAGAGATATGTTTGAGCCAAGGTGGTAAAATTGGTTCCCTTCCGCACATCCAACTGTAGTACTGACCCCTAATGGACTCCAGTGTGGGTCCACAGCATACCCCTATAGCCAGAACACCTTTGAGCTATACAAAGAAATGACACGACATCCCATTTAGCAGCAATGTGTTAATGGGTTTAAGTTTACAGATCCTGATCTTGGCCTTAGAAACCGTAAACATTCAAGAATCTGTAATTATGTGGTGCACACCTCATTAAAAAGTCCCATAGTTGTTGAAATATTTTATTGAAGTCATTTTTTTTACTTTTTTTTCCCTATATTTTTATTTGCAACAGGTTTACTAGATGATAAAACTTGTCTTGTGGTTTTGCACAGAGCTGCCAAACTGCTCGGAGCGAAGAACAGTGGGCGGGGTCAGCCGTGGACATGAAATACAGTGAAAGCATTCTTTACTGAAACCTCATTCTGAAGGCTTAAGTCAGGCTCCCTGCCAAAGCACTCCAGGCCAAGACAAATAGCCAATGTGGGTGTTTTATGCACAAATATGATTGAGGTTTTGGTTGAGCAGGATAGATATCTCTTGTGTAATCCTGTAGCTTGGAAACCTATTGCACATTTCAGGTACTAGTTGTGGCCAATGCTTGGTAGAAAAAAAAAAATCCAGATATGATAGTGGCCTAATGGGCTACCACTAACATTTGGGAAATGTAACGATACCAAGATACAACCGCTCATTATGGGGTCAATTCATCAGTGGGTGAATATATATGTTTGGAAGTGGTTATGTGGTTTAACATTGAAACTTTCGAAACCCTTCCAGGAGGAGACATTTCTAAGTAAACCACCAAGCAACTCTGGTATTCAAAATAATTGGCTATTTACAGAGTAAATTGACTATGTAAAGTTTAGGTGGTTGATACAGCACATTACATAAATACTATAGGTAAAAAATGTAACTTAAAAAAGGGAAGAAAAACAAATAAAACATACAAACCTGCCAGACCTTTTACTTTAAATTTTTACCAGTGGTGTAACTACCGTGGTAGCAGTGGTAGCAGCTGCCACAGGGCCCGGGACACTAGGGGGCCCGGCGACAGCCGCTACCGCTGCGTTTTTTGGGGTTTTTTAATAGGCCGTTACCGGCTGGAGTTACTCCAGCCGGTAACGGGCCCTATATACTTACCAATCCTGACAGGGGCCGGGATTGGTAAGTGACGGCGCGGGCCCCACAAGCACTATTATACTCAAGGGTCTTTTCGGACCCCCGAGTATAACGATCGGAGGCCCGGGAGAGGTAAGATAACATAAAAACTGTTTGACTTACCTCTCCAGGCTCTGGGCAGGCTTCGGCCTAATTGCGTGACATCATATGACCCGCGACGCAGGGCCCCAGTCACATGACGTCCCGGAAGATGGCCGATAGCGATGGACAATGCAGGGGAGTCGGGAGATAGGTAAGTAACAGTAGTTTATGTTTGTATCCCTCTGGGTCTCCGATTATTATACTCTGGGGTCTGATAAGACCCCAGAGTATAATAATTGTTCATGTGTGTCCACAATGGGACATTATACTGTGTACTGGGACTAGTATGGGGACATAATACTGTGTACTGGGGCCACTATGGGGACATAATACAGTGTACTGGGGCTACTATGGGGACATAATACAGTGTACTGGGGCCAGTATGGGGACATAATACTGTGTACTGGGGCCAGTATGGGGACATAATACTGTGTACTGGGGCCAGTATGGGGACATAATCCTGTGTACTGGGGACACTATAGGGACATAATACAGTGTACTGGGGACACTATAGGGACATAATACTGTGTACTGGGGACACTATGGGGCATAATACTGTGTACTGGGGACACAATACTGTGTACTGGGGCCAGTACGGGGACATAATCCTGTGTACTGGGGCCACTATGGGACATAATACTGTCAGAAGGTAAAAAAAAATTTATTTATATATACCAGCAAGATGTCCGGCCGTGAGCCGCGGTGAGCGTTTCATGCTCTCTGCCACGAAACCGTTTTTTTTTAAAACCAGACACAGAGTCGGACATGCAGTACTCTGTGTCCGATTTTTAAAAAAAAACGGTTCCGCGGTGGAGAGCATAAAACGCTCACTGCGCTCACGGCCAGACCCAGTCTGACAGGTTGCATGCAGAAGACGGAAAACACAGAACGGAGACCGAACACTAGTGTGAACCTAGCGTAACTAAACAGAATTGATAACCTAACTATACGTGTGGCTTACTACCAGCCACACAACAAAACAGGCGCAATATTGTCTCACCAGACTTCGGGTTGCAGGACAGAACCATACACCTCCTTTCACCTCATGTAACTGCACTAGAATGCAGGATCTGCAGCCTTTTTCTGGTTCAGTAATGAGCCAAGAAATCTAAACCTGGGCTGAGGCCTACTCCAGATGCGCCTTGGATCACACATATGTCAGAAATTTGGGGCTGATATATCTGGACTCCAGCACTCTGCCTGTCACCTTCTCACAGACCCTAATGCTGCCATCATGGAGTGGCTTCAGGAGCGGCTGCACATTACATCCAGACACTGACGGTATCATGGCATCATGCTCAGGAGCATGGAGAGAAGGAGCCAGGAGTGAGGAAAAGTGAGTATTAATAAATATTAACTTTAACATATTAGAATAATTCAATAGGTAGTGTTAAATGTACAAAACCTACTGATTGGTATATAGGCAGTGATACCAACTAAAATTCGGTTTCCAAGGTCTGCGAACATGAGAGACTTTGATTGAAACATTGGTACTGGTTCAGATTTATATACGAAGATTTGTATTTCTATGGGGGCTTTTATGGTAGTACTATGTTAGAATTAAGAGACAATACTAAACTCTGCTTCTCTAACTGCCCATCTTGACATAGAATGTAATAGTTCCGAGGTAGGTAACCTTCGGCTCTCCAGCTGTTGCAAAACTACAACTCCCAGCATGCATACTTTCTCTGCTGTTCTTGGAACTCCCATGGAAGTGAATGGAGCATGTTGGGAGTTTTAGTTTCACAGCAACTGGAGAGCCAAAGGTTCCCTACTAGAGATGAGCGAGTACTATTCGAAACAAATGAATGGAAGTGGCCGCTTAACCCCTGCGTGCCGGCTGTATCCATTCATTCCTATGGGTGAGTGTTATTCTAAACTGGAGTTTCGAATAGTACTCGCTCATCTCTATTCCCTACCCCTGTAATAGTTGCTCTCCCAAGCCAAAAAGAATCTTGGACTGCTAAAGCACCTGAGACCTCTGGGATTTTAGTGGGAGAATATAGAATTGCAAAGGTTCTATGTCCTGATGGGCACTTGATCTGAAGCTGAAGCCACATGTTGCAGAAAAGCTGTTGTTTTTGTTGTGGATTTTGCAGAGTCAGGAGTAGCTTCAAAAGAAGTTGATTATTTCAAGTTATCTCATGTATTTCTCCCTTCTGCTAAATCCACTCCTGGCTTTCATAAACAAAAAAAAATAGCAGTTTTTACACAATTTGTGACCTCAGTCTGAAAGGGTTTTCCCACTATGGATATTTCTCACCTACTGCTGGGATCTCCACTGATCACTTGATCGAGGAGTCCAAGTTCCCCATTCCTCCCCAGTGCATGACCTTAGTTATGAAATATTGGAGTCATGATGGCCAGTCATGCATTCTGCCACTCCATTCATTATATATGAGGCTGATAGAAACAGCCGAGAGCTACATATTTACATAGTACTGTTGAAAAAAGACAAATGTCCATCAAGTTCAACCAGGGGATGGGAAAAGTATTCTATACATCTCCATAAGCATTAAAGCTTTTATGCTCTAAAATATATTTTTTTGAAGCTGTCAGGTGTAACCAGGTCCTGAGGTAGATTATTCTACAGATTTACAGTGAAGAAGCCTTGTGGCCTCTGGAGGTTAAACCTTTTTCTCTCCAGAAGGAGAAAGTGCCCCCTTGTCCTTTGAGCGGATTTCACATGGAACAGCTCTTCCCCATATTTCTTGTATAGGCCATTTATGTATTTAAATAGGTTTGTCATATCTCCCCTT
Organism: Leptodactylus fuscus; assembly: GCF_031893055.1. Lineage (NCBI taxonomy): Eukaryota > Metazoa > Chordata > Amphibia > Anura > Leptodactylidae > Leptodactylus > Leptodactylus fuscus. The sequence continues at coordinate 96,653,211 of NC_134271.1, forward strand.
AAATGTCTCTTCTCCAGACTGAACAGATTTAACTCCTTTAATCTCTCCTCATATCTGAGGTCCTCCACGCCCCCTTATCAATTATGTGACACTGTGATGAACCTTCTCCAACTCTAGGAAATCCTATTTATGAATTGGTGCCTAGAACGGTATATTTAGTAGCGTAAAGATTTAGAGGGCTGAACCTCATGAATATTCATGGAATTTCAGGGGGTTTACCCGAACCAGCATTAGGGAGGCTCTTAGGAGCATTGTATACTGTGTGGGGAAACTATGGAGCATATAATACAGAGTGAGGGCCATTGTGGTGCATATAACACTGTTTATGGGCCGCTGTGGAGCATATTATACTGTGTGGGGGCCATTGTGGAGCATATTATAATATGTGGGGGCCACTGTAGAGCACATTATACTGTGTGGGGCTCCTTCACTATTCACTTCACACGCCATCTGTATTACAGCAGCCGTGCACTATATTTACAGACTGTAATAATATTGCATGTTGATTATAAAACAGATACTGTGCAATTTAAATAGTTAAGAGTCACGGCACTCAGAAAAACACCACAGCACCTTCAAACAGTTGATCAGCAGAGGCCCCAGGTGTTGGACCCCCACTGATCTCATAGATCTCTTAGACTGTTAGGACTCTGCAGATTACATATTTCTCATCACATGCAGCTCCCAGTATTGTTTTCATGCTGGAGTTTTGCTGTTCACTCACCGTATTCTGGATAACTGCAGTTGTTGGTACTATAGATGTATCCCTTTCAAGTATGTGAGATAACGATGTAGCACCCATAACCATGATTATCATGAATTTGTTGTAGGGGACCCACAAGGCCCACAAGACTATGGTTACGCCACTGGGCATATTCCAGATGGGATCATCAAGTGTTTCCATTGGTGCTAGATTCTTTAAATGCTGTGTATAATGCATACATTTAAACTCTTCCTGACTGTGCAATGAGAAAAAACAGGAGGTCGAGATCCTCCATTCTAGTGATAAACATCAATTGTGGGAAAACTTTACATTGAAGGAAACTCTGTTATTACTGGAAAGAAATATAATCATTCTTAGTTTTTTTTCTGGAAAATATTTATCGTTCTTGGTGTATGGTTCTAGCCTTGAATTAGTATGCACTCAATGGGAAGACATCCCCATTCCCTCATGCCTAGGTTTAAAACTATAGGAAAATTGTTTCATTAAGACTTTCCAGTAGAGATGACTAGCTAGTCATGCAACTTTTGTTAGAGTAGTTGGAGTACAGTTCAATAGTTACACTGGCTGTAGAAAGTTCCAGCAACTGGATAGCACATTGTTACTGGGCTGAGCATGACCTAAATTTTTGCAATTTTTTTGTAATCTTGAACATAATCCTTCAACACAATCTACAATAATATCCTAGGTGTCTTTACAGGGAACACAAATCTTTAATCTTAGTATTCCTGTAATTTTCTTGTTTTTTCCATGCAAGACTCTTAGAAGAGCCTCCAAACTGCAGAGATTTACATTTTGTGCAATTGTTATTCAGCTTCTGAAGACGAGCGAGAAGATGGCTTCGCTGTGGTACAAATACAGTGCCTTGATCATGGACAAGGAAATGCAGAGGAAGAAAAAAAAAAACAAATTCCATCAAATTTAAGACATAAATATGATGATGTCCTAAAATTAAATTGGTGAGCGGAGAGCGAGTCGCTGAAAGCTTTTTATTCTTTTGAACTATTACAGACGTAATATTATTCTCCGGGAATTCTCTGAACCTTGCAATGGATCAAAGAGTTTTTTTTCTATGGCTGCAGTCAATACTATTTTGTTATAAAATAGGTGCATATGAATATGATGGGGATAGAGCATGTTTTTCTTGTAACAAACATTCTCTCTGAATTTAATACTTGATTTATATTATTACGTATATTCTTCTATTTTGCATAGTACTTGACTGTTTATGTTTTTTGTGAAGATCAAGTTGTGACATTTTATATAAACAAAAATCAGGTTTTCTTAGCTTTCGACAGCTGGTGGAGAGCTTAATCTTTTTAAAGAATAAAGGACCTTTGGGTAGAGTGTTATATATTTCTCTACAGGGAAAATAAGATGGCCACCATATGGGATATTATAACTATTTGCAGCTAAAACACTCCCTTACTTTTTCTCAAGATTTCTTAAAATAGCAGTTGCGGGCACTGCCGTATCAGATAATGTAGCTTACAAAACTGCTATAAGAAGAACCAGAGTTTTGACTTATTCTCCCAATTTGACCTTATATATTTCATGAACCTTTATTTGTTGAATGCTTCAGATGTTGATATTACATTTAGTAAGTGCTTTTTAATAACTATTTAACAATTTACTATGTAAATTCTTTATTACTAATGTTCCTTGTAGGGTTCATACTACGGCATACATGGCATCATACATAACACAGTTCTAAAAAGCTTACAATAACAATAAGCTTACTGACAAAACAATCCTATTTGTGAAAAATCCTTTGTTGATAAAAAAAAAAAAAAAAAATAGATAGCAACTGTTATGTCCAACACCAAAGGGCTGATCCCACCTGCGCAAATCTGAAAAATACGCCATTATTTAAATGGTTTATTGTTCACCCAATATACAATCCAGCCTGTGCTAAGCTGAAATTTTTGTTGGTAAACTGAAAAAATATATATATATATATATATATATATATATATATATATATATATACAGTCCTATGAAAAAGTTTGGGCACCCCTATTAATCTTAATCATTTTTAGTTCTAAATATTTTGGTGTTTATAACAGCCATTTCAGTTTGATATATCTAATAACTGATGGACACAGTAATATTTCAGGATTGAAATGAGGTTTATTGTACTAACAGAAAATGTGCAATATGCATTAAACCAAAATTTGACCAGTGCAAAAGTATGGGCACCTCAACAGAAAAGTGACATTAATATTTAGTAGATCCTCCTTTTGCAAAGATAACAGCCTCTAGTCGCTTCCTGTAGCTTTTAATCAGTTCCTGGATCCTGGATAAAGGTATTTTGGACAAACAATTCAAGTTCAGTTAAGTTAGATGGTCGCTGAGCATGGACAGCCCGCTTCAAATCATCCCACAGATGTTCAATGATATTCAGGTCTGGGGACTGGGATGGCCATTCCAGAACATTGTAATTGTTCCTCTGCATGAATGCCTGAGGATTTGGAGCGGTGTTTTGGATCATTGTCTTGCTGAAATATCCATCCCCGGCGTAACTTCAACTTCGTCACTGATTCTTGAACATTATTCTCAAGAATCTGCTGATACTGAGTGGAATCCATGCCACCCTCAACTTTAACAAGATACCCGGTGCCGGCATTGGCCACACAGCCCCAAAGCATGATGGAACCTCCACCAAATTTTACAGTGGGTAGCATGTGTTTTTCTTGGAATGCTGTTTCTTTTTGGACGCCATGCATAACGCCTTTTTTTTATAACCAAACAACTCAATTTTTGTTTCCAAAATGAAGCTGCCTTGTCCAAATGTGCTTTTTCATACCTCAGGCAACTCTATTTGTGGCGTACGTACAGAAACGGCTTCTTTCTCATCACTCTCCCATACAGCTTCTATTTGTGCAAAGTGCGCTGTATAGTTGACCGATGCACAGTGACACCATCTGCAGCAAGATGATGCTGCAGCTCTTTGGAGGTGGTCTGTGGATTGTCCTTGACTGTTCTCACCATTCTTCTTCTCTGCCTTTCTGATATTTTTCTTGGCCTGCCACTTCTGGGCTTAACAAGAACTGTCCCTGTGGTCTTCCATTTCCTTACTATGTTCCTCACAGTGGAAACTGACAGGTTAAATCTCTGAGACAACTTTTTGTATCCTTCCCCTGAACAACTATGTTGAACAATCTTTGTTTTCAGATCATTTGAGAGTTGTTTTGAGTAGCCCATGATGCCACTCTTCAGAGGAGATTCAAATAGGAGATCAACTTGCAATTGGCCACCTTAAATACCTTTTCTTATGATTGGATACATCTGGCTATGAAGTTCAAAGCTCACTGAGGTTACAAAACCAATTTTGTGCTTCAGTAAGTCAGTAAAAAGTAGTTAGGGGAATTCAAATCAATAAAATGATAAGGGTGCCCATACTTTTGCACCGGTCAAATTTTGGTTTAATGCATATTGCACATTTTCTGTTAGTACAATAAACCTCATTTATACACAGTACAGACCAAAAGTTTGGATAAGCCTTCTCAATTAAAGAGTTTTCTGTATTTTCATGACTATGAAAATTGTAGATTCACACTAAAGGCATCAAAACTATGAATTAACACATCATTTCTTAAAGTAACGATGGCCACTCGTTTTTAATTAATGAGCTGCTTTTTTCTTGCCATAATACAAATTCTAACAGTCTATTCAGTAGGACTATCAGCTGTGTATCCACTTGACTTCTGCACAACACAACTGATGGTCCCAACCCCATTTATAAGGCAAGAAATCCCACTTATTAAACCTGATAGGGCACACCTGTGAAGTGAAAACCATTTCCGGTGACTACCTCTTGAAGCTCATCAAGAGAATGCCAAGAGTGTGCAAAGCAGGAATCAAAGCAAAAGATGGCTACTTTGCAGAACCTAGAATATAAGACATATTTTCAGTTGTTTCACACTTTTTTGTTAAGTATATAATTCCACATGTGTTAATTCATAGTTTTGATGCCTTCAGTGTGAATCTACAATCATGAAAATACAGAAAACTCTTTGAATGAGAAGGTGTGTCTTTTTTTTCTTGAGTTCAATTCACCCAATATACAGTCTAGCCTGTGCTAATCTGAAAAAAAAAATCTCGTATTTAATGGGTTTATTTTTTCTACTCTGCTGCACCACTTAGTGAATTCCACTACATTTCGGCAAGTGATGGCAATGACTCCACCACGATGGAGAATACCATTATTTATCTAGGAAAACTGTCCTAATTTATATCACCATGTGTCAGAGAATGTGGTCTTTCCTTGTATTTGTCAGTCTCAAAATAGGTGCATATCACTGTCGACATGCGGAGAAGCAATTATGGACGTACATATCTTTCACGGCCCACTGAGTCCATGTTTTGAGCAGCAGTGGCCACAGTCCAAAAACAACACAATAAGGCCAGGTGCCAGCTACGCCCTGATTGTGCAATCCCAGTTCGAACACCATACAGGGCCCATTCACTTCTTCTGGACCCTCCTCTCTGGACCATTTCCCATCACCATTTTCACCAGGGCAAGCTGTTGCTTCTTCTGCTGTCTGGATCAGAAGAGCCACACAACAGAGGAGCTCCTTAACTGTATCTTACAGCAACTATCCCGCTGGATGGCTCCTCACTAACTTCAATTAGCATAAATAACGCATTACCTTTGTATGGTACATGGCCTTAATCCGATGGTTAACAACTTTATTAACTTGTATAATGACTTATAAGAGGTTCTCCTCTTGGCCAGAAAAGTCTCAGGCAGATTTAAGTCGTCTGATGTCGGAAAAATAAAACCTTCCCGATTTGCAGTGACAAATCATTCTACCTTTGCACCACCTTATGTGCAATATTCTAAGCATATTGGAGCAGCAGAATGAAGGGAACGTTTACTGCATGCAGGAGACCACAGAAATCCAAATGACCTGTACCTATTCCCAGTCCAACACTCAGCCAGCGCTCCACTTCCTATGCCAGTACCACAGCTACAAATGTCAGGAGGAATAGAAGCAGCAACCATGCCCAGTACAATATCTGGAAGATGATGAACCAGAAATTTTTTAACTTGCAGTGCCAGCCAGTTGCACAACAGGCAACTGATCACGGCCGCAAAATAGCGCCGCGTATACGATCCCGGCTCCCATTGAAATCAATTGGAGTGTATACGGCCCGCAAAATCTCACGCGGCGCATACGTGCCACATCACACGGCACTTTACTCCATGTGAACTCACCCTTAGAGGGCAGGCTGTCAATCACGGTTAGGGCAGACTCCTTCTAAGCATAGAAAATAAAATGAGAAATAAAAGAATAAAGTAGAAGTTATACTGAATCATTTCCAACAAAACTGTATATCAATCTGCTCAGCTTCTCCTGTACTATACCAGGATTCCTGCACATTAGACTGCTTTTTCATGGTGACAGGTTCCTTCTAAGCAGTGCATTGATGACCCTGTTGTTTTACAAATCAGTGGAGTACCTAAGGCATGAAGGACACATGCAAAGCTCTAGTTTTGCTGAAGCATTTCAGTGATCCCTGAGAACCTCCAGGTAGCACAGATGGTTTTCATGAGCATTGTATAGGGCAGGGAACCCACTGTGGAGTGTCAAGCTTATGGTGAATGTCAGAAGACACATGTAAGTATTGAGAGTAGCCAACAAAGCACTTCTGGAAAACTTGAGCTTCATCTGTAAATCAACTGCATCCCATAGTTCGCTAAAAAAACGTCATATGTAAAATAACACGCTCATCTCAAAATTTGATAGAAAAATTTCATGGGACTAGATCAATTACTGTGAGAACGGCTGCCGCTAACCAGTGCTGAAAATCTATCCAGCCCTATCAATCACAGCAATGCTGTTTGCTTTGTCGGGGTTTTGAGAACTACAAAGTTTTTTTGTTTTTTTTTTGTTTAGACTTAATCTGTGAAAGCCAAGGAAGGCTTGAGGGGGATTTTCTAGTCCTTTGTTTCTACTGCCTAGTTGCCTTTTATTTTTAAATTCTTACTACTGTTTCTCCAAGGTATCAATAGAATTGATCTACATCGATGTACACAGCACTTCCTGAAATCTAATATTCCCTTTGCAAAACTTTAAGGGAACCTCACCTGTAATGTTACAACATCAGCCGTAGGACACAAGCGGGTCTCCTGGGCTGCCGGAGCACTTTCCAGATTCTTATTAAAAATTTGCTTTATTTATATACTTCCCTTGAGTGCAAGAAAAGCTATGTCTGAAAAAAAAAATTATAGAAAAAGAACAATGTTAAGTTCACAAATATATTGTATTGATGTGCAGTGTGTTGTTAGGTTACACCTTGCTGCAGGAGCTCGATATTAAAAAGCATGAGACTGGTTGGTGTAAGAGCGGTTGTATAGTGGAGGTGATAGTACTTTAACCTAGAGAGTGCAGTTAAGTGTCTACCAATCTAGTGTACGTGTCGTGTCCACATTTTTCATGGACGCCATATGTAGCTTTACATTTCTTAGGTTTATTCGGACATCCACAAGCAAGTCCTTTTTTTTCCCTGATGCAAATGTATCAAAGTTTTTAGGTCCATCTATCTGTCACAGACGTGAAAACTGAACCAAACACAGACAGAATATCATCTGCAAATAAGCAGGATGAGTCGCTGTCTTAGAACAGTACGGTGCTCACTCATCCACAGACGCAGATGTGTAAATGAGGCCTCAGTCTGTAGATCCCCTTTCCATGTAATGACCCCCGAAACCCTTCTAGTATAAAACTGTGGAGAGGGTAGGGATCATGTTATAGTCTGCCTCAGTCATATCGAGAGGGGACATTTAGCTGTATTGAGGATGCAACATGGAAAGGATGCAGTGTTCCCCGATCGCTATACATCTTGTTAATGAAAAGGGGCCCAGCAAATACAGACATCACATAAGGCCATACATCTTTCCAATATTAGCCAGCCCAGAGGAGGTGAGTAAAAATAACAAATACTTCTACTCACCTCTCCTGGGCTTCTGATGGTCCACAGCATCCTCTTTGTGGCTCTGCAGGCCTGTGACTGAGGTCACACTCTCCAGAGGTCACTGCTGGTCCTGTGATTGGGCCTTCTCATGTGGGGCTCGCCGTGTAATGATATCAGTGTGCCCCACATGACCACTGAGACCCAATCACAGCCCCCTGCAGTGACCTCTGGGACATGTGACCTCAGTCACAGGCAGAAGAGGACCGAAAAACATACTGAAGAGAGCTGGGCAGAGTGAGAATGCCCAAGAGAGGAGAGGTGAGGTAAGGTGAGTAAATGTGTTTGTTATTTTTAATTACTGTCCCGGGTTTCTACTTATTATACTATGGGGTCCGAAGAGACTCTAGAGTATAATAATAGCACTGAAACGGACCGGAGGGCTGAACCTCATTGATATTCATCAGATTTTGTGGGGTCCATCTGGAACAACTTGAAGGGGAACTATTGCGAGCATTTAATACTGTGTGGGAGCCACTGTGGGGAACATATTATACTGTGTAGCATATTATGTTATGTGGGGGGCACTGTAGAGCATATTATATTTTGTGGGGCCTCTGCAGAGCATATTATGCTGTGTGGGGCCACTATGGAGTATATTGTACTGGGGGACTGTGGAGCATATTATATTGTTTGAAGGCCACTGTGGAACATATTATACTGTGTGGGGCACCTTCACTAGTCACATCACATGCCATCTGTTTTATAGCAGCCGTGCACTATTATTTCCAGTACTTACATATCACGGTCATTCTAAAACTGATTCTGTGCAATGTAAATAGTTAAGGGGTGATAGCAATTGCAAAAGCAGCCCAGCACCTAATCAGCGGTGACCCTGGGTGTTGGACCCCCATTGATCTCTTATATGCCTATACAAACCATTTCCTACAGCACACAGCTCCCAGTATTGTTTACATACTCCCAGTATTGTTTACATACTGGTCACTCACCTTATTCTTGATAACTGAAGTTGTGGGTACTATAGCAGTATTCCTTTTAAGTATCTGGGATGGTGCTGCAGCATCCAAGAATACACTATAGGGAGGGGGTAGAGGGCCCCTGACAAAGTTTGCATAGTTACACCACTGTGGCAGCTTATCTTTGCTGAATTATATAGGGCAGAGCTGCAATGCCACACACATCCTCAAAATAGGAGTAGTGTGTTTTTAAAAAAAAACCAAAAAAACATGTTTTTAAAACTTTGGACAACCCCTTTAAGTGTCTTTTACACACACGTGGTCAAACTACTACTGTGGTTATAAAACCATAACTACATTCTAGTCCTTACTTTCGTCACATATTTCTGGATGAGAAATGAGAGAAAATCCCCCATGACTTTTATATTTTCATCTACATAGCTGAATTTCCTACGGTTCATACAGTAATTCAGCAGATGATCACAGTGCACAGTAAAAATATCTTGTAATATTCCCAGTGACTCCTGAATGTTGCTTGAAAAGCTCAGCTGGTAATATAAATGGTTGTAATTGTCAATGCATTGTCAATCCAGAAGAGTGCAAATTTAATTAAGAATGCCAAAGGCCTTCATTTGGGGCCAGGTATCTGAGCTGTAAGCTTTTTGATCTCAACCTCTCCCTGTAGTAACGTCCACACTGGCACAAAGGCTTCAGGGCAGGAGAACAAAGGGAATTTTATGTGTCTGAATTCAGATTCTTTCCCTTTGAAATGAAGCGTCCAGAATGGGCAATAAAACTGTGAAAATGGATTTCTGGCCGCATTTGATGTTAAGCCTTTAGTGTCAAGAGCCAGATTTTATTTTATTTTTTTTTTTACTTTTTTTCTTTCAATGGTCTTGAGGGGGATTTGTCCTATAAATTATTTCTTACAGTTTGTGTTCTTACTGTCCCACCCAGTCTACGCGTCTGATCTGGGAGAGAGTAGAACAAGCGTCTGCTACTCAAACATGCTCTCTTATTTTCTTTGAAACAAAACTCAGAAAATCGGAGCATTAAAGCGATCTGTAAAAATATTTTGTAACGTCTTCATCTGAACAATGCTGACGACGTGTTATTATAATGTGTTTGATAGGTAATATATTATTTAAAGGGCCAGCAGAGTATAATAGTTTCTGTAGAAAGACCCATAGACTATGGAGGGAAGGCCTCATAGGAATATGAAGATGTAGCCCGTACTCAATCTGAAACTTAACACCCTTGCTATGTCTTTAAAGGGAATCTTTCACTTTGATGGGACTATTCACATTCACAATGTGTGCTTATTTGATTGTAGAAGTTATCACTTGCAAAGTCAGTCTTAAGCCCCATGTTCTAGTTCAATGTGCGATCTGTGTTTTACCAGGATAGCACATTGACCCATTCATTTCTGTCAGCCCATTCACATGACCATTTATTACATGGATCCATGTGCAGGCCAACAGTGCAGGCCAACAGTCCAGGCCGCAAAATTCAGGACAGGTCCTATTCATTTACAGTTTTGCAGATGACATCTATTTTGGGGTGGGACCTAGACATCGCTATTTCACCAACGTAAATGTTGCAAATTATGTATTCACATGCTGGTATGTGATGTTTGCCATATATCATTAACTGTATGTGTGCTGGATCAATCTCATAACATGCTGCCACTGTATGTCTTATACAACATCTTCACTTTACACCTGGAATGGTAAATTAAAGCAAAAGTGAAGATGTTGTATAAGTGTATGTCTGCTGGATCGATTTCTGACTGTAATGCCAATGCTCCATTTCTCAGTAGCATTGGCACTATAGTAGTAATAAATAATAATAATAATAATAATAATAATAATAATAATAATAATAATAATAATAAAGCCTCATTACATTTGTCAGGAAACCATTACCAAGATTCTATGACAGATCTTACATTTATATTATGTATCTCTGGTTAGTATTTGAGTTTAGAACAGATACTAGAGTAAATGGATGATAGTCTGATGGGCTAATAAATGTAAAAGAGTGAAGATGCATCATAATGATGTCAGGTTTTGCATCAGCTGACTATAAAGCTATTGACAACTAATATCAATGTCTATAAAGGTAGAGTCTTTACAGGCAGTCCATATACTCACCTCTTCATGTAGCATGAGGTCAAAATACTATAGAGCAACTTTATAGGGTCCAGATAGGAATATATTAGACCTGTTGCTAGATCATTTTTCTTTCTCATATACTCATGTCCATAGGTAAACCATAATACGGTATAAAATGCCCTGGCTTATCATATTTCTCAGTAATGCGGATTGTGACACCAGGTAAACAGAGTGACAGGAGACACCTTAATACCATTAAAGGTGCAGACTTTCCAGGATTATCAGAGGAGTCAGCTCCAGCCTTCTGATTATCTCTGATGTTTCCAATGCTTTGATTGACAGCACAAATCCACAATGGCGCCTCCTTGTCTACAAAGAAACTGCATTCATTTCAAGTTACACTTATTTGTAAGTTTATATAGAGAGAATTTTGTAAACTTTCTAAACATCTTTTGTAGACAGTCTTTGAGTCACTGACACGTCTGACCTTTGCTCTACCGTAGAATTTTTGTTCAGTTCCACCAAAATCATTGGATATATTTTGGGATAGTGGGTATCTGAGCCACATATCCTACAAGACTGTCAGATTTTTGTATCCCACAGTGTACTTTGGTTGGTCAATCACATACAGTGGCCGAAGCAGTTTGTGTGCAGCCCTGTGGAGGGGGTTGGAAGAACAATATTAAAACCTGAGGACCCTTTTGGTGTGTCTATGGGGAAAGAGGATCATAAATGTCATTAATGAAAGGCCCCACAGCAACCTGTTCTCTTTTTCAAAATAGCTCCCCATCTGTACATGTGGGGTATTGCAGCTTATCTCCATTGAAAAGAATATGAATTTGCTCCAACACTACACACTCCGCCTGTGGGCAGGTGTGGAACTGTTTTATAGTACAAATAACCTGCTAACTTTTTCAAAACCTGAACATTTTGTAATATATCATACAAAAAAATATACATACAGTGTTGGCCAAAAGTATTGGCACCCCTGCAATTCTGTCAGATAATACTCATTTTCTTCCAGAAAATGATTGAAAACACAAATTTGGTATTATTATCTTCATTTAATTTGTCTTCAATGGAAAACTACAAAAAGAATTGTCAAAAAGCCAAATTGGATATAATTCCACAGCAAACATAAAAAAAAGGGGGTGGAAAAAAGTATTGGCACTGTTTGAAAAATCATGTTATGCTTCTCTAATTTGTGTAATTAACAGCACCTGTTACTTACCTGAGGCACCTAACAGGTGGTGGCAATAACTAAATCACACTTGCAGTCAGTTGAAATGGATTAACGTTGACTCAACCTCTGTCCTGTGTCCTTGTGTGTACCACATTGAGCAAGGAGAAAAGAAAGAAGACCAAAGAACTGTCTGAGGACTTGAGAAGCAAAATTGTGAGGACGCATGAGCAATCTCAAGGCTACAAGTCCATCTCCAAAGACCTGAATGTTCCTGTGTCTATCGTGCGCAGTGTCATCAAGAAGTTTAAAGCCCATGGCACTGTGGCTAACCTCCCTAGATGTGGATGGAAAAGAAAATTTGACAAGAGATTTCAACGCAAGATTGAGCGGATGGTGGATAAAGAACCTCGACTAACATCCAATCAAGTTCAAGCTGCCCTGCAGTCCGAGGGTACAACAGTGTCAACCCGTACTATCCGTCGGTGTCTGAATGAAAAGGGACTGTATAGTAGGATACCCAGGAAGACCCCACTTCTTACCCAGAGATAGAAAAAAGCCAGGCTGGAGTTTGCCAAAACTTACCTGAGGAAGCCAAAAACGTTTTGGAAGAATGTTCTCTGGTCAGATGAGACAAAAGTAGAGCTTTTTGGGAAAAGGCATCAACATAGAGTTTACAGGAAAAAAAGAGGCCCTACAGTCAAACATGGTGGAGGTTCCCTGATGTTTTGGGGTTGCTTTGCTGCCTCTGGCACTGGACTGCTTGACCGTGTGCATGGCATTATGAAGTCTGAAGACTACCAACACATTTTGCAGTATAATATAGTATAATATAGGGCCCAGTGTGAGAAAGCTGGGTCTCCCTCAGAGGTCATGGGTCTTCCAGCAGGACAATAACCCAAAACATGACTTCAAAAAGCACTAGAAAATGGTTTGAGAGAAAGCACTGGAGACTTCTAAAGTGGCCATCAATGAGTCCAGACCTGAATCTCATAAAACACCTGTGGAGAGATCTCAAAATGGCAGTTTGGAGAAGGCCCCCTTCACATCTCAGGGACCTGGAACAGTTTGCCAAAGAAGAATGGTCTAAAATTCCAGCAGAGCACTGTAAGAAACTCATTGATGGTTACCGGAAGCGGTTGTTCGCAGTTATTTTGTCTAAAGGTTGTGCTACCAAGTATTAGGCTGAGGGTGCTAATACTTTTGTCCGGCCCATTTTTGGAGTTTTGTGTAAAATGATCAATGATTTGACTTTTTTTTCATTCTCGTTTGTGTTTTTTCATTGCATGCAAAATAAATGAAGATATTAATACCAAAGAGTTTGTGCTTGCAATCATTTTCTGGAAGAAACTGAGTATTATCTGACAGAATTGCAGGGGTGCCAATACTTTTGGCCAACACTGTATGACTATACACTGATGAATTCATATGTACATTTCCATTCCTTCAGGTCCTCCTATAGGCCCAGACCTACTATGACTCAGATAAATGCCTTGAATATGACAAAAAATGGATGGTTGGAGTACTCCTATTTACTAGTATTATTTATAGGGAAATGCTCTTTAATTGTTCCACTATGTGATTGGTTCTTTTGGGGTATCACTGTCCACAGTTTGCTTGCCAATTGGGGAACAGCCTTTGTTAATACAGTCCTGGTTTCTAAATGGAGGCATCTCTATTTATCCAGGTTACAGTTTAGATAATTAAACTTTAATCGTATTCTCTGCCAATATCCTCAAGCAGTGTAGGCTCAAGAAAAACACTGTTAACTTAAGCCTAGTGCCTAAGTCTCCCACTCCTCCTTTTCCTCCTCCTCAGATGACTAAATTTATTGCCAGCGTGTTAGGACACTGTGTTGGGAATGTCCCTGGAAGATGCCGTTGCCTGACTTGAACTCTCAGTTTTGCTCTGGGCATTTATCATTATATGATTTTTTTATATATATAAAAAAAATAAAGGTCAGGAAGTACAGTGGCTCGTCGAGCAAACCGATCAACTTGTCATGACTGAATCTCCACCAGCTTAAACAATAGACCCTTTGTGCCATGGCTGATCTTAAAACTATGGCACTACAAGTCGGTATTAAAAGAGCTTTGAACCACAATATATTAGTGGTTGTCCAGGGGTTTAATGATATCAAATGTACTATAGTTATGACTGATGTGATAATTTCACCTTTAAGAGTTAAATCTTCACCTGTGTGTCAAGGTAAAGCAGGAAGCTGGACACCAGCCAATTTTTTGCAAATTACTGCAGTATCAAGACCGAAAATATTGGCCGTTGGCAAATTTCTTGCCTGCACTCAGACCTGCCTTGTGTCATCCAGCATATGAATATGCTCAAGAAAATGTAAGACGTCCACATCTTGTAACACAGAAACATCTTTGTGCTACATGATACAGTTTACTGTAAATATGACACCCTTTATATCTGTCTAGATAATACTATAGAGCAGGGGTGTCCATCTTGTGGCACTTCAGTCGTTTCACAACTACAATTCTTTGCATGCCCTGACAACCCGTTTCAACTGAAAGTGGAGAAAAACTACTGTTCGTTACATCAGTTTCTGGGAATTTCTCTGGGGAATAGGATGGAGACCCGGTGGGTGGTCATGGGCGCAAGTATGAACACCCCCTCATGATGAATATATTGCTGCTCACCAAGTTCAAACATATCATAGAGACCATGTGGTTGCTATTGACTTCTTGGCATAAAGGATCCCTGACCTAGCTACTCTCATCCCTTTTTGCTACTGGGTAGTGAGAACCTGTGCAGGACTCCCCTCTTCTGAGTAACTGCACTGTTACTAAGCACAGAGTTGGGGGAAAAGGCTTTAAAAAAGGATTAGTAAAAGGGGGTGGAAAGAGGAAACATCCCCAGACACTTCTATGCTTGGTGACAAACCATATCATTTTGATATTTTGTATGGTTCCCATCTACTATATTCACTGCTAGTTTTCCTTCAGCTTCCAGAGAAACAGACATTATTATGATTCTTTTTACAATATTGTATACAATGTTTATGGCTGGGTATACAGCACAATCCATATTTTATATTTCTTCACATATTGTATCTAGATTGCTTAGCTTCAACTCTGTCTTTAATTCATTGAGTTCTAATTAAAGGAACACCCAGAATTGTGTTTTCCGGGGCTCGGTTTGGGGGGTCTACTATTGTTCCTGTATTTTTATGACCGCCTCAGTAGTTGGAATATCATATTCCTGCAGCAGTTTGAAAAACCACAAGTCTTTATTATTTCATTTTTATTAGAATTTCAGGATTAAGAGGTTTTGCATTTGGTATTTATAATTGATCCCCCCACCCCCCAACTATAACTGTTGTATACACCAGGACACAAGTCAAAAGGTTTCAGGCAAAATCATAAAAGAAAACCTTTGAGAGCAAATAAAGAGAACATTATACTGGCTATGGGCTATTTTCTCTATCCTTATATGGTTTAGACCTCCCCCAATTTACTAGTATGGGCTTAACCAACAGACCTTTAACCCCTTCCCGACATGCGCCGTAATAGTACGGCGCGTGTCGGGTCTGTAACTATGGCGACCGCCCGGGAGCCGGGCGGCCGTCATAGCCGCCGGGTGTCTACTGCTTTAAGCAGTAGACAACCGGCTCTGATGCCTCCGATCGGTCCCCGGACCGATCGGAGGCATTAACCCCTCCGGCGCTGCTGTCAAAGGCGCCGGAGGCGCCATTTTCCCGGCGGCGCATGGGCGCCGCCATTTTGGCAGGGATCGCCGGCTCCTGGAGCATGCTCCAGGGCCGACCCCCCATTGCCATCACAGCCGGGAGCCTTGTTAAAGGCTCCCAGCCGGTCTGCAAATTCTCTCTTTTGCAGGCTGGTGTATACAGCCTGCAAAAGAGATGATGATTTTTTGCAATGCATTGCAATGCATTAGCATTGTAATGCATTGCATTAGTGATCAGACCCCCTGGGGTTCAACACCCCTAGGGGGTCTAATAAATGCAAAAAAAAAAAAAAAAAAAAAAAAAAGTAAAAGAAAATATAAAAAAATATAAAAAGTATTAAAAGTTCAAATCACCCCCCTTTCCCTAGAACACATATAAAAGTAGTTAAAAACTGTGAAACATATACATATTAGGTATCCCCGCGTCCGAAATCGCCCGCTCTACAAATCTATAAAAATATTTTTCCTGTTCGGTAAACGCCGTAGCAGGAAAAATAGTCAAAATTGCCAAACCGCCGTTTTTTCACTGTTTTAATTCTGATAAAAATTTGAATAAAAAGTGATCAAAGCAATAACATTTCCCGAAAATGGTAGAACTAAAAAGTACACCCGGCCCCGCAAAAAAAGACGCCCTATACATCCCCGTACACGCACGTATAAAAAAGTTACGGCCGTCGGAATATGGCGACTTTTAGAAAAAAAATTTTTTAACACCGTTTTGGAATTTTTTTTAGGGGTCAAAATGTAAATAAAACCATATAAATTTGGTATCCCTGGAACCGTACCGAAACACAGAATATAGGGGACATGTCATTTTGGCTGCACAGTGAACGCCGTAAAACCAAAGCCCGTAAGAAAGTCGCAGAAATGCATTTTTTCTTCAAATCCACCCCATTCTGAATTTTTTTCCTGCTTCCCAGTACATTATATAGAATAATTAATGGTGGCATCATGAAGAAAAAATTGTCCCGCAAAAATTAAGACCTCATATGACTTTGGGAGTGGAGAAATAAAAAAGTTATGGGGTTTAGAAGGAGGGGAGTCAAAAACGAAAAACGAAAATCAAAAAATGCCATCGGCGGGAAGGGGTTAATATATATATATATATATATATATATATATATATATATATATATATATATATATCGGTGGAGTACACAAGTGACTGCAGATTAAAAATGGGAGTGTGATATTTATCATGTTGCTGTTTTGTCACTTCCTTTATACTAAAGCTCGGCTTACTCTTGTCACTTCCTTTATACTAAAGCTCGGCTTACTCAGACATGCTGTTATGTACTAGCATAAACTCACCACAACTTTCCATAACATCTGTGGATAGGGAATCAGTTTCCATTACAATAGCGCCAGAATAATTATAAAATAATATTATTAACAATAATATTATTCTCAGCACAAAATGTAGGATGAGATGATGTTAAATAAGTGGACATTCACTTTCAGACTTGTGAGCCTACAATACAAGGTGGGCGACTTTCTTCCAGGCTGACAAGTATCATTGAGCCGTTAATTCTAGGATATTCTCCGCTCTGCACACTCTATAGTCTGCGCCACTCTCTACATTTTAATCTTATCAATTTGCTAATGATTCTTTCTCCTACTACAGGAAAGAGACACAATGACAAATCCACATTAAAACAAGCGGAAGAGGCATTTATATCATTTATATCAGATGATAAAAAACCTTTTCTTTTGGACAGTCAATTAATTTATAATTCATTAACCTACTTCTTACAATATTTGGTCTGGAGGTAATTTATGGCATTGAAGACAATTTAAGCACTCTAAATGTTTTGCATAAAAAGCGCATCTTTAAAAGGAATCCAGAGTTCTGCAGCAACTGCACTAATGTATAGCATTCAGCATATATTATAATAGTCTGAATCAATGTCTGGACAGAGACTGGATGAATGGATAGATAGATAGATAGATAGATAGATAGATAGATAGATAGATAGATAGATAGATAGAAGGATATAGATAGCTAGATAGATAGATAGATAGATAGATAGATAGATAGATAGGATAGAGATAGATAGATAGATAGATAGATAGATAGATATAGATGATAGATAGGATAGAGATAGATAGATAGATAGATAGATAGATAGATAGATAGATAGATAGAAGGATAGAGATAGATAGATAGATAGATAGATAGATAGATAGATAGATAGGATAGAGATAGATAGATAGATAGATAGATAGATAGATAGATAGATAGATAGATAGATAGATAGATAGATACATAGATATAGATGATAGATAGACAGACAGACAGACAGACAGACAGACAGACAGACAGACAGACAGATAGATAGATAGATAGATAGATAGATAGATGATAGATAGATAAATGATAGATAGATAGATAGATAGATAGATAGATAGAGGATAGATAGATAGATAGATAGATAGATAGATAGATAGATAGGAGATAGAGAGAAGCATAGATAGATAGATAGATAGATAGATAGATGATAGATAGATAGATAGATAGATAGATAGATAGATGATAGATAGACAGACACATTTCACCAGACAATAGCAAAACCAACTAAGCTATCTCAAATGTATTAAAGGGATTTCAAATGATGTTGTACTAAAAATTCTTCATCCTTAATTCTATGGTAAGTAACGGCCAATTTACCTACCCCTGCTCCGCATGTTACATCCTGGACATCGCATCATGACTACGACTGTCAGGATGAAATATGAGTTGCTGTCTGGAGGTCTAAGCAGAGGAAGCCATGGACAAGAGCAGGGATAAGTAAGTGAAAATTGTCCGTTACCTGCTGGGCACTGTATTGTGTGGTCTCCTGTTACAGGGGCCATTACTGTATGGGCATCAGTAATAGATCCACCTGGATAAAAGTAAATAACACATTACATTCTCAGGAGAAACATTTAGGGGATATTATCTAAATATCCATAGGATATTATCTAAAGTGCCACTTAAAAGGGAATCCGTCAGCTGTAAATTGGTTATACACGAATGGCAGTGCCTTGTAGAGGTGATTCAATAGTTTCCAAATCTACTTTTGTTATTCAGCTATGGAAGTGCTTTGGAGACATGTCTTAGCGTCTACTACTAACAGACTCCTTATAAGACCCCCACTTATGAGTAAGGGGGTGCTGTAACTAGCATTCATCTGTAGTATCTGGCAAGTGGTGGTGCATGGTTAACTGTATTGACTGATGGTCCTGCAGGGTCTGAAGTTGGTCCCTACCCTTAAATCCCTACAGTAAGTATGGCATGAAGAAATTACTTCCTAACACTTCAGGTATTTGCCATCATTTCATTACTTTTTGACCATTTTAGGCTCTTGTGTATGAATTGGATTTTGTTTGTCTTTGTTCGAGGATGATTGAATGCTAGTAAAAATACTGACCTTTTCAGCGAAGATTTGAAGCGATCGTCTGTCGTTGGGCTATGGAAAAGAGAAGACAGAGTTTTCTTCATTAACTTATAGCCCTAAAGGATATTTTACAACTGTACAGATGGCCAAAGAAAGAGAAAAATATGGATATTAAGGAGAGTTGGCACCGAGTTGGTGGTGACAAGATGCCAATGAAAAGAAAGAGGTGAAAGGAATATGATACAGGATAAATTGCAGAAATCTTCGCTGGATTCTAAAAAGGCCCAGTTCCAAAAACTGAATACAATACATCTATACTGAGCGAGGAAGAAAAATAGATAGGAGGCTTTACTTCACACATTCCCTTAGTATAGTTATTTGACTATATAATTTATTAATGTATAGTCTGCTTATTGACTAACTGTGGTACCAGGCCAATCGCTTCATACAAAAGAATAGACATATATGGGCTTGAAATCCTTTGTATTGCAGTAGCTTTCTCATCATCATTGTGCGAATAGATAGAGAATTGACATATACTGTATAAATGGAGTTACAGATAGTGTGGAAATCTACTATCTTCTAAACATAAAGGTATAAATACATCTTGGCAGAGAACTCTGTACTTTAAAGGGATCCTATCATACAAACACTTTTTTTTTCTGAGTAACACGTCGGAATACCGTTAAGAAAAGCTATTCTTCTCCTACCTTTTGTTGTCTTCTCCGAGCCGCCGTTGGCCTGAAATCCCGGTTTTTGTTGGTATGCAAATGAGCTATCTTGCAGCAGTGGGGGCAGGGCCCAGCGCATAAACAGCACTGTTAAAGCAGCCATTTTCTCGTGGCCTGTAGGCATGCGCAGTCTGCTCTGCCCGAGGCCCGAGGCTTAGAAGTCTGAAACCTGCGCCGGAAGAAGAGGAGGAAGAGGACATTGCTGACGAATATGGAGGCGGCGCTGGAGAGCGTTCTCTCGCAGCATTGGGGACACCCCCAGTGCTGTTTGAGCACTGGGACCCGCTCTCAGTGCTGCGAGAGAACTCATTTGCATACCGACAAAAAATGTGATTTCAGGCGAACAGCGGCGTGGCTTTTTGTCCAGTTAAAAAAAGCGGATTCGCCACGGACAGGTACAAAACGCTCACAGGCACTCACTTTTCAAACCCATTCACTTGAATGGGTTTGAAAACTGACTGCTGGCTTTCCATCCCCTGTCCAGTTTCTCTGGACAGAAGATGGAAACCCAGCAGGATTGCTTAAAGTGTGCATGGGTGCAGATGTGAACCCGCCCTAAGAGAGTTCAACAATGCAGAGTAATAAGCTGCACTGGATGGACACGTCTTTTTCAGGCCTGACGAACTATGTTATAATATCACCATTTTATACAATAACTTGAAGTATTATAAGACTATTGCAAGTCAAGTGGATTATAATTCACCAGGAATTAGCTATTGTTTTATGGTAATATGACATTCTTCCTAAAACAATGGCACACCTGTCTACGTGTGAAGCTCAGTTCCTTTAGCTCCAATGGACCTGCAATACCAGACACAACCTGAGGACATGTGTGGCACTGTTTTAGAAAGAAAGCAGCTTAACGTAATCCTGGAGAGTTCTATGCCCTTTAACGCCACTATCTCATCCACCATGTAAACCTCATGTTTATGATGTAACTGTTTCATACAATGTTCATTATACCCCTCAGATATTATCACTAACACTAGTCTGGGAAATTCTATCACCATTGCAAATCAAAACTGTTGGCGAGATACATTGTGGCCCGAAGGCAATTATGCCCATAGTTTCAAACACTTAGTCATACTTGGCTCCTATATTAAAACAAGCAAAGGGGAATTACATTTGTCTCATAAGCACTAAATAAGTAAATCGGTTTGAAATTAGAAACAGAAGGGGACATTTGCCAATGTATCCCTATAGGGTGCACAGAAAGTGTACTTTTCTATATTCAAAGCCAATGGTGGAACCAGTAAATTTATTTGTACATTAATTCTCTATTAAGCCAATACTCAGTGGACCAAAGGAAAAAGGAAGGAACTAAATTTTTTAAAATCACAGTTGTAGGAACACAACGGGACAAATTAGGTTAGGAACGTATGACAGAAAACTTCACCACAGCCCTTTCTGCTTCCCACTCCGCTCCATCCACATTTGCACAATGTGGTGAGCGAGTCACAGAATACATGTCAAGATGCACATTTGGCACAAGAAAAGGTCATATGCCAAATTTGCGTCACAATATCATCCCTGGAAACCAGAAAATCGGCTTAGAGGTATTAATAATTTCCCCAAAATGTTTTTGTACCTTAATTGTATGGTATTGGTACCATATAAAAGCCCTTTACGTACATGTACCAATGATGTACGTAGAAAGGCTCACAGATAGCAGTTGCACCTGCCCTTCTACTCATAAAAAGACACTTAGAATATGAATGCCACATAGCAGCATCCAGGTTTTGCATTGGCTATCATGTTCAGAGTAGACTTGGACATTGTCTTGATTATGTCATATCTAGAGATGAGTGAACCAACCTGTACCAAATATTCCAAATTGTTAATTTATTTTATGAAACAAAACAAGTGGAGATTTATGTTGGATGAACTAAACTGACCCTTCAGACCCCAGAGAATACGTGGAGGCCTACGGGAGCTGGCAAAAATTGAAAAAAAAAATTAAAAAACATTCATAATTACCATTCCTTACCTCTTTTGGTGGATAGACTGAGAGATCTTTGATTGACATTGATTTACTTATATTGTGCCACCTAAGGCCAGGTTCACATCTGCGTTCGGTTATCTGTCCGGGGGTACTCATGCAACTGAACTGAATGCTTTGACAAGCAGTGAGCAGTGAAAGCACACGGACCCCATAGACTATAATGGGGTCCGTGTGCTTTCTGCACGGTCTCCTCATGAGTCATGCAGACAGGAAAGTAGATCATGAAGTACTTTCTATCCGCATGTTCCGTGTGGACACCACGCAGAAAGCACGAGGACCCTATTATAGTCTATGGGGTCCATGTGCTTTCATAAGCACACCGCTTCCCAATATGTTTGGTAGACCGTTTGAGGTGTCCCCATGTGGACTCCCCAAACGAATAACCGAACGCAGATGTGAACCAGGCCTAACTTTTCTGCAATACTATTTGATTGGATTTCCCCTTTAAATACAAAATCCATGATGTTGCGAGTGTCAGGCTGCAAAGCCTGATGGGAACCAGAGTTCCGCACTGTGACACGCAGAGAGCTTCTTAGTCCTGCCTTAAGCTATAAATGTCTTGACTCCAATAAAACCGGATTTGCGTTTTTCACACGTAATGCATCAAAGATCCCCAGTATTTTATATATCAATAATCTATTCTATTCCCTCGATTGTGTTAATCTTACTAATGACAAATTAGCATTCTCTATGTATACTTCCTAGGTTTACAAATTAACACTACGGCTTTCAGGGGAGTAGGAATCATCCACGCTTGCTAAAGTCTCCGTGGATTGCCTGACACACAGCAGATTTTTAAATTCTCTTTTAAAGCTTTCAGCTTCACTAGAAATAATTTATACATTTGGCTATCAGTCTCATTTTGCCTTGGGTGGGGGAGGGGGGTCAAACTGGGGGAATAAAAAGCTATCTAATAACTTTTTACAAATATTTTTAAAAATGTCTGTTCAATTAACCCTTAGGGTACAAAAAACCTGCAGATGATGTTTATCGGAGACGAATGAAAAAAAAAAATCAAAGGCAACGTAAAAGCCAGAGGTGCTACATACACTTACATGACCCAGATAGGGATATTTTTATGTTGCTGTTATTGGAATGGATTACAGGGAGGGGTCCGGCATACAGAAAGCTATGTACAGACAAGAAACCACTACTAACAGTCGTCTACATGATGGGAATTCCCCTCCTCTATTCTTTGTTTCTTTCCCCATATCATTATATATGGGTGAACAAGTCAAGTCATCAACGATTTATGAACATTCAGACATCAAAGTGCCATCAATGTGATTTGGACTCCTCAGGTCTATATGGGTCATGTTGTTTGTTTGGATCTCCAACCACTAGGAGTACAGTTGGGGGGTCTAGAAAATCAGTATGTCCAGAAGGGACACCAAGAAGCCACTATGTCTTGGCCAGAAATTATTTACTTTGCTTACTTATATAACGCCATCATATTCTGCAGTGCTTTACAGAGATATGGTCAACACTCTCCCAATTAGGATGCACAATCTAAATTACCTACCTGTATGTTTTTGGAGTGTGGGAGGAAACCGGAGTCCAGCGCTACAAGGCATCAGTGCTAACCATTGAGACTTGAGCAGTTCACTAAACCTTTGGGTAAAGACAAGCCTTATTATGACCAGCTATGGTCACAATTTCTATAACTATATTTGTCTTATTTTTAATAATTCCCATTGATTTCAATTACGGCGATTACGGCCGCAAAATCCTGACCAAAAAACTCTGTGTGAACTTACCCTTAGGCAGCAACCAGCCAGTTATCAGCTTTAATTAGCGAAACTACAGAGGACTACTAGTTATATTTGCTCCTTACTTGGCTATTGTATCTATTCTCAGCCCTAAGGGCTAAACATGTGGTACAAGGCATATGCTAGCCAGCAGGATACTTTCAAGACCCCCAGGAGTGAAACAGTCCGAGGAAGAAATACTTAGTAAAGTCACTACTGAAAAACATGTTGCAAACAGTTGTCAAATAATATTTGCAAATAGCTCCCAGAATCAACTGCACTGGTGTACCCCAAACACCACGGTCTAGGACTGCCGATGACTCTAACTTTTTGAGTGGTTGTGCAGGGGTACACAATATATCTATGTTGCAGAAATAATGGGTGATAGCTGGTGTTCCAAGCGTAACGTCTGGTTGCTGAACACATTATGACATATTTTTTTCTTTCCTTAGCTGAATTCACAGTCTTTTCACTTGACTGAAAACCAGCTGCAAATGGCAAAATCACTTGTGGAACAAAACAGATTGTGAAGATGCGTCGTCCCTGTGTTTTATTTGGAGTAAAAAAGTACAACTGAGAAATCTAAGGCTCCAGTGAATAACAGAAATGTTTCTTCAACTCGCTGTCTCTCTTCATACATCTAAAGCTATAGAGCCGAGATTTTTTGAATTTGGGTATCTGTCACATGACTGCCGTACCACTGTTTTAGGGTCAATCCGCTAAATAAAGGGGGTAAATGGACGCTGTATTGTCATTGGATTTGAAAAGGAGTCAAGAAATACTCCAAATTCATCTAGTAGAGTTCATCACATTAGACTTTGGTATAAATTAAAGGGTTGCAATACTTAAAGCTAAACTAATGCACATGAACTTAGAAAGTTCTATTATTTCAGGTTTGAGATGAAATGTTACCATAAACCTTCATTTTCAGAAATTCTCATTGAGATCTGAGATATAAGAAAAATACATGGCATTTAATCACGGCTAACATACTGTGTTAAATCTACTGTATATGCACTGCCTCCATATGGTGTATCAGTACTATGTGTGCACCATGGCAAAACTGGATACTAGCCTATTACATTACTGTCAACATATCTTATAATATTGACTAAATTCATCCTCATTTATATTCTTCTTTACAAATGACTGAGGACCTAACAGCGCAAGTAACCTTATAATTTACTGACCACTGTCCAGAAACATAGAACATTCTGGAATACAATGATGAAATCTGAATATTTTGGGAGTCCAAGAGTAGTTGAACCCACAACCAGATCATACGTACTAGCCCTAGCCAGCCTTAGGATTAAAGTTATGTGGACACCAGTGGCGTAACTAGGAATGACGGGGCCCCGTGGCAAACTTTTGACATGCCTCCCCCCCCCCCACTGACACCGACGCCGAAGACCTCGACCGACCCCCTCCTCCACACTGTATTATGTCCCTTAGTAAGCCCTGCACACAGTATTATGCCCCATAGTGCCCCTTCACATAGTATTATCCCCCATAGTGGCCCCTGCACAAAGTATTATCCCCAATAGTGGCCCCTGCACACTGTATTATCCTCAATAGTGGCACCTGCACACAGTATTATCCTCCATAGTGGCCCCTGCAAACAGTATTATCCAAAATAGTGGCCCCTGCACTCAGTATTATCCCCCATAGTGGCCCCTGCAAACAGTATTATCCCCAATAGAGGCCCCTGCACACAGTATTATGTCCCTTAGTGGCCCCTGCACACAGTATTATACCACATAGTGGCCCCTGCAAACAGTATTATCCCCAATAGAG
Organism: Leptodactylus fuscus; assembly: GCF_031893055.1. NCBI lineage: Eukaryota > Metazoa > Chordata > Amphibia > Anura > Leptodactylidae > Leptodactylus > Leptodactylus fuscus. Next base: position 96,678,481 of record NC_134271.1, read on the forward strand.
GCCCCTGCAGACAGTATTATGTCCCTTAGTGGCCCCTGCACACAGTATTATCCACAATAGTGGCCCCTGCACACAGTATTATGTCCAACTGTGGACACCCATAAACAATTATTATACTCTGGGGTCTTTTCAGACCAGGTTACAGATGACCGAGACAGGTTACAGATGACCGAGACAGACCACCAGTACAGAAGATCATTTGATCTGCCATCAGCACAAGAAGATCCCACAGTGTTCTTGTCCACAAGTGGCACCTTCATTACACAACCTAATCACAACCTAAAATCAGCCTAGAACATTCTATCTTACTTTATTCATTTCTTTGTTGACACATCCCTTGACTTATCTGGTCAAAAGTCAAGTGATGTATCTGCCTGCTGCCAGGGGGGAGGGAGGAGGCGCTAAGTGCACGGGAGTGAGCCTGGAGAGGGAGGTAGTTTACACTTTGGGGGAAGGGGCTGCCAATACAGACCCGGCATCCGCTATAATAGAGAGGTGCTCCTCTGCCCCTCCCTCCCCCTCCGGAATAGCAGCATCACTCCTGCCGCTGCTGGCTTCATGCAGGGCAGGAGCGTAGAGATGTTGCAGTCACCTGTGCCTGCCTCTAACCCTCCCCAGCATCCGCCTCTCTATTACAGCGGATGCCGGGTCTATATTGGCATTGTGAAGGCTGGAGAACTGACTGGTCTCACCATCTATGAGCGCGCACACAGGGCCAGCGGCATCTCGCCGCTGGCTTTGCATATGTAACCCCGCCCACCAATGACGCAACAAAGCAGGAAGACAGAAGATTTTACAGCAGCAAAGACTGGTGAGTATGCGACGTGGGAATACCCCTTTAAGTGTCCTGCCATTGACAGCCAGCCACAGCCATTTTCATTTGCAATGGTGGCGTGATTGAAAAACCTTGACTGCTACAGGCTGGAGCTGTATTATCTTTAGAAATAAATCCTGGTTGAATCTAATCTGATGACAGTCAGGTTTGAGTATGGAGACCTTGGGGTGAACAATTTTAATCCTGCCGTGGAGCGACACTTCCCCAACTGTTGGTGTTTTGATCTGGGGAGCCATTGCATATGACTGACACGCTTAATAGTGATACAAGGGATACTAAGGGGGAGTTCACATGGAGTAACGTTCCGCGTGATGTGGCACGGATACGCCGTGTGAGACTTTGCAGGCCGTATACGCTCCCATTGATTTCAATGGGAGCGTGGATTGTAAACGCCGCGTTATTTTGCAGCCGCAAAATCACGGCCACAAAATAACGCGGCATTTACGATCCACGCTCCCATTGAAATCAGTGGGAGCGTATACGGCCCGCAAAGTCTCACACGGCGTACACGTGCCACATCACGCGGCACGTTACTCTGTGTGAACTCCCCCTAACAGCTCATCAAGACATACAGGACATCCTGTGGCCACACATGTTGCTTCTCATGCAAGGGCTTACAACTTGTATTTTTCAGCAGAATAATGCTCACCTACACACAGCAAGGGTTTCCCATGAAAGTTTCCGCTGACTGCAATACTACATTGGCCTGCCAGGTTGCCAGATTTATTGACAATCAAGCACTTATGGAACCAACTGGGATGCCAGTTTTGGCAAACTAAAGTGTGCAAGGTCTACAGGCCCATCTGCCACATCTGTGGGCAAATGTTCCGCAGGATACCATACAAACCCCACACGCCTCTTCGCCCAATTGTATCTCATGTTGTATCCCATCCATATTGTATATAGACTAAAGACACCCCAACAGGGTCTACAGACTCCTTTTAAACATGCACGTATCCTTTCATTCTAATATTATAACCATTGATATATCATCAATACATTTGCATAAATAGAGTTGCATTTGATTCTAACAACTCCTTGTGGCTTTTATTTTGTTTTTTAATGTCATTGAGTATATATTAGTAAGCAAGCTTATCAAGTGCAGGGAATGCACTGACAGGTTGTTTATATACCCGCAACACCCCTTTAACATGTATCCTATAAAAAAAATTAAGTTAAAGGGTTTTTCCAGGATGTAAAAATGGTTTATCATCAATCAGTCCAATGTAAGATAATTATGGCCAAGTTGCAATTCTAAACACAACCACTGAACAATGCATGGTGCTATACTGGGTAAACAGATTATTGGTGGAGGCGTTGGGTTTCATACCACACCAATCGATTTTGAGGACTTATCCTAGGGATAGGTAATCAATATTATAACCCTGGAAAACCTCAACAGAGGGATGTCTTCTGTTCATGATCCAGGGTGGATCTGACATTACACAACAACCTACTGATATGTGGTGGTGCCACAACCAGGTGTCTCCCTAGACTACAGCTAATCACTAGGGGTTCCCAGAAGAGGAAAATCACATTTTAAAAGACTATCTACAAAGCATCAGCTCTGAAAGGGTGAAACAAATATTCATCCTTCATAGACATAAATAGAAAATTCCATTCAAAGCTTCAACAAAGCGAAGACTTCAGTTATTTTCCAAGAGCTGAGTCACACTTTTTTCTTTACAGTAAAGCGTGTCGATAGCACAATTAGCATAACCCGTAGCCTATGACACCGATTTGTATCCGGAGCCAGGTTTTATTTATTTTTAATCAGCCCGTATCACTAATAAAAATAATCAATAGACTCACTGCCGGGATGGGGAAAGGCCATTTGGGGGCTCTGCATTTTTTGTATTCTTTTTTCCGGCCTGTGTTGAGTCAAGGGAAAATAATTTCTAGAACACGGTAGGAATCCATATGGTTGAGATCAAAGGTGTTACTGGGTGCATGATTCTGCTTTATTGCCAGGCACTGCTGTTAATTAGAAAACAAGATCAGAAGCAGTATTAAAATCCAATTAAATTGATATGAACAGATTGCCAAGTGATGTTCACTAATGTATAATTGAGCACCATGCAAATTTCGGTGACTGTCTTTTGTGTTCTTCCCCCCTCACTCTGGAATGAATGATGAAGCTATGTAGTTTTTCGTCGTTGACGAAGATAAACAAGTTAATGCGCTGATCTAGGGGGTATTGCTTGGGTGATTGATGAAAATGAGAGCGGAATATTAAAGTGTGACTTTTTGCCTATTTTTTATGGTCTTATTTTTTTTATTTTTGTAAATTCCAAAGTAGTTTTTATTTTACAGATTTTTTTTTTTTTTTTTTTTTTTTTTGCTCATCAGCATTATAAATAGCTTTTGGCGGCTTTGTTTTAGGGCTTGATTTATGCTTATTTTTACTTTTAATTACAGCAATCCTGTTGTTTGCAAGTTTGAGTAAACAACTGGATTGATGCTTGTTCCAATAAGAGCGTGGGCTATGTGCATCCTAGCAGTAGTGTAGCCACCCCATATTAGCTAAAAACATACTGCCCACTAGATGTGGAGCAGGGCTGATGAAATAGGCTTTTTAATGCAACTCTCCACCCCAAACCAAGATTCCTACTAGTTGTTTTTCTATTAAGGTGAAAAAACAAGGATCAGGGTGGTATAAAAGAATTAAGAGATTGGGTCATGCAATGGATGTGTCATGGAATGGAAAAGGGAAGTCAAAATGTTCCAGGTTTAGTCAATAGAGAGCGAAAGCGATGAGGTTACCCTTTAGTACAGAGTCATCTGGGGAGACAATTATCTTGTTTCAGGAGTTCATTTTATTTAGACCCACATTTGTAACATGCAGTGTTACATACAAACATCCTGTCATTTGTGCTTTGGCATAACTACCGGGTCATCAGTGGTAACCATTGCCACAGGGCCCGGGAAATTAGGGGGCCTGAAGATCCCCTGATGTTTTTATTTTTTAATAGGCCGTTACCTGCTGGAGTAACCCCAGCTTTTAACAGGCCCTATTTATTTACCAATCCCTGCTCCTGCTCATGGCTTCCCGCACTTCCCCTTATGCGGAAGTGGAGGCAGCTGTGAGCAGGAGTGGGGATTGGTAAGTGAGGCTGCGAGCCCATGAACCCCACAAACACTGCAATCATTTTAACCTGGGGTCTTTTCAGACCCCAGAATATAATGATCAGAGCCCCAGGGGAGATGAGGGAACATAAAAAACACTGTTACTTACTTCACCTGCTCTCTGGCAGGCTTCTGGCCTGGGTCAGGTGATATCTGGTCCAACATTGAAGAGATCAGTGGGAAGTGCGCCAGAGCCAGGGAGAGATAAGCAACAGTATTTTTTTTATGTTTGTATCCTCTCCTGGGTTTCCAATCATTATACTCTGGGATCTGAAAAGACCCCAGACTATAATAATTGCTCATCAGTGGTCCACAATGGAGAATAATACTGTGTGCAGAGGCCGCTATAGGGCATAATACTGTGTTCAGGGACCACTATTGGGTATAATGCTGTGTGCAGGGGCCACTATAGAGCATAATACTGTGTGACGGGACTACTATGGGGAATAATACTATGTGCAGGGGCCACTATGGGGCATAATATTGTGTGCAGGGACCACTATGAGGAATAATACTGTGTGCAGGGGCCACTTTGGGGCATAATACTGTGTGCAGGGGCCACTATGGGGCATAATACTGTGTGCAGGGGACACTATGGGGCATAATACTGTGTGCAGGAGTCACTATGGGGCATAATAGTATGTGTGCAAAGGCCACTATGGGGCATAATAGTGTGCAGGGGCCACTAATGCACATACTAGTATGACTAACAGGCGTAATAGTGTGTGCAGGAATGTGGTTTGTGTGGGGTGGGTTGGGGGGGGTCAGGGGTCTGTGGTTGGTAAGGGGCTGGAGGGAGGCTATGTCAAATGTTTGTCTTGCCCCTGTCATTGCTAGTTACTCCACTGCATTTGTGTAACATGTATTGTTCATAGAAATATACAGTAACAGTTATATGCATTGTACAAAGAAAGAGACTAGAAAATGTAACATCCAGTACACGCAAAAACATCCAGTAACATGTTACATGCATTGTGAATAGAAACAAATAACATGCATAATGCATAGAAACATCCTATCACGTGTGTACCGTGCAGCTGTTCATAGAAATTTGCATTAACATGTGTAGCATGCATTGTGCATAAAAAGATCCTAGAACATGTTACATCGAGTATACATAAAAACATGCCTTAATATGTGACACGCTGGCAGGATAACCAAAGAAACAGAATATGGTACATGGCACCTGAGGTAGATAAGAACACAACACACATACACCATTCTAGTTGGGTGGAAGCCGGGCACAGCATTTATTTTTTAACTTTTCTTAAATATATAAAAACAATATAACATAACGCCCTTAGTGCTCAACAAGATTATGGCAGGAAACGCTATGCCATGCTGGACTTCCAGCTGACAAATTCGCCTGCTGTGCTCCAACTTCTACAATTCACTACCACTTGCAGAAAAGCCCTGAAACCCCAGAAACAGAAAAAAGTATCAAAACACAAAACAAAACCTGAGCAATAACCATAGGGGCAAGACATTCCCTCCAATAAGAGTAAAAAGAGACCAGGCTACAGGGAGCGGGTACTTATAAAGGGCAAGGGATATGACAAAAGGGAAGAGCGCACACTAGGAATTATTAGCAGAAACCACGGAGGGAAGGAGAATAACAGTAAATGGAACGTGGTGGTGGTGGAGAGGTTGTTAAAGGGTGGACAGAATTTAAGCCCATTCCAGACATTAAAATAATTAACATACACACCCCCTTTGCTGCCAGCAGTTAGTGTGCACACTCCTTATACCATTGTGCTCCCAGCATAGAAACATATAACATGCATGGTGCATAGAAACATATAACATGCATAGAAACATGTAACATGCATGGTGTATAGAAACAGGCATGGCACATAGAAATATATAACATGTATAGTGCATAGAAACATATAACATGCATGGTGCTGCTTAGGACATATAACATGCGTGGTGCATAAAGACATCCTGTCATGCTGGTATCCTGTAAAACATACATTAAACAATTGAAAGTCTCAGCAAGAATTTGGTACATAAGAATCAGGGGAATAAATGTCTGCTGTTATATTTTGTGAAGAGACAAATCACAGAGCCTTGACAATGGGTGTTATCCTACCTGAACATGGATGTTATTAGTAAATGTTCCCAAATTCACTCACAGTAACTGGAGCACAGAATCGGAAATTGAAGCACAAGGTATAATAGCAGGTTGCAGAACATTTCATTATTCTAGGGATATGTTTATTTACACATAATTGAAAAATGCCTTTAAATGGCAGAAAAGTCTACAAGCCCTTGAAAGACTCCAAGTTCCTTTATTGTCTTATCTGCGGTCATTCCTTAAGCCTCGGCCCAGACATAGAGAGGCCTCGCCCTGAGCACCCAGATCTGTACTGTTATCCATCCACGACAAGAAGCAACCTGTCCAGCCGTCACTTACATCCCTACCAAGACGTGAACAAGTTAAATAAAGCAGAAAATACCTTGAAATATGTAATCTTACACCGAGGAAGGGATCAAAAGACCATCTATGAAAACAGGGCCCCATCTGATCTGCTGACTTTTTATGTATTTTTCACATAATTACGTCTGGAGATATAATCCTTCCTATATAGCAGTGGCCTACAAGTTGTGGTTCTCCAGCTGTCAGGGCATGCTAGAAATTGTGATATAGCCACAATGTCCACTGTTATATAATAAATACAATATTCACATTGCAGTGAGGAATAGGACAGGGTTAACAAATAGAGATGAGCGAACAGCGTTCGATCGAGTACATGTTCGATCGGATATCAGGCTGTTCGAGATGTTCGATTCCAGTCAAACACCAGGTGGCAAACTCACTAAAAGTTCGTATCCCCTCCCACCTTCCCTGGCGTTTTTTTTGCACCAATAATTGTTCAGGGGAGGTGGGACAGAAACTACGACAACAGAGGCATCGAAAAAAAATCGGAAAAAGTAATTGGCTGGCTAAATCAGGTGACCTCCAATTTATACGAATAGTGAATTTAATATCCGATTCATATGAGACTTTGAACTATGTGACTGTGAGACAGGGATAGATGTACTGGCAGAGTTAGCTAGGAATTACCTTTATTTAGGTGGGAATGTCACTCACCCAGCTCTTTGGGGCTCTATCTGGCCGCTGGTTCTGCCGGAGGCTCGTCTGTGAGGAGTCTAACATCGGACCACAATGGAGACTGCTGTGGACTGATCTTAGACTCTGCCTCCTCCGGCAGAACCAGCGTTGATTGGCCGAATGCTGTACTGTGTATGGCATTCGGCCAATCAATGCTGGTCAATGCATTCCTATGCCAAGATGTAGCAGTGCTGGCCGTGCGCTCTGCACTGCTACACCGGAGATGAAGCAGAGCTGAGTGTGCAGCAGGATTCAGCACATCTCTGATGCAGCAGAGGTGAGTGTGCAGCAGGGTTCAGCGCACACTCAGCTCTGCTACATCTCTGATGTAGTCCGATCTTTGGTCCGATCTTTGACTCCGCCTCCTCACAGACGAGCCTCCGGCAGAACCAGCGTTGATTGACCGAATGCTGTACTCTGTATGGCATTCGGCCAATCAACGCTGGTCAATGCATTCCTATGGGAAAAAGTCAGCTCCCGCATATCGCAAGCTGACAGGGATCCTGACGTAATACAGTGACTTGCGCATTTTAGATGCCCCCGGACATGCTTCCCTTGCTGTCCCAGTTTCATTCAAGGGTGTTGGCATCATTTCTTGGGGTGTCATAGTGGACTTGGTGACCCTCCTGAGTCGAATAGTGGTTTCCCCCTAAACGAGTATTTATTCCCCATAGACTATAATGGGGTTCGATGTTCGATCGAACAGTCGAGTATTGAGCGGCTACTCAAATCGAACTTCGAACATTTCACTGTCCGCTCATCTTTATTAACAAAGCTTAAAAAATTGCTCATACTGAGCTTCACTGAGTATAATGCTACAACTACTAAGAACAATAGAAGAGTTGGAGTGGCACCTACATATAATGCATTTTGAAATGTCATTCACGATCTGTAGAAAGCTGGGGGAAACCTGGAAACCCAAACCAACCAGAGACCCTTGACCCCTTTCTCCATATGGATGGCACATCAACATACAAAAGTGGTCGTATTGTACATGTGACATAAACGGTGCTGATAAAAATTGATTACGGGCTGTCATCATAACCAATCACATGTTAACACTGAAGCAAAAAATCATATGTCATGCATATGCCATTCAGGATCTGTAGACAGCTGGGTCAGCTCACGACTAGCCACAACTAATTAGGGGATGTCATTAGAACTAATAACATATATACATTGAGCCAAAAATCATATGTAATTCATATACCATTCAGGATCTCTAAAAAGCTGGGGCAGTTCCTGGATGAGCACTGTAATAACCGCTATCAGCTGTTGTCATTGACACATCTTAAAATATTCCATCCCTTATTGCCAAACATCTTCAGGCCTTGAAGCCTAAACAAAACAGAGTCCCCTGTATTGGACCCTTTCTCCACATGGATGGCACATCACCAGACTATTGTGATTGTATTGTATGTTGTGAGATCACTTGTGCAGGCCACAAGTGGTTAAGTGATGTCATCAGAACTGATAGCACCAGGCCAAAAATTATTCTTATGTTATTCAGAATGTGTAGAAAGCTGGGTGAGGTCTCGGTTGTGCAGTGTGCAACTGGTATTAGCTGTTGTCATTGTCACCACTTAAAATTCTCCACCACTTAGACCACTGACCACTTTCTCCATATGAATATAGTTCATCAGATTATGGTGGTCAAGTTGTCTATGGTGACATCACTTTTGCAGGCCACAATGGGTTAGATGATGTCATCAGAACTGATCACATGTTAGCACTGAACCAATGATCATTACTGTTTACAAACTCCTATGCACTGCATGTTGCCATGTGGTGCTAGTAAAATGTCAAATGCAAAGTGCCGGCCATTACCAGTTATCACAGCAACCCAATATACAGCAGTCTCCAATGGAGTTCACTTCTCCAAGTGGTCTTCAGCCATCCCATCTATATCAATCAATATTACAACATCAAGACATGGAACCAAATCAGAGGACAACCAGAGACCTTGCCACAAATCCTGGTTTGGGTAATTCATTTAAAAGCAAAATACCTCTAGTAGGGTTGCACAGAATTAGAAAACATGGCAGCTTTCTTCCGAATATACACACCTGTCTGGATAGGTTATGCCTCGTGCTGTAGTTCAACTCCGTGAGCAGCTATGTTTTTCTTTCTTGAAGAAAACCCTTTAGTCAGAGGGCATCCATAAAGGATGTATGGCATGAGTAGCAGTATCTTTCATCCTGGGCACAGAGTGATTTTTATTCTTTATAGAGGAAGCAGCAGAAGAGTTTAGAGCAAGATGTATCATTAATTGTGTCTTCTCACATTTTGCACACAAAGCCTGATAAAATTTCACCTTTTAATGAAATAAATGACTCAATTAACAAGATGAAAAACAGCAGTACTGTGGCAGACCCTCTTGGTGGCATAAAAAAAAGCATATAAAAGAATTATCTTGGCGGGGTGTTAATACAAGGAACGCCACAATACACAGCAGGCTCTTGCATTGACTGACAGGCATCCAGCATTGCTGACAGATCCATCAGTTTGCTGACCGCTGGCTTGAGTTAACCGCACCACCCTAGGAATAAATTGTTCCTTAAAATGTTGGTGCAGGCAATTTATTCCTGTTAAAGCTGCTGCGCTGAGCTTTTGTCTTGAAGCCTGACCTACATGAGCAGCGGGTCGCTAGTTCACAAAATATTGACCTTGGGTCTACAAGCACTGTGGGAATTTCAAATAGGCAACTACAGACCTGGTTAATTATGAGAACACTGTCAAAGTTCCCAACTTTATCCCATTTCATGTCTTTAATCCTATATTGCAGGATACAGCCCTAAACAGGGTGGAGTGGTCTAGATTACTAGACCAATATTACATCATGGCCTCCCACAATTCCCTGCACACATTAGTCTCTATGCTATGAAGATCTAATAACACTGTTCACCCTGAGAGTCTCGCTTCATCAATATAATCCAGTATACAAGGATAACTAGAAGGTTATATACCAAGAAGGATGTGTAATAGTATGCATTATGTGCAACAATGGATATTTGAGAACATCTATGGGCACTGACATGGCTCAGAAGCCCAAATAGATAGGAAAATGACAATCTCCAGACTTTTCAAAGGAGGGGAGGCCATCAAAATAAAAATATTATCTTCATGGACTATTATCCTTATAAAGACTATTATTATTTTATTAATTCTAATAATAATATTTTTTTTTTTATAAGGCGCAGCATATTCCGCACCACTTTACAAATTATAGTGTACAGACAATACGAGACACTACAGAATAATAAATCAATTCATAGATTAGGAGTGAGGGCCTTGTTTTCAAGACCTTACGATCTACAATGTAAAAGGGTTGACACAATAAGTAGAAGTACTCCAGCCATTTTTACGAGATAAGGTAACAAATAAATAAAGCTGTATGAGTGAGTCACCAGCCAGTGTTATTATACATACAGATCCAAAGTGTCTGGGCATGCAAAGTTATACTTAGACAATGGCATCATATCCTGTAGAATAATGCAGGGGGGTGAACAGAGTTTTTAGTTTGAGCAGAAGTGTTACTTTAGGAAATGTAAAAGGGCTGCCTGAAGATATGTGTTTTAGGATATACTGGAAACTGTGGAAGTTGGGCGTTAATCTGATTGGCCAGGGTAGTGCATTCCAGAAAACTGGTGCAACTAGGGAGGAGTCTTGGAGATGGAAGTGAGAGGGTCTAATTAAAGGGGATGTTAATCTTAAATCCTTGCTATGATGGGACCTCAGCTTTTAATCTCATTACAGAAATGTTCTAAGCTGTGAGACCATAGGTGATGGTTCATCTCACTATACCTTGCATTCAAGGTTATCAAAACATACTCTATAGCCCTTTCCTTTTCCTTGTATAAGACAATGGTAGTGAGACCAAATTTCTGCTTCTATCCCCTTTGCTTGCCACCATTGAAAAAAAGATGCCCTATAGATAGACTTTGCCCATATAGATCAAGAAATTTGGTTCTATCATTGTATGCCATAGGTTACATGACAAGTTGTGACATGGTGAAGAAGTGCTCGATATTTCTTATTTATGATTTCCACCATGTCCCAAAGTTCTCATCTGTCAGGTTTACTCTTTCTCTAATCCTTGCAGTTTCATGTTCTTCAAAGAAGGTCTTCATCCACCCGATCTCTCACAATCAAATCTAAAGAAGTAGAAACCACAATGGAACAAATTACTAATCTGTATACTACCAGAAGCTCTTGGCCTTTGGTTACAACTAGTTTACACTACAGATCCAGTGTTCTTCTACATGACCCATCTTCTATCAATAAGGTGATTTTTTGGGCTGGGGGTACCAATGAGGAAACCAAATCACCAGAAATATGAAAAAGAAGATAATCTGAGTGTCGTGAATGAAATAAAATTTCATTAAATCATTTAAAACTGGCTCGGATGAATAATTTTTGAAGAATTGAAATTTGGGAATTTTCTGATGCATGTGTCGCAGGGTCCACTTTTCTTAATGTACAGTATAAAAATTATTTTGGGGGGGGGGAATTCTGATGGGAACATAGTGGTAATATTAAAAAAAAATCTAAAGGATAAAGTTCTATTTTTGGAACATCGGTTTCAAGAAATTAAATAATAAGCTTCACTTCATGAATGAATAATGAATAATGTCCTATTACTGATTCAGTATACAGCACTGCTTAATATGTTGACTTCATATACAATTATTGGATAATAATTATCAGATATATCTGGTCTGACACCAGGGAACATCTTGTGTTGAGAATGTGTGGAGTATGACTTTGATATACAGAGAGATGCAGTCAGATAGATAGATAGATAGATAGATAGATAAGCACAATCCTGGTTTCTTAGGATAGATGTCAAATTTTATTTCTATTTATAGCAAAATGACAGATGTCTCTGGAACAAAAATTCAAAAAATTTTCAAAATTAAAAAATTGCTTACATAAATGCAGGTAAATCCCTATTAGGGCTAGTTCACACGTGGGCAAAGGGGAGGTTTTTGACAGCGGAATTCGCTTCAAAAACCTCTCCTTTAACATGGTGGTCTATGTAGACCACTAGCTTTTTTTTTCCTCCTAGCGTTTTCCGCCTGAAGAAGCGACATGACCTTTCTTCAGGCGGAAAACGCCTGAAGAATTGCATAGAAGTGAATGGGAGGCGAAAACCGCGCGGTTTTTTGCACACAAAACCGCGCGGTTTTTTACAAAAAACCGCGCGGTTTTCGCCTGCAGTTTCTATAGCACATATAGGAAAAAAAAACCCTAGCGAAAACCGCTAGCGAAAACAGCGTCAAAAACCTCGTCAAAAACCGCGCGGAATCCAAAAAACAGCGTCAAAAAAACTCCTCGAGGTTTTTTACCTCGCACAAATAAGCTAGGCGGTTTTCACGTGTGAACTGACCCTTATAGTCAAAAGGAATAGAATACATCATCTGATGAATGTAAATGACTGAAAATTACATTTGTAAGTGAATGAGATATTAACTGTTTATGCTCCCAAATTAACATTATACGGGGGGAAGGGGAGGGGTTTGACAAGAAGAAGCCGAGAATTTATAAGATGTAGATTTCCCTGCTATGTATCAAGAGGGTGACAAGTAGAATTGATTGCCTATGGCAAAAGATTAAATTAGGATAAACTCCCCCAAATCTCTCAAGTATTAAACTTCAATATTAATGCTGAGACAAATATTTAGTTGTCATGGCACATAGAAAAATGATGCTGCAAGTTATAGTTTGAGAAATGGGTTCTTAATTGTACAGTCTGTGCAGGGACCGGCTACGGCCTGTGTGACAGGAGTGCTAATTATCCATGGGGCAGGTGGGACTAGAGCATAAAGATAGTCAGGCTAATCTGTCAATCACAACCTTAAGAGGTACAGCAGCAGCTGGGGTCTTTTTGTCTTTGGAATTCCACATTTTAAGTAAATATACCGTTTTAATATTTTACTTTTTTATTTTTAGCCATTATTTCCGTTATTTCATAAACAACCACCATGTTTTGCAAATTAGTTATTATTATAAATGTTACAATATTTTTATATCGTATTAGTTTTTTATAAAAAAAAAAATATATTATTTCAAATTAATTCATTTAAAAAATAAACATTATTTATTAATTTGTGGTGCAAAAATTTTTATACGCAGATTTCATTTTCCTAACTGCCCTAGAAAAATTATATCTCAAAGTAGATTGACTGTTTTGGACAAAATCTTCTTTTGCCCTATTTTCAATTTTATTATTTATTATCCGTAAGGCTGGTTTCATATCAAGCCAAAAACAAGATTGGATCCGGTCCTGAGAAAAAACAGGGCAGACCTTCTATAAGCTTTATTTAATAAGACTATGTAACAATGATGGATACATATAGAGCACTGTATTATTGCTCCATACATCTCTAACCTGTATGGAGCCATTAAACAGCACCCATAGATGATGATGGGGTTCTACTGTACCCCCTTATTACTCAATACTGTGGCAATGAAGCAATATTCCCACCTAGAAGCAGAGAACATCACGCCAATATGGTGCCATAAGGAGGTACCCCACAGCAGCACATGCATAGTACAAATCTGTGAAGACTCCGTGTCCCACTGTACAAGCTCAGTGCACAAGACCAACCATGTGAATAAGACTTAAGTTTTTGGAAGAGGCTGTTACATAATGCTGCAATCCATAGATTAAGATTTAGTGGCACTTATATTTGTAATGTCGTGTGCCAACTAAAGCAGATTTGTTCCGTACCTGATACTGTAGCACAACCATTGCAGTCATAAAAATAAATTAAAATTCAATTACAAAATCTGCTGTAAGGTAAAAATATATTTCCTCACAACTTGGAAACAACAAACAAAAAAACGAACTTAAAAATGCATGCAGGTCATCAATAGCCATAATGTGTACGTGAACTGGATAGTCTTTTCCCAGAATTCACTGTTATTTCAGGGTGCACAAAGCATATCCACTATCTGCTCCAACACATTGTTGCCAACTATATAATGACCAAAAAAAAATAATACTGACAAAGTAAACCGCCACAGGAAGACAGTGCGATGAAATGCCTTGAACCTTTGTCATCTGCATTCCCTGAAAACCTGCCATTAATTCATTACGGAGAAGAATAAAAAATGGATAAGACAAGTTAACTGTCTAGAGATTTTTTTGCCTTTTTTCCTCCCAGAACCACAGTTCTTCACAAGGACTTGAGTCTACAGGGAAAAAAACGAGGACATAGTCACCGAGACAGGCCGGCTAAGGCAGAGTCTTTCTCTAGCTTCTGTTCCACACAGCTTGAGGCAAAGAACGTTGTATAGGCCTTGACCCACTAAGGTCATCATTTGTGAAGAATTCTGAGGCCTGACATCTGGTGCTGGCTTTGAGTAAAATCTCCAGGCCTTGACAGCCAAAACAGAGGCCTGTATAAAATAATCCCTCAGCAAGGATCCTAGACTTCAGTGAAAAGGCTAAATGGTCTTCTTTTTGTCTGAGTGTCCAAGCTTTATATTCTCGCCTCCTCATGTAGTATAGAGTTCATGAAAAAAGCCGTTCCCACAATGTAGACACAGCTTACATTCTCACGAAGCAGCGCTATCTCTCTATCACCTGCAGACCTTAGATCCATGATTTTTTTCAAAGAACGACAGGCCAAAAGCTCAGCTCTAATTTGAAGGACTACTAGCTACATGGAGTGTCTTTTTTTATCGTGTAGTCGAAGGGAAAATGTATAAGGACCGAAGAAAATACTAAAAATTTATATTGGAAGTTCTTTTGGATGACTAGCAATTACACATATCTTTCCCGTCTTTTATGGGCCACAAAATAAGTTATCCCCTATTTATACCTCATACCCTCACTGATCAGAACGGGAGACTTGCAATGGTCAGGCAGCACATGCACTGCTACATTCATTTCAATTTGATCGCTTCCATTAAAATTAATGTAGCAGTATGAGAAAGGTCCCCGTTCTCCTGATCACTAGGGGTCTCAAGCAGTCAGATCCCGACTGAGCTGCTACTTATCCCCTATCGCATGGATTGGGATAACATGGTTACCTTTAATGTCAATAACCTGGCCTGATCACTACACAGAGGCTAGAACCAGTTATTGATTGCACCCCCACAATCAGATATTTATGATTGATGGCCTATCATTAAGATGGTCCAACAATATTTAATTGGTGGAAGCATGCTTCCAGGCCCAGAACTTTATAGTGTATGGAGTTGAAAGCCAATATCTATATACATTGTATCATCTCCATTTGGTGTTACTGCAGCTCTACAATATACAGTCATCTGCTACCTGCTCTATACACTATATAGTAATGGACCCAGCAGTAGTCAGAACCAGTGCAGAGGACAGGTATTGGCTTCCCACCTATGATATACTGATGGCCTATCCTAGTGATAGGTCATCAAAAAGAATCCCAGAAACCCCCTTTAGATATAATAGGTGCAGATGATGAAGATCTAACCTGACCATGGAGTCTAAGGGGTTCCAATTGCCTTACATGATATATATATCTGTGGGCCCTCTTACAGATTTTGTATTGGGGTCCAAAACTTTGTATCATGTCATAGTTATTTCACTGGTGTAACTTCCACATGGAGGCAGTCAGAATGTATCAAACACACACAAAATGATAGAAATTTACCTTACACCATGTCCACTAAGTAACATTAAAGAGAATCAGAAATCACGGCTGCTTCCCAGATAAACACAGCTCTCGGTGATTATTCATTAGCTGGCTAATGAGCAATTACATATTCATGTGCTCTTTACTTTCTATGCATATCATTAAGAGTTATTAAAATGACAAATGTTTCATTATTTGGCAAAAGAGAAGCTTTTTTGTGTTAGTCGCTGAGAACCCGACTGAAGCCACATGACTAGTGGAGTACCTGATGATGTCACTAAGTGATGCTATTTGTGCCTGTGATAATGGAATCCTGGACCAGGCTGGGGAGAGGTCAAAGGTCTTCCGATAAGCCCCTTAAAACTACAAGCCTATTGTTTAGGGAAAAGTCAGACACATTTGTTTATTAGGTATTGTTGAGGATTGTCAATAAAGCCTTCTACTCTTTGACGAGACATTGAAGGTTCCTTATGTACAAAAAATTGTGCAACCGAATATTAATTATGTTCTTTGTCTAGCCCTTAAAAGGATTTTCATATGAGGTTTTTCCAAAGTCTTTTATTTACAAAGTCAATTATTTACTCAAAAAGACCTTTCTGCCCCCTCACCTGAAAAACTATATATGTAAATCATGGAACAGTTGGTGCTATAGTAATGATACAGTCGAGAGCACGATTTTTCAGTATCAGAAATTGAATATATTTTAGATTTTTGGGTTTTTTGTCTATTTCTGTTTTTAAAACAGGAGACAAAAAAGCACCATACAACAAACCACAAATGCACTACCTACAAAATGCATTATGTGAGTGGAAAGTGATATTCTGGTAGTTACAGATTTAGACACATAAAAATTACATAAAAAGGTAAAAACATTCTTCTAAATCTGTCCTTGTAAGACCTTGTTCTCAGGGCAAAAGAACAACCATTGTCCAAATACTCACTTTCCCCACTTGAGACCCCCATTACATGTCAGAATGGAGATCCATATTAAAATGAATTACATGGGCACACTCTCATTTAAATGCTTCATTTTCTTGTCAAGGTGATCAGTTCTTATGTTTTGGGGGTGTTTTTGGCTGAAGATGAGAGAAGTCAGATCACCAGACTGGCTTCATTTTAAGAGTGGTTTCCTCATTTCCATGTAAAAGAGCAGGGCCTGAAAATGTAAGTGATAAGTGCTTCTCGAATTCAATTTATTAACCCAAGCTAAGTGTATCTGCCTATAATAGTTGGTAAGGGGACCACGATTTTAACAACCTGGGATCTGAGATACCTCTCTGTTCACCCTTGACTGACACCAAGTTTTTGTCTGGCATATATTTTTGTGTGCTAAAAAAAAAGTATACAAACATGACTAGTTTTCTATCGAGGCGATGTCTGGTTTACATCTGGCTATTTGTCACTTTGAAAAAACAATGGCAGGCAATGAGCAGACGGATTCAATGGTATGGCATACGTTTGCATACGTTTGAATACATTTGCACATTCCTGCTCTGGATCCATCTGAAGGGAGATAAATAATCTTGCTTTCCTCCAAACCTGCTGAAAAGTAAAACTTGTTAGAAACTGAAGTGCATGCCTAATAAAAACATATTGTTTTGGATTTTTTCAAATAGAAAAAACTATACCTAAATGTGGTATGCAGTCTTATTTCTGAATGTAGCACAGGGGATGTCTGAGCTACAATCTTTAAATCCTCAAATTCTTGGCCACTAGTTGGAACTTATTCTTATAGTGAAACATACAGCAAGTAGCCTCTGGTCTTCCAGGAATCAAGTCCACTTGTGACATATTATGTGGTTCCCTAAAGTACATGGGTACTCTGTTGATGTAAAAGAAACTGGACAGGAGACTGAAACCCGGTGGTCAGTTTTCAAACCCATTCACATGAATGGCTTTGCACAGTGACCGCCCATGTGTGTCTTCTGCCTGTCCATGGGAAAACTTTTTTTTTTTTTTTCAACTGAACACAAAGTCCTGCATGTCCAAGTTTGTGTCCGGCTAAAAAAATGGTTTTTCCATGGACAGGAAGAAGACGCACACGGATGGTCACTTTGCAAACTGAACATTGAGTTTCCATCTCCTGACCAGTTTCGCTGGGCAGAAGACGGAAACCGTCCGGATTAGCCAAACCGGAGATCGGGCACAGATGTTAAACCACCCTTAGGCTGGGTTCACATCTGCGCCCGGTCTCCGTTCTCAGGTTTCCGTCTTCTGCAGACAGAAGATGGAAACCTGTCAGACTGTGTACAGCCGTGAGCGCCGGTGAATGTTTTGTGCTCTCCATGGCGAAACCGTTTTTTTAAACCGGACACAAAGTCCTGCATGTACGACTTTGTGTCCGGTTAAAAAATAAACGGTTGCGCCGCGGAGAGCACAAAACGCTCATGGCCGGACACTTTTCATACCCATTCATTTGAATGGGTTTGAAAAATGACTGCAGGAAACCTGTATAAATGGACACCGGGCGCAGATGTGAACGAGCCCTTATCTGCTTTACAAAGTGTGATGTTGGGTCACTCACACAAATGTATGCAAGTTTTTTGTTTGTTTTTTTTTAAAGATAACACATACTTTCAGATCCCATTTTACAGCCTATGATGTTGCTTTAGAAGTCACAGAGTAACAAAATGCAATCAGGACCTTAGACTGAGGGGGATAATAGCCATCCAGGTGACATAAGCAAACAAAGGGTCCAACTTCAGAAAGATATGAAGCATTTCAATGGAATACTGGGACAAGTACAGATATGTTGGCACCTATTGCCTTATGTGAATCTTGACTTTAAAACCGGTTGTTGCTTTATGAGAACTGGACCAATCATTTAAGCTAATTATATTGAATATTGAAAACATTCTAGGTTGTTCTAGTTGAGAGGTGAATGCAGAGAGTTCCCTTAAGTCCATAGGAGGAGGAGGAGGTTGGAATACCATGGGTAGACTTGGCCCCAGTTTGCCAGTACAAGATTGTCAAAGATGTGTCATTGTTGTACTCAGGTTATGAACCATCACCCGTTCACTTTCTTGGAACCAATGAGCATGACAGAGATTGAGAGGAATTTTAGATGGACCTCATACCTACAATCCAACTTAGGAGTCTTAGGTCAGGTTGATGCCCCACGGCCTGGGCATTGAGGGTATTTTTTGGCATCTGGTAAGAGACTTAGAGAAGACTTTTAGTGGAGAAGACTTGTGAGAGATGCTGACTGACCTCAGGAGGTATCATCACCCAGCATCAGCTCCAGACTTGTAGTTCCTAAGAACTGTGTCTCTATTTCTTGGAAGATTGCCCTTTGGTGCTACCTGCCTTCTTTCAAATACACTGTGAGTCGCTGAACTCTTTAACATTGTCTCTTGAGTCCTCTACTCTCCATCAAGGGCTCTCCAACCACCACAGGCTCAGGGAGGCTTGCTATAGGGAAGTGCACCAGGAAACACTATCACCACCATTTTAAACGCTGACATTGAGGTCAGTGGTGAGAAGCCAAGGACTATCTAACACTAGGGAAAAGGACATACAAGCTACAATTTTGCTTTAATTTTTCTAACCAGGCCTACGCAGTGCATACATAGAGGAGAAGCTGGCATGGAATTTGCCCTGAGTAGTTGTTTCCAGAGGGACTTCAACAAACCACTCAGCCTGTCACAGGGTATATAGATGCAGAACTATGGCCGCAAACTCAGTTGTTTCCCCTGGCCCTGACATAATAATGGGTCTTTAAGATCCAGATGAAGGCAACCCCATTTAGACGTGACTATAAGATTAATCACTTTCCACTAAAGTTTAATTCTACTGGTTCATTAAAACCTTTAAGACCTAGACCACCTGTAGTGGCCCAAGGAGCCACAACCCAACACTGTGTTCAACCAGTTCTCTCTGCATAGTGGAAGTAATAGTTTGTTGCAGACCGCTGACATCAAAAACCTTCCTTGTTCAATATTTCAGTAGCACAAATGAATCTTCTGTCTGATATCAAAGCCATTAGCAATTCCAAAAATAACATTCAGGCGCTCGCTAAACTCACTCCAATATTTTCAGTACTATCTCTCCACTGAATGAATTCCAAATATAGGCCTGTCCTAAATTCCCATTCATTAAAATGGGCACTGACAACACTCTGCAAACTGACAGCCATGATGGGCTGGGAGACGTGAGCCAAATCTACTATAATATTCCAGTTTGGAAGGGTTTCACTTCTGGTGCCGCCAAAACGTCTACATTACCCGGATTAAGAGTATTAACTGGTTGTTGGAAGGAGGATGTAATCAGCAGCATCGTGCATATATTAGCCTGTTAACCCCCAAATTCTGCTGTTCTGCTTTCCTGCCCCTCTCCCAGTTTTCAATATCTATATTCATGTCCTTTTGGGTGGCAACACAATTCATCGCTGCCAACAAGATTGTTCCATCCAAAGCAAACGCTCCAGCTTCTCCTGCCGGCTGGATCTGTCTTTTCTTAGCTCAAAAGTCCTGAGGGGTGGGTAGGAATTAAATATTTGATGCACTCGGCTGGCTGACCATTTCTTGACATCTTCCTTCAGCCACAAGAACTTTGCAAAAGCTGGAGCGAGAAAATGAGCAGAGAGTAATAGGAGTTACAATATTCTTAGTTACTGGTTATAGAGATACAAGCTTCTTATTTACTGGTTATTATATGAATACAAAACAAGACATCATATATCTTATCTGGTAGATTGATACTTATAGTGCCACAATACTTGACAGCTGTAGTGGTATACTTGCTCTTGCCTCTGAGGTGAAGCAGAGCTGCAGTAAGTTATGTTCTCTCTTTTCTACACTGGCCTATGATAGTAGAAAGCACTGGAGGAACCCAAAGCTGTGCATTAACAGCCAATAGTACTAATGTGATAGGCTGCAATGGGAACATCTACTGTATTTACATAGGAAAGACAGATGATGATGGTAAAGAAAGATAGATAGACAGATACTGTAGATAGATAGATAGATAGATAGATAGATAGATAGATAGATAGATAGATAGATAGTTGAGAATGAATGCTCTGGTACTTTGTATATGCTATATAATGTTGCTGTGGTCACTCACTTGCTGCTTCAGAAAGGTTCCACATGGGACCGAAACATCACCTTGAAATAAAGAAACACTAGTTCACTGTGGTGGTCGTCTCTCTTTTTTGGATTTGCACACATTTATAATTAAGCTGTGCTGCTTTGGACTTTTTTGGTTAGATACCTGAGTAATATATGTTATAAACCAGTAATGACAAACCTTTTAGAGACCCCGTGCCCAAACTGCAACCCAAAACTCACTTGGTGCATGCTACATTTTGCTATTTCTTTTATTAGATAGATAGATAGATAGATAGATAGATAGATAGATAGATAATAGATAGATAGATAGATAGATAGATAGATAGATAGATACCCTGTTTCCCCAAAAATAAGTGTCTTATATTAAATTCTCTTCCGAAATATATGACCTGTCTTATTTTCGGGGGATGTCTTATGGAGCGGGGGACAATCAGCAGTCATGCCGGCGCTTCCTTAACGGAGTGCTGACATGACTGCCGGTTTTAGGTGGTGCAAGAGGTGTGGGGGGGGGAGGTATGCTAGTTACCTTCCCCATCTTCATAGCAGCGCTGGTGCTGCTGTTGGTCACGGTGGTGGAAGTGGTTGGCGGGGCTTAGCAGAGATTAGCGAGGCTTCCGGCGGTTGTGCCGGAGAGCCTCACTTAGTGGGCATTGCAGCTGGCTGAACGCTGTGCTCCATGTGCACAGGAAAGCTGGCTGCCTCCTCTGCTCTGATACCACTCTTCCGGCTGCTGTGGGATGAGCTGGGAGAGTGGACTCCCCGCAGCATACAATGCTTTCCCAGCTCATCTTACAGCAGCAGGAACAGTGGTATCACAGCAGAGGCAGCAGCCGGCATACCTGTGCACACGGAACATTGTGCACAGTGTTCTGCCGGCTGCAGTGTTTTTGGGGATGTCTTATTTTCGGGGGGTGCCTTATAATAGGCAATTTAACAAAACCTCCCCCCCATGCCTTACTTTTGGGGGATGTCTTATTTTCGGGGAAACAGGGTGGGTGGGTAGATAGATAGATAGATAGATAGATAGATAGATAGATAGATGCTTTATTTTCCACTTCTCACGGCATATTAAAAAAAGTAGACAGGTGATGAACTGGGTTGGTAGGATTGGGATGATCCACCCTCCAACAACCCCTTAGGAATATACCTTAATACCCTTCAAATTTGTGTATCTTTTGCTAGACCATTATAGTGTTAGAGCCTGGCCAGTCCACTGTTAGGGGAGTACGTATTAAGCCATCTGCACCAACGTCCTCGAGTAATTTGTGACATTTTGAGAAGAATGTTTCTTTCTCTCATCTTGGAGTTCTGATTTGAAACCTCCAGCTTTCTGAAACTTTGCAAAATTCAACACTTTAACATGGACTGTAAGGAAATGTGAGATACTTTTTTTCAAATTACCCTAATGATGGCCTAAAATTACCTTTTTATCTTGCAGTCACTTTTGCCTATTGAGATTTTGCCTATGAAACTCAGTCCATGTGTTTGTTGAATTTTCTGGCCTCAATATTATATGGGGAGACGGAATCCTAGCATTATAGTTATCTATGCTGCTTGGAGTCCCTTCCTCCCACAAACATAGTGTCCTGTACTGGTTATAGTATGGGATAGTATGTCAGTAGGATGCAGGGACTCCTAGCAGCATAGGTAAGTATTAGGCTTGGAGTCTCTATCCCGGCATGATGTTCAGTAAGTCCAACCCACAGACTGGTTGAGTTTCACACGTTAAACTTGGTCGTGTCAATTGATCACCATAACGGTGGCAGATTTATCATAATGGCTCATCATGCTGGATGATAAGTCTGGTTATTCTAACTTTACACCAGAATTCAGACACATTTTTATATGTAAATTTGCCGCATAGTTTATTCATTTGATTTTAATGGAGTAATGTGACATTCTTTCGTTATACAGTACAATGGACCTCAAAACAAGGGCTGGATACAGTCTAGTATCTATCTATCTATCTATCTATCTATCTATCTATCTATCCATCTACATGTTATATTCTTACATTCATATACATCTGATATCTAAATAACAGTTTACTATGACATCATCCCCGCAGGGACGGCTGTGCAGCCGTCTTCCATTTTACTGAGGGAGAGGATTAATTTTTATTGTCTGTCCCAGTTAATGCCTGTTTGGACATAAAGGACAGATCAATATGATGGAGAGCGCAGTGGTTTTACTCACAGGAGTTCTGAAAGGACATCTTTTTTTACTAATCCATTTTTATAAATCACTTTAAAGGCCCTATTGATCACTAATTGGGAGTTACACCTAAACCCAAATGGCTTGCAGAATCCTTAACTCTTTCTGTGCTGCAGAGCTCATTTCTCTCCTAAAAGGAATCTATTATCACTGCAATGTATTTAGGAATTATATAAATGCATGTCATAAAAATGATTGTAATAACATAGCTGTTCAAGTTTTGTTATATATATATATATGCAGACGTAGCAATTGCTACAAGACCCTGGAGCCAAAGGCCTCTCTACATCAAGAAGATACCAGTATTATATTGTGCATTGGGGCCCAAGAGCTTCAAGTTACACCTTTGAATGTAAAAATAGGCCATTTTCAAATGACCGTGCTGAGGGTCAGTGTTCTATCCGTGTATTTCACAGAGAGAACATTGATCGATTCTTTTATATGGGCCCACACACAGGACCATGATTTTCACAGTCCTGCATGTGGGCCGACAGTCTGGGCCACAACAGATAGGACATGCCCTATTCTTTCCCTATTTTGCAGCCTGTGCTTCCGTGGCAACTATTCATTTACTGAAAGGAGCCATGACCCATGCTTTTAAAGCACCGCAGTCCGATTGCAGCACAGTTGTCTGCAACTGGCCTAAGGAGGTGGAAGACTTCCCTTCCACAAATATACCTTAAGTGGAGGACTTCTAGGAGATTCCATGCCTGGCAGAAATACTGTGCTTATTGCATAGATTTATTCTTTGCGCAGTAATAATAAAGTACTGTGTTGTGTATATTTTTAGTTTGCTGTTGCTGATGACCCCTATATTTGCACAGTTTGCACAGCAGAATTTGTACAAGCTGAAAATTCAGCCTCAGGAAATTGAAGCTGAAATTTTCTGCTTAACATAATTCCATCCTGGAATCTGCCATGAAATTTGCAAGTTTCCACATCAGCTAGGTGAATTTTTTTTGTCTTCCTATTAGGGTTGTGACATCTGCTGTGGCCCCTTTAAAACTGCCGGGTCCACAAAGACCAATTCACCTTTAAGAAATTGTGTTTTAATTTATGGACCAGTCCGGCTCTTTATAATCCCCTCCATTTCTCTCCTCTATGCCAGCTATTGGTTTCACCTTGGTTTTGGCTCATATCCCTGTTGTTTTTTGTTCCTGATTGCTGTTTCTGTGTCTCTGGTTCTGACCTTCGGATTGTGTGCTCGGATTTCTCTTTGGATTATGACTGTGCTGTACTTACCCTGTCTGGCATTTTGACTCAGGCTAAGTACCTCAACTTCTCCCTCCATCACTTGCTCCTGTACTTCTCTGCTACCTCTGCTGCCAACCCTTCTCTCTCATTTACTCTTTCTCTGGTGAGTTGCTTTCGATTCTGCTTTCTGGTTTCTGCTCACGGTTAATCAATTTGTGACACATACCTCTCAACTCCAGTCTGGGATTCTGCCAAGGCCATCTCCAGTGGAGATTCTCCACCACTAGGAGCTCTGGTGAAAATGTCCTGAGATTGGCTTTGGCTCATACTGGGTGTGTAACAGATTTGTTACGTTTTGTTTCGATAGTGGTCATTAAATTCAGTTCTACTGCTTCTCTTTATTCTGACTACACATGACCCTATACCTAAATCTGAGCTCCTAATACTTCCATTCACTACAATGGGAGTTCTCAGGCGGAATCAGTCTGAAGATGGCACTTATTTTTTTACGCTAGCTATCATGTGCCTCCCATAGAAATGAATGGAGGCAGAATTTGGAGCTTATTTTGTGCTAGACTCAGTGCAATAACAGCTTTGCTCAGTTCGGACAGAGCCATGTCCACTTTTATAACTACATACCCTGAAAGCTAGCAGAGTGTAATGTGGCAATAACTTTGAGTAGCAGCATCAGTGTAAAACATGCCCACAGTGTCCTGTGCAAGCGGGACTGCAGCTTATGACTCTGTGGGATTTGCTATTCTGACGCTGTCATTGAATGCCAATACCTATGACTGCTGGGATTTCTCTGTGAACCGGCTAGGGACAATTTGTAACTTTAAGTACTTCAAGTGAAGTACTTGGTGACCACGAATCCAGCAAGTGTCTGAATACTTATTTGGCCATATATCACTAAGAAGCACTTAGGGTAAGCAGGACCCTCTATATCATTGAGTTAGCTGGTGTGACTGCAGTGCCGGGACTCATCACATGATGTAAAGATTCAGCATGGATTTTTTCAATTTCTTTGGCTTATAAAACCAGTGATCCTGGTAATATATCAATCAGCTGAATTGAAGAAAATGTAGGGAAAAAGCCATGATTTCAGCGGCTCATACAAAATGGTCTGAAAGCAAAACTGCCTTAATTGTCCATAGCAGCCAATCACAATGCAGCTTCCATTTTTCAGAAGCAGAATACAAAAAGAAAGCTACATTGTGATTGGTTCCAAAGGTTTGCTTTAGATCTTAATAACATAATCTGACCCAATAAACGTATTTTAGCCAACACTGTGAATTGAATGTATCTATATAATAAGGTCTTCTAAACTTTTCCCTGCCTTATCCTGCACTACGGGTAACTCTACAGTAGATATTGTGTAGATGTGGCACTATAGGGGCATCTGATGTAAATAGAATGGGTGTACCTATTTTAGGCTCTAATGAAGCGCAGGTGACAAGCACTATGGGAGCATTTTGGGTACTCAAGGCCACTAACAGGGTTGAGGTACTCAAATGGCACCTATGACCGAAACTGTGAGGTGAATCACCTAGGCACCTAAGGCAAGCACATAGAGGACATTTTTGACAGGCACTATGGGAACAGCTGAGGTATGCACTTTGAGAGATGTATATCTGCAAACTTCCTGGGGGCAATGGTGGAAAACCACCTGGAGGTTTCTGAGACAGGCACTCTGGGAGCATCTGAGGCAAGTTGGGAGCATTTGTTGTGCTTTCAGGGAATCCTAAGCACTTTAAGAGCATCTGAGACAGGCACTCTGTAGATACATGTGGCGGTTACTACAGCAAGAGGGGCAGGAAGAAATAGGGAAAAATGGTGGAATATTCCCCTCATGAAAGCAGCAGACTTTTCATGCCAGTGGACTAATAGTTCAGCAGACTTGTCCGTATTGTATGCTACCCTTAAATAGAGCAACATATTACATGAGAGATATACTCTGGCTGTGAGGTCACAGGTGGTCATAGATGAAAAATACCTTTAAATGTGAAGCCAAGAAGTGACCTCTACAGAACTGTGATTGTGGTTGCGGGTCCCACCTATTTGGAGTACACATCCACTTCTTTATTCATTCTCCACCAAGATTCAGAATAATGGCTGCCTCACCAGACGAGTACAGATCCTAGAGCTGGAGCCTCGAAACCGTTTTTTTTAAAACTGGACACAGAGTACTGCATGTCCGACTCTGTGTCTGGTTAAAAAACAAATGGCATAAAACGCTCACCAGCACTCACACCCGGACACTTTTCAAACCCATTCAAATGAATGGGTTTGAAAGAGTCCTGCAGCTTTCCGTCTCCTGCTCTGTTTTGTGCAGGAAACGGAAACCTGTATGAACGGAGACCGGGCAAAGGTGTGAACGAGCCCTTAGTTCCTCTAAATGTGTAACCTGTATTACAGTTATATCCGACTCGAGGTCTCATTGGCTTCTGTCACACCAGGGGTTAACTCTCTTATCTTCCTGCACCTGATTTTGCAGGCCTTTCTCTTAATTACTGTGCCTGGAAAGACCAAAATCTACATAAACCACTCCTTTCTGGAGTCATTTGCATGTAATTAAGACGTGAGTGACACGCAGTGCAATCAAGTTCCTTTCTGTGCTCCTTGTGCCTCCATCCTACTGCCTGTCCTTCCTCATACCAGTTCTGCAGGCGCTCTTCAAAGTGCACGGCCCTCCCACCACACAACAATACATTGTACATGACACAAGATTCCCCCGGCTTCACAGCTGCCAAGCTTTGTTTAATCTCTTTTTGTTTCTCTTTATTTTCTCGCCGAGACAAAATTAACCCACTTTTTTTAATGGGGGGAGGAGCATGATCTCTTCTGTAATAAACGCACTGTTTTGTTAGGCTGGGTAAAGAAGCTTGCATTCTAACTTGGCTCAAATACTTATACACTATAATGTGATATACAAGTGGTGCGTATTACAGGGGAATATAAACTGAATGGCCACTTTATTAGAGACACCCATCTAGGAGTGCATTGGACGTCCTTCTGACCATACAGTCAGCACGGTGCAACAGAAATCTGGATTCATGTAACCAGGCAATGTTTCTCCACTGCTCAGTGTCCAAGCCTAAGTAACTCAGATCTCTTGATTCTAACACGGATTCATACTGAAACTGACCCAAGGAAAACTTGTTCGCTTTTTTATGCTGCTGTCTGGGTTCATCTGTCTAATTTCCAGACAATGAAGCTCCAACCATGAAAGGGCAGATGTCTCTTTAATAAAGAGACTAGTGGGCAAATATCACGAGATTTGGTCTACAAGTTTATTTCAGCCCACGAGAGACTGAGAATTAGAGAGCCAGGGATGGTATGGAAAAGAAACCACTCACGCTCACCTTTCCTGCGTCTATCATAGAATCCATTCTCCTTTCTCAGAAAACCTCCAAAAATATAATTATGATTTGTGCATAGAGAACGTTAAAAACTCTGGATTCGGCCAATCCTGAAATTTTTGGAAAATTTGTAACGTATCCTGCTGGTTATGATCTGAATTTCTCACCTCTAATATAGAACATTCCATCTGTACTATAATTTCTCCAAAAATGTTTCTATTAATGGGTTTGTATAGGGTTAATACACATTTCCCAGTTTTCAACCTCATATAACTCCCTTCCAGCATTAGAATATGTTATATTGTTTAAACTTTATAATATTCTGCTTTAAATTTTTTGCATTATGGTCTGTATCAAAAAGCTGTCATCTCTTTATTATCAAATTACCAAAAAAAGGGTAACACCTCTGTGATAAAACTAGAGGAAGATAACTCAGGATCCACCATTGACTACAGATAATAGGCAGAGCTCCACTTTTCTCCTCCCTCTCACTGCATCGGGACTACACATGTCACAGAGCAAGAGATAATGGACTGCTTGAACTATACCCCATGCTGAATGGTGTCCAGCAAATTTAACAGTAAGGAAGGGACTAAAAATGACAATTATCCCTGGGTGCTTTTTTGCTTTCAAAGAAAATGGAAATCTTCTAGCATGAGTGGCAGACCAGTCCAGCTGTGCATTGTGTTTGGATGGCCCAAATGGCTATATGATCAGGTATCCAATACATAAAAACGTGGGATAATTGTAGGGTGAGCTAAAAGAGTTGTATGTGATTAAGAAAATGGATTGTGATATTGGAGCCTTCAGATACATGGAGTTAAACCACAGCACCTGACATATGCATGGCCAACGGTGGGAAAATCAGATACTTCTCCCTAATCTCATATATTCCTTTAATCATTGTATTCCATCTCATATCCATTAATATACAAATTAAAATAAATGTATATCATTTATTGTATTTGTCCCATTTCCATCTTTTTGTAAACAAAGTCAATTCAGCGACCAGTTAATCACGTTTCAGCTGGACATTTTCCCTGCAGCACCCCTAGAGGAAAAATGTAGGATTACATGGCAGTCATTAAAATAAATTATTGTCAATGTCATATACAAAAGTTTGGTGGCAATGGCTCTCTGCTCTGTCTTATAGAGGGAGTTCTTAAACAAATGACTTACCCCTCCTTATATCTTGTATGGGTTGGTTCACATATGCTTTTGTATTCTGTCCAGGGAGAGTCCGCATGGAGACCCCCCGAATGATTCGTGTGGGCAGTGCGCGGCAAGCACACAGACCCCATTATAGTCTATGGGGTCTGTGTGCTTTTACAGCACAGCTCTTGCAATTGCGTTTGTATTCGGTTTGGGGGATCTCCATGCGGACTCTCCCTGGACGGAATACAAAAGCAGATGTGAACAGGGCATTAGGTCATATGAGCAGCGGTCATCTTAGTGAGCCATCCCGTTTACACTTAAAATGAAAAAGTGCCAGCTTTGAGGGATTTTGTCATATTCTTCCATTTGCCTCTCAGTTTATTCCTGTATTGTTTTATACTTTTGTGCACTTTTTACAGGAAAGTGAGACAATAATTACCCCAAATAATCACATCTTGTCGCTTTCCTAATTATCCATTGATAATGTATAGGACAAAAATTCCCAAAACTATTTTTTTTACATAAACATCTAAATCTAAAAATAATACTTTTTTTTTTTTTTTTTTTTTTAAATGTAAAAACTAAAAATCCCCAGCATTTTCCTCCATTGATAGAGCAGCACTGGATTAAGTATTCAGTATTTTTCATAGCCTATTACATTATAAGCGGCTCCTGAATGGAGATGAAACGCATGGAGCATTATTCACATAATCATTTTCCTCTTGCATTAAGAAAAAGAAAATAAACCGGTATTAATCGTCCACATCTTTACATTATTACCGGCTATATTTACCTTCGCATTTAGTGAGCTTATTAATAACTGGAGGTACTTCAGCCATCGCACACACCAGAAACTAATAACGCTCGCTAAAAGTACAATACAGGATGTAACAATGAGGCAAAATATTGAAATCAATAAGAAACCTGAAGATTATATTAAAAGATATTTTAGTTTCTCTGGATAAAAAAAGGGCCGTCTGAAGGGCCGAATGTGTATAATATGATATGCATAACACTAGACTAGAGTCGAAAATTAGTTTTAACACTTGCTTGGCCTAGCGATTGTGAAGCATATGGGAATACCAGTTCGGTACTATGGACATACAAATATTGTAAATTACTATGGAGATTATGGGATCGAATAACCTATGGTCAACTTTTGTTAAAGCGATATTCCATTAACATTTATAAGTCTGTAGACAATTAAGTTAATCAGTTTTGCAAATATAAATAAACATTAAGTTTTTCTTTATTAGTCTTAGTGGTGACAGATTTTGGTCTTCTTAGGTTGCCAATGGATACAACTACTGTATGAATGCAGGTACTTTCTATGACAGGGGTAGGGAATAGAGATGAGCGAACACTATTCGAAACTCTAGTTTCAAATACCTCGCTTCCAAAGGAATGAATGGGAGCGGATGAACTGCAAAGGGTTAAGCATCGGCCTGCCAGCGCTGGCTGTCACGCGGATGCTCCGATTCATTCCTATGGAGGGAGGTATTCGAAACTGCAGTTTCGAATACTATTTGCTCATCTCTAGACTAGGGAACCTTCACTCTCTAGCTGCTGTGAAACTACAACTCCTAACATCCTCCATTCACTTCCATGGGAGTTCCAAGAACAGCAGAGCAAGTATGCATGCTGGGAGTTGTAGTTTTGCAACAGTTGGTGAGCCAGATGTTCCCTACCCCTGTTCTATGGTCTGGCAAATTTCAGAAACCCAGTCATAATCTCCTTCTTGTGGCCGGTTATCTTCCCATGCAGAAACACAGAAATAGACAGGTACAGTGCATGTGCGAGAACATAACCAAGCCTCAATATGGAATTCAAGGCTGGGTTTCTAACAAGTGGCATATCATAGACCGTTCTTGGTCACATCAATTGGCTACCTATCAAGAAAAAAGACTGATGATTAGACAAAAACACATATTTCAACATAGTTATATTCATAGAAAAACCCATTTCAATGATAAATATAGACCTAATTGATATAGAAGTAAGTTAGAATTGTGCATTGTGCCAGACCTCTGTTAATTCTCCTAGAAATCTAGCAATAAATTGAAAATTGAGAGATACCTTTCCCCTTTTCAACATCGTCTAAGTAAACCGCTTTGACAAGGTAAGATAACATCCAGTTATCAATTCATATATTTCCAGCATGGTAGACACAGGAACATTCAGATCTTTGGAGATGGACTTGTAGCCTTGAGATTGCTCATGCTTTCTCACAATTTTGCTTCTCAAGTCCTCAGACGGTTCCTTGGTCTTCTTTCTTTTCTACATGCTCAATGTGGTACACATAAGAACACAGGACAGTGGTTGAGACAACTTTAATCCATTTCAACTGTCTGCAAGTGTGATTTAGTTATTCCCACCACCTGTTAGGTGCCTCAGGTAAGTAACAGGTGCTGTTAATTACACAAATTAGAGAAGCATCACATGATTTTTCAAACAGTGCCAATACTTTTGTCCACGCCCTTTTTTATGTTTGCTGTGGAATTATATCCAATTTGGCTTTTTGACAATTCTTTTTGTGGTTTTCCAATGAAGATAAATTAAATGAAGATAATAATACCAAAGAATTTGTGCTTGTAATCTTTTTCTGGAAGAAAATGATTATTATCTGACAGAATTGCAGGGGTGCCAATACTTTTGGCCAACACTGTATGGCTCTGTGAACAGAAAAATAAAAGGTTATGGCTCTATGGGAAAGATAGGGAGTCAAAATGTAAAAATGCCTGTAGTGGGAAGGGGTTAAAAGAACAGACAAGGGTTCCTTAAAGATCATTATTAGGATTATTTATGACATTAAAATTGTCAGGATTTTGTTTGTTTATCTACCAGGAGCAAAGAGAACTGCAAGCTGTGTGAATGAGGGGAGGTAAGTAGCTGTAGGGCCTGGTCTAAGGTCTGAATGATGTCTGGTTTGGGTTTTCTATTAATTTTTAGGACTGGTCGTGGGCCTGATTTTTTTTTTGAGGATCTGAATTAAACTTGAGTCTGGGGGTCTGTATTCATTATAGGATGAAAAGAGTAAACTAAGAAATAACTGGAACGTATAAATTGTAGAGCTCTCCATTTTTACTGATCCTCCCTTATTCCTCCTGGAAATGTATGAATGCATTTACAACTTGGATAAATACTATTCTGTTTGTTAGTGAGACATGGCTTTTAACACTTTCCATTCAGTGTTGAGAATGTCAGATTATGTAAGGACACAGGACAATGGTGCTAACCACCTTTCAATGTACAGTATTTGAATAGCTTCAAATGAACAGTGTAGGAATGACACAATGCGCAGTTCTAAGGAAAAATTGTAGAAGAATTGTTATTTAATGGAGAATGGAAATATTTTTGTTAGATATAGAAATAAAAGAAACATAAATATGCTATCGGATCATGTGGCTGGCAATAGCTGTCAATGTCCTCAGCCTGCCCATCAGGTCAACACAAATAAAAAGCAAATAACATTGTTAAAATGTGATAACACATCACAGATAAGATTTGCAACCTTCCGATGTGTCTTTCTCTTTACCAACTTTTTAATGAATGCTTAAAATAAAAACTAGAATAATAACAAAAAAAATAGCAATTAGCATTGCATATCTGTAAAAAAAAAAAAAAGTTTCGCTAGTACCAGACGATGGCATGAGCAACAACAAAAGAGGAAAATGGGCCGGTAACGTGTTTCCAGTCACATTTTGATGGCTGTGAGATTGACAAAATAATTTGTACCCGTCAATTCCTCCGGAAAAAAAAAAAAATTTACAATGGATTTGCCAAGCACATTTTTAATTTTAATCAGCAATGAAAAAATGACAACGCAGATCAAAACAAAACATCAGCCTGTAAGTGGGCTTTGCAGATGATGTCAGGAGGACTCCATTAGAGAGAGGTACCTATAGGAACATCAATCAACATCTTCAAAACTTGCTACATCTCTGAAATTTAATTAGACATCGCAGTTCCTTCACCGGCAATTTGCAAAATCTGTCACTTACTAAAGATATAAAATGGCAGAAAGTCAGGAACTGTTTATGTAAATTCCCTCTAAGTCGCCAGTGACCACTTAGCTGAAGAATTAGGCTGCGACTTGAACAGTAAACCCACACAATTCACTTTATTTTAGCCCTTTCTATTCGCTAACATTGCTACAAGTATAATGGGGAAAAACACTTAACCATACAACAATGCAACGCAGCATAAAAGGCAATTGACAAACTTTTTATATAAAGGCCAAGACATTAAAGTGAGATATTTCCTAGCGACGTATTATATAGACGAGACAATATTTCACAAATAAAGGCAGCCATATAAACAGTAGGAAAAGGACAATGCTCTGTAATTCCTTTAGTTCGTGTTGATTCTGGTATATATTGATGTACGGTAGCAGGGCGGAATGTGTCAGTCAAGCAAACTTTGTCATCTGATATCATGTTGTCTAATCTGCATATAAAGGTAATGAATAGATAAATTCAGCTCAGCTGTATCTGTATTTTATTTATATTCACATGTTGGTGTGGTTTGGTGTATTTTTGATCAAGACCTCATAGCTGAAAACCGGCACTGAAATATTTAGATGCCCATCTATATAATTCAGCACTAAAAAGTTGTGTACGACTTTCTTTCTAGCTCCATAGAACTGAATAGGAAATGTTCAGCTTTGTCTACAGGACAAATTTGCTAATATTGGTTGAGGCTAAAGCCCCACATTGCAAAAAAATGATGTGTATTACATTGCAGAAAAAAAAAGCTGCGGAAAAATTGCGTTTTCAAAAATGGTCATGTATTTGAAAATCGCAACACGTCAATTATACGTCAGAAATGATGACGTTTCCTGTATAGTTATAATAAGAGCAGAAAGTCTGTAGAGGAAGAAGCTGCAAAAACGTAATGGAAAACGCTGTGCAAAAAAACATGGTGCATTTTTTGCTGCGTTTCGCTACGTGGGGTCTTAGTCTAAGGATAAGGAATTGTGGAAATGCAGCAATTTTGGCTGCATTTTTAAGTACCAGCAAAGTGAGTGAGATTTTGGTTAATCCTATTCAGTACAAAGTAAGGGAGCCTTCACACGGAGTTACACTCCGCTCATTCGGAACGTAAAACTCGTTCAGAATGAGCGCATAAAAACCAGCTCCCATTGACTTGAATGGGTGCCGGCATACAAGCGCTACCCATTGAAATCAATGGGAGGCTTTTTTCCCTATTGCTTTGAATGTGATACGCGCGTGAGTTTTACATTCAGAATGAGCGGAGCGTATACTCTGTGTGAAGGCTCCCTTAAATTGTCTTGTCTAACTTTACACCTTCTATTAGTTAACAGCAGAAAAATGTGCTAGAAAGTGCAGACATGCCACTTTTTAGTTTTCTTTCAAGTATCTAAAATACATGATAAATGCACATTGTACCGTTTTTGGCACATAATATACCATGTAATGCACAGTTTCTCCTGTTGGGGTGCTGCAGAGAAATTGAAAGCTTGCTTTCAGGTTCTCCTGCTGATGAGGTTCTTGCAGCAAGGCTCCCTGTGGTCATTTTAGTTTTGGTTGACCCTTCTAATTAAAAGTAATTATCCAAAGTGGACAAGCCCTTTAATTATTTTACAATATGGACCCAGGCCAAGAATATTACAAAGTGACTTGCTTCTTATGTGCATTGCCTTTACCATTATATGTAATAATGGAAACCACAAAACCAATGGTCCCCTGAACTGTAAAACAGCTTGCAACATAAAAAAAAATCTATTTAAACAAGCAGAAACCACAAGGCACAGTAATATTGACGGGAAGCTGCACTGTATTACATGATCTTTTGTGCATTCCTATTTTGAGCTATGAAAATAACAAATCAATATAAATGTCTGAAGCAAAATTACTCACAAACAAGCAATGAACATTCACCTATATTTAGAAAAAAAAAGGTTTAACAAGACTGGTCATGGAGAGCCACTTCCATCTATTGTCTACACAAGGAGACACGAGGCAAGCAAGGGCTTTGGACAATGTGTTGGCTGTCAATGCTGCTCCATTCAATCTCACATGTGCTCTCTGTTATATCCTAGTACTGAGGAAGCTGAGATATGCGGAGCTGTTGTAGCCAGTGATTCTGTTTCCTTGACTAACACAGTAACTAGACTGAGATCCCTACATGAGGGAATTTTGCTTTATATGTGAGCAATACAAGATCAATAGTAAGTAACCAAAGTGTTCTCTATATCTCACATGGCGCATAGGGACAACTAAAGTTGTAAGGACAATAGGTGGAACCCAGTGAACAGCTCCCTATATCTCAGCTTTTTGGACTAAGGGTTGGTTCACACTAGCGCTTGTATTCCTGTCCGCAAGGAGTCCGCATGGAGACCCCTCCCAAACGGAATACCAACGCTAATGCAAGTGCTGTACAGTTAAGCACACGGAGCCCATAGACTATAATGGGTTCTGTGTGCTTCCTGCGCACTGCTCGCACAATTCATTCGTGCGGGCAGTGCGCGGAAAGCACACGGAGCCCATTATAGACTATAGGCTACATGTGCTTTGTAAGCACATCGCTTGCAATTGCGATTGCATTCCGTCCGGGGGGGGGGGGGGTCTCCATGCGGACTCCTTGCAGACGGAATACAAGCGCTAGTGTGAACCAACCCTTAGGCTTCATAGATGCAACGTCTGGCATGAAAAAAAAAGACATTTCTTCTGATAGGTTTTTCCATCTAGGCAGAAACAGAAGGGTCTGATGTCTGTTTACTCCTCCTGCCCTGTTTGTGAATTCTACACCCCTCCTAGTTCCTCTAGTGGGAGAAATCTTGTTCAGGCCCTCACTACCCAATAGCAAATGGGGGTGGGAACCTTCAGTGCTTGGCACCCTCTCTACAAAGTCTCCATAAAAGCTGCATGGACTTCTTTGGCATATACATCTCTGAGATATGCAAAAATTATGGTGGTCTCGCATATTACATGGTCGTTCAGTAACTTCATTGGGCATGTTATATGAACAACATTTTACTGCAGGAAATTGTGGTTATGCCTACAGTCTTCCCTAAAAAACACTTTATCATTGAGTAGACCAAAAAGCTAGTAGTTGTACCTTGTGGACACCCCCTTTAAGCAAGGCACTGAAAAAGCACTTTCCCATGGAAATCAGTCCCTGGTAATAGGAAAGTAGGAATAAAAAGGTTTTCCTATTTCCAAAAACAACATTAATAGATATTTATAGTTGCTCTTAACACCTTAGGGCCCGTTCCTACGATATAACGCGGCGCTCATTCTGACACGTAAACATGTGTCAGAGTGAGCGCTTCAAAACAGAATCCCATTGACTTCAATGAGTTCCATTTAACGCAATGTAATACATTGAAATCAATGGGTCCAAAAGCCTCCCATTGATTTCAATGTGTAGCGTGCGTAAGACGGAAGCCATTGAAGTCAATGGGATTCTGTTTTGAAGTGCTCACTCAGACATGTGTTTATGTGTCAGAATGAGCGCCGCGTTATATCGTGGGAACGGGCCCTTAGTGACCAGCCTATTTGGAATCTCATGGTCTAAGCATTTAAAACAGCCAGGGATGAAACATTTCTCTGATTCCGCCATAACAACAGGCGACAGTCAATGCTGGGCAGTATGTAAGGCCATCCTGATGAAGTTTCATCACGGTGTGTTAAAAAGTTACCAAAACTGATTACTGTGACCCTGACTGATCACCATTATGGAGGTCCTGAGACCCTGTTCCTCCACCCTGAATATTGTGAATACAGTGACACTCGAATACGCATGACCTGCTCCATTCAAATTCTATGGGACTAACAGGAAAACCATAGTACATCGCTGCAATGTTTCCGTCAGTCCCTAAGTTTGTCTACCACTCCATTCAAACTTCTCCACGCTGTGGTTGTCCAGTGTGGGTCCTAGCAGTGGGCAGCTAACAAACAGGTATTTAACCCCCTATCCCTAAGAGGATTAATAAATGTCATTTGTTGGAACAACCTTTTGCGTTGCAATCATACATAGTGTTGTATGGAAGTTTTTGATACAGTTTCATGAGCCAAAGCCAGGAGTGGATCTAAAAACATGGAAAACTATAAAAGAAAGACTAAACCTTTTACTCTCTTTGATATACACTTCTGGCTTTGGCTCTAAAATGTATAACTGCATACAATGTAAATAACATATATAAATATAAATTTTTCCCGGAGCCTTTCTTTCAACTAAAGAATTGCTATTAAATTGAGTCTTAGATCATGTTAGTAAATAGCTCCGATTTTTCTATAGATTGCTATAATTTTATAATTGAACAGTCTACTGCCTTTTTGTCTAAATTGTCTTCTTTCTTTTGCCAACTATTAAAAAAAAAAAAAAAAAAAAAAATTTTTTGCGAAAATAATCATTTCAAAAATCAAAAATGAGTAGAGGTGACATGTGTTTGTGTCTTGTTTTTTTTTGGGCATTATTCTTGCTAGCATTCATTGATGCAGTTTCGCAGTGGGGTTCACAATATCCTGTCAATAGAGGCAACAGGGTGATATTTGTCTGGCATTTATTTTATTTTATCCGAACGGTGAAGTGAGACATATGGGTTATGCCAAAGAAAACAGTGATTTAAGGAATACAGCAAACCTTGCCAGGCTCTCCTGCGCTTTGTACGCTGACAAAAGGAAAGAGAACATAGAGACAAGGTCAGACGTGTTGTAAAGAATGTGTTTTATAATATTGTTTTTATAATTGCCGGTAGATCATTTAGAACCCCTGACCATTTTATTCTTCATTTCTCGCAGAAGGGAAAATCGCAGTGAAGAGCAAGCTTTTGCTGACACCTTTTAGTGCTGAAAGAATTGTATTGACGGGTGATGTACGGTGGTGACAAAAGTAGGGAGACTAATGTAAAAAGTGTGACCTTCTTCTACAGCGCCCAGGATTTGTTTCAAAATCTGCTATTCAACACATGCGGCATAGAGGTCTCTGAAACCGAACACTTAACATTTCCATTCAAGTGATGAAAGATGTGCTACCAACCAATCAGTTTCTCAATGATTAAACCCGAAATTGCATTTAACCCAATAAATGATAAATTGAATCCTACAACTTTTTGGGTCTGTTTTGCTTACCGAACAAGAAGTGATTCTCTGTAGAGCTGTGCAGGGATCTAAAGGGGTTCTGGATAGAATCTAAGCAATACTATTTTTGGTATATGTGAAAACTCCACAAAAAATTGCAGATTTTAAAATATTCTCACAGATTCATTGTTTATTGTTCAGATGCACCAACTAAAACTTTATGTTGAGGTCATCCCAAATACTGTCTGTACTGAATTTAAGTAATATAATCAAATAATGCCGCCATAATAGCACCATACAAAGCTCAAGTTATACCACCAAATAGTATATGCCTTGCCTTGGATAAGCAGTTATAGAGATGATCCAAGGACAATGAAAGCATCTATATCTGTGAACATAAAGTCTCAGCAGATGAAAATTCAGGAGCTCATAAATGAGCTATATATTATACCGTACTGCAACATATCATGGGATTCTCCAGTACACACCCAAGACAAGGCTCTTCTGACGCTAGGTTCACACTAGCATTCGGATCTCCGTTCTCAGCTTTCTGTCTTCTGCATGCAGAAGACGGAAAGCTGTCAGAGCGGGTCCGGCCGTGAGCGGCAGTGAGCGTTTTATGCTCTCTGCCGCGAAACCGTTTTTTTTAAATCGGACACAGTGTACTGCATGTCCGACTCCGTGTCTGATTTTTAAAAAACGGTTTTGCGGCGGAGAGCATAAAATGCTCACTGGTGCTCACGGCCGGACATCTTTCAAACCCATTCAAATGAATGGGTATGAAAGAGTCCTGCAGGTTTCCGTCTCCTGCCTCTGTTTTGTGCAGGAAAAGGAAACCTGCAGAATGGAGACCAGGCGCAGATGTGAACGAGCCCTAAGCAAGATTGGTGCAAGGGCACAACTATTCATGACTTATATTAGGGGTCTATAATTTATATTAAACTTATATTACATTATTTTTTAATTCAAAGTTTAACATTTAAATGTCAATGTGTGTTTTATTCTGTTTTGTATGTATATTTTGTTTCAAGGTTTTCCCTTGGCTTTAAGACAAATTGTAAATGCACTATATCTCACATAGACCTGCAATGATGCAAATAACCAAGGGTGTAAGCTGATGATGGAAATTTTATTAACAAAACCTAAACAGCGCCCTCCTCCTGGTAAAACCAATGCAAACTAGTCCAGATGTTCGGAAAGCTACAAGCAGTAAGGGAAACTTGAAATATAAGGCTAGATTTACACTTCCATTATTTAGTCAGTTCTGATTCATCATAGGATCAGAACAATGGACTGAAAAGGTGATTCAGAAGATAACTGTTGTAAAGTTTTGTAATATACAATATGCCTCATCGTGCTGGAGGCCTATAGTCCACAGAGTGACATGGACTATAGGACTATGCCATGACTTCTACTATTCCAGGCAGAGATACAGTATGTTACTATACAATGTATATATCAAGTTAGAGTCCTAGGTTTGTTGTATATGCCAGGAAAATCTCCTTATGTATATGCCAAATGTATAGTGCTCTATTCTCCTGAAAGAGACTAAAATAGGGTCCTTCTGGTTTCTTTCTACAATATGTAAGTCTTTGAACACAATAGTTATGAATAGTCTCCCCCCCCAGTGTGATTCTATCCTAGCGGACTAAATATAGAGCCCTCCCCATATTTAGTATGGATGGGCTAACTGATTCATTTAGAGCTGGATTTGACCTAACGCAAAACTTTTGGAGTTCCTCAAACACTAAACACCTAAACACTAAATACCTCAAAACCCAGAGTAAAATAAGTAAAAACCCAAGGGACATGAGGGGAAAAACAAAAACATGACCTTGCCTCAGCTTCCCTGGGTTTTCTTTTAAGGCCGCTTCTGGCATTTATTTCACTGAAGGGGGATTGACCAACCCACCCATAGGTATGCTAAAACATCACTTTTATTGATAGCCTTTAAAAACATGCAAAAAGTAAAATCAAGTTTCACCAAAAATCACCTAAGGTGAGAAGATAACAGGGGAGCATCGTTTTATGTAATCTAAAGCATACCTCCCTTCATATAAACAGGTGGTCATCACTTCCCATCACAGTCTGCATAAGAAGACCTATGCATGCAAAAGGCTCAACAGCAAATCCCCCACCTCGCCGAGGTAAACTGACCTATTGCCAAACCATACAGAGAGGGGAAGGGCCGGTGGCCAGATACTTGTTCAGACCAATACCATGGGCGGATTAGCTTCACCATGTATAATTGAATAATGAATAATTGACCCTACACGTTTCGTTTTTGTGGTAACATACTCATCAGGGGTCTCACTAAAGCTGCTCAGCCTCTGAAAGCAGTAATAACTGCTATTTTTAGATCTAGCAGTTGGTAGGCTGACCACCGGCAGGACCGCCGCTATAACATACAGTGGTGAGTTGCTCCGTCGTTCCACGGACTTATAAATCTCTCACCATGCCCTCTTAGATCCAGCGGTCCAATCATCACCGCGCTGGGTAGCACTAGTTGCGCATGGGTCAACTGACGTGCACCTCAAAGAACACCTCTTCTAAGGATGACGCTAAAGAGTAGCTCTCATTGGTTAGATCGTGCACGCCTACACCCCCCCCACGCATGTGCACTGACTTAGAGCATCAAAATGCCCTGTACGCCTTCTTTCTTGGCCAGATTTCTGGTGCATGCGCTTGGACTTAAACCATGGAATTGTAATTAGTGCCGAATCTCTCGGCAGACCTATCGGCGCTTACGCTTGGACTTAAATGCTTTTCTATGCCGATCGGGCTTTCTACTATTGCGCCGCACCAAGACAAGCTCTGTACACATAGTGCTCAGTCAACTCCAACAGAGTATCCATTTAGACATAGGTAAGTATACAATTTCTAATTCACAAGTATACCAGATCTAGGTATAGGGGTCACAATTACTGCGGTACGTTCACTGTGGTCCAATTCAGCGTCCGTCATCTCCATACATCTACAATGCAATATGTTGACCTCCACAAAATTCCTAGCACGGATACTATATAATTACTTCTCTTCTGGTATTTGTCTGATGTCAGGCTTCCTGGGGTAAATCACAGGCCTCAGCAGTCACATGGGGCATACTGAAGAGTATAACAGGGACCACTGGATTAGGAAAAGATGCCCAGGACAGGTGAAGAAAGGTGAGTATGAGTTTTGCTATTCTTCCTCACCTTCCCTGGGCATCTACTTGTTATACTAAGGGGTCTGATGAGACCCCAAAGTATAATAATAGCACTTACAATTCTATCCAATCAAGTCTGGTACAAAACCAACTGGAGGGCAGAACCTAACAAAGATTTGCAAAAGAAATCTTGTGAAATTCAGCCATCTCTGGTTACGAGCCATCTACATGCTTGCCAATATTAGCAGATGCATCTCCAGAGGACAGGCTCACTGGTGGGTGACCACACCCCATTTGGCAAGACCACATCACATTTTGGGGGCAGATCACATCCCCCCTGTGTGGTTCTATCCTAGTGGGTGTGCAATGTGCTGACCATGCCCCCTTTTTGTGATATACCCACAAAAATTATGGGGGGGTTCAACAGCTCAGCAGTTCAATCTGCTCTTCTGGGAGAATGGAGACTATCCTTGTTTTCAGCAGCCTCCCGAATGCTGAAGAAGACTGGTAATCAAGCATGGATAGCTTAGGCTGCGGAGAGGTTGACTCTAGCAACACACAGTGCAACATTCCTCTAGATCTGTGTGCATGCTTCTGCTAAATATCTTCATTCCTATAGTTATATTTATTGAGAAAGTTGGATAAAAACAAACATGGCTGCCATCACAGCTTTTACTAGAGGCATGCCTCCTAACTTTCAAAGGATAGAAAGAGGGACAGAATGTTTGGTGTGTGTAGTGGCCTCACCATCTTATATGTTGACCCCACCCATTACCATCCATTTATCTTTGTGCCCCCACACAGTTTAATATCCCCCTCCAGCTGCCCCAGTTTATTGTCCCCCCTCCAACTGCCCCAAAGTTGAATGCCCCCCTCCATCAGCTATCCTATTTTAATGTCCCTCCTCATCTTCTGCCCTCCAGTTTAATACCCCTCTTAACGTGTTCCAAGTTTAATGTCCCTCTTCGTCTTCATCTAATAGAAAAAAAACAATGATATTCACCTCCCTTCACTCCACCGCTGCTCTCAGAGGCTTCAGGGAGCTGCAGTCACAAAGTGAGTGACATCATTACCTCGTATCTTTTGCTCCCGAGACAGGAGCACACAGGG
Organism: Leptodactylus fuscus; assembly: GCF_031893055.1. Taxonomy (NCBI): domain Eukaryota; kingdom Metazoa; phylum Chordata; class Amphibia; order Anura; family Leptodactylidae; genus Leptodactylus; species Leptodactylus fuscus. The sequence continues at coordinate 96,720,468 of NC_134271.1, forward strand.
GCACAGTGGTGAAGAAGGTAGCAGAGAACTCCTGCTTCACCACTGTATTCAACTCATCTGCGTCCTCTGGACACAGATGAGTTGAAGCCGGTACATACTTTCAGCTGGCCAGGACAGTGGGATAGGACCTGAAATCTGGGACTGTTCTACTGAATAAGATAAGATAATCCTTTAATAGTCCCACATAGGGGAAATTTCAGCATGTTACAGCAGCATAGTAATACAGGTACAGGATAATACACAGTAATATAATACAGACGTAGGCACGCATATGCTGAGAAGATAAGATATACTAGGAGTCCATAGCAGCTAAGGAAAAACGGAAGAGAAAGAGGAAGACCTCATGGTCATCGTCATAATCATTAGTTCTCTGTGCGGAGTGATCTTCACTTGGTCTGATGTAGATTATACAGCCTGGTCGCGGTTGGAAGGAAGGACCTGCGATAGCGCTCCTTCTCACACTTGGGGTGAAACAGACGGTCACTTACAGTGCTGCCAAGTCCCATCAGGGTCCCATACATGGGGTGGGATTAGTTCTCCCGCATGGAGGTCACCACAGACAGTATCCTTCTGTCACCCACCGCCTGTACTGAGTCCAAGGGGCTCCCCAGGACAGAGCTGGCCCTCCTGATCAGCCTGTCAATTCTATTTCTGTCCCTGGTTGATATACTGCTCCCCCAGCAGGCCACACCGAAAAAGATGGCTGAAGCAACCACAGAGTTGAAGAAGGCCCTAAGAAGTGTCCCCTGGACTCCGAAGGCCCTCAGCCTCCTGAGCAGGTAGAGTCTGCTGTGGCCCTTTCTGTGCAGCGCCTCCAGGTGATCAGCCCAGTCTAGTTTATTGTTGAGGATCACGCCCAGGTACTTATAGGTCCTGACTATCTCAATACATGTTTCTTGGATCTCCACTGGGGTCGGAGCACCTCTCCGTTTACTAAAGTCCACCACCATCTCCTTGGTCCTGAGCTGGTTCTGCTGGCACCATTCAACAAAATCCCGGTTTAAGTCTCTGTATTCCCTATCATCGCCATCAGTGATAAGGCCTACTATAGCAGAGTCATCGGAGTACTTCTGTAAGTAACAGCTGGATGAGTTGTGCCTAAAGTCAGCAGTGTACAGTGTGAATATGGGATGGTTGAGAGATATGCAAGAGGATGTAACTTCTGAATGGCAAACCTGCTTTAAAAGCCAGCTCTGAACAATTAGACAGACTAACTGATCAGGACCATGGGAAAGTTAAGTGACAAATGCAGCAACCATGAGGTGAGTATTGTTTGCCGGCAAAATTCAGTACAGTGATTATATTCAGACTAGTAACTTAAAGTGCAAAATCTGTAACAGCGCCCCCATTTACCATGTGTCATTTATAATGCTGCCTGTTTTTTTCTTATCTGACATAGGGGCCGACTGCTCAGCCATTAAGGCCTGGATACAACTGCTACATTTTCACGCTTTAGAGCTACTTTCCTGATCATCCTTCTATCTGCAGTAATCATAGCAAAGAAAAACGCCAACCGATTATTACAGAAACTACTTTTTTGCTAATATTTTGTCATTATTGTACAGACCGGATCGGAGACAGCGATGAACATAATAATATGTCAAATCGGAGTCGTCGAGGTCACAGAAGTGCGGTAATTATTCAAATAAAACAAAATTAATAGAAACTTTAGGAGAAGAATCTCCCACCCGGTGAAAAAGGAAGAAAAAAAATGACCGCTGTTTATTTGCAGGATAATGAAGGTCAGAACCCCAATCCGGGCACACAATATAGCAGGGAGGAAACAAAGCGGATATCTCCGTATTAAATGATTGAGAAGTAATTACCTCAGCATGTAAATAATATAACCGTGCGCCTTATATGTGCATGAGAAAATACTTCTCTTTGTTAGTTCAAATTGACGGTTTGCCAGCCAGCGGCGTAATAGTGACAATTGAAAATAATGTGGAATTGTAGCCACCAGACGAAATCAGAGGGTCCGAGCGAGGAAAATAAGTTGTCTAATCAAGGCCTGGATTCCGCTGTCTCTGTTATTAAATGGCTCCTGTCTTGTTTCCTTGCACTGGAAATTGGAGCGTGACATCTCTATATTCAATCAGTCTACGAAATCGGACATTGTTTTACATACATTATCAATGAGTCAACAACAGGGCAGCAACGTATTGGGAAAATGTTCTGTTACACCATATACATTATCATTGTTTTATTTGTTATATAATGCAAAGATATGCCAATTTCTACTATCAATTAGGGCTAGTTCACACGGGGCAAAATGGTCAGGATTTTGATGTGGAATCCGCATCAAAATCCTGCTAAAAAAACTGCCTCCCATTGAAATCAATGGGAGTCGATCATTTCCCTTTTCTGCGACCGGTTTGTTCCCACTTGTGGAAAAAGAAGAAAGCTGCCCTTTCTTTAGGCGGATTCAGCCACTGATGCCCACCCTCCGGACTAGGCCCATTCATTTTGGCCTAATCCGGAGCGGAAAGCCGTGATGGAATGTGTACATGTGGAACGCCATGTGAACTAGCCCTTAGAGGTGCTTAAAGACAGAAAAATAATAGCACCAGGAGCTACACAGGGTAAAACCATACAAAAAGAGCAGGGAATGTGACTATGAGGAAATACTCTCAACAACTATAAGCAGGCGTAATATGAAAGGTTGGCCAGGCAGCTGTGGATGCCATTGTTATGCCACAGGATTTCATCTAAGAGAAACACTGGACAGGTTACTGTACCATTGGGGAGTAAAATTTTCAGGCACAATGTGCTGCCATCTTAGCTTCAAAGTTTCTTTACTAAACTATCAACCATACAATAATGATCTTAAAGGTTAGATCCCGTCTTCAGATTGGCAGAATGTCTCTTCTGATGGAGGTAGTGCACAGTGTTTGCAAAAAATCAACTTTATAAACTAAATCGTCAGCGCATTCAGATGGTTGATTTTCATTTTAAGCCCCGGTTCACATTTGCGTTCGGGTTTCCGTTAGGGAAGTCCGCTTGGTGACCCCACAAACGGAAACCTATCTGCATAAAAAAGCAATTACCTAAGGAAATCAGTGGACTCCATAGACTATAATGGGGTCTATGTCATTTCCGTTCAGTTTATGCACAAAAAATGTGGAGAGAAAAGGTGCTGCTTGCAGGACTTTTCTCTCCATATATTTCATGAGGATAGGTGAATGGAATGGCCCAAATGCAGATGTGAATTAGGCCCAAGTGGTACTTAGGTCATTGTACTTCTCCTTAGCAGTCTATCTATTAAAGGACAACAAGGGATCCCAGGATGCCAAGGGGCCCCATTGATTATGATGTTTTCTCACTGACACCACAGGACAAACAAGCCAGGACTTTCTTGTTCACAGTTATGTTCACCGACGTAGATGGGAACATAACCTAATTGTCATATGCCAAGGACGGATTCCCACCCAATTCACTGACAGCTAGCAGAGATGTTAAAAACTGTGATGAATTAATGTACAAAGAATATTAGTATGTAAAAAAAAAAAGTATTAGTATGTGGAAAGTGCTAGGTAGTTTGTTGCAACTATATAAATAAAAATGTATTATCATGTTAATATATCATGACTAGTAAAACAGGCTATGAGAGCTGTGTACCTAACCTCCAACCTGCCCCCACCCCCCCTATTGTTACCTATTCAAGATAATTCAATAATGCGCGGACACCAGGCTGGAAGAAAAGGCCACAGCGGCATTTATTAATTTTACATTCTGATCAAACATATTCAACCATGTAACCAAAACAATATACCATCCTCCCCATTCATAAAACAATGTCCCTTTCTGGAACTGCTAATTAACTATAAGGAGGGGTCCCTGAAGGGACCAATACCATGTCACGTTCCTCCCCTCCGATATTTACCCCTAGCCGTTTAGCACCTGGCCCAGGGGCACCAGAATCGGAGAGTACCTCCATCCTGGGTACCCTGACCGCAGGACATACCCACTATTCTGGTTCACCAACCAGCATCTCATTTCCCAAATTACTAATTGGGTGTGGATGACCCCCCTTGGCCGTCCACCCCCACTACTGATTTAACTACCCATAAGACCTCCAGAGACCCCTCCTTTCAACGCCATGACGAGCATGAGTGACCCCCTTATGAATGCTCGTCCCGCCAAACCTGGAGGGCACGGTCCACCCCATCCTGGATACCCAAAAGCCAGATATCAAGACCGATGGCGTTCAAGTGGACCCCATCAGGCCGAAACAAGTCCGATGACACCGACTCTAATTCGCGGTGACGAATCACCAGACCCCCATTACGCGCCACGAAGCGACCTACCGCCCTATTGACCTTGGCCCTGGCCTTGTTGATGGCACGGGCCGAGCGAGCATGGCGCCACCGCATCCTGGCCACCATGTCCGACCACACTATCAGCAACCCCGGGTAAGAGGTCCAAAGCCGGAGCAGATCCAGCTTCACATCCCGTATGACTTCTCGCGAGGCACGCAGGCCGAGGTCGTTCCCCCCTGCATGGATGACCAAAACATCGGGGGGCCTATCCCGATCCGCATGACCCTGCAATTCCGAGAGCAGCCGCGACCACAACAGACCCCGGACCCCAATCCACCTAACCTGAGCCACGGAGCGGTCATAACCCAGCTGGCGCCCCGACGGGCGGGCTTCGGCCCGCACGCCTCCCCAGTAGACATAAGAATGTCCTGCAATCCAAACGAGACACTGAGGAGCACCTGTAACAGAAAACAAAACACGACCATCAGAAACCAAACAATAGAAAACAAACCAACCACGGAACACAACCACCCAGCCCTCGCCCCCCGTGAAACAGCAACCTTTCGGCCAGAAGCCCCCCTTTCCCCTTTCCAAGAGAGACCGAAATCCCTAGAGCAGCCCCGGACGAACATAGAGCCGGTACCGCTCCGATTCCCACCTACCAATACGCCGGATAACTGTGGGGGGGAGGCCCCAACAAGCCGCCTCCGTGGCCGCCCCAATCCGGAAGGAATGGGAACTATAATCCCCCGGCGGAATACCCAACTTCTCCAAACCTTTCCGAAACACCTGCACAAACTGGAATTTAGACAAACACGACAGATCGCCATGCACCAACAATGCCCCTCCACCCGCTGGGCGCACGGCCATAAAGGCCGCAAAACAGTTCACCGGGCACGCCACTGAATCCGGAAGCGGGCGCAACCGGACAACCAGCCCCCTGCCCTCCCGATCGGTTTTAGAATGGCGGAGAAGACAAACTAACTCTCCGCCGTCCATCCGGCAATCACCCAATCCCAAACCCCCGGGGCACCGTCGGCTGGGGGAAACAAGTTCAGAGACCCGAAAGGCGCCGAAGAAGGCCAGGGAAAAAGCCAAGTGAAACAGGAGCACCTCATATTCCGACCCACATACATCCCCCAAAACACCCAACAACTCACTCAGAATACCAAATGATAGCGGCCTCCTCCGATCCCTACGTGATGATCCCCTCTTGAAACCTCGCACAGCCTGCCGAACCAAAAAGGACTTAGTAAAATCCTGCAAGCCCCGCCACTTAAACCAGAACGCTAGCGCAGCCAAGCGTCTAGACAATCCGGAAGAAGAAACCCCGTTAACAAAAGCCGACCCCACAAAGTACAAAACAGTGGCGTCCCAATCGATCCCAACCCCGTCCCCATGCAACTGCCTCACCAAATCCTCCCACTCTGACCAACATCGGGAGTAGCCGTCCCACGTGGAATCCGCCAAAGATCGCCGAACCAGTTGCAGAGCCGCAGTCAAACCAGCGCCCACAGTTCCTCCAGGCAAGGCAATCCCTCCTGGTCCGCCAGCGGCGCCAACTCCCGGAACCTGGACCACTGAAAACGAGAAATGGAATCAGCGATAACATTCCTCGTCCCAGGAAGATGCACTGCCACAAAATGAGCATTCAATTCCAGACCCCGCAACACGAGTCTGCGCAACAAACGTACCACTGGCGGAGAATTGGCAGACTGTGAGTTGATGGCCTGAACCACCCCCAGATTGTCACACAGGAAACGCACTCTACGATCCCGGAGACGATCCCCCCAAAGCACCGTCGCCACCACAATGGGGAACAACTCCAGCAACGCCAAGTTGCGCACCAAACCAGAGTCCCGCCACACCACGGGCCACTCCCCCGCACACCACTGACCCTGGAAATAGGCCCCAAACCCAGCTCCACCCGCCGCATCTGTGAACAGTTCCAGATCGACATTGGACACAGGGGGCCCCATAACCAAAGACCTACCATTGTATCGGGCCAAAAACTCACCCCAAACAGCCAAATCTTCCCTCAACCCCACATGCAACCGCACGAAGTGCAAAGGACGGCGCACTCCCGCCGTCGCGGCCGCCAAACGCCGACAGAAAACACGCCCCATGGGCATAATGCGACATGCAAAATTAAGCCGGCCAAGCAGCGACTGGAGCTCCCGCAACCTAAGCTTCCGCCGACGGATTGCCACCTCCACAAGGTCTCTCAGCTCCCTCAGTTTGTCCTCAGGCAAACGACACTCAAAACGAACGGTGTCTATCACAATCCCCAAAAACTTCACTACTGTCGCCGGACCCTCCGTTTTTTCCGGAGCCAACGGAACCCCAAACAGCCGACAAACCCGAACCATCTCCTGCAGCAAAACTGAACACACCCAAGTTCCAGGGGGGCCCACAAAAAGAAAATCGTCGAGGTAGTGCAGCACCGATTCCACCTGGGTCCGCTGCCGCACTACCCACTCCAAAAAGGTGCTGAACATCTCGAAGTAGGAACAGGAGATTGAACAGCCCATCGGGAGACACTGGTCAACAAAATAACCCCCCTCCCACTTACACCCCAACAAACAAAAACTGTCCGGATGGACCGGCAAGAGGCGAAACGCCGCCTCTATGTCAGTTTTGGCCAAAAGGGCACCCTTACCATAACGTCGCACCCACGCCAACGCCGAATCGAACGAGGCATAAGAAACAGCGCATAGGGCCGGGTCAATGCCATCATTCACAGACCCCCCTTCGGGGTGGGACAAATGGTGAATCAGGCGGAATTTGTTAGGCTCCTTCTTGGGAACCACCCCCAAGGGTGAAATTCTCAAGTTGTCAATTGGAGGGCGGGCAAAAGGTCCCGCCATGCGCCCCAATTCCACCTCTTTCGCCAATTTCTGACCAACCACCTCCGGATGGGCCAGAGCAGACAACAAGTTCTTAGGCTCCCTTCCCCCCCCCCAAATTAGAACAAGGGATCTTAAAACCCTGTTCGAACCCCTCCCGCAATGCCATCGCCGCCTGTCTATTTGGATAACTGGCGAGATACTCCGCCATTTTTTCCACCCTCACCGGAGTCGCCCCCCTTCTGGTCAGCATCCCCACCTTTTCCTTTCCCTTTCTTGAAGCACCGGGTGAGGGCGTGCGCACCACCACAGCCGGAACATTCATGTTTAAAGCGGCAGTCCCCGCCAAACTTGCAGTGTCCCTCGTTGAACTGCCAGCAGCAGCCCTTACCGCTCCCCGCCGACCGTCCGGCTGCAGAACCTGAACCGCCGGCTCCTTCCCGAAAGGACTGGCCCCCACCTCCCTTAGGGGCCGCCATCAGCTTCATCCAAGCGCTGATGTCCTTGTGGTCCCACCGGAGAGACGGGCGGACCGCCTTCCTCTGGCGGAAATGCTCGTCATAGCGGAGCCAAGCATTACCGCCATAGACCCTGTAAGCTTCCCCTATGGAATCCATATAAGTAAACATGGCCGAGCAATTCTCCGGCGCCTTCTCGCCCACGACGCTGGCAAGAATCGCGAACGCCTGTAACCAGTTTGAAAAAGTCCGAGGGATCAGGCGGTATCACCGCCTTTCCTCCTCCTCCTTTTTACACTCGTCGGGCTTAACCCTGTCCAAATTAAACTTCTCCAAGGGTAATAGGGAGAAAATCTCCACGTATTCCCCTTTCCAGATCTTTTCTCGTACCTCCTGCTTCAAGTGGGCCCCCAGAGGCCCCTCAAAGCAAACATATACTTCCCCTTGGGCAGAGTCCGCCAAGCGGACATCCTCCTGCGGCTTCGCCAACGCCGCCCCCTCCCCAGCAGCAGCCACCCCCGAAACCGCTACGCCAGAACCCGCCACGGGCACTACAGGGGACCCCCCCAAAGCGACCCCAGAAACCGCAACACCGGAACCCGTCACAGGCCCTACAGGAGACCCACCCAGAGCTCCCCAAACCCCCGCCGGGGACCCCCCAGAAACCAATCCCCCTAAACTAAGCAATTGCTGAACCCCATGTACAAACATTTGCAACCCCTCTAAAGTTAAAACATTAACCCCCCCTCCCCCACAGTCCCCAGATGTAGAAGGGGTGGTGTCACACTCACCCGGTCTCGCAGGGGGGCTGGCCCCGGCAGCCGTCCTTCCACAGCAGGCTGGGCCTCCAGGCCGGCGCAGAGATCCCCCCGGAGCTGGGGGCTGCAGACTGCCGCCCGCGACGCCGCCACCTTCCGCCGGCACCGCCGGGCTTCGGCGACGCTGGAGGCTGCAGCAAGGCCGGACAGGGGAGGCAGGCCGCAGCTCCAGGACTGGGGACAAGGGGTCCTCCCCTTCCCCGCGGCCAGAATCCTCCGCGTCACTGACGATGCTTCCGGGGGCGGAGCCATCGGAATCGGACTCCGCCCCTTGCGGCTCCACGTCCTCAATGCAGCAAGATGGCCGCCGGCTCACCACTTCCGGGCGGGTCGCAGCGCTCCCGCGGTCTCGCCCTGCCCGGCTCCCAGGACGAGCAGCCAGGCCAACAGAAGAAGGGAGAGGCGCCGGACAGGGCCCGGGCCTCCGCTCAAGCTGGGCCCGCCCCCTGCTTGGCTCATCAGCAGGGGAAGCGGCCGCTTCAGGTACTGGATCCCGTCGCCGGGGGGAGGGGGAGCAGCGCTGTGATCCCCCTGGTACCTCCAGTCCGGATTGCTGGGCAGGATTCCTCCTGGCCCGACTCCCAGCCTGCGAGCGGCGCCGACTGGAAGCCGAAGCCCGAGGGTCCCGTGTGGGGCTCCTTCTGCGTCTCCGGGGCTGAGGCGATATCTGAGGGCTATGCCTCTCTGGCGGCCTCGCACGTCTCCTGCGAGGCCTGGACTCCTGTGCCCCGGCTGGAGCGACAGGGGCAGGAGCATCCCCCAAAAGCCGGTCCTGGAGCCAACCAGGGCCCCGGTGTAGGGCAGCCTGGCGCACCTGGGCCAGCAGCGCATCAAGGTCATCAGCCATGGTAAGAGACAACTTTACTCTTCTATCTCTAACTCCAGAATGATCCCCCAGTTGTGTATTATTATTTACTAAACAGTGACTTAGCCCAACCCTCTGCCCTCAAACTAACCCTTTTACCTTAAACTGACCTTACTGGCTCTAAACCTCTTTACAGTCATGCGCCCCTTTTAGCTACCCCTGTGGGTCCGCTGTCTGGGGGCTTCCTTTTTTTTAGTTTCTCTGCCATTGTCAAGAGCAGGGTCGGACTGGGGTGTCTGGGGCCCACCAGTGGAATTGTTTCTAGGGGCCCACCACCAGGACCCTGCAGACCAGCGATACGAAGACAGGGCAGCTAAAGGTAATACCATCTTGTGAGCCATGCTGCTCACCTGCCATACAATGTGTAACAACATACTACCTAAACCTACTGCTACACTCTGTATGGAAAGTGAACAGCGCAGCTCCTAGAAATGTTACCATTACCTGTAGCCACACTGTCCTGGAAGAGAGCTGATCTGCAGATGTCCTGGCTGTTGTATCATCACAGATGTAATATTGACGGCCTATCCTAAGGACAGGCCATCAATATTAGAAACATGGATAAATCCTTTAAAGAGGACCTTTCACCATTTTGCCCACAGGCAGTTCTATATACTGAGTTCAGCGCACTGTCGGCTTTCCCGATCTGGGCCCAGTATGAAGAGCTTACGGTCCGGTACCGTAGCTCTTCTATGGTCAGAAGGGCGTTTCTGACACTCAGTCAGAGACGTCCTTCTTCACAGCACAGCCAATCGCGCTGTGCTGTGAGAGCGGGGAGGAACGCCCCCTCCCTCTGCTCGCACAGCTCGTCCATAGACGAGTATTATCAGGGAGGGAGGGGGCGTTCCTCCCGGCTCTCACAGCACAGCGCGATTGGCTCTTCCCGGCAATGGCGCTGAGCTATGAGACCCACTCTTCTGACAGTGGAGAGATCTTGCTAAATGAAATTAATAGCACCAATACCTCCAGCACAGGGGCACGTACCGTGAAAGCTGGCAGCGCAGTGAATTCAGTGCACAGTCGTCTACTGGCAGCGCAGTGAATTCGTCTTTCTAGTAGTATATAATACCACCCATCTCTGAGGACATGAAAGGTCTAGGTATAGGACAGATATAGGACCTGCTCCATAATTTACAGCTCTTCAATTTGGCCAGGACACACGGCCGCAAAAACAATGGCCGTATGTACGGGACCATTGAAATATAATAGTCCATACTTTTTTTTTAATAAATTCTTTATAAGAAAATAAGAGCTCGTTCACACGTGCGCCCATACTCCGTTCTGAAAGGTTTCCGTTTCCTGCACAAAACAGGGGCAGGAGACGGAAACCTGCCGACACCTTTTCAAGCTCATTCATTTGAATGAGCTTGAAAAGTCTCCGGCCGTGAGCGGTGGTGAACGATTTAAGCTCTCCGCCGCGAAACTGGCTTTTTTAAACCGGACACAGAGTCGGACATGCAGTACTCTGTGTACAGTTTAAAAAAAGCGGTTTCGCGGCGGAGAGCATAAATTGCTCACCGCCGCTCACGGCCGGAGTCGGCATTACAGGTTTCCGTCTTCTGCATGCAGAAGACGGAAACCTGAGTACGGAGACCCGAACGCTGGTGTGAACCCAGCGTAAACAGAATAACAAAACAAGCCACAATTGAGGATAAAAGGTCTGGTCATGTACATTACAGTTTAGTAACTCCATGTGCCCCATAGTAATAGCAGTTAACCCCATCATGTCCCTCACATTAACCCCCTGTGTGCTTCACATAAGTTTTACTGATATGTGAGACATGGAGGTAACCCTTATGTTAAGCACACAGGGGTTAATGTGATGGACATGATGGGGTTAACTGTTATTAATATGAGGCAAATGGAGTTACTAAAATAATAACCCCAAATGCCTGACATTACTAGGCAGAGTAACCTCATGTACCTGGTGGTTTCTTTCTTACTTTCACTTTGCTGGAGCTCTCCTCGGCTCCTTCTCTTCTGTGCAGGAGGTAATGGCAGCAGCTCAGCAGGGTCCATCTTCTGTGTAGGGATAAGCCCCGCCTCCTGGGCTCTCCTCACCCTCTCATTGGTGGGCAGAGAGCAGCCAGAGAAGGAGGGGGGGAGGGGAAAGCTTCCTGAGCACGGAGCGTCCTCTATCACAGCTGCAGCCCTGCGCTGGCTGCTATTAACTCATGCTGCAAACACACACACAAAATCATAGGCAGGGGCCCGATTGGAATGTCAGGGCCCCGATTGGGCCCCTAACCATCCCATGATCATGCAGATCGGGCCCCTGCCTATGATTTTAGACTGTTAAAATGAGCTGCAGTATAGTCGGGGGAGGGGCCCACCGGGGGATTCACCGGTGTCCCGGTGGGCCAGTCCGACCCTGGTCAAGAGGCAAGTGGTAGAGGACCCCCTTACCTGTTAAGCCGTTGTGACCATATCATTATGTACCATTGTGTGACATGGCCACAACATAGAAACAATACAAATACAACTCCCCTGAGTGTTCCCCACCTTCATTTTTAGAAAAAAAAGGAATATTTTGTCACACAACCCAGTTCGGTGCGTTAAATTACACATTTTTCAATTTCTGTGTCAAAAATGTAATTGAACCAGAGTTGCATGCAAATTTGCAAACATCAAGCAGCAGCTCCAATAACGGGAGGCGAGCAACAGAAGTCATTGGCTTATAGGTAATCTTTTTTCATTAATATTCTGTATGATAGCCTATCTTTAGAATACAAAAGTGAAATTCATGCCCTTTATCACATACCATTCATATTTTTCATGGGAAGGATCTTTTGGCTACAGCGGAAACGCCACGGCAAAAATGATTTACATTAACTTTAAAATGGATGGTATTCTGGCTATCCACAAATTGGAGAAAATAATCTGCAATTTTTTGCAAATCGCAGCATGTCAATTATACATATGGAAACATCTGTGGCTTCTGCATAGGTATAATGGAAGCAGAAAGTCCGCAGAGGAAAACTCTGCGGTCTTATGTAGAAAACGCTGCAGGAAAACCAAGATGCATTTCCGCCATTTTGGCTGCATCTCGCTATGTGGAACCTTAACCTAAGGGGAACTTTGTAGAACACTGTATTTAACCTCTTAACAACCAAACTGACCAGGCCTGTTAATTTATTCAGAGTCGGAAGCAGACAGCTCCATATACTGTGTAATAACTAGAGATGAGTGAGTAGTGAAATATTCGAGATTCGTTTCAAGTAGAGCCTCAATATTCGACTACTCGATTGAATATCGAATTCCATTACAGTCTATGGGAAAAAATGCTCGTTTCAGGGGAACCACTATTCGACTAAAGGAGAGTCACCAAGTCCACGAGTAGCAGGAGGAGAGTGTTTAGGAGGAGCGCTGAGGAGTTAAAGCGCACGGACCCCATAGACTATAATGGGTCCATGCGCTTTAACTGCACAGCGCTTGAAGTTGCGCTGATATTCCATTCGGGGGGATTCTCCTGTGGACTCCTTCCGGACGGGAGGCAAGCGCTAATGTGACCCGGCCCTTACTCGTCCTGCAGAACCAGCATTGATTGGCCAAATGTTATACAGTGTATAGTATTCAGCAAATCAACGCTGGTTCTGCAGCAGGCTCTTCTTTGCTAGTCGAGAGAGCTGGCAGCTTTTGGTTATGCGGGAGCTGACTTTTTCTCATAGAAATGCATTGACCAGCGTTGATTGACCGAATGTTATATAGTGTACAGCATTCGGCTAATCAACGCTGGTTCTGCTGGAGGCTCGTCTGTGAGGAGGCAGAATCTAAGATCGGATCACAATGGAGACTACTGTGGTTCGATCTTAGACTCCGCCTCCTGCCAGCTCTCCCGACTAGCAAAGAAGAGCCTGCTGCAGAACCAGCGTTGATTTGCCGAATGCTATACACTGTATAGCATTTGGTCAATCAATGCTGGTTCTGAATTGAATCTTTACTGCGAATAGGAGTAGTATTCGAACAAGTACAAGTATTTCGAATACCGTAGTATTCTATCGAATACCTACTCGATCGAATACTACTCGCTCATCTCTAGTAATAACAATGCCACACGATTGCAGCTTGGCTCCTATTCATTTGAATGGCATACTACATTGGATAATACCCACAAAGATCATCATGATGGATATATTCATTATAATGCAAAACTTGCACCCAGCATTGACAGATATTGTTCTAAGTTATTTAAGGGGTAAATAACAAAAATAGCCATGCCGGTCGTAATTATCATTAGTTATCAAGAGGTTAAATTGAAATAAAGATGAATAAACAAAATAAATAATATAATTAATTTGAATATGCATAATCGTTTTATGAAGAATTTTAGAATTCTTTTAAGGAGGTCGTTTTGCGGTGAAATTTTCATAAATTCTAATGAAGACTGTAATTACTTTATTATAATATCTTGAGCACAGTAAAACGTTATTTCTTCTTATACTATGGGTCTCGGTCCTGTCAAAGTGCGAGATGTGTGTTACCATTTTTTCATATTGTAATTGTGATTAAAATGACATAGGCCAGATGCCCAGATCCGTCGCAGACACTTTAATTAAAGGGGGCATTCTTCAGCTTTTAGAATTGAGAAAATGAAAAAGAGCAATTAACACGTTCTCAGGGTCTCCTTTAGCCATCTGTCATGGCACAGGTGATCACATGACAATGAGGCCTTTATCTAATCAAAATGGTGGACTCAGGCCCTGGAAGCCTCTCTTGTACTGCTGAATGTATATGTGTATATACAGAGGACATAAAGGAGAAAACGCCCTCTGCCTTGTCTAATTTAACCTCTTGATTTAATGGGACGGTTATCACTTTAAGAGAATCACTTTAATTGCCATGTCTTCAATCACATGAATATATTATTCATACATTAATTCCCAGGCAGAGTCTTGTCAGTCTGACTGCCGCCCCATCTCGTATATACCAGTCTCCATTTCTGTAGTCAACAGTTTATAGTGATGACCTGTTTTTGGCAGATAACAAGAAGAAAGGGTTAAAAATGAAAACAGTTTAACAATACAGCAAATAGGTGATACAGATGTCATTCAATGTGAAAAATTCCAATATTGATTTGACTAATGGCAGAGACCTAGCTACAGACTGTACAGACAGACGCATAGCCATAATAGACAAGGCAGCATTAGGACCCAGAAGCCTCTGCACAATTTTTTGTATAAATCCTTGGCAAATTTCAACTATGTAGCATGTTCTGTCTTTCTCTGTTTTATTCTCATATTTTTCTCATAGAAGTGAATGAGGCCTGACAAATTAGAAAGTTGATTGGTGACCTGTGAAAATCTATGTATTGATATCACAGTGCACCATATAGTGTCCAAATAATATATCATACAATAGTCACACAGTACACATCACACATAGAGAGATTATAGCGAACACACATCTCATCATAGAGAGAATTGTGCATTTACAACTGCACAGTCCTCTGTTTCCTCTCCCAGCACTCATCAGTATGAACAGAGCAAGTAAACCTGGAACATTGGAAAGAGAGTAAACACTAGACCTATGGCATGCATTATTCTTGCAATGTCACCACCATTAATATTTGCATTCACACTTTCACTGCTCTAGACCATTAAGGGTTCTTACATTAACCCTCATTGCTGCCCTACTCCACAGTGTATACTAACATTAACACCCTTACTGCCTTAGGCTCAGTTCACATCTGCATTCAGGGATTCCGTTCCCCTCTCTGCACGTAAAATGGGGAGAGAAAAGCGCTTTTGTACCCACAGTGGAAAGCTGCAGCAAAATGCTGTGTTTAAGGCTAAGGCCCCACATTGCGGAAACGCAGCTTTTTTTGTTGCAGATTTTGCTGCGGTTTTTTGATGCAAAGCAAGAATGGCTACAAATGGAAAGGGAAATATCTAGGAAGCTTCTTATACTTCTACCTTCTGCTCAATCCACTCCTGGCTTTGGCTCAAAAAAACCAACAAAATCTGCAACCAAAAAAGCTGCATTTCTGCAACGTGGGGCTTTAGCCTAACAGTACATGCAAAGTGGATAAGATTTTAGCTAATCCCATTCACACATTGTAGAAAAAAAGATCCACTGCAGAAAAGCCGCGTTTTCAAAATCACTTGTGTGATTGTGTGATGTTTTCCATATAGATATAATAGGGGCAGAAAGTCCCTGGAAACTTCCCACCTTTACAAGGGTGTCCTTGTAATATTTGGCACTGGTTTCTACTTAGAGATTGGTGTATTATTGGTCATTGGGGACATTATTTGTGTAGTTGGTATTGGTTTTCAATCAGAGGCATTACTTGAAGTTCTGGGGCCCCAAATAAAAAATATATAATGAGGAGACTAATAAGGTTTTTTTTGCCTCCTCAGGTTCCAGGGAATGGGTATGAATACAATCGCAACACTACCTACTGGTATACATGTCCCTGAAGAGTGAAGCACACTAAATATTTCATAAACTCCCTCTGAGTGAATCCTACCCAAGAGGAACCTAGTAGAAAACTCCCCAAATATCGTCCTTCTGGTTACCTAAGGGTATGGGTTGGAAGAACTAACAAAACGCAATCTTGAAATTTGAAGACAATGACCATGTTTAGGTCAAATTTAGGGCATCTATCAATGAAGGATTACAATATGATCAGGATTCCCAGTTGTCCGCCCTCAATAATCACTCAGTTTAATATGCAATTCAAAAAATGGGAAGCAGAACTGTGATTGGTTGTTGGACACAATGGCACAGCTGTCTCTAATTATCGGCGCCGCTCTGTAGTGACTTAATGATATTATTGTCATTTTATTAGAGGATTTTACAAATGATAATCTCATTAGTAACAAGGTATGAGTCTATCAGTCCCAAGGGTCGACTCGGATCATCAGATCAGTGCAAGTGCCAATTAGAGTCCATATAGGTTTAAATGCTATAATTGTATGTTTCTATAGATAAAAGAAACGCAGTATACCCCCGTGGTTTTAATCCAGCTGTGCAGCGACGTCTGCCCATCTATTGTGTTTACCACTGGTTCTCACCCCTCCCCAACAGGGTGAATCTTTTTGCTCACTACTGAACAAGGTACAGGCATTTTCTAAAGAATTAAGCCAAGAAGGCAGGAATAAGGTGCTATAAAAGAAATTAATCCTGTTTGGAAAACTGACATAATTCTCAAAAGTTAGCTATTGCTATGATATGATCCAGAAGGCTTCACCAAAATAGAACAGCTGATGATTTTTTTTCCTAAATGTAGATATTTTTTTCTCAGAAACTAAAAAAATGGTTTAAAAAGTGTAGCATGGCATTTTAACTATAGTTTTTTTTTCTTTACAGTAGTTTGAATATAAAAATTATCTGAGTATTACCTGAGTGACTTCCATTTCCTATTGACTTCAATTGGGGTTCCGTTCTATTCCGACGTCACAGAGCAATATAGGACCTGCTCTATAATCAAAGGAAAGATGCATTGGACTCCCCATCAGAAGAACCTTTGCCTCCACACTTAGTCCTGTGCATGAGGCATGAGAGTCATCATCAATTAAAGGGATCCTATCATTAGAATCCTTTTTTTCTAACTAACACGTAGGAATAGCCTTAAGAAAGGCTATTCTTCTCCTACATTTAGATGTCTTCTCTGCGCCGCTGTTCGGTAGATATTCCATTTTCCGTCTTTATGCAAATGAGTTCTCTCGCAGCACTGGGGGCCGGCCCCAGCGCTCAAACAGCACTGGGGGCGTCCCCAATGCTGCGAGAGAACTCTCCAGCGTCGCCTCCATCTTCTTCAGGAACCGGCCTCTACGCATCGTCTTTTTCGGCCTGGCTTTCAATCTACTATGTATGCGTAATCTGACAGAGCCAACTGCACCTGCACGTGGCCATTTTTGTGTGGCCGCTTACGCGAGCTCTTGTAGTAAGCAGCCACAAAAAAATGGCCATGCACAGGTGCAGTCGCCTCTGTCCGCTGGCAGAGGCCATTGCGCATGTGTAGAAGATTGAAAGCCAGGCCGGAAGATGACGTGTAGAGGCCGGTTCTTGAAGAAGATGGTGGCGGCGCTGGAAAGTTCTCTCGCAGCACTGGGGACGCCCCAAGTTCTATTGAATTAGAATGTGTTCTGATATTGTCTCTTAATTTGATCAGACGAATAGAAGTGCATAAACCCATCCCTTCACATCAAATATGAAGGAATTTGCAACCGAGTTTCCTGAACCTATAACTTTAGCAAACATGGTCCTTCACTTGTCAGTGTCCCCCACAATATTTGTGCCCTGTTATGTGTACAGAATCCCTCTGTTACTATATGATAACTAACTGCTCCTTTTTCCATTAAAAAGTTAATTTTCAACTTTCTAATGTTGATAGGCTGTGCATTATAAATCTTCTTCATTGTACCAGAGAGCAGGGAAAATAAATTTATAGCGCAGCTTGCCAGCCACCAAAGAAACACAGAAAGAAGATCAAAAAAGTTTACAGTAATCATTTTTAGTGTAGTGAGTGTGACCTGTGGGTCCAGTCACAACTGTGACCAATGCTACCCTTAGGCTGGGGCCCCATGGGCCGGATACATGGCGATTTGCCCGCAGCGGAAACGCCGCAGAAAAATTGCGGCATTATACAGTATCAGCAATGTGGATGGGATTCATGTGAATCCCATGCCCACTTTGGGTTAAAATCCTCAGCGCGAACGCACTGCAATTTCCAATACCGGTGCAGTTTTGGAAATCACAGCATGTTAATTATATCTACGGAAACACCGGCAGCTTTCCTGTAGATATAATGGTAACAGAAAGTCCACGGAGGAAAACTCCATGAACTTTCTGTTCAAAGCGCTGTGGGAAGAACCGTGATGTGTTCCCGCCGCAGTTGTTCCCGTAACGCTTTAGTGCGGCATTTCTGGCCCATGGGGCCTTAGCCTTATAGCTATGCCAGTGAATACAATCCCTATAATTTACAATACAAAACTGCAGAGCAAATGTAAGATTTTAACCCCAACCCCGCCCAAATATAAATCACCAGGTCAGGTCTAATGAAGATTCCCACACGCACAGACTAGGCCCATGTCCCAATTTTACTGAATCTGAGAAATTCATGCAAATATCTGAGATTTCTTTTCCTCCCAACCATTATGCACAAAAGATCAGGAATAGATTGCCAGTTGACTATTATGTACTAGGAGGTAAAAAGATGTTATTATTTGCACTCTTCTAAAGAGACAAGGAAAGAATAAAGCAAGCCTGTCACATCTTCTGTTATGAGATTATTCTCCCGATACATGCACGGAAAATGCCACAGACTGCGGACTCAATAACAAGAGGAGTTAAGGGTATAATTAGAGGGAATTATGCCGAAGATGTTACTTGAAAGCAAGATCTTTATACCTGTGCCGGCCTCCATTTTCTCCAGTAAGATATCTGCACAGCCATGGACAATGACTCATAGAGGCTTGTCATCTACATATAATTGATTTACAAACTAGACCTATATCGTGCCTGGGAGCTGGGTCATTTATCGTATTGGGGGTGGGGGTGGGGGGGGGGGTGATTTTATTATTATTTTTGTGGTCCAGAAATAAAAACAGCTGAGGTAGTAGAAGCTCTTAATGGCCTCGGTGCACCTGTACTGGTTCTCACAAATCAAAGCCTAGTTATTATTCAGCCAGATTGTATCATGGTCTGGGAGGGCTGACAGGGCGGGCTGGGAAAAAAATGGGATACATGTATGTATTCTAATAAAAACACAGAGGACTAAAGCTTTAAATCTGCAGGGACAGCTAAGTGGCAGAACAAAGCAAGACAAAGCTTTGCAGCACATCGGAGGCTTTCATCTGTCCGGCTCTGAGGCACGCTGTCCGTGAATGGTGCCTGCACAACAAGGAGGGGGATGTAAAGACTTGTTTACAGTTTTCATCCTTACAAATGTCACTGGCTTGAACGATTTGTCTCTGGATTTTTTTTGTCTCCCTCCCTTACATCGAAGCTTCATGGCCTACTTACTGTTGTTTAAGACTGGTCAATATGACTTCCTTTTTAATAAATGTTAGATATTTAAGAATGTGAGGTCATATAAGATCTGACAAGAAATGGAGATTCATTATTTTCCTAGTTTAGGGTCCATTTCCTATAAACCTCCCCAAAATATCACTTATGCAAAAATTTCGGAAATTCTTCCATCTGGACAGTATGACACACCTGACCCTCCCTGGATTGGTGGTATGTTCCAACTTGTTATCTAAGTAAGGCTGAGTTAACACAGGGTTAATCCGGCTCCGAAAAACGCCTCCCATTGACTTCACTTCTTTTTTCCACTAACATTTTTTTGCCGTTCATGGAAAAAAAGAAGTGAGCTTCCCTATCTTAACGTGGATTCCACGACTGAATCCGCCGCGGCGTCCGTGGTGCGACACTCCCTCCCGACTAGGCCCATTCATTTGGGCCTAATCCAAAGCGGAATACGCGGCTAGCCGTTTTTTGGACCAGTTTCTGAGGCGACGTCATAATCCGGTCCAAAAAACCCCATGTGAACTCAGCTTTAGTATGTCCTCTTATGTATTCCATAAAATCTGGCAGACGATAACTTTCTTTTGAGAGGTGAAGACAAGCAGAAGGATGTAAATATTTTTAAACTCATGCAGATCCTTGTAGTTGGACAGTTGTTCCATCAGAGGAATAATGTAAAATACCTGGCAATGTGTCCCATGGTATGACGATAACAATGCTATATTGCTATATCATATCTATTGAGTGTCCAGGTGGTCAATGGGCTATGTGTCACATCCTGAGAAATATAAATCACCTATATTTCCTAAACCTGCACAACCCCTTTAACTGGCTGGAATATTAGTCACATTTGGATTTCTGTTCCTTTCCCCTCTGCATGGAATTTTGCATGGAGTATCTGAAACCTCAGCTCTAAAATAGCGGCATAACAGCAAGTCACATAATTCTTTCATATGATACGTTGCCATGTAGCCCTAACAACTACCAAGTTCCATTTAGAAGATAAGATAAGATAATCTATTATAATGCCTATCCATTCTTATGTGATAAAGGTACCTTCAGGCCCTCCTCAAAAACCAGAACCAAGGTGTTATGGCTACCTCTGCCGCTTCTATAGCTATACCTCATTGCAAAATGAATTAAAGCTCTTGTAAAATGAGTATGATTTTCGGAGCCATTAATGTGTCCAGATTAGTTGTCATGTCCCATCCCCCACTCCACTTGTCAGCTCATATGAATAGGTTATCAAGAAGCAATAAAACATCAGTGCAATAATCCCTGACTATGGAGCTTCAACTGCATCACCCTGGTGTACAGAGTTCTGCATAGGAGCTGTGTACAGTATAAAAATCAGAGTTCATCAGCTAAATGAGAAGTGCTGGACACTGTCATTGCTTTTTATATCTGAAAGGAGTTATTTTCAGCGTGAAAGAGCAATAGGCTTCACTGTAATATTGAGCAAGATTTCCTATCAGGGAAAGGTTAAAGATGTTGAATATCTGCAAATGTTGCGTTGGTAACACCATATTTAATTCCCTTGACACTAATCTAAGTGCTGGAGAAATTATTTTAATACATAGGTAACCTCTTCAAAGACTGACACACACCACCTTGCTGTGTTCATCAGATTCTTTAATCTTACTTAGTACAGTAATCTCCAATCCTAACTTACAGAGACTAGTGGCAGGATCTGTCTTAATTAACAAAGTAAAGTCTCCGTGGAATATTAAGGGTTTAAAATGCCAAAGAGGGTTCTAGGTCAGGAGAAAAATATCACTGGTCCTCCAAGTCTGCTGATATAGTAAAGAGAATCATGCTAATGCCTTATGTACATGCCAGAGCCATATACGCAGAGTCTGGATGGTGGCACAGAGAGTTTCTATAGATCTGTACTACAGAGCTGTACTACATACCGCCATATGGAGTTCATGTATAACACCATGTTACAGAGCTAAACGCCTCTAGGGGTACTGCTCTAAAGGGTTAATATCTCCATACTAAGACTTTCAGCATGAAAAATTCAAATATACACATACAAATTGAAGAGGTGCCCATAAGTTTCTATTATTGCCATATTTTGGTTCCATATAAATAAAATTCTTACTGTATATGGAGACATAATACAGCCATATACTTGATACATAATGCATGTTTCATAATAATGACCTATTCATAGGATAGGTCATCAGTTATTTAATCTGTGGGGGGCCAACACCCAAAACCCACTCAGATCAGCTGCTGGAGTAGACAGACAGTGGATGCAGTCTACTCCTAGTCAAGTATTAAGTCCTGAGCTCCCATCCACTTCATAGTTCTGCTCCTATTACTGGAATAGGAACAGAACTGTTTCAGCTCCACGTTCACTGCAGCAGCTTCCAGTGCCCTGGGGATGCTGGAACAGCTGATCTGTGCAGGTTTGAGTATCAGACACCCACAGATCAGACACTGGTGACCTATTATTTGTACAAAACATGCATTAGGGGCTAGAAAAAAAACCTTTAAGGCAAACTCAACTAGTAGTATGTTCTTGTGCCAATTGATAGTAAATTAATTTGTTGCAAAGCAAACATAAAGGCAGTCACCACTACTGACTAAAAGGAACTACAAATCCATGCACACCAAAAATGTGGAATGCTACACAAGAACAAGAGGTGTGGTACATGAAAAGGATGAGCTCATTTCTGTTAAAATTACATTAAGATACTTCTAAAATTTTAATCAAATTTAATATGTTGTTTTTAGTGTTGTTTTGTATTCATGTAACAAAGACTAAAGACGCATCTTTTCAGACAAGCCTATCACAATGTCTAACGTAAACCCTTAACCCTCCTCTGTCCCCACTCCCACATTACCCCACATGATATGATGTCATCTCAGGATAACTTTATAGGTCCAAGCTCCATCCACATGTTACAGGACACGACTGGTGACGGCTCATAAAGTCTTATGTTTGTGTAATGACAGTCACCTCTATTACAAAAGTGTCTGACCTCTGTATAAGTAATGCCGCCCCTGCTACCTCTTGTGTCACCCCCTCTACCTCATAGATTGTAAGCTCTTGCGAGCAGGGCCCTCAGTCCCATTGTGTGAAATGATTCTCTTTGTAATGCATCTGTCTGTATTTGAACCCTACAAATTGTACAGCGCTGCGGAATATGTTGGCGCTATATAAATAAAATGTATTATTATTTATTATTATTATTGCTATATATTTTGTCAGAATTTTGGTAGTTGTGAGCACATCCTTTTCATGTACCACACGTCTTGTTCTTGTGTGTAGTATTCCACAATGTAATTTGGTGTATATGGTGGGATTTCTTGACTAGTCACATTACTATAGTTTGGTGTTGATCAGACCAGACTGTTGGTCACCAGACCATGCCACCTTCAATGTTGACCCAAATGTATGTTGGCCATATGATAATAATATCACTGAGATTCTGCAACTGACCAAGTAAAGATAAAGATCATAAAATGTGTTTGACTTGTATTTGTGAATATTTGACTGTACCTGTTTTATATATAAGAAGATATAAATTATTATTATAATTATTATTATATAATATATATTATATAAATTCATTAGTATTTATTTAACATAGGTATAATGAAGGTTGAGGGTTTTTTTAGGCCCCGTTCACACGGGGAGTGGATGGGCGGATTTTGGCACCGAGAGTGACGCAGGGAGCCGCATCACTCTTGGACCAAAATGCGCCAGCCTTGACTGTCACGGCTTCCGACAGTCGCGGCTTCCCCCTCCGGAGTAGGCTTAAATGAATGGACCTACACCGGAGGTTGCTGCTGCGAGGCGGACGCTGGGGCTGAATCAGCCACGGAGTCCGCCTCAAGAGAGGGCATGTCGATTCATTTTCCCTGGCAGTAGCCATGCGGACTACATAGACCTCCATTGTGAGGGGGCGGTTTATGACGTGGATTCAGCGCTATAATCCGCCCCCTCTTTGCCCGTGTGAACTAGTCCTAGCTGAGCTTTATTATGATAGATACATGTAGTAGTTCAATGCCTTTATAGATTTCTTGCTGATGTACCAACAGTTCCATTATTGAATCTCTTTAT
Organism: Leptodactylus fuscus; assembly: GCF_031893055.1. Taxonomy (NCBI): domain Eukaryota; kingdom Metazoa; phylum Chordata; class Amphibia; order Anura; family Leptodactylidae; genus Leptodactylus; species Leptodactylus fuscus. The sequence continues at coordinate 96,743,758 of NC_134271.1, forward strand.
TTGCTCTTGACCTTTGCTATTGTCGCCTTACCCCATCCCATTTATCGACTTGGTAACCATAAATGACCAAGCTTATATGGCCAATAGACAACATAGGACCAATGAGAGTGTCCGATCCTAAGAAGTTACCATCTTTCAATCTATCGCCATTAGTTTTCCTAAAGTGAAATTTTTGATATTTTTTTTTTTTCAGTTGACCAGAAAAACACTTTTTTGTGAATAAACAAGACCCGTTCAGTACATTTCTAAAGGTTTGGCTGGGGTTAAAATCCAGACGTTCTGCATTTTCAGAGGATTTAATATAATTCTGCGAGAATGACAAGTGTCATTTAAATGTAGATGATGCACTTTTAATAAATGTAATCCAGGTCTGATTACTGCGGAAGAAAGCTCTTTTTTTTAATCTTACAGGGCCAAGAATATTGCAATAACCGCTCCATCTGATTTCAAAAGTGAGATTTGCTAAAGGTCAAAATATCTATTGGACACACATATGCAGCTACATTGAAATTTTCCTCGCCGAGGGAATAAAAAAGATTCTATCATTAAAAATAAAAGCGTGAGGACATCTCGCAAGACTGGGAATTTTTATTTTTTTTTTACAAAAAAGAAAGGAAGACATTTTACTATCAACTCCCAATCATAAGATTTTTTTTGCAATATCTCTAATCTGTCTCTACCTCCCTGATGCACCCCCTACCACCCCTCATCCCTCCCACCCTCGCCTCTCTCTTTCCCTTTCACATCAAGGTCTTTTTATCTCCCAATTTTGCATCTAAAGATGAGGTGAATGCCATTAGCTCAATTCAGGCTCAAGTGTAGTCAGATGTTCCCGTGATTTTTTGAAAAGCACTAAGGTCACATTAAAATGTAAAAGAGCTTTTACTGCTCCCGAGATCAGGGCATATTATGTGGCCGCAGTGTAAAGAAGTAATGTTAGTGGCCACAGACCTCAGGAAAAACAAAAGACGTACAGAGGTTCCAGCCTTTTGTCAAGGTTCCTCTCCGGTTTCTATTCACTTCAACCTCAGGCGCTGTGGATAGTGCAGTAGACGGCTTAAAAAACAAGTTGGACTGGCTTTCTACCTGCCTGAGATAACAATCCATTCACAGGATCTTATTAACCCTACATGTACAGTAACCAGTCTCATACTCACTGGATCCAGGTCAAAGTGATTATTTTACTTTGCAGGTCAACAGAACCAAGAAGACCATTCAACAGGTGACAAAGCAGTGCCATGGAACATGATACTCCTGATACTGTATATAGGTATATGAAAGTGTCACCATCGGTAACCTGTCCTGGGCCAGCATTGGGTGTGGGACACACTGATTTTACACTGAAGGAGTACATTTTACAGAAGAAGTGTCTTTAACAGTAATGATCTCTGCATTTCTTAGAACTCAAGGTCATGTGTTGCGTCTCGTGTGATTTTCATAGGTGGAGTTTGAGAAAAAAAAAATCTGTCCTTTAGTGAACTTCTAAAGAATAGTTGGAAATTCAAAGCTAAGAACTGATACAGCGCCAGTTGGTGGTTGGCACCAAGTTTTTCATAAAGTTGTTAAAAGTGTTGTCTGGTTGAGAAGACCCTTTTTCATACACCCTATTAGATATTTCCTTTTCTTTTGATAACAGTGGAAAGTGTTTACTGTGGGGGGTACTTTCACCGTGTCTCCATTATGGAGGTCCTGTTCTGTCCTACATGATATACATCTGAATAGGGATTGTGTAATGTTTAAAGGGATTTCAAACATTTAGAAAAATCTGGGTATGACTAGGCAATGGTGTAAAATAAAAGAAAAAGCTTTTCTCAACCATTAAATCCTTTATCGCTGTGGATCACACTTCTCTGGTTGCCATGGCCATTATACTTCAGTCCCCAAAGCTCTGTTATACATATATCCTACCATGATAATGTCACGTACATCATTCATATGACGGCTACAGCCGTTGACTGGCCTCAGTGGTCACATGGAGATTTAAGATAGATGACCACTGAGGCCAGTGACAGGCTGCAGCAGTCTTATGAGTGATGTTATCAGTGCAAGACTGAAGCAGAAGGTATTGTAATGGTTTACTATAGGTTATTTTATACCCTTGCCCACACCCTTTCACTTACTGTCAGATTTCCTGCGACAATTTTCAAAATCGCAGCATTTCCGCTGTGGTAGATTCCCATCCACTTCGCTGTAAAACACTGCAGGTTACGTCACATTGGACCCAGGCCTAAAGGAACTCTAAATATACAGTATTCAGAAAAGATAGTACAAAACATCCTTCTCAAATCTCCTCCCATTGTTTGATCTTGTTTGGTCTGAAACTGTGATTTAAACTTAGAAATCTTTTGTATATGTCCCAAAAACTTAGCACTCCCAATGTACCTCACAATACTATGTCTGCACAAACATAAGACATTGACCTGCAGCAGGAGCCTCTCCCTACTGTTTGATAACTATACAGAAAATACTGCAGGTTCAAATCAAAGAAGGCAAGATTATCTCTGGTTTACAATTAACTCCCTCACGATCACATTTCTACTGTTTGGGGCTCTTTTTACATAAATCAGGAGGGCAAGAATGAAAAGCACAAATGGTAACTCCCAAGTATAAGAGGAGCAAATAGAGGATGGGCAATGCTGGTTTCATGCATAACATAAATGGTTTGGTTTTTGGAAAACCTCAACCAAACTTCAATAATCTCCATTCTCTCCTCCTTTCTTTTCTTTCAGTGCACCCCTTATTTGTATCTACTACAAGCTAGATGCCTATATGGGATTGTACAAGTTGCTGTATATGCTTGTCTGAGACACTAAAGAAGATATTGGATAAAGTGTCTCATAAATCATGAATAATCAAGATATCCCTACAGCCATGCAAAGACGTTTGTATTTATCATTATTCCCAAGTATTCCTGGGTGTGAATGCTCGAGGTAATATCAAGTGCTTGCCCAGGTTGCTTATTAACTGGGTTTGTCCTTATCAAACACAAGGAGGCTTGCCAGTTTTTAGCACTTCCTTCTAAAAGAGCATGTATATTTTGTGTTACCAGATCTTCAACCTACACAAGCCTGGATCTTCAATACAGTGTATGGGATTACAGTAGTATGTTGAACACAGCAGGAGTGATGTTTTATAGCAAGGTGACTTAAAGCTGCTCTCCGGCTTTGTATAAATCAAGATTACTCTTCATTGTACCACAAACACTTCTGCAACTTTGTGTATCAGTTCCTCATCGTGTCCAAATCTCTATTAGCTGTAAGTGAATGAGACTATTCTCACATGTATGAGCTGAATCCCATACAAACCTATTATGTCTCTCAGCTGATATACAATTAATTCCATGTAGACAATCCTCTGTGAACTAAGAAAATCAGCAGCCATAGGCTAAACTGAGGCTAAGCTTATAGGACCTAAGGCAACATCTGTAACCGCCAACTGTAATAGTGGCATCTGCTTTTGGGCCCCATCAAGCCCCATAAATGGGAGTGACTGTTACCTGTGCACATCTTGGAGTAGTTTCAGTTGGCAGACAATGAAGAGGAATTTGAAGCGGACAACCACATCTTCATCTCCCCGCCGCCCCCCACGAAGCTGTCCGTGGTTTTCTGCCAATGACTAAGTTCAGATGAAAGGGTCTAATCAGCAGAGAGCCTTGAGCCGCTGACTCAGCTGCGGAATCCATGGTAAGTCGAGGAGGACGCTTTTATTTCAGCGTCCTGCTTCGATCTCTGCCTCATATTGAATACAACTGGATTCAGAATTAGGGGGGAATCTTCTGCTGATTTTGTGGTAGAATCTACCCCATTTGAACATACATAAGGCTCCTTTCACGCACTAACTATCCATTTTGCAGACTATAAAAAAAAAATTGTACATTGTATATTCTAGAGTATCTCTCCCTAGTGCCATAAGTGTCCAGTCCATGTGCCATCCATGTGTCAGCTGTTTGTTTTTTTTGTATCTATGAAAAACAAACAGCACACGGATGATGTCTTTGTGCTGTGCGTATTTTTCACGGACCCCTAGACTTGAATGGACAAGATTAGTAGAGGAAAAAGAAAAAAAATGCCACAATTATTTTCTCAGTTTCTCTCACTACACTAATAAAAATGGATGTGTGAATGGCTCCATTAACTATAATGGGTTTATGTGCTGTCCAATCTTTTTCATGGATAGCATGTTTACAGAAAATTGGTTGGTGTGAAAAAGTCCTTAAACCCAGTAATGTCAAAGAGAAACACTTAGACTAGGGGAAAATGTTAGGTCTGAACAGCTATTTCTACCTCTGCATGTGAAGAAGATCAATCCACAAAGAATGTTAGGCTAAGTTCACATCAGTTACAGAGACTCCGCTGCAGAAAATGCAGAAAATTGAGGGGGAGAAAAATCCCGCACATAAAACACCCAATATAGTCTATGGCAGAGGTCAGCAACCTTTGGCACTCGGGCTGCTGTGAAACTACAAACCCCAACATGCTCCATTCACTTCCATGCGAGTTCCAAGAACAGAAGAGCAAGTATGAATGCTGGGAGTTGTAGTTTTACAACAGCTGGAGTGCCAAAGGTTGCCTATTCCCAGTCTATGGAGTCCACAGGTAACTCCTGGTTTAGCAGTCTGACTATCCATCATTTGGATCCCCCAGCGGATCCGAAAGATGGGGACTCGTGCGCAGATGTGAACCTAGCCTTAAAAGTTGTAGACCTTCTTGTCATACAATGAGTATGTCTGTGAATGGAATGACATTATTGCACAATGTTTCAATGGGTTGTAGCTGTTTCTCAGTTACATCAAGCGTACTGTGCAGCTGGAAGGATTCTAAGAAGTCTCAGTACACATTCTTCCAAGTGTCCTCTTTAAGACAGAGCTGCCCTTCTCTGTCCCGAGGACCTGCGTGCAAAACAGAATGGCACCACGAATCCGACAAACAATATGCAATCAGATTTCTGGGAAATATTCAGTCACCCGTAACGTTTGACTTTTGTTTGTTTCTAGAGGGAAATGAATGCTTATTTTTATTTTCTGATTACCTCTTATCTCTTTAATTAAAGATAGCAACACGATCACTTAGGATGAAAGAACAGAAAATGAATTATTTGTTCAGTCTATAGAACGCCAATGTTTGATTCACATTCAGGAGTAATTGATATTATTTCTCAATTGACTGGCCAAACTCTCCGTAGCTTACTGGTGATTTTTGACAATTTTTCTCTATGCTATTTAAAGGGAACTGGTCATGTAAATTTGGGATACTAAACCAACAACAAGTTCTTATGTATTGGTATATTAGTGTCTTAAATTTCCCTATAGAAAACCTGTTTGTGCCTGGGATTTGCAGAAATCATGTGCAATGGCAATGAAGATAATGTGCCCTATCTTCACTACAGAAGTGCACATTTGTCGGAAACAGTCGTCATTAGGTGAGTACAAGCTTTTATTTTTTAATCATGCGGACATGATTCGTGCAGGCAGTGCGCGGCAAGCACAGGGACCCCAATGCGCTTGACACGGGGTCCATGCGCTTTGACAGCACAGTGCTTGCAATTGCATTTGTATTCCATCCTGGGGGGTCTCCATGAGGACTCTCCACGAACAGAATACTAAAGCAAATGTGAACGAGGGGTAAGGCTGCAAAGAAAACACTGTGAAAAAGACCACAGTGGAAGTGCATTACATTTTTTTTTTTTTTTTTAATGTAGATTGTGAGCCCCACATAGAGCTCACAATGTACATTTTTCCCTATCATTATGTCTTTTTTGGAATATGGGATGGAAATCCATGCAAACACGGGGAGAACATACAAACTCCTTGCAGATGGTTTTATGCCCTTGGTGGGATTTGAACACCAGGACTCCAGTGCTGCAAGGCTGCAGTGCTAACCACTGAGCCACCGTGTGGCCCCTTACATTTTTTTTTTTCCGCATCATTTTTCACAGAAAGTGCTCAGAATTTTCCTCTGTGGACTTTCTGCTCTTATTGTATCTATAGGCAAAACGGCAGCGTTTCCGTAGGTACAATTGACATACTGCGACTAACTTTTCCGTTGCGGATTTCTTTCTGCAATGTGTGGATGGGATTAAACAGAATACCATCCACTTTGCAGGTAATGTAAAATGCAGCGTTTTTTACCATGGCGATACCGTTGCAGCCAAATCCCTGTATTTTCCCAATGTGGGGCCCCGGCCTAAAATGCGATTTATCTGTGAATAGAGCTGAGCAATAAAAGAAGCACATTGATTGCAGTCTGGAAGAAAATCATCCACTGATATGACACCATTTTTAGTAAGAGTATGGACTAATTTTATATCTTAAAGCAAATATACCTTAGTATCTTTTTATACTACAGTTTTAAGAATATTCTTCTACTTTCTCAGAATATTTCTCCAGGTTTAAAGTCAGAATGAAAATTCCACCGTCACGTAGTTCGCATTATCCAGGCATGCCTGTATAAGATTATAGGGGTATTATCAATATTATTCACAGTCTCATTTTTTAACATATGTCTTGACGGTTAGATGTGGGTGACAGTGATGTCCAATGGGCCGTTGGTCCCTTTGAGAGTAATGACATCTTGAGATAGGTTGTGGAATGAAGCTTTGTTGCTCTTCAGTCGCACTTTTTGTTCCTGACAAAAGAGTAGGAAAGATCTGACATTATTATTATGATGAATGCTTCCTCCTTATCTGCAGGCTACATTACCATCACCTGTACTACACAGATTGAGCCTCATTCATGCTGGTGCCCCATTGGACACCAGCTTCTATCCTCAGTCTAATGTGGGAGTTTTTCAACACAAGCAATCATATTAACCTGTATGAACAAGTCTCTCTTCCTTGCTATGGGTCAACAGTTCAATGTTGTCCAACTAGGTCTCGGGGCATTATGGGTATTGCAAGTAAAGCATAACATATTTTTCTGCATTCTTATATAAAGTTATCTGTAAAAATACAGTTTTTTCAGGAAGTTTTATCATTCGCTCATCACCAGTGGGTCCCTTTTCAGTAAATATAACCCTTTGTGTCCCTTTTCACTAAATACAACTGTTAGGTTTTATATGAGTTACCAGTCATGTTGTTAGTCTTATACCTGAGAGACATCTCTACCATCCCCATAATATTCTACACCAAAACGCCACTCATTTATGTATTCATTTTTCATCTTCATTATGGAAACTAATTATTCCACGACCCACCATTCCCTTAAAGGGGTTATCGAGTTTTTAGTAATGATAGTCTACCTTTAGATCACCTCTACTGAGACAGCACAGCTCTAATGTTCACATACTAGGATACATATTGCTCATTCGTCGTACAAACTGTAGCAGCAAGTGTAGGTACTGCAATGCTGTTCCATTGTAGTCTAATATTGACTAGAAACCGGATAACCCCCTTCAAGGTGACCATATTAGATGGATGTCAACATTATTAGCTGACCATCTGGTGTCTATGAGGGTCACCAGACGCTGCAACCTGTTAATATATGTCAGGCATGGACGTGTTGGATTCCAGAATGGTCTGCTGTTCTCTGTCTACCCACTGAAAAAACATGCAGAAATGGCCAATCAAAATCGACATGTGGTTACATATTTACTCCCAGATACCTCACTGAGGCTCAACAAGAGGCTGTGAGCTTACACAGACATTACTTTGACCTTTCACTCCCTTCGATCTTATCTTTTTACAGACATCCTTACCTCATTTCATTTGTGTACTTTTACCACCAGACACCCGCATTACTTTCTAATGAGGTATAACATGGTCATCTAACCAAAGATATCACTAGAATCTTTCATTCGTGAACTCCAATATATCATTTTTTAATTGTTCCACCTTTCATTTTTGTAGCTCTACATCTCGAGATCCTACAGACATCTCTGCAACATCTGTTCATATAGCTTATATCTTTCTATCTATTTAATATTACTCCTCCATCTTTAGACCTTCACTCTTCATCCTCACCTTTGAGTAGAAAAGTTTACCACCTCATTGACTCATCTCTCAAAGTGGGCTCTTCTCTTTTGTTATTTCTAATTCCACAAAAACTATCTGCAATACCCAGGCTGCAGTGTGCTGGACCTAGCCTAGTGGTGGCTATGAGGCCCATTGAAAATTCTCCTCAAAGACTTTGTCACAAAAATGTTTTCAAGCCCCAGTTTCTAAACACTTAGCTTCTACTGGAATGATCTAATTTTAAGCCATGCATGATTTAATTTAGATTTAAGAAGAAACAAAAGAGAGAATACTGAGTCAATGCTCGTGTAATATGTCAAGGTACCAATAACAATGTGTACAGAGACCGACAGATGTCTGCTCACCTTGACGGGTTGTGAGGAAGTCACAACAACCCAATAGCTTCAATAAATGTAATTCCTTTGGAGATCGCAAATCAGAAGCAGGGTAGCAGCTGTAGGACATCACAAGGACATGTGAAATGCCAACAGAAGAGAGACCCACCTGATCGATATCAGGCCAAAGTACAGTGCTCAACCCAGAGTTTCACAAACACCTTCTTTATTGAAATTCGGACAATGGATATGGCACAACGCATTTCGGACACGTGAAATCCTTTGTCAAGTGCAAGGTTACTGACTTTCTCCGTTGGCTCCCAGGTTTCAGGCCCCCAAAAATACTATATAGTCCATTATTTGCTGATGGGTTCACCTGCTTGTATAAACGCGTTGTGCCATATCCATTGTCTGAATTTCAATAAAGAAGGCGTTTATGAAACTCTGGGTTGAGCGCTGTACTTTGGCCTGATATCGATCAGGTGGGTCTTTCTTCTGTTGGCGTTCTAATTTAGATTTAGGGCTTTTCACATGGACATCTTTGGGCAAAGAAATATGGTCCATTTGTCAGCCATATTTCCCAGCCTTAACACTGGACCTATGAACTTAATTTATCACATGATAGTGATTTATGATAATGTTAACATTAGAACTAATGTAGCTATACTGTCCTGAACTGATATGATGTTTTAACCACCTGATGACCACCCATTAACAATATGCTTCCAGGTGGCTTTTAATTAACAATACAGGGATGTACCTGTAGCAGGAGCTGGGACTCTCTATAGAGAAGTAAAGAATCGTTGAGTACCCTCCCTGCCTTCCTGATCACTGTATGGAGAGTGTTCAATGTACAGGTCATCTTATTGTAAAGGTAGCTTTCTGGAGGGGCCTCCGTATGTCGCGGCAAAGCTGCTCTTATCCAATCAATGCTCCATCCTGGACAAGGTAAGCGTTTAGCTTTCTCCATGGATTGAGTTTCACTCCAGAATTGTAATTGCACTCGAGTTTAATTTAGCAGACCATGCCCAGACTTCAAAGAAACACCAATGAATGATCCTTCACAGTTGATTTCTGAACACAGAATAAAACCTCCCAGCCACCGAACACACAAACAGCAAGAAAAACTGGACGCGGAAGCAATTTACATGTTTTTCGAAATGATACTTATGCTTTATTAAACCTTAGGAAAGAATGAATGATCGTTGTGGATAGGACGTACACATATATCAACAAATAAAGCAGGGTACAGTTGCCTAAAAAAGTTCATTCCTCACAAGTAATATCTGTTCATTAAGTCAAGATAGATTAAAGGAGGTCTTCAAGGACTTAAGTATTGATGACCTGTACTTAGGAGCAAGGGCATAACTAGGAGAGTATTGAATGTGGGTCACCTTCTCCTTGAACATGAACCCTACAGGCCATGAGGTCTGAATCTGTTAAAGGGAACCTCCTATGTTGCTAGTCTTAAATAGACCCGTAAAAGAAGTTCATTCCTGCTGACAGGAGAGGCGGGTCAGGCGGTGGTGTGGCATAAGGTGGGGGGAGCGTACACACAGGATTGTAGAGACAGCTTCCTTCTCTTGACATGCTGTATGAGTTTGAAAGACTTCCATGTGAGTCATCCACCTTCCTTGTCCTCTATTCTCTGACCCAACAGTACAGACTGTCTCATTAAAGAAATGCATTATGGAGGATGTGCTGCCTACCAAAACATAATAGTGGAATTCTGAGACTACTGCAACATGTAAATAGTTAACCTGTGTGTATATCTTGTGCTCGTACATAACCTGTATGTAATTTGCATGTAATATATAGTTTTCCCCTTAAATTGATTGAAACATCATGAACCTGGAAGTTGATTCTGAAAGGGAGAAGACCAGGAGGCATTTCTAGGCCTTTGGAGAATACGGAAGCAGAGCCAACACTGACACTGAGTTACGTCTCTCACTGGCCTGGAAACTCCAGACTGAGTCTGAGACAGATGAGAGGAAAAACCAGTAAAGGTGCCAGCCTTGCCGTATATCTGAAGATAATTGGTAAATGGGTGTTAGCTCCCTTGCAAATGACTGTATAACTAGTCAGTGTGCTATCCAGGTTTTTCCCGAATAGCACACTGATCCATTCATTTCTATGGTTTGTACAAATGACCATCAATGACATGGTTAAATGTGCGGGCCTACATTCCGGACTGCAAAATATAGAACAGGTCCTATTCCTGTCCCATTTTGCAGCACTGCTTCTGTGGCTCCTATTTATTGAATGAAAAGGGCCACAGAAGCATGGCAGATACACGGGTGTCACATGTCACCCGCATGCCACCCATGTCGTTCAATGATGGCCACCAGTTAGCACACGGTCGTGTGCAACCAGCTTTGAAGCAATGATTTTGTCTGTGCCACAGAACAGACTGGGTAACCTGATAATTTTCAGAGGGTTTTGGTAAAGACTATTTGGTATTTTCTGTATCAGGGTGAAGGTGGCATATAGAGCAGAATAACCCGCATTAGTAAGGAATGCACAGAGTACCAGCCAAGTGTACCATCTGCCATATTAGCTCCAATTCCAAGAAGTTGCAAGAAGTGTACCTCCTTTTGTATAAGTTGTCATACTGCATACTACCTCAAGTATAGTTGAGCGATTCTCTGTTTATCTTATGTTCCCTAAGTCTTATTCCTGCATGACCATATTGGGCACTCCAACTCCCATGAGGCTCAGGAAGGCTAACAACTAGGATGTACCTTGGAGGAGGACTACCACCACCATAAGGTACGCTACAGGCCCCATAAGCACTGCACTAGCCCAGGAGGAGAGCTGAAGGAATTTGAAGTATGCAGCTGCTGTGACAAGTTCAAGTACGACTTCTCCAAGGTTCCAGACTTCCTCCAATGGGTTGCTGCAATAATACTGCACACCCTACATATTTTGTCTTTTTGTATGCCAGACTGGATGGTTGAACTCCACTAACACTACAGGCCCCATAGCAGCTCCTACTCTGGTGGTCACTCACCTGCTTAGAAGAGGTAATCAATATTCAATTGGTCTAGATCATAGCACACCCTATTTACCAGGTCTTAAATGTGGCAGCAGTGCTTGGGAGTGAAGGATGCTTTCACTTCACAGGACACTGATGTCAAGTTCATCAGTCAGATGGCCTGTTTGCAGCCCAGTCCCATTCATGTGCATTTATTTATGATGCTTTTAAAAGCACCAACATATTCAGCAGCGCTGTACAGAGGTATCATTTTACATAAGTGTCTGTCCTCAATGGAACAACCAATCTATTCTCCCTAGGACAACAGTACTGACCTCAGTGCTTAGATGATATCACCCTATTTCCTCTAATTAGATGATACATCATTTTTAGAATGTTCTCATAGGTAAGATTGAGACTAGAATTCAGAAGACTTGGAACAGGTTATGAAAAGATTGGTTCTGAATTGGAATACATATTACATACCAAATAGTCATTCACATTACATACCAAAACATACCAGAATGGCATAACGGTTGCATAGAGCAGGAGACAGCATAGCCGGGAATACATTAGAAGAGGTGCACAGCTAAGCTATGTATGCAACATTGTGTGGCCTGGACTGGAATAGGAATAGGAATGGTTGCCTGTTCTCTGTAGATACAGGAAGTGATGTCACTTATGCCTACATGTTGTACATGTCTATAGAATTGCTAATTCCATGCCAATAGCAACTATAGGGAGAGAGGAAATGATGTCACTTTTGATACCATTTATAATTAAAACTCTTCAATATTGCTGGTCATTTACACTTGAGGAAAGACGATTACTCCTGAATCATTGGCGTCCATGGTTATATCATATCTGAGGATATGTACCCAGAACCTTCCAGTCATATGTTTGGTGTACTCATTCATCCCTTATTGTAATGTGAACATATGTTTGTCCTTGCTTTATCTTTGGGCATTAAAGTGAATCAAGCATCATGTCCTACTGTTTTATCTTTGTCTTTTTCAGTGTTGCCCAACATTGTTCAGTTCATTTTGACTATGACCCAGTAGGCTGTGTAAATAAATAATCAATGATAATAGGGGAGATGGATTGCACACTACAATTCTTGTGCTAGTTCACACAGAATAAAAAATATCTCAGATCTAGTGAAAATCGGCGCCTGGTGATATGTTCCCTTTAGTGGAATTTTACACGTCTTAATTATGTCCACATTAGGCAGTGAGACTCCGCTATGTGATTATACAGATAGACACAGATAGCTTGGCTTTGACAACTGCAGTAAATTAATTTATTTGATTTATTTGTCTAAACGGCTTTAGGTCACCCTGCCCGAGCTGGCAAAAACGGAAATGACAGGTGTTTGCTTTTCACAATTCATTACAGGAAGCTTTAATGAACGGCTCTGATGACATCACTGAGTACATGGTTCTAATATATTGATGCAGATACTCAGCTCATGTTACAAACAGGATCTGATTATTAATATGTGGTCATTTGTGCAAAATCTGATGCAGAAAGAAGTTTCTTCGGTATAGAATGCTGTGGTTATAATTTCCTGTCTTTGACATTATGTGTAATAATCATTTCTTTTTTTATATAAGCAAAATACGATTAGCATTATGTGCGGTTTAATTGTACTGTATATTTTATAGGGGCCGATGCTCTTTTTTTTTGCTACATTATCTGTACCGCCTGCTTCCCTTCAACAAAGCACTCCAGTAATTTTGGCCTCCATAGTACAGCATTGGCTAATATAAAAAAAAATGATGTAGAGGTCCTTGTATATACCCTGTACATGGGGTGAACCTAACCCCTCTGCTAACTGAGTCACCCTATAGAAAGATTTAACAATACCTGCCCCAGCGGTAATGTATGTCACGCACAATGCCCCTCCACTACCTTCATTTGGCCCACACACAATATAATGCCCCTTTACTGGCTCCCACCAATATTTTATCCCCTATAATGGCCCCACAGTCTATTACCCCCTTCATTAGCCCCCTAAATTTTTAAAAGTAGTTTTCCTGCACCATTGCATACATTTTTATGCAGTGACACATAGTTGTGTGCTGCTATGGGCAAAAACCTGTAATGTCAGTATTTTGGGTTTTTATTTTACATCTCATCTAAATGTTTCAATTTCTATTTACATATCGTTCTCCTTATAAAGTCATGATGGACAATTGGGAGGAATTTTAACCTTACACTTTAGTTTTTTTCAGATTTCTCTTATATCAGCCCCACTTACAGGAGAATTTTTGCCTCTTCTTGAATCTAGCAGCTGATTCAGGCCACTGGCCGATGATCACAAGGGCAGGAGGATGCAGAAAGGTGGTAACTTCCATATCTGTGTACACATAGCTCATTGAGTGTGTATACAGGAACTGGGAAGGCAGAGATGGTAATAAACTGTCCCTGCCTTCCCTTTAGCAAGGCCAGTTGCTGCTGACAGTCAGTTAAATGCCAGTCACTCAGATGTATAAAATCAATGCTCTGAAGGCAAGCAGTTAAATAAAGAAAACAAACTGGCTACTTGCAGGCACCACTAGAGGGAGCTTTAGAGCATAGGGTGGACAGAATTATGATTAGTCAGTTCAATCAGTTGGCAGTAAACGACGCTTAGTCACATCTGCAGGATGACATCAAACAGATGTAATAAACAGAACTCCCAACTCTTAATAGTACAACTCTTTATAATAAACACATATTTTATTAATAAATTAAGGGGTTATCTCATGAAGGCTTAGAAGGATCAGAGTGTTACTTAGAGTGCTCAGAAGGGTTACCTTGCAAGCTCTTTACCTTCTATATCGGTAACACTTGACCCAGGTGTCTAAGGCCCTTAATCCCATTGTCAAATATGGACAGTAATACTTTAAATATGCAATGAAGAAGTATAATGGTGTTTCATGATAACCGCACAAAAATATAATGATGCTGATTCTAGTGTAGGTTCATGACCTTCAAGTTATACATCCTTGAACCCATCTTAATCTATGACCCTGATGTATTCAATGTAGATCTAATTTGCATCAAACATCACTGAGGTCTTGATACTAGGATACAAGAGATGGCATTCTGTAATGTATATATTGTTGGAAATATACTTCTGGGAGAATTTAGCCCCTCCCTAGCCACACCCACAACCCACCCAGGAACGCCCCTCTACACTTAAGAATACCCCAATATCGTGGCCTTCTTGGGGTACTTGTATCCAAACTCTGCCTCTTATGTGGTTGGCCATGTCTCATTTCCCATGAGTATTGTCACCTACACTATATACCATAACAGTAGCTAAAACAATCCGGGTATGAATGCCTTTGGCAGCTATCAGGCAACACATCAACAATCCATTGCTCAAGGTCATCAAGTGTGTTTTCTTCAGAACCATGTCAATAACGTGAAACAACCATAATATGTAGTTAACTCTGTGTTTATCTAGCTTTCAATAGAATTTTAATTTTTCTATTCTGACGAATGAACATAAAGCAGCATTTAATTGTTCTCCGAAGCATATGAGCAGTCATCTCGGCAAAGTGCAATTCAATTTCATATAGAAAAACCTTGAATAAGAATAATGAAATAAAGTCATGCTATTTGCTTGAACAATGAAGTGATGTAGAAAAAAGTGAAAAATAACAGGGACAGGTCAGATGAGTTAACATAGATATACAGTAGAGAGGCAGAGAGGAATGAGACTGAACCCCCACCCCATGGTCAGGTGCTGGAGGGTGTTGGCCAAGATCAGAATGCAGATAGGAACTGAAATGAAGAGAAAGGAGGTGTCTGGGGAACGGTGTATAGATTATTAGGAAGCCACAAGTATTTGAAGAGGTCAGGTGCAGAATACACGTAATGGCGCAGGAAACACAATATCAGCTCAGTCATCAGTAGACTATAGTCTTGATTAAGTCTTGCATAATAGCTACAAGTCCGTTGTACAAGTCACTCGCATTGAAAATGTCAACACTTTGAAAAAGTCAAAGAACCTTATGAAATCGCCTTCAGCAAAGAGAAAATGAATTAAGGCTGTTACTGGTTATTAGGGGGTTAATATACATTCAGTACTATGATCCATAGTGTTTGGGACTATACCACTGTTTGGCATGATTGGTTGGAGGGTTCTTGGAGCAGAAACCTTATGTTTGATGACATATGTCCGACATATGTACATAATACTAAATTAAACATCAATTTATACAAAAGGAGTGAGAGCCTTAAACGCCTAAGCTTACAATTTATAAGAAGTGAGGACACAAGAGGTAGAAGTGCTTGATTATATACTGGCCTAGCCATTTATTATAACATAAGATAATACAGATAAAGCTACATGAGACAGTCAGCTGCTATTTGTGTATGTTCAGATACAAAGCAATTTAAGTGCATGGAGTGTAGGGTTATAGTTAATGTATGTAAATATAGAAAAGAGTTAAAGGAGAGTAATTGTAGAGTTGGATTTAGAAATGTAATAAACCTGTGTAAAAATATGTATTTTGAACGCCCATTGCAAGTGAAAGCTCGTTATTAGACTGATCGGGGTAGGGTATTCTAGAGTACTGGTGCAACTCAAGAGAAGTCTTAGAGGTGAAAGATGGCAATACAGATTATTGAAAATATTAGTCGTGGATCACTGGCAGAACAAAGAGCATGTATTGCATGGTAGACAGAGATGAGGGATAATATATAGGAAGGTTTAGCACTGTAGAATGGTTGAGAATGACACTTTTAAATTGTACTCTGATAGAGCGGCACCCAATGCAGTACAGTGCTTTTATAGCAATGCACCACAGTTTCACCACACCTAATCTCAACAACCCATTTCTTGCATGCCTAGAATGACATAAACCATACTCCTAACAATCAGGCGAAGTGGGAAGGTGAATTATTACTTTCTTCTCTGACACCACTACAGAAAGAGCAGTTCTATTCTCTTCTCACCTCTGCAACTAGGCTTCAAAGCAGTTTGGGCAGCACTCTCTCGCTAGATTGTTCAGGCTTCTTGGGTACCAGTACCCAGATGGTTAACTTTCATCCCATTTAAAATATATACAAAAAGTAGAAAAGATGGATCAGCACAGAAAACTGCAGGTGTACCATTTTATATACATTTTATCATTGAATGTTTCATGTAACACCACTGTGGTATACGAGTTATAGATTAAATGGGTTTTCTGGGATAAATAAAAAATCCATTAGTTGTTGGGGGGGGGGGGGGGGAGACATAAAAAAGACCTACCTACCTAATCTTAGTCCTTAGTTTGGGTGGCTTGTGCCCATTCTCTCTAGTGACTTCAGCAGTCACATGTGGGATAGTGTTGTATCAGCAGTGATGTCATAGGCATTGCAGATTTTTTAACTTTTTTATGTAGATTGTGAGCCCCACATAGAATTCACAATGTACATTTTTTTCCCTATCAGTATGTCTTTTTGGAATATGGGATGGAAACCCATGCAAACGCGAGAACATACAAACTCCTTGCAGATGTTCTTTTGCCCTTGGTGGGATTTAAACACCAGGACCCAGCGCTGCAAGGCTGCAGTGCTAACCACTGAGCCACTGTGTGGCCCCATAGGCATTGCAGATTTGACTGAAATGAATCCCATCCATCTTAAAGTGACCGTAGAGCGCTGCCTGGGGCCCCAGCCTTAAATGTAGCAACGGATTCGGATTTAGATGAGTGAGTGGGGCTAGGGTCAAAATAGTACACCACTGAAGTTCACTTGCAGTTTTGTATGCTGTCCCAATCTTTCAACTTCTGTGTATACTTCTCATACTTGAGGAACAACCACCTGAGTGTTATCCAGTATGTATGCTATTGTATATCATGGACACCAACTCACTTAGAAGTGCATATGTCATACTATATTTTGCTGCTTTCCTTGGCAATAAAAACTGAACACCAGTATAGGACAGGTCTATGGAGTTGGTAGGCCAGACTACTGTTTTTGACTCCTTCATAAATGACTAACAGCCATGGTAAGCCAAAGCCGTAAATATCCTCAAATTCATTAAAAAGTAACTGAATCCTTATGGGAGTAAATATGCAACAAACAATGCATCTAACAATTATACAATATTAATAATTGTATGATATAATTAAAACTAATCATTTTATTTTTCTTCAATTCATCCCAAAATTAGCCTGACTTCGACTTCACAGCTCTGACTCCACAGCGCTGATATCAGGATACCCTGAAATTAAAATAATTATCAAAGAAATGTGGACAATGATTGTCCCCTCAAATGGTCACCACATAATTTAACGTCCCCCCATACTATACAGTGCCCTTCAAGTGGCCCATACATAATGCTCCTCAGTGTCCACTCAATCAATATAGCACATAGAAATTAAATAGTGAAAAATGTTATACACACCTAGCCCCGTTCCCACAGAGCTACCTACAGGCTCCAGCTGTAGTGCCGTCTCTAGCTTGGCACCCATCATGTCTCCCAAGCGCAGACGGCATTAGCCGAAGAATGAATGATGGAGCGTGCATCTAATAGCTCAGTAATCCACCATTATACAGTCCTATGAAAAAGTTTGGGCACCCCTATTAATCTTAATCATTTTTTGTTCTAAATATTTTGGTGTTTGCAACAGCCATTTCAGTTTGATATATCTAATAACTGATGGACACAGTAATATTTCAGGATTGAAATGAGGTTTATTGTACTAACAGAAAATGTGCAATATGCATTAAACCAAAATTTGACCGGTGCAAAAGTATGGGCACCTCAACAGAAAAGTGACATTAATATTTAGTAGATCCTCCTTTTGCAAAGATAACAGCCTCTAGTCGCTTCCTGTAGCTTTTAATCAGTTCCTGGATCCTGGATAAAGGTATTTTGGACAAACAATTCAAGTTCAGTTAAGTTAGATGGTCGCCGAGCATGGACAGCCCGCTTCAAATCATCCCACAGATGTTCAATGATATTCAGGTCTGGGGACTGGGATGGCCATTCCAGAACATTGTACTTGTTCCTCTGCATGAATGCCTGAGGATTTGGAGCGGTGTTTTGGATCATTGTCTTGCTGAAATATCCATCCCCGGCGTAACTTCAACTTCGTCACTGATTCTTGAACATTATTCTCAAGAATCTGCTGATACTGAGTGGAATCCATGCGACTCTCAACTTTAACAAGATTCCCGATGCCGGCATTGGCCACACAGCCCCAAAGCATGATGGAACCTCCACCAAATTTTACAGTGGGTAGCATGTGTTTTTCTTGGAATGCTGTTTCTTTTTGGACGCCATGCATAACGCCTTTTTTTATAACCAAAGAATTCAATTTTTGTTTCCAAAATGAAGCTGCCTTGTCCAAATGTGCTTTTTCATACCTCAGGCAACTCTATTTGTGGCGTACGTGCAGAAACGGCTTCTTTCTCATCACTCTCCCATACAGCTTCTATTTGTGCAAAGTGCGCTGTATAGTTGACCGATGCACAGTGACACCATCTGCAGCAAGATGATGCTGCAGCTCTTTGGAGGTGGTCTGTGGATTGTCCTTGACTGTTCTCACCATTCTTCTTCTCTGCCTTTCTGATATTTTTCTTGGCCTGCCACTTCTGGGCTTAACAAGAACTGTCCCTGTGGTCTTCCATTTCCTTACTATGTTCCTCACAGTGGAAACTGACAGGTTAAATCTCTGAGACAACTTTTTGTATCCTTCCCCTGAACAACTATGTTGAACAATCTTTGTTTTCAGATCATTTGAGAGTTGTTTTGAGTAGCCCATGATGCCACTCTTCAGAGGAGATTCAAATAGGAGATCAACTTGCAATTGGCCACCTTAAATACCTTTTCTTATGATTGGATACATCTGGCTATGAAGTTCAAAGCTCACTGAGGTTACAAAACCAATTTTGTGCTTCAGTAAGTCAGTAAAAAGTAGTTAGGGGAATTCAAATCAATAAAATGATAAGGGTGCCCATACTTTTGCACCGGTCAAATTTTGGTTTAATGCATATTGCACATTTTCTGTTAGTACAATAAACCTCATTTCAATCCTGAAATATTACTGTGTCCATCAGTTATTAGATATATCAAACTGAAATGGCTGTTGCAAACACCAAAATATTTAGAACAAAAAATGATTAAGATTAATAGGGGTGCCCAAACTTTTTCATAGGACTGTATATAACTGCATCCACCTTAGGATGCCGATAGAGTTACAATTAGGACTCGCTGGCCAACACAGCGGGACAGCATCTTACGTCTGCAGGAGTAAAGGGCCCGATGCACTATTCACCCTATGGTTAATGCAGCCATTCTAATGGTTATTGCACCCCCGTATAAATACATGGCACAGCTCTTTTAGACAATTCTTAATATGCGTTAAAGCTGTACAAGGGTGCAGTCAGCCTTAGATAAAAATTAATACAGACAAAAGACAAGAAAAGTGTCAGCGTAGTAGATGAAACCTAAAATAAGCAAAAACAAACAGAGAAAGATGAGGTCCAGATACCCGGAGAATTTCAATTTTAAGTACTGTCTGCAATGCCACCAACCATGGATGTCACAACCGCAGGTATCCTAATGTCGCCGTTATATTACTTCCCCTGTTGATACAGATCAAAGATTTACGTGGTGGCACAAACTAATGTATTTTCATAGTACTATGTGTGACTTTGGTGGGCTATCAGACAAATAAATGGTTTTTACATGATTGGATATAGAAAAGCCTACAGCTGCTTTGGAGATATGGAAAAATGTAAATCTTCCCCACTGTTTCAATAGATTATTTCAATTCTCACTGTTTCCCATGTTAATAGACTTCCCTGCCACCGACAGTATTTTATTTTAGAACTGGTACTTGTTTTGTTTTTTTTTCTTCTCCCCGTTGAAAAGAAATAAGGATTCTTGAAAGCTTAGACCGTGAGCAATGTCTTGTGTTCCTGGGCTGGAGAACAAAAATTACTTAATCCATCATTTACAGATGGAGGTACAGGAAGAAGAATGTTGTCATACTTTGCTTTATTTCTCAGCTGTTTGATAGGGAACTGGAGTGATTGATAGGGCTGATGATCTGGAATGCAGAGACAAATGTAGTGTTACTGGGGACAGGATAAGATAGCATCTAAATAAGAAACTGGAGAGAGGATGAGGGATGCAGCCCGGGTTCCACTTAGTATGACATAATGGATTTTTAGTAAAATTAAAGCCGTCAGTCAAATGAGACACATCTTGCAGATTAACCCAGTCCTTTACTGCAGAGGATCTATCTGCTATGGCACACGAAGACTAAGTTATATGTAGAATACATGGTCAGTATATTAATATTTGGCTGCTAGATTTTGTTTACGGCTATGTCTGCTTAGCAGAGTTTAGGTCTGCTTAGTAAATTTAGGGTTTTTAGGGACCTGCGGTAATCTGAAATTCATCTCCTCATGAAAATGTTGTGGTTAATTCCCTATGCTTTATACTGCAGCTTTGCTTGTTTACACTCACTTCTCTATGTATGGAAAGCTTCTTTTCTTTTTAGCAAGGACAGAATGTGTACAAGCTATAAGCATCTAAATAAGGGTTTATTAAAGGACACATCCAGATTTGTGATAATTTGGTTGTTGCTTCACTACAGAACCTATGCACAGCTATGTGTCTCCATCAATAAATACTCTATTCTGTAGTCTACTCCATTTGTTTCACATGGTTCACATATGCGTTCGGTATTCCGTTCGGGGAGTCTGCTCAGGGACCCCTGAACGGAATACTGAATGCATTGACAAGCGGTAAGCTTATGAAAGCCATGGACCCCATAGAATATAATGGGGTCCGTGTGTTTTCCATGCGATGTCCGCACGGAACATGCGGAGATAAAAGTACTTCATGAACTACTTTCCACTATGCATGATTCATGCAGACACCGTGTGGAAAACACACGGACCCCATTATAGTCTGTGGGGTCCATGTGCTTTCATTGTTCACTGCTTGTCAATGTGTTCGGTATTCCATTTGGGGGGGTCCCCATGTGGACACCCCAAACAGAATACTGAACACAGATGTGAACCAGGCCTTACTTATATTTGATAGGTTAGCAAAACATAAGGGTATAATGGATTGCAACATGACAGCACAATGAGACTATCCAGGATTGTTTGTAATCTATTACCATAGAGACACAATGGTCTGTACAGGAGCAATATACACAAAATGATGTCTAACTACAGAAAAACAAGACCGGTCCAAACTGTTTTTGCTTTTGTGTGGTTTGCTTTTTATTGTATATTTGATATAAATAAAGAATTGCTAAAAAAAATGTCTAACTGAGATGATTTCCAAATGCATTTTATATGCACTGGAATTATAAAATAAAACTGCTTGCAAAGGTGAACGTTCTCTTATAGGACTGTAGGGTTTGTAAGTTGTGCCCTCCTTTGAAGGTCAGCCTGTATGTGTCCATAACTTGTAGGACTGAGTTTTCTTTTAAATCCACAGTAATGGGAGGCTTGCCATTTATGCATTAAACAGAAGACATTGTCAATAAAACAAGAGGCAAGAAATCAATATGGTGTCAGACAAATTAATTATCAATGTATGAAGTTAAAAATAATGGAATGAGATCACAGGCTTCTGTCCCTCGCCCTGTCTATACAAATCTGATATCAGGTTAATTCCCCACATCCGTTAGCACAGGTATTAAAGACTTCATTGGCGTGTATTCCTGCAAATGTTCCTGCCGTTATTGAGACAATGCACCAGACACACAAATAACCGGGGAATTTATAAGGGTTATTTTAAATATTTATGAGCACTGAAATAGGCGGCCGTTACACTGTAGCATATACAACATGATATTTACATCCTGCATCGATCCTTATATGTGTATGTTAATGATTTGCAATTCATTACTTCACTTGGGTGGTGGTTAACAGTATTGTTATAGCAATAATTAATCACTTAATATTGAAAGGGGTAAAAGAATTAAAGACACGAGTGGCAAAATTGCTAAAATATATCATCAGTGGCCAGTCAGTGGTGGTCCGACTGCTATGACCCCACTTGGATTGGTAGATCTGAGTGGCAGGACTGGTAATAAAACAGTATGCCACTTCTATTACTATCAGCCATGTTAAGATTACCAATAGATCAACATATCTGCTGTCTTCCCAAAACAGCACGACTCTTATCCATGAACTGTTTCTGGAATAGCAGTTCAGTCCCATTCACTCGAATTACGTTTTGCGGTGTGGTTGTTTTTCTAATCTTATAGAATACATTTGCATCTTTGTTATAGTATGGATTATTTATTATCATTCATTTATTTTAAATTTGTTTTTGACTATTGCAATATTCTAAAATCTATGGGCAGTGAGTACATATAACATACTAAAAACAGTAATATAGCAGCACAAAATAGGTTACAGAACATTTTGGCATATTATGTAGGATGTCATGTCTGCTGTGTATGAAGAGGTGTTGTTACCAACCATACAACCAAGCAATTGCATGGAGCCTCAGAGATCAGAGGCAGGCCCTTGCTCTCTGCTGGCTCCTTCTACTCAATCCAACTTGCTCGCACACATGATGTCGTAATGCTGCCTGTGGCTAGACGTAATGTGCAACAGCTCCTGAAATCACTGCCTGATGGCGCACCAGGGCCCTACAGCTGATGTAACAGGCAGGTATGGGTGCCACTACAGATTTTACACAGAAATTGTCAATATTGTCCCAATAAGGGCTCACAATCTAAGTTCTCTACCAGTACGTCTTTGGAGAGAATATGGCAGTCTTAAAGGGGTTGTCCAGGCAAACTTTTTGTATTTTAAATATGGAAACAGGTAGTCTCTTACTTGTTTCTTCAGGGAACCAATGGAAAGGTAGAATGTGATGGCATCAATGTGTTTGGGTCCTGATACTAGCAGAAATAAAATACATTACATTAAAAGTAGAAACATCACATTATTATCAAGCATTGGGCTGTTTCTGTTGGTGGGATGAAACAAGAAGATGTAGTGAAATATTCCATTAAATGTGTAGTGGCCACTTCACTTGTCAGAAGAAACCTGAGATAAACAAAATGAATAGACACAAGATTCATAAATCTCAAGATGAACTGGGTGATGCATATACTGATCACAAAAGTGTGTGGGCACTATAGATGACACACATTGTAAGGTAAGTCTTTTTCAAAACTTTCATGTTGAACCCTTTCCTAACCAAAAAGGAAGCTAAAGAATAGTCCCCATAAATTTAAGAGAATTACATAGGAAACAAACTATAAGATCCTTAGAGGTCCTCTTGTGTTGGGTCTTAAAATATTCTAGACTTTCCTTCACTGAGGGCAAAAATTCCATTGGCTACCGAACAATGTATCTATAGATCATGGTAAAGGTAGAACGGCTTCTACCACAATCTACACTCTTGCTCTCCAGTAATGATATTGGGAAATAACAATCAATGGTAACTATTTGAGTATCCACAAAAGAAGCCGCCTAGACTTTTGCAAACCATATTGGACTGCCACCAAAATGAAAAAAACATTGGCGGTATCTCAGAGATCAGTGTCAGTTAAAACTTGTTACAGCGTAAGACTAAGGCAACACAATTCAGAATTTTGATGGTGTATGTACACATGCAAGTCACTAAGCAAAATCCAGTGTCTTTGGCAGCAACTCATCTGCAGGTTTCTCAGAGGGCCCCCAGCAGCTTTCAACCTTCAACTTAGCTACGATTTTAGCCATGATGTATATGCAAATATATGAAACATGCAAGCTATTTTAGCATACACACCTTCCATGTAATTATTTTAAAGTTTCAATAAAAGTCAAGTTTTATTCAAGACCTGGATGGAATGCTGGATTAGCAAATTTCTCTACTTCTGCTAGCTGTTGTCGATGCAGTTGTGTGTCTATCCATCTGCATAGAAGATCTGCAATCACTGAAAATACTATGGGCTGGCAATTTGCAATTTACAGCATGCTGGGAGCAAATCTAAGAGTGAAATTTTGATAGGGGGTCTATGAGATATTAAAGGATTAGTGGACATGTCTAATCTGCAAGGCAAAACTTCATTCAATATTCAAAATCCTCCCCGTAAACGGTGTAAGATGTGTTAGATCGACTCATATTCGCCTCCCGATTTGTAAATATGCAGACATCTCATAGATCAGGTATCGTTCCGGAGTCTTCTTTTTCCATTACTGTATCAAAGATTTACATCATATCTCTATAATGTGTTGTTGCCATTTTTCATTGAGTGATAAGACGGTCTCACATTTTCACATCGGTAGAAGAAATTCACTCCATGGCATTAAAGAGCAATTCCAGTTACAATTGATATTAACATCAATGAGATAGTAAGTTAGGAATATTTACATGGTAGAGATTAAAAAAAATATTCTTTGCTTTAAATGGGATGTTTCCACTCTCCTGACATGTCTTTTTCAGTTAAATGGAGTCTGTCAGCAGTAAGTTGGTTGTAAACCTAATCTCAGTACCTTGTAGAGGGGATTCCACAATTTCCAAATATGCCTCTGTTATTCAGCTTTGGAACCCATTTTCATGTAAATTGTAGTATCATTTATATGCAAATAAGAGGAAAACTGCTTTACCTGGGAACCTAGAACTGAAACTGAAGGCCAGACAATCTAAGACTCAACCAAAAGCACTTTCCCTTCATTTACATATGATTAAACCAGCAATATACATGAAATTTGGCCTCTAAAACTGAATAACCGAGATATATTTCAAAACTGTAGCATCATCTCTACAAGGTACTGACATTGGGTTTATATCCAATTTACTGCTGATAGACTCCCTTTAATACTTGTATTGACCATGTGTTAACAATTCTGGAGCATCTTTTCTCTCAGCTTTTACCAAAACACCAGAGGGGTTAATACCCACGATTAGAGATGAGCGAACACTGTTCGGATCAGCCGTTCCGAACAGCACGCTCCCATAGAAATGAATGGAAGCACCTGGCACGGCGACCGGCCGCCGGCAAAGTGTACGTGCCAGGTACTTCCATCATTTCTATGGGAGCGTGCTGTTCGGAACGGCTGATCCAAACAGTGTTCGCTCATCTCTACCCACGATCAGTGCGGGCACCGATCGCGAACATTAGTGCAGAGAGAGTGCTGTATAAAACAGCAGAGACTCAGCAGCTATGTTGGTCGCATGACTCACAAGCAGCCACCATCCTTAAACGCCATCCTTAAATTAGGATTTTGGATATAAATTTAGGGCCCAGTTCCAGAAAGCATGGTTTATGTTCTAGGTCATGGGTCTTCCAGCAGGACAATGACCCCAAGCATACTTCAGAAAGCACCCAGAAATGGATAGAAACAAAGTGCAGGAGAGTTCTGAAGAGACCAGCAATGAGTCTGGATCTAAATCCTATTGAATATTTATGGAGAGGACGTAAAAATGTCATTGAGAGAAGGAACACCTCAAGTATGAGAGACCTGGAGGAGTTGCAAAAAAAATGTGGTCCAAAACTCCAGTTGAGAGGTGTAAGAGGCTTATTGATGGTTATAGGAAGTTATTGATTTCATTGATTTTATTCAAAGGGTGTGCAACTAAATATTAAGTTGAGGGTGCCAGTAATTTTGTCTGGCCCATTTTTGGAGTTTTGCATGAAATAATAATATACAATTTTTGGATTTTTTTCTCAGCTTTTTTTTGTGTGTGTGTGTGTGTGTGTGTGTTGTTCCAGTACACACAAGGAAATAAACGTGTATAACAAAACATTTATAATTGCAATAATTTTCTGGGAGAAATGCTTAACTTTCTGGAACAATTTCAGCGGTTACATAAACTAGGAATAATATATACCAAACTCAGAATGTACAATTGTAGAAATGTATAATTCCTAGCATTGAACATTTATATTTACTATAGTAAGTGAATCTCCCCCAAGTTTACAGCACTTGGTCTTGTTGAAACAGAAAATCTGCGACATAACTGGGCTTTTCAAACTCGTAAACATGTCTAATAGCTAGATAGTGCTTAGCTACGCCCATTATAGTGTGAAAATGTGAAAAGTGTCTAGCCACTCTTATGTTTCTGTTCTTTTTGGTGCATTTTATTAATAAATATGTTGTAATTGACTTGCATCAATTTTTAAGGAAAAACGTCAGAAAAGTG
Organism: Leptodactylus fuscus; assembly: GCF_031893055.1. Classification (NCBI taxonomy): domain Eukaryota; kingdom Metazoa; phylum Chordata; class Amphibia; order Anura; family Leptodactylidae; genus Leptodactylus; species Leptodactylus fuscus. The sequence continues at coordinate 96,770,117 of NC_134271.1, forward strand.
TCATATTTCATTTGATAAATAGGCATTACCGTATTTTTCGGACTATAAGACGCAAAATTTGGGGGGAAAAGAAGGGTGCGTCTTATAGTCTGAATGTGGCGCCTGGCATCCGCTGTAATAGAGAGGCGGAAGCCGGCAAGTGATAGACGCCGGTGCCTGAGAAATCGCTGCGCTCCTCTGCCCTGAATGAAGCCAGCAGCAGCAGAGGCGATGCTATTCCGCTCCTCCGTCCCCCCGCTGCTGGCTTCATGCAGGGCAGAGGAGCGCAGCGATGTCTCAGGCCCCGGCACCTGTGCCGGCGTCTATCCCTCGCCGGCACCCGCCTCTCTAGTACAGCGGATGCCGGGTCAGTATCGGCGGCTCCTTTTCCCCTGGGGCCGGTCCCCACCGGCCCCGTACCTGTGAAGTTGCAGGCCGGCTCCTGCGTGGCGATATCGCAGGAGCCGACCTGTTCGGGTGACAGCCGGGAGCCTAATGAGGCTCCCAGGCCTGTCACTGCTGTATTAGTATTGCGGCTGGGTCTATGACCAGCCGTAATACTAATAGACAGAATGTCCCATAGACGGCAATAAAAGGGGGAATAAAATAGTAAAAAAAAAAAAAAAAAAAGCTTTAAAATTATATAATAAAAATATGAAATAAATAAAAGTTCTAAATCACCTCCTGTTTTTTTTTCAATACAAGGTGATCTAAGAAATAGACATTCCCCAAAATGGTATAACTAAAAAGTACATCTGGTCCCGCAAAAGAAAACACTCTATGCATCCCCGTACAGCTGCAGGGTCACCTGTCAATGTGGCCTTGCAGCTGTTGCAAAACTACAACTCCCATATATTAAATATTTTACCAGTTTTTGCTTCAAATTTTTTTCCCTATTTTCCTCCTCTAAAACCTAGGTGCGTCTTATAGTCCGAAAAATACGGTAATATAGTAAGAATTTCAGGGCCTTCATCTAAAAGCAAGAGTTGAACTCTTTTGCTGTGGTGAACTTATCCATGTATTATGTGGACAGATTAATGATTTAAATAGTAAATGTGTAATGTTTCCCTGTGGTGGTGGTGGTGGTGCATGAAAGCTGAACACTCAGTTCTCGTTCATATCTGCTTTGGTATTCCGTTCAGGGGAGTCCGCATGAAGACCCCCCCCGAACGAACTACCGAACGCATTGGCGTGCGGTGTGCAGTCAAAGCACACGGACCCCATACACTATAATGGGATCCGCGTGCTTTCCGCATGGTCTCTGCATGGAACATGTGGACAAGAAAGTAGCTCACAATCTACTTTCCTGTCCACATGACTAGCGCGGAGACCATGTGGAAAGCACACGGACCCCATTATAGGCTATGGGGTCCGTGTGCTTTCACTGCACACTACTTGCCAATGCGTTCAGTAGTCCGTTCAGGGGTGTCCCCTGGTGGACTCCCCCAAACGGATTACCAACTCACTGCCATTATTCCCAGCAACGGGACATTCTTAGTTCAGTTCACTTTCGAGAGACTCTTCTAATAAAAATAGATTGTGCACAGTTGACAACATCTCTAAGCTTATAGAAGAATTCCCTGTGCTGAAGATTATCTTCTGTTAGCTAAGGCTGGTAATTTAGTGCTGGAATTGTAAGTAATAGCTCACTTTATAAGCTAGAGCACATACCCACTACCTATAACAATCACAGATGATAAAGGCTGTCCACTCCCATAGCCATTGGCAAGGACAATCAGTTTTGGTGAACACAAGTTGATAAAGACATCATATAAAAGCTGGCCCAATGTTTTTAACCCCTTCCCGACATGCGCCGTAATAGTACGGCGCGTGTCGGGTCTGTAACTATGGCGACCGCCCGGGAGCCGGGCGGCCGTCATAGCCGCCGGGTGTCTACTGCTTCAAGCAGTAGACAACCGGCTCTAATGCCTCCGATCGGTCCCCGGACCGATCGGAGGCATTAACCCCTCCGGCGCTGCTGTCAAAGGCGCCGGAGGCGCCATTTTCCCGGCGGCGCATGGGCGCCGCCATTTTGGCAGGGATCGCCGGCTCCTGGAGCATGCTCCAGGGCCGACCCCCCGTTGCCATGACAGCCGGGAGCCTTGTTAAAGGCTCCCAGCCGGTCTGCAAATTCTCTCTTTTGCAGGCTGGTGTATACAGCCTGCAAAAGAGATGATGCTTTTTTGCAATGCATTGCAATGCATTAGCATTGTAATGCATTGCATTAGTGATCAGACCCCCTGGGGTTCAACACCCCTAGGGGGTCTAATAAATGCAAAAAATAAAAATAAAAAAAAAAAGTAAAAAAAAATATAAAAAAATATAAAAAGTATTAAAAGTTCAAATCACCCCCCTTTCCCTAGAACAGATATAAAAGTAGTTAAAAACTGTGAAACATATACATGTTAGGTATCCCCGCGTCCGAAATCGCCCGCTCTACAAATCTATACAAATATTTTTCCTGTTCGGTACACGCCGTAGCAGGAAAAATAGTCAAAAGTGCCAAACCGCCGTTTTTTCACTGTTTTAATTCTGATAAAAATTTGAATAAAAAGTGATCAAAGCAATAACATTTCCCGAAAATGGTAGAACTAAAAAGTACACCCGGCCCCGCAAAAAAAGATGCCCTATGCATCCCCGTACACCTATGTATAAAAAAGTTACGGCCGTCGGAATATGGCGACTTTTAGAAAAAAAAAATTTTAACACCGTTTTGGAATTTTTTTTAGGGGTCAAAATGTAAATAAAACCATATAAATTTGGTATCCCTGGAACCGTACCGAAACACAGAATACAGGGGACATGTCATTTTGGCTGCACAGTGAACGCCGTAAAACCAAAGCCCGTAAGAAAGTCGCAGAAATGCATTTTTTCTTCAAATCCACCCCATTCTGAATTTTTTTCCTGCTTCCCAGTACATTATATAGAATAATTAATGGTGGCATCATGAAGAAAAAATTGTCCCGCAAAAATTAAGACCTCATATGACTCTGGGAGCGGAGAAATAAAAAAGTTATGGGGTTTAGAAGGAGGGGAGTCAAAAACGAAAAACGAAAATCAAAAAATGCCATCGGCGGGAAGGGGTTAAAACTAAAGGACATACAAAAGATCTCTAGAATCTTAGCCGTATTGTCATGCACATGATCAGCCAGATGCTTCCTGTCTACATTGATATAACCTCAGAATTTAAGAGATGAGACAAAGAACTGAAACCGCATGCCATTACTGTATATTACGGTATACTGTAATTTTATATTTTAATACTTATCCCAATTTTAAAGACAATGCTGCTGGGAAGATATTTAAATCCTCCTACATCAATTCTTGGTATCATCTATGGAGATTTACTAATTTTCTGAAACATAACTAAGCATCTCCATCTGTGAAACATACAACCTCCCCTTTATTTATTTAGCAAAAAAGAAGATTATGATGATCCCCACTAAGTGATGGACAATTTGGACAACGTCTTCGGGAATTAATGTGAGTTTCTTAGGGGCCCAGTGTTCACAGTAGTTACTTAGGAAAGGCAAACATTTTACCAATGCTTGGTCTATGAATCAGTTACATCTAGGCTTCAACTGGTTTCAGCACCAAACGCCTGAGGAATATGTCCTAAGCTCCTCCATTCTATAAACATTTTCATGGAAATACATCAACCACATGAGCGCTGTGTCCATTCAGACCGATGAACATTATACTGTTCAACTTGAGATATGACCTGTCAGTAGATGCCATTGTTATGCATCCCTAAGTCACCCTCAAGTTCTCTAGAATGAAGAAATCCAAGACACCCCTCAGTCAATGAGACTTTTCTGCATGTAGCAATGGCTGAATTTATAAGGAATGCGGAGATAGTATTCGTAAATGTGCCCTGATGCCAGAGAGGGGCCCTGAGCCCTTTCTGCCAGATAAGGAGAAAACAGTATTATGAATGGCACATGGTAGTTGGGAGGCCCTCTTAAAATGGATCTTTCACCACCTTCACTGATTCCAATGCAATTTCTGTGCAATCAGTGCAGATAGTTTTGGTGAGTGATATAGTATTTATGCCCTGAAATATCAGAAGGGTACTGTCAGGCAAAGGGGTGTGATTCAGAGCTCCAATTAGAGGAAGACAGTGTCAGAGCTCAGAATCACACCCCTTGTCTTCTCCTGCCTGACCCCACCCTCCTGACAACACAGATCCCAAATAGCCTATTTGACACCAAAAGTAACCCGCACATATTGCTCGGGAATGGTGGGGGCTAGAGAAGAAATTCCAACTGTGCCAAAGTAGAACATATTAACGGGTGCTGAAAACTGGAGCAACGGAGGTGGAGAAGGGTTCTCTTTAAAGATGTTGCCTTGGGACCCAGGAGCTTCATACTACATTTTTTGGTCTTCTCAATGACATGAACATTTACCTTACACAATATGGCAATGCTCCTAATATAAACAGAATTGCTTTGAGTATGATTAAAGATAAGTCACTGAGGAGAGCAAATCCACCTTCTTGCCATAAGTCCATCACCATAGTATCGACCACTTTATGGCAGCCTGTGTTATGTTCAGGCCATAGTAGATACAGGCTGTCATAAAACAGCTTGATGGATGATGGGAACACATTGGACAATTTGATTTCCACCACTGCTTGCTTCTCTTATATTATTATAATGCTCTCTATAAAAGGGAGTGTTTGTGATACTATACCTTTACGAAACATATTACTTTACATCCAGCGCCTGGATACACAAGCTTTGCTTGACAAAACATGAACCTGTACCTTTATGACAAAAAGATAATCTGACGGCAAACAAATGCACCTTAAAAATAAGTTTTTCTTGAGTGCAGTCAAAAAAAAAAAAGCATCTAATGTCAGCTCATATGAGATCTCACCGCAGTTGACAGGCATCTAATCTGCATGCTCCAGCCATAGGCAAAAGAAGGAGGGGGGTGTCTGGAAGACAGGTACAGTTTAAAATTTAAAGACGTGTTAACTCTTTGCCTTCCTAAGATTATTAATATAGTAAGGAAAGGTTAATGCAAAGTCGCCCTTTAATATCAGCTTTGTGGTCACCGTCCTCTGAGCATGTTGCCTACAGACCGCTGCTTAGGAAATGATAACATTTCTTGATGCTCCTGGATAAGCAGCCGGCTGCTCAGGGAGATTTTGTGAATTCCATCCACGGTGTTAGCAGGGTCTGGAGTCCAAAGGAACACAACATTGTAATCTGTGTAATGTTTTATTTATGGGGAGGAACGCACTGGATAGGGTGTTAACAAACACATATGATTGCTTCGGGGGCATCGCCTCGTCCTGAGGTAATTAGGACAAAGCTGTTTCACTGGATGGGGAATCAGACGAGAGATAAGCATGTGTTGTGAGGAAAATAGATGGATCTTCAACAGCCAGGCCACAGACCTTTGTCACAAAAACCTGCATGTTTTTATAGAGTATGTTTATATCTGATACGTACACACCAAAATGACCAATTTGTGATACATCAGTGATAGAAAAAAGCTAATGTGAAGGGTCTCAAAATATGATGACCATGGGGGGCATCCCACTGACCAGTGTAGCCTTGCAGCGCTGGGGTCCTGGGTTTGAATCTGCAAGGAGTTTGTATGTTCTCTCTGTGTTTGTGTTGGCTTCCTCTTGGTACTCCGGTTTCCTCCCACTCCGGTCCACAACAAAACTATATATCAATCAGAACATAGAGAATTAAGCGCTATGTAAACTCAAAAAAATATGTCTCCACATTTAAAGCTTTCAGCAAACACAGCTAGACTCTCATTGCTCATATCATTACTTAACTGACCATTGTGATATTTTACAGTCTGAAGGAGAGACATGGAAACATGCCTGCTCTGTATTGCTCTTCAGCCACAGGACAAATTGGTGTTGTTGCATTTTTTCAGAGATATGACTATACAGTATGTGGGTAGAGGAATATATTATTTTCTATATTACTTTTAAGAAAATAATGAAGATTGATCCAAGAGTCCATTCACACGGAGGAAAATGGTGAGGAATTTGGTGTGGCTTTTTTTGTCAGCGCTGAAATTCCACACCAAATTCCTTGCCATTTTCCGTCGTGTGAAGGGACCCCTAAACTCCATATAGATACACACAAGTTTAGGCCTTCTATTTAGATAGAGATAGATAGATAGATAGATAGATAGATAGGAGATAGATAGATAGATAGATAGATAGATAGATAGATAGATAGATGATAGATAGATAGATAGATTTAGAATAATAGTAACCAGTTACAGCAGACACTGAATTTGACTGCCATATCCAGATCTTGAAATTTCCACCAGCAAAAAGAATTTCTGGTATCCAATCTCCCTAATCTAGAAAAGTAGCATAACATTTGCAATATAAAATAAAAGCGCATCACGGAACTATTTACAAATGTTCCACTCATTTGTTCAATGCACTTTGTAGCATAACACTATTTTATATGCGGCCCTTGATCTGTTCAGAACTGGCGCTTCAGATTTGTGCCTAATGAGAATATAACTGCAAATGAGAGCGGCACAGAGAAATACGACACGATCACAGTGATTTCATTATTCTTTTCAATAACAACAGCGAGGGAAGGAATCAGCAGACTGTAGCAGTAATAAAGCCTAAGCTTGTTTGTATCTGTATGGAGTTTAGGGTCGATCTCCATTGTTTTCTTTTTTAGACTACAAGTAAAATGAATACAGAATATGAAATAATAAGTGACCCCCACTCATATGGTCTGTAGTGATATCTCTGAAACTATAATCTAATAAAAAGGCAGATGTGATATCATGAACATATATAAGAACTAATAGCTGATTAAGTCAGCAAAGTCCCCCTTTAACTTATGAATGAGATGGTTTCTCATAAACTCCAATCTATAAACCTTATCACTATCTTTCAGATACCCTCTTTATGAGCCACAATGAACAGCTGCACTTTGGGACAGGGCCCCATGTGGCGTAAACGCCGCGGTTTGGCCATGGCAAAAACCATGGCAGTTTACAGTCACTGCAAGGTGGTTGGGATTCTAGCAAATTCCATTAGCACTGTGCAGAAAAATATGCACAGCGGAAATTCTGCGATTTCCAAAACTGTTCGGTTTTGGAAACCACAGCATGTCAATTATACCTAATGGAAGAAGAAAGTCTGCATAGGAATCCTTTGCGGACGTTCTGTGAAAAGTGATGCGGTAAAAAATGCAATGCATTACCACTGCGGTTTTTGCACTGGTGACATTTTGTTGACAGGACCACTGCAGCCAAACAATGCTCTCAGCAGTATACAGCTCAGGGCTCGTTCACATCTACGCCCCGGTCTCCGTTATGCAGTTTTAAGTTTCCTGCCCGAAACTGGACAGCAAACGGAAACCTGCAGTAATTTTTCAAACCCATTTATTTGAATGAGCTTGAAAAGTGTCCAGCTGTGAGCGCTAGTAAGCGATTCGTGCTCTCCACGGCTAAACCGTTTTTTTTTTTTAACCGGACACAATGTTGGACACGCAGGACTTTGTGTCCGGCTAAAATAAAACGGTTTCGCCGCGGAGAGCACAAAACGCTCACAGCCAGAAACGGTTTGCCAGGTTACTGTCCTCTGTCGGCAGAAGACGGAAACCTCAAAACGTAGATTGGGCGCTGGTGTGAACCCAGCGTAAGAGTGTTTGGTCACAGCAGTCCTTTCGATGTGACGTCATCACTGCAGCCACTCTGTATGCATTATTTTATAGCTCTCCCCTCCTGACTGCATGTAATCTTTAAATCCAAGACGACCCATTTAATATCTATCCAAATACAGCCCAACACAATTCTATTTTGTAAGAAGGTAGCTCAGATAAAAAGGAAAGACAGCACCAAGTGGTACATAGTATAATACCGTTTGGTAAAAAACACAAGTAGGTAGAATAGGACATGCTCTCACCTTGGCAAGTTGTGAAATGAGTCACAACCACCGTAAAACGCAATGGAACCAATTTTCCAGAGGGTTCCTCTCTGGGTGGAAATAGCAGTGAGATCCAGGGAACACCCTAGGGTGTCAGGAGATGCACTGGAAGGACCAAAAGGAAGGAACTATGCATATTCTTTTTTCAAGTGTACAACGAAAAAGCACTATGTTTTTCCTTGTACACTTGAAAAAGGAGTATGAACCCTGAAACGTGTAGTGTTGGTCAATAAAGGTCTTTTTTGGATATTGATTCTTGGTGAAGCGCGGTTCCTTCCTACTAGACCCAGGTCCTGTCTCTCCTTCTGGTCCTTCCAGTGCTATTTTGTAAGAAGCCTCTTACAGAGACACTCAATATAGTCATTTTGATAGTTTGGGAGCTGTTGGTGTGAATTGTGATGGAACAGAAAAACAAAAATACTAGTATAGATGTGAAGCTAGGCTAAAATTATCTCCCACTTGGCTGAACTCAAGCTGTCCATATGTTAAATGCATTAATATGAATGACCACATATAGTACTCATAGCTAGTTGGGACCACCAGTAGAACAATATGGTATTCAGAAGTGAGCAGAGATCTTACACCAACATTGGAGGAGTTCTGAGTTCCCATAAACTGTGAGACCTTCTTGTGGGAAATGGGAGTTCATAGCCATGTCATAAGGGTACGGTCCCCACGTTGCAGAAATGCTGCATTTTACAGTATGTGCAAAGTGAATTGGATTATGGTTAATTTCACCCTCACATTGCAGTACGTCAAAGTTAGCTGTGGAATTGCAAGCGTTCTCTAATATATTTAATAGGGGGAAGAAAAATCACAGAGAAAAAAAGCAGCAAAAACTCATTGATAAACACTGCTGAAAAATCACACCTTTTCGCTGTGTGGGACTTTAGCCCATAGTTTTTCACTATACAATTCATATTCAATATGTAAGGAACTTCTAATAAAGATTTAGAATATCTTCCCCAAAAGCGATTGAAACAAGACTCTCACCAAAGTTCAACTTAAGAAAAGTGTGAAGATGCACCAGAACTATATTTTGAACACAGACCCCATTTATATTGCTAGCTCCTCACATGAAAGGTTCCTCTTTAGTTGTGTCAGTCATCTAGGGAATATATCATCTTTACAGACATGGTTGTGGCCAAGAAAGAAATCTGTCCATATTTCTACGTGTCTGAGTAATGACTACATTGTATAATTGATTAGTAATGCCTTCTGAAGAGTGTGCGGTGTGGAACGGCTTGATGTGTACGATCACTTTGACTTTTCTTCACACAATTGGCTTTTGTGCAGTGTAGATTTTAATACATTGATTTATGTTGTGAAGTTTTACGAAGTAATGTGAATCCATGACATGACCTTATCAATATGTCCATCAAGAGAAAAATCTGGCAGTAAGTTAGTCACCACTGAGAAGATCTTGGCTTCAGATTACTTACATATATTACAGACTCTAATCATTGAGTGTAGGTCGGAAAATGTAGACTCTTGTGATAACTTTATTGGTCATCATTCAGATTACAAAAAGCATCCCAAGAAGGTCTCTGTATCAGGTAGACTCCAGTGGTGGCAGACAAGAAGACCCACATTGTCCTATGCCTCAAAGTGGCACAACACCCTGTTATAGGTAACATACAAAATTTTAAGGCTGAGGCCCCACGTTTAGGAAACACGGTTTTTTTTGTTACAAATTTTGGTCCAGTTTTTTTTTTTTTTTTGAGCCAAAACCAATAATGGCTACAAACGGAATGGGAAATATATAGGAAGATTTCTTATACTTCTACCTTCTGCACAATCCATTTCTGCTTTGGCTTAAAAAAAAACGCAGCAAAATCTGCAAAAAAAGCTGCATTTCCACAACATGGGGCCTCAGCCTAAAACACAAAACATAGGAGAACTTAAAGGGGTTCTCCAACATTATGTACATAATTCTGAATCGCCATACAATGAAATGTGCAATGTCTAATGTGCTTCGTATTTCAATTACTCAAGTTTAATAAAAGGAAACAACCATTGTTAATATTCAGAAGCCAAAAATCTGTCCTGATCATGTTCCAATGTCCTGATATTCTATGGATATGCCATAAATATTGGATCATCATCTATCTGGAGCATGACTTTTCTTCATTTCCTGACTCTCCTTTTCCGATCCCATTCACTGCAATCGCCATTTTCTAGAGGTGAGACCCTCACATATGACCCATGACCAACAATGCCTAAATCCCTTGATGCTAAGGCCTTAATACAAAACAAATTGCTGTGAAATCTTGCTGCGGAAAAGACCTCAATGGAAATGCATTGTGTTTTTTTCCATGGCGTTTATCAAATCTGCAGCGTTCACGCCAGTGATTTACAAAAACGTTTTTGAAATCGCAGCATTTCCACTGCAGATTTTTTTTCTGCTATGTGTTCACAACATGGGGCCCCAGCCTAAAAGTCAATAATCCCAATGAGTGTACAAATAATGCCTCTGTGCACTTGCACGGGATCATAACAGGATTGTAGCCTTTGGAGGTTTTCTTTTATTGATGACAAGCAAAGATCAAGTATTGGAAAATTGCAGAACTCTTAATAATACAATAAATTAGCTTTATTAACATAAAACTGGGGGCACATAGGTGTGTTTGCCGGGGGTTCAGATCCACAGCTAACCCAATGCAATGTATAGTAGCAGCATAGTGGATGAGAGTTTACTAAATTTCATCTACATGCTGCGACTAATACCCAAAGAGCGAAGTGACCCGCACTGCACCCCCAGCATGACAATTGCTGCTGTACCACAGACTTTGAAATATTGCAATGCAAAGGTTGGCAGCAGGTGGTGACCTGTGGAGATTCCTGCAGTTGGGAGGCAGCAAAAACCCAACTAATTTCTGGAAAACACACTGCTCAATTCCCTGATGGAAATTCAGCATGGTGTGCATCCAAGTGACCACAGCCTTTTAGAGATTTTACATATTTAGTGATTGAAAAACAGTTACCGTAACATTTTTTCCATTTTGAAACCCACTGCTGAAAGTATATAGGATTCATCTGTAAGGATATAGCTAAACCAATTTCCTTTGCTAGCTACATTTACACTGTCCAGCAGCATTGGTGACATATCTCTTCAATACCTGTTGGTTTAGATGATCATCCTGAAATCTCCATGTTCTCATCAGATCATTACTTTATGGGAACACAATTCTTGGTAATAATGTACCATCACTGGGTAAGTTCTTCGGTGCACAGAAAAGGCCTCTCACGGCCATGATACATAGAAGAAAATTTCTGGCTCACATTTGAGTGCCAGAAATTTTCTTCTATTGATGGAAACACATTCACTTGTTTTCTTACATGTTTCACGTCCTATAAAATTGAGTACTGGTCATAGGGCAATTTCACTATGAACTCCAGCAGGGCATATACTAATGCCATTGAATTTATACTCTTATGCAGAATACTCGTTGCAAAACTATACAATACGTAGAAAATACATACACTATACAGATCTGCATAATATGTGAACAAACAGGCCCATATTTATTAACACTGTCTAATAGAAAGGGTCAATGTAGATCAGGCAGTAACAAAATTCGTCAAATATATCACAGTTCTGCATACTGGGCCGATTTATTAAGAACATAACATTCTGTGCCAGACTACTTGGTAGTGCAACATGCAATAAAGTTATTAAGATGTTCTGGCCTCCTAATAATTTAGGCGCATCACAGGAGACCCCATCTGCCAGAAATGAAACCTCCAGTTGGGTAAGGTGTCCCGACCTGGCCTTCATATCCACCCATTCTTTAAAAAAAAAGTGGCAAGTTGGGCATAAAAATTAACAAAAGGCCCAATTTTAGCACAAAACCAGCATGTGCAGCCAAATTGCAACATTTTCACAACAGATTTAGCATTAAGTTCAACCACAATCAACAAAAACATGTCCCTTTGTCTTGACACTATGGGGTCGATTTATAATGCCGTGTTGTACAGTGCCTGAAAACGTTGCATTTTCTGATGCACTTGCCAGACATTATTTTTTTAATTTTGTGTTCCACTTAAACCACAAAATAGTGTGTCAGCGTGACTCGGGGATGAAGGCAGGACAGGAACACCTCAGCCTCACAAATTTATTAGCCCTTGCACCAGACATGTCCCAGACTGGTGCTAGTTTTAATTCCAGAGCACAGGACCCCTACAATGCACTTAAATTATTAAGAGACCAGAGTCTCGCACCATCACACAATAAACTTAGTGTCTAGATAGGTGCAGGATGAAGGGGGTTTTTTTGCCACAAATCAATTGCATATTAGTGTAAACTCATCTGCACCAAAACAAATTTTCTCCCTTCAGTCCAAACTCTATAAAGATCTACAAAATATGTTGTGTATACATAATATATAACTTACGGTACATATCTTCAGAGTATGTAGTATACATACCATATACACATTTGTAGACTATGTACTGAATATATACTCTATACACATCTGCAAAATATGTACATCATCTAAACACATCTGTAGAACATGTAGTATATACACACTATATACACAAATGTAGAAACTGTACTCTATACAAACCTGTAAAATATGTAAATTAAAACTATACACATGTGGAATATGTACATACTACAAGTACATTATATATATATATATATATATATATATATACACATCTGTAGTACATACATACTGTATACACATCTGTAGAATATGTAGTAAATGTATACTATATACCCATCTGTAGAATATGTAGTATATACATACTATATACACATCTGAATAATATGTAGTAAAGTCATACTATATACCCATCTGTAGAATATGTAGTAAATGCATACTGTATACACATCTGTAGAATATGTAGTAAATGCATACTGTATACACATCTGGAGAATATGTAGTAAATGCATACTGTATACACATCTGGAGGATATGTAGTATATACATACTATATACCCATCTGTAGAATATGTAGTAAATGCATACTGTATACACATCTGTAGAATATGTAGTAAATGCATACTGTATACACATCTGGAGAATATGTAGTAAATGCATACTGTATACACATCTGGAGAATATGTAGTGTATACTATATACCCATCTGTAGAATATGTAGTGTATACATACTATATACACATCTGTAGAATATGTAGTGTATACATACTATATACACATCTGTAGAATATGTAGTAAATGCATACTGTATACACATCTGTAGAATATGTAGTAAATGCATACTGTATACACATCTGTAGAATATGTAGTAAATGCATACTGTATACACATCTGTAGAATATGTAGTAAATGCATACTGTATACACATCTGTAGAATATGTAGATATATTCTTTGTTCACATCTTTAGAATCTATTGTACACACATCTACAGAATGTGTATTGAATATATACACACTTTCAGAATATGTTGTGAATATATACTTCATAGAATCATTTGTAGAATAAGTAAGGAATACACACTATACACATTTGAGGAATATATAACATGTACATACCTTATACACATCTACAGAACATGTAGTGAATACATACTCTGTACATGTATGTAAAATTTGTGGTAAATATTGTATGTACTTTATACACATCTATAACATGAAAGGAATAAGAACTCTATACACACACCTGTAGAACATGTAGCATATATAGATATATCTGTAGAATATGCAGTGAATACTCTATACAAGTGTGTACAATAATTAGTATACACATTTTACTTACACATCTGTAGAATATTGGACACATATAGTCTATACATATATCTATAGTAATGAATACATACTCTATACACTTATATGTAATATGTGGTGAATATAGCATATACTCTATACATATATGTAGAGTATGTTTGGAATACAACATATACTCTATAAACATCTGCAGAAAATGTTGTGAATATATACTCTATACATATATATAGACTATGTGGTGAATATTATATGTACTCTATACAGAATATTTTGTGAATATATACTCTATACATCTATGTAGAGTATGTGGTGAATATCATATGTACTATATACACATCTGCAGAATATGTCGTGAATATATACTCTATACACGTATGCAGGCTATGTGGTGAATATTACATGTACTCTATACAGAATATTTTGTGAATATATACTCTATACACCTATGTAGACTGTGAGGTGAATATTATATACACTATACATATCTGCAGAATATGTTGTGAATATATTCTATATACACATATGTGAGCTATGTGGTGAATATTATATATACTCTATACACATCTGCAGAATATATACAGTAATAAATACATGCACATACACATCTGCAGAGTAGATGGCTCGAGATGAGCCGCAATACCAGACTTAGTCCATGGACAAGAGTGGAGTGTAATAAAAACATTACCAAATGCTTTCCAAAAATTGTAGTTTGGGGTCCATTTGCAGAAACATCTATATAGAGTGAGAGTGTTTGAGCCTTGGTAGGGATTTATATAACATGAGGACGCCATTTTTAGTGTACCCTCTTCACACCGATGATTGGAAACTGCTGGTACTACATTGACATGTTTAAGGACAAGAGTCTTATGTGATATTCTTCAGTCTGAAGATGTCAGCAGATTAACGCCACTGAACCGAAGTCGTCCAGAATATATTCACACCATGGAAGTGACACTGACGCCAAACTAGATTTAATTAGTAGTTAAAAATGAACTTTTCCCTTCCTTGTTTTTTCTTACACAAACTGAATTATTTGTCACGGTGTGTGATATTTTATTCCGACAGTCAAGCAGTCGTGTTGAGACATTTTTTTTTTTTTGTCTTCTACATGTGTACTTTACATATAACAAGGATTTAATAATTCAGCCTTAATGGGACTTTACATATTTAGAGTCATCAAATATTCCAAATTATTGGATGGCCATAGGGCAGTATAAGAATTTTTGAAGTTTTTGGAGTCTAAGGGTTGGTTCACATCTGCGTTTGTATTCCGTCCGGGGGAGTCCTCATGCCCCCCCCCCCCCCAAACGGAATACTAAATGCAATTGTAAGCGCTGTGCAGTAAAAGCACATGGATCCTCATAGACTATAATGGGGCCGTGTGCTTGCCACAGAACAGAACATGTGGACAGGAAAGTAGTTCACAATCTACTTTCCTGTCCACATGTTCCATGCGGGCGGTGCGCGGCAAGCACACGGACTGGATAATAGAGTATGGGATCCGTGTGCCTTTACTGCACAGCGCTTGCAATTGTGTTTGGTATTCTGTTTGGGGGGGTCCCCATGCAGACTCCCTCGGATGGAATACCAATGCGGATGTGAACGAGGGGTGAAAGCCCTCATTCTGCAGATGTGTGAGATCCGTGAAGATCATGTACTGCATGTGGACCCATTTATTTTAATGGGTGCAGGCAGACCTCCGTTGTTTTCCATGGACCTTTGACCTGTGGAAAAAGAACTTGACATGCTCATTTGGTCCATTTTGTGGACCACGTAGCCCCATTAAAGTCTAGGGGTCCATCAAAATTACATAACATGTCTGTTTGCTTTTTACAGACCAACAGACATTAAAAAGCATATGGAATTATTAAAAAAAAATAAAAATAAAAAGTTGATCTGTTATTGTCCTACATGAATAATAGATCAACTTCAGACAGAGAATCACCTACAAATTAGCAAGATGGGGTGCTGTCTATCAAAATCACACATCTCACATATCTGCAGATTGTAGACGTATAAATGAGTCCTAAGACTGGGTTCAAACATGACATTTTCCTGAAAAATGTTACATACGGCCGCTCCCATGCATTCCTATGGGAGCAGAGATATTTGAATCTAGGATTCGAATACTATTCACTCAACGCTAATTATAAAGTCTTTTCATGCAAAACACCAGAAAATATGCAAGGAGTTTGTATGTTCTCCCCGTGTTTGCGTGGGTTTCCTCCGGGTATTCCGGTTTCCTCCCACACACTGAAGACATACTGATAGGGAATTTAGATTGTGAGCCCTATATGGGACTGTGACTGGCAATGTCTGTAAAGCGCTGCAGAATATGATGGCGCTTTATAAGTAAGCATAATAAATAAATAAAATAAGAGTTTTTAATGGAGCACTATGAGGGTCCATTCACATGGAAGAAAAAGGTGAGGAATTTGGTGTGGAATTTCAGCACTGAAAAAGGAACCCATTGAAGTCAATGGGAGGCCTTTATTTTCAGTGCTGAAATTCCACACCAAATTCCTCACCTTTTTCCTCCATGTGAATGGACCCTAACAGAAGCATATCCTTTTGGACATACTCCTGGCTTTGCCTAAAAATAATGCATTAGTAATACACCAAAGCTGAAAGTATGAATTTAGCCTAAGGGCTCGTTCACATCTGCGCCCAGGTGTCCGTTCTGCAGGTTTCCGTTTCCTGCATAAAACAGAGCAGGATAAGGAAACCTGCAGGAGTCTTTCTCACCCATTCATTTGAATGGGTGAGAAAGCTGTCCGGCCGTGAGCGACAGTGAGCGTTTTGCGCTCTCCGCCGCGAAACCGGGTTTTTTAATCCGGACACAGAGTCGGACATGCAGTACTCTGTGTTCGGATTAAAAAACCTGGTTTCGCAGCGGAGAGCGCAAAACGCTCACTGTCGCTCACGGCCGGACCCGGTCTGTGCTTTCCGTCTTCTGGCATGCAGAAGACGGAAAGCACAGAACGGAGACCAGAACGCAGGTGTGAACCTAGCGTAAGCCTACATTCACACCACATTTAACATCAGCTGTGTGATAGCCATTCCCACGGTTGTATTAAATTCCCCGTATGTAAACAGAGGCTATTCACATGACCGATTTTTGTCCTTTTTCATAGATTCCTCAATACACTGAAATGTATGTGAGATCCCTGAAAAGCAGGCACCCCTCTGGTTTTGTGCCACGGTCATATGAATCTAGGCTACGTATACCAAACTTTGAGGCTAAGACCCCACTTTGCGGAAATGCAACTTTTTTTGTTGCAGATTATGCTGTGGTTTTTTGAGCCAAAGCCAAGAATGGAATAGAAAATATAAGGGAAGTTCTTATACTTCTACCATCTGCTGAATCCACTCCTGGTTTTGGTTCAAGAAACTGCAGCAAAATCTGCAGCAAAAAAAGCTGTGTTTCCGCAACGTGGGGCCTAAGGTCCATTCACACGGAGGAAAATGGTGAGGAATTTGGTGTGGAATTTCAGCGCTAGCAGAAAAAGAAACTCATTGAAGTCAATGGGAGGCTTTTTTTCAGCGCTGAAATTCCACACCAAATTCCTCACCATTTTCCTCCGTTTGAATGGACCCCTAGCCTGAAGGAGACTTCTTGAAAATGAATTGAAGAACGACAGATTTATACATGCAGGTTTTTTTTTTTTAGCCAAAGCCAGGAGTAGATCCAAATATGAGGGCAAATATCTTTACCGGTATTTACACACACACACACACACATACACACACACGGACAAATATCATTGAGGCTGAGAACACGTGAAAAAAAAATTGTTTTTGTTGTTGCTGATTTTGCAATTGCCGTTGATTTTGAGGCTGTTGGTAGGGGCCATAGTCAAGCACCGTAAAATATGAAGCAGGTTCTATAACTAGCCGTACTTGTGACTCAGTCTATTCATTTAAATGTATGGGTTAGTGAAAATCACAGGGGACTCAGATAACAATCTGTGTGTTGCCATTTTTACTGACCCAAAAACTCTACGTGTTCATGTGCATGAAGCTTAAGGCTGAGGCCCCACATTGCGGAAACGCTGCTTTTTTTGTTGCACATATTGCTGCAATTTTTTGAGCCAAAGCCATAAATGGCTACAGAGGGGGAGGGAAATACATAGGAAGCTCTTAGGGTAAGTTCATATGGGGTTTTTTGGTCAGTATTTTGAGGCCGTATTCACCTCAAAATCCTGACCAAAAAGATGGTTCCCATTGAAATGGCAGCCGTTCAGGTGTTTTTCTTGGGAGCTGGCTTGTTCTGGCTCCCGGAAAAAGAAGCGAGATGCTCATTCTTCAGGCCGTTTTGCCTTGCGATTCGGCCTGAAGAAACTCCCTTCCCCGGACTAGGCCCATTCATTGGGCCTAATCCGGAGCAGAGCGTGAAACTCAGTCGCGGCTGCCCATTTTTTGGACCGGAACTTAAGATGGCCTCCGCCTCAGGTTCCGGTCCAAAAAACCCTGTCTGAACTTACCCTTATACTTCTGCTCAGTCCACTCCTGAGTTTGGATCAAAAAACGTAATAAAATCTGCAACAAAAGAAGCTGCGTTTCCACAACGTGGGAGCTCAGCCTAAGGCCAGGGTCCCACGAGCCGGAAACGCCGCGATTTGCCTGTGGCGGAAACGCTGCAGGAAAAATCGCAGCGTTATACAGTACTTGCAAACTGGATGGCATTCAAGTGAATCCCATCCCCACTTTGCGGAAGAAATCGCAGCACAGACCCGCTGCGATTTCCAAAACTGTTGAGGTTTTGAAAATCGCAGCATGTCAATTATACGTACGGAAATGCCGTCAGCTTCCCTGTAGATGGTATTGGTAAGAGAAGATCCGCAGAGGCAAACTCAGTGAAATTCCTCTTCAAAGTGCTGCATGAAGAACCGCAATGTGTTCACGCAGCAGTTCTTCAGCGCTGTGTTTATGGTCCGTAGGGCCTTAGCCTAAGGGTAGTTTCACATACACAGCATTTCTTCGAAAAAAGCCACACCAGTTTTTGATGCAGTTTCATGAAGCCATGCCAGAAATTCCACCAACTTGCCAGAAAGTCCATTATCTATTAGCCCGATGAAGTAGAGCTGAATGTGTGTGCTAAGCACACACATTCAGCACTGCTTCACCACGCCAATACAATGCATTAGCCAGTGCTGATTGGCCAGAGTACGGAATTCGGCCAATCAGCGCTGGCCAATGCATTCTATTAGCCCGATGAAGTAGAGCTGAATGTGTGTGCTAAGCATACACATTCAGCACTGCTTCATCACGCCAATACAATGCATTGGCCAGTGCTGATTGGCCAGAGTACGGAACTCGACCAATCAGCGCTGGCTCTGCTGGAGGAGGCGGAGTCTAAGATCGCTCCACACCAGTCTCCATTCAGGTCCGACCTTAGACTCCGCCTCCTCCGGCAGAGCCAGCGCTGATTGGCCGAATTCCGTACTCTGGCCAATCAGCACTGGCTAATGCATTGTATTGGCGTGATGAAGCAGTGCTGAATGTGTGTGCTTAGAACACACATTCAGCTCTACTTCATCGGGCTAATAGAATGCATTGGCCAATCAGCGCTGACCAATGCATTCTATTAGCTTGATGAAGCAGAGTGTGCACAAGGGTTCAAGCGCACCCTCGGCTCTGATGTAGCAGAGCCGAGGGTGCACAAGGTGTAGTTGAGCTAAACACACACATTCAGCACTGCTTCATCACGCCAACAGAATGCATTGGCCAGCACTGATTGGCCAGAGTACGGAATTCGGCCAATCAGCGCTGGCCAATGCATCCCTATGGGAAAAAGTTTATCTCACAAAAATCACAATTACACACTCGATAGAGCCCCAAAAAGTTATTTTTAATAACATTCCCCCCTAAATAAAGGTTATCCCTAGCTATCCCTGCCTGTACAGCTATCCCTGTCTCATAGTCACAAAGTTCACATTCTCATATGACCCGGATTTGAAATCCACTATTCGTCTAAAATGGAGGTCACCTGATTTCGGCAGCCAATGACTTTTTCCAATTTTTTTCAATGCCCCCGGTGTCGTAGTTCCTGTCCCACCTCCCCTGCGCTGTTATTGGTGCAAAAAAGGCGCCAGGGAAGGTGGGAGGGGAATCGAATTTTGGCGCACTTTACCACGCGGTGTTCGATTCGATTCGAACATGGCGAACACCCTGATATCCGATCGAACATGTGTTCGATAGAACACTGTTCGCTCATCTCTACTGGCTTCCACTAAAAAACATCTCATCAAAAGCTATTTCAAAAATGTATTAAAAAACTTTAGCAAAACTATGGGGTACATTCATTCAGACATTAAAGAGCAAGAATACCTTTATCTATCTATTTTTTCATAAATCCATAGTGAATAAATCCCAAATTGCAAAAATGTAATGTTTTGCCACAGCTAGCATTTTATTAGGAGCAGAAAATCCGCAGAAGAAAACTCAGTGAAAATGCTTCGGGAAAGAACACTTTTTTTTTTTTGCTGCTTTTCGCTACATGGGGCCTTAGCCTAAGGCCACGGCCCAATTTAGCGTAAAACCGCTGCGTTTTACAGTACTTGCAAAGTGGATTAGATTCTGGCTAATCTCATCCACACATTGCAGAAAAATATCCTCAGCGGACTGCTGCAATTTCAACTTATACCTACGGAAACACTGGCCTTTTCCATATAGGCCATATAAGTATAAGTGAAGCAGTGAGTCTACAGAGGAAAACTCTGCGGACTTCAGTGAAAAGCACTGTAGGAAAAACCACAATGCGTTTCTGCCACAGTTTTTCCTGCCCCTCACTACGTGACCTTAGCCTAATACATTTTATTAAATAAGTGCCTACTTCTTCACTTCTTTGACGTTTACTGCCACTGATAAAATCTTTAAAACAGACATCTACCGAGAGGGGAGGGGAAGGAAGAGGAATACTCCTCAAAGCAGTGGAACATCTGTACTATAGTGAGACAGTTTCCTTTTACAGCACAGCTGGGTTATCATGAATACAATACAGTAAGCTGCAGACAGCCTCTGTCTATCTCCTCCTCCTCCCTTCTCCATAGACTTCAATGTATACTGATACTGAGTGTACTTATCATATAAGATCAGAAGAGGTAAAGACATAAGTAATAGTTAAAGGCACAGGCATTTTGCTTTAATGAACTATATTGCAACGTTTTTTCTCTTCACCTACACTATTGATTTATGAAAAAATAGATTTCATAAAATACAAAAAAAAAACATCATCAAAACCCCATTTGTGTACCTGTCCTCATATTTTTAAATCAGAGATGTCTAATCTACATTATAAGACTTTCTGGATTGCTTACACGTGCATTTTTTTTTCTTAAATGTAGATTGTGAGCCTCATATAGGGTTCACAATGTACATTTTCCCCTATCAGTATGTCTTTGGAGTATGGATGGAAATCCACGCAAACACGGGGAGAACATACAAACTTCTTGCAGATGTTTTTTTTTGCCCTTGGCGGGATTTTTTGGTGCAGCCTTGAGTGGATTTAAAAATAGAGCAAATATACATCTTATAGTTTTTCTTTGTTTTGGATCCACTCCTGACGTTGGCTAGAAGAAAACTGCATCAATAACTGCACCAAATGTTGTATAAAATCATCATCAAAAACACGTCTGTGAATCTGGCCTTGTGTTTCTAAATCAACTACATCTCACTAAGTTTCTGAGACTTTTAGTATTATTGACATATGCGCTTTTTGATGCAACTTTTTGTGCATTGTAATGTCATTTTTGACAGGAATGCACTAAGAACGGCATCAAAAGAGCAGCTGCCAAATCAGACCCGGTATTGTGAAATCAGAATAAGATCCGTAGACCTGGATTACTGGATCAAGGCTGGAAACACACATGCTGTTTTTGAGAATTTTTTTTTTTTTTTTTTTTTTAAAGGCAAAGCTAAAAATGCATCCAACAAGAAGGAGACATATCAGTCCTTCCTTGGAACACACTCCTGGCTTTGTCTCAAAAACTATCCTAAAAACACCACGAGTGTTTCCAGCATCAACAATTTTTTACTGTACCTACATTGTTCTCAATATTTTTTTTTAAGTTTTCTACATTTTGTATTATTGATGAAGTTGCGATGATAAACCGGATATACATTTTTCCCATGTCTAAGTAAAGAAAACAGAAGAGGAAGAAGCGTCATTTCATCAAGTTTAATGTCCAATTTATTTTTCTTTTTTATAACTTGAAAACTGGAACAAGCTTTGTTTCAAACGAGCGTACAAATGAAATGGCTGACACATGCTGAACTCAACAATGAGACAGTACGGTTAAAGAAAGACCATATTCTTGTACAGATAGATAAAGAAACAATAAATATTTCACCTAGCCATGTTGGGAAGACCTCTAGCCGTCCCAACATTTTATCCATAATAAAAAAAAAGTGCTCGTTTTTCAAACAGAGCGCAAATACCAAGCAATAATAAATAGTTTCAAACTTGTAGTAAAAGACAAAAACCTCCAAAACAACAAAAGCTCATACAATAATAGAAAAAGGTAATAAAAATATTTTGCCTTGCCGTACAAATGCAAACAACTTAACCAACATTTAATTTTGCTTTGCAGTTCTGAAATTACAAAGAGCACCATTATGATGAGGCTGCCTGCAATACACAAAATGGCGGACTGTCTTTTACCATGGGCTGTGATGAAATGCTATTGACCGCTAAAAGGGACGCAAGAGAAAACTACAAGAGCAAGAGTTTGCTAATTGTGCTTGAAAGAAGAGGGAGGAGGGAGTTCGATTACCCCAAAAAAATCACCTTTGTGCTTGTTGGTTTGACCTATGAATGATTATCCATTAATAGAAGTGTGGCACATACAGTGTTGGTAAAAAAAGGGGGTTCCACGTTTGCTGGTGACATTACAGTTTCATCCACTGACTTAGCTGGAAATCCAATTTTTGGGTGGGGCATTTAAAATTGATTAAATTGATCCAACGTGCTGCCAATTTTAGTGTTCCCAAAAATGGGGAATTGTAAGGGAAAATAAATCAGAATTTCATCTCAGCCCATCAAACATTCAGGAATTGTTATGGAATGTACAAAAAGGATTGAAAAGCAAAGCAGATGCTAATGGACTGGCAAGACCTGGGTTCATGTAACGTCCTGTTCTGACAGGGGATGGCGTGGTTGTGCCTGGACCATATAGCATAATAATACAGTAGGTTTTGTGTTCTCCTTTAACTGGTTTGAGTTATTTTTAGTACAACATATAGGGAGAAAGGATAGGATGTAGGAAGGAGCATAACTCTCTATAAGAGGTTTTCTGGAAATGTCACAGGTTACAGTTTGTGGAATGTTCCTGTAATTTTTATACAAAAAAAATTATATTACACTGGTAATCTGTACCAATCATTCAATACCTGCTAAGGCCTTGATACAAGGTCCAGGCACCCTATAGATTGTTACATCCCTGTAGGAACAGTACTTAATTTGTAGGCTAATAATGAAAAAATGTACAACTAATATTTACCGGTGAACAAAATATTTCAGTTGCTTTCCATTTGATTACCCCGAAAGCTGTTAAACAACTTCCTATTTTTTTTATTTTTTTTTTCTGTACAGTAGGACTTAAATTACAAATGCTTTATTTATTTTGTATTTTTTTTTGTATTTTTTTTTCAATATTTTATCCTGCCAAATTAAAAAAATATATTATGGCAGCATGTTTATTTTATTTTTTTTTCAAATTCACTAACAAAAAGGTACATTTAATCCTTTTAAAAGGACAAGCGTACAGTTAAAAAATTACAAGCTCCGGTAAAAATACAGCAAGTGCCTACATCATGTGAACCAATCAATATCAATATCCATTCCAGGGGAAGGGGAGGGAAAGAGGAGAGGGAATAAAATTAAGCACAGTTCAGAAACGTGATTTTTTTTTTCTGCAAAGCAATAACAATATTAAGCACTTTTTTTCTACTTACTTTTTCTACATGGTGTAGCAATCACCTTTAATCCCCAAATACAAGTTTCTATACAGTTTGAAATAAAAAAAAAATAACACCCAAGGCAGGAAAATAAGTACTAAAACTCAGACTTTACAATTACAGTGACAAGAACAATGTTATAGACCCACCATTTAAGTTTTTTTTTTTTTACTGCAACATTTTTTTCAAGGAAAATTTTTTTTTTCTGGTTTTGTTAAATGCCCAGGCATTCTCCATTATTACAAATACTGGTCCACTTTTACAGTAATCAAGAAATTTTAATATATATAATATATACTAAAACCCCGTCACCAAAAAAAAAAAAAAAAAATTAAAAAATAAACAATATACACATGGCCATTATGGCATTTTTTTTAAAACCTATTAAGCAAACCTTGAAAAGAAATGATCGTCCAAACACACATACACACAATTATTTTTTTCTTTTACCCTTGTACGTATTGAATACTGTAAACGTATTTTAAGACAGAGTGCACTAAATTTAACGTTAAAAAAAAAATAGCAGTTGTTCCTGAATTGTTTTTTTCCCCATTCAACGATAACTGGTAAGTTGTGTCATTTCATTTTCAATTCAGCAGTAAATAATTTTCATTCCGTTTTTTTCTAAGCAGCGTTGTCCTGAAAAGAAACATAGCTGATAATAAATCAGCAAGAGAAGGTTCAAACTTGTGCTGAGTAAACATCTTCATTAGATTGGGTCTTATGGCATTATCGAGTCCACACTATCGTCAACCAGATTTTTTGTTTAATAAGTAAATGTGGCTTTTGATTTTTTTTTGTTTTTTTTTAAAGAAATGTACTTTTCTTGTATTACTATGTTAAAAGTCCTTTTTTTTTTTGTTTCACAAAAAATGTTTTGCATTTTGTCTCAAGAGACTCACATAGGAAGATCAGTTTTCAAGGCACTCACAAAAAATTCGAATGGCAGTAGACAAACCGTCCAATAAATTATATATATATTCTTTTTATAGTGCCAGCATTGTGAATGCCATGCTTAGCAACACTGGCACTTAATCTCAGGTGTTCCCTTATAGAGTTCAACCCGCCATCGGGTTGCGTAGGAGAATAGGCTGTAATTTCTTGTTCAGAAGCCATGGAAAACTCAAGTTTTTGTTTTTTTGTTTTTTTTTTAAAGTGCGGTCAACAAAATTAAAATGGGTAACCTTTTGATCTCTGCTGTCCTCCTGATGCACGCAAAAGAAAAAAAGAAAACAAAAATGGAAAAAGGATCTTAAAAGCAGGTGTCATTATCGGAACTTGCAATTATTTAGAATAAATAACATGTTCAAATTCATAGTCCACAATATTACAAAGACATAACGGTAATGAACTGCAATGATGACCCTTCAGCCTTTCAGCACTGAGTGAACTGCAAAACACTGCAGGTGGGTTCAGAGTTTCAAGAATAACAGTGCATCTCTCTATCATTTGCTTGCTAGAGTGGCTCGCAACGCAAAGCCCACAAAGCTGGGGTTGCAGACCACTTAAGCAGCAAAAAATTATTTGTACATGAAGCAAATTGCTTTCAAACTGGGACACTTCTTCGGGTTATGCCTCTGACAATGTTCCCATATATGTGGAAAGTTTAAACTATTTTTGAAAAAATTCCCTTTTGTTTTTGAGGTGTACCCCCAAGATTCTAAAGTACAGACTCTTGAGTTTTAGGTTGCATTTTAACTGTTGCGTATGAGATCCTACCATGCAATTAAAATTAAGTGCTAAAAATATTAAAGATTGTAATCCGCTGTGTAAATAATCCTGACCTCATCTTTTAGGAATGGTCATATATAACATAAAATCGGTAACAAATGAAATCAAATAGCTGATGGCTTCTTTGCAAGAAATTACAAAAATTTTAGCTTAAATTCCAGAAATGTAGCAGCCCAAAAATGATAATTTAAAATACAATTCTCCACTACTAAGACAATGGGGAGGGCAGGGGGCTACTACTGGGAGAGGTGGGATTAAACCGATTTTGTCCTGAAGGGGGCTGAAAAATCATTGTTGCCTATAACAAGTTATCAGTCCCCGCAGCACAAGTGGTTTTTTTTATTTAGTTTTTTTTTTTTAAACAAGGATGCGCAATAACAAAAAAACAATATAAAAAATATAGAAAGGAATAAAAAAACAGCCAAAAAAAAAAGTACCTGCACATGCCAAAATGACAAATTAAACCCAAATAAATACAGAAATTATTGCACAGTTAAAAGGCTCCACAATTGTTACTGCCTTATTCAACCCTCAGGTTTAAAAGAACTGCAGACACAGGATATATTTTAAGTGCCACTTTGCGACACCTAACATGTTTACGCTAAATTATGTTTAAGGAGGCAAGTAAGGTCAGCTTTCTCAGTTGGCAATAGTTAAATCTGTACAAATTAAATTGAATTAACCCATATAGGGGCCTTAGCTTCTTTCTGCCTGCTCAATTTTCACGTCATTTGTCAGCAAGTGTTCTCCGTGCCACTTTTTCATGTGTTTTTCCAGGGTGCTGTAAACGCTGAAGGGCATCTGGCAAATGTCACAGCGGTACACCTCCTTACCTATCTGGCCATGTGTTTTCATGTGGCGCGTCAGCTTGCTGCTCTGTGCACATGCATAGTTGCAGAGCTCACATTTGTAAGGCCGTTCCCCAGTGTGGCTCCGACGGTGGACTGTGAGGTTGCTGCAGTTCTTAAATACTTTGCCACAGAACTCGCACGTATCACTCCTTCTCCCTTCCTTCGAGCTGGGTCGGCCAGGGCCTGGTCCACTGATGTGGGGAGTACTGCCCCCGCTTGCTGTCCCACTCCGCCCTGAGAGACCCCCGTCCAGCATATCACCTGGTGGAGTGGAGAACCGCAGGCTTCCGTTTTCTGAAGAGTGTTCAGAAGACGTTGCAAAAGGGGATTGTCGAGAGTCTGTGAATCCAAGAAATGGATCCTTCATGAAGTGCCGTGATGCTGCATATCCAACCAGCCACTGTGAGTAAACGTTTTCTGAAGGGATTATCGTTGCTGGTGGTAAGTCCAAGTCTTTTTCAATTTTTATCCTTTTCGATGAATTATTTAGACCACTGCCAGAAATGGGCATTGGTTTTCGAGGGAGCAAGCCTGGAAAGGGTTCACCTGAGCCAAAATTTCTACCATTGACTGTCCCTTCTTCGTTTCTAATTATTTCTCTCTCTACCCCGTCTTCTTCACCTGGAATTCTCCGACAAAGGTCTCGTGGATCAGAAGAGCGTTTCATGAAGTGACTTCTTTTTTGTTTGTCATTGAGCATGTCATTATATTGCTGCATGCCTGCCATGTTTACATTATCCATCACTTTCCCAAGAACAAGGGACTTCTCATCATGGATTGGCTTTGCACCATTTTCACGATTACGACTCATTTCTGAGTCCATGCTGAAACTTGATTCTGGTCTGCTCTCATTCTCCAGTTCCTCCTCCTCTTCTTCTTCCTCCTCCTCTTCTTCTTCATTGTCATGGCCTAAGGAAGGGTCACTTTCATTTCTAAAATCTGTCTCGTTGGATTTCACGCCTTCTCCCGTTAACTCGCTAGTGCCTGGCTCTGGTGAACTTGTAGCTGATAGTCCATCATCAGACCTGCCAGTCATTGAACCAGCTTTGTGCATATGCGTTTTCATGTGGCGTTTTAATTTGCTTGCCTGCGAACAAGCATGATCACACAATTGACATTTATAAGGTTTTTCCCCTGTGTGACTACGACGGTGAACTATAAGATTGCTCTGGAACTTGAAAGTCTTCCCACAGAACTCGCAGGATTTACTCTTGGCCTGGGTTTGTGGTGGGGTCGTACTGCTTGGGGGCATTGGTGGCAATGGTGGTGTACTCATAAAAGGGGATTTAGGGCTTGGCTGGAAGGGATTTAGCAGGCGATGCATAGGATTGCCACGATTCGGAGACACCGGAGGAGGAGTGGAGTTATTTCCTGCCAGTTCTCGTAGCCTTCGAGAAAAATCCATTGCTGGAGATTCAATTGCCATTGGATTTAAACGCATAACTCTGTCAAAGGCACTGGGATGCTGGGCAACTAACCCCATTTCTTCGGCACTAAGGCGGTGCGGGTCCAGATGATGGCGAGGGGGTGGGCTGAAGAGTGGTGGCGTGTTTGGGAGCCGAGCCTCAGCAAAGCCTGGATGATCACGTAAGATGGGTCCAGTCATTCGCAAAAGATTAAAGGGATTGCTGTCTCCAAGAAAGTTCATCAGGGGGGATGGTGCAACAGTCTCCGGTCCCAGAGGTGGAGGGATAGTGATTCGGGGAGTGAGGGAACTGCTAGTTGGGCTGGTCTCCAGGTAGATGCGAAATCCATGTGTGTTTTGAGCATGTTGAAGCAGAAACCAGGCGCTGTTGAAAGGCTGCTTACATGTTGTGCAAATATAGCTTGAAGGCTCATCTTTACCTAAAAAGAAAAGAGAAGAACATTCAAATGACTAAAATTTACAAAAATACAAACATTTCACTATTTTTATTTTCAGACAAGCCTTTAAGCAATTTCTCGAAGATGACTGCTGCTTTGTGAACTACAAACAAGGCTGTAATGAATGTCCTGTAATACTCTGCTTATTATCACTTCTGTACAAATTTACAAACTGCGGCTCAATATACAACACAATAATGAATATTTGCTAATAAACTTGTATAACATTCTTATCAGCCTGGCAGGGTAATGAATATGAGCAAGGAAAACAGTAAGTAATCAATAAGTTCTATAAAATACTTCACCAAAACACGTTGATATTGATTTTTTAATACACTACACTTGGGCAACTATTACTTGCTGTGCTGAGTATAATATTAAGGCTTATCAGTTACTAAATGTCTATACTTATCACTTGTTTTATATCAGATAAAGATATATGAGGGCTTTGGTTCTCTTCATAAATGGTCTAGTTACAAATTACCAATATGCAATTGGGAGGAACAAAAGTCAAAAAGACCATGAGGCAAATTCAAGACTGGTATATTATAAGTTGTTTGTGGTGCAGGATTCACCAGATTCATGAGCGGTGCAGGCCTAATCATGAATTAGGCGATTTTTTTCGAGACCGTGCACCTCCACAGAAATCTGGCATAGATTTCTGTTGCCACTTAGGACTACTATAATACTGACACAAATTTTTAGTCAATTTGCCTCGTGGACTATATATCTTAAATAAATGCTAGTCGGACCATGGGTTGACCACTCTGTGCAAGAGCCTCCATAGCAATCAACTAATATCTCGAGCCACATAGCTTTTTGGATCATATCCTACTCATGGCTAAAGGAGGCCTTATTTTTAGACCACTAAACAAGTCCATTTGGTTTCTGGAGTGCTTAAGGGAAACTACAGTTATTACCCATCCCCGACTAAATCCATTAACAGGTAGGGTCGTCCTTCGGGCCTACTCTTCTAATAACCAATGACACTAACAGGCAATGGAAAGTCTGTGTCTCTTTAGCGATATATCTCTTTCCTAGTAAGTTAGGAGGTTGAACTTTTTATTTGATCAGCCCACAAAATGGCAGCTTCCGTCATTTATAGGTGATAGGTCATTCATAACTTCTCATCCTGCATGATCTTGTTGGACGCCCAAGGACTTGTAGGAACACTGTAAAATGCCTTTATGTAAGACGAGACAGAAAAAAATGGATTTTTTTGAATCCCCAGTTACATCTTCTGTGAACATATGCGTTTACGTTTTTATTAGGCTTTATGGTGAGGTCATTGCTACGAGAATCTACATTTTTATATAGCACACTGAACATTCAGTAGACAGCAAACTTGTATATACATGAAAAGTTCTATTCAGGTAAACCTGGATTACTGAGGCTATTTAATTCAAGTGAACTGGTCGTTTTAAATGGCAGGCTTGCACACAATCGCTTGCTGGGACATGCTGACAAGAATTTGACCTCTTTTACCTGATGTCTTCCATCATATAACTCATAAGGTAAGCTACTGTTACAATGTAGAACGTTACAGAAAAACAAATCCAAAAGAAAGGAAAATTATTTTTTGTTAATTTTTATATTAATAAATTAAATATATCTCAGAATTGCTAATAAGCTGTCACAGAAGTCCTGACTGAGTACTGATATCTGAATGTGTAGAACAAGGTGCCAAGACACTAGTTTACACGTTCATGCTCAAAAGGTCTTATACTATAGCTGAATGGTGTCCAGGAGATAAAATAAAAGAATTTATAGATCCTACTACGGTGAAGCGTAGTTTCAGTAGACGTGCCCTCAATATCATGTCTAGTAAAAGTATTCTTATACATGTAGGCATTTCACATCACTTTTGTGATACCTTTCCATCTAAGTATTCAATTGAAATGTGGGCCCCAAAGGCAGATCTTGAGGACCAGAGTCAAAGTTGGAGGTTTGCTATATAGCAGAAGCTGTAATGGTATTGTATTGTACACATAGACAATATAAATACTATACAATGGCAGGACAATGAAAATACAATGTAAAGAAAACATCCCATGATAATAGAAACAGCTACAAAATATATTACAAAAGATCTCAACCATAAAACGTTTAAAAAACTTAAAGAGGACCTTTCATCAGATCGGGCACATGCAGTTTTATATACTGCTGGAAAGCTGACAGTGTGCTGAATTCAGCGCACTGTCGGCTTTCCCAATCTGTGCCCGGTGTAAAGCGCTATCGGTCCCGGTACCATAGGGCTTTACAGTCAGAAGGGCGTTTCTGACACTTAGCCAGGAACGTCCTTCTGCCCAGCAGCGCCTATCGCGCTGTACTGTGTGAGCAGGGAGGAACTCCCCCCTCCCGCTCCTGATAATACTCGTCTATGGATGAGCTGTGTGAGCAGAGGGAGGGGGCGTTCCTCCCCGCTCACACTGTACAGCGCGATAGGCGCTGCTGGGCAGAAGGGCGTCCCTGGCTAAGTGTCAGAAACGCCCTTCTGACACTAAAGTGCTACGGTCCCGGGATCGATAGCGCTTTACACCGGGCACAGATCGGGAAAGCCGACAGTGCGCTGAATTCAGCACACTGTCAGCTTTCCAGCAGTATATAAAACTGCATGTGCCCGATCTGATGAAAGGTCCTCTTTAAGTTTTTTAAGCGTTTTATGGTTGAGATCTTTTGTAATATATTTTATAGCTGTTTCTATTATCATGGGATGTTTTCTTTACATTGTATTTTCATTGTCCTGCCATTGTATAGTATTTATATTGTCTATGTGTACAATACAATACCATTACAGCTTCTGCTATATAGCAAACCTCCAACTTTGACTCTGGTACTCAATTGAATTCAGCGCACTGTCAGCTTTCCAGCAGTATATAAAACTGCCTGTGCCCGATCTGATGAAAGGTCCTCTTTAAGTAAAATTGGTCATCATCTTAAAGCCATCAAATATCTATCTGAAAAATTGAGGTCATCCTAAAATCACTTTAGAAAATTTGAAAATGTGTGGCCATTTTTGCTTTTATGAGTCATCAAGTACCACTATATAAGCAAAATGCTGTGGTCAGAATATAGGTTACGGTTATCTAGAAAACAGGTTGCAGGTATACTCAATGAGTAACTACCTGTAGGAAAACATGCACAGCATTGTAAAGATGTCTTTCACTAGAAGCCTGCAGTGCAAGTATTGGTGGAATGATCTAACCACATGTGTTCATGGTCTTTTGGTTTAAGGCTCTTAATAGTAACAGCTATGAGAAACTGTGGCTGAATTTCTATGCAATTGTAAATTATAGACTGTAACCTATTTTGAAGCTATTTTAGACAGGCCTGTGGTTTATCCACCACTGGTTTGGTCGTCTTTGCATGTTTAAAGAATGTTTGTGATGATAAAAACCTTTCATGGTCTTCTCATCCAAACCCAACCTGTAAAACTACCGGCTAAAAATGAAGCTAAAGACCATATTGTACAAGGAGACCACTTATGACTGTTGATAGGCCTATAAAGACTGCGAGTGATCTGGAGGGTATTGAAAGATACTCTGAGTTTGGATGAGGATGGGAAGAACATTGGATCACAATATGAAAAGGAAACTGGTGTAACATCCCAAGTCCATTATGGTTTGTGGTTCTCCTAATAGAGACTTGAGGAGAAAGACAAATCTTGTTTGAATAATTATAAAAAAAAAGATGTGGGGGAGGGAGGATGACAGCTGCAAAGAGGTCGCAAAATCTCGCTGTCTCTAAAACAATGATTGTGTGAGAGCATGTCTCCGTCCTTTCAATGGCTGAGCCCTGTCACCCTCCTGAATGGATGTATCTATGCACAGATCTTTTGTCTCTTTTCTCTGAACACATGCAGAACAGGTCTACAGCCTTGATGTGTATGGTTCGTGTTGTTAAAGGACATCAGGTACAACGAAGTAAGATGCCGTAGGTTCAATAAAAGTAATTTCAAGGCTAATAACAAGGGTAGCGTTCTGTGGCAGATATGTGACGTTTTCTTTCTAACATAATAAGCAAACAGGACCTTGGCAGGGTATAAGAAACCAAGACAAATCCGATTTTCTATGCAAGGATGGACCATTGCAGTAAATGACCAATGCTTCTATTTTGTAATCTCTTAAATTAAAAGTGGCAACACCAGCCGCCTTTTCTCTGAAGTATATGGGATAATGGACCCTTTACTCTAATCCACGAGACGCTTCATGGTTTTTCATGAAACACTGAGGTAGCGACTTATATCCTATAATGTAAATTAAGCCATACATTATGCCTGAAAATTCACACCCTAGTGCAGAACTTCAAAATACTTATTTTACAATAAGTGCTACATGGCCTTCCTCTGCAGGACCTCATAACGTAAACCTCTACATAGTTAACAACCGCCTTTAAAAAAGGACAATAGGGGGAATTTACTATTCCATCTACACTAGAAAATATGCATAGATCTAGCACAAAAAAACTGGAGTTATACCAGACATCTTAGCCTTTTCTTGACCGATGTAAATTTTATTTCTGGCGCAAAGGACATTCTGTGGTACACAAGAAACATTATGAGGCCGGAGACTCTTAATAATACTTGTGCCTCTGCTGCCAGTGCACAAAATATTAAGACTGCTGCTAGATGCAGATGATTTGTGCGAGCAGTGCACGGCAAGCACACGGACCCCATTATAGTCTATGGGGTCCGTGCGCTTTGACAGCCCAGCGCTTGCAATTGCGATTGTATTCCGTCCGGGGGATCTCCATGCGACTCTAACCAGACGGAGTACATATGCTATTGTGAACCAGAGGTAAGTAAATTGTGATCAATGAATACCACTATGAGGTTCTGCAGCAGTTAGAGTGTGTATTAGGAAGATCTGCACTAAGCAGGTTATGTATTACGATTTTCTTCAGTAGGACAATTCTGCAGACCTACAGTAGGTGGAATATGTTATATGATGTTCAGTAGTAGGTACGAAGTGCATTTTAACAAAATGTAGTAGACAGGATGTGTATTATGTGGTTTAGCGATATATGCATTATAAAGCTCTCTAGTAGGCAGGAGATGTATAATGACGTTCTGCCATAGGCAGGATCTATAGTATGTGGCTCAGTAGCAGATAATATTATATTATAAGGTTCTGTAACAGTTAGAATGTGTATTATGAGGTTCTACAGTAGGCTGGATGTGTATCATTAGGCTCTGAAGTAGTTATGTGCTATGAGGCTCTGCAATAGACAGGATGTATAATATGAAGTCCTGCACTAGATATGATGTGTGATATGAAGTTCCTCAGTAAGTACTGTAGCATGTGTATTACCAGTATGTGAGTGTACAATACAAAGTTCTGCAGTTGGCACATGTGTATTGCGAGATTCTGCAATATGCAGGATGTGTATTATGAGGTTCTACAATAGCTATATATGACACAAGGTTTTTCAGATCCTAATATCATGGGGTTCTGTGTTGACAATCTTGAAGGTGTACATTATAATACACAATCCAGCGAATGTTTCCTAGTCCTACGACATCACATCTCACCCATTATAAATGATGACATCATGGCTCACTGTACACTGGAATTTTAAGTGCCAAGAAATATACCCAGCCTTGCTATTACAACCTATGTGTTATAAAATGTCATCAAAACAAGCTACAATCCAGTGAATTGATTATCAGTAATATTTCAGACTCCATATGAAATATCTTCTTGGTGGACATTCTCAGGTCTGTTCCTGAGCTCCTTAAAGTCATGGCATGTTCCGAGAGCTGTAAATCTTCTTTAAATGCAATGTACATTTAGCTGTGTGGAGATAATTGACATGAGGCTGTATTATATAGGTTATCTAATACAAAGGGGACTCATTAGCCACACAGTACAAACAAGAAGTAATATACATATATTGTTTCGGAGTGGCATTATAGAAAAGTGATCGGCTCCACGGGGATTTATATAACACCGGGAAACAGCAGACATATACTTGTAAATTTGCCTCACTTGTCTCTGAAGTTAAAGGTTATTCCCTTGATCTGAATCTATAATAAAACATAATAGGCCGAGGTCGTCGGAGAAAGTTTGAATATTTAAATTGCGTATAATAACAGAAAATTGCAGGGTAAAAACTGGACCCGCTAATTGCTGGTGGCAACGCAGACATGTCCCTGTCATGCCGCAGTACAGCTCTATGTAGTACGGCTATAGCTTTCCTGCTGTCCCAGCGCGTTTCTTTTCAGCACACCTGCTCTTATTATACCTAGGAGAAGTGGGAAGCGATTTACTACAAGTTCCAGCCCAGCCTGCACCAAACATATTTAAATCACATTGGCCTTGTCTTTCCTTATCCAGCAAGGTCTCTAATCTAGATAGCAAACTACAATTCTTATCGGCCTTGTCGGTCCAGGATATGCTGTAAGCCATATAACTTATTCCTTATCTCCAATGAATATAGAACTACAGCATCTAGTGCTGACAGTCTTATACATGTGAGCAACGTGTAGAAAAGAACAATCTATTTCTGAATCAAATCTATGCACAAAACCATTGAAATATAGCAACAAAATGATCTTCATCGTCTATCCCAAAACAGCCATTTTGTAGCTAATCCCATCTCTCAAGAGGACGTGGTACTACAATCCCCAGCAGCATGTGCCCCATAATAGAGCTTTACGAATCATATATACCAAGGAAGCAAGTCATGTCTATGTATGAAATAAAATCCAAAAATAATTTCAGCACAGAAGGATAAGACTACATGCGCACATTAAAAAGGATCAAATTGTCAGCTTTTAATGTCCTTTTTTTTTATTAGTGTGTGACTTATTTTTCATTTTCCAGACAAATTTTATGTCTGTTTTGCATCAGTTTTTGATGGGCAGTGGAAAAAAATGGATTTCATGGGTCTTTATTTTAGATCGAAACCACTCAGTAAAACTGATATATCACCTAGAAACGGGCCCCATAGACTTGTATTGGGTCCGTCAGGCTGGAAAAAAGGACAAAAAACAGGACACCCTATTTTTTTTTAACTGACATTATTCACTATGTTTGTACCCATTGACTACCATAGAAGTGTAACGTGTAAAATTGTCCGTTACATCTGTTGTTCACCATTGTGTGCATGCGGCCTAACTGATCCCTCCTCTCCATCAGATGTGGTATTACAGCTACCAACATGTACTAACAGTCTTATGCACACTGGTACTTTAGGAATGATGCACAACAAAGAACAATTTTCGATTATTGAGTAAAGTCTATGGACAAAACATTTTTTTAAAAAATTCCACGTATCTATTTCACAACAGAGAGGTAGTTAATTCCACCACTTCAGGGGATGCGGTATTACAGCTCTCAACACGCAGAAAAAACCTTATGCACACTAGGACTTTTGGAATGATGCGGAACAAAGAACGAGTCATGTCTCAAAAGAGAAAAAAACATATATATATATCACGACCACGGAAAAAAAAAAAAGAAAAACAGGAAGGTGGCAAGGTAGCACAGGTTTGTAGAGGTAAGGTTTTCACCTTGTCTGAATTACGACAGTCTGTTCAGGTTAACCAACCACAGCATAAGCATAACTCCTGTAGACTTGTCACCGAGCACAAAAGTCATCAGCGACTGAATGTTCTTTCCTGCACCGCAATTAAGACGAATCAATACGACGTGCCACAAATGGTATTTTATTCTCAATAAGAACTCGGGCTGAGTTTATTCAGAATATTTTAGAGCT
The DNA here is from genome assembly GCF_031893055.1 of Leptodactylus fuscus. Lineage (NCBI taxonomy): Eukaryota > Metazoa > Chordata > Amphibia > Anura > Leptodactylidae > Leptodactylus > Leptodactylus fuscus. Next base: position 96,805,846 of record NC_134271.1, read on the forward strand.
TCCCTGGGGGATTTTGGTCCAACGCAGATGGCAAATAAAGTACTCTGCCTAAGGCTAGAGCACATTATGCTAATTCTAATGTCAGATGTACTTTAATATACAGCTCTATTTAATCACCCCATTATTTCACATTTCCATATGAAAAACCTGCGGCACTTCTGCAGAGCTTTCAGTCGCTGACAATGCCAACTTCCCTCATCTGACTGACTGAGAAATAGAAAGGAGCGCTGGTCAATCTCGCCAGGCTGAATGTTATTGCCGTTTTCACCCTTGCCTGAATTTAAAGCTAGCTGGCTGATGGAATGAATAAAGATCCTACAGGAATGCCGGCATGCCTCCCTCTCCTCTACAAGTCCCTGCGTGCAAGATGACTCCTGCAGGGATCAACTGAATCACTGGAGTGACTTGGAAAGGATTCATCTGTAGTTATCCCACAACATGGGCTCACTTAACTGCAAATACATCTATCAATGGTAGAGTATCGCCATTGATCCAGGCCGAAATACCCACCTAATAGTAATGTAATGCATGTTATGCCGCCCATGACTATGTTGCACAGCTGAATGTATCACTTAAGTTTTCGGGTTTCAGTGGGGCTAATAGATTTACCTAAAGTCCTATGTACAAGAACTAATAATATCAAGGATTTGTGCAAAATATCAAAGTCAGCACTGGCACTGCTATATCTCATAAACGTCCGCCATTTTTTTCTTGATTCCCTTTTTTTTCCATTATCCTCCATGGTCTACGTACATGTTCATTCTAGGTATGTTCTTTAAAGGGCAATTGATTTACATACCCATAAAACAAGTATTGAACTTTTATATAATTTCTGCTTGGCAATGGAGGATGCGTTACTGGAGAGCTCTGAGAAAACATTTCACACATTTTGAAACTCATCATAGAACTTGCAATAAAAGGAGGGAATATTGCGTTTGGGTCCATGCGTGTATACATATACATGTATACGCATGCATATATGTCCATATATGTATGTATATGTGCATATAATTTAAATGTTTGTATATATATATATATATATATATATATATATATATATATATATATGTTATTTAGTGGTTCTGTATGTAGGTAGATAGGAAATAGATAGATAGATAGATAGATAGATAGATAGATAGATAGATAGATAGATAGATAGAGTGTTCCACCTATCTACAGTATTTCTGTATCTGGAACAGTAGATATTCATTCATCTTCATCAATGAGACGTAGCAGTACAATGCGCTTAAAGTACATAGTTCTCTTTTTTTGGACTGTAAAACACATTGGAAAAAGCATCCAGTTAAAAAAAAAAAAAAAAAAAGCGAATGCTTTCCTTGTTTGGATCCAAATTCATTACATAAGAGACAGAATAAAGGAATGCAAAGAATCTAAACTCCTAGGAGAGCGCGTTGCCTAAAAGCTATTTTTAAAACAATCAGTGCTGCAATAGAAACACTGGAATGAGAGTCAATTTTTCCTCTATTTGCAGAAGTGCGCCGGTTTTCACTGGAAAGCCGCCTGTGTTTTGTTTGGCTCTCGTTCATACACTGCCTTGGCAGGCTTTCCTTGGATAACACACGGTGAATATCTCTCTTGCAATACAGTAGCACTCTCATTTCAACCGTCCCAGCCACGCGTTCTCTAATAACACAGCGAGAACGGCAAAATCCTCCTGACTGCAGCTCGCCGGAGAGGAAAGAAACACACAGATCCTATGGAAAGTCAATGGCTGCGAAGCTATAAGGAAGCAGCGGAATCCATACTATTCTGCCCTTATAATGTAACAGCGCGTTTCTTGGCAAACATTCCTGTCTCAATTTTTTTTTTTTTATTTGCTGGGGGTTTTCCGCCACAGTTATGAAGCGAATCGTGTGCCTTCTGGCCAAAACATAAAATATTCTGACAATCCTGTGAATCTCTGGATTTCTGCAGTTCATAGAGGATCACAGCTGGTGGTTTGTACAATCTGTGCCATACAATATTTATATGGATTTATCTTCGAGATAGACGATGCCCCTGAAAACTTTCCTATTTGAAAAAATAGCTCGTTTAGGAGGAACAAAAGGAAACAACAAGCTAAAAGGAAGAAATATCCCAGAATGCATTTCCAGTCTCAAATTCTGTCTTAAACTTTTTATTTGTGGTTTGCGGAAATGTTGTGTGAAGTGATTTATCTTATCCGGATCGCTCTTTGTTTTTGTTTTTACTCTTTAGGTCGTGTTCTGACGACTGAACCAATTCTCATTAGTGTTTTTCACGGTTGATTTGCATCCTATGTGGGATCTGCTTTTTTACAGACCTATTGTCATGAAATGGGCAAGTCAGATCCATGAAAATGCATCAGTTGTCCAATCCGTGAAAACAGAGAATGTCTGTCTTATTTTTTCACCATCCCAACACCACAAGGCCAAGTAACTTGGTTGCCTGAATAAAGCCTATTACGCTTCCTCATGCTTCAAGTGGCTATGCAATGTACAGGAACCAACTGGTATACCCTGTATGGAAATAAATGAGGACAGGATGCTATTTCTATGTTTCGGCTAACAGTGGAAATCATATGTCCCTTTTGGTTGTGTGCCATACAAGGGTGAATTTTAAAACATCACGTTGGCAGTCCTGAGTCTGCCAGTCATTGAGCATGCTCATAGTGAACAGATGTCTCAATGATTTTGAAGGACTTTAAAGAGGTTCTCTACTTTTTAAATAATGGTTTTCATACATACAACAAAAAGTGTCTATGTTGACCATAGCAAGCAATCGACTTCCATTTTGTATGAGGTCTATGGTGTTCCAATTTCCAATACTCAGTTTAAGGCTTAGGCCTCATGTAGCGACACCCAGCTAAAAACCCCACAGTGGCTTAAGCTTTGATCAACTGTCACCCAATGTAATGGCACCTAGACTGTGTATATGTTCCTGGATTTAGGGAAATTATAATGCAAGTCTTACAATTGTATACAAGATGTTACTGCTAAAAAGAGGGCAAAAGTAAAAATTAATATATGAACCTATGTGGTGGGATCACCATTTACAGCAATGGGCAACTAGGCCCGCAGTTTGAAACAAGTTAAAAAAAAAAGATGTTGTGTTTGAAGCCGTTAGATTTCTTTTTTCTACTTATACCTAAGACAGGCCTTGATGTACTTCCTAGCATCGCATTGATCGCAGGACGTCTTTTACGAAAGCCGTTTGAGTTTTATGTGTCGATCAGGGAAGGTCAGAGCCATAAAGCCGCTATTTACTGTAAGTGTTCCAATGCAGTTCACCTGGGTTATTGCTATTTTTTTTAATACAAATGAACAAGATGACAGAAGAAATAAATCCGTCATTTACTGTCCTTTTCATGTCGACATGCAAACCTCAAATACAGGCCTGTAAGCCAAGTTACTTGACAATGCAGATGCAATGGTAAATATCCCCGTTTTATGTTTATTTAATGACTGGATAAGCTTTTTTTTCTTCTTTCGTTGCTCGACGTAATCCTCACGTTTCATCTTTCGCTGTAGAAAGTGTGTGGGCACCGCGAGGAAGGCCTATTTCTGCTAGATAAATATCGAAGAAAAAAACCCTAGGAAAACAATTAAAACTGGAAGGTAATAAATGATGAAGAGGCTTATAAGCAGAGTCCTGGCCCGCTTCCCAGTATTCATTCATCCATGACAAAATCCCACAGCTCGGAGTCTTTTAGAGGGCAGCTGGGCAGTAAGGATGTCCACAGCAATATAAATGGGAATTAGATATGATCGAATGTGCTCGGCGTAATTCTCCACAGAACATGCAATTTTTCCCCCCTTTTTATAAAATACATGACAAATGATCCTGTTTCTAAGCAACGGAGCAGATGAGGGGATTTAAAGTTCCAGCACAAGGCAATGTCTCTACCTCTAGATCATTCAGGGACAATGCAAAGGACCAGGGTTCCGGGTTGTGCTCATTAATAAAATTAACAGGACGTCTGTGCACGGGGGGAGTACAATTTTGTCACTGACAGCCTACAGACCTTGCTTAGTAGTCAGCATCATGTATTAAATGTCTTATTGTTTGGTATTCCAATCACGACTGTCTCTGTGTAGTGCTTACTTCATATCTATGTACCATGTACCAAAATTGATGGACTTATTGCATGTCTGTCTATCTATACATCTTATATAACCAATTATCTATTTGTCCATATCTCTCCTGTCCATCTATCTATCTATAGTTATCAATCTACATCTATCTATCCAAATCTATCTATAGTTATCAATCTACATCTATCTATCCAAATCTATCTACAACTATTTATAGTTATCAATCTACATCTATCTAAATCTACATCTATCTATCTATCTATCTATCTATCTATCTATCTATCTATACATCCATCCATCTATCTACCTACATCTATCTATCTATCTATCTATCTATCTATCTATCTATCTATCCATCCATCCATCCATCCATCTACATCTATCTATCTATCTATCTATCTATCTATCTATCTATCTATCTATCTATGTTTCTATCTATCCAACATCCTAAATGTATATAACTACCTACCTAACATCTATCTGTCTGAATATTTAGTATTCTTTCTTTTGCTATGTTTTAGCTATATATCAATTCATCCATCTATCTCAGAGTACCAATATTAGTATTATATTCAACAGATCTACAACGCTGCTACACACACGCGATATATACCCACAACCAATTTCTCTTGCTCCAAAAATAAACACAAACCTGCTGCCCGTACTCTCACCAGAGTCTTTAGGAAACCGGAGCTAAATAATAAAAATCATTCATTACAGAATTATTCACTTTTCCCTATGATTCACATCCTAGTAATTACCATGACCAGCCTAATAAAAACCGCGACAAAACGAAGGTCAACTAGCAGCGAGAAGTGTTCATTTTCAATTCAATGTATTCATCTCTGGCTCCTAATGGCCTCATTTTCTCCCATGCACTTTAATAAATACCACTGAATTACAGGTTAAATAGCTAAATTAAATTATTGCAATTACAGTGTGCAGAGCCCTGAAACTGGTTTACCTTTCCCAGTTCAATTAGAGGGGAAGTTTCAACAGCCTTCGGATCATGATTGCTGTCAATAAAATGAATGGCTCGGGCCGGGCACTATCTGCTTACACGTACTTAGAGGGGCAATGACGACGGGTCAACTCGTTACTTCAAATGAAATCCTATCTCACCTCACTCATACGCTGCACCTTACCTATTAAATGGAGGTCACAAAGTGATCTGGCTCCACAGTTTGGGTCTGGGGGCAACTGACATCAACTAGCCCATATTATCGGAAGTCACTTGGCGTCATATATGTTTAGACAGAAGAGAAAAACTCACTAGTAATTTATCAGAATAGTAACCTTTTCATTGAATTTCATTATTGCTGTTGTAAAGGGATATTGCAAACATGTTAGAACAACCAAAGTCCATCTGCATGTGTCCTTAGTGATTGCTTGAGAAGGTGCATCAGTTACCCACCCACATGACTGAGGAAAGATGGAATTTCAAAGTTGTACTTCAGCTACCTCACATCAGTTGCTCCACTAAAACTGTGGTGCACAACACCCCAGTTCTCATGAGTCAGGGTCCCAGGACTCAGACTCCCACCAATCAGCAAGTAACCCCCATCTTGTTAATATGGGGTAACTTGTCATGACAAGACAACTCCTTGGAGTAATGGAAACAGCAGAATAGTAAGGATGCCACAACCGAGATGGAGGATACGGAGGATGGTAGTTGTAGTGGTGGATGCTGTGCCAGCTGCTAGGCCGAGCACACTCCAACAAACACTCCAGTCCGACTCCAGGGCCAGACACAGTCAAGGGGGGGTCCTGCAGCTCTACCGGATTACAGTGGTAGATTAGTTTCCCTCATGGTGTTTCCAATTGGAGAGGGAACCCTCGCTGCAAGGAAGACCAAATTTTCCAGTTGCAGTGATAGTGAGGGGCCAACTGCCAAATCTAATATTTATCTGGTGGACAGGTCAAAAGTTTTGACCACTTCTGCCAATCGCTTCAGAAGTGTCTGTTTCTAATATGTGTAGGTAAAAGGGTTAATTCACATGTGGCAAAATATCTAAAAAATATGCTACATACGTCTGAATGGGGTTAGTTTCACAGCATATGTACATGGATTTCTTTAAAACTCATTCAGATAAAAGAGAAAGCCGCAGAAATCTCTGCAACAACTCTGCTGTTTGTAAACATACTTGTAGATGGGGTTCCCTCAAACACAAGAAAATGGAAAATTTTTGCTATTGAAGGATAACAACATTACTTATTGTGCCATAGTAAATGGCTGAGATAGAATCACAAATACTATAGTTTTAGGCTAAAGCCTCATGTTACAGAAACAGCATTTTTCCCAATGCGGAAACTCTTTGGAAAAAAACCGCTATGTTTTACAGGGCCAGAAAAGTGAGTGAGATTCTGGATAATGATATCCACACATTGCATGAAAAAAAAAAATGCTATGGAAAAGCTGCCTTTTCAAAAGTGCTCGCATATTCGAAAATCGCAGCATGTCAATTATACCTCGCATTTTCCCTATAGGATATGAAAGGGAAGAAAATTTGCAAAGACAAACTCTTGTAATGCGTTTCATTACATGGGCCTTAGCTTTAGATACACCAACAGCTAAGGGTTCACACAGGGTTTTTCGGTCCGGAATTTGAGGTGGAGGCTGCCTCAGATTCCGGACAAAAAAAAACGGTAGCTGCGACTGCAGTGTACCGGCATCCAGTTACGGCACTCCGCTCCAGATTAGGCCCAAATGAATGGGCCTAGTCATGAGGAGGGAGTGTCTTCAGGTGGATGTTGTGAGGCGAATCTGCCTGAAGAATGAGCATCTTGCTTCTTTTTTATGGGACAAACTGCCCCTGGAAAAAAGAACTGACCGGCTCTCATTGATTCCAATGGGAGACGTCTTTTTAGTTAAGGTTTTTGAGGCCGATTCCGCCTCAAAATCCTGACCAAAATACCTGTGTGAACTCAGCCTTAGTGATTGCTTGAGGTTGGGCCAATTGCATGTTAGGCTAGGTTCACACCTGCACCTGATATCCGCTCAGGGATTCAGTTCGCCATTATTATCACAACTGGCATTTACAAAGTCACAAACCTAAGGTTTGTGACTTTTTTACACCAGATATATCTGGTGTAAACTGAATAATACATCTCAGCCCCACTGACTTATATTTGCTGAACCCCATGTTATAAACAAAGCTTTAATGCCATTTTGTATGTTAGAAAAGAGAGGAGCTGCCCAAAGCAACCAATCAGATCACTCCTTTCATTCCCCATATGCACTAAATGTTAGATGAAATCTGATAGGCTGGTGTATGCAATCAATCAGATCTTTTCTTTTATTTTGCATTTAGCAGTGAAAATGAAAGCTGGAATATGATTTGTTGCTATAGGCAACCATGAGGCCTAGCTATAGTTTAAAAGGTCTAAATACAATTTCACATATGAGACAGCTGCGTATTCCAACCATTTAGAGTGACTCTTTCTAGGAGTCTAATAAAATACTGTTTATTGCCATCATATAGTGTACATGTTGTTATACAGACATTTTAGAGAGAAATTCACCTGAGTACATATATGAAAGTAACCTCAATCTACGTCACTAAAGGAAACAACACACCCATGACTAGAAAACCATCTTATAAGGCACGCACTCACTTAGCCTGAAAGGACACCAAAGTAAAATGGCTGCTGGCTTCCTGCTTGTGACTGTGGTCTAGTTACTACAGTTTCATATTAATTTCTAATACATAACATCTTTATTTTTGATAAAACAATGCTAAAAAAGCCCAACGTCTTCTCAGTATTACACAATTGTAATAAACCACACTCTCTGAGGTAAAAAGTATAATGCCCCCCCCCCCCCCTACACACACAACATTTGTATGGAGGGACTGCACAGTATATCTATCCAAAGATTCCCCTCCGGAAGTAAGGAAAGAATGAAGGGAAGATCTCATCTCACCTCATAGATGGTGCACCCTTGGCCATTATATGACTATCACGAATGTGAAATTTCTTTGGTGTTCACGACTATACGTCATGTTTGGACAATAGTTATCAGGTGTCTATCATTGGCTATAATTCCCCAATCACTTAAAATTGATGTCATACAAAAGAATAAAGGAGAAATAAACTCAACAAAATGACTTTCTGACGCAGTGTCATGCCTACAGGCTTAGATACACTATCATCAGGAGAAATTCTTCATATCTAGAAATGTTTAATTGATTGACACCACTGGTTCATAAAAAATGGCCACCTTCACAGTCATATCATGTCCCCTTAAATAGAACGCCACTGTAGTTTGTGTAAGCCTTTGCAAACAGTGACATTGCACGCAATATTGCTTCCTCGCTGCATAAAATAATCTTGCGCTGTATAAATAAAAATGTTGTGTCGAGACAATAAATGTCAGAACATTCACAGGAAACATTCAAGACTGAAGAAGAAAATATCTGCTCCTGACAGAGCTCAAGAGCGACAGAACGCGGCGGCCACAGGCCGATAAATGATCATTTGTAAACCTCAATAAACCTCCGTGGATAGGGGAATCTGTGCTTAATCTCTGAATGCAACCCAGAAAATATGATATAAGAGTCCACTTCAAATGTCAGCGGCAACCCAATTTCATCATATTACCAGCATACATTTGTGCATTTGCAGAGCCATTTACTCTGAAAGTCGGAGAGTTTTGCTAATCAAAATGTAATTAGTCCAAATGGCCTAGGCAAAGGGCTATTAGCATAAGAACAAAACAATATGAGGGGAATTTCCATAAAGCTCAGCAAATGTACGCTCTTTCCAATGTATCTTAAAGGAGCTGTCCAGGAAAAAATGGCCGACATTTGACTTGCAATACAGAGTGGTACATTTTTAAAGGGAGTCTACAACCACCAAAACTGCTCTCAAACCGCTTATATGCTGCTGTGGGACCTGTTAGTGATATAGTGGACAGGCTTTTTTTTTTGCTTCAAAGTATGGCCTCGACCCAAGTGCACTGAACAGCTCACTTAAATATGGAATAAAAGCTGAATTTCGCAGCAGTGAAATTGCACTCTGACACAAAAAGATAAGTTCACTTTGTCACTAACCCCACAAGAGCATAAAAGTGGTTCAGAAGTGATTTTGGTGGAGGCAGAATTCTTTGAATTTTGTTTAAAATTTGGTCCTGGCACCCACACTACACGGACATCTGTTTGTTGTTTACATACATGGACAGCCAATCTATACAGATCTTAAAGTAAGTAGAGGGTAAAGTTGAAGAGATTTTCCTTGTTAGAAATATTGATGATGTATTCTAAGGATATGTCATGTTGTTTGCAGCTGTTTGCAGGTCTGTTCTGAGCAACTGATAGTGAATACAGCAGGAAGCAAACAGCTCCATTCTCTACTTAGTGGCCAGATCAGGGTATTACAGATCAACTTCCATTCACTTGGAAGGAGTGGTCTACTTCTTGCTCCATTCTCTGTACATCAACTGCTGAGAACAGCTGATCTGTGGGGGTGCTCCGTGTCAGACCCCCACTGCTCTCATATTAATAACCCATCCATATTATAAGTCATCAGTATTTTTTAGCCTGGAAGACTCATTCAAAGTCTCTAGCAACTACTCACTCCTTTCTCTAGTAGCATAAGAGCATATTCTTGGATTAGAAAGTCAAAAATAATCATTTAGGAATAAAGCTATTCAATAAGATCCCAAGGACCAGTGCCGTAAGTCAATCTCAGCTGGCCATCATAATGACCCACTGTCTTTAGACAATAGAGAATGCATTTTATCTAATCATTTCAGATGCCTGTAAACCCCCAATGACACCTCACTTTTAATTTCTCATCTTATTTCTCAATTAGTAAATTGATTCAGTTGGAGACCAAGCAACCAGACAAAAAGTCAGAAAATAGTGAGCCACACCACAGAATTTACCACAGTGTATGCAGACTAATGAACTAGTGGGTGTTAGGTCTAATTTAATGAATGGCTCTATAATTGAATATAGGTAAAATTCATTTGAGTATATAATGACATTTAATCCCAGCTTAGGGCTACTGCTTGTACCACATATTACATTACAGTAAACAGAGATGGCGTAAATGATTAAGCACATCTATGCCCGAAAATTAAAACTGAGTTATACTAAGAATTCCTCTATGTCAAAGTGCTCTGCTCAGCTACAGCAGCCATTTTAAGCAGCTACTAAGCTACTGTTTAGTCACAGGGTCACCCAAGCATAATAGAAATGCATAGCCCCTGCTCTCCTCCTCCTTTCTATGTCCTAGAGTATCTCTTTGCACAGCATTCAGTGCTGTGGCCGATACCAACACAGAACGGTAAGAAACAGACTACTAGCAGCTACCTTGATGGCTGATGCTTGCATTTTTATATTACAAAGAACCATGGGATTGCAACAAGTCATTTATTTTTGTAGATCTAGTCACATGCAAACATTTTGGTGAGATTATATCCCGAGCTTGCTGGAAACAGGGAAAGAGGGAATAAAAAAAGAGAGAAATAGAGAGAGAAGAGGGAGGGAGTAAGCGGGAGATTGTGTGTGCCAAGTGAGAAACATGATTTGCTACATTAAAAATAGGCAACAGATACACAGTAACTGCTATCGGTTTTGGCAGATACAACAAGGGAATACAAGAGCCCTTTTGATATCTGGCTAGCTGCACAATTCCAGCTGTACTGTTCCGAGCATAACATATTGCAATAACACACACACACAATCAGCCGCGTGGATTTATCCTGCAGACGGTATTATATCCCCACATGGAACTGCTAAAATCAGCCTCTTGTTTCTGTTAGAACAGTAGCCTGCAAACTACACCTCTCAACCTGTGGCGAAACTACAACTACAACTGACAGTACATGCTGGGAGTCGTAGTTTTACAACAGCTGGAGAGTCGCAGGATGTAATCCACTGTCTTACAAGACGGGGAAATAACACGCAGGTGACTGCATTGTACAATGTGTCTATATTCACATCTCATCTGGAGCCTCTTTGAAAACTAAAAGTCACCCTGGTGAAACCCAAAGGACCCCACTGTAAATCAATGGGGTCTGTCAGGTGCCAGTGGTGTCTATCATGTGACAAATCTGATACTGCATTGTGGTATCCCATGATGCAGATGTGAACAAAGCCTATGCTTTATATGTAGCAGGCAGCTCTGGATGATCAAACAAAAAATATCTTCAATGGCATTTTAATATAACTAACCTTTAGCCACAGCATTTAAGGAAAGTGTATCAAAAAATACCCTAGCTGATTCAATACTAAAGGTAAAATACAAAAAATCTTTAGGGTGAATAAGAATTTAGTTTGGACTAACAATTCTGTTCATCCTGTACTTCCTGGTTCACGATGAAATGAACTACAGTGAAGGGTTTTATAATGGGCATTTTAATGGTGGCCATTAATGGTCAGACACACATCATGAAGGTGACATGAAGATAGACATAGGTATCAATAGTTTTGTTCTTCCTTGCTCATGTTAAAATCACATTGAGGACCGATACCAGGGCTCTGCTATTCAACAGAGAAAATTCTATAATACAGAATTTGGTATGTGCTTCAAATTTGGCATCAGCCCCCTCTAGAGCTTAGTTCATGAGCAGAAGACTCTCTATCAATAAGGTTCAATCTGTTGACTAAATCTAGAATATAATATATTGTTATCAAGCAGATTGATCCAGAGGGAGGCAAAGGCGAGCGTGCCAACGGCAAATATATCCTCAGCCAAACATTCCTCTCTGATGCCCAAATCTGAATCTCTCCCAAATATCCTTCAGAAAAGGGCGTATGGCTGCGTGGTTCGGCGCCACGGTTAAATGAGACTTGATTTAACTCTGCAGATCCTGAGTTAATAGATCCAAAAATTCCAAAACTGTGTTGCCAGTTTCAAATATGGCACTTGCAATGTCATTTTGCCTCAGATATTATATTGTAGCCACAGTAAAAGTGATTATATATCTATCAGGGGGGGTTTACTGTTGTTTAAATTTTAGAGCTATTTTTTTCTACACTGATGTAAAACAATAGAATTATTTTTTAAAAAAAATTGCATTTGATTATTTTTAACACATATTCTTATATATTATGTAGGTATCTGCATTTATGACAGCATGATACATTTATATCCAAAATCAGGTTAGACTATCTGTTGCATTTACATAAAAAGGTCTGGTGCTTCTATATTTGCCAGTCGTAGAATGAAATAAATAAAAATAGCTGTTGAGTCTTGCTAAAGCCACCACATCCCTCCCAATTGATCTGCATCTTCTTTTAATTTTAACTGTTCAGTCAGCCAAGAAAAGAAGAAAAAATGCTCTCATTTAAAAAAAAATGAAGTAATGCTAAGATAATGTCACCCACCATTCATCCACATTTGTAGCGAGCAACCCATTAAGCAGTAATTATTTTTTAATTAAAAATTTGGGATGCTGACATGCGCGGGCCTGCTCTGTACATCTGTTATTGGTTAAAATACCCTTGTTTTTTTAATAAGAAAAACTATTTTTTTTTATAAACCGCTTTTTTTTTTGTGGCTATTATATTTGCCAAAGAAAGCCCAAGCCTTGCTTATTTTCATCGTGGGGTACAACAGCGCGTATGTGCGCCTGGACAGAGCTGACTGGCCGTGAAAAGAATTCTGAATAAAACACAAACATAAAATTTGGCATGGCCACAGAAGCAAGCTCGGGACTAATTTCAGCATGCAAGCAGCTCTTACACAGTACGACTGGCTCCACTGTAAATGAAACCAGGCGCAGTAAAAATTGCCAGTAAACTGTCCGTTAAAGGAACAGCGCTCTTTATTTCTGTAGCCTTTTTCTCTCTCCAGTATTGGAGCCCCCTTCAAACAAAAACATCTGCTGCAAAACTGGAATGGATCTGATAGGGTGGCAGCAAGACGGGCATTTCAGGGATCTGAATACCTAACAAACTACTTTACACAGAGACACAATACTAGCTCTATAACAATAAAATAAACTAGAAATAGTATCAGCCTCCTGCTATACAGAAGTCTAGGAGGTGTGTGTGTTCCACCTATAGTACCCACTTCTGTTTGGTGACTCCCCATCTGTCAATTGTGAGCTTCTGCATTTTTCCACACACTTTAAAAGATGAGGTCTATGGGGGATTATAGAGAGATCCAAACAAGCAACCAGGAATACCCCTTTATGAAGTGAGCCATGATAATAGTCAGAACAGAGCCTAAGGGTAAGTTCGCACAGGGTTTTTTGGACCGGAACCTGAGGCCGCCTCAGATTCCAGTCCAAAATATGGGTAGCTGCGACTAGATGCCGCTGCAGTGCACCAGCATCCAGTCGTGCACTCCACTCCGGATTAGGCCCAAATGAATGGGCCTAATTGGGAGGGAGTGTCTTCAGGCGGATGTCGTGAGGCGAATCTGCCTGAAAGAATGAGCATGCCACTGACCGACTTCCATAGATTTCAATGGGAGCTGTCTTTTCGGTCAAGATTTTGAAGCGGATACGGCCTCAAAATCCTGACCAAGAAACCCTGTGTGAGCTTACCCTAACTTGGCTTGAATATTTGTTAAAATGTTAGCTATATCTGTTCTCAATGCCAATCAATATGGCCGCCATTATAGATCCCTATCACCTAGCTTTCCAACACTCTCAAATAGTAAATTTGACGACCATAAATGACAATGAAATGTGGACCCCAGTGTAAACACGCACATACGGGTCCATGGGAAACTGCACAGACCCATTCATTTTATGTAGTGTGCACAGGCCGCAAAATAAACTTGTCCTGAATTTTGCCCTAGGCCCACAGCCACCTATTCGGACAGTGTGTATGGGGCCACAGAAAATAGTTAGTCAATGTGCTAGTTATTACAAACATTACCAGCACAAAGCATACATTTGTGTGCATGGAGCCTAACTATGAGTGCTGTTATAACGGGCCCATACAGCCTAGAAATGGTTACAATCCTATTTCCAGTCATGTCATACAACAAGCTTTCTTTGAAAACTTTAAGCTTAGTGCCACAAAATAAGCATTCTTAGAGGGGCGGGGGCTGGGGGCATCACTGACAGTTCATGTGTCTGCTTTTATATCTTGCAATGCAATAAAAATAGCCTTTTATCCTGATCTCCGAAGCCTGGAAAATCATTGTGGCGGATGCAATGGGATAGACAAGGAGAAAATTACTCGTGGCTTTGCTTCAACATGAAATTAAAAAGTGACGCTGCAGTCTCACGGGGTTTCTGTGATTTCTCCAGGGTCTGGATAATGCATAAGTATCACAACAACCATGCAAAACAAAGGTAGTGATAATGGACCCGTTTTGAAGTTCTGTGAGGAGATGACAAGATATTGGCGTGCAAAAAGACAACATACATGAGGTTTAGTCCAGACATAGAAGGACACAGTCTCAATTCAAGCTTTCCATAAATCAATAGTAAATGTGAAAATAAATATCTTGTCAATGTTAGAAATGCTTTTTTTCTCCACCTTAATCATCCTTCCCCTTTGACTTGTGTAATGATCATTCACTCTCGCTGCTGCTGTATCTCGAAAGTGTTCTACTATCTAACTGCAGTGCAAGATGTACAACTATACTGCCCATTTCTGTTATATAATGTTATTCATGCTGCTGCAGCTTATGTGCTTATGTTTCAGAGATAGCTGATGTTATCATCCGTAGTTATGTGCATTCTGATGACATCATAAATGCCTAGTTGTGAACATTCTAATGGCTGACATCATAGACGCCTAGTTCTATGCACTCTGATGACATCATAGATGCCTAGTTATATGCACTCTGATGACATCACTGATTTCTAGTTCTGAACACTCTGGTGACATTATGAGTTCCTGGTGTTTTGTGTATACATCACTGAAGGATGAACATATAATCTAAATTATTGAATTGTTCTTTTATTTTACAGCTGTTCCAGAAATAAAAGCATATTCACACAAATCCTGTAGTTATTAGAGGATCAATATCAGGGTGTTTTCAAGAAAGTCCCACCTCAGAACAAAGATACTAATAGAATATATATTTTCAGTAAATATTTTTCAAAAATACAAAAGACACTATAAATACTCATACACACACTGTGCAGTCACATATAATGCAGACTCATGAACAGATATACTCTGCATACATTCCTAGTCAATAGATATGTACATAACTGTACTTACACAATGTACTATGTAGACACATACATATACACATGTACTATGCCATGCAGCCAGCACACTAATGTTACCTCTACATAACATGCACTCCCCCACCCCGTGTTAAAAGTTTTCTGAGCTGTGATTCATTTTGCTTTAATAGAATTAAAAGTAGTTACTTGCTGCCCTCGGAAGCTATATAAAGACAAGCCGCTGCCAATGACACATGCCTGCAACAAGTCTTCGAGGAAGAGTCAGGGAACAATATGTATTTCCTGGTTTAGAACAGATGGAGCGCAGCACAGCAGAGGCGAAATACCCATGAAAACATTGTATTCATCACTTCTCCAGTCACGGAGATCTGAAAATTATTTATCAAAATAACAAAATGGAATCCAGTGCTACAGCGGATATATATATATATTCATATATATATATATATATATATATATATATATATATATATATATATATATATAATGTTAAATCCTAATCCTAGATAAGAAAACACAAACATACCTCCACCAATACTATATCTAATATATTTATTATTGATCTCACCATCTTATGGTTGATATGACCACCAACAGCAACAAAGATATTCAATATTCATTGGGATACAGGTAGCAAAAGAAACAAATGACCCCACTGGCAAAGTATAGAGAGTACACAAAGTCTATGGTCAGTCTATGCAGGCTGGAAGGGGAAATCTATTCATGTTACAAACCACATCATCTTGAGCGAACCAACTGATCACATGGGGGTCTGCTGAAGACTGTTGTTCTACCCTTACTATGTTGACTAGACTGAGCCCAAGCTTCGACCATCTAACGTCTACGCAGAACAATTTCCGGTCACATGACGAATGTTAACTCTGATTTGGCTGTACTTTAAGGCCGACTGCCCTGCACCACCACTTATCTCTACAGCGGGGACTACAAGCATAGTTATTGATATAGATTACCACATTAAAAATAACTAACTCCAAAAATAGCAATGAAATGTTTCTCATTTCTTGTGACCACCATAGTCATACCTGACACTACATAATGGTAGAGGTCAAAGGCAGAACCAACATCACACCGACAAATACAAGAGACCTACAAAAAGGTTATTCAAGATTAGAAAAACATATATAACAGAGCCACACCATGCACCTATGGACAGATGTTGCACCCCTTTAAAAGAATAGCAATGATATTGGTGAATGGGTTGTTTTATAGTCTGTTAACATGGTATCATAATGACACAGAACTTTATTAGGCACCCCCCTCATGCGCTGACAAATCTGCCAGGACTGGATAAAAAACCCATTATCAAAGGATCCTGTTTACAGGTTTTCTTAGAGTAATGACCAGTGTCAGATCCCCTCATCCACTACTTTAAAGAGATGCATACAGCATTGCATTAAAAATTAATTACACATGTTATTTTATTGATAGTGCATAATGTAATGAGCACCAGCTGTGCTAAATATCCAAACTCCTTTATAAGACGGCCATAAAAGAAGAGGCGCGCAGGAAGAGAAAGCCTGTCTTAATGCTCTAATGTCAATGGAAAAGAGGAACATTTTATAGAAAATATGAATAAAGAGCCTTTGATTTTCCTCACATAAGGTCTCTTGACTACAAAAGTGGAGTCCGGTTAACCCCATGTGGAGCTATCTCATCAAACGACACCAAGGACTACTTGGATTGTCATGTCTGTTCATTATTGAGTCCATTTTATGTTTCATACAAGAAGAACCAAAAAGCAACATCAAGGAACCTGAATCAGTCACCCTCTAAACTACAAGGGTCAATGGGATCTATTGTAAGAGACAAATGGTGGGCCCTGATAGGTGGGACCTTCACTGAACTGGTGTCAGGACTGGATGACCATATATGAAAAGCTGTCTCTTCATAGATATTGTGGGCTTCCAGAACGTCATCTGAATTCAGGGGCAAGGTGATCCGGGCATGTTGAATAGACAAGTCGTACAAAGTCCACCTCTATTAAAATATATGGACCTTGTGTCATCTGACGCTTTCACTGTAAGGGCCATAACAGTTCAGAGAACACCTTTTTAGTAGCCATGTCTAATAAATGTTTAGGCCTTCTTTATACATCAACTGGTACTCTGGAATTCCTCCATGTAAAACATGAAATGCGTTGCCTTCAAGAAGAGATGGACCATTTGTTGATGCCAATTTTCTTTACCGCACCACGATGTTATGCCATGAAGCTGTATATGGCGGTATATCCCGCATCAGTAACAATAGCCCCATAGACTAAACCTGAAGCTTTTCTATGAGATTATTCATCATTCTGGGTTTTTTAAACACACACATATGTGCTACCTGATATCTTTGTACTCAGTGACCACTGAAGCGCAGCCTGGAGGTGCGTGCTCTTATCTGAGCATCTAAACTCACAACAAAAGCTGAACTTTCTACCTGCCCAAAACTTAAGAATGTTTATATACAGAGAATATCATCAAAGCCCACAACTTCCAAAAACAGGATGGGATAGGAATCACTTTCTACTAGCATAATAAAACCTATGAGAAATGAAGATAAATATGGGTCAGTGGTCTTACCAAAGAAAAATATCCATTTGTGTCTTTTGTTTCCTGGTATTGGCCAGGTCAGTTTGGAAGGGGGGTGAGAATTTCTAGAAACATATATATGTGGTTGAGATCAGCACCTTATAGGGGATACCCTACCAAACTGACACAAGCCAAAGTGTGATGGAAAGTCCAGCTCACCAATTTCATTAAGGGGCTGTTCACACTACCGTTGGTGTCCAACAGCAGTGTCCATACAAGATTTTAGCAACGGACACTTGCTGGTCCGTTTGCAATTTCCATTCATATCAATGGGATTTTATCTTGTGCCGTTTAGTGTCCGTTTACAACATGTCCGTTTTTTCAAGCGGACAAAAAAATCCTACATGCAGGACTTTCCTGTCCTTTTGAAAAAACGGGCAGTAAGTGTTCAATTTTTTTTAACATTGAGGTCTATTAAGGTCTGCATATAACGGACGGTAACTGATAGCCAACAGTTACTGTCCGATTATGTCCGTTCATATTAAATCATCAAAAAAATCCTCAGGATCTCAATTAGTGGATTTCCCTATATGTAGTGGGGTAAATGGGGGTGCAGGATTGGAAAAACAAGGATGCTCTCCCCCAGATACAGCACCACTTCTGTCCATGAGTTGTGTCTGGCACGGTAGCTCAGCTTCATTAAAAAGGCAAGGACAACGTTACAATACCACACACAGCCCATAAAAAGTTGTGGTGCCATTTTTTAAAGCCACTAGTGTAGAGGATAAAATTGAACATTTGCAGGTGACAGCCAATCAGATTACAGTTTTAATTGTAAGTAGTGATGTCATCGGACGCTACGGAGAACTGGTCTTCCTTTTCCTCCCACCGGTTTTAATAGCTCTTTGACATTATGATGCTGCACAGAATAATATGTCACAGTGATTATTCCAAATTTGGAGCAGCAAGGGTTAAGCGCGTTTTCATTTACTTTCTAAGAGAAGATAATGTTTCTTTCAGGCAGGACTTGGCCAAACACTGCCATAAACACTTAACATGCTCTTTGATATACCCTATTCTCTAAGTGCTGTAGACTGCAGCAGTAATTATGGGAAAGCCATGATAACAAGTCGATTTCTCCGCAAAGCTGGCATCACTTTCCAGGGAACAGACCACTTGAGAACTAGCTGGAGAAAACTAGAGAAAAAAATTACCAGACCAAAGAAAATTAAAAAAATATTTTCTCCTTGTTACTTATTTTTTTTCAATGAAACCGCTCCCGTTCGCACTGTAGGCAATGGATAAAAGTGAACAGAGGTGAAAAAGGCGTCCTTATGGGAGAACACTCTCAGCAAAACAAGACTCAGGCTTGAATGCGGGACTCTGACCTTGTTTTCCTTGTTCTGATAAATTTGTATCTTGCCAGAAATCATTACTGTACACAGTTTTCATTTTTTAACTAAATTCTAAAGTGGTTGTCCTGGATAGAAGGTAATTATTTTCCCAGATGCAGCGCCACTCTTGTCCATGTGGCCGTGTCTGGTATTGCAGTTCATCCATAAGTAAATGCTGCAGTAGACAAAAATTGAACGGTTTCCAGAAACAAAAAAACATTTAAAGGACTAGGGTTGAAAAAAAATGTCTTTGTATCCGAAAGAACTCCATTTCCTCATGTTAGGAAATGACATCACATCTGTTTGGTCACATGGCCATGGTGCAGTCTGGTTTAATTAACCTAAATGGTAATGAGGTGTAGCTTGGCCAATGGACATGATGTCATTTCCTGAAAAGAGGAAGTGGAGCTCTTTCTGAAAGAAAGCAGCCATGTTTTCTAATCCTCCATAACCCCTTTAAATAAAAAATGGTGGTGGCTGGAGTTCAATTCATGGTGATACACCTGGATTTATGGGATGGAAAACTCTCAGATATAAACTGCTAAAGATTTATAGGACAAAGTCCAGCTACCACACCTAACTCAAGCACCAAAAACATGCAAAAAATTTAAAGAAAATACTTTATTATGATCTAAAAGATGAGACTTTTATCACATATTTGTGTCACCTGTGTGAGAAAAATGAAGGTGAAAAATGCAGGTGTGCGCTCCCAGCCGGCTCCTTTGTCATGAATCAGGAAGTAAACTGGACTCGGCTGAATCAATAATTGCCAAGAAGAAGGAAGATAAGTGGTGGGATTCTATTGGTATTTCAAGAACAAGACAGGACATGAGGGGGTGCCGCCCGGCTTAGCTTTCTAAGACAAAAACACCCAAACAGATGTCTTTGTGTGTCACTCACAAGTCTAGGGCCCCTTACCCAAAACACTGCACAACGCAACCACTGATCTGTCTGCTTAGACACAGCAAAAGCTAGCCATTCCTGGACAGGGATGTTATTAAAGAAGCATGCAATGGTAATCCCTAAGAAAATCAAAAAACGCAAAGACACTCAGGTCCTCTACACATAATATACAGTCTACTGCTTTAAAAAAAAAAAAGTATAGACAACTTTCTTGTATGCTAAATAGCACAAATTACATGTAATATGTACAAGAAAACTGTACTGTCCAAACAAGCCCTAAGGCTGAGGCCCCACATTGTGGAAATGCTGCTCTTTTTGTTGCAGTTTTTGTAGCCAAAACCAAGAAAGGCTACAAAAGGAATGGGAAACATATAAAATGTTCTTATATATTTATTTTGCCTTCTGTTCAATCCACTCCTGGCTTTGGCTCAACAAACCGCAACAAAATCTGCAACAAAAAAAGCTGCATTTCTGCAACGTGGGGCCTTAGGCTGGGTTCACACAGGAGTATTTTGGTCCTGATTTTGATACGGATTCTGTGTCAAAATCTGGCTCAAAAAAACCGCCTTCCCTTTCACTTCAATGGGAACCGGTCATTTCCTTTTATCCTTTCTCCAGGCGGATCCACGGCTGATTCAGCCACAGACATCTGCCTCGCAACACTCCCTCCCGACTAGGCCCATTCATTTGAACCTAATCCGGAGCGGAAGGCTGCGACTGGATGCCGATGCACTGCATCGGCATCCAATTGCGGCTAGATGTTTTTGGACCGGATTCTGAGGCGGCCTCCAAGTCTATATCTGGTCCAAAAAACTCCTCTGTGAACCCAGCCTTAGTCTATAGGAGATCACTAGGATTAAGAAAATAAGGTTAAAATGAGGAAATGTACAATGGAAAGACTTTGTCCCCTCCAGCAGTTGATCTTAAGGAGGACCCACAGAACCCCTTTAAATTCAAAAAGTATGACCCCCCCCCCCCATTAAATGACAGGTTATAGGGGGTTGTCTTGCTTAGACATCAATTTCTAAATATCCTGTTATGGCATTCTGAGGTATCATATACTTGCTGCTGTCCCCTTCCCCACAAATCAGGACAAATTTAGAAATGATGGGTTCAAGGCAGCAAGTAGAGACCCCATAGACACCCAATATAGGGTCCATCGGTGCTGTTGCTGTCTGTCACGGATCTGACACTACCGTCATGTTGTTTTGCTCTTATGGTAGAGCAGAACATTGGAAAGAAACAACTAAGACATGTAACATGTAAAGAACCTAAGGCCTTGAAGTATATGATATGTCTTTGCTGCGAGGTCAAGTACACTTATGGCCGGGTTCATATCAGTATCATTCATTCCATATCCTTTATGGCCCGTCCACACTGAATTTTTTTGTCCGGGCCTTTTGACGGAACCAGATGTCTCCGCCACAGATCGACACCTCACTTCATTTAACTATAAAAAGTAATAAAAATAAATGATCTAATCCTTTTTAATCATATAATAGAGATATAATATATAGTTTTGCACATATACACACACAGAAGTTATTTAATGACGTACTGGCTTGCCGTCTCCACTTGTGAACCAACAAGGAATACTACTTCATCCTTGGCACAGGACCCACTCCTCATCTCGGAAGGGCTGCGTTTGATTTTGTCGTTTATCTTAAATGGCTACGAGACCACCAGTGCAAAACATTTGTGTGAAGACGCTGCCAAAACCACAAGTAAAGGAGTCTAAATTCCCTATGTAAATACTCGGGCTCTGCGCAGAAGGAGAAAAAGTCGACACTAAGTGCTCTTTTGTGAGGTCTGATCTTCAAGGGAAGTTTATGCACAAGCTCATTTCCTGTCATCAACATTTTTGATCTGCTTCCTAATCTAACACATTAGAGTCTACGGAACACAACAAACAACCGGCCCGGACTGTCCTTCTTTATTAGGGAGCAATTTCGACACTCATCTTCAACCTGTAGATCTCCAGCTGTTGCTAAACTACAGCTCCCAGCATGCTTTGGCCGTTCTGTAAGACGAAGGGAGTCACAGGTTGGAGACCACTGACATATGAGTATAATTTATTTCATCTACACGCCTAAATACGCAGCAGGGCCGAGATTCTCAGTTGGTGATTTGGCAACAACTATGTCTATGGTTTAGTGTAGCTATACATTTCCTGATGTAGCAGAGCTGATACAGTCACTTGACAAGGCTAACCTGATAGTTCACAATAGGTTGGAGACCACGGTTTGTGGACAGTTACTTATCCAACTATAGATGTAGCAGAGTTGACATTGACACGTGTTGCAAATTTTCACAAGCGATGGAAGAATTTGGGAGCCAGTCAACTACATTGGATTAAAGGGACATTGTCAAGTCAATATGGAACACTAAACCAACCACAGATACTTATGGACTGGGAGTTTGGTGTCTCATATAGACCTGTAAACCCCTGTAGACTTGTGGGTGGTTCAGTAAGCCAAATTGTCCCTTTTAAAACTGAATTCTGAATGTTTATACATTGACATTATCAGAAATGAGTTCATTACTTCCCTCACCCCATCGTGATATTGTTCTTCAGTACATGCGATTCTCCATACTGTAAACCTACCACACTTTTTCACTTTACAGAATTACGTGAAGCCCAAGGAGTTAAATGACACGAACAGCTCTGCTACATCTCTATATAACACAATTACACATCAGAGAGGAGAAATAACCCAGGTAACTGTGTGATACAGTCACTATAGCAAATGACCCTTATAAATTGCTTTTGCAAAAGTTGGAGAAAAAAAAAACATTGCCCCCAGCCCGTCATTTCATGTAATAATAACTTGGAAAGAGAGCGCTGGGGCCCCTGCAGGAGTTTTCTGGGTGAAGGTACCTTCTGTGCAACTTTTATGAGACAGAACGAGTCCCTGTCAAACACTGAGAGAAGGGACTTAAAGCTGCGGAGCGTCAGAGGTGACACAGCTCACAGCAAAGCACTGCCTGGATTTTCCAGTTGTGAAATAAAGAGGTCAGGAAGAAAAATGGGACTTGAGGAACACAGCAGTAATGCAAAGTTCTCAGCACAAAAAAGGTATTCAGCTTTAAAAGTGCAGCACGATGGGTGCAGGCCCAGTGGTTTTATTGTACAGAAGCTACTGTAACCTGAATACAGCTTCCTCCTCTCTCCTGTTAGTGGGCTAAGTACAGATGAAGCAGAGCTGAGACTACCTGAGTCTGTCATCTGGTACAACTCATTGCTATATCACTAGGTGTTCATTGTGATCTTTTATACTATTCTGGAAAGTCGACCAAGCTGTTTATATCCGATTATCACAGCGCAGAAAGAAAACAGTTGACATAAATTAAACTCAGCTACATCTGTATATACAGCATAACCAAGCCCACCATGATACAGCATCAACTAAACTATCACAATGCGACTCCTAGGAGTTAAGAGACAATCCCAGCACTGCTACATCCATAAGCTGTCACTTTGTAAGTCGCGATATACACTTAATGGCTTATTCAGACAACCCAATATGTCGGCCATATAGCAAACATTACCTGTGACAAAATATTGTCCGCACTATTTATATGCACAATAGTCGCATGTCTGGATTAAATTAGCTCACTTTTTCATTGTTGCGAAATCTAAAATCTGTATCAATCTCCGTGCAATCTATTGTTCTCTGTTATCAGCTATTTAGCATTATTTTGAGGACTGCAATGGTGTTCAGTGGAATTGGGTCGACAAGAAATGGCCATAGAAGCAAAAAATAGTTTTCCATCAGTTGGTATCTTCTTCTTCTTCTTAAATGGGCACACAGGTACAGCTAAATGGAGACATGTCGCGAGACAAAAAGTTGCTCAACAAAATAGTCAGTGATGCTGCATTGTGACATGCAACATATCTGCAACTTGACAGTGTTTTTATAGCCAAGTCTCATCTCCAAAAAAAGTTGCATGACAGTAAGGTGAACGACTGTTTTAGTTGCACAACTTCGGTGCAACTTTTTGTCACATGACACATGTTGCTGTGTAGCCCTAGCTGTATCGAATCATCTACTAGACTGCCCATATTAGTCACAGGGACATTAACATTTTTTATAAACTTCCATTGTTTTAGAAAAAAATAAGAATGAAAATATAACATATACAGCTGCAAAAATAACTAAAAAAAAAGAAAAAAAAAAAGAAAAAAAAATGTGAAGGCTTTGCTGCTACAGAATACAAGCCTAGCATTAAATGCTCCTCACTAGACGTGTTCTAAAATGAAATGAAATTAAAATAAATTGGGTGGGGGGTGGGTTGTTATATTATGCACTGAAATCCCAGAGGCCCCCTAGTGGCCAGTGGATGAAACACAAATGGTTTGCCCACTTTGAACAGCTCTATTTCAACATAAAAAACTGAAGAGATGTATCCCTTGATAATTTAAATAAATAAATACATGCATACACAGCTGCTTAATTGACCCACCCAATTACCGCCTTATTAAAAGTTTTAAAAGATTTTCAAACTTGCCCATAATTAGTACGGAATTTTTTTTATTATTATTCACTATTATTGATTATTAGCAACCCTGACCCATTCTGCCCGATCTAGCATTGCGGGGGTTAACCAGGGATCGTTGCTAAAGATATTACAGACTGTACTGTGTCCCTCCAACACCCCCTCTCCCCCCCCCCCCCCCCCCAAAGCCAAGACATTAATTCTCACAAGTCGGAGAAAATTACTATGCATGAATGCAAAAAGCATGATCAGGAGTAATTAACATGGCTTCATATGCAAATTTTATTAATGCAGAAGTACAAAGTCATTATGCAAATGAAACTTACGTCAACTCTCTTGACAAATATTCTTCTACAAAGCTCGTTTTCCCTTATATGTTTTTTTTTACACTTGCACAAGTTTGTAAAGTTTTTTTTATTTACTTATTTGGTTTTTTTTTAAGTCATATTAGCCACAGAAACCTATGTCGGGGCTGCCGGGGGTTTTTCTGGTTGTTTTGGCAGGTACAAGGAAACTTGCACTAAAGAAGGAAGGGGTAAAAACGAGGGGGAGAAAAAAAAAAACAAGCTCCTACCAGCAGGCAGCCAATCAAAACGCCAGAGGCTGTAATGAGCGCGATTGATGACTGTTTGGCTTTACTGCAGGGTAATGAACTAGAATCTAGTCTGAGAAGAGAAATATGAATATTCATGAAGCAGCGCTCCTGCCTTTGATGATTAAAGAAATTTTTAATATTCAAATAAGCGCTTGCCAAGTGATTAACAGAGAACAAGCATGCAGCAGTGGAAATAGACGCCGCAAAGGTTTGGGAGTCACTCAAGGAGCCAGCTTTTTCCACTAGATCGCCCGATCCGCCTGCAAAATAGTCTACCTTGTGTGATGGGGGAGGGCGGGGGCAAACAGTCTAACAATAATATATCCTAATCAGTAAAAAGTATGGGATTTTCTAAAAGGCCGCAGTAAATCACCGCCGTATCCGACCCTTTTGTTTCTAGGAATAAGACGGTGAACCGTTCCAACGACTGTTAAATAATTATTGGTTCACGTCTAATTTTAGATGCGTTGTTGCCCTTGTTTATAATTACATCCAAGGCATTGTGTAAATGCTAATGAAGTATACAGCGATCTGTGAATAAGGAGCTGACAGGGAGCTGATGACATTCTTATTTTTGGGTTATTTATTATGTGAATGTAATGAAAATGACATTATTTCAATGCCGCAGGGACACTGTTTCCCCAAAGAGCTTGCAATCTATTGAATAGACTTGTATAGATTTAGATGCAGTCCTTTGGAAAATGCAGGTTTACCTGCAGTCCTATGTCGGATTGCAAGGTATACCAAATAGCAAACTCAGCTCTGCTGCAGTCCTGTATTTTATATTTTTCATAAAGTTTCATAAGCTACCCCTCCCCCATGTAAAAACCGACCGCCGTCCTTGTTTATAATTGGCTCAGCAGTAGTTAAATTTGACTCTAATCCTAATCAAGATCTAGAGCCATATTACAACGAGCCCGTAAATGACTCAATGAAACATTTTCATCTCCTATGAACCACGAGATGTAGTTACAATATATAACAGATCAGCCTTTTTTCCGCCACATCTGCTCCATTTTACCCCCTGACAAAAATCTATTAAAACAAAAACCTTGTTGGCATTATTCTTGCTGAAAATCATCATCACATGTGTGGAGGGGAGGGGGGGGCGGCTTCCCAGACGTGAAGACTCGTGTCTCCCAGTATATATTATTAACTGCAAATAAGAAAATGATGATAATAAACATATTCCGCTAAGGAAATGAGGGGGGGTGTTATAAACGCCGGGCAGGATTCATAAGATCGGGAGTCAGATTTTAATGGAGAAAATAAGGCGACATACAGCAAGCTTAAGGCAATATTCACATTAAATGGGGACTGTCTGGATGGATCAAGTCACCATAAAGGCCGAGCCACAGTAAACTGTCTGGACAGTGGGACTTTTCAATACGGCGACTTCCATCGTACACTATTAAAACCAAAAATGTTTAACACTTATCGCTTTAAATCATAATGCAATGGCTCAAAATACGAGAATACCAAGCTTACTGCTTCATACAGATGTAGCAGTGCTGAGATTGTCAATTGGAACACTTTTTTCCACTCCATTCATTTTAATAGATGGCACAGTTTCTAATAATTCTATGGTAACCAATCCAAAACAGACTAGAAAAAAATGAAACCGTCATCCGGTTTGGTTGTCACTGACAAAACTTCAGGTGTCTGTACCAGGTGTCATACATGAGGCCTATGGCGACTTTATGGAAGGAATGACTTGAAATACTCCTTATTTTACATGTACTTTCTTCTTAAGTCAAAATGTAAAATTCATGGTTATGGAGTAGACAAGTTAGTGAAAAAGTAAGATTAATAATTAATATTTCAAAGAAAATATGCTCTTATGTTTTGCCTATGGTTTGCTTCTGGAGGGCTTTGAAAAATTGCCAAAACTGATAAATCATTAAAAAAGAAATATTATAAGAAAAAGTACTTTGAGGACACAACCAAAAAGCAAGACCTTGCAGCAAGCAATACAACTCAGTATCAAGAACTGCTTTTTGCCCCACTATGAAGTAGATAGGATCTATAGGGAAGTATATCTACAGCCAATCAGAACCCAACATTTTGTAAATTAAACACCAAAGCGGAGTCACGTGATTGGTCATGTGATGTGATTGGTCGCTGCATCCCCTCTTTCTGTCCCTTCTGGTTTTTGTACATGAGATAAAAATGGCTGTGAATATCAACAGGTCCCCGTATGAATTCACATACAGAAGACTGGAAACAAAAACTCTGTGAATGAAAATCAGTTCCATTTATCTGAGCGGGGATATTTTTGGCGGGACACACATGGTTCTCTACAAGCCCCTTTCAGATTAGGAACAGTCACAGGTGCTTCTGCATCAACTCTGCTATGGATGCAGTCGATAATCTGTGGGTGGCCGCCTTAAAAAACACTAGCAACAGCCTAAAATTAAGGTGACACTACTTAAGGCTGCGGCCCCAAGTTGCAGAAACGCAGCTTTTTTTGTTGCAGATTTTGTTGCCGTTTTTTGAGCCAAAGTCAGAAATTGGGTTGAGCAGATGGGAGAAGTATGAGAGCTTCCTATGTTTCCCATTCCTTTTGTAGCCACTCCTAGGTTTGCCTCAAAAAAACGCAGCAAAATCTGCAACCAAATAAGCTGCGTTTCCACAACGTGGGGCCTCAGACTTAGGGTTGAAAGCAGGCCAGGATTTGTTTTATGATTTTGTTCAAAATCTCACTAAGGACTTTTGGTGCTTTTTTAGAAGTGGCTTAGGCCCCATGTTGCAGAAATGCAGCTTTTTTTGTTGCAGATTTTGCTGCATTTTTTTGAGTGAAAGAATGGCTACAAAATGAATGGGAAATATATAGCAAGTACTTGCAACCTTCTGTGTAATCCATTCCTGGCTTTGGCTAAAAATCTACAACAAAAAAGCTGCGTTTCCGCAACGTGGAGCCTCAGCCTTAATCCTACATGCAATGAAAACCACACCACATTGCCATGCAGTTTGGAAAAAAGGCGCAATAGTTGCAAGGTATAAAAAAAATACTTTTTATAAAAATAAAAAGTAAATTAATAAGTGCTTTCTGTTGAAAAATCTAAAAGGTCACAAACAACACAAAAAAAGATATTTTGTGTTTGTTCTTTTCCCTGCTGAAGTAAATGGAGACATGTGCCCTGCTTCCAAAAAGTTAAATAAAAACATAACACACATAAAACTTGCTTTCATTCGCTAAATAAAAGTAGACAGAGGAACGTTATGAACAAGCGACTGGTGTGGACAAGGAGAGCTACTTGGAGAGGGGCCACATAAATGCCCTAAAATGCAGATTTATGGAATCTCTGAACACGCAAAGGAAATTACACAACACACTATAAATAAAAGTAAATATTCATGAAACTAGGAACTAGTCAAAATAAGCAGAATAAAAGAACACGTCCCAGCAAAAGAAGGTATCAAATCCAGGAGTGATATCCATCAGAACAAGGGATCCACCATTCTCCCAAGCTCACCAACCTTAACTATGTGCAAAAACTTCTCAGGAAATCCGAACTGAGCTGAAGAACGTCACAGAGTTTTGCAATCCAGCAGTTTATTTGGCAGGAGCGAGGCAGCCTGGCATTATTCTCTCTTTTCACAGAAAAAAAAACTACTATTTCTGGGCACTCGCTCAAAAACAGGTAGGAAGCAAATGCTTAGAAACGAGGAAATAAAAACAGCCAAGTGATTTTTTTTTTTCTTTCCACTACCAGGAATGCCAAATGTAAATATGATTTATTTACCTACGTCTAATAGATCACCAGCAAAACTACAGAAAGAGGAAAGCAATTAGACAAAAAGAACACTATTTAATGAAAAATAATAACACAGTCAATTCATTGCAGGACATTTATACTATCATTTTAGGGATTTTCTATCCAATAATATTATCCATATACAAATAATCTGCTGTGAATTATATACCGCAGCAAACAAAAGATGAAGGGTCTGGCTAATAAAAACAACACTTATGTGGTTCCAGCGTTACAATACCACACACGCACATGGATCTTGCTACCACATGGGCGAAAGGCTGATGCGAGCACAAAATTATTGAAAGTAAATAGCCAACCAATCAGAAGCCAAGTAGTCATCAACAATGGGATCAATAGTCACCTATGTAGGTACACAGAATACCTCCATATTAATACACGTAGGTACAGATATAGCAGGGCTGAGTTTGCAAGTTGCGCCAAAGATGAATGTTTCAACATTGACTTGAATTTGTGATTTGGAATAAAGATGTTAAAAATCAATGTGATCATTGCAAGTACCTTACTGACAAGTAAAATTACCATATAGTGATCATATAATACTACCACAATAGGACTACACACCACTCAAATCATATTACTAGAGACTGGACAAACCATGACGTGGTCAAATAATAGTGACATGTATCACCCAATGAATAGCGCCACACAATGCCCAAATAGTGGCCAAACAGTGCCTGAATAATAATTTTAAGGCCATAAACTGTATCATAAAGTATCATATCATAGTGTAATTGGTGAAAATCCGCAGCAGAAATGCATGCCGCAAATGATTCCATTGCGGGAATGCTGCAGATAACTTCCCACACATATTCCTAAATCTCTTCCATTTTTCAGATACATGGAAATTTTGCTGCGCCATAGTCCTATAGGGGACCTACCCTAGTAGTTCTACACAGCACCCAAATAATAACACCGGGCAGTACTTAAATAATACGCCCATGGGGTGCCATATTTTTAGTATTATATAACATAAAAATAATAATGTCATATTGTGCTTAAATAGCTTCAGGAATATCCAAATAATAGTTCTATTAGTTAATACTATCAAAATGTTTAGGCAAGAATTTTCCATCTGAGACAATACAAATATTCAATGACTGCCTGCCTTGTCTCAGCACACAAAGGGTTACCTTCTCCTTGTAGTTTTAGCAAATGATAAACCCTAATAAAAGCAGCTGCCTGACGACAAATCTTAACTCTCAGGACGGAGAAAAGCGGCAATTAAATGTGTGCAAATGCAGATGTTTGAGGGAAAGAGCAACTTTCCTAAGTGTTTTATCTCCTGTGTGTGTGTGAAGGAAGCGACAATATGCACATTCATCAAACAACGCTTTTCTGCCTTTTAGTCTTCAACAATGATGAGTTTCGTTTTGTGATCTTAAGCCATATTTACAGATATTCAAAGGCAAATCCTATCTTGTTAGATTGTTATAAATGGGACCCCAGGGAATGATGCACAGCTCCGGCAGATGTGAAACTCTTGGAGAGACGCACCGCCGTTCTTAACGCTCAAATTAGAAAAAGTAAAAAACTGCTAATATCACACTCTTCCATTTTGCTGCCAAATGATTACAGTATCTGTGTGTTTCTCCCAAATGTCCAATTACTATGGCTGGCCAAGTTCACATGCAGGACCAGGCACACGACAAGTGACTTTATCGGTCACCTGATGAACAAAGGACCGCAGAAATGAAATGAACACGATGGGTATGAGCAATGGAAAAACATAGATAGCTATATAAAGAAGGGAGAACAGAAAGAGAGAAACAAGAAGGAAATTAAATAAAGAGAAGGAATAAGAGGGAGGTGATACTTAGATAAATGGAACAGAAGTAAGGGAGGAGGAAAGAATGAAATGTAGATGGATGGATTGAAGAGAATAAGGGAAGAATGATGGGAGAGAAAAGCAAGAGGGAACTAAACAAGTGACAGATAGATAGATAGATAGATAGATAGATAGATAGATAATACAAAGCGGCACAATGTTAACACAAAACAAATGGGTACATGCCAACATGGGATCTTGGTCAAAAATTCTTTACTGGATGGAAAAAAAAACATCTCCACACCAGGATCTTCTATCAAATCAAAGACAGAGACTCTTTATTCGATGTGTAGCCATGTTTCTGTCCAGCCCAAATGGACCTTTCTTAAGCTTGAGAAAACATCTACAATTTAAAACCGGTAGGATTTATGATCTATGGTTTTAAGCTATGCTCATATGTCCATTATACTACCAAATGATTACAGTATCTGTGTATTTCTACCAAATGTCCAATCACCATGGCCAGCCAAGATCACACGCAGGACTAAAATGCGACAAGTGTCTTATCTGTCACACTATAGGCAAAAGACCCCAGAAAGGAAATAGAGATAGATAGATAGATAGATAGATAGATAGATAGATAAATAGATAGATAGATAGATAGATAGATAGATAGATAGATAGATAGATAGATAGAGTAAGGCAGCAGATAAATAGAAGGAAGAAAGAAATTTAGATGACAGATTGATATAAAGAAGGGGGAGAAAGGAGAAAGGTAGGAAGCAAGGAGTTGTAATGAAAAAGAAGGCAGGAGATGGATAGATAGATAGATAGATAGATAGATAGATAGATAGATAGATAGATAGATATTACCACCAAAATCCAGTGAAAAAAATTGACCTGATTGTTCTATGTGTAACGTTTCAGTTCAGAGACCTTTCTCAAGCCTGAACGAGTCCATTTTTTTCCACTGGATTTTGGTGGTGATGCCTTTTTCTTATACATATTCAAAGACCAATCAGATAGATAGATGGATGGATGGATAGATAGATAGATAGAGGGATGGATGGATGGATAGATGATAGATAGATGGATAGAGGGATGGATAGATAGATAGATAGATAGATAGATAGATAGATAGATAGATAGATAGATAGATAGATAGATAGATAGATTATCTGGTAATGTGTAACTTGGAGATGGGCCATTCCAGATAATAAATGTGGGATCCACTAACACCAACCTACTTACTAGTGTTACTGAGATCGTTTAAGGCCTTGTTCATATGTTCAAGAGGGCACAATTACAACAAAATCCAGTGACATTCTGCAAGTAAAGAGCGTGGAGGAGGTATTTTATACTGCTTTCATATGCTCCCAATAAACTATTCAGTATAATGAATGTGCTGCGGGTTTTAGCATGTTTATCAGTGCTATTAATTCAGGTTAACTCTATTGAGTCCAATCTGCAAACGAACATCCAAAACAGAAATCAGAGATACAGTCACATATTTCAGCCATAGACTCTCTGCTAAGTCCAGTGTACTTTAGATCTATTCTATGTCCACTGAGTAGACATAACATAAGTGTACTCATTAATGGGTAATGGGCAGGATAGATCTAAGGAAAATTGTAGAAATCCAGGTTCCTGTCTAGAATGTAATCCTTTGCACCCAGGACAGATGAAACTCAGAATGGACCAAAGGTCAAGTAAGTCAGTGCATTGGCCATATAGATTTATTGGCCCTGAGATATAACTCAGCACTAATTTTCAGGTGTAAGCTGAATGTAAATGTACACCAGCTCCTAACTGATGTAGATTTCAATTTCGGCGCATGGATATCTAAGGGATAGTTCACACAGGGGCAAGGAGGTGGATTTTGACAGCAGATTTCGCCTCAAAATCCGCCTCCATACAATGGTGGCCTATTGAGACCACTAGCGTTCTTTTTTCCGCTATCAGCATGTTGCCGATAGCGGAAAAAAGAATCGAGCTGCCCTTTCTTCAGGCGGGAGCTGCGCCGTGCATTCCGCCTGGCGGCAGCAACGTCCGGCGTCGGCCCATTCATTTGAGCCGACTCCAGAGGGGGAAGCCGCGACCGCGATGGTCATGGCAAGCAGGTTTTGACCCGAGAGTGATGCGGCTCCCCGTCACTCTCGCTGCCAAAATCTGCCCCACCTGCCCCCATGTGAACTAGCCATAACAGATTTATGAGGAGGGCACAGTCTGGATATAAACCTCCCGTTCCCTGCACCCATTAGGGCCTTTTTAAGGAGTGGCATAAGATATGCTGGTCTTTATAGATTTGCCCCATTGTCTACCCCAAGGCAATTCAGGTCCTGCAATCCTCTACAATCAACGGACGCAATGAAAGAGCATAACTTTATGTTGTATCTTCTCATACTTCCTGCAAGGAACCTGAACAAGTAGCATTGAAAGACTGTATCCAGCAGACAAACCCTTGGTGGTGACTACAGTACGACTAGCTGTATCCACTAAACAGGTAGTCACTGAAACAGGAAGTGGAGTGGGTGGTAGGCAACTGTACTTACTATACTATGCTAAATATGGGTACGTTCAAAATTAGAAATGAAACAGAGAAGGTGTTATATATGTAACACTGGTGAGATATGTACATGTAGATATGGCAGTGGTGTTGGACCAGGACTCTTTCATATCATTCTCAACTTAAACAAAAGTTGTATAAAGGTTTAAGCATGATACAAGTCTATTCTTTAATTTTGACATGGGACAAATGTCCTTTACGGAAATCTTAATATACCTGATTCCGATTGCATTTATGGCCAACAAGTCCAAACCCAGGAATTCCTTCACTCGAGTTAAAATACCAGAACTAAAATAGTTAAAGGAACAAAATGTGTCTGCTGGGTAAAATGAGGTACAAGTGAGCAAACCGGCTTAACCGCTCGCAGGACTGATTAGTAACAAAAGAGACTGAAGTTGTTGGCAGTTTCCAGCCCTTGAACCTACTACACTGTGCTCTATAAATTTCAACTTGGTTCTCTGCTCCTTCAAAAGATACCATGGCCGGGTGCCAAGTCTGGCTGCCACCCGTGAAACTGGGAAAGAAAAAAAAGAAAAGAATAAATAAAACTTCCTGCTTCGGAAACTTCCCTTCAATCTCCCTTCTTTACGAGCTGGTAACAGCCCACCCGAGAAAGTAAGAGGAGGCCTGGGCCATAGAAGTCTCAGGCTGACACTTCACAGTCCTGCCCCATGCAAGAAAGAGGAAAGATATAATAAAGTGTTCCTCTATCACACCCCAGTGTTACTAACATGTGGGTATTTTCAAGAAGTTTTTCAAGGATTTTACCATAGTCTCTAGGAATCATGCACCTGAAACAGACATCGGAGACAAATGTTATTGTATGTCTACTATAAGGAAATTACAGAAAACAACTGTACTACATAGTATCAAAGGAAAGAGAGAAAGAGATAGAAGAAAGAAAGAAAGAAAGAAAGAAAGAAAGAAAGAAAGAAAGAAAGAAAGAAAGAAAGAAAGAAAGAAAGAAAGAAAGAAAGAAAGATAGATGGTATGATTAGATAGATAGATAGATAGATAGATAGATAGATAGATAGATAGATAGAGTATGATTAGATAAATAGATAGATAGAGTATGGCTAGATAGATAGATAGATAGATAGATAGATAGATAGATAGATAGATGGTACGATTAGATAGATAGATAGATAGATAGATAGATAGATAGATAGTATGATTAGATAGATAGTATGATTAGATAGATAGATAGATAGATAGATAGATAGATAGATAGATAGATAGATGGTACGATTAGATAGATAGATAGTATGATTAGATAGATGATAGATAGATAGATAAATGGTATGATTAGATAGATAGATAGATAGATAGATAGATAGATAGATAGATAGACAGATTCACAGTTGATAATAAGTAGTTGACAGCTAAATAGACAGACAGATACAATTTCTATACTTCATATGATTTAAAGGGGTTGTCCACAGT
Organism: Leptodactylus fuscus; assembly: GCF_031893055.1. Classification (NCBI taxonomy): domain Eukaryota; kingdom Metazoa; phylum Chordata; class Amphibia; order Anura; family Leptodactylidae; genus Leptodactylus; species Leptodactylus fuscus. The sequence continues at coordinate 96,840,502 of NC_134271.1, forward strand.
CTAGGATTTATGGCAAAGTCAAGGGCGACCAAGGTGTGTGCAAAATAAACAAACAAAAGAAAGACATATTCACCTATCCCTGAAGCTCTGTTGTCCAAGTTGTCACCTCCCATGCCGAACTCTGAGAGAGCCTGACATGACTGTTGTAACTAATCTATGGCCTCAGTGACATATGCAAGTGAGATTGGTCTTAGCGGTCATGTCAGCCTCTTGTATAGTGTGTTTCAGTATGGGAATGGCGAGAATGCCCCCTTTTTTGTTGTTTTATACCCACACTGCTGCTGAGTTTTCTGTAAATCCCGGGCATCCCCTTTAATTCATTTACTCTGTATACACACACATTGTTTTATATGTATACTGTCAGTATAGATATAAATACATGTCTGCTCCATACGTGTAAAGACATCCAGTATTATTGGGTGACTTTGTGTTGCCATCTCTCTGGTGTTAATACATAAACCTGTCCATGTGTATGTAGTATGCCGTCTTTGTAGGAGTGTAAAAGAAAATGGCATTGTGTCTCCTAGGAAGTCGTGTCTCACTGATGCTCTCAGACATGGAAATGACACAGTAATTAACTTAGTAGGTTTTAGTGTGGGGGAGGAGCTGTTCCCATAATCCATCTGTGGAGACACTGTAATATTATGTCGTACTTTATACCCCACCCTACACTTAATAATTCTTTATTTGGGGTTTGTAGATACTTGGACCAATGCTGACATTTTTGTTTTTTGGATCTTTTTTGTTAGCGACCTTAATACAAACCATACTCTTAGCTCTGAGACAGAGGAAGGGGGAGATCACAAAGGAGCTGCCTGCTCTACTATGGGAGCTGATTTGTAATGATCCCAGTGTTTATGGAATGAGAACAGACAAGGAGTTGAGGAGGAGGCGGGGGGGGGGGGGGGGGGTTGTCAAAGTGAAACAAAAAGACAAGGGGAAGAGAAGGCAAACATGTATTCAGGGGCAGACGCACTGACCAAGGTCAGCGCAGAGATGCAGACCCCAAGAGCAGCTGTGCAATTATCCCCAAATTATGCACAGACTCCAACATTCCAGGAATCCGGCGGCCGGGATGCCGGCTTGGTATGGGATCTGCAGGAAGGTGTCATGATTTTAATAGCAGCTTCAGCTTCCAAAGACAAGATTAGCCTGGGTTCAATCACACTTGAGCTTTTCCAAAAAAACATACCGTATTAGTTTTACCCAAAAAAAATATTACGTCCGCTTAAAGTGAATACGAAAAAAACAAAAACATCCATTGTGGGAATATTTTCCCAATTGGAACAGATTGGAAGACTGATTACAAAACCGATGTCATTCATGCATCCGTTGCCCAATCTGTCGTCCATTGACCTAAATGTAAGAAAAAAAAACTCTGGACAGATTTAAAAACAGAAACTCCCATAGACGCAGCTTTTCAAACCAACTGAACTGTTGGATTTCAGTTCATGCCCATAAGGTGCTCGGGGTCATGTACCTAAGCTTTTATCCTCATCCTAGAAAATACATGTCAAAACAACATGATGAAAAATAGCAGTGTGAACCCAGCCCAAGATGGTCTCAGGCAGTGAATGGATCTGATGATGCAATTGCAGACAGCCAAGTCTGTAATGAGAGGAACTGGTGTGAAATTCTGAATGCAGAAACCTAACAATAGGGTTCAGGCCACAAAAAAGCGAAAGGAATGGACATCCAGCAATTGGAACAAATTAATAAATACGTGAAAACGACACCGTGGGAACTTTATTTTTAGCAGCGTCTCAGTAAAATATGCTAATATATTCATATACCAATTATGCTTGCAAAGCAGTGATATATGGTGACAGTACTCACGGCCAGTGTTTTAATGGCTAAAAAAAAAAAAAAAAGCGTGGCCGCACAGGCTTTAACATCTGCTGTGCATATGGCTGACCTTTTGTATGATAGAAAAGATCCATAATGCACTGCAGATTTTTGCCTCCAAATCAAGGGTTAAATGATCGTTTTTGAAAAAGCATGGAAAATTAGATGAGTTTGAACATTTTTTTAAAGTCAGCGAGAAGGGTTAACGAGTTGTTCCCACTACTTGTCTAGAGCACACCAACAATAAAAACATTGGCTCGTGAAAGCGAACTCGCTGCCAGCAAGACACAGTGCGAGTGAAAAGTCCGTTCTGTTTTCATTACATCTCTGGGATTTCCGGATTCCAAATCCCCAGATACTCCACCCAGTATTTTAGCTTTCACCCCTGTGTGATGGAGCTGTAATTAGTTCAAGAAAAGAGAATAAAAAAGTTGGTGATATACGAGGTTATATGTCTGTATATCATTGTAAAATTATGGATTTTTTCATAGGAAAAACCATGGGATTGGGAAGTTATAAAATGATACCTACTAAGTAAGTAGGCTCAAAATATTGGAAGCTGTGTCCCAGATAGACAGATGGATGGATGGATGGATGGATGGATAGATAGATAGATAGATAGATAGATAGATAGATAGATAGATAGACAGAGAGATAGGTAGATGAGAGAGATAGACATAAACATAACAAAAGAGATGGATGAATACACAGACATATAAGTGAAACTAATAGATAATAGGGAGCTGAACATATAGATAGGTAAGAGAGAAACGGATGGGTGAATAGATAAGAGATGATAGATAGATAGATAGATAGATAGATAGATAGATAGATAGATAGATAGATAGATAGATAGGAAACCCTAGTCTTCAAAATGAAATGCTGAAGCTGTCATTGTGCATTGTAGGAAGTGTGAAAGTAACTGTCCAAGGTCTGTTGTAGGGGGTGTTGCAGTAGTGCAGTGCCATCTTTTGGCTCATAGTTCTGGGTAACAGGAGGTGTGATGCTGGCACACTGTGGCATGTAGTAGGCGTGAATCTGGTGTGTTGTAGGAGGAGTGATGCTGGTGTCGTAGGAGATGGCAGAAGGTGCGATAATCTTTCAGCATGTTGTATGATCGCACAAACAGAGGTCCAGATGAAGTTTGATAATAACATAAGGTGGAGTGTTGAGGGACATGAAACCAATACTGTACCCTGAGGGAAGCATGAAATATGTGTATGTTCTAACATCAGTCAATCCCTATAGTCAGAAAAGCTTACAATTTACTTGCACAACAAGGACAATTTCATAGGATGCCAATTACCCTACCAGTTTTGGAGGGTGTGAAAGTAAACTAACGCAACCATAGAAAACACATGTAAACACAAAGTTCATGCAGATGTTTCTCTAATGAGAAAGGAACCATGACCTTAGCCTTACAAAACATTTACTGTAGGCACTGAGCCACTTGCCACATTGCAGTATTATCAGTGAGACTTGATGATCTCTCTAGTAAAGGAGAGTATTCATAATATCGGATCACGGCCCCTAAGGCCATCCCTAACATACAGACAGGCACCTCACATAGCTGCTATTGGGGCCTCTGGAGAAAGTAGGCCCATTCCAGTTTAGTCTTGTCTAAATGTTAAATGCTGTTGAGATCCTACATGCTATGTGTTGCTGCAATATTAGCAAAGAACGTACGGGACATGGTTCTCCTCTGCAGACTTTCTAAGAAAAGCGCAGTGGAAAAAAACGCAATGCCTTTCCACCGCGGTCTTTTCTGCAGCGTTTTTCAGCTGCGGCCTGCTATGTGAGGCCTTAGCCTAAAGGTAGCAGGAAAGATTTTGGAGAAAGGATAGGTCATCATGAATTGATAAGCCTGGCAAACCCCTTTAAGTGCTCGAAAGTTGGCAGCACATGGTTCAGGTCCGGGGTCATGAACCTCAATCAATACTATATATACTTTTATAATAAAATATATAACACCTGCAAATGGTACAGTATATTCAGCAGGTTAAGCTGGCCGGAGGAATTTACCTAACCCGCACAGTTTCGAGGTCTGCCCGGCTCTGACCTTGCTGTAAACAATGTATTCTCAGTATGCACATGAAATCTATTTTTACAATAACAAAGTACATTTTTTGCATAGTTTCTGAAGATGATTTGTAAAAAGGGACTGGACGCAGATAATATAGGTAATGTGCAGGTGGTTTGTATCAGTAATAACCTGTCATGTGCTACATTCTTTTCCACGCTGGCCCCTTCAGAACCTCTTTCCCTTACAACCCAGTGGAGGTGTAGTCACGCACTACACCAAGGCAAAAAGCATACACCAGTGTTTGTCTGCAGTTTAAGATATGGACAGATAAAATAGGGAAACCATAGACAAGCAGAGCTGCTGTGATATCTATCCATCCCTGGGGATGATTATAACCCCAATTCACCTATGGACTGCCTCCCATGTTTTTGTTCATTCAATTATATAGAGCAAAGCAGCTCTAAACGCTCCATGTGTCACACTCTTTGTGTATTTTGTGACTAGAGAAGTCACTAAATCAAAAGAACAAATTCTTATGTGATATATCATCCAATGTAATGAGGAATACCAGGACAAAGGACTTATAGCAATAATAAAAATGAGGACCCCTCTCAGCTGCTTAAATAGGGGGAGATTATAAAATTACCAAAGTATTGCAGGATTATGTTTATAGTATAAAAGTATATCACAAGACATATTTATCTAATCTAAAAAGGGGTTTCCTGGTCCCAAATGTATTTTTCATGCTGAAGATCAATTCACAGGATAGGGTCCGACACCTTGTGAGGGTCTGACACCTTGTAGAGGTCAGTAGTTTCGGCAAGTTCAAAGCGCCATAAGCACCTGTACATTCAGGCTGTTCCTACTCAAGTAACAGACACGACTCTACAGCTCCATCCATTGTATAGTGGTGATTCCAGGGAACTGTAGTGCCACTACTATTAGATGAACAAGAGTAGACTGCACATGGTCTTCGTGCACTGCGGTAGTTTCTTACGCCTGAAGGCTGATCTGTATAGGGTCTGGGTGTTGGATAGCTCATCAGTATGAAAAATCAATTTCAGGTCCATTGAAACTCCTTTAGTAGATATAAAGAGTTGAGATGAGTGGTACAGAAGGCCGGCAAACAGTCCAAAACATTAAAAGCGATTAGCTAAGAAACCACACGGACGCCATAGACTATAATGGGGTTCCTGTGTTTTCTGCGCGGTGTCCGCACGAATCATGCGGAGAGAAAAGTACTGCAAGCAGGCCTAAGACCTCTACTAACTAATACCTATTCCCAAACCTGTAACACAGGACCTGGAATACAATCCAAAATGTGCAATCCTCAAACGTTTCTGCCCACAGTGAACATTTTTGGATGCCCAATCTGGGAAATTACCATTCTCCACCTATTTCAGAGCCCATTCACATGGTGTAATATCATGCTGATTCTAAGGCAGAAATCAGCACCAAATTCAACCTCCCATTGTTTTCAATGGGAGACAGAGATCTTACTATGGATTCCAGAGGGGCAGAAATAAGATAAGAATATGACAAGAAACTCTGCCTCAAATTCCTCTATCATTTCTGCTGTGTGAACATACCCTAAGACCTTGTACACATCACCATAGCTTCCATGAAAGTACGGAAACATGCATTTCTATGGGCCAAGCATGTGCTGTGTCCAAGCAGCGCAAATTCTGAAGTATGTCTTATTTTTGTCCACATTTGCAGCATAAACAAATGTAGGGTATCATCTTTTTGTGGCTCTGTGTTTGTGAATGACATACTGATGTGTTTTTGTGGATTGGATATCAGTATTTGAGTACAGTAAAAAAACGCTACTGTCATGAACATGAGGCCTCACAGGGTTTTTTGGTCAGGATTTTGAGGCCGTATTAGCCTCACAATCCTGACCAAAAAGACGGTTCCTATTGAAATCAATGGGAGCCGGTCAGTTCTATTTTCCAGGAGGCGTTTCTTCCAGCTCCCGGGAAAAAAGAAGCAATATGCTCATTCTTCAAGCCAATTTGCCTTGCGATTCGGCCTGAAGACACTCCCTTCTCCGGTCTAGGCCCATTCATTGGGCCTAATCCAGAGCGGAGTGCGTGACTGGATGCCGGTGCATTCAGTCACGGCTACCCATATTTCGGACGGGAACCTGAGGCGGCCTCCGCCTCAGGTTCCGGTCCAAAAAACCCCGTGTGAACTTACCCCAAGAGTTAAAACTGCAAGTAAAGTCTGACCTAAATCCACACTTTGCAAATTCTACTTATTTCTACCTATAGTGATCTTGGTCATGGCCTTTACTCACAGAACTTCTAATTGAATTCTAATTTTTCTTACAAAAATTTTCAAAAGAAATTATTGCATATGTCATATAACATATTACAGGGAGTTGATGCCCAAAAAAGGGCATAGAAATATCTGCAGTTATCAATATAGAAAAAAAAAAAGATAGAATGAACTTTAGTGTTGTCCTTGAGCTCTGGACGATAACTATATTACCCGGCTACAAAAATACCAGCATGAGCAGCTGAGCGTATAAACTGCATTTATTTTGTGAGATGTTTCCTGGTGAGTGTACCGGGAATGGAAGTGACCATCCAGCCCGTGTTATTTCCTTGTGAAGAATGCAGTCTTGTGATGACCCGGGGCTCTTATCTAATCTCTTCTATGCAACCGAACTGTAAAAGTGTGACAGACGGCCACAGACACACCTTCAGCCTCTGCCGCATACCTTGCTCTAAATATACCATGAATGTCAAGTCTTTAGCACTGCGGGGAAAACATATCTGTGTGGGTGACTACAGGATTGTAGGTGGTGGCCAGTAAGATCTGACCATGTGTGCCCTATAGTCAAAACCTTATCTAAATCCCTCAGCCGTACATCGCTCCCACTTATATCAATAGAGTTCTTTGGGGGGCACATGGGTTTCTGCATACTGTACTTGACGCACGAATGGAAAAGTCAATTTCTACAACAAATCTGTCAGGGCTCGTTCACATCTGCGCCCGGTCTCCGTTCTGCAGGTTTCCATTTCCTGCACAAAACAAAGGCAGGAGATGGAAACCTGCAGGACTCTTTCATACCCATTCATTTGAATGGGTTTGAAAGATGTCCAGCCGTGAGCGGCGGTGAGCATTTTATGCTCTCCGACGCGAAACCGTTTTTTTTTTTAATCGGACACAGAGTCGGACATGCAGTACTCGGTGTCCAGTTTTAAAAAACCGGTTTCGCGGCGGAGAGCATAAAACGCTCACCGCTGCTCACGGCCGGACCCGCTCTGCCAGCTTTCCGTCTTTTGCATGCAGAAGACGGAAAGCTCAGAACGGAGACCCGAACGCTAGTGTGAACCTAGCGTCACATGTTAATTCCCCCTAATGATGTGCACCTCTAAGTTGTTGACTGACTGTAGGTGACTGGCCCTTTAAAGCTAAATAGTTTCTAATAATGGATCTCAGTACAAATTATCAGTCATGGCGGCCCATCGTCACATTACAAATCGGTATCTTGTTACTACAATCTCCTTAGTAAAATTTAGCCAGTGATTTTGTCCAGGACTTTTTCACCAATGTAAGTGAATGGACGCTGCAACTGCAACTTATAGTAGCAAAAAGACCCGGAAGTCATGGTCGCAGCATCATCAGGGTCGTCACACAACCTCATTCCCTTATGTTAGGCACATGACAGGATTTGTGGCCCAAATCACAGTATAGTCCTAGACTTTAATAGGTTATCTGCTTTTTCAAAATCAATGTCTTATATGTAAGAGCATCAATTTTAGATTGGAAAGTTTTGGTCTGTTGGGACCACCACAGATCAGCTGTGGGCCATGAGCACATAGGCTGCTGTATACCGCGGTGGTCTCCCATGGAAGTCTATCAGACACAGGCTGAAGTCCTCACAATTACCACTAATAAAATTTTTGCATGCATGTTCATAGGGGAAACAGCTGATGTAAGAGTCCCATGAAGGTTATAGCTTATGCATACAATTTTAGAAAAGCAGATGACCACTTTGAAGGGGCGGTAATTCTAATGTCATCAACTTAGAAGGTGCGAATATCATTTACAACTATATAATTCAGTATTTCAGGAGGCTTTCCATTTTCGACATACAAGACATAATGATTGTAAAGTAGACATTTGTCATTTGTCAGTCATCTCTTTGCAGAACGTTGCAGTCATCCTCTCTCCCGTCTGAAATGCCTGATAAAAGGAGGCAAACGATTGCATAAGATTGCACAGCCATTAGACATAAGACTTTTTGGGTTAGCTTTTGTCCTGGCGGGACGTCAGGGGTGCAGTCTTTTTGACTTTTTCCTCTTATTTTAACTGGCCTCTTTTTTCGTTGTTGACGTCTGTGTGTTTGGTGATCTGCCCTTCCTGTAATTACACTGCGGCTTCCCTTAAGAGGCAGCGACATCAGGTGTCACCGCAGGCCTTCTTCTTCGGATGCCCGTGCAAACCTTACACATGCCAAGCTTCACAGCATCCAGTTTGACACACACGCAAGCGGCCGCCTGGCTTCTTTGAACCAAGGAAATGACTGGAATTTTGTCTATTAAGAATCCTAAGCAGATATGATGAGTGTCAGGGAGCTGCCTTGTTACGGCTAAAGCCCATCATGGCATAGAGCAATAAGAGGGACATATTTAGCTAACGACAGCGCTGATAATTAGCTGTCATGACTTAAAAAAAGGGATAATCCCGGCCATCCCATTCAACAATCAATCGCGGCCATACACAGCTTTAACTAATCTCCATTTGTAACAAAATAATTAAAATGGAATCAAATGGCTTTCTATGTGCCAGTGGCAATGTTTATCTCCCATGCCCAGAAATCGCTGCCCCTTCTGCACTGCCATCCTGACACAATCAGGGGTCAGATAAGAAGAGTTCCCCATTTCTCTGTCAATTGTCAAAGGAACACAGACTGGATTATAATTCGTGTCATATTCCTGTACTGACTAACCATCAAATTCCTTTAATCTGGCACCAAATAATCTGCATTATTATGCACTATATGTCTGATTCTGTTCTTGTGAAATACAAGGTTATCATACAATTCTATGTTCAAATTCACAGCTGGATTATCAGAACTGCTGGATAATAATATGCCAGATCAGAGGAATTTTACTGTATTCCTATAACACAGGAACCAGCATCAACCCATCTGATCCAAAGGAAAAAAATGGCGCACATATTTTAATAATGTAAATCAAGTAGCTGCCGTACATGGCGAACAAATTCTCAGCCTGAGGCTCAGATATTTCTGAGATCTTGATTCCAATAGAATAAAAACAATGACAACATTCCAAGAAATAGTTATTCAGATGTAGCAGGGAAGAGTTTGCCAATTGTACTATAGGTAAGATTAATATTATCACTAAGTGGCCACAAGGATGCAGCTCTCCTACAGCTATGGGTGTTCTCTGCATGCTCTTCTATAAACTCTGTGTATACACATGCAGCAGAGATGAATTTGTAATTTGGTATCTTATAATATGTCAATATTCCACAGAGAACTGTATCTATGTGTTACCACTATACACAAATGACATATCACCAGAATCTAAATATAAGACTAAGCCCTACTACATCTACATCTACCTGTTCTCTACATCCCCCTCTATAAACCCCTGTCTAAACTATACAAATATGTAAAACGGAGTTTGTCATTTGTTATGTTATCTCACTATTTTACATACAACTGCAGGTAAATCCAGCTAAATGATGTAACCTCAGGACCTAAATAACCTATTAAGCTCTGCTACATCTATATATACCTGATCTCTACACACTCAGCCTAAACTATAGTGATGTAGTAGTGATGAGTGTCTAATGTGTATGTGCTGCAACAATGCAATATTCTTAAATGAAGCCCTGCTACATCTACAGTATATACACCTATTCTTTTAACCAGACATGTAGCAGTGCTGGGTTTGTAGTCTAGTAAACTCATGGCTATTTTCTAAGTTTGTAGCACTCACACAATGCAATATTCACAAAGTAAGTTCTGCTGCATCTATATACAGCTGTTTCTTAAATTCTTGTTCAGAAATCCCATCCACACAAATGTAGCAGAGCTGACTTTGTAATTATGTAAACTGCTGGATGTTTTGAAGTATGTAGTACAAGCACCCAAATTCAGCTCTGCTACGGATTTAATACTTCCCTCATAGTAACGTTTAGTTTTAAACATAATAAAACTGGAATTTTTATGCAGTTTCAATAAAAAATTTAGAGAAACTTTTCCTATCGCTGACGCAGCAAGTCTCTGCTACTATTTTAGGGATTAACCTATAATTGCTTTAAAAGTTGGTGAGCAAATCATTGCCAGAAAAGTCCTGACAAAGAAAAAGTCTCTCGGAAAAAAAAATAAAGTGTTGTGAGCACATCGCAGGTTCTGCTTCCAAGAAGCTCAAGGAGGGAGGGAGAAGCCAAGACTCGCAGACAGTAACGTGAGGAAATAAGAATATCTGTCATATGAGAATACAAATAATACACGTTTCTATTATCTGACACTGTGTTTTGGCGGCTTCTTAACAATAGTAATCTGCAAAAAGCATGCTGGGAGAAACAGTCCCCTCTGCTCTGCTGTTACAGGAGTTATATGGCCTGATAGACAAGCGCTGCGACGACCTCCGTCTCCAGTCTCCCTCTACAACAGCACCAGCGAGGACGTGAACAAGCCCCAGCGCTGCAAGTGCTTCAGTCTCTAATAACTGTGCTCGATTGGTCTTTATAGTAATGGAGTACAACTACAACTCCCAGCGTTGCCTGACAGTAGCAGGATGGTGTGAGTAGAGTCCATCAGTGGTCGGCGACCTGTAACTCATCCTGCAAGCTGAGGTCAGGAAGGGACATCAGTGGTCAGCAGTTTATAGCTGTCCAACTCCTAGCATACCATGCAGACTAAAAATAGGAGCTTGTCAATGATCTGCAGACTTTATCTTTCCATATATCATAATACAACTCCCAACATGCCACAACAGTATCAATGTTCTGCAACCTATGGCTCTTCAGCTGTTTTAGAGCTACAACTCTCAACATGCTACAGTCTGTAGTCTGCAACCTGTGGCTTTCCAGTGTTAATAGAACATGCTCTGCAGTCTAAAGAGAGGAGAGGTCATCAGTGGTATGCAATATGTGGAACTACAACACCAAGAATGGCTTGCAAAGTGAAAAATGGACAGTCTATCAATGGTTTACAGCCATTAGCTATTTGTTGTGCAGCAGGCCTGGAAGGCAGTGGTCTGCAACCAGTTGTTGCCCAAGAGGAGGAGAGGTCAGTGCCAAAGGCTCTCAGGACATGCTTGGAGTTGTAGTTCCATGACAAGTTGCATACATGGCTATACATCGTCTATATTTAGGGCTAGGGTTATCCAATTACCTTTGGTTAATCGATTGCTATATCGAGGAGGAGAAGATGACAAGTTTTGCATTCTAGGAAAACGTAAAAAGGAACTCTCCTTCACACAGGCTTCAGTATAAATAGGTTTAGGATTAGCGCTAATCCTCCGACTTCTAACATGCAAATCAATGCAACTTCAGACTCATAAGGTAGTGAGAGTCTCCGTGCCAGGCAGATGAAAGCTGTGACTTCACATGATAGGAGCCGAGATACTGACGCTTTCATCTGATGATTAAACGACTGCTTATTACATATAACTACCGTGAAGAGGAGAGGTCAGTGCCATCGGCTACACCACAGCACCGAGACCCTGTGCTCTACACTGCCCCTGTTTTCTCAGTGGGCATCAGCTTAAATATGGATTCAATAACAAGCTTGCTAATCCGTCCCTGAAGTGATGATCTGGGGGCTACTCAGAGACATAAGGGGCGCTGTAACTTGTTTACATATGACCTACCCATATAAAAGGGCACCTACACAGATATACTCACCTATAGGCATGCATCATCTCCTTTACTTCTAGGTTTTAGGGCACAGTTTAACAATCTTTAGAGGGTTACTATGAGGACACTTTTTAGGGTATTACTATGCAGAGGGCCTGTCAGGTTTCCTATGTGGTACTGTAAAGAGGACATGTCTACCATCCTGACAATGCATTGCATTTCCCATGTAATAACATTTCTGGAGTGTCTGTTCTTAGAATTCTACATTGTATTGTTCCTCTGCTATTCCCACTGGAAATTTATGAATAAAATGATAACTGAGCATTACCATTCCCTTTGTCAAGAGTGTACTGAGCACCATCAGTACCAACTAGATAGTGACCCAGTGTGCACTGACTAGAGTGATGTTACAATGGTAACACCCAATTATTAGTTTATTCAAAGATTTGCAGGAGGAATAACAGAGGAACATCACAATACAGAGCTCAAAAGAATTACTAGTTTATGGGGCGCACAAGTATTTAATAAAAAAGACATCACAGGAGAGGTGAAAGGTCCTACAGAACACTAAGTTTCATGTGTATTTTAATCTACAAGTTTTTATGTACAAAGAAGCAGAACTCTCAACTTGGAGGCCATTGCTACATATGATACCAAATATCATAATAAATGAATTGTCCTAAGTATTGGGATGTACATGAGGCATCGACAATTATGATGATTTCTGCTCTTTAGATCTAAAAAAAAAATTGTAACAAATTAGGTAAAGTCTTAAGATTTGGCAAACATTCTAAAATATTTGACCAAATCTGTAAGCGTTGGGTGGTATTAGGGGACATTAAACCCCATGAACTTTTTAGCTATTTTGGAGTACTGCCTAATTTTTTTTTATTTTTCTTTTATTGGAGGTTCTTGCTAGCTTTTGCCGTGTACTCACTGACCCTTTCTTGTGGACATCACCATCTACAGAGCAACAAAAGGAAAAATGGTACTGTACCTGCAATATTCTCCTGCTTCGGGCAAATTCCTTTTGTAGGTGTGAGAAGACGGTCTTCCTCATCGGGCGTGACTTGGATACCGATTTCCACCGGCTCTGCCACTTTCCTGAGCTCGGAGCGAGATGGGGGCGGAGGACTACTTTTATCCAGACTTTTTTCATAGCAGCCTCCGCTCGGACCTCCGCACTGTTTTTTCTTGTGCTCTATAAAAACCAAGATGTCTCCCAGCGGGAAGTTCATTTGACACTGTCCACATGTTAACAAGTCTGGGTCAGTCCCGCTGCCGGACAGGCTGATGGTCCCCGACTCTGCGATGGGGAGACCGTCGTCTTCATCTGTGATTACCGGTTCAACATGGTGCTCTTCAGCTGTAATAAAGCACACAAGAAATCAGGAAAATCTAAGATTAAACTAAAATTAGGTAGCAATAACATTTTTTAAAATTTTATCAAATGTATAATAAAATATAAATCCGTTAAGATGTGATGTCAGAAAACTATATGACAGATTCCTTCATATTTAGCAGGAATAATAGTGTCACTAATATTCCCCTAAAATGATGGACACCTCAATAGGGCCTCAGGAATTTCCTTTTATATATATATATATATATATATATATATATATATATATATATATATATATATATATATATTAGACGAAAGCACCGTGCCACTTTCATCATAATAGGAAGCCACAACACAGATGTGAACAGAGCCTTAGCTATTTCTGGGAAAGCTTGGTGTCAAGCAGTATGCCAACAGAGACACAGCTATCTACCCCTACAATCCTAGGAAAATTTGCCATTTAGGAGTTTGGGAAAGCTGGATGACAACCCTAATAGCAGCCAAGTATATATTCTTAAATGGAGACACCTTATATTTGCAGATTCTTGATGGCTTCAGTCAACCTTTGAGGAGCCACGTCGAGCCTCAGCGTCTCAGATACCTGAGTGTTAACCTACCAGGGGATAATTGAACTTGTCCATATACTGATCCATTCTTACAGACAACCTTTTTTCCCCATAAAGAGTGCCTGAGGACATTTGTGTTAGAGCTATCTACGGCATAAACAAGCCTAAAAACAGATAGATGCCTCCTAATAGCAGGTGATTCCTGTAACGTCCCCCCCACCCAGCCATTCTCACCGTTATAAGACACACAAGATGTCCTTGGTAGTACATATCACTTGAGATCCTGTATCCCCTCATTTTTAGGATGGATTATTTACATTAAACATGCCTCACTGTATTCAAGAAGAAAGAAATAAAAGGAAAATAAAAGTATAGAATTTTAATTTTAAAATATGCCAAAAATATTTTGCAATTCCACTGCGTCGGCCGTTATGATGTCAAGCAAAGACGCATCCTCTCCAAAATGTAACTTGTATTGTACCAGACAACAAACAGCCTGTTTATCACTTGCGAGATTACTCAGGGTTGTAATTAATTGCAAGGGAAAGTCGAAACTGTGGCAGATGATTTTTTTTCTTTAATTTTTAGGCAATTCAAGTGAGAACACGACGTTTGCATGAAATGTCCTCACTCTTTTAGTCTAAACAAATATTACCGCGAAGGCTGAGGAGGCTTATATTAGGAAAATTAAATGAATTTTTTTGACAGGATGCCTAACCAGCTGCTAGTGATAATCGGCAGGACGGAGCTACACCACAAAAAAAAAAAAAAAAAATCCCGGAAATAAGGTTTTGTTTACCCTGTTCTGTAGGTTACTTTTACCGAGCATGTTCTTCACAAAACTGTCAAAAAATGTAAAATACGGATTCCTGGTGTCTCCCGTGTTCCTAATATATGTCACATTTTTACACAAGGCAGACAAGGCGCTTCACAAGTCTGGTTACCATGGTGTTTGAATATTTGGATCATGGCGGATACAGTGAACATCATATAACATGTCTTTAATATATCATCATATATCATATCATATAACATGACTTTATGGGCTCATTAGCATCACACAAAGGCATCGCCTGCACCTTGGTATTATCTGGTCACTCAGTATTTCCAGGCTCATGAAGCCTAGTACAGCCTAAGACAGCGACTACAATAACTGCATTGGAGTCTAATAAATCTTGGAGGGCCGTAACGGCAGCCATATTGGTTAGCAGGCAGCTGAACTGAAGGAAAACAAGTTGGAAGTTGCTTAAATAAAAAGTCAAGGGTAAATGCCTTTTGGGGTCATATACAAAAACAAAAAACAGATACGGGAAACATCTATGATGATAACATAGTGTCATGTCACCATCCTGACATAACTGCAACTTTTTAAAATGAGAAAAAGTTCAGGCAAAATGTCTAGCGGTTATCTCGGCAACCAATCAGATGATGGCTTTGATTGTCTAACGGCAATGTAAAAACTTTGCTAACAGGCTGAGCTAGAGGAGAGGTGTAGTCCTATTAAATGAATCACAGTAGGGCTGAGTTTGATGTTTGGCACAGCTTGTTCCTTTTACATAGGACCGTGGGTACAAACCTACGGCATGATCATAACTCAAACCTAGGCACTACACGAACAATGTAGTCTTAATGAGTACAACGGTACACTCAGCTCTGCTACATCTTGATATGTCGTCGTCATATTCGACAAAGCTGTTTATAAGAAGTAACTTGCATTATATGTCTATGAGTAGCCACACGGGTAATTTATCAGATGCAGGCCGGAGAAGCAATGACTTATATCGAGATTGTAGGGTACTCATGAAACCCAAATTATTTTTATATTCAAGCCCAAGACTCTTGTAAAGTCACTTTAGTCTTAATTTGTCATGTTTTTCATCATCTGAATAGTTACAAACCAGGTAGTTTGATCCACGTGGTTACGGTTACAGTTGGCCAAGCCCTACTAACCATGCCGGCCGGTCCGGTCATGGACTTAAACCAATGCACGGATACAACCCCTTTACCTAGACTAGTTACCTTACTGATAGATTGCATTTCTGGGACAACCTAGTAGCTGAATTGACAGATTATGGCTCGAATTAGTCAATTTTATTTTTCTATTTCATACCCACAAAGATTTCCTTTGACCCCTCCTGGATCTGTAAAGATACAGAGCTGAATTTGTCACTTAAATCCTTAGGACTGCTCTGTTAACCTATTACCTATCTCTGTGTTAAAATAATAGCACAGGTTCTCAGGGCCTGGTAGGCAATGTATCTAGAAATGTTCTACTGGTGTCTCACGTTTCGGTTGCTTTTCAATGATATGTATTCTTACTACCTGGATGTCAAAGAAAAAGTCTAACTGAGGTGCTTTAACATCTACAGATCTGGACTTATGTAATATAGACAGAGATAGATAGATAGAAACATAGATAGATAGATAGATAGATAGATAGATAGATAGATAGATAGGAGATAGATAGATGATAGATAGATAGATAGATAGATAGATAGACAGATAGATGATAAATAGATAGATAGATAGATAGATAGATAGATAGATAGATAGACAGATAGATGATAGATAGATAGATAGATAGATAGATAGATAGATAGATAGATAGATAGGAGATAGATAGATAGATAGATAGATAGATAGATAGATAGATAGATAGATAGAACTCTGCGTTAAATAACAACCTCAATTTTCCTCTACCTGGTAAACTCAGCTCTCCTACACCTGTACGTATTCTAATAATAGATCAATCATATTCCCAAGATACTGTACATGCTGCAGAATCCAAGTGCATTGAGGTAAAGCGGTTTTATATGCTCAAGATGCTCATAAACAGTTAACCAATACATAAGAATCCTTAAGAATATATTGAGAAAATCAAGAATCTACATCACGAAGCCAGTCGACATAGTTAAAAGACGTCATTTTACACTGCTTTGCCTGAAAAATGAGATTCTTGACCACTTCAGTCTTTGAAGGACTTGTCACAGATTACACAGAGCAAAAGACTGTATGCCACTTAACCAATTAGTGTCTAAAAAATAGAATAAATCTGTAATATTAAGTCACACAAGTATAACTATTCTTACTCTCTTCTACAATTGTAGGAATTCTGTTTGGATGAAAATGACAATTTTAAAAATATTCAACAATCAAATCCTAAAAAATATATATATATAAAAAATAAAATCAGTACAAGCTGTTACAACATGAAGTAGCCAAATAACAAATGCAAATTAAAATACCTGAGAACAAAAATGTCATATGAGCCAAGCTGATATCCAAGTCCAGAGCGGAATAGTTGAAATATTAGACGCTTTGTTTAAAGTAGTATGGGGTAAATACTATCAATGTATATTATCATGTAACGGTAGGGTTTACTGTAATATGGAGCACCCAAAAAAAACACAAAAATACTATATATACATAGTTATATATATATATTTTTTTTTACAATTGTTCACAATGATAACGGAAGCATATAGCGTCAAATTTGAAGTCTAAACACAGCCGATATAAAGATTTATTTATTCCTCTGCATTTACTAAATTTTATCTCCTAATCTCCACTACTTTAGCATCGGCCCAAAACTATACTCCTATAGACAAGATAAGCGGGGCATGGAAGGAAATAATCAGCGTCATAATTCTGGCATTAAATTTTATATCTGTCGGTCTTAATTTCTGCTCTTGCATTTTTTTTCTTTTTTTATTCCTTTATTTTATATCAATATATCTTTTACAATTTCTCTCTTTTTTTTTTTTTTTTTTTTGCATTTTTTCAGGGAAAAAAACATCTGCATAAGTAGCCGTTGTTGAGAGCCTGTAATTTAGTGTGATATATTGTAAAAGGTTCTGTCTCTTTCACAGTTTGTGACCAGTTGCTGTAACACACATCTACGGTTTATTGAAAATATAAATATACTTTATTGAAAAGCGTTTATTGAACCTATAAATATGCAGGAGTGAAGGGGGGGGAATAATGCAAATTGTGAAAGACACTTGGATTCCGCTTGTAATACAAAAAAAAAAAAGAAAAAAAAATAATACTAGGAAAAAAAGCTGTGATCTCTTTCTATTGTTTTATCTTAAAACAGCGGTAGAAAATCCAAATTTTCAATGGAATTTAAGAAAAAAAAAATTTATTTTTTAATACACCAAATGTAATTCGAAGCATTTCACGTTGCTGACTGCTGATGTGAAATACACAAAGTAAGATGCAATAGTGAGCAACTTTTTTCATTTAACTATTTCATGGCTGGGCAGCATGCTCAGGGTCTGGTAGGCTTTTCAAAAACACAGTGGAAAGATGGAGTTAATTTTTTTATGCAATTACTCCATATATCCTATACACTACGGAATTAAGTGTGATGAGTTAAATTACCACATGCAATATTCTCACTGTGTGTCGAAAAGGAAACCCCCGTCCCCCCCAGCCCTGAAATTTTAAGGGATTGTGAAAAGACAGTCTGTAGATCTCTTGAGTGCACTACTGAAATAAGCAGTAAAGTACAAGACATCAGATATGTTGCTGCTACCCCATATTTAAGACTGAAGGTTCCTCTGACAGCAGTGGTCTTTTGTCTGACCTAATTTATTTGTTTGCAGATTAGCAGAAAGCTTGCATCACTTGAAAAACTTAACACCCCAGGTCTCCCTTTTATGCCATGTACCCTAAAAACTAATACGTGAATCAACGACTTGAAAGATGTAAGCTGAGACGAAACCTACATGCATGGGACAGTGTTGCACAGTGTTATCTGCCTATAGGAAATAGTGCACAAGACATCGGCTTCTACGTTTCGGAGGAGTAGGCTATAGAATCTTGTTGCCTGGTACTAGACAACAAGTTTTCCATGGGTTATCATAAATTTTCTTCAAGGAAACAAAGAATAGATGCATTTAAATATCACCCAACCTTTTATAATGGTGTGAACTTAATTTAAAAAAAAAAATTTGAAATGTTAAAAAAAATCAAAAACCAACAAAAATCAAAAATAATACAAATTTGAAATGTCAAAAAATGTAATTCTGTCTTCAAATGTATCACTTTGGAAATCTTTACACAATATCTTCCATAGGCTAATTAAGATGTAGTTGTAAACTTCAACCCCCCCTTCCCCCCCACCGCAGGTCTGTGACATGCGAAGTGAGTGGACTGGACGCAGTTATTAAAGGTAGGGACAAAAGCATCAGAAGAACAGGTCGGATTTGCATAAATAAATGTTCTCTTTGTGCCTCAGATGTTGCAGCAGTAAACAGACTTGTATGTTGATTTCAACATTTCACAGTTAAAATACTACGGAGGAATTGCAACCAGCAGCTCACAATCCTGCAGGCTCGGAGCTCCCCCTAGTAGCCAGAGTCTGTCACTTATCTGCCTTTAGGGCACTGCTGAAATGTGTAGCTTCAAAATAAATGCAAGTAGTCAAGCAAAGTTTATTTAGCAAAAAATAAAATTAAAAACTATTTGCAAAAACAACACTATAGTCTGCACATTGTTACTGGTAATGCAGCGCACCTGGACCCCATATGCGAGTGCTGGCCCTTTAAAACTATACATATCCTGGGCTCTATTGAAACCTAATCGCTATCCTCAAGACCTCAGTCTATCTATATCACACAATAAGACGACACCTTGCGCACAAATGCCCGCTTACACAAGTTCTGCAAATGAGGGCAGATTTGTTAGGTCTCAAAAACTGTACCAAAACCTAAGACTAGTGTAAGAAATGCACTATAGCGCCAAACCTTGTGGTGACCCTTTTAGAAGAATAAATTGTTTGCAAACGGGTAATTTGATTTAAAAAAAACGTTGAAAACAGAGAAATTAGCTATTAAAAAAAAAGAACAACATCTGGGCTTTCACAGGATGTTTTTGTACGGCCTAAAAAATTGCAGAAGGCCTCATAAAGTGAATCTGCAAAGTATAAGCGACCAGAGCGCTCGCATGTAAAATTTTAATCTGTGTATAGATATTTAGTGCGTACAAGTGAGGTTCCTTCCTGCACTGCAAGAGACGCCCAACCACAATCATTTTCCTGTGCTACGCTACCTGTTGGCAATGAAGGGGTTAGCGGCCTTTATAATCCACTTCACAAGGCTATTTTTTTGTTTGTTTGTTTGTTTGCTACCCAAAACGACTTCACTATAAGGATATATGATGAATACATAAAATGAGTCAAGTTTGACATGATGCAGACCATATAGTGAAACGCCTGCCGCCTGTCATCTCATGGGAAAATCTGCCGTCTTTTCAGACATCGACTGATGAAATCTTAAGGTTGAGATTATGTAATTTATACACTAGAACACTTGAAGTGTGCTTATATATTAAATAAAGAGGGAAGAAATGAAAGGAGGAAGATGCACTTTAATTGCTGTCGAGAGGTAATCCACAGGTAGCGGGCACTAGTCATTAATGTGCCTGCTGTATCCGACGTGCAGATGAAATAATCAGATTTAATAGAATGATATCAGATATAATAGTATGCACATAGATACATAGATAGACAGAAGATATATATGAGGTGGATAGACAGGTAGATAGATAGATAGATAGATAGATAGATAGATAGATAGATAGATAGATAGATAGATAGATGATACATAGATAGGTATATATTTACAGAGATAGATAAGAAAGAAAGAAAGAAAGAAAGAAAGAAAGAAAGAAAGAAAGAAAGAGAAAGACAGAAAGAAAGATAGATAGATAGATAGATAGATGATAGATAGATAGATAGATAGATAGTAGATATCTAAACAGATGCTAGATAGACAGATAGATAGATAGATAGATAGATAGATAGATAGATAGATAGATAGTAGATAGCTAAACAGATGATAGATAGATAGATAGATAGATAGATAGATAGATAGATAGATGATAGACAGATATATAGTAAGTAGTTGACTAAAAAGATAGATGGACAGATGATAGATACTAAAATAAACACACACGTATAAACATATACATACGTATACAGGGATAGAAATGAATGTATATAAACAGGCACATAAATATATAAGCGGATGATACACAAATATATGCACCTGTATGCACTTATAAATGAATACAGATACACACACATACACCATACACATAAACATAAACAGCACTATTCCGATGTCATGTGTGTAAAGTAAAGTACGAAAGTTTTCTCATTATTGTAATATTCTCAAAGCAGCCGATCTGTAGCCAGTGCAGTGACAAGGACGGTAGGCCTGAGTATCAGTAAAATCCCTCCTCAGCGATTATTACAGATAGGTCACCATTCACCCTGTGGTTTGCCACTAAATAGAACGACAATCACAATCCCCACTGCACGCAGGTAGAAGATCTTTTTATTTTTTTTCTGTGTGCAAATTCACTGCAAGCCTATAAGGTGATAGCTATCTGATGCAGAACGCTCGCTCGTCCCAGTCACCAGATTCCTATATAACACAAACCAGAGGGCTTTTACACAATAAACAATAAAAACTGGTTTGACTACTCTCTCTCCACCACATCTGCAGGTATTTTCATGCTCCAACATGGACGCTTTCCCTCGCTCAACCCTAGAGTTTTTTTTTCTTACAGCATATCAGGCTGTTATATATTACTTGTAGCTCAACCAGTTAGGTCTGCAGCAGTAGGGCCGCATGCTGCTTGGGATCACTTGTTTTCAGGTCTCAAGCCAGTAAGTAATGCTGTCTTGTTTATTCAGGAGATGTCAAGCTAATCCACAGCAGAATACAATAAGGAAGCCAGGCAGCAGTGTACGCTGTATATAATCAATATACTACAACTCATTATACCCATCGTAGCAGGGCCCTTTAAGTGTCTCAGGAACTTGCAAATCTATCACAAACCCTAACACGTTCGCTTTTCAATTACAACTCCACGTAGGGTATGCAACTCCCATTGTAAAAAAAATTTTATTTGCATAATTTGCTAATCCCTGGAGGGGGAGGAGGGGGGATACCCTAACCCTAGTTAACTACTGTACTTTCCCATTTCCAAATTTGCATTGCAGCATTGTAAAAATCAACACACATGTCTATACTAAACTACAGTGCCAGTGAGAGACTGATGCTTCTACATCACAGCATTGCAAACTACACTTTGCTTGCAGATCAACTTAGGAAGAGATTCATATGCCAAGTATCATAACGTCCATCAAACAGATACTGCAAGACCACTACAAGAGAATTTCAAGAACATCCAGAAACAAATATTTTTACTGGTTTTCAAAATATTTTGCATTATTCATTGTCTTTAACTGAGATCAGAAATCATTAACCTTTATGCACTAGAGTGTGACAGGGTGCACCATGAATGACTGTGGCAAAGAAGGGGTTACACCGGCTGCCAATGCACTTCATGAATATTCAAATGCCTCCAATGATGTCATTTCTGGATCACTGATCAATAGTCCTAAGATCAGGGGGGTGTAAACAGCAAAAATATACCTACCTGCTTCATGTCCTTCTGCATCCAAGATATAATTTGGGGTCCACTGATGCCTACCTCACCCCAAAAACCATAATAGTAATAAAAAAGACAGGCCTCTGTATTCAAAGGTTCCATCTATGATATAATCCAGAGATCCCAAATTTAAATCGCATATGGTGCTACAAAAAAAAAACTGGCAAAAACAAAAAAATTACCAAATTGACAGTTTAAGGACCACCTGCTCTGCAACGCTAAATATTGCACCCAAAAATAATTGAGCAGATCTCTACACCATGTGCACGAGGTGCAAAATACACCACAGAGCAGAAATTTCTCCTCTGACAGCAACAATCCCATCTCTCGGCTTTTTCTCCCCTAAAAATATATAAAAGATTGCAATATAAAAAAATAATCCAAATACGACGGGAAGAATTATGGTACAGAGAGAGAAGGAAAGGATGGTAGCAGAGCAGGCAGCTCTCCCCTGCAAGCCAGGGGAGGGGAGAGAGTCCCTTATATATCCCTATATATATTTATTTATTTAAATTTGTTAAAATCTACCATAAATATTCGGCTCTCCCCTCTCTTCGTTCCCCTGGACACAGGCGTTTAGCAGGCACCTCAGGGCTGGGTGTAAGAGAGGGTAGGGGCCATGGGAGTCTTCATACTTTTATTTTTTAAAGGGTAGAAGGACCGGGATAAAAGGGAGACGATGCAGCCGCTTGTGAAGCCTAAGCAGGGGGCGGGAAAATGAGCTGAGCCCTGGGCTCCTGTCTCCCTTCACCATCACCAGTCACCTCCTTGTCTTCAGAGCCTTGAGATCCCTGTCCCCATGTTGCCCATGTATGAACACAACCCTGACCCCATGTAAGAACACAGTCCTGTCAGTATGTACACCATGTATGGACATAAACCTAACCCTGTATATGAAAACACTCCTGAACCCATGTACCTCATGTATGAAGACAATCTTATCCCTATGTATGACAATATAGGGACAACCACGTGTCCACATACAAATGCATTCCTGTGCACATGTAGGAACACAATTTTGTCTCCATGTACCCCAGGTATGAACACAGTCCTGACTTCAAATATCTCAGGTATAAATACAGTTCTATCCACTTATATGGAAACACTCCTGCGTATTAGCACATGTGTAACCATCCACATGTATAAAGATAAACTCCTGTGTATTGGCACATGTATGAATACGCGCAAGTTCATCATGTATAAACAAAGTGTTATCCCCCTATATGAACCTACCCTGTCCCCGTGTGCCCCATGTATGAACACAGTGATGTCCCTCTATATGAACACTGTCCTGACCCTACGTATGAACGTGATCCTCACAACATGTATGACCACAATAAAAAATGATGTCTCCAAGAGTCCTATCAGTGAACATAGTCGTGTCCCCATGTACCCCATGTATGAACACATTCCTATGTATGACCGTCATCCATATATGAACATGACCCAATAACCAGCCTCCCACTTACTTTATTCACTACAAACAGCCATTTCTGATGTGTTAATGGACGCAGCATGTACATAGAAATATGAAATCTCAACGCCTGGCTATATAGCAAAAAGCCAAGCTAAATGTATGTAACTATTGTGTCACATACATATACTGCCCTACACTGGCATATGACAATTTCATGAGGTAAATACATCTCAGGTGGCGTATATTATTCTATCTTTCTATGAAAAATGACCAAATACACCACAGAAATAACAATAAACCTGTACAGTGCCATATAAAGTTATAATGGGCCATAGGTGCTGTCAGTATCCCTGACAGGCTCCGTGTTATTGACATATATTACACTAGGTATTTTACCTCCTGTGACAATTAGATTGCAAGCTCCCTGGTGCCAAGACTGACTTGGCTATACGTCACCCTGCATTTTTCTGTCATGATATTGTTACAGGTGACAGGCACACCTATGGTGGACATGAATATTTTCTTAAAGAATGTATATTCTTACTACAGCTAGGCTTGCAATAGCTCATGCGATTCATAGCTGACAAAGCGACATCACGTATATTTACAAGTGCGCCAATTTTGACTATTACATGTGTCTTACGCCCTTTGTAGAAGAGTTACCACACACATGAGTTGTATGAGGCCTTTAATACACGGACTAAACTTTTAAGAGCTTAAAGGAAACACAAGAGCTGACACTCCTTTACCTGCATTCCTGACATGGGCCCATTACCCTCTCCTGCCCAGGGACATTATTTTGCCATGTCTGCAGCACCCACATGGAGGCAACCCAGGACATGTGGGTGCCAGTTCCACGGGAGAGAGATCTCTGTCCCATCTCCAGCATGCAGTCTCCCTCCCCTCCTAATAAATTGATCCAGTACCCCCTCCTTTCTCTCCCCCCTCTCCCTCCCCAGACTCTGCTGCCAGTTTGGTTGCATTTCCATTTTACAACCAGGCAGTTGTAATTCTGTTATAACCATGTGTTTGTCATTAGCTTTCCCCCCAGCCTGTCCTGCCCAGGTCCTACCTCCCCATGATCCCCCCCTTTACCCCTCCAACTTTTTACTGCACATTCATGTCTACAGCCTCTCAGTGCCGTGCAATGTTCTAATACTCATTGCACGGATAATAATAATATTGAGCAACTGCATTGTATGAAGTGATCTGTGCAATCTGATCCTGACAACTTTTTGCATAGGAAGAATAATATTAATATTCTCATAACTTCTTATTAAGATAATAGCAATTGCATCAGTGGACACTGTATAGTGTGGTCTAGAAAGGTGAGCCTTATAACTTTTTGCACATGAAGAATAATATTAATATTCTCATAACTGCTGATTATAGTAATAACTATTGCACGAGAGCATATAGTATGGCATGGTCTGGCAATTTGATCTAGAGCAATATAAATTGCCTCCTATTCCAATCCTGCACCCCTATACCCTATACTAAATAATAATATGCAATGTGGTTATTATAATATATGCCACAGTAAACCACGTTGTGCCAATGTCATGTCCTAACATAGGCGGCACTGAAAATATCCCACAATATTGCACTTGGTACTGTGCTATATTAGATCACTACTGATGATAATAATAAGCATTTGGATTGCATTGTATAAAGTGGTACATGCAATGCAGTTGTGACAGTAAAAGTCACAATAAACCCTTTGGAGCTAAGTACGTCATTCATTGCAAGCTACTGGCCATAAATTGTATTGGAGTGCATTGTATGATGAGATCTGTGCAATCCAGTTACTAGATAATACTACTACTATCCTATACAATAAAAATTATTGACTACTGACTGCAATGACTACACGATGTGCAGGTCACAACAAGCCACACCATGCCCTGCAAGCAGGCTACATCGCATGTGATCGCACTGTAGAGAGTGATCCTTGCAACCTGATCGGGACAAAGGCCAATAAGTTGTATCAGATCTGCATACCCTGGAGCTTCTTCTATCACAAGCGAAAGGGATAGGGAATGAGACTAAAATGAATGGAGAGAGCTCCTGGAATGTGTCAAACAGAAGCAAGGAATCACATGCGTCCTCCTGCAACTTTCCCAACTTCGAGCTCTCTCCCCCCTGTGCAAAACTTTTCCTCCAAGATCCCCTGCAGCCTGCCAGTAGTCAGCACCGAGCTGCGCCCCCTGACCATGCAGACACTTACGTGTAATGATCTCCCTTTGTAATAAGTGCTGCGGGTTCCCTTGCTTGCGACGGGACATTGCAGTGGCATTTACAGTGGCATCGCCCGGAGATCTGCAAGACAACCGGGGGACTCCTTCCTCCTCTCCCAGCACCTTCTCCTTCTTCTTCCTCCTCCTCCTTTGCTCTCTGATCTCCTTCTTCCTCCTCCTGGAGCTTCTTCTTCTTTTTAAAAAAAAAAAAATAATAAAATAAAATTCAGCAGAGCAGGAGACCTGGGTGCCCCCTCTGTGATAAGAAGCAGCAACACTTCTCCTCCAAGTTACCAAATGCCTGTGCCCACTCCAATGGCACTTCTCCCATCAATGCAAAAAATATAGAAATGCAAAAAAATGGATGAATGCAAAAATATAAAATAAAAAAATATAAAATAATAATCACTGCCCAAAAGAAAAAAAAAGAATGCCAGAGGGGGAGCTGACCCTGCTGCCACCAGAGAGTGAGTGAATGTCTGCTGCTAGCAGTCAGCCTGGCACTGCCCTGCAATTGACTGGCCAGCACTTTGCACTGCTCCACTTGGCTGGCACTGGGGGGAGGACTATTTCATGGTGAAGATGGCGGAGTCCTGGTTCTCTGGGAGCTCTCTGTCTCTCTATGGCTGGGGCTGCCTCTGTACAATGGGATAAAATTCAAGTTCAAGTACGGACGTGACGTTTAATCTGCACCAGAGACAAAAAGACCCAGAGACTGAGGAGCACTGGGGGCGACTAGTGGTGGCTCTTTAACATTGTACCCTGCCTGGAATATACGCTGCTGTGTATATACACAACACAGGAGGAGAGGAAGCACATGCCTGCTGCTCCGTGCACTGCCTATGTATGCCCCGCACCGCCTGCACCCTCTCATGCCCCGGCCAAAGGTCACTACTGCCCTCCCTGCACTCACACCGCAGGCCGTCAGGGCCAAACACTTAACCTGCTAAGAACACTTACTACTTTATAGTGCAAAGGAAATAAAAGGCAGTGGAAAGACTAGGGCAAAGAAAGAGTTAATCATTGTGCACAGGAAAGATAGCAGAGAAGGAGAGATATTATTTATTTAACACATGACTTAACCCGTTGTAAGCCACACTGCAGCTAGGGAAGGGTTAACACCTGCAAAAGAGGAGCTGTCACTTCAAGAAAAAGGATGAGTGTGGCTGTCTGTCTATTAGTCCATATACTGTACAGTCTATATAGTGTATATTATACTGTATTATATACATACACTGTACCCCAAAGAGTATACACCACTGATGGCAGCAGGTGAAGAGTTAATTACTGTGTATAGTAACTCACATAAAGAAAGATATTCTATTTCTATCTATCTATATCTATCAAATCTGTCTATTTTTTATCTCATATTTTACCATACATATGAAATATAGAATTATTTAGAGTATAGATCTAGCTCTTATCTATCTATCTATCTATCTATCTATCTATCTATCTATCTATCTATCATCTATCTATCTTTCTATCTTTGAATCTATCACATATCTAAGCTTGTAATATCTATGCTCTATGTATCTGTCAATCTATCTCATATCTATGTATGTAATATATATCTATGTATCTGTCTCTCTATCTATCTACTATATATCTAACTTCTGTCCATTTTGCTATCCTTTAATCTATCACGTATCTACCTTATCATAGCTATCTATCGATCGATCTATCTATCTATCTATCTATCTTTATTTCTATCATCTGTCTCTCCATCTTCTATTTAGCTATCCTTCAGTCTATACAGTCTCTACCTTATGTCTTTCTTCTATCTATCATCTATCTACCCATATCTATCTATCTATCTATCTATCTATCTATCTATCTATCTATCTATCTATCTATCCATACATCCCTATCTATCTATCTATCTATCTATCTATCTATCTATCTATCTATCTATCTATCTATCCATCCATCCCTATCTATCTATCTATCTATCTATCTATCTATCTATCTATCTCTCTCACTCATCCCTCTCTATTAATTTGATTTGAAAAGCATGTTACTTGTTAAATCCATTCTTTCCATTATTATTCATTTAGTTAATCACATGAGAGCAAATCCTAACACCTATCTTTTCTATGCATACATTCCTTTACAAAAGTGGCCCCATATTCTTCAGTGCTTCAGTCTCCATCCACCTAAAGAGTCCTGCCCCTGAGAGCTTACAATCTAAAAGAGATGAGTGGGAGTGATGCAAGAGGTAGAGTCGTGTGTATGCGTGTATATGTTATCTGCAGTGAAGGGGTTAACCTCCTCCATTCCTAAATTCTTTGCCCATCTCTAAAGTAGTAAGATGCTCTGCTTCATCCTCCCATCCACTAGGCAGGTTCCACATGATCGTGTTCCCCATACAGTAGCAGCAAACCTCACTCTTTAAATTCACTTTATATTAATATTTGCTTTACCTAATTTATGACATGAAACCAAAAGGATGGCGCCAGCCCCGGTAACATCTGTTCTTGCCATCTGAGTAACCGGCAAGGCTTAACCATTCAAAATACATGTAAAATAACAATTAATGGTGCGCCCCGAGCCTACAGCTACTGTGAGCGCTGCCATCCAAGTGTTCAGATGGGGCTATGAATATGTATACAATGATAATGCTCATATATGGCGGCAGCGGCATCATATACATCATGGACAAGATCTGTAATCATGAAATAGCACATAGACAATGAGGCGCTGCCATTCGCTTCCTTGAAGGACATCCTTCTATCTTCATCCTCATCCTGCAAGAGGTTAAACTGTTTAATTGTAGATGGCGCATTCAGATACATTAGAGACGCTCGGAACCACTTGCAATATTGTCGTCTGCATCGAAACATTCATTTTTTTTAATTATTACATCCAAGCCTGCCCATTACCCGAGCAGTCACACATGATGAAGTAGAAAGTGGAACTAGGAACCTGTGATTCTGTCGCCTGCATCGCTTCACTTCATCTTAAATACATACAAAATATTGTCCGCACCCGACCCTTGATATGTTTTATATTCAACACCTTATTTTTATTCCATATTTCATATTATGTTTTTGTATTTTTTTTTATTTCACAATTTGTTACAGACAAACGTGAAATGTTTCCGCATGTGTGACTGCGCCGATTAAGAGGGGAAAAAAAGAAGGGCAAGTCGTGCTTTGCAGGTGTCTTCATTACTTCAGTACCTTGGTCTATAGAGACATCTGTAGTTTCAGTCCCTGCTGGTGCAGATTGTCATCGCTTGTTGTGTTACTTTGCTGTATTTTGGGGTATTATAATGTAAGGGTCACTTTTTGGGTCGGTATTGCTAAGATGTATGTATGTCTAAAGCAGAATTGTGGGGGGTGGGTTAATTGTTACTTTCATCTTTGCCTCTTTCTTGGCTTATATTGTGGTATATTATATTACATTATGTGCTGTCATAACAAATTATGTATTACATTGTGATATACTATACTATGCTGTACCATATTGTATGCCTTACCATATTCCACCACATCATCCATGGCATGCTATATTATATCATATGACACCATACAAGATTATATCAAATGACCATACCATGCCATATCAAACCCTATGTAATACCGTATTGTATATCATATCAAACCATACCAGACTATAGATTCCTATACAATAATGTATTTTTGTGTATTATAGCGGTTTATAACATACTCAACTATACTTATACCATATCACATTATATTTAATTATGTGTATATGCTATATTATATTGTATTATATATATCTTTACAATACTAACCTATACTATATCTTATCATATCCATTGAGATACTACCTTTCCAAACCCTAAACAGTTATACCGTATCTTATTATATTTATAATAGTGTTTTGTATTGTATGGTTTTGTTGTATAATATGTTATATTCAACTACAATACTAAACTATATTCTACTGTGTCATATTGTGCATTGCTATACTAATCCCTATACTATTACATTGTATTATATTTTATTGTATACCATATTATATTTATTATATTATAATACATTATTGGCAATGCTGCATGTGCCCTACGGTATATTATTACAGCATAATTTTCACTTTGCTGTAGAAAAGATGAATGACACTGCATTCACACTGACTCTCCCTCCCCTCTTTTCTAGTCGTCCACTGCCATCAATATCTCATCGGCCCCCTTAAAACCATATGATAAGCAGAGGCTCTGTCTGTCCAGGGCCCAGCAGGGTCCAGGCTGCTGGGCTATGTGGGGGAGGGGAAAGGGAATAGAGATGGTTTATCTCATCACCCTTCTGTCCCCCAGGCAGAAATCTAACAAAGTCCAGCACATTCAAACTTATTCCTGATCTATCCTTTTACAGAAACCAGCATGGTGCTGTTACTGCTCAGCTGGTCAAGGAATGTCTTTTTTTTTAACCTGTTCTATGCCTTAAGGGATAGTACAGAAGCCGACGGTGAACAAAAGGTTAAAAAATTCCCCCCTGACAGCGTGCAATAGTTTATAAATCTGCGTCATTATTTTTCCGGGTGCAGCGAAGTTGAATTAAATTCTTTTCACCGTTGAATGGTTTTCCCCTCGAATGCAGCATTGGAGGAGTTAATGATATAATTACTGGTGTGGTGGTTATGAATGGGGATGTCCTCAGTGGTGGATGAGGGGAGGAGAAGACATGCAACACCTCTTTTCATATTCCATTCCTACACTTTTTGTAAACCAATTCTCCTCCGCAGTGGATTTATCCTCCTCTTTCTCACCTAAAGTCTGCATCCCCCCCCCCTCAGGCCCCACCTGCTGTCATAATGATGGATGTCAGGGGGTCACGCAGGCCTTGTCAGGAATGCACAAAGTTTAGAATATGAGTATATGAGGACACAGGCAACAGAATAGGATTCATGTTTTATAAACTCCTTAGCTGCACAATTCCAGGACAAATACATATATAGATGTAGCAGAGCTGAGCTTGTCAGATAAACCAGGGTGGAATCATCCTGATATCACAATATGTTCATGTAGTTCCCTGAGCATTTATTAGGAATATCAAACCTGCTACATCGCTACTATCCGGTGCTACACTCTGACCATGGAGCTTACAATCTAAGTAGCTTCCTATGGGCAAACACAAGCCAGGTTCAGCCAATGAATAAGAAAAAGTATCATGAATTTGGTAGAAGAAAATGGCAAGAAATAAATTCCATGCCCAGAGCAATGCATAAACTATAGAGTGACAGACAAAATTATGAGTCCTATGAATATGTATATGAAAGTACAGAAGCCATACATATATACGCTGACCTATATGAAAGTACAGAAGCCATACATCTATACACTGACCTTAGCCCTGTACCACCTGTGCTATAGTGGTTGTTTTCTGTAAAACCCATACATCGCCAGAGACTACCATACTACACATGCTTCTATAGACAGTATTTTCTAGGACCAACTCCTTAAGAGTTTTGATGGGTTTTTTATGCATCATGATAACTCTATAACACTAAGATAGTGTAAAATCTAAATAAAATGTATGATATGCCACTGTGTTGTATCTGATGACAAACTCAGCTCTGCTACATTTTTCCTATAACCTCCTAGAACTACTTTTCATTATGTCCTCTGTCACAACAAATATAATAATGTAAAGAACATGCGTACAGTCTCCAAAGAAAGAATGAAAGATTTCTACAAAAATTAAATCTTTTAGATTTTATAAATGATTTCAAAAAAACACCAAAACATTCGAGTCCTTTTGCATTTTCCGTCGTCTCCTCCTTTGCTTTCAGTTGTCTGGCACTGGTGATCATTAGCTCTAATGCCTTGTCTCACAGCTCCCCCTTTAGTCTATTTGCTATCTCTGTCTCATGTTCAAAGGCAGATCAATAGCAGTTTCCTAACAACCTTGACCTGTGCCTCTGCCCTCACAGCCCTGTGTCTACAGCTGGGCCTGGGTCTTAGGCTTTCTCACCATGTATCGTCTATATAGCCAATCACACTGGCTCGCTGAATTTTTTTTTTTTTTTACAGGGGCTCAATAAACATCCCGCCAGGTCTGAGAGGAGCAGTATTCAACCACAAACTACGGCCAAGAGTTAGATTAGACAACCACATTTCGATCTGCCATTGATCGCTGTGGAGGTAAAGAATATATTACATTAATGTAAGGCTATCAGCTGGGATATATATTATATATATGTATTTAGGCCAAACATTTTTTTTAATTTTTTTATTATTTATTTATTTAAATTTTCTAAAAATTCAAAAATGAATTTAAAAAAAAATGGAATCAACTATTTTATTGCTACGAATTTTAGTAGCGGCATAACTCATATAGGACAGAGGGTCCTTTTGGGAACCTCCCAGTAGTTGGGCTTGGGTCTAACTTCTTAACCCTTTATAGTTATGTGGCTGGTGACACGCAGTGATATCACCGAGGCTAGTGTTCTTACACAATAGCCAACTATAGATATAACAAAAATAATAGATAAAATAATTCATTTGGGTGACTCAAATGTTCTGATGGTCTGTTTGGGGCCTTAAAAGTGGTCAGAACATGAATTGAACCCACTTTAAGGCTAAGATCCTACATTGCAGAAACACAGTATTTGTGCCTGCTGTGGAAATACAGAGGAAAACGCTACAGAAAAACAGGGCTGCAGCAAATTTTCTTTTGAAAGGTGTAGCATGTTAAATTTAGCTGCGGAACCTGAAGTATTTTCTCTACAAATTTAATAGGGGAAGGAAATAAAAAGGCAGCATAGAAAGCGCAATTTTCTGCAATGTTTTTTAGTGGTATTTCGCTATGTGGGGCCTTAGCCTAAAATAGTTTCTTATCTCTTTCTTTAATATTAACTATATAATCTGGGCAATGTATATTAAATAATAGGCAAAATGCAAATTATTTTCCATATTGATCATTAGGGCTGATTTATGAAGACTTGCGCTTTTTGCTTTGGTAAGAGGGCGTTCACACTAGTGTCGCTGTCCGCCCTTTGTAAGTCCGTTGAAAGGCCAGGCAAAATTGCTGTAGGACGGCTTCCTGGCGTTCAGTTTAAAAACCCGTTCATTCCAATGGGTTTTTAAAGCAAACTGCCGGTGTCCGTAAGCAGCCTCTCCGCCATGAAACCGTTTTTTTGGGGGGGGTTTTGCACGGACATAAAGTCGGACAGCAGGACTTTGTGTCCTTGCCAAAAAAATGGTTTCACGGCAGAGAGGCTGCATACGAACTTGTACAATAAAACACTAGCGTACAAGTCATGGTAAATTGGTCCCATTATTGGCATTGTGGACCTTTCCCTAAAAGCCGTAAAATTGTGCATATTTTATTAATAAATTCTTTTGCAGATGTATTTATGATATGTCTTTTTATGTTGTACTTTACACCTGCATTAGCCATGTATAGATATGTATCAGGTCGGCATAGCTTACAGGTGTTATTATGTAGTTAAACAAGGACTAAAATAATGTAAAGTGCTGGTAAAATAAGAAAGACATGGGATTGCAATAATGCCTAAAACCTTTTAAGAAATTATGTAAATATAACAAAAATTAACATAGTAATACAAAAAGAAATTCGATATGTATAGAATGCATTTCCCAACATTTATCTAGAGGGCGATGTAGATCCTCTGCTTTAATATATACAGTATGACACGAAGGACTGAAGATATTGATATCACTACTACTGGACTGCTATGTGACCACATGCATAACCCTTAGACTTCAAGCTCCTGAGGATAGAGTACTTTCACCTTATGTCTCATTGCTAGTAGAGGTTTATATTCACTTGTTTGCTGCTTTGTCAGATTGTAAACTCAGTCCTCTGGGCAGGAGTTCTGTGAATAGAGATAATTATTATTAAAAATATATCATATAAATTAAGAATTTATTATATCTTGGAGCCATTTTATAATTTTTAAATGACCAAAAAGTCCATGCGCACGTTTTAATATTTTCGGACTGCACTAAGATGTTACTTTTTTGTGGCATTTTCATTTGTAGCCCCATTAAAATAAAAATAAAATAAAAAAAATCAATAAAATAAATAGTTATAGTTAGATTTTTTTCTTTAATCTCTACAATGGTAGAAAATACAAACAATGTGTTTTCTACTGTATACTGTATTCAGCTATACCACTATTGCCCTTTATGTGAATAGCGCCTAATTCTAATAACAGAACAAAAACCTATATATATTAACATAACGCGGAAAGGGTTAAAGGGTTAATCTATGCATCTGATTTATACCTTACCATGGTTCTATTGAATTTAATTGCCAGCTTTGGTAGATTATCAGTATATCACTAGGAGATGTTACCCTGTTTTTTCCCCCTATTCCTCCAAGTCCAAATAACAAAGTGCATCTTGAAAACAATTATGTAGAATACATTCCGAGGCGCCCCCCCGCATACAGTCAAACTGTTTACAGATTACACCATTGTTACATATAGAACATAATTATCCTTCAAAGCTTCCATCCTAATTTAAGGATTAAAAGGACAATTTTCAATGTTAATGCACCTCGTCTCTGGAACACAAGCAGCCACCCGTTGGGCACTTCATAGGAGCAATCTGGCTGGGGCTGCGGAATTAGATCTGCGGCCGTCATAGGGGGCAGTACAGTGCTTGAGAAGGAAAAAACAATTGTTTTCTTCTTCTTCTGGAACTTTTATAATAGAGGAAGGGATAAATCATAAAAAAAAAATCAAAAGTGAATAAGGCCTAAACATAACATATCCATTGGCTTATACTGAATTTTGACAATGACAGAGATTTAATATTTTATTTACTTTCTTACTTATACAGCACCATCATATTCTGCTGTGTTTTATGGATATTGTCAACACTGTCCCAAATAGGGTTCACAATCCAAACATACAAAATCCATGCAGATGTTGTCCTTGGCATAGCAAGGCGACAGTGCTAACCACTGAGCCAGCGAGCCAACGTAAGTGTCTTCTGTGGCCCTCTGAATCTACCGCTATCACTTTGCTAAAAAAAAAAGTGTCCTCATACAGATAAGAAGTTTACTGTTTGCCTGTTCATACTTTTCTCTTTAGGATTCATTAATATTTGATGAAAAAAATGAATGAAAAATAAATACCCCCATGTAAAAAACACAGCGTGAACACTATGCAAGAATCCCAGCTTTAATGAAGACGTAGCCATTGTATAATTTAGCAGACAGACTTCGGCCTCATCCATATACTACAATGTACTATAGTCCCATACTACTTCTACATTGTGCATGGTCCTAATATGGGGCCCTACTGTACCTCTATACACCTCCAATATCATATAGAGTTTTTCCTTTTCCATTGGAAGCAGAATTACAGCAATATTTTCTCCCAGAAACAGCGCTCCATATCACACGACTGTACAGAGCACCATATGGCGGCACACATAGTGCCTGTGGCATTATAGTATCAATTAAATCATGTGACTATAATAATCATATTAAGACCAGTCCTGCTATGAATGCAGATACCACTTTAATACACATTTGAATGCTCTTTTGCCTATGATGTCTGCTCTACCTGGTCATAGTCACTAGCAAGACTGATTTAAAAGGGAAACATACACCATGCATATTTTCCATCTTATGTTTATTTGAATGTACAGACCTGCAGAGGCATAGTTTATTCTCAATAAATAATCTTATTCCTTTGTATATCTGCAAATCTAGCATGGACTACTTGTCCTGTCAGGATTAAAAAAACCAAAAAAACAGCAATGTAAATCAATAAAGCAGTGCCACCTAGTGGGCATATGTAGTCATAATAGGAATAATAATTAGTATTATTTTTATTAAAAGTAATATATTTTAATTTGTCATTATTATTTGCATAATAAAAGGGTTATACTCAGGAGTATGAGGAAAAATATTTACACATAGGATTAAAGTCTTTCTTGGCACCTCTTGTACACATGAAAGAAAAAAGGAAAAAAATGATAATGACATAATGAGTAAAACCACTGAAATACAGCATCAGTTTATGACCAAATTGTATTTAAATCTTCATATGTTCATCACATAAAAAACATCCATTTAAAAAATCCAGATAAACAGTATAAAAGGAATAAACAAAAAATAAGCAATAAATGCAAAAAAAATCTAAATAAAAAAGTTAAAGATTTAAAAAATAAAAACTCAGAAATATGAGGACAAACAAATGTATGCATGATACAAATCTTTCCCGACATGTCTCTTGCCACTTCTGCAATAAAAAAAAAAGAGAAACAGGAAAAGATACAATAAATAGTATAATGAATAGATATCTTCACATTCAGTCTCAATTTATGGTCAAATTGCCTCGATAATATATCAATGTGAATATCATATAAAACAGCAATGAAAACAAAAATCAATGTTACAAAGTGATCTTTCCAGAAATTATAAAAAAAATCTCCAAAATCAATAAAAATATAATTCATTAACAATTTAAAGGTTAAAAATTAAAAAAAAAAATTCATACAATCATAAAAATAAATAAAAAGTTGAGAATAAAAAAAAAAGTAAACTGAGGACCAATAATCCTATATCTATGGCTACCCTTAGGATAAATATAATGCCAATCCCCGGACTCACGGACAGTCATAATAAATAACCCTACCTGTCCAAAATAATGGGGTTTGATAGCTTGATATTATCTCAGATAGGTATGGAAAAAGTCCATCTTATGGGGGTTAATGAACCCAGCCAACATCAATTTATACTGGATGACCTCACAGATACTTAGTGCTAATGTATTTCTGTGGCACCATACACATAAAACCTCTGTTACATTATATACTGAATCCATCATTTACGGTCAAATACTCAAGACGCTTCAAAAGGCAAAGCGAGGCTTCTACCTGTGATCATCTGTTTCTGGACGTGTCCTGGCCTAGCAGAGAGTGTGGCAATTGTCAAACAGAGATTTTTTTCCCCTTATCATAGAAAGTGGCATTCTAACATTAGTGATAGGCTATAGGCCGGGGCCTCACATGGCAGAAACACCGAAGAAAAAAACCTGGTGTTTTGCAGTCACAGCAAAGTAGATGGGTGTCTAGCAAATACCACGCGCCATTTTGAGGAAACATGCGCAGCGGACACTGTCGCGGTTATGAAAATCGCAGCATGTCAATTATACCTACGGAAATGCTGGCGGTTTTCCAATATGTATAACTGAGACAGAAATTTCAGGACTTTCTGTCAAAAGTTCTGCAGGAAAAACCGCAATGTGTTGCCACCGCGGTTTTTCCCACAGCTGCGGGATGCTACGTGGAGCCTTAGCCTTAAAGACAGAGTATGACCAGGAAATCATATTTAAAACATTACTGCCAACATCATTAATTTTTAGGGTATCACTTCGGCGCCATGCTATGGAACGCAGCATTTTTTGGCTGCTGCAGAAATGCAGTGGAAAAAAAAATCTGCGTTATACAGTACCAGCATAGTAGCATGAGATTTTGGTTTGGTCTCATCCACACATTGCAGAAAAAAATAGCCAAAGAAAAGCTGCTTATTCAAAACAATGCACCCGTTTTGAAAAATGCAGGATGTTACTTTTACATGTGGAATCTCAAGTGCTTTCCCTTTGCCGCAAGTCATCAATGATAGACGTTGTGGTAAAAACGCAATGTGTTTTCGCTGCGTTTTTAGCTATGTTTTGCTAGTGGGGCCTTAGCCTCGCTTTGGGTCAGACCAGGGTTTGCAGCTCTATAGAGCTTGTAGGAAACTGATTTCACCCCCAAACCAGCCGCAGATTCTAACCTGATTCTACTTGGTTTTCAATAAGAGGCCGATATCACAGCAGGGCCCTAAATAATAATGGTTCTTGCTACAGATCTGCTAGATTCATCTAGGCCTAATCAGCAGCAGAATGCCATGGCGGAATCTCTCAACTTCCTCTTCATTTTCCACCATGCGAACAGGGCCTTATGCCAGAATAATGGGACAGGGTATGTACTACTGTATGAATTAGCAGAATTGACATTTGGATCTTTAGGAAAGCTCGGAGGCAACCTCTATGGTAAGCTATAACTTTAACTATGTTGGCTGTCACAATCGCCCAGGCTTACTAATGCTTAGTGTAAACGTATATAGGCAGTCTGAAAATACGCCAGGTTTATCACAGTGGCTTACTTAGAGCCAGAATTTTACAACACAACTTTGACATATTTTTGGTGTATTTAAACCATGCCCATTTTTCTGAGAAGACACACCCACATGTCTAGTAAATTAGACAAGGTGCATCTTAGACATGTAAATATGTGTTGCATTTAAGCCAATTCATAG
The DNA here is from genome assembly GCF_031893055.1 of Leptodactylus fuscus. Taxonomy (NCBI): domain Eukaryota; kingdom Metazoa; phylum Chordata; class Amphibia; order Anura; family Leptodactylidae; genus Leptodactylus; species Leptodactylus fuscus. The sequence continues at coordinate 96,878,500 of NC_134271.1, forward strand.
CAATTTCCACTATAGTAAATCTGATCCATACTTTCCCTAGAAACAGAAACATCATTTTCCTTCCAAATCATCCTCTTTCATCAATCAGTCTATACAGTTGTTTAGTTGACAACCAATATGTGTGTATTTAGGCTTTAGCACTCCTACAGGGGTTGCCATATCACTTTATAACCTCTCTTCCCCCACAAAAAAAAACAAAACACCCGGCTATCTTTGCATAATGTGGCTGCCCCAATTAGAGCACACGCGCCTTTGGCAGATAAAAAATTCCTTTATTTGGCCCACATATCAAACACAGTACATGACCACCCCTACCTTTTTTTTTGCCCCATAACACAATACATGAGACCCCCTTTTTCTGGTCCCTACTTGGTATATGACCCCCTTTTTCTGGCCCACCTCACAATATATGACCCCCTTTTGTTTTGCCCCCACTTGGTATATGACCCCCTTTTTCAGCCCACCCACAAAGTATATGACCCGGTTTTTCAGGCCCCCCCACATGTGATCTCCTTTTTCTGTCTCCCCACACGGTATATAACCCCTTTTTCTGCCCCCCACCCCCAGTATGTGACCTCCTTTTTCTGGCTCCCCAAATGGTATATAACATCCTTTTTCTGCTTCCCTCCATACACACACATGGTATGTGACATGTGACCTCCTTTTTCTCAGTATATGAGGCGGGTTTTTTTTTAACCATCCCCCCATCCTTCTTGTATATGACCGCCTTTTTCTGGTTTCCACAAGGGATGTTACCTCCTTTTTCTGGGTTCACACACAGCATATAACCCCCTTTTTCTGTCCCATCACATTGTATATGACTTCCTTTTTTAGCCCTACAACATGATATGTGACCCCTTTTTTTGCTCCCCACAGTATGACCCCCTGCTATTTATGACTCCCCCTTTTTTCTCTAGGCTCCAGCCTTCCCAAGCAACAAGTGCAGTTTGTTTTTGTGCCCAAGCAATCAATGCTGTTAGTTATGATCTCTGATCTGCAATACAGAATCTGTAATGTCAGGAGGGCAGGTCAAGCAGAGGGATGTGATTAAGGTAACAAATTAGAGGTAGCCAGTGTCAGAGCTCAGAATCGCACCCCTTGCCTGCTGCTGCTTGATACCACCCATCTGACAATACAGAGTCTAAATCACATACAGGCACCATAACTAACAGCACTGATTGCTCCGGAATGGTGGGGGCTAGAGAAAAAAAATCCAACTGTGCCTTAATCAGAGGAGCAGTGCCCATTAAATAATACAAATACAAAAAAATACAAATAACTAGACTTGTCGGAGACAATGAAAGGTCCTCTTTAAATCCATCACAGTTACCAACCAGCTTTTCTTTGAAACAGATGTTACAAAAGAGCACTTTTCTGTGGAGATTCTTGAGCAATGGACCAGGCTTTGGTGAGCATTGGTGTGCTGGCATAGATCCTAGCGCTGTATGTGTGGGTGTTCGAGAGATGTGAGTATGTTCAGAATATTTGGAAGTTGCAACAATTAAAAATACAAAGAGAATTGTAAATAAACACTGCTTTGTGTCCCAGTTTTGTGTCTTCTATATATATATTCTTTTGTACTAGGAGGTTTATGAAACAGCAGAGTAGAATAAGACAGTAGAAAGTAGCAGGTACTGGGGAGACACTGAGGATTGTCTTAACTACTTGGAGTTCCCTCTTAAGATGGGGCCCTACTTCCCGTAAATGCTGCGGCAAAAAACGGTGTTTTGCGTACAAAATGGATGGAATTCTGGCTCATCCCATCCACACATTGCAGAAAAATCTCTGCAGCGGAAATGCTACTATTTCAAAAACCACCGCATTTTTGTGAATCGCATCATGTCAGTTATACCTACAGAAACGCTGGTGTGTTCTGTATAGGTATAATGGAAGCAGAAAAGACACAAGCAGGCAAGGAGAGGTATAAAATATTTTTTTTTTTAGGATAGTGTTACTTACTTCGGTCTTCTTTGTTCGTTTCGATTTCAGTACAACAGGAATTACGTCAATAGCCCCTCGTGTTGCAGACCATCATTGGCTTCAGTGATCGACTGCAACGGTCAGTTATATCATTGCTGCAGAGATTCCATATTCATGTGTATTAAAGGGATTCTACCACTAAAATGCTGTTTTGTGTGCTTTAGACATCAGAATGGCCTTTACAAAGACTATTCGTCTCTTACCTTTAGACGTGGTCTCCGCCACGCCATTCCTTAGAAATACAGGTTTTTACCGGTATGCTAATGAGTTCTCCGCAGCAATGAGGGCGGGCCCCAGCACTCAAACGGCGATGGGGGCATCTCCGCTGCTGCCCGAGAGCTCACTCCCGCGACGCCTTCTTCTTCAGCTGCATCCTCCCCTTCTCTGTTGTCTTCCTTCTTCGTCAGCTCTGACGCCTGCTCTGCCAGCGAGACACTGATAGAGCCGACTGCGCATGCCGGCCGGTGGCCATATTTTCGAGGCTGCAAGGTAAGATTGCACAGGCATCAGAGTTGACGAAGAAGGAAGACGACAGAGAAGGGGAGGATGCAGCTGAAGAAGAAGGCGTTGCTGGAGTGGGTTGTCAAGCAGCAGTGGGGACGCCCCCATCGCCCACCCTCATTGCTGCTTTTTTGGAACAAATTTACCCAAAAAGGCTCACGCTTTTTCATAAATGTGTTGCAATTCTCAAGGGGGGAAGTTAGAGTTCATATTAGGCAAACAACTAGTCGAAAACAACCCTCATATTACAAGTCAACTTTGAAAAAAGGCACATTAAGTAATCAATAGAAGATGGATCATGCCGTATTATAAGTTAGGTACAAACCAAAAAAGGCGTAAAATAGGGGAGAAGTACCAGAAGTTTGGCACAAAGACAATAATAAATCAGCCCCTCTGCCTCTATTAAAAGCTGTCTGCTCCATTAAAAGTGAAAGGTAATGTTGTCATTACTATTTTGTTGGTTACCGGCTGTACAAAACACCGTCTGCAATGAACCATCATTCCAGAGACTATACCTAGTTCCAACCATCCGAGATTCAACAGGACTGCCTTGGATTTTGGGTTCTCTCCCAGGCAGTGGGCAGATAGATACAATGAAGAAGCAGAGAACCGTAACTCAGAGACACACTTGACATTTGAAGCCATGGAGGAGAATTTCTCCAGGGAAATGGAGATGAATATTAGTTGTTTTTGTGGGGTGGTTTTGTATTCAAGGGTATTCAACTTTGTAGGAAGGCCAAGATGGTGGTATTATACTGGGTAGGAAGGCCAGTAAGTCAACATCATACTATGTGAGGGCACTATGGAGAAATTATACTGTATAAAGATACTAGGGAGGCTTTATACTGAATAGGAGCACTATGGGGGATTATACATTTTTGGGGCACTATAGAGGCAATAATATGGCATTCTCCATTGTGTGGGGACAATGAGATCATGATCATGTTTACGTGGAACCTACCGACTACAGCTTTGGTTCCATGCTCCTTATACAGAGTATGTATTCAAGACAAAATAAGTAATGATATAGTGAACTGAATAGGCTCTAATGTCTTAAGCATCCTTCTTGTCCTGGTGAGTTGTGTGGGACCATGAAAGATCCGCCAGTTCCTAGATGACATCCCCCTCCTTCCATAGCAGAGTAATAGAACTTGACTGGTATTCCCCGGCATTGTACCCAAGTCTTTACGTTCCCATGTTATTTATACGTCCTGTATGGCTGCAGTAAAGCGTGGATCGCGTTGGTCCTTTATAAATAAACACAGCCCAGTATTCCTACGTCTGCAAACTGGAACCACATGAAACAACCCGAGAAAAAATAAATACTAAGTTAGGGCTCTACGAATGTGACTGGTGTAAATTACCCAAATTACCTGGTCCACAAATGTCATTTCTCAACGTTTGAAATGATGTTAGCAGCAGTTCTAGGGCAAAACCACCCATTTATTTCTTGCCTTCTTGCCATGATGTTGTTAACCCATTATGGGAAGGCACAATGGAAATAACAGACAATTTTATTACATGAATAACAGAGGACAACTTAGGTGTATAAAATAAATCATCTGTAAAAGTAAATAAAAATCAACATTTTATAAATTTTATTTTGCTTTGAAAGCTAGGTGACAACCATTATGTTCACTAATGTAGGTCCTACTGAAGTTGTCATCCAGCTTTTCATTTAGAAGAAAATGTTGTTCACGGAGATTCTTTGTCTAGTGCCTGAGTACTGCAAAGTCTCCTTATGGGTGCATTCACACGGAGGAAAATGGCGCTGAATTTGGTGTGGAATCCGCCTCAGATTCAGCGCTGAAAATAAAGCCTCCCATTGACTTCAATGGGTTCCTTGGAATCTGAGGCGGATTCCACGCCAAATTCTGCGCCATTTTCCTCTGTGTGAATGCACCCTATCAATTCAGGCCAGACTTGCTGCTGGGAAGTCAGTGCCGGACAACCCCATTTAAAAGGAAGTAGCTGAAATTCATTGCATAACAACCATTGTGTCAGACATTCACAGAGGGGCAAACTGAAGCTCTCAATACCCCTACCATATTGCATTTATAAAAATAATGCCTTTGGGCTCATAAATAAGATAGATCTTGTACTGGTTCACATGTCAATATATTTTTGTAGTGATCCAAGCTCCATGTTTGTGTTAGGGCCCCTTCACACAGCATAAGCGCTCGGCTCATTCCGAGCCGTACACGCGAGCGCTTCTAAACACTTCCCTTTCACTTCAATGAGAGCACGCGTAAAGCCGGCTTTACGAGCGCTCCCATTGAAGTGAATGGGAAGTGTTTAGAAGCGCTCGCGTGTATGGCTCGGAATGAGCCGAGCACTTACGCCATGTGAAGGGCCCTTACAGAGCTCCAAATTCAATATATAGACATATATTCAACTCCTTGGCAGCATCCAACTGCAGTGTACTGTACTTGACACCAAGCATCACATATGAAAGGTGAAGGGATTTGCACCATCCATCAAATAAATCAGATATTTGCTGTGTACCCCCTTAAATACTGCAAATAATAATGGGGTTAATGGGTTTCCCGGACAGCTGGGGTCATAATAAAGGCCCTCACGGCTGCCATGTCTAAGGCCATGTTAATTTAATGATTAAAAAAAAGCATAAAAAGTTCAAATAAAACAGAAAATAAAACAAATAAAATTGTCCCTTCCAAAAAACTATCAGTCATTGTAGTTGAAAGAGAAGATTCTCCCATTACAGGGGGTTTATGAACAAACTGCATGCTTACTGAGATCCATACTGAATAAGTAACAGTATACACTGGGGGGGGGGGCTTTCACACAGAGGAATCTGGAACTGAGTTTATGTAGATTCCACCTTGAAATCATCTCCACCTGAAGTCTGCCTCCAATTGTTTTCAACGGGAGGCATTGAAGCGTACTGCTTGATTCTGCCATGATTTTGGTGAGTAAATCTCGACAGACATCACAAAACAAGGCTCACACATGTTTAACCTCATTGTATATAAGGCTAATGGACATGCAAGCCTGTGGCAGAAACTTAGGTTCAGCTTTCTACCGTAGGTTCCACAGGGCCAGTTTTTGGAGAGGAATTTGAGGCAGAGCATCATTCTCTTAAGCAGCTTAGCTCCCCCTATTGTTGGCTGCAGACAACCAGTACATCATTCATAGTACACGTTGTTCAAGTTGCATGGTGGAACTTTTGTTCTTTTCTAGTAGTAGTGCTATTCAATTGGAATCCATAAATGTTAGTGAGCAATATCTACTGGTGACTGATCAGAAACATGAACCATGAAAATGACCTACAGCTCAGTTCTTATCTATGGGTTCCAACACTACGCAACTTAACACTACACTACATCCTCCCCCTATACTCAAATGGTTGACTACAGGGAACAATAGACTGCATACAATGACACAAAGTAAATGGATTATAAGATAGACGTTAGGTTTAGTGTCCCTTTAAATGGAATCAGAGACTGATACTACCGTATGTCCTTTGCCAATATAATCATCACCCCAGTCTCCAAAGTCCAATGAAACTACAGATTCAATCTCCTATAGCTTATCATACATTGATTCGTGCTCCCAGTTTAATCACTAGGTCGATCATCCTAAACCAGTATAATGCACTGATTCAATCTACTCTGCCCAGTATATTGCCCGGATTAAATCAGGTGTATCCAGAAAAACACATCACTTCACCCCGGGAAGTATAATTCACCAGTTTAATTTTCCTCAACCATTAACATGCACCGATGCAATTTCTTTTGCTCAGTATTGCGCACCAGCTTAATTCACTTTCCTATTTACCTTTTATAGTACAATATAGTGAATACTGTATATAGCGATTAATGAGAAGCCACAAACATATGTAAATACATTTTGACTGTCCTCAATTAACATTGGGATAAAAATGGTAAAAGTAATTGAGGCTTTGTCCAGAATTAGTGAAAAAGGTCTGCTTTTCTTTGTAAAACTTTAGACTGGTCTAGCATAGGCTATTATTAAAGAACAGTATTGAAGCTCTTGTGTATTCCTTGAGTATATCTGTTTTAGTTGATGTACCATTTAGGTTTATTTCATCTTGGTTTCTTCTATACCACTGATATGGTTTTCTAAATACTGCCTGATAATGCCTTTGACTTTGAAGATCAGAGGGTGCAGGGAAGTTCAGCACATTATACTTGCTATGCCCTAGTCATCTAAGGACACCAAGTGAAAGATCAGGGACATAGCACGTCTGTCCCCTAGCTCTGTAGAGTCTTAGTGTATTCTATGTGTTGCAGCTTCAGCCTCTTCCTTCTCTGCTTGTGATTCTCTGGGTTTCTCCCAGTCAGCTCTTACACTCAGGAGGAAGGGAAGAGAGAGAGCTGTATGAAGCAGATTCTAACAGAAATACACTGAAGATTCTGCACACAGGACATACAGATAGCATAGGTGGGATGGGGAGGTGCCAGAAATCTTATAGTTTGCAGGAAGTCAACACACAGGAAAGAAGTGGCATGTCATTTATCACTGTAATATGCTCTGATAGTTGAATATGTGTGGAAGAGGTGGTAGACTCCCTTTAACTCCTGCACAGGCCATTCCACCAGAGTTCCAGCAGAGACTCTCCATTCGGGTCTCCAGTCTTTGTTGACAGCCTGTCCACACATAAGCAATACACTGCACAGATTATCAATGCTCATGCCCATGGGGTCCCCGGCCTTAAAGATACACATACAAATCCTGATCCCAGTTTATTTGTTCATCATAAAACTAACATTGCTATGCCCAAACCATTTCTCTGGTTTGTTATAGAACCTTTGATAGTGGTCAGAAAGTTGCATAGCATCTTCCCCTGCTGTCCATTAAGTAGCAAATGGATGTGATTCAACAATGACCAAATTCTCTTCCCTAGTATTGGAGATGACAGAGAAGAATATTCTTCTCTACTTTCAGGTTGCTCCAGATATTCTCATCTTTTAATGCTCTAGCACAGGGGTTGGAAACCTTTTTGTATGTCATGTTGATTTTTCGTTGAAGTAGTAAATGTGCCTTGTATTAATTGTAAGGATGTAGGCCACTACTTGAAAGTCATATAAGGCAAATAATAACCACAACCAATTGGTAGGTAGATTACACTTACTATACATTTCAATGACATCTTTACCCATCACTTTTTTTGAGAAGATCCTTGTCTGGTGAATATGACTTTCAGCTGAAATACAGGACTCACAGTAGTCACAGTAAGGCCGGGTTCACACGGAGTATTGTGGCTCGTCATTTGGTACGTACACGCCGCAGGATCTTTTGCGGGCCGTATACGCTCCCATTGTTTTCAATGGGAGCTGGTACCGTACACGCGGCGCTATTTTGCAAGATCCCGTGGCGTGTACGTACCAAATGACGAGCCACAATACTCCGTGTGAACCCGGCCTAAGTCTGCTATCTCGGGGACAGGGGGGCAACCCTCATACAACCGCGGTTTTTGGTGAATACATCTATACAAATCTTTTTTTTAAAATGTAGATTGTGTGCCCCATATAGGGATCACAATGTACTTTTTTCAGTATGTCTTTGTAGAATGGAAGGAAATCCACACAAACACGGGGAGAACATACAAACGCCTTGTAGATGTTGTTCCTGGCAGGATTCAAACCCAGGACTCCAGCGCTGCAATGCTAACCACTGAGCCACCGTGTTGCCCACATCTATACAAATCTGTCAAGCCTTGCTGAAATAAATGGATACCCAGTCTAGTGTGTTTAGCTACCATATTATATTTTTGCAATTGTATAACTCATGTGACTGTGTTTCCAAGGAGAGCCTGTGCCTTGTACATATACCTGAGGTGCAAACTTCAGCACTGATGTTGGGAGTTGCTGACACTGACTCTAGAATATGGTGATCTTTGGCTGCCATTTTGCCACTCCCTAAATCCATCTGTGGCTGTCCCCTCGCTCTTAACATCTGTAACACAGTAAATCCCGGATGGTGGGGTGAATTGATGATGGCAAGTGAAGGGCACTCACAGAGAGGGTGGTTTGATGATGGGATAGCTGGATGGCCAGCCATGGGCATTCATAAAGTGTTTTAGGGCGGTAAGTGGGTGGTTAATTTGATGGCCAGTCACATGGACTTAGGAAGTGAATGGGGATGGTGGCATGGTTTGGTTACCAGACACAGGCACTGAAAACATGAGTGTGATGAGAATAGTGGAATGGTTTTACATCCTGCCAAGTGCACTCAAGAGGGGAAAAGGTTTAATTGAATGCAACAGAATGCGTGTTCTATGCAAAGTAAACCATTTTGATCTTGCTGTGGTGTTCTTCATCCATCATTGATTATTGACCTACTCATACACGCCCAATTCCATCACTGATACATACAGATGAAAATCTGCTTACACATAACTGATGAAATCTGTTGGCAGCAATGGGTTAATACACACATACATATATTTTTTTTGTTCATCACACAGGAAGGGGCAGAGCAGAACCTTCTTTGTAATCATGTCTATATTACCCTGTCATATGCATTAACTCAGACAGCCCTTATGTGCAATACATAAAATTGCCATCATTTTACTCTCTTTTGTCTTCTTACATTCCCATGAAGATGTGAGGCATCACTGTCTATCTCCGGCTTTTCTTCCCCCCCTCCTTGATCTGCTTCCTTTAAACTTTTCTGCATGTAAGTGAAGAGTGTTTATATTCAAATAGCGGCTGGCAAATCTTCATTTTCTACCGTTCTGACTCTCTCTAAACCATTTGCAGAGATTCGACAGAATCACTTTTCCTCCACTTTCCCTGCTGTTCTGTAGGTGATCCGCGTATGTGATGTGTATGAGATATTAAACTAACAGAGGTAGATTACGTACACATCTGCACCGCAAATTATACCCTACCCATTACTGGAGACAAAAGACGGCAATTACAGATACTTATAATGTGATAGGGAACATACAGTATTTAGATGTGATTGTATCTAAGCGCCAGTGTGTGCACACAAAACAGCAAAAATATAAACCCACAGATCAAAAGAAATGGAGATAGTAATGTACACCATGACCTAATCCACTCCAAGACTAAGCATTGGTTAAAATGTGGATATGTAAAGTCATATTCTGGAAAAGGACAGTTGACATGTTCACATATTAGCAGAGTTTTGTTCACTGTCACAGTATGAGATTTTGCAGGAAGTTTAAGCTCTGCTCAATCAGCATTAAAGGCTTTAACTCATGGAGTCAGGGCTCCCCACTTGTCCCACAGGTAAAGCACCATCAATATTTTACCCGTAGTGATTAGTTGATGTTGCATAATGTTGTACATACAGCTGTGGCTGTTCCTGAAACTCTGCTTTGTATGAATGAAACTGAGATGTAATTCTGGACACAGCCACAACTGTATGTATGGCAGTAAGGGGAGCAGCACATCCTAAACATTGATGCCAGCAGTCAGAACTGCACTGATCGAACATTGATGGCTAGACCTAATGATAGGCCATCAATGTTTCTTAAAGGAACACCCTTACTAATCATAGAATCTGAAACACCACCCCCTTAATAGTAATAGTGGTCTTTCCTCAGTGTGTTCTTATTCTGCTTTTCACCTCCTTCAATAAGTCACATGATCACAGTGTGACCTGTTCTTTTCTAGCATGAATTTCTGTGCAAACAAGAGGTCTTTCTGCTGCCCACAGATACTAGTGAACTGCCATATGACCTCAGATTCATCCATCTTTTTGTGCCCTACCTCCTCTGTCATAATACCATACTGACACACTGCCCATAGTTTCCTCCTCTGTCACAGTCAGGTTCATCATGACCCCATTACATTCATCACTGTTATCAGCAGTAGTTGGTGTAGCTTCCAGGATCTTTGGTGACATCATTGTCAGAGTCTAAACGTCCACTCAGAAAGGGACTACTTTAGTATTAGCTGTGTAGTGTTTTACACAGTACAGGTACTAGATATGGGTACAGGTACTAGACATAGGGTGGCAGCGTCAGTATTAGCATATTTTGAATAACTACATTGCATAGCTAAAAATAAGAAACTGTTGGAGTATTGCTTGAAGTGATGTGTCAATCTTGGGACAATCCTAAAGGTGGCCATACAAATAACGTCGACCTGTTGACTTTGGTGGATATGGCTGCTCATCTAGTTCATATGGAAGTGTCCCAGCTTTCCTCAAATATCAAATTTAGAAAAAAAAAGTTTCAGCATGATTGATCCTTTCATTTTCAGCAATTTAATCTTCTCTGCATTCATAACAAATGCATGCTTGGCCAAAGCTAGTATGTATGTGTATGGGCTGTTGTAAGGAATAGCTGTCAGCCAAACAGGCACCCAGTCAACAGCCATCTCAAGTGTATGGCCAATATATGGTTCTCTATTTTCTGGAGTAAACACTCATATAACTAGGTAGCTGTGGAAACCTAAAGAATCCTGAAATTAACTTTAGCTGTGAACAGAGAAGAGAAAATTCTGTAACTTAAAAAGAGTACAAGAGGAACTAATGCTATTCATCTATGACATTAGAGGCAGGGGTATCTGTTTCTAATTGATTATATAGCACAGACGCTAACTCTTGCCAAGTATAATGTGACAGTTACTTGAGATTATTGCTGAGAAAACATTCAAAATTGCTGATATGTGAGGAACGTAGTAAAGTGGGTGCAAAAAGGCATTTCGGGCCGTCTGGCAACAGCATGCTGGCCGTGGACACTGTAAAATCCTGGTTCATTTGTCTTTCTGCTTCTCGTGCGGAACTTTTGCCCAAAGTCAGATTTATGGTTCATCTTTATCCTTCCTTGATATCTGTACAGACACTGGTAAATTCATCAGAAGATCACAGGTCACAGCGACCATTCTTACTCTTCTCCTGCGGCACAACGTATAGATCAGGGTCATGGTCGACATTCAAGTATTTTAAAAGCATTCACGAATTCATAACCGTACAGTCAATATTTTTCTACAATTTGTATGATTTATGTGACTGTTTCAGAGATTTACAGCACGGGAAGAAAAGGCAGCTACAAATGAAAGCAAGGACTGAAGCCGGCTCGCTGCATTCCACATCTGATAAAAATAAACACTCAACTTCACCAAAGACCAGTGGAAGAAATGCATAAGCAAAGGAAACGGACCAACGCTTTATTCTAATGCTCAGGATAAATATTTTACATAGTACTTAAGAGTGGCGTGACCAGAGCTTCCTAGGTTCCAGTACTAAAGGGGCCAACCTCAACCTTTCAGAGTGGTGCATAAGGGTACAAGGAATGTTACCTAGGATTGTGGCTATGGCACTAAGAACTGTCCCCCAAACCTAAAATAACCTGATACAGTACAGTAGTATGGGTATACTGACTCATTACATAATCTTTACAGAGAGTAAAAACACATTTTATCTGCCCAAAATGTTTTAGCCCCCCCGGTGACTTTTATACTGAAGACCTATCTGGCTAACTCTGGACTCCTGATGTTACAGAGATGGATATAGCTAGTAGCAGCCCTGATTTTATTGAAGTAAATGGTCCTATTAGATGAATAGGCACAGAGCTGCTTCCAGCCCTGTCCAGCACAGTAGCCTCCAGAGACTGGAGGCAGTTGAATCAGCTGATTGTTATGGGGTCTTGGTGTTGTTCCCCCATTGATCAGAAGGTGATGATCTAGGTCATCAGACTGAAAAATCACTCTAGCCTGGAAAACCCATTTCAATGATAAATTTGTGTACGATGGCACTCACCACTGGAGGGAGCTTGCAAGAAGTTTGCAAACAGTTATACTACCAATGACAGATCCTTGGCCCCATGCATACGACCGAGTGTGCTTCTGATGTAGGGCCGAGTTTATAGCGGAATGCACTTGGATAACACTAGGCGTGACATCCATGTATCATCCAAGTTCATTCGGTTATGTATTCACGTGTATGGGGATTCCGTTCTGATGACACAGATAATTATAGAGCCGGTCCTAGCCTGTCATCAGAAAAGAATGGATTGGAAGCCCCCACTGACATGAATGCATATCGGAATGCACTCTGATGTTACTCTAATGTCATTCTGCTGCAAAATCAGACCCATATTGGAAGTATACTGGGTCATGAGCATGGGGCCTTAGGAAAGATGAGATGCAGATTGGCTGTTGTCACCCCATCCAGCCACCAGTTTGCAGCAGCGATAGTGTACCGGAACTAGCACAGCTTCATACGCTGTGTAGAAGTTACTATAAGTGTAGTCACATTCAAGTCAACCCAAGGATAGGTTATCAATATCAAAAGCCTGTGGTGCTTGTTAGAGTGTTACCGGACCTTTCCTGGCTGATACACAGTTACAGGTCTATGCTAGTTCTGGAACACTATGGGCATCTGAAAACAGCTGATTGGCAGGGGTGACGGGATTGGACCCCCACCAATCTACTGTTCATAGTGTTATCAACATTACACTACTGGACAACCCCTTTAGGGTGCATCCACACAGTATAGATGGAGGTGTAATGTTATCATTGGTGCAGTTTTGGATTTTAAAGGTAAAACATGTTAAGTAAATATGTTTCACCTGTACAATTAAGAAGATGCCTCAAAAACAAAATCAAAACAGAGTACAGTTTTTACCAAAGCATGTAATAAGTTGCAAGTAGCCAAATTTTATCTTGAAATTTATTTATGTTATGTTTATGAGGCTATCTATACACAATAATACAAATATTTCCTCCAAGGATATAGAAGTCCTAATCTCCATTCTCTGTTAGGAAGATATTCTCGATTAAATAGGGTGCTTCTTCAGGAGAATGGACAATACAACATCTGATAGACCATTTTTTACTGTTAAATTTACAGTATTCTGAGACATATTGGAGGTATTGTGGAACCCCAGAGATTTCTAAAGACAATGAAATACGGTCGTGATCACAAGCCCTAATACTAGTCTGTTCACAATGCTGGTGTGAGCGTGGTTGAGGGGATATCGTCACTCCATAGGGAGAGGCCACCATATAGGTGTGTGGAGTCTTATTAAACCATGAGCGCTCCACTGCAAAGGAACATGGGAAGAATATGCAAATCTGACTTCCATGATGTAATTAGGATGCCAGTGCCTCAAGTATGCACACCAATAGAGGGCACTGAATGAGAATGTGCAAGTCTGTCTTCCATGATGTAATTAGGAAGACAGAGTCTCAGTCAAGCAAAACCTATAGGGCAGAGTTATCAAATACCATTCTGCAATGTGAACATACCCTTACTGTAACTCAGCTATTTCAGAGCTGTGATTTTCTGAATAATATATACAAGTCATGGACATATTGCATGTGATTCACAGTTGCATGCAACTTACTTTGAATTGTATAGTGAAAAAAAAAAACCTCACATGTAACCTGCAATCAACATTCAACAGAGTTTGACTTTTTCTGCATGTTGAGTCATAGTTGCATGGAGTCACAGTTTGTGCACAACATTATAGAAAATCATTACATGCAACATTATATGAAACATTTTGTTTCATGACATGTTACTCTGTAGCCCTAACCTAGATAGACCTTAAGATTGCATGATAATGGAGTTATCATATAGTTTGGAACATTAAGCATTGAAGGCTGGGACATAGCTATTGGAGATGCAGAGTTAGCATCCTAGATTCAAGTCACATACAAGACACCATTACTATAAATGATACATACCTGCTTGGGGCTCTGCAGTTGGGGCCAAGACTTTCAAGACACACCTCTAAGTTAGGTCACTACTACCAGGGGTATAGGTATAGGGGGTGCAGCAGTAGCAGTCACTACCGGGCCCTGGACTGGTATGTAGCCCCAAAGGTCCCTATGTCACATAAAATATACCACCAGTCTAAATGGCATAAGGTAGGTAGGGACCTCATTGCAGATTTTGCATTGGGGCCTTTAACCACTATACTACTGGACATTAAGACCACCACAAGCCTCCATGCATCAGGCCCCTATCTTTGCAGCCCCTTTCCACTCCAGATGAGAGCTGATACAGTATCTCATTCTATCTAGACAAATGTTCCACCTGAACCCCAGTGCGAATGCTTGTTTTCTGTGACCACCTGTGCACTCTTCCCATGCAACTTATTGATGTAAAATTACAACAGCGCCGGTATAAATAAGTTATGCTGCAGTTGTAAAATGGGAGACATTTTGTTGTAGCAATTATGTTCAGCAAGATGACAAACGAAATTTCCAGCATCGTGCCTGCTGTAACCTGGGGAATTTAAACCTCATAATTTCCATTCATTTCAGATAATTTGCAGTAATTTCTCCATGTAATAACTTTGTAATGAAAAACACAGTGGTATTGAAGTGATTTGACTCAGTTTTGTTTCTAGGTAAGCCACGGCCCAAAATAAATAATAAAAATAATATTTCCTATTTTGAGTGTGAATGTTGGATAATTCTCTCAGCAAAATCATAAACTAATACCAAGGGGTAAATCTCTTGTCCACAAAATGAAAAATAAATTGAGTTAAAGCAAGGAGAGAAAAAAGAAGCGCTGCAGACAATGGATTTTTTATTGTAGGTTTTTATTAAATTGTGTCATCTCTCTGCTCTCAAGTACTTCCACCTTTCACTGGGAAAAAGATGACGGTTTGTCCTCGGCAGAGACTGGAGTCCAATCGTTGTCATTAACATTCGCTTAACAACTTGTATGCCAGGAAAGAGACATCAAGGGCTCATTCACATACCAGCAGTACAATGAAATGTTTGCAAGCAGCAAAGAATCAGAATCATTGACCCTTCTGTAAGGCCTATCAGTACCTTACGTACACTATACCAAGTTCTTGCAAGAAACCATGGCAACATGTGACCCTCACCATCCGACATGGTTGTGCAGTGCCATTTTGAGACCTCAAATCACTACCTCGCCATGTAGTTGTGGCCCTTGGCAAAACCATGATATAGCAGAGTTTAGTGCAAGCTGAAGAATACACTTACTTACTTATAAGAAATCAGTATTTTACTCATACCCAATTCAGCAATACTATGAGTCAATGTCCCTTCACATGACCAGACGTAATATGTATATACATAATATATATATATATATATATATATATATATATATATATATACTGTATATATACCGTATATACTTGAGTATAAGCCGACCCGAGTATAAGCCGACCCCCCTAATTTTACCACAAAAAACTGGGAAAACTTATTGAATCAGGGCCACACGGTGGCTCAGTGGTTAGCACTGCAGCTAGCACTGCAGCCTTGCAGCGCTGGAGTCCTGGTGTTCAAATCCCACCAAGGGCAAAAAACCATCTGCATGGAGTTTATATGTTCCATCCCATATTCCAAAGACATGCTGATAGGGAATAATGTACATTGTGAGCTCTATGTGGGGCTCACAATCTAAATTAAAAAAAAAACTTATTGACTCGAGTATAAGCCTAGGGGGGAAATGCAGCAGCTACTGGAAAATTTCAAAAATTAAAATGGCCGGAGTTTTTGGGTGCAGTAGACGCTGAGGAAAGGGAGGGAGTGTTTTGGTTGTCTGTCTGCCCCTTCCCTGATCTTGAGGACTGTGTTTTTTTTACAGTTTTTTTTTCCCCCCCACTTGGAATTCAGCCTTTATTAGACCCTCTAGGGCAGCGGTTCTCAACCTGTGGGTCGCGACCCCGGCGGGGGTCGAACGACCAAAACACAGGGGTCGCCTAAAGCCATCGGAAAATACATATTTCCTATGGCCTTAGCCGCTGAGAAGCCACGCTACCTTTAGCAGCAGGGTAGATCCTAGTGGGCTGAAGGACCTTTGATGACGTCGGGACCATGTGATCAGGCTTTGGTGTGGGCGAAGCCATTCAGGACAGTGCCGAGTTACACAGGAAGAGAAGGCTGCAGTGAATGGAGGCTGGAAGGTAAGATGGAGAGAAGAGACAGCATGTGTAAGCAAGAGGGGGGAGGGGATGCAGGCTGTGTGTGAGTATGATGGGGGGTTCAGGCTGTGTGTGAGTATGATAGAGGGGTTCAGGCTGTGTGTGAGCAAGATAGAGGGGTTCAGGCTGTGTGTGAGTATGATAGAGAGGTACAGGCTGTGTGTGAGTATGATAGTGGGGTACAGGCTATGTGTGAGTATGATAGTGGAGTACAGGCTGTGTGTGAGTATGATAGTGGGGTACAGGCTGTGTGTGAGTATGATAGTGGGGTTCAGGCTGTGTGTGAGTATGATAGTGGGGTACAGGCTGTGTGTGAGTATAATAGTGGGGTACAGGCTGTGTGTGAGTATGATAGAGGGGTTCAGGCTGTGTGTGAGCATGATAGAGGGGTACAGGCTGTGTGTGAGTATGATAGTGGGGTACAGGCTGTGTGTGAGTATGATAGAGGGGTTCAGGCTGTGTGTGAGCATGATAGGGGAGTTCAGGCTGTGTGTGAGTATGATAGAGGGGTACAGGCTGTGTGTGAGTATGATAGTGGGGTACAGGCTGTGTGTGAGTATGATAGTGGGGTAAAAAGCTGTGTGTGAGTATGATAGTGGGGTACAGGCTGTGTGTGTGTGTATGATAGAGGGGTACAGGCTGTGTGTGAGTATGATAGTGGTGTTCAGGCTGTGTGTGAGTATGATAGTGGGGTACAGGCTGTGTGTGAGCAAGATAGAGGGGTTCAGGCTGTGTGTGAGTATGATAGAGGGGTACAGGCTGTGTGTGAGTATGATAGTGGGGTACAGGCTGTGTGTGAGTATGATAGGGGGGGTTCAGGCTGTGTGTGAGTATGATAGTGGGGTGCAGGCTGTGTGTGAGTATGATAGTGGGGTACAGGCTGTGTGTGAGCAAGATAGAGGGGTTCAGGCTGTGTGTGAGTATGATAGTGGGGTACAGGCTGTGTGTGAGTATGATAGAGGGGTTCAGGCTGTGTGTGAGCATGATAGGGGAGTTCAGGCTGTGTGTGAGTATGATAGAGGGGTACAGGCTGTGTGTGAGTATGATAGTGGGGTACAGGCTGTGTGTGAGTATGATAGTGGGGTAAAAAGCTGTGTGTGAGTATGATAGTGGGGTACAGGCTGTGTGTGTGTGTATGATAGAGGGGTACAGGCTGTGTGTGAGTATGATAGTGGTGTTCAGGCTGTGTGTGAGTATGATAGTGGGGTACAGGCTGTGTGTGAGTATGATAGTGGGGTACAGGCTGTGTGTGAGTATGATAGAGGGGTTAAGGCTGTGTGTGAGCATGATAGAGGGGTACAGGCTGTGTGTGAGTATGATAGGGGGGGTTCAGGCTGTGTGTGAGTATGATAGTGGGGTGCAGGCTGTGTGTGAGTATGATAGTGGGGTACAGGCTGTGTGTGAGTATGATAGAGGGGTTCAGGCTGTGTGTGAGTATGATAGAGGGGTTCAGGCTGTGTGTGAGTATGATAGAGGGGTACAGGCTGTGTGTGAGTATGATAGTGGGGTACAGGCTGTGTGTGAGTATGATAGAGGGGTACAGGCTGTGTGTGAGCATGATAGGGGAGTTCAGGCTGTGTGTGAGTATGATAGGAGAGTTCAGGCTGATGGAGGTTCAGGCTGTGTGTCAGCATGATAGGGGGTTCAGGCTGTGTGTATGATAGGAGGGTTCAGGCTGATGGGGGTTCAGGCTGTGTGTCAGCATGATAGGGGGTTCAGGCTGTGTGTCAGCATGATAGGGGGTTTCAGGCTGATGGGGGGTTCAGGCTGTGTGTGAGCAGGGGGGGGGGGTCAGCAGATTTTGTGGAAGAGAGCTTTTGTGATTAGTCACTATGTTTAAATTATGCTTGATTTGTAGCAATGAGAATACATAATGCATATCAGGTATTTACATTCCGAATCATAACTGTAGCAAAATTAAGGCCGTTCATATGGACACAGAGGGGCAGATTATGGCGCAAAATCCGCCCCCTCACAATGGAGGTCTATTTAGACCGCCAAGCTTGTTTTTTGCGTGAGCGGCATGCTGCATAGAGCCGTCTGCAAAAGAGAAGCACTGCCGGCCGGGGAGCCTTTACAGGAGCTCTGAAGGGAATCCCCAGAAAGAGCTCTGAGGGTAATCCCCAGACCTGAAGGAGAACTGCAGCGCTTCTACCGGCAGCCGGCCGTAGTACCTATCTAAAGGATCGCACTTGAGAGAGCGGTCGCGCCCGCTCCCTACTCCCTCCAGCAGCATGGCGGCACCTGCCCGGACCCCTCGTACCGGGACATCGTAGAGTATCTCCGCTGTAACACTTACAGCGGAGATGTCCTAGCTCCCCATGTCTGCGATCTCTGATTGCAGGCATTATTGAAGGGAGCTCCGACATTACCGCTGTAAAAGTTACAGCGGAGGTGCCGGTTGGTATGGTGACCGCTCTGAAGCAGAGCGGCGCCATTATAGTTACAAACCCGGCATCTGGACCCAGCATCCAGACACCGGTATGCAGATACATGCAGGGTGTGGGCCTGAGCTTACGTGGCCACATCACCCGGTGTGTGATGGAGTGGGGGGGGAGGGGTCTGTATTCCGGTCCTGCTAGCAGAAGTACCGTAAGTACTTCTACAGTTTGAAATGAGCAGCATCGCTCCTGCTGCAGCCCGGCACCCGTCCCGGTGTCTGTATGCCAGGTCCGGATGCTGGGTCTGTAACTATGATATTGCTGAATTACCGTAATGACCCGAGTATAAGCCGAGGCAGACTTTTTGAGCACAAAAACTGTGCTGAAAAACTCGGCTTATACTCGAGTATATACGGCATATATATATATATATATATACTTATATATTTATATTTCTGATGTAACATTATTAATTGAGTGTCCCTTTAACTAAAGGCAAAGTCTCCAATAAAAATGTCCTCAGAGATGGGGGTATTATACACCGCTAAAAAGCTTTCCATAGAAAGTAGACCATGAATGGATTTTTTCCCACTGGAAGTAAGCAGAGTGAATTCAGCACACTGTCAACGCCAGTATGTGCCACGATGTTGAAGATATCAGTGCCATTAGTTTCGACACAAATATCTCTCTCCTGTCAGAAAAGTGGGCCATACAGCTTAGCGTCAGTTCTGGGCAGTGAGGATGCCCTCCCTGACAGTACAAGGCTATGGAAAAATACTGTCAGGGGAATATTCCTTACAGCCCAGCGGTTATGCTAGTCTGCAAGGCCTGCTCTTCTGACAGTGGACAGATATTGGTACAGAAACTAATGGCACCGATATCTCCAGCATCAGGGTGGATATCAGGAAAGGTGACGTGGTGGACACACAGGTGCACGGCTCATTATTGTCTTGTCACAGTAATGAACATCTGCCTGGTAATGGGCTGTGCACCTATGCTCATCACATGACCATGGACTGTAGATCACATGACTATGGACTGATTTTTATCCCCTGAGAGTAAATAGAATGAATAACAGCAAGCAGAGATCTAGAAAACTGTGAGGAATTGATACAGAAAATATATTGGAAAATTGTACAACTTTTCATTATATGAGCAATAACACTTGCCTCTTAATATTGATCTGAAACTTGACAATCCCTTTATGGGAAATATAAGGGGACTTGGTTTACCACTTTACTCACCCATAACATTGCCAACATTAGGGGTATCAAACTGGACACTCTCTTTAGTAGGGGTTCCCCAAAAATGGGGTATCATCCATGAATAAGCTGAAATCACCCAGTATTTTTACAAGTCATTGGTTGTATCATTTGAAAGCCAAATTTCAGTATTATATGGCAGTATTAACTTGGTACTATATAGTGGTAAAGTGATTTTATGTGACCTGCAATCATTAGAAATCACCTCGTTCACACGGAGATTTTTGGTCAGGAATTCGGTCAGGAAACTGACTCAAATTTCTCCTCCAAAAAACACCTCACCATACAGTCCTATGGTGAGGCGTTTTCAGGAGGAGGAATTTGAGTCAGTTTCCTGACCAAATTCCTGACCAAAAATCTCCGTGTGAACACAGCATATAGAATGGTACAGGGTCAGGGGATTATTTTGCTAGTTGACCATAGACCCATTTTGTATAAGACCAGCTCTTACCCAGTAACAGCCATAGTGCATTAAGTATTCAACTTCTGCCACAAGTTACTGCACTACAGCATTCTGATCCTGTGATGATCTGTACCATAAATGTCTTTCTAGTTAAAGCAATCTGGTTAATGCCCTGAGACAACAAGCGCATCTTACTAATTCTGTTCAGTCCAGTGTCTAGTCCTCTTCAAGGACTGAGTGGTATCAGTTTGTGCTGTACAATGATATAGGGACACCAGTAAAATCATCTGCTACTCTAGTCAGAACAGGTCCTAGATTGGTCATAAGTGGTCAAGCCCTACTGCATATGACACTCATGGTGTGACCAAGACAGATTAATTTATGACGAGAACATGCTAATGGTGTGACCAAGACAGATTAATTTATGACGAGAACATGCTAATGGTGTGACCAAGACAGATTCATTTATGATGAGAACATGCTAATGGTGTGACCAAGCTAGATTCCTTTACATGAGAATATAATTGGCTACCACAATGCCACCAGTCCTCTTACCTTTCCATTCCTTCCTTCCATCCAATTTGTTTACCTAATTATGAGCTCTATAAAAACCTACGAGCAGAATAAGTACCTGCTGTAAAATGGGCTGTGTAGGATGAAACCTATGATCCTTACTAGATATGATGTGTTTTGCCCTCTTTTAGGTAGTCATTCGGTGTCAGCATAAAAGTCCTCCAGTGACCAGGCATTTTTAACATTCATATATCTAAAGAAGTCTGGGCCATTAAAAGTTACCCCTTCTTCAACAAATGGTCAACAAGTTGGACATCTTCCTTTAGGTGCTTCTTCAGGTCTTCTTTATTAGGGGTTCTATGTAGGGTGGAGGGGTATTTTCCTAAGTACATTGCAGGGAAGATGGAAATATTCATCCATACTCCCAGAGGGTCTGTTACTTTATCATCAGGTCTGAGGTTGAACATTTCTCCACAAGTGGTTCTTCTATAACCGAAATGTAGCAAGTGCTATACGTCCAGTCCAAGATATAGCTATAGGGAATACAGAGGTAACTACTATATACACGTAAGAACACATAAGCATTATAAATAGCACATGAAAGGCAGGGGGTCATGTTACAATTTTTTGTCCAGGAGTTTCAATGAACATCTCTGCTCATCCAGCCAATAATACTGAGACATTAGTATTGGGGACAAAAGTCAGAACATAACTGGTCCTGGCTCTTCCAGTGTTAACTAGTAATGTCATCACTATACATTAAAAAAGCCATGTCGTGTCCTGTGGCTCCACATCATGTACATTCATATATACCACAGCCTGCTTATGACGGTCAAAAGTCACGGAATAACACACATTTATTGCCAATTATCTGAGTAATCTTTAACCTTTCACAACACAGAACAAATAAAGGCTGGGCATTAAGTTACTCAAGTTTATTTCTTTACTCCTGTGTCCCTGAGACCTCAGAAATCACCATCTGGTCATTGAATGAGAAGATAAGTGATCATTTACGATGGACAATCAGTTGTTATGTTTCCCTGGAAACCCATAACATAATATAACTGGACTGTTGACTATGCACTCTTCATAAGGCATTCCCTGGAACTGCAAGAATGTAACCCAGCTGTTATATTAATGCAGGGGTCTAAAGCCGGCAGGTACCTGCAGGTGCAGGGTGGTCTATGGGCAAAAGAGTGAGTGGGCAGCCGCATATGCTTCTGGGGGTTTTCAAGTGATGTATAACTATAGTAGAAATGTCTCTCCATTCTTGCTCATAGAAAGGGTAAAACCATTCATGCTGTCTATATGCCCTAACAGAACATATGGGCAGGGGTTACTGTATGAAGAAAACCTATTCAATTTGGCGTATCAATTCCTTGATATTAGGAAATGATAATCTGTAACTCACGCTAGGTTTATGCTCGTGTTCGGCTTTCAGTTCTTCAGGTCCACTTGGGACTCGAAAAACTGAAACCCATTCAACTGAAAGGCTAAGGCCCCATGGGACGAGACACAGCGCTAAAGTGCTACGGGAAAAACCGTGGCGGGAATGCATCATGGTTCTTCCCGCAGCATTTTAAACAGAAAGTTTTCAGAGTTTTCCTCCGTGGGCTTTCTGTTGCCATTATATCTACACAGAAGCTGCTGGCGTCTCCATAGACATAATTGACATGCTGTGATTTCCAAAACCGTGCCGGTTTTGGAAATCGCAGCATGTCCACGCTGTGGTTTTTACCGCAAAGTAGGCATGGGATTCACATGAATCCCATCCACTTTGCAATTACTGTAAAACACTGCGTTTCCGATCGTGGGGCCCCGGCCAAAAAGTGGTTTCCCATGGAAACCAACTAACCCCATAGAGTATAATGGGATCCACCTGGTTTTTGTCTGAAAAATGCAGAGAGAAAAGTCGTGTTTGCATTTTTCAAGCAGATTTTGGGGAATGAAATCCTAAACGGAGTTTGAACACTGGTGTCAGCCCAGCCTAACCATGTGCCAGTTATAATACTGGTGTACTTTATGCAACAGAGGCTACTTTAGATTCATTCAGACACTAAGGTCCAGGTGTGGATGCCAACTCATATTATTTATTTAGCACCATCATATTTAGCATTTCCATTCACACGGAGTAAACATGCGCTCATTTTGGCAAAATACACGTGTAAAAATAAGACTCTCATTGACTTCAATGACATTTTACACGTGTATTTTGAAGTGCATTTTGACATGTATTTTGAATACACGTGTAAATGAATGTAATTGAAGTCAATGGGAGTCTTATTTTTACATGTGTATTTTTTACACGTGTATTTTGCTAAAATGAGCGTGCGTTTACTCCATGTGAATGGACCCATAGAGTCAAGTCAACACTGTCTTAAGTAGGGTTCACAATCTAAATTCCTTATCAATATGTCTTTGGAGTATGGGAAGAAATCCACACAAACTCCTTGCAGATGTTGTCCTTGGCTGGATTTGATCCTGGGACTCGAGCACTAAAGAAATCAGTGCCACTCATGAAATATGCAGGCTCAGTATCTGAGACATCCTTACTCCATCCAGTTATGCCTTGTCAGACTCTTGGTTCTGCTCCTTAAACCCTAAATGCCTTTACTGAGGTCTCCCCCTAAGTAGCAGCACTAAAGGAGGCACAGAGGTTTTATTGTCACAGGCCGCTACAACTATACTGTCTATACTTTAGCACCTCTCAAAGTCCACTATATTTATCTCTGACTTGGCACACCCCAAGTCCAGTATGCTTGCAGTCATGGTAGGCTGCCCCCCAAAATCCTACAGGTGCAACCCAGCATTATGGCTTATAGCGTATACTAATTCTGTACACAATTTAATATATACCATGCATTTTTTTTTTTGTTATACTCATCTGTTTGGGCTACCAGCATCCTGAAAAGGGTACATGATTCCACTACACATTCTACCTATACTGTATAATTCTCTTGTGACATCATAGCTCACTGTATGCATACATTTATATTCATTATATAGGCAGGCAATTCAGTATAGTTATGTACAACATTACACATAACATCAATAATACAGCAGAACATAATAGAATAGATAGTAGCAAAGCAACATTGTCACCATATCAAGGTAAAGGATAACACAATCTATAAACAATGTATACAAACACATATATTTGTAAATATGGCTGTGTTTGAACCGCCTTTGCAAATTCCTGGGGATGTGATTTCACCAGGCTGGGAGTTGTAGTTTCATAACAACTGAAGATCTTTAGATACCAGAGAACGGGCATCAATTTAGTAACGATGGGCTCTGTTGTGGCTGGACCTGTTCACAGACTAGGAAACTGGAGATCCTACAAACAGAATCTCCAAGGCCCTTTCTCTTCTAAAACCTGACCGTGCTGCAAGGACGTACTGGAGGGCCATAACAGTTGAAGAACCCTAGGTTGCAAAACACTGAGCTAATGTACTTCCTATGCATTTTGTAAGGTGCAGAATAAGTAAATGAATCTATGTAAATGCAAATATTTCATGTTGGCATTTCCTTGTGACAAGGCAGAAAGTGACCTGACACAGAGTGGCTTTTGCTCTTGCCCTCTAGTACTGACGAAAACACCGGCGTGCGTTCTAACTCTGAAACGTCAACAAGAATCAATCATCAGTGAGATGAAAGACAATTTTAATGACATGCCGGACTCCGCACAGTGAGAAATGTGTACATTATAAAGAGCCAGTAAACCTAGAGTCCAAAGTAGAAAAGTGCGGATTTATATTCTACCAGCCACATATAGAAGTAAGGCTTTCTATTTGTTCTCAGAAATAAAATAGTGATCGTGGAGCAGTCCTCATACTGAAAAAGCCTACAGCCATACGATTCATTGCCTGATGTGGCTGATAACAGAGAAGATTAGAGCACATTCACCTACAATACAAATGGCGAAAAGATAGGCTGAAGATATAGTGTCTCTTTAAAAAGCTGAGAACCAACAAAAAAGGTAAAGCTGGTCAATCATATTAGTCAGCTGCTGGATACAATAGCAGATATAACACATAATAACCTCAGCCCTCTACCTATGGGCAGTATAAAGGGTTATCCCAAAAGACCACAAAAATTGACGTTTTAAGTAATTTATAGTACTTTTAACATTTAAATAAATGTACCTTATCATGGAATTGCTGCTGTGCCCCCTTTGGTGCTGCTGTTAATAGGGTTTTCTGGCCCCTAATGCATGTGTAAAACTGATGACCTATAGGATAGTTCATCATTATCTGATCTATGGGGGTCCAACAGAGACCACACACAGATCAGCTGCACCAATAGCATGCAAGTGCTGGAAGCTGCTGCAGAGATTGGAAACAGCTCAGATCCTATACGAGAAATAGGATTAGCTGCAGTTCCTGAGCGCCACTGCTATAGAGTAGATAGGGATGCAGCTCTGCTCCTATTAGGGCTCGTTCACACAGAGCAAGAGGGGGCAGATTTTGGCGCTGAATCCATGTCATAATCTGCTCCCTCACAATAGTGGTCTATGTAGACCGCAACCTTAATTTTTTCCGTGAACGGCATGTTGCCGCTCATGGAAAAAAGAAGCAATCTGGCCTTTCTTCAGGCGGATTCCGCAGCTGATTCAGCCCCGGTGTCCGCCTCACGGCAGCACCTTCACGACTAGGCCCATTCATTTGGGCCTACTCCAGAGCAGGAAGCTGTGACTGTCAGAAGCGACAGTCGTGGCAGGTGCATTTTGGCCCTATTCTGACGCAGCTGATATTCTGTGCATGGTCCAGGTATTTGATTCCCACAGGTCACATACTGATGACTTACAGGCAGGGGTGAACCTGCTCCTTTCGCCGCCCGAGCGAAGTACAGAAAGCCGCCCCCCCCCCTGCTGGAGGAGGGGGCGGTGTGGGGGCGTGGCTTAGCGGAGGGGGCGTGGTGCATCGAAAGTGGGCGGGGCTTAGCACCGTTCGCTGGCAGAGAGCAGGCCCGGAGACTGCCTGCGTTCTGCCTGAGCGTGAGGGGAGGCTGCTGGAGCAGCGCTGCTCCAGTGGCCTCCCCAAACCACCGCTTGTCCTGGACTGGCTTAGGTTAGCAAAAATGCCACCCTCCCTGAGGCCCTGGCATAGTGCCGCCTGAAGCGCTCGCTTCAGGTCGCCTCATGGGAGATGCGGCACTGCTTACAGGAATTTTTTCAGCCATCATGCAGTGCTACTACCAGTGGCGTAAATTGAGGGGGTGCATAAGTTAAAGTCACAGCGGGGCCCAGGAGCCTTAGGGGGCCCATAAGCACTGCCATCAGTATTCAGATTGCAGCTTTCATCTGGCCCTTAAAGGGGCTCTATCATTGAGAAAAGTAATTTTTAACTAAGCACATACTTGCATAGCCTTTAGAAAGGCTATTACACACATACGTTTTGTATGTAAATCACCTCAGTAGTTTTTGAAGAGCCCATATTTTTTTATTCATATGCTAATGAGCTTCCAGCCAGCACAAGAAGTTCTCACCAGCACTCCTCTCTGCTATTCTCTCCTATGTGTGTGTGCGAGCAGGGAGATGATTCATCATCAGCTGTAGCAGCCTGTGCTCTACACACACATAGGAGAGAATAGTAGAGGGTGCATGATGAGACTCCTGGAGTGCACGGTGGAGGCTAATTAGCATATGGAAAAAAAAAATGGGCTCATTCAAAAACTACTGAGGCGATTTACATACAAAAGGTATGTGTGGAATAGCCTTTCTAAAAGCTATACAAGTATGTGCTTAGTTAAAAATGATTTTTTTTTCCCCAATGATAGAGCCCCTTTAAACCAAGGAGACCCACAGATTACCCTAATCATACTAAGGTTGATGAAACTCCTTAGCTCCCGTACCCATCACTAAGAATATGCTGTAGGGATGAGGTAGGGGTTCCAGACAAAGATTGCACTGCGGCCCACAAGACTTTAGTTACACCACTGGACGCTCCAGAGGTTTTGCTCCTTTCCTTGTAAGCAGGGGAGGAATCTATTTCTATTTACTTCTCTGCAGTGAACAGTGGAACAGAGTGTGCAGAGAGTAGAGGTTGCATATTACATTGAATTGCAAATTGCTATACACCTTGAACTGGTTCCATATTATATGTAAGTAAAGGTCATAACCCTTTACTGGATACATTTTAACAACATGCAGTGGCAATTATTGTTCAGTTTTCGCAATTTATACTGTACAATACAATATGATATTTATTGGTAGGACAACCCACACCAACCTAAAAGTTTAGAAATGACTAAGTTAAACTTATCACCTATATCCCTATTGTAAGATTCACAAGGTCCACAAAACTGAAACACAGGGATCACTTTGGCAGAGTTTTTGCACTTCTGGACACGAGGATACACAACACTACCATTTACAGTACTTGTCTCCATTTATGGGGCAAAGGAACTTTTTTGGCCCAGGTGCAACCCCTGTAGTAATAACCCTGGACAGGTTATGATGATCTTGACACAGGGAGCTTGCACTTCAATCCCACACTTGATCTGTGAATGCATGGAAAGGCAATAAAAGTGTTATTTGGGCACTATACACTTTATTGGGAGCATTTTGACCATCAATGTTGAGGGCAAGATGTGGGCAGAAAGATCTGCTCTGAATCACATGACTGTGGTTACATCTCCTGTAGTGGAAAGGACCATCACAGCCTTCTCAATAGTACATCTTCAGATCTTATCAATAGCACTAGAAGTTGCAGCTATTTTCTGCATGTACATGGGCTCTTTGTTCATCCTCTGCACTATGTTCATTTAAACACTTTCAAGGATGTACACACTGGGGGCAAAGTCTGTGCTTTATGAGCATTCTGTTATTTTTTCATTAAAACTGGGAGGTATGATATTGATTCAAGCCATTAGACGGTGAAGGACGTTTCAATATATATAATCAGTCTGTTACTATAGCATTAATACAATGGTGTTTCTCATACTCAGTGTTTGTAAAGCTGTAGGTATCTTCAGAATAGATCCTAAAAAGAAAATTTCTAATAATAAAAAGAAGTAATAATAAGAACGTGAGTCATCTTCTGTTTCTCAGAAAGCTGGGTAGTCATCAGTATTGCCATTACATTTCACATAAGGGTTATTCAGCCTTCCCGAACTGGTTTGACAGTGATGAAGGAATGATGAAATTTCCTAATTTCACCCTGGATAAAGAGACAGATTTGTCACTCAGGAGTTTAGGAAAGGTTGGTGAAAATCCCCTTGAATGCTGTGACAATGGCCATGTTGATTGTCATTGAGGCATAACTTTAGGGGTTGTAGATGACGTGGTTGCACCCAGGTCTCAAAAAGTGTCTCTTCCCAATATTTTCTGAAAAGACCCCAGAGTATAATAATTGTTCATGGGTGTTCATTATGGGGCATAATAGTGTGTGTAGGGGCCACTATGGGGCATAATAGTATCTGCAGGGCCACTATGGGGCATAATACTGTGTGCAGGGGCCACTATGGGGCATAATAGTATGTGCAGGGGCCACTATGGAGCATAATACTGTGTACTGGGGCCGCTATGGGGCATAATACTGTGTGCAGGGGCCACAATGAGGCATAATACTGTGTGCAGGGCCACTATGGGGCATAATACTGTGTGCAGAAGCCACTATGGGGCATAATACTGTGTGCAGGGGCCACTATGGGGCATAATAGAGTGCGCAGGAATGCAGGGGGAGGGGGGATGGTCGGTCGAGGTCTTCGGCGTCGGTCGGGGGGGGGGACATGTCAAAAGTTTGCCACGGGGCCCAACCATTCCTAGTTACGCCACTGCAGCCTAACATACAATGGGGAAAAAAAATTGTTGGAAAAGAGCCTTGGTGAGAGAGGTAAGGAAGAACCCAAAGATCACTGTGGCTGAGCTCCAGAGATGCATTAGGGAGATGGGAGAAAGTTCCACAAAGTCAACTATTACTGGGGCAAAACAGTGGCTCAGTGGTTAGCACTGCAGCCTTGCAGCGCTGGAGTCCTGGGTTCAAATCCTGCCAGGAACAACATCTGCAAGAAGTTTGTATGTTCTCCCTGTGTTTGTGTGGATTTCCTCCCTCTCTACAAAGACATACTAATAGGAAAAAAAGAAAAAAAAAAAGTACAATGTATGGGGCTCACAATCTAGATTAATAAAAAAAAAAAAAAAAAAGTCAACTATCACTGCAGCCCTCCATCAGTCGGGGCTTTATGGCAGAGTGGCCCAAAGGAAGCCTCTCCTCAGTGACATATGGAATCCCGCATAGAGTTTGCCAAAAAACACATGAAGGACTCCCATACTATGAGAAATAAGATTCTCTGGTCTGATGAGACGAAGATTTTATTTTTTGGCGTTAATTTTAAGCAGTATGTTTGGAGAAAACCAGGCACTGCTCATCATCTGCCCAATACAATCCCAACAGTGAAACATGGTGGTGGCAGCATCATGCTATGCGGGTGTTTTTTCAGTTGCAGGGACAGGACGACAGGTTGAAATTGAAGAAAAGATGAAAGTGGCCAAGTACAGAGATATCTCAGAAGAAAACCTCTTCCAGAGTGCTCTGGACCTCAGACTGGGCCGAAGGTTCACCTTCCAACAAGACAATGACCCTAAGCACACAGCTAAAATAACAAAGGAGTGGCATCGGAACAACTCTGTGACCATTCTTGACTGGCCTGCCCAGAGCCCTGACCTAAACCCAATTGAACATCTCTGGAAAGACCTGAAAATGGCTGTCCACCAATGTTCACCATCCAACCTGACAGAACATGAGAGGCTGCAAGGAAGAATGGCAGAGGATCCCCAAATCCAGATGTGAAAAACTTGTTGCATCATTCCCAAGACGACTCATGGCATGCTAGCTCAAAGGGGCTATTCTACTCAATACTTATGACTATTAGAGATGAGCGAACACTAAAATGTTCGAGGTTCGAAATTCGATTCGAACAGCCGCTCACTGTTCGAGTGTTCGAATGGGTTTCGAACCCCATTATAGTCTATGGGGAACATAAACTCGTTAAGGGGGAAACCCAAATTCGTGTCTGGAGGGTCACCAAGTCCACTATGACACCCCAGGAAATGATACCAACACCCTGGAATGACACTGGGACAGCAGGGGAAGCATGTCTGGGGGCATAAAAGTCACTTTATTTCATGGAAATCCCTGTCAGTTTGCGATTTTCGCAAGCTAACTTTTCCCCATAGAAATGCATTGGCCAGTGCTGATTGGCCAGAGTACGGAACTCGACCAATCAGCGCTGGCTCTGCTGGAGGAGGCGGAGTCTAAGATAGCTCCACACCAGTCTCCATTCAGGTCCGACCTTAGACTCCGCCTCCTCCGGCAGAGCCAGCGCTGATTGGCCGAAGGCTGGCCAATGCATTCCTATGCGAATGCAGACTTAGCAGTGCTGAGTCAGTTTTGCTCAACTACACATCTGATGCACACTCGGCACTGCTACATCAGATGTAGCAATCTGATGTAGCAGACCCGAGGGTGCACTAGAACCCCTGTGCAAACTCAGTTCACGCTAATAGAATGCATTGGCCAGCGCTGATTGGCCAATGCATTCTATTAGCCCGATGAAGTAGAGCTGAATGTGTGTGCTAAGCACACACATTCAGCACTGCTTCATCAAGCCAATACAATGCATTAGCCAGTGCTGATTGGCCAGAGTACGGAATTCGGCCAATCAGCGCTGGCCAATGCATTCTATTAGCCCGATGAAGTAGAGCTGAATGTGTGTGCTAAGCACACACATTCAGCACTGCTTCATCAAGCCAATACAATGCATTAGCCAGTGCTGATTGGCCAGAGTACGGAATTCGGCCAATCAGCGCTGGCTCTGCTGGAGGAGGCGGAGTCTAAGATCGCTCCACACCAGTCTCCATTCAGGTCCGACCTTAGACTCCGCCTCCTCCGGCAGAGCCAGCGCTGATTGGCCGAAGGCTGGCCAATGCATTCCTATGCGAATGCAGACTTAGCAGTGCTGAGTCAGTTTTGCTCAACTACACATCTGATGCACACTCGGCACTGCTACATCAGATGTAGCAATCTGATGTAGCAGAGCCGAGGGTGCACTAGAACCCCTGTGCAAACTCAGTTCACGCTAATAGAATGCATTGGCCAGCGCTGATTGGCCAATGCATTCTATTAGCCCGATGAAGTAGAGCTGAATGTGTGTGCTAAGCACACACATTCAGCACTGCTTCATCAAGCCAATACAATGCATTAGCCAGTGCTGATTGGCCAGAGTACGGAACTCGACCAATCAGCGCTGGCTCTGCTGGAGGAGGCGGAGTCTAAGATAGCTCCACACCAGTCTCCATTCAGGTCCGACCTTAGACTCCGCCTCCTCCGGCAGAGCCAGCGCTGATTGGCCGAAGGCTGGCCAATGCATTCCTATGCGAATGCAGACTTAGCAGTGCTGAGTCAGTTTTGCTCAACTACACATCTGATGCACACTCGGCACTGCTACATCAGATGTAGCAATCTGATGTAGCAGAGCCGAGGGTGCACTAGAACCCCTGTGCAAACTCAGTTCACGCTAATAGAATGCATTGGCCAGCGCTGATTGGCCAATGCATTCTATTAGCCCGATGAAGTAGAGCTGAATGTGTGTGCTAAGCACACACATTCAGCACTGCTTCATCAAGCCAATACAATGCATTAGCCAGTGCTGATTGGCCAGAGTACGGAATTCGGCCAATCAGCGCTGGCTCTGCTGGAGGAGGCGGAGTCTAAGGTCGGACCTGAATGGAGACTGGTGTGGAGCGATCTTAGACTCCGCCTCCTCCAGCAGAGCCAGCGCTGATTGGCCGAATTCCGTACTCTGGCCAATCAGCACTGGCTAATGCATTGTATTGGCGTGATGAAGCAGTGCTGAATGTGTGTGCTTAGCACACACATTCAGCTCTACTTCATCGGGCTAATAGAATGCATTGGCCAGCGCTGATTGGCCGAATTCCGTACTCTGGCCAATCAGTGCTGGCCAATGCATTCTATTAGCTTGATGAAGCAGAGTGTGCACAAGGGTTCAAGCGCACCCTCGGCTCTGATGTAGCAGAGCCGAGGCTGCACAAGGGTTCAAGCGCACCCTCGGCTCTGATGTAGGAGAGCCGAGGGTGCACTTGAACCCTTGTGCAGCCTCGGCTCTGCTACATCAGAGCCGAGGGTGCGCTTGAACCCTTGTGCACACTCTGCTTCATCAAGCTAATAGAATGCATTGGCCAGCGCTGATTGGCCGAATTCCGTACTCTGGCCAATCAGTGCTGGCCAATGCATTCTATTAGCTTGATGAAGCAGAGTGTGCACAAGGGTTCAAGCGCACCCTCGGCTCTGATGTAGCAGAGCCGAGGCTGCACAAGGGTTCAAGCGCACCCTCGGCTCTGATGTAGGAGAGCCGAGGGTGCACTTGAACCCTTGTGCAGCCTCGGCTCTGCTACATCAGAGCCGAGGGTGCGCTTGAACCCTTGTGCACACTCTGCTTCATCAAGCTAATAGAATGCATTGGCCAGCGCTGATTGGCCAATGTATTCTATTAGCCTGATGAAGTAGAGCTGAATGTGTGTGCTAAGCACACACATTCAGCTCTACTTCATCGGGCTAATAGAATGCATTGGCCAGCGCTGATTGGCCAGAGTGCGGAACTCGACCAATCAGCGCTGGCTCTGCTGGAGGAGGCGGAGTCTAAGATCGCTCCACACCAGTCTCCATTCAGGTCCGACCTTAGACTCCGCCTCCTCCAGCAGAGCCAGCGCTGATTGGCCGAATTCCGTACTCTGGCCAATCAGCACTGGCTAATGCATTGTATTGGCGTGATGAAGCAGTGCTGAATGTGTGTGCTTAGCACACACATTCAGCTCTACTTCATCGGGCTAATAGAATGCATTGGCCAATCAGCGCTGGCCAATGCATTCTATTAGCGTGAACTGAGTTTGCACAGGGGTTCTAGTGCACCCTCGGCTCTGCTACATCAGATTGCTACATCTGATGTAGCAGTGCCGAGTGTGCATCAGATGTGTAGTTGAGCAAAACTGACTCAGCACTGCTAAGTCTCTGCATTCGCATAGGAATGCATTGGCCAGCCTTCGGCCAATCAGCGCTGGCTCTGCCGGAGGAGGCGGAGTCTAAGGTCGGACCTGAATGGAGACTGGTGTGGAGCGATCTTAGACTCCGCCTCCTCCAGCAGAGCCAGCGCTGATTGGTCGAGTTCCGTACTCTGGCCAATCAGCGCTGGCCAATGCATTCTATTAGCCCGATGAAGTAGAGCTGAATGTGTGTGCTTAGCACACACATTCAGCTCTACTTCATCAGGCTAATAGAATACATTGGCCAATCAGCGCTGGCCAATGCATTCTATTAGCTTGATGAAGCAGAGTGTGCACAAGGGTTCAAGCGCACCCTCGGCTCTGATGTAGCAGAGCTGAGGGTGCACAAGGGTTCAAGTGCACCCTCGGCTCTCCTACATCAGAGCCGAGGGTGCGCTTGAACCCTTGTGCAGCCTCGGCTCTGCTACATCAGAGCCGAGGGTGCGCTTGAACCCTTGTGCACACTCTGCTTCATCAAGCTAATAGAATGCATTGGCCAGCGCTGATTGGCCAGAGTACGGAATTCGGCCAATCAGCGCTGGCCAATGCATCCCTATGGGAAAAAGTTTATCTCACAAAAATCACAATTACACACCCGATAGAGCCCCAAAAAGTTATTTTTAATAACATTCCCCCCTAAATAAAGGTTATCCCTAGCTATCCCTGCCTGTACAGCTATCCCTGTCTCATAGTCACAAAGTTCACATTCTCATATGACCCGGATTTGAAATCCACTATTCGTCTAAAATGGAGGTCACCTGATTTCGGCAGCCAATGACTTTTTCCAATTTTTTTCAATGCCCCCAGTGTCGTAGTTCCTGTCCCACCTCCCCTGCGCTGTTATTGGTGCAAAAAAGGCGCCAGGGAAGGTGGGAGGGGAATCGAATTTTGGCGCACTTTACCACGTGGTGTTCGATTCGATTCGAACATGGCGAACACCCTGATATCCGATCGAACATGTGTTCGATAGAACACTGTTCGCTCATCTCTAATGACTATGTGCTATTTCAGTTTTTATTTTTTAATAAATTTGAAAAATATCTACATTTCAGGTTTTTTTCTGTCAAGATGGGGTACTAAAATGTACATTAATGAGAAATAAAATTAACTTTTTGGATTTTAGCAAATGGCTGCAATGAAACAAAGAGTGAAAAATGTAAAGGGATCGGAATACTTTCCATACCCACTGTATATTGTATGGGGCCAAAAAAGGGGGCTAAATACTGTGTGGGGGCTAAAGGGGGGACATATACTGTGTGAAGTCCAAAAAGAAAAAGGGGGCCATTGTGCATTTTTTCTGCCCTGGGACCTGTATTACTTCACCTTTGTTACTCTCAGGGCCCATTCACACGGAGTAACGTGCCGCGTGACCTGGCACGTATACGCTGTGTGAGATTTTGCGGGCCGTATACGCTCCCATTGATTTCAATGGGAGCGTGGATCCTAAATGCTATGTTATTTTGCGGCCGTGATTTTGCGGCCACAAAATAACGCGGCGTTTATGATCCACGCTCCCATTGAAATCAATTGGAGTGTATACGGCCCGCAAAATCTCACACGGCGTATACGTGCCAGGTCATGCGGCATGTTACTCCGTGTGAATGGGCCCTAAGTGAGTATTTATCTCTGTAGTTGTAATGAGGAATCTTTACAACAAATATCTGGTGTAAAAGCATGAAATGATAAAACTCAGTGGACCTGTTGTAATGCAGTGGGTTCTGTAGGGTAAAGGTGGTGTCTGCCATCGGATGGAGCTGACACTATATTGTTATTTGCATTCCTAGCAGACGTCATGATGAAGACATCAAAGGAGCCTTAAATTTGTATAGGCGCAACAGAATCCCCCTTCTAAGGGAATCATCACATTGACTGTTCTCCAGAACCTGCTAGAAAGAGGAGAGATGCAATGACTACTGCTACTAAAGTGACATTGACATAACACAACTATGCCGCATTATAATGAGTCATCATTACCTACCTATACAATATATACAGAAAAACATTATTACTATCGTGCACAGAAGTATAATGCAGATAACAATACAAACCTATCCAGAATGGGGATTCCTGGTCACCGACTTCATGAAAAATTGAAATATGTGTAGTAGAAGCTTTCATACATGGTTTCCTACCAGTTTTTCTGCTGCTAATAATCACATTATGGCTGAAACACAGTGTGCATTTCAGAGCACTCTTCCCCTCTGACCATTACAGTGTGTGAGGCTCCTGTGGACCATTATACTGTGTGGGGCCACTTTGGACCATTATACTGTGTGGGGCTACTCTGGAGCATTATACTATTTGGGGCTACTGTGGACCATTATACTATATGGGGCTACTGTGGAGCATTACACCGTGTGGACCACTCTGGAGCATTACTCTGTGGGGGGCCACCGTAGAGCATATCATACTGTGGGGGGCTACTGTAGAGTATTATAGTGTGAGGGGCACTGTGAAGCATTTTACTGCAACAGGCTCTTGGATGCATTATACAGTATGGGGTCACTGTGTAACATTTTATACTATATGAGGCCACTCTGAAGCATTATACTGTATGGGGTCACTGTGTAACATTTTATACTATATGAGGCCACTCTGAAGCATTATACTGTATGGGGTCACTGTGTAACATTTTATAATATGTGAAGCCACTATGAAGCATTATACTGTGTGGAGACCCTATAGAGCATTTTATATCATGTGGAGCATTATACTAGCGGTTATTACGCTGTATGTACCCAAGAATGTGACAACTTTCATCCAATTATGGACAATAAGAATCTCAATTTCAACTGGAGTTACCCCCTGTAATGCAAAATAACATAAAGTCTGCCCATTATATATCTGCCCCTGTTACATTTGTAAAGGGGGCCATTTCAAAAATCAGGACTGTTGATCAGTTTACAGACATAGTGATCCAGTGTTTCCACCATAATAAGTCACAGCATACCTATGGGGTGCAATAATAGCAGTCACACATGGGCCCTGGTGCTTTAGGGAGTGAGTCCCAAGGCCCTGCTGCTGCATAAAAAAACACCAGTGTTATAAATGGTACTATAGGATGGACACTGTTAGAAATTTTACTTGGGCTATATGTTTTTGATCACTAAAAAGCACAGTGGCAGCTTTGGGTTAGTTGTTCTCCCAACCCATGACTGCACAAATACTACAATGCTGGAGCTAAACTGACTTCAGCCCCTTAGTCTTAGGGGTCAGGGTGGTCCTACCAGTTGAACATCAATCTACCAGATAGTGATGAGATATCACTTAGTATATAGAGACAACTCATTTTTAATAATTTGGAAGATGAAGAGAATGCTTTAATCTATTGCAGTGTACTGTGCTCTGAATAGTTTATGCTCCATCAGTCTGTCAAATGAACATGTATACACCAGTAGTATGTGACAGCAAAGCCGATGACCTCTTTAGGAGAAAAGCTTTGTGAATAGTAAGGAAAATTACAAGCCAAGTTATTCAGAGACCCTGAGGTAGAATCCACAGCTCTTACTGAAATCATGTGCTGACCAGTCATTTCCCACTACCTGATCTTACAGGAGACGTTTCACAGAACTCCACATAAGTAAGATGGCGACACTTCTGTTTTGAATTCCCTAGGGCCCTTACCACCATATTGTCTGGATGGCCAAAAAATCTATCTGTAACAGACTCTTCAGAAACTTCTATAGTAAGGAGATGTCAGGTGAAAAGATAACTTTTTAGGATACTCTATACTGTGGAAAATTGGCTGGAAACCAGCCACCTTCAAAAATTCAACAATGGCCCTGGCAACATTGCCTACACAGCAACAAATACTGGGAATGCAATGATGGCACCAAAGGGACGAAATCGGCCTATATACTGCACAACACACAGCTGTTTGTGTCACTATGTAGGGAATTACTAGAAAGAATTACAAAGTGCACCTTCATTTTAAGGATCCCTCCAATCATAAAGTGATGCCATATTTTAGTGATATACTATTACTTTAAATCTTTCCAATTTTTCTTCAAAAATATTGGTAATTTGTTTTGTAGCATTTACCTATGGGCTTGAAGAGTAGCTCCCAAGCCACCAAAGGCCTTCTTTCATTCAAACCAATTACTATAAAGGGAGTGTCCTGGATTTTTTATTGGATTATCTTTAGGTTAGACAATAAATATTTCTGCAGTGGGGAGGGTTGGGGACAGATGGATCACATGTTTGGGGCTTTGTCCAATCCCCATACTATACTGTACAAGGAACTGGAAGCAATACTATGCAGTGTACGGAGCCATCTACTTCTGGCTCTGTGTACTGCATAGTGCACGAATCGGACACAGCACCCAACTGTTGATCTCTGTCTGGGTTGGCTTTTGGCCCCCAACCAGACAGACAATAAAATAATTCTCCTTTAAACCTCTGTTCATACAGTGTCTGCAGCATGTGCATGTATCAGCACAGCTTTATAAAAATTCTACTGCACACAGTATTCCAATGTATGCCTGTACAGCGCCATATCTCTGAAGCTTCTATCAGAGGTACCGTTATATGTCAAGAAAGTGAATAGAGCCCAAGCTGTGTTACCAAAGTTCCAGAAACAACCATTTTACCAAATGCCTGCAGCAATCTAACCGCAGTGTGTATGCAGAACCTAAAACTTGGGAGTTAATCTGGTTATTGCTTTTACAATAGAAGCAATTAGCATATTGGCTAGAGTAATAACATTGTTTTAATTATGTTAAAAAAAAAAAAAATTAAGATCCAAATTAACATTGACTTTAAATATGAGCAACATAAAAGTGGCTCTTCCTTTTGTCTTGCAGAATTCACAGCAACCCCCAAGTTAGCCTCTATCTACAAAGCACAATTTCAATTATCCTAAATTGTTTTATGCGCAATGGCAGGAGAAAACTTGTGATCTGTCAAAATGCGGTAAGTGTCTAATTGAAGAGACAGAGCTGTCTCCCTGCTATCTATTAACGGAGAGCGCCATCCCGACTTTCAAACGCTTCCCAGATAATGAAAATATCATTTTAATTATAGCAATGGTAAAAGTCGCAGCGCCTTTTTTTTTTTTAGCTAAATATATTTGTCTTATTTGTTGTGTGAATAGAGAAAGGCAAAAATTTTAAATAATTCAGAAATTATCTTCTAAAGCTGGGGAACTATGCTAAAAAAGATTTCCAAGAACTGAAAACTAGGAATAGCATCACTTTGAAGTGGGTGAGCCAACTATTAAAATCATATTGATCAATGTAGGGGTCAGGGGCCAGCAGGCATTAATGTGGTGAATGAGTGTGATGTCAATGGCGTGTGAAATGGAAGAGGTGCTCACCACAACACCGCTGACACTTCAAGCAGCTGAACTGTAAAGGTACAGAGTATTGGAAACTATAAGGAGTATTAAAACTAAGAGGCTGTGAGCTCTCCCTTATCATGGGCCCTCAATTACAGTCCTAATGGTCAGTCTTGCTCTAGTAAGGATTGTGCAGCTAGCTTGACCATTGTCTGTGGCATAATGGGATTGTTAGGAGCTCATATGTAGGTTCAGGGTCAGAATAGTCAGAATAGAGAGAATCAACAGAACTGAACTGAACGACTGCTAGTGGAAAAAAAACCCGTAACCAAATTGCTACACATCCAGTGTGAGCCAAAGCCAATCTCAGGATGTTTTCACCAAAACTCCTAGTGGTGGTGATGGACTTGGCAGAATCCCAGACCAAAGCTGACAACACAGAGGAATGTGCCACAAATTGATTAACCACAAGCAGAATCCAGAGAGCACAATCGCAAGGAACTCTCTAGACAAAGACTAAACAACATAGCAGGGTCAGCAGTGGAGATAGCAGCAAAGTACAGGAGCGAGTGACAGAAGGAAAGGTCGAGGTATGTAGCCAGATTCTAATGCCATAAGTACAGCAGAGTCATAATCAAAAGAGAAGTCCGAGTACTCGGTCTTGAAGGACAGAGCCAGAAAAACACAAACAGGAACAGGTAGCAACAGAGACAGGAGCCAAAACCAGGGTGAAACCAATAGCTGGCATAGAGGAGAGAAATGGAGGGGATTATAAAGACACGACCAGAACACTAATTAAAGCATAATTTCTTAAAAGGGAATTTGTCTCTGTGAACCCGGCAGTCTTAACTTAAAGGCGCCACAGCAGATGTCACAACCCTAATTGGGAGTTGCTTGGAGACAGTGGCATTCTCATCTTAGAAATTTATGGCATGTGCACAGGATATGCCACAAATGTCTAATTGATTCTGGTCCCACCTAAGGGACTCCAACCTATGTATGGCATGTGGAAATCCCCTAACTTCCATCCTGACAGGTACTATGGCCACTATAAGTGGAGAGGTGGCTGCACATATGCATTGTTCCACAAAAACATACTGATAGGAGAAAAAAATGTACATTGTGATCCCTATATGAGGCTCACAATCTACATTTAAAAAAGAGAAATGCCAGCGGAAACCTCTACAGACTTTCTGTGAAGAGCACTGTGGCAAAAATTGAGATGTGTTTCCGCCACCATTTTTCCCAATTCACTTTTTTGTCGCAGCCTACAATGTGGGGCCTAAGCCTGAAACTGTTTTCTCAGGCAAACCTAATTCCATTTGAAACCTGAAAATTCTGATCCTTTCCTGATATATAAGATCTTTATTGTAGGGCGCTACTGCGCTCCTTGTAGATATGGAGCGAGCTTACCTTTGTGGGCACGTGATTTAGGGGTATTAGAGGCTGCCGTTTCATCCTCCTTCTACGAGAAGGGAGTGGGAGCAGAAGTGAGAGGCTCAGACTGATGAATATATCTGTAGCTTTGCATGAGAATAAGCCCACTAACTCAGAAGTCATGGAGGGAGAAAATATGGCTGCTTATTTCCATAAACTTCACCTGTGCACAGATTGTACTATATGAGCTACTTGCACCTCATCTCAGGTTGTATGTGCTATTGCAGCTCATCCCATAGGCATGTCAGGTACTATTTATTGAAAAAAGAAACCATGGGGTTTTTTTTTACTAATTTTCCAACCTATGATTCATAGTGCTGAAATGTTATTGGACTATTTTTGGAATGATTGTTTGTTGGTGCCAAGTGCCAACCATATCCACACTGTAGAAATTGAGGCATCTTTGTGTTTTTCCTGTGCAATTTCCCTAAATCTCATACCAATATACATAATGGTGAATGCACGTTTTTTTCAGGAAATTGAGACAGGAGATGTGGGTGGGTTTCTAGCAGGACAGAAATGATGTTAATGACTCTTTTCACAGTGCCGGGTCAATGGTTATGAGTTCTGACTTGTGCCATGATAATTTAAAGGTGAATGAGCTATGTATGTAAGCAATGCATTTTTGCAACTTGACCAGCTGCAAAAGAATACCATGCTTTAGTAATAAAACATAATTAAAATCAACATTTAACCTTGATTCCAGCATAAAAAATTAAATATTAAATATAATGAATCAATAGCATTGTCATTATAAGGTAACATTATAAGACACTATTATGGCATGAATATAGTGCTGGTCTTACCCAGGTACATTATCCATGTCTAGGCAGAGCACCAAGGTTGTATGCCATTCTGCAATTCATATTCTATTGTTATACATAATACCTGTATATATGAAACAGTGCCACTGTGTTATAGCAGAGCTGGAGGGAACATAATGATGTATTAGTGTCCATAAAATTTATTAGTACTTACAAGGCTAAGCTTATTCTGAGCTCAAGTCATCCAATGGAGAATAAGCAGGAAGTGGTGAACCTAGCCTCTCTGCTGCCTGAGGTGGCCCATCAAAAGGGCCCCCTCCTCCCAGACTAAATAAAGGGGGGAAGGGGGCCAGGTTGTCATCCTCTGATCGGGGGGAGGTGCTAGTGTTAACATTACAATGTGAATACAGTGCAGTAATATTTTGTTACCTACAGGAGACGTCTTCCCATATTTCCAATCTCTTCCCTTTGGACTACCATTCTTCCAGCTGTGATTTGACTTTGTAAAGTTTGCAACACAGACATTTTTGACTCCTCACTTCTCCACGCACCCAATCCCATATATATATTTATTATGCCCCACAGCGGCTCCTGCAACCTCTATTATGCCCCATAGCGGCCCTCTGCAACCTCTATTATGCCCCACAGCGGCACAACAGACTGTGGGGCATAATAGAGGTTGCAGGAGGCCGCAGTGGGGCATAATAGAGGTTTCAGGGGGCTTTCAACCTCTATTAAGCCCACCCAACTATTATGCGTCACAGTTGCCGACCCAACTCTATTATGCTCCATAGTGGCATACCCCTAAACTATTGTTATACTTGGGTGTCTTTTCAGACACTGGAGTATAATAATCAGAGACCCAGGGAGGTGAAGAAAGATAATAAACAGTGATACTTACCTCTCCGGGATCCGAAGTTACTCCTAGCAGGCTTCGGCCTCGTATGGTAATGTCCCAGACATCATGTGGTCACGTTCTGTTTCCCTGTTTCCGGAAACGGAACGTCACCAATACTACCCCACTCATCCCATCATAATTACCTGTCTTCCTGTCCAGATCTTCTGGGCATGGGAGATGATTTCCTTCTGTGGAGACAGCTCCTCCTCTACTTTAACGTCTGCTGGTGCTTGCATAATAGAGCTGGAGTCCCAGCATTGTGCTGTAGCGGCACTCCAACTCTGTTGCACAGAAGTGGGAGGCCCGGAGGAGTAAATATGATAAGCTGAGTTAGTTGGAAAAGGCTAGGAGTAGGCAGGGTAGCTAGAGAGACAGGGAGAGGGTGTGAGGGAGTGAGAGGGAGGTAGTGTGAGTCAGCTCATGCAATGCATCATGGTAGTTGTACGATAAAAGCACAGGACGCTATACCATGTAAACAAATGCAGAGAATGCCATGAGCTCCCAGAGAAATGCAAAAATCACTCAAAACACTACTAAAGGTATTTGGGTGCACTTATTAACCCATTGATAGCACTAACAGACTTTAAAAATGTATTTATTTATTTTTTGCTTGGAAAACTCCTTTAATTCCATTTTGAGAGATCAGAGGAATTATCAGCTCACTGAGGAGTCAGGTAAGATGGTGCCCATAGAAGTTTATGGAGAGGAGAGGAAAATTTAGCTGGATAGTGAGAGATAAAGAGACAGAAACACAGTAGTAAATTCCTGTCTTTCCCCGATGCTGGATTCATCTTCCATACTCCTCTTGCTTCTTTTTGTGTGTGAAAGATATCATTAGAGGATCGGGATGCCGGCTTCTCTGTGTGCTATGTATGGGAGACAACATGGCACTCACAGACTCAGGACGGACAGACAATTACAGGAAGGGTCTGCAGAGGAGAAAATGCCATATACAAGTCATGTAATGACCAGACCAGAGATACTCCTCATGTGCACACAATAGATAAAAATGAGCGTAAACTTGACAACAGATATGCTTTAAGGAATTGTCTATTATATGCTATTAATGATATACCCTTAGGATAAATCAATACAGATAGCAGATCTGTGAGGATCCAATTCATGGAACCAGCAACGATTACCTGTTTGTAGTGCAACCAACATACGAAAACTAGCAAAGCTCTATACATTCATTATGCAGGAGACAGCGCAGTTACTGCAAACATAGTCCCATTTTAGTTAGTCATTCATTATCAAAAGTCTGGAAAACCCTTCTAATTTGTAAAGTTAGTGACATACAGCTGCCCAGTGCCATAACCCAAGTTTTGTGGGCCCCAGTTCAAACTTTGATTAGTGCCTCCCACACACTCCCTACAGAGTATTCTTGATAACAGGTGCTGCAGAAATATCGCAGATACTTCCAAGGGAAACAACTATAGCACCTACAACTGAGGTTATAAAAAATATTCAAACATTCACAAAAAAAGTATGTCCAGCAACCATTGAATAAAATATAACTTTTACTTTATCAAAAAATAAAAAGGAAACATCTTACATGCTCCAGGAACAAGACAGAAGAAAATATATCAGCTTATGCGTTTCGGGACATGTTGTTGCATCCCTTAGTCATAGCATAGTCGTGCAGTCGGGTTTTGTCCGATGCAACCATATCGGATCTACAATGGAGTTGGATGTAGCATTTATCTTTTGTATTTTTATAAAAAAATTTGGTGACTGAGCAGCGAAGCATCCAGCATGTAAGCAATGGGAACTGAGTTCTCTGGGAAACAACTGATCTGTGGGGGTCCTATCATTTAGAGATCTGTGAAATTAGTGTGGTCCAACACTCAGGACTCCTGCTGATCAGCTGTTAGAAGGGAACCTGGTGCTTTTACGCTACTCTTACTCCTCCACAATTTACATTGCATAGTATATGTTTTATAGTGACTGTGCAATGTAATTACAGTCTGTAGAACCCTCAGTATAATGCTCCCCAGAGCCCCCCAACCACTAGTATAATTGTTCAGAGTTTCCCCAGTATAATGCTCCACACAGTTTAATATGCTCCCCATAGTGACCCCCACAGTATAATGCTCCACAGTTGTCCCACACAGTATAATATGATGCTCAAAGTGGCCCCACACAATACATTATGCTTTCAAGTGAATCCCATGAAATTCGTGTTGACGAATATTCATGAGGTTTAGAGCTCTAGTACGTTTTGGTGCTATTTGTGTACTTTGGAGTATCCTCAGAC
The DNA here is from genome assembly GCF_031893055.1 of Leptodactylus fuscus. NCBI lineage: Eukaryota > Metazoa > Chordata > Amphibia > Anura > Leptodactylidae > Leptodactylus > Leptodactylus fuscus. Next base: position 96,922,105 of record NC_134271.1, read on the forward strand.
CCAGGACTCCACCTCTCCTTAACATCCGTGCCACATCTGGCAGTCCTCCAGCAGGGGAGTAAACAGGTGAGATTTGTTTAGATTTTCACTAGGATGTTGTGATCTTCGTAAACTACCTTTGCTTGGGAAGTTACGGAGCCTTATTTAGGCGTAAATATCCCATGATCAAGGTTGGGACAAAATTAGCTTAAGATAGTTCTTTATCAGCTGAAGCTCCTGCTTCCATCTGTGATCTGAAGCACTATAAGGGTGCATGCACACTACGTAACGCCGGGCGTGTATGAGAGCCGTACACGCCGGCGTTACAGCAGGGCTGCCGAACACTTCCCATTCACTTCAATGGGAGCACTCGTAAACGCCGCTGTTACGAGCGCTCCCATTGAAGTGAATGGGAAGTGTTCGGCAGTCTGCTGTAATGCCGGCGTGTACGGCTCTCATACACGCCCGGCGTTACGTAGTGTGCATGCACCTTAAGACTTACATTTCTAAATCAGTCCCACATAGCAAGATGGGCAGGATCTTCATTTTGCAGTTTTCATGAAACTACGATCAATCACAGTTGAAGAATACTGCATAGGCATGATCAGGATGAGCCACAGAACTAACGCGCTGCTTGTAAACTGCCAAAACTTTGCAGCAATTTCATTAATTCCCAGAGTAAATATTTTACAAGACAGAAGAACTAATCCACTCTCCATCCAAACTTTTCTACCTATTGCCCTCTGTTTTTACGGTATAAATTTAATTTTGAGCTAAAAGCAGAACTCCGGCAAACTCCAAAACAAAAATAAAAATGCAATGTGGACATACGAGACGCAGCAGTCTGGCTTGATGAGAAGACAAATGGCGGTAATTTTCAAGGAAGAAAAAAAAAAAGAATAAAGATGCTTTACAAATATTACCTTTCGTGTTGTGCCTTCCTCTGGTAATGCCGCACATATTGATCTACCTTTCTAAAGTCATCCAAATTTAATTTATTTTAATTAGTTCCAACGCTGGTAAACGGCGGCAGGAAAATGAGGAATAATAATTATTTCTCTCTTTGCCGGTCTCGTGCGCGGATTCTGCTGCAATAATATTTAATTAAAACCAATGGCTTGTTGTAATGATGAGAGCTCAGAATCATCATTTCAAAATGAACCACATTCCTCAAACACTTAAAAATCCCAGGTGTCTCTGTGTTTTTCTTAGAGAAATCTTTATGTAAATCTTCATATCTTTTTTTTTCAACAAAGTTTTAGACAACGAGATATGTGTATTAAAGTGAACGTGCCACCAGAAGAAGAATCTATAAGATTTGGATACAAAGATGGGCACAAGTCAATCCATCAAGTATCAGTGGGCAAAAAGAAAACGTGCAGATTTTCCATTTAGTAAGAATGTGATCATTCTTGACTCTGATGTATGGCCCTGGTGGCTCGCAAATAATAAGGGAATAAATGCAAAGCCTGGGGGAGATTTTAAAAGGTTGCTTAGTGGGTGCAGTGGTATTTCAAGGGGAACAAGTTTTCTCGGTTCCCAACTTGATGATTTCAAAATGCACTCCAACACCCCTAGTCCCTGTCAAGCATAAGACTGGGTTCACACGGGGTATTTTGGTCAGGATTTTGAAGCGGAATCTGCCTCAAAATCCTGACAAAAACCCCCGCTCCCATTGAAATCAATGAGAGACAGTCATTTCTTTTTTCCACTAAACATTTGTTCCGGATTCCAGAAAGAAGAAGCGGCATGCTCATTCTTCAGGCGGATGCCGCAGCCGGTTCAGCCTTGGACGTCCGCTTGAAGACACTCCCTCCCGACTAGACACATTCATTTGGGCCTAATCCAAACCGGAGTGCTGCTACTGGATGCCAGTGCACTGCATCGGCATCTACAGTACTTGCAGCTACCGGTTTTTTGGTCCGGAATCTGAGGCGGCCTCCGCCTCAAGTTCTTGACCAAAAAAAAACTCCATCTGAAAGCCTAAATGTTGTTATATAGAGAATCTTTTATTTTCCCAAAGTTGCCCCCTTCCCATCAATTTCTACCATTATTATTTACACAAATAAACATTATAGTGAGAGAAAAAATGTAAAGTAGAGCATTCATTTTTTAAAACTGTATATTACTCCCTCACCACCTCAATGCCGCCCTAGGCTACTTCCCGCTCCATCTGCATTATATTACAGCCCTATGATACTTGCATATTTTTCATTACTAATTGAGGCCTGTAAAAATGTTAATGTAAAGAACAGATTCTTGAGATAACCTCCTCTTATATTACCTGTTATTGGGTTGGTCAGGGGTGGCATGGGTTTATCTCTGTATGTCTGGATTCTGTGGTTTTACCCCACCGTCTGATGTGCTATTTAAGCTGGGTTCTGGCACCACTCCAGTGCTGACTATTCAGTATGTCTTTGTAGAATGGGAGGAAATCCACACAAACACGGGGAGAACGTACAAATTCCTTGCAGATGTTGTTCCTGGTGGGATTTGAACCCAGGAATCTGGCGCTGCAAGGTTGCAGTCCTAACCACTGAGCCACCGTGTTGCACCAATTCCCTGTGTATCTGACCCTTTGCCTTGACCGTTTACTTTGCCTCCTGATTTGTGCACTGTTCTTGTTTATATCCCCAGTTTGCCTCTAGACCTACTCTTTCTGAACACCATTTTGTACTTTGCTACCGCTCCTGTTACTGATTTGGCCTGCCTGACGTTCCCTTTGGATTTCCCACTGTACCACTCTGCCTTCTTGTTGACAACCAGACCTTACGACTATGATTTACTCTCTGCTGCCACTTGCTGACCACCCATTTCAGACTTCTGGACCTTTGGACCTACACAGCAATCAGTAACGTCTGCTGGTAAGAGATCTCAGTATCTGGTTTACTGTGATTTGTGGTGTGCTGTGTGTTTAGTGTTTCCCGGCTTGTGTTGCTTCGCCCAGCAGTGCAGCCACATCCATCCACACCATATGGGGCTCTGGTGAACACCATTGTGGGGTTGGATTTGGTGCAGCCCAGGAAGTGTTAAACACGTGTGTTGACCATTTAAATCAGTGTATCTAGTGCTGGTTCTCAATTTGACTCTGAACTGCGTCTGTTATCGTAACATCACCCTACAAAGAGATATACAATAAAGGGATCGACCATATTGATGATCTTTATAATGGGGAGTACATGCTTTGAACATACAGTCCTATGAAAAAGTTTGGGCACCCCTATTAATCTTAATCATTTTTAGTTCTAAATATTTTGGTGTTTGCAACAGCCATTTCAGTTTGATATATCTAATAACTGATGGACACAGTAATATTTCAGGATTGAAATGAGGTTTATTGTAGTAACAGAAAATGCGCAATATGCATTAAACCAAAATTTGACCGGTGCAAAAATATGGGCACCTCAAAAGAAAAGTGACATTAATATTTAGTACATCCTCCTTTTGCAAAGATAACAGCCTCTAGTTGCTTCCTGTAGCTTTTAATCAGTTCCTGGATCCTGGATGAAGGTATTTTGGACCATTTCTTTCTACAAAACAATTCAAGTTCAGTTAAGTTAGATGGTCGCCGAACATGGACAGCCCGCTCTCAAATGATCTGAAAACAAAGATTGTTCAACATAGTTGTTCAGGGGAAGGATACAAAATGTTGTCTCAGAGATTTAACCTGTCAGTTTCCACTGTGAGGAACATAGTAAGGAAATGGAAGACCACAGGGACAGTTCTTGTTAAGCCCAGAAGTGGCAGGCCAAGAAAAATATCAGAAAGGCAGAGAAGAAGAATGGTGAGTACAGTCAAGGACAACCCACAGACCACCTCCAAAGAGCTGCAGCATCATCTTGCTGCAGATGGTGTCACTGTGCATCAGTCAGCAATACAGCGCACTTTGCACAAATAGAAGCTGTATGGGAGAGTGATGAGAAAGAAGCCGTTTCTGCACGTACGCCACAAATAGAGTTGCCTGAGGTATGCAAAAGCACATTTGGAGAAGCCAACTTCATTTTGGAAACAAAGATTGATTTGTTTGGTTATAAAAAAAAAGGCGTTATGCATGGCGTCCAAAAAGAAACAGCATTCCAAGAAAAACACTTGCTACCCACTGTAAAATTTGGTGGAGGTTCCATCATGCTTTGGGGCTGTGTGGCCAATGCCGGCACCGGGAATCTTGTTAAAGTTGAGGGTCGCATGGATTCCACTCAGTATCAGCAGATTCTTGAGAATAATGTTCAAGAATCAGTGACGAAGTTGAAGTTACGCCGGGGATGGATATTTCAGCAAGACAATGATCCAAAACACTGCTCCAAATCAACTCAGGCATTCATGCAGAGGAACAATTACAATGTTCTGGAATGGCCATCCCAGTCCCCAGACCTGAATATCATTGAACATCTGTGGGATGATTTGAAGCGGGCTGTCCATGCTCGGCGACCATCTAACTTAACTGAACTTGAATTGTTTGTCCAAAATACCTTTATCCAGGATCCAGGAACTGATTAAAAGCTACAGGAAGCGACTAGAGGCTGTTATCTTTACAAAAGGAGTATCTACTAAATATTAATGTCACTTTTCTGTTGAGGTGCCCATACTTTTGCACCGGTCAAATTTTGGTTTAATGCATATTGCACATTTTCTGTTAGTACAATAAACCTCATTTCAATCCTGAAATATTACTGTGTCCATCAGGTATTAGATATATCAAACTGAAATGGCTGCTGCAAACACCAAAATATTTAGAACTAAAAATGATTAAGATTAATAGGGGTGCCCAAACTTTTTCATAGGACTGTATCTCCAAAGGGCTCCTGGAGAAATGAGACCCATTTTACATTGGTCACATTCTCATTTTAATGGCTAGAGAGATCACATATTACACATAGTAGTGATAAAGGTTTGGGGAAACCATAATCTCTTGGGGAGTAGAGTCTATGTTTTCCCTGGTCCTCATCCTTACACCTGACTCCAAAAATCATGCACAGTTCCCTATTGAATATTTATATTATATATACTGTAGATCTATACATTGGGAATTGTCCAGAATTCAAACCTAAGATACCAAGTGGTCAAGTTTCTGATCAGGTCGGAAAAATAAGAGTAAATTGCCAATGCACTAAGAATGCAGACATAGTCAGGACCAGGATTAATTGGCAAAGCGATTTGGCAAATGGTTGGTGAGCCCCAATATTGCTAGTGTTCTTACATAGGAAGGTCTGTTGGACTTCTGTAACAGAGCTCCAGCGGTGCTATAGATCTCAGGGGGCATGATGCCGTTGAAATGGCAGCTGTGTTTTTGGGCAAACAGCCAAGTATTCAAATAGAAAGAAGGACGGGACAGGATGGGACGGGGGGTTGTTGTGTAACTGATCGAGGTTCTGTACCCATTTTACTCGTGCCCATCCACCTTGCATAAAATGCGACTATAGATCATAATGCAATGTCTCTATACTACCCTTAGACATAAAGTAAGATGTTCTGAAGTGGGGAGAAGGGAAGAACATAAGAGAGATGGAAGAACACGCTGCTACTGAGGTAAATTATCGTATCCTCTTCTGATCAATCTCACATCGTGGCCATTTGATCACCTGATGTATGGCCGTGGTTACTACAAGAGGTGTAACATATAGCTTCTGAAGCCCAATGCAAAATCTGTAACAGGACCCCCAATTTACCATGTGACTATTATAACTCTGGTATCTTATGTGGAAGAGGGGCCTTTGCACCACCTCAGATACCAATGCTACCTATAGCAACAACCCTGGTTACATCAGTGACTACCTCCATACCAAGGCTTCTGTTACCGGTCAAGTCCAAACTCAGAATTTTGATTCCATTTCAAATTTACCTAAAAAATTATAAAAAGAATTCAAAATATCATCACCAAACAATATTTGTAAGATTTCAATCAATCATGTGATATGATGGCAGCACTGCCTAGAGGTAACAAAGAAATAGCTTACCTTACAGCAAATGACAGGGAGGCCCCCCCACCCCCAGTCTGATGAGGCCGGCCCATTTACTGTAATTCTGGAGCCACTTTAAATAGCACAGAAGGGAACTATTAAAGCTTACATTCTCGGGCTCGATACTCGCCGGCTGGCTTGTGTGTTTAAATAAATGCTCCTTTTATGTGATGTCCAGATGTTAGCTAGACACATTAAAGGGATCCACAATTAGCCTTGCAGTAGAAGTGTGCCCCACAGGGCTTTGCAGAGCATAAAGGGTTAAAGGTGCAGCAGTAATTGGGAATCCATGCGCTATCGGCCTCACATTTATTATGTGGCAAACTTTACTGGAATTAAATCAATATTCAGCACATAAATAAAAGCAAAACGTAACGGCTTCCATAGAGAGTTTGCAACAGTACTGACTTACGTACAGGCAGTATATGGAGGGTGCATCAATCTCTTAAACTGTTCAATGCCAGTACAGGTAGATACCAGCTATTATCATCCACAATAAATATTGGAAGTCATTGAGTCGTCCTTAGCTGTCAGGTTGTTAAAAAAAAATCCACTCGTCTATCTTAAAAGGCCGTTTATAAATAGTTATTGCCCATAAAGAATCAATGGGTGGTGTTATAGTATCAAGACACCAAAAAAGGGGAAAAAACACATGTGATAAGTGATAACTATAAGAATAACCATTCCATATAGGGGTGTACCAAGTAGCAATGGGACTTCATAATGGCATTCACACGGAGTAACGCCGGGCGTGTATCACAGCCGTACACGCCGGCTTTACGGCAGACTGCCGAACACTTCCCATTCACTTCAATGGGAGAGCTCGTAACAGCGGCGTTTACGAGCGCTCCCATTGAAGTGAATGGGAAGTGTTCGGCAGTCTGCCGTAACACTTGGCAGGTACGGCTGTGATACACGCCCGTCGTTACTCCATGTGAATTATAGTTCACCATGGACATCTACTTCAGAAAGTGAGTGGAAAGAAGGCCCCATGGCTACTGAGCTACAGTATGTGTAGTGTATAGCTGCCATGGGCCAGGGACAGGAACTCTAGGGGAAAACTAAAACCTTCCAGTATTACTTGGTGGTATTATTTATAAATTCAATTGAGATATTGTTTGGAGCTGAAAAGACCGTGGCTGAAACACATCGCATTTTTCACAGAAAGTCTGCAGAGTTTTCATCTGAGGACTTTCTGCTTCTATTATATGTAAAAATACTATATCTATCTATAGATCTATATATCTATGCGTAAAATGTCAGCACTTCCATAACTACAATTGACATGCTGCGATTTTCAAAAAGTTTTGCATTGAAATAGCATTTCCGCTGCAAATCTTTTTTGCAATGTGTGGATGGAATTAGCCAGAATCCTATCCACTTTGCAGGTACTGTGAAATGCTGCAGGGCCCATGTGGTGTAAACACTGCAATTTGCCCGCAGCGGAAATGTCATGGAAAAAATTGCGGCGATTTTCAGTCAGAGCAAAGTGGATGGGATTCTAGTGGATCCCATACGCACTTTGCAGTAAAACTGTAGTGCAGACAAGCACCAATTTCCAAAACTAGCGTGGTTTTGGAAATTGCAGCATGTCAATTACTGTATACCTATGGAAATGACAATGGTTTCCCCATAGATATAATTGAAACAAAAAGTCCACAGAGGAAAACTCTGCAAACTTTCTGTCTAAAGAGCTGCAGGAAGAACTGCAATGTGTTGCTGCTGCATTTTTTCCTGCAGTGTTTTCTGCTATGGGGCCTTAGCCTTAGGCCGATGCTCCACAGGCCGGAAACGCTGCAATTTGGAAAAATCGCAGCATTTTACAGTACTTGCAAAGTGGATGTGATTCATACGACTCCCATGCCCACTTTGCGGAAAAATCGCAACACGGACATGCAGCGATTTTCGAAAACGGTTGCGGTTTTGAAAATCGCAGCATGTCAATTATATCTACGGAAACGCCAGCGGCTGTCCTGTAGATATAATGGTAACAGAAAGTCCGCAGAGGAAAACTCCGTAAACTTTCTGTTCAAAGCACTGCGGGAAGAACTGCAATGCGTTCACGCCGTGGCTGTTCCCGCTTTAGCACTTCATTTCTAGCCCGTGGGGCCTTAGCCTTAGGCCGTAATCGCAGCGCTAAAGAGCTGTGGAAAGAACTGCGGTGTGAGCGCATTGCAGTTCTTTCCGCAGCACTTTTAAGAGAAAGTTCACGTAGTTTTCCTCTGTGGACTTTCTCTTAACATTATATCTGCGGAAAAGCCACCGGCATTTCAGTCGATATAATTGACATGCAGCGATTTGCAAAGCCACAACGGCTTTGCAAATTGCAGCGTGTCCGCGCTGCGATTTCTTCCGCAAAGTGGGGATGGGATTCGCATGAATCCCATCCATTTTGCCTGCACTGTACAATGCTGCTATTTTTCCCGCAGCGTCTCCGCTGTGGGCAAATCGGGACGTTTACGTCCCATGGGGCTCCGGCCTATACGAGTATTTTTGGCTGTGGGTACGTAGCAGAAAACAACACAGTGCTGTACAGTCCTAGAAAAGTGAATGAGAATTAATTTCATCTAATCCACATATTGCTTGAAAAAAATATTGTGTAAAAACTGGATTTTCAAAATTCATGCTTTTTTTGAAAATCCGCATGGAAATGCAGCATTTTTCTTATAGACTAATATGGGGTGATGAGAAAAAAATTAAAATCGTAGCAGAAAAGCAGTAAAAAAAAGAAAATATTTTTGTCGTATTTCTCTGCTATTTCCACTACATTATTAGTGTTTTTCAGCTGCTATTAGCTACGTGGATTGGGTCGTAAGGGTTGTAAGGCTGAGTTCAGGCGGGGTTTTTGGTCAGAATTTTGACACGGATTCCACGTCAAAATCCTGACCAAAAAAACGCCTTCCATTGAAATCAATGGGAGCCGGTCATTTCATTTGGGCCCAATCCGGAGTGGAATGCTGCGGCTGGATGCTGGTGCACTGCATCGGCATCCAGTCATAGCTAACCGCTTTTTGGACTGGATTCTGAGGCGGCCTCCACTTCAGAATCCAGTCCAAAAAAAACCATGTGAACTCAGCTTTTGTGCTACAGGTTTTTCTGCAGTGTGTGGATGGGATTTATATCTCACTTTCAAACAACGTTTTCTTAAAAAAAACAGCCCTGTACCCATAGATCCTTGTTAGGTCCTTAAAGAGGACCTTTCATGGATTTGGGCACAGGCAGTTTTATATACTGCTGGAAAGCCGACAGTGCGCTGAGTTCAGCGCACTGTCGGCTTTCCCGATCTGTGCCCTGGGTGAAGAGCTAGCGGTCCTGGTACCGTAGCTCTTCATCGTCAGAAGGGCGTTTCTGACACTCTGTCAGGTACGTCCTTCTTCACAGCAGCGCCTATAGCGTTGTGCTGTGTGAGCTTTCCAGTAGTATATAGAACTGCCTGTGCCCAAATCCATGAAAGGTCCTCTTTAAACTAGAAGTCCCAGACATTTCGAGCTCCCATTTGAAGCAATGGTAGAAATGTTAAATGACCCCTCTCTGGGACTTCTAGTGTTAAAAGGCTACTGTAAACTGTAGATATAAGTCTGGTATGTTACAGTGTATATCAAACAGAAAACCCTCTCAAGGACTGAACGGTAATGTCATGAAGGATCAACAGCACAATATGATCATTTACACTTTTATACTGTTTGCACATAGTACTAGTTACATATATAGTACATGATTTAGTACATTTGGGGACTTGTAATCTTGACAACAACCCTGTTGGAAATATACTTTTAGTGATATCTGTACCCAGTAAAGTTGGGTGGCAAGCAATATAAAACACCATATACTAGCACACAAACAGCCTACGGTAGCCTTTTGTAGACCCCGCTCTCTGTTCTGTCAGTGATGTCATATAAATTGCAGCAAATAATTTTTGGTAACATTGTGATATTTTGCATTCACCAACAGACAATATGAATACAATTACCATCATGAATATCATAGTGTCTCTGGTTCCCCTAGACGGCCAGTGAACATCTGAGCCCATCATCAAGGGTCACAGAGACGCTCCTAAAACCCAAGGTCGTCTCATTGTCAAGGTCAATGAAGGAATTTCCCTATTAGACCGATTGCCTGCAGATTTATCACACTTGGAACCTCAGTAGTTAATGACTCTCAAGTGGCTACTAATAAAGAAGAGGGAATATATCATAGATTGGGGATTTCCATCACAGGGGTGCAAGTCCAAGCTCCCCTTTCCCAGATTTCATGCTGTGTCTAGAAACCTTATCAGCAGTCTGCATGTTGTCATATACACTTGGTCGGCCATTTATCATAAGAGCTGTGTCTGGGGCAAATTGTCCCTTCGTGCCCTTGCATCCCAGTCTATTGTTTGCCATGACCCAAAGGGGGGAGCAGTCCCAGACATGGGCATAGGAGGGGGGACAAACCAGACTGTGGGAAGACACCATTAGACAAGAGAGAGTGACAGGGCAGGCTCTTCCCTCTGGCAGGAGAATGACTGATGACTGAGAATTCCCTCCCCACCCCCTTCTGGCCATAGCCATTGCTTAGCCATAGCTTTGCTCTGTCCACATTGCATGGAGACTTGCAAAGTCTATGGGGACATGAGCTGCTCATGGCCAGACATCCTGGAGGGGCACCACCTGCCAGTGTATGACCGGCACAGGCTCAGACACTTAATATGGATGTCTGCCCACAGTATAAATAACCAGCACAGCAGAAATAAAGTGACTTTGGTCAATTACTGAGACATAATAATAAAATGTTACTGTAGCCGAGTCCTGGGATAAACTGCTCCCTGTAATGTATTATTACTGGGCATCCTGTGGTTACTGTGACACTGAGTGCCTGTAAAAATGCTCCATAGTAAGGGGTAGAAGAGACAGCAGCTTTTGTCTAGATACAGATTATTTAGGATTTATTTTAGTTAATTAGATTGCAAGCTCCTATGTGTTGCTGACCCACTTCTCACTGGGTGCCATCAATGCTACCAGCAAATAACCCCCCAAAAAAAGAAGCAGCAGAAGGGTAAATGTTTGGCATAAGAAATTGTTGAAGGGAATAAGACAACTGCTATTCATATTGAAGATTTTAGCATATTCTATGTCAGATATGGATTAGGGTCACCTCTCTATTAAAATTCAGACTCGGGCCTTGTTCACATCTGTGTCAGTAATCCGTTTGGGGGAGTCCGCATGCAGACCCCCCTAAATGGACTACCGAATCCATTGGCAAGCAGTGTGCAGTGAAAGCATATGGACCCCATAGACTTAATGGGGTCCATGTGCTTTCACATGGTCTCCACACGGAACATGCGGACAGAAAAGTAGTTCACAATCTACTTTCCTGTCCCCATGACTCGTGCGGAGACTGTGCAAAACGCACACAGACCCCATTATAGTCTATGGGGTCCGTGTGCTTTCACTGCACACTGCTTGCCAATGCTTTCGGTAGTCCATTTGGGGTGGGTCCCCATGCGGACTGCCCGAACAGATTACCGACGTAGATGTAAACGAGACCTAAGGAGTGCATTAAGCAGAAGGTACAAGTATAAGAGCTTCCTATATATTCCCCTTTTTTTGTCTTTGGCTCAAAAAAATGCAGCAAAATCTGCAACAAAAAAGCTACGTTTCCGCAACATGGGGCTTAGGCTGAGGCCCCACGTTGTGGAAATGCAGCTTTTTTTTGTCGGACATTTTGTTGCGGTTTTTTGAGCCAAAGCCAAGAATGACTACATAAGGAATGGGAAATATATACAGTGTTGGCCAAAAGTATTGGCACCCCTGCAATTCTGTCAGATAATACTCATGTTCTTCCAGAAAATGATTGCAAGCACAAACTCTTTGGTATTAATATCTTCATTTATTTTGCTTTCAATGAAAAAGTAGAAAGAGAATGAAAAAAAAGTCAAATCATTGATCATTTTACACAAAACTCCAAAAATGGGCCGGACAAAAGTATTGACACCCTCAGCCTAATACTTGGTAGCACAACCTTTAGACAAAATAACTGCGAACAACCGATTCCGGTAACCATCAATGAGTTTCTTACAATGCTCTGCTGGAATTTTAGACCATTCTTCTTTGGCAAACTGCTCCAGGTCCCTGAGATTTGAAGGGGGCCTTCTCCAAACTGCCATCAGGAGATCTCTCCACAGGTGGTCTATGGGATTCAGGTCTGGACTCATTGATGGCCACTTTAGAAGTCTCCAGTGCTTTCTCTCAAACCATTTTCTAGTGCTTTTTGAAGTGTGTTTTGGGTCATTGTCCTGCTGGAAGACCCATGACCTCTGAGGGAGACCCAGCTTTCTCACACTGGGCCCTACATTATGCTGCAAAATTTGTTGGTAGTCTTCAGACTTCATAATGCCATGCACACGGTCAAGTAGTCCAGTGCCAGAGGTGACAAAGCAACCTCAAAACATCAGGGAACCTCCGCCATGTTTGACTGTAGGGACCGTTCTTTTCTTTGAAGGCCTCTTTTTTTTCCTGTAAACTCTATGTTGATGCCTTTTCCCAAAAAGCTCTACTTTTGTCTCATCTGACCAGAGAACCTTCTTCCAAAACGTTTTTGGCTTCCTCAGGTAAGTTTTGGCAAACTCCAGCCTGGCTTTTTTATGCCTCTGGGTAAGAAGTGGGGTCTTCCTGGGTCTCCTACCATACAGTCCCTTTTCATTCAGACGCTGACGGATAGTACGGGTTGACACTGTTGAACCCTCGGACTGCAGGGCAGCTTGAATTTGTTTGGATGTTAGTCGAGGTTCTTTATCCACCATCCGCACAATCTTGCGTTGAAATCTCTCGTCAATTTTTCTTTTCCGTCCACATCTAGGGAGGTTAGCCACAGTGCCATGGGCTTTAAACTTCTTCATGACACTGCGCACGGTAGACACAGGAACATTCAGGTCTTTGGAGATGGACTTGTAGCCTTGAGATTGCTCATGCTTCCTCACAATTTTACTTCTCAAGTCCTCAGACAGTTCTTTGGTCTTCTTTCTTTTCTCCATGCTCAATGTGGTACACACAAGGACATAGGACAGAGGTTGAGTCAACTTTAATCCATTTCAACTGGCTGCAAGTGTGATTTAGTTATTGCCACCACCTGTTAGGTGCCTCAAGTAAGTAACATGTGCTGTTAATTACACAAATTAAGAAGCATCACGTGATTTTTCAAACAGTGCCAATACTTTTATCCACCCCCTTTTTTATGTTTGGTGTGGAATTATATCCAATTTGGCTTTTTCACAATTATTTTTGTGGTTTTCCATTGAAGACAAATTAAATGAAGATAATAATACCAAAGAATTTGTGATTGCAATCATTTTCTGGAAGAAAATGAGTATTATCTGACAGAATTGCAGGGGTGCCAATACTTTTGGCTAACATTGTATATATTACATATAGGGTATATGAATGTATATAAATATATATATATATATATATATATATATATATATATGTGTGTATACATGCTATAATAATGTATATATAGTATATGTATAAGGCCTGGTTCACATCTGCGTTTGGTAATCCATTCGGGGAGTCCACATGGGGGCCGCCCCGAATGAACTACAAAAGCATTAGCAAGCGGTGTGCAGTGAAAGCACATGGACCCCATAGACTATAATGGAGTCCGTATGCTTTCCGCTCGGTCTCTGTACGGAACATGCGGACAGGAAAGTAGATGTGAACCAGGCCTGAGCGTGTAGATACAGTGGGGCAAAAAAGTATTTAGTCAGTCACCAATAGTGCAAGTTCCACCACTTAAAAAGATGAGAGGCGTCTGTAATTTACATCATAGGTAGACCTCAACTATGAGAGACAAAATGAGAAAACAAATCCAGAAAATCACATTGTCTAATTTTGTAAGAATTTATTTGCAAATTATGGTGGAAAATAAGTATTTGGTCAACTACAAACAAGCAAGATTTCTGGCTCTCACAGACCTGTAACTTCTTCTTTAAGAGTCTCCTCTTTCCTCCACTCATTACCTGTAGTAATGGCACCTGTTTAAACTTGTTATCACTATAAAAAGACACCTGTGCACACCCTCAAACAGTCAGACTCCAAACTCCACTATGGTGAAGACCAAAGAGCTGTCAAAGGACACCAGAAACAAAATTGTAGCCCTGCACCAGGCTGGGAAGACTGAATCTGCAATAGGCAACCAGCTTGGATTGAAGAAATCAACTGTGGGAGCAATAATTAGAAAATGGAAGACATACAAGACCACTGATAATCTCCCTCGATCTGGGGCTCCACGCAAAATCTCACCCCGTGGGGTCAAAATGATCACAAGAACGGTGAGCAAAAATCCCAGAACCACGTGGGGGGACCTAGTGAATGAACTGCAGAGAGCTGGGACCAATGTAACAAAGCCTACCATCAGTAACACACTACGCCGCCAGGGACTCAGATCCTGCAGTGCCAGACGTGTCCCACTGCTTAAGCCAGTACATGTCCGGGCCCGTCTGAAGTTTGCTAGAGAGCATTTGGATGATCCAGAAGAGTATTTGGAGAATGTCCTATGGTCTGATGAAACCAAACTGGAACTGTTTGGTAGAAACACAACTTTTCGTGTTTGGAGGAAAAAGAATACTGAGTTGCATCCATCAAACACCATACCTACTGTAAAGCATGGGGGTGGAAACATCATGCTTTGGGGCTGTTTCTCTGCAAAGGGGCCAGGACGACTGATCCGGGTACATGAAAGAATGAATGGGGCCATGTATCGTGAGATTTTGAGTGCAAACCTCCTTCCATTAGCAAGGGCATTGAAGATGAAACGTGGCTGGGTCTTTCAACATGACAATGATCCAAAGCACACCGCCAGGGCAACGAAGGAGTGGCTTTGTAAGAAGCATTTCAAGGTCCTAGAGTGGCCTAGCCAGTCTCCAGATCTCAACCCTATAGAAAACCTTTGGAGGGAGTTGAAAGTCCGTGTTGCCAAGCGAAAGCCCTAAAACATCACTGCTCTAGAGGAGATCTGCATGGAGGAATTGTCCAACATACCAACAACAGTGTGTGCCAACCTTGTGAAGACTTACAGAAAACATTTGACCTCTGTCATTGCCAACAAAGGATATATAACAAAGTATTGAGATGAAATTTTGTTACTGACTAAATACTTATTTTCCACCATAATTTGCAAATAAATACTTACAAAATCAGACAATGTGATTTTCTGGATTTGTTTTCTCATTTTGTCTCTCATAGTTGAGGTCTACCTATGATGTAAATTACAGACGCCTCTCATCTTTTTAAGTGGTGGAACTTGCACTATTGGTGACTGACTAAATACTTTTTTGCCCCACTGTATATAGTGTGTGCAATCCCATCCACACATTGCAGAAAAATACACGCAGTGGACACTGTTGTGGTTTTGGAAATTGCAGCATGTCACTTATACCTACATAAACACTGGCGGTTTCCCTATAGGTATAATGGAAGCAGAAAGTCCTCAGAGTAAACCTCTGCGGAGTTTCTGCAATAAGTGCTGTGGGAAGAACTGATGCGTTGCAGCCAGGGTTTTTTCACAGCACTTTTTTCTGTGGGATGCTACATGGGGCCTTAGCCTTATAGTGTAGTACACAGTATATATATATATATATATATATATATATATATATATATATATATATTTATTAAATGTAGATTGTGAGCCCCATGTAGAGCTCACAATGTACATTTTTTTCCCCTATCAGTATGTCTTTTTGGAATATGGGAGGAAATCCACGCAAACACGGGGAAAACATACAAACTCCTTGCAGGTGTTGTTCCTGGCAGGATTCGAAACCAGGACTCCAGCGCTGCAAGGCTGCAGTACTAACCATTGAGCCAACGTGTTGCCCCTAGTACACAGTATACTGAGATGATCAGGATGAGGCCCAACAGCGAGACGCAGCTCAAAAACCCTGTGGAATAAAGAGCGGCGAATCTCAATGTATTTTTTTCCACAGCGTTTTTTATTGCGCTTTTGATGCATTTTCCCGATACTTTCTCCCAATTGCGCAGCTGAAAGTAACCGGCCATGTTTTTAGAAGCGCACACATTTTAGAGTTTGTGGCTGTTCCACATCTTTTTTTCCTGCAGTTTGCGGATGAGGTAAATTTGATTACATTTCATTCACTTTGCTGGTTTTGTAAAACACATAATTTTTCAGACCCCCGAGTATAATAATCGGAGCCCCAGGGAAGGTGAGGGAACATAATAAACAATGTTACTTACCTCTCCGGGATCCAATTTTAATCCTCGCAGGCTTCGGGACTATATGGTAATGCCCAGACGTCACGTGGTCTGGTATATTACCATATAGGCCCGAAGCCTGTGGCGAACTTTTGACATGGGCTCCCCCCCCCCCCCCAAAGATCTCGACCGAGTCCCTCCTACGCATTCCTGCGCGCTCTATTATGTGCCATAGTGGCCCCTGCACACAGTATTATGTCCCATAGTGGCCCCTACACACAGTAGTATGCCCCATAGTGGCCCCTGCACACAGTATTATCCCCCATAGTGGCCCCTGCACACAGTATTATGTCCCATAGTAACCCCTGCACACAGTATTATCCCCCATAGTGGCCCCTGCACACAGTATTATGTCCCATAGTGACCCCTGCACACAGTATTATCCCCCATAGTGGCCCTTGCACACAGTATTATGTCCCTTACTGGCCCCTGCACACAGTATTATCCCCCATAGTGGCCCCTGCACACAGTATTATCCCCCATAGTGGCCCCTGCACACAGTATTATCCCCCATAGTGGCCCCTGCACACAGTATTATGTCCCATAGTGGTCCCTGCACACAGTAATAATAGCAGTTAACCCCATCATGTCCCTCACATTAACCCTTGTGTACCTCACATAAGAGTTACTGATATGTGAGAGACATGGAGGTAATAATAAAGTATCTTTGTTATTATTACCCCCCTATGTCTCACATATTAGTAACTCTTATGTAAGGCACACAGGGGTTAATGTGAGGGACATGATGGGGTTAACTGCTATTAATATGAGGCACATGGAGTTACTAAAATGCCTGATATTAATAAGCATAGTAACCCCAGTATGTCCTGTGTACCTGTGTTTTCTTTAGTTTCATTTTCTTGGAGCTTCTTCTCCTCCTCCTCTTGTGTGCAGAACGGCAGGGGTCCATTTTCTGTAGAGGGATAAGCCCCGCCTCCTGGCCTCTCCTCAGCCCTCTCATTGGTGGGCAGAGGACAGGCAGAGAAAGGGAGAGGGGGAGAGGAAGCATCCTTGGATCGCTGAGAGGAGCCAGACCTGCAGCTTGTGCATCGGCTCCTGTGTGTCAGCCGTTGCTGCAGCTTCAAACATTTACTTTCCCTATATTATTAGGGAAAGTATTTTTACCAACAGGGGGCCCCGATCATTATACTCAGGGGTCCAAAAAGACCCCCGAGTATAATGATAGCAGCAGTAGCGGCTGTCACCGGGCCCCTAATGTCCCGGGCCCTGTGGCAGCTGCCTCTGCTGCTATGGTGGTAGTTACGCCACTGGTCAGGAACGTCCTTCTTCCCAGCAGCGCCTATAGCGCTGTACAGTGTGAGCGGGGAGGAATGCCCCCTCCCCTCCTGATAATACTCGTCTATGGGCGAGCACTGTGAGAAGAGGGAGGGGGCGTTCCTCCCTGCTCACACTGTACAGCGCGATAGGCACTGCTGGGAAGAAGGACGTTCCTGACAGACTGTCAGGAACGCCCTTCTGACTGTGAAGAGCAACAGTACTGGGATCGATAGCTCTTCACCCGGGGCACAGATCGGGAAAGCCAACAGTGCGCTGAATTCAGCGCACTGTTGTCTTTCCAGCGGTATATAGAACTGCCTTTGCCCAAACCCATGAAAGGTCCTCTTTAACATCGGATCCCGGAAAGTTGAGTAACAGTGTTTATTATGTTCTCTCATCGCCCCTGGGGCTCCGATTATTATACTCGGGTAGAATAATAGAGCTTGAAGGGTCCACTGTGGCCCTGTAACCTCTATTATGCCCCACAGCGGCCCCCCTGCAACCTCTATTATGCCCCACAGTCTATTGTACCACTGTGGGGCATAATATAGGCTGCAGGGGCCGCTGTGGGATATATATATATATATATATATATATATATATATATATATATATGGGTTGGTTGCGTGGAGAAGTGAGGAGTCAAAGATGTCTGTGTTTCAAACTTTACAGAGTCAAGTCACAGCTGAAAGAAGTGGTCATGGCGATCCAAAGGGAAGAGACGGGAAATGTGAGGAGACGTCTCCTGTGAGTATTGAATTTATTGTAATACCCCCCCCCCCCCCCCCCCCCGACTGTCTGAGGCAGACGATCAAAAGATGAACAACACCCTACCCCCCGGACTCAATCGGGAGGGGGAGTGGGGGGGTGTCTTTCGATCGTCCGCCTCAGGCAGAAGAGAGGCTAAGTTCACCAGTGAGTCCGCATGAGAATCCCCCGGACGGAATACAATCGCAACTGCGAGCGCTGAGCAGTTAAAGCACACGGACCCCATAGACTATAATGGGATCTGTGTGCTTGCTATGCATTGCCCGCACGAATCACCGGCAGTGGTGGCAAGCACACGGACCCCATTATAGTCTATGGGGTCCATGAGCTTTAACTGCTCAGCACTCACAGTTGTGATTGTATTCCGTCTGGGGGAGGGGGGGTCCTCATATTAATTTTACCTGTGGAAACGCTCACATGTTTCCTATAGATTTAATAGGAAAAGAAAAACTGCAGCATAAACCGCTTTGGAAAACACTGCGTTTCCGCTAAGCAGTGCTTTCTCTGCAGCTTTGGATGGGACTTGTGGAAGTGATTTCTATAGATTTTAGCATGTAAGAAATAAAAAATAAAAATCTGTACTGTATAATTTCTTTCCTATCCTCAACAAGCTTTGAACCCAGGGACAAACTGAACATAACCTGGGCCCTGGATTTGGGATAATAAAGTTACATTTGTGGCGCACAATTGTGTATTTCTTTTAGACCCTGCTAGCCTCCGGCCATGGCTCTAAATCTGTCCTTAGCCGCTCACTGTAAGTGTGAAATCCTCTCGGTAGTCGGAGAGTTAACCTGGGCTCTGACTATGAACATATGTATTTTTGTTCCTTCCACGCAGCAGTGAAACAACTTGGCCCTGATAATTAGGGGTGACATTCTAAACTCAGTCAGTCACACACAGGAAACCTGTCACACACCGCGGCCCCTTCCTTAATTTGGAAATTTGCATTTTTCGAAAAATCTCAAACAGAGTTGTTTAAGGTGGAAAAAAAAGAAAATAGAAAATTGCACATGAAAATAAACCTTCTAAAAAGAGGCTGGCGAGCCAGGGAAGGTGAGGGTGACGTTCATTTATCAAATCTAATAGAACAACAAGGCCCAGATGTTACAATTCCTGGAATGTGAAAAATCTCAAGATTTACTCTTCAGCCAAGGGAAGGGATAGAAGATCAAAACAGGTATCCTCCACTATATGGCCTTATCCTGGACTATTTATGGACTGTGCGTACTGGCTGGGGGCCTACACTGGACCCCAGGGTAGAACACTGCATATAACTGTATTCATAGCTCAGACCTCTGCGCCCCTGCTACCCCTCCTCCATGAAACCGGACATTATCCAGAGGAGCGACCCTCCCAGCTGTTGCCAGAGGCCAGCAGGGCAGGAAAGCGCACTTTCTGGGGTTAAATTTTGCAACACAGATTCCTACACTTAAACCAGGGCTTTAGGGAGGATTAATTAATGTGGCCTGGGCCCTGTCATTCCAGATCCTGTCACTTATAACCGTGCAGGAATTAAAGGAAAAAGCCACTTTAACCAATATATGAGATCTACATAAATATGAGTTAACTTTAAAAACTTTGCTTAACTTATTACTTAGATATTTTCAGTTATATCAGAGTAAATACAGTACTCCGTCTATTTCCAGAGCTGTACTCACAATTCTGCACGCTGTAGAGGGCTATGCATTATAGTAGTGACAGTCAGGGCTCTGTTGTTGGTTCATGTGTTTCATTGCAGACAATCTGTATCTAGGGACAATGAGCAGAATTTGTAAGTAACTTTGACTGTGAATAGAGAGAAACACATAAGGCCCGGTTCACATCTATGTTTGATAATCCGTTCTGGGTATCCGCATGGGGACCCTCCGAACAGAATGCGGAACGCATTGGCAAGCAGTGAGCAGTGAAAGCACACGGACCCCATATACTATAATGGGGTCTGTGTGTTTTCCATATGGTGTCCACACGAGTCATGTGGACAGGAAAGTAGATCATGAAGTACTTTTGGAAGGAAGCACCCTATAGATCAATGCTTGGTTTTATGTGAAACCTAGAGACATTGGGGGCAGAGGGACCCCAATGTCTCTTCAAACCAAGTGAATTACGAAGACTTTGTAGCCTCTTTATAATTCAGTCAGGATAATACACCCCATATGTCTTGGAATAAACTCAAACCAGAACATCTCTTTCACGGACACGTCTGAGATTTTGGGATTATTGCCACTTATCATTGTTAAGCAAGGTACTAGATTGCTGGGGTGAGACTTGATGCTTCTGACCCCAGTGCAAAATATGTAATGGGGCTACTAGCTATCTTGTGTGGTTTAGAATAGTGGTAAATTTTATGTGGCAAAGGGACCTTTAGGGTACCTGCTACCTCTGCATCCCCTATAGCTACTACATAAAAGGGAAAACGGAATGGGAAAATACTTAGCCACTTGTGGTAACAGTTGTTTAGTTGCCATTTCAGGTTCCACTATATATTCCTGTTTGAGCTATGCTCGGATATCAAGAACTCTCCCGGCTCAGAGTGACACAGGAACTGAGATGGAAGATGCAGATAAGTATAAATGCAATTTTATTTTTTTACACCTCGCCTGCTGCCTGTTTAGGCTCCATTTCCATGGAGTAACGCACCGCTCATTTAGACACGTAAACATGTGTCAGAACGAGGCGCTTCAAAACAGATCCCATTGGCTTCAATGGGTGCCGGCTTACGCGCGCTACCCATTGAAATCAATGGGTTATAAAGCCTCCAGTTGTTTTCAATGTGTAGTGCGCATAAGCCAGCACCCATTGAAGTCAATAGGATCTGTTTTGAAGTGACTCGCTCTGACACGTGGGACATGGGTCTGAAGGGGTACATGCCTCTGACATAATACCACAAAAAAAGCTGTCATTTTGGAAAAGTTGTTCTGGTTTGGCTTTAATTGCAGTCAATGTCTCTGGGTTTAATAGAAAACCATGCATTGATCTATAGAGAGCTACCTAAAAAAAAGTGGTGCTAGAGTGAGTTTTGCTTTTTTCATCAAGGGCAAGGTATTTGCATATTCCATTCCAGAATTCCTAGTAGAGTATGATTTGTTAGACTCCGGTGGCCTGCAAACACAGTCTACCTAATGAGACATACAGTAGTACCCCTTCTGACTATTTTAAGTCCGTTGCACACAACTGTGTGTGGGTCGCCGTCCGATTGAATGGCATGGGCCGCACACAGATGTAAACCACGTGCTGTGCGTGAACTGTCCTTGCTTCCATGGCCCCATTCATTCATTCTATCAAACAATCGGGGCCAGAGAATTACGGCAGCAAAATCGGAACGGAATAGGACCTGTCCTGAGTTTTGCGGTCTGGCCTGTTGGCCTGCACACTGATCCATGTAATATACAGTTAAGTGCATTGGCCGATAGGAAATGAATGGGTCAATAGAAAAAACCCGAATAGCACAGTGACCTAACCCACAGTCAAGTACAAGGGGCCTTAGGCTGTGTCGCAGATCTGGTCAGAAATCCAGGACAAAGCAGTGCAGCATGCTGAGCTATTCTGTCCAGTTAAATGAAGGACTTTATAATGAAGAATGACACTGGAAAACAATAGAGCAGATGTGAAGAGGATTGAATGTAGATGCGGCCATGATGAAGAGAGGATGCGTCCAAGACAAGTGCGGAGCTCTATAACATATAAGGTGTCATGATAGGAACCATGGACTCTACAGTATTAGAACTACATGTCTCAGGAAAAAGTGCCATGACAAGGAATAAATACATTGCATGATCAGACCTGGGCTAGTTACAGCTTCATATCTGCAGCAGGAACTGCAAGTTCCAGCATTCAGCACCATGGACAATAGAAGGAGGGGTTAATGGTAGTAGCTTGCCACATAACAAGAGGCCTGTATGATAAATGGTACTTAGTAGCTGAGGGTCTTTTTACAGGTTTTGTACTGAAGTACAGGAGCTTACAATACACTTCTGTGTGAGTTCTACAATAGCCATGCAGGGTTGCCTATGGCTGGCTGACAGCACTGACATCGCTGTAAAGCTAGCATCTCCTCTCTGTCGGTCATGTGACATCTTGTGGTCTGGGATCCGTGGTCACGTGATGCTGTAAATTTATGAAATCGATGCACAGATGGCTACTTTGTGGCTGTTCTCTGAACTGGCAGCTGCAGTGGTAAAAATAAAATCAGTCCGATATTACATGTCAGAATACTTCCTCTTTTTTCTGACATTCACTGGTCTGATGGTCACCTTTACAACCAACCAACTACAGATCCGGAAGAAAACGTCCCATTAGTTCTTATTTACATGACCCAAGACAGGAAAAGCTGCAGCGTGAATACAGTTCTCATGTACAATATCAGAAGCCTCCAGCAAGCACAAATGTTCAGCTTTTCATCAAAAGTATCCATTCACTCAGTCGAAGTAAGCAAAGCGTTGTTGGTGGGTTGGTATATGTCAGTATACTGTACCTTTTTGTTTTTTGGCGTGCCCATTCACTTCAATGGGAGCAGCAGAAATAGCCAAAGTATAGCTGTGAATGCGAAGCTGGATGGATCCTGTTATACACAGGCACACTTACAGTCCTATGAAAAAGTTTGGGCACCCCTATTAATCTTAATCATTTTTAGTTCTAAATATTTTGGTGTTTGCAACAGCCATTTCAGTTTGATATATCTAATAACTGATGGACACAGTAATATTTCAGGATTGAAATGAGGTTTATTGTACTAACAGAAAATGCGCAATATGCATTAAACCAAAATTTGACCGGTGCAAAAATATGGGCACCTCAACAGAAAAGTGACATTAATATTTAGTACATCCTCCTTTTGCAAAGATAACAGCCTCTAGTCGCTTCCTGTAGCTTTTAATCAGTTCCTGGATCCTGGATGAAGGTATTTTGGACCATTTCTTTCTACAAAACAATTCAAGTTCAGTTAAGTTTGATGGTCGCCAAACATGGACAGCCCGCTCTCAAATGATCTGAAAACAAAGATTGTTCAACATAGTTGTTCAGGGGAAGGATACAAAACGTTGTCTCAGAGATTTAACCTGTCAGTTTCCACTGTGAGGAACATAGTAAGGAAATGGAAGACCACAGGGACAGTTCTTGTTAAGCCCAGAAGTGGCAGGCCAAGAAAAATATCAGAAAGGCAGAGAAGAAGAATGGTGAGAACAGTCAAGGACAATCCACCTCCCACCTCCAAAGAGCTGCAGCATCATCTTGCTGCAGATGGTGTCACTGTGCATCGGTCAACTATACAGCGCACTTTGCACAAATAGAAGCTGTATGGGAGAGTGATGAGAAAGAAGCCGTTTCTGCACGTACGCCACAAATAGAGTTGCCTGAGGTATGAAAAAGCACATTTGGACAAGGCAGCTTCATTTTGGAAACAAAAATTGAGTTGTTTGGTTATAAAAAAAGGCGTTATGCATGGCGTCCAAAAAGAAACAGCATTCCAAGAAAAACACATGCTACCCACTGTAAAATTTGGTGGAGGTTCCATCATGCTTTGGGGCTGTGTGGCCAATGCCGGCATCGGGAATCTTGTTAAAGTTGAGGGTCGCATGGATTCCACTCAGTATCAGCAGATTATTGAGAATAATGTTCAAGAATCAGTGACAAAGTTGAAGTTACGCCGGGGATGGATATTTCAGCAAGACAATGATCCAAAACACCGCTCCAAATCCTCAGGCATTCATGCAGAGGAACAATTACAATGTTCTGGAATGGCCATCCCAGTCCCCAGACCTGAATATCATTGAACATCTGTGGGATGATTTGAAGCGGGCTGTCCATGCTCGGCGACCATCTAACTTAACTGAACTTGAATTGTTTGTCCAAAATACCTTTATCCAGGATCCAGGAACTGATTAAAAGCTACAGGAAGTGACTAGAGGCTGTTATCTTTGCAAAAGGAGGATGTACTAAATATTAATGTCACTTTTCTGTTGAGGTGCCCATACTTTTGCACCGGTCAAATTTTGGTTTAATGCATATTGCACATTTTCTGTTAGTACAATAAACCTCATTTCAATCCTGAAATATTACTGTGTCCATCAGTTATTAGATATATCAAACTGAAATGGCTGTTGCAAATACCAAAATATTTAGAACTAAAAATGATTAAGATTAATAGGGGTGCCCAAACTTTTTCATAGGACTGTACATTCTGCTAACTGGCTGAAAAGACCCCTGTTCTCAGGATAAGTTGGGGTATCAGTGAAAAATGATTTATTAAGTGACACTCTGTACAATTTTTAAATTGCACCTCAATAATTTAGATAGGGCACCCCAAACTAAGGCATTTGTATCACAAGTGATACATGGGACCCCTCATCATCACACACCAAAATTAATATAGACCACAGACCTCCTAATAAAGACTCAAACTAGAAACCCAGACCCCTCGAACTGGTATAGACCTTAGGCAAGTGAGAGATGCTAAATCAGGCTACCAAAATAAATACCAAATTCAGAGTGGATACCCTTAATAAATATAGACCCTTGAGACTAGACCCCTAAATGAATACAGACCCTGGACCAGACCTCTGAATATACACAAACCTCCTAAGTAATACAGACTCTAGACCAGACCATATAATAATTCCAACCTCAGACTAGAGTCTCTGACTAGATGCAGAGACCAATCAATCTAATCAGACCCCAGATCACACCCCTAAATAAATACAGACCCCAGATCACAGGCGTGATGTGATCTCCTTTCCATGGTCCAAACTTTTGGTTTCTGTGGATTATACAGGTTGTTACCACATATTAGAATTAAGGATGTGAATAACCTGGGAAGGGTCATTTAGGTCTGGGATGGGACCTATAGCGACAACATGGGCTGTCTCATTGGTAAATAAACACCCTTGAGGCACTGTACAGTAAACCCTTACCTCATTCAGAATGCAATATACCTGGAAACAAACCATTTATTTAAAAAAAAAAAAAAAAGAAAAGAAAAGATAAATCTGTCAACAATCTGTCAACAGATTCCACTGGCCATACTACTCTGGAGTATAAGGGTAAGTTCAGATGGAGATTTTTGGTCAGGATTTTGAGGCCGTATCCCATTGATGTCAACGGGAGCCGCTCAGGAGTTTTTTCCGCGAGCCATTTCCTTCCAGCTTCCGGAAAAAAGAAGTGAGGTGCTCATTCTTCAGGCCGAGTTGCCTCGCGATTCGGCCTGAAGACACTCCCTCCTCCAGACTAGGCCCATTCATTGGGCCTAATCCGGAGCGGAGTACGCAGCTGGATGCCAGTGCAGTGCACCGGCTTTCAGTCGCGGCTACCCGGCTTTTGGATCGGAACCTGAGGCGGCTAAAAAACCCTGTCTGAACTTACCCTCAGAGCCAGTTCAATTGTCGGAAAAAGAAGAGGAATTTGAAATGGTCTTCAACCTCAAAATTCTCTTCACGTTCAACCCCAAAATTCTCTCCACGTTCTGGCTCTGTGGTGGAAATCTGAAGTAGAGCATCAGCTTTCTGCCATGGCAGATAATAAATAACCCCCAGTGACTCCACCAGCAGAATAGTGAGTGCAGCTCTGGAGTTACACACAGGCAATAACTCAGAATATTTTAATACAAGATAAGTAATGTATGTAAAGATGAAGTGACTGAAAATTTTAGGCAGATTCATCTCTGTTATGTGGGTCCATAATGTAGTTACTGAATATTCATCCAGTATCACTGGTTTTACTATGAAGCAAATGCATTAACCAGCAGCTGGGAGCCCAGGAGAATAAACTAAACAAGCCATAAATACAACGTGGTAGCTAAACACATGCAGGATCTTCTGTATTCATTATGTGAAAATGAACAGAGTCCGAGGAAGGGTCTGGGGTTTACCACTCATTTATACAAACGTGCACAATAAGACCTAAATATTGACAGTACGCTACAGGACCCTCTCACTGACACCGGTAAGCTTGGACATCTATGATTTATGCTTAACAATTTTACTATCTGTTTTCACTACCCAAGTGTTTAGATAGGTTTGACCTTTGCAGAACCAAATGTGTATATTGGTGGTCACATGTACGACTATTGCCCAATATACTTCTATTATTGCAATCACCCTTTTATTAAGTGTAATCTGAAAATTAGGGTTCGCTTAAGCTTGGTGGAGTGTATTGGGTGTAAAATATAGTGAGGACTCTTATCCCAACTCTGAGGTTCCAAACTCCATCTGACCCCGAGTATGTGCATAGGATTTTTCACAAAAGTCTATGGGAGTTATTGTGATTGCCAAGTTATTAGCCCTTTCACGATGTCACCATCTACTTTCCTGTCCGCATGACTCGTGCGGAGACCGTGCGGAAAGCACATGGACCCCATTATAGTCTATGGGGTCTGTGTGTTTTAACTGCCCACCACTTGCCAATGCATTCGGTAGTTCGTTTGGGGGATCCCCATGTGGACTCCCTGAATGGATTACCAAACGCAAATGTGAACTGGGCCTTACATCTTTATCATTGTACCAACCTTGAGGAATGCTGGAGGTTTTGGTAGAGAAGATGACTACAGCTACTGTGACCAAAATATTACAAAGGACTACTAATTCGATCCTCTCTGCTTGCCACTAGGCTGCTGCATACGTATTCTTAGGCTTGGGCTAAACTGAGTTTGCAGCTTTGAGACAATATTAAGCACATAACAGGTACAATAGAACTGAATGGTGAATACTGTAGAGCCATGTGAGATGCTGGAGGTCACACGGTGTTTCTCATGTACCTGGTTACACAGTTTATTGCTGCAAAGTCAAATGTAGCCATTCACACCTGAGTCAAGAGTCTGCAGTTTATATTATCTAACCAAAAGGATAGTAAAATGCTTAATCCTGTCCTTCTATTCATACATCCTGTGATGTAGATCTGTGCTGCATCTAAGATCAGTCACTTTAATCTCAGCAGACAGCCTTACACTACCCACTAAATGTCCCTCGGACGATGCCATCCCTTGGGGCACATGAGAGCCAGGGGGCACTAGGGCACCAGCTGCCATGGCTATAAATAAAAATTCATACTAGTTTGCTGCGAACGCTGAAATAAGGTGGATCTGGATCAGTTCATAGTTTCTATTTAACACAGGAATCCGCGCTTAGTATATTCACTGTATATTAACTGTATAACAAAAATGTATTGTAATTGTTATCATATATGATCTGTATTCATGTGGCATGCAATACTGGCTTAGTGGTAGCACCAGACACTTGCATTGCACCTATTTATAGAATGATGCAATATACTGCATAGTATACTGACAGCTCTTGTGTTGTGAAATACCAAAAGCTTCACATATACCTACGTTACCATTTTTTTATAGTAAGAAGCCAGCAGGTTAAGTCATAGGAGCATTTTATTAATATACTAGATAAGGCTGTGATGCTCTTGTTTCTTTAGGAAAGAGTATCATTCCCCTGTTCCTCCTTACACATACTTGTAAAATTCTTCACTGCCTCTTACCACCATTGGCGGGAGGGGGAACTTGTATACAGCTATAAAAAGCTCCAATTGACCTGAATAAGAGCCAAAAACAGATCGGCCCCCTAGTGGCAACAACAGGGAGAAGTCTCAGGCTTAGTTTGGGGTTGTGTAGTAACAACATTATATCTTATGACACAAATCATCATATACCTACTAAGATTTTTTCTGAGAAATAGTTTGAAATATTCTCCTAATATACTTGACCAGGCTGTGACTTGAATTTCTTTGTTATATTTCCCTCACATATACTTATAAAAATCTTCATTACTTCTTGCCACCACTAGGGGGCCACCCTGTATACAGAATGAATATGAGCTACAAACATTCATAACCATTTAAGTGGCTGAAACAGTCAATATATTTTTCGCCATAAGGCATAATGTCAGTAAATTTTCTAAGCAATGAGGGCAGTAGATGTTGCCCGGTTGTTACTGTAAGGGGGTGAAGGAGTTAACCCCCTTATCCTGCAGTTCTATAAGAGTGAAGCCTTCACGCCTTTCAGGGAGCGTGAACAATTTAGTGTGTCTGGTGGTTTCTTGGCCCAACTACATGACAAAAACCTACCAGGCCTGAGTGGTAATAGTATTAGTAATAGTAGGTGAGATGGCCACACAAGCACTGCCTCGTTCTATACTAATAAGCAGAAAGTCTGGAAGATAAAGATGTTTTAATAAAGTACAGATTTTTTTCCCAGTTTGTTGTAGAAGACAGGCGAAGGCCAGAAATGTGTGGGGCTTGGTCCAGAGGTTACTCGGTAGTCACAGGCCCCCATGGAGCACTTGAACGTCATCTGTGTTTATATGAGTTAAAGTGCAGCTATTTTAGGTCAGAGTAAATAAGTCATGCACCGTATACCCCAAGCTTTGTACAAGTGCTTTCAGCTGGTTAATAATACATGCAGGCGTCCATTATAGGGTCTCCATGTGCATGTGTTTGGAGGGGGAGGCAGTCATGCAGAGAACCTTGTCTTGGCGATATCTACCTAATTTTCTAAAGACAGGGCACAGGCCGAATGCTGGAAATGACCTGAATAGGGGCAAAGGGCTCCCTGTGATCATACTGCAGGATGCATCATTTATAAGGCATTATTCTGAATATAGAACGGCCGCTGGCATCTTTCCCACTAGTAAATGGACTGTAGCTACAAGAGTTTCATGTCAACATAGTGTGGTGCTTGCTATATAGCATGGACAGATATAGCAGAGCTGAGTTGTCGTGGGGGCTCCACTGTCCATGTGTCTTCACTGTCCATGGTCCTCGGCTTCAGGTAGGTTAAAGAATTGACACTACAGTTAATGGCAGATGCTAAAAGGACTGTACAGGATTAGAAATACATGGGTACTTTCTGAAACTTTCCTAAAATATCCCAGGAAATTTCATCAAAATATCAAATTTTATTAAGGCGGTATTCCAGAATCCCAATGGTTTTTCATACTGATGGCATGAGTTCTGACCGATGAGGGTCCAACACTCGGCCTTGACTGATCTAGCCGTGTCCAGGCACTGGAACTTATAGTGCTGGATAAAGCCTGAAGAAGCTCTGTGCTTATTCTAGTAGTATGTGCAGAGCCCCTACTATAGAGAGGACATGGAGATACAGCTCTGCACCTATTATTTTCCCAAAAACATGACTTATTTGAAGACAAATAGACATTAAACATTTTTACATATATAAAGATTTCAAGATTTTCTCTAATCATCTTATTGGTATGAGTCTTTGGGGTTCTGACAAGTTCCAGACCGTAGAAAGTTCCTGTATTTATTCCAGTCATGATTTCCTTATTGTGGATGGGTTATTTTCATATACATGTAGTGTCCCTGCCTGATAACAATGTCCACAGGTTTATAAATCCCAGACCATAGAAAATAACTGTATTCTTGGTCGTATCCATTTCAACCAATCAAGACAACAATCCGTCACCACTAAGATGGTGAGAAAAAATCTCTAAAATTTTCAGTTACTTGTAATTGCAAAAAAAGTTTAACTCTTGATTTCCCTCAATTTTTAATATGGTTATGTTCATGGAAAACCCTTTTCGATAGGGGGAGAGCTGTTCCAGGCTCTGTCCAGCACTATAGCCTCTGATGCCCAAAGGCAATCGATCAAGCTTATTGGTGCAGTCTGGATGTTGGACTTCCCAGACAGATACTGATGACATCACTATGGAGAACGATTGGGGGCCCAGAAAATCCATATATACTCAGTGGCCAAAAGTCATGGGAAGGCACCGGATGTGGCATTAACCCATTTATGCTGGAGGATATATTGGTTTTGAGTTTCAATAATGGAACACTAGGCATAAACGGGTTAATAGCAGGTCACCCCTCCGTGAGCCCTGATAACTGCAGAAAGACGACGAGACATGGACTCCACGAGCTGTTGGAAGAGTTCTGGAGGGATATTGATCCACTCAGTCTGCACTGCAGTCCACAATTGGTCCTGTGTAGCTGGTGCTGGGTCCACGGATCGGACACTGGTATCCATAGCATTCGATAAATGCTCTATGGGGTTGAGGTCGGGCGAGCGGGCAGGCCAATCGAGGGTTGTGAGGTCACTGGTATGTTCATTAAGCCAGTCCCGTGCCACCATCCCCATCAGGGAACTCCAACACCAGAAAGAGGTGCAGATGGTCTGCCATAAGTTACACGTATTGAGCACCAGTCATTGATCCCTGCACCCAGAGAATGGGGCCCAATTGCGACCATGTGAACACAGCTCAGAACATGATGAAGCCACCTCCCGCCTGGACATGTCCCTGTTGGCATGCAGGATCCATGGCTTCATGGGGCATACACCACACTCTCACACGCCCATCGACTTTGTACAACTGAAACCATGCCACATGCCGCCACTGTTCCATGGTCTAATGGCGATGGTCTTGGGCCCATGCCAGTCTTCAAGCTCTGTGTTGCGGAGTCAGCAAAGGGACACAGGTCAGGCGTCAACTGTTGAAGCCTATGCAGTGCAGTTCTTAGCATACAGTCCTGGTGGAAATGGGGTCCTGGTGCCCCACATTCAAATCGACGGCAATTTGACCTACAGTAGACCACCGAGAGCCCCATATGAATCTGCAGAGGTGACGTGATGTCCGTTCATCAAACACTTGAGGTCGACTGGTGTGCCACTTTACGCAACTGCCAACGTTCTCTCTGCAATATTGCAGGTCCACCCGAGACACAGACCTCGGAAACCCAAATTCCCAGGTAATCGCCAAAATGCTCTGCCCCATGCGTCTTGCACCGATTATCATCCCATGTTCAAAGTCACTTAACTCGTGACGCGCTGCCATGTTCACGAGACGCATGTCTGCTCAGATCAGATTGCTCAGATATCCTGGTGACACTAGCACTATAGCCGCATCGCATCACACCGTTTGAGCGTCATATCCGACACAACCGGCATTGGGACACGCCTTCCCGTGATTTTTGGCCACTGAGTGTATATTGTAGGTATTTTTTCTAGATGTTATTGTATTATTACTAGCAGGCCTGAGGTTAAAGGGGTTCTCTTACCAAAACCAAAGACTTTGATGGGATATTTTTAGGAATTGCATTCAATATCTGTGGGGTCTGCCAGCTACGGAAGTAACTTGAAAGTTTAGGCTCCCAGTGCAAAATATGTATCTTCTTACATAGTAAAGGGGTCTTTAATCCCCCGTCAGGCATCAGTTGTCACTGGACTTTTGCACTTATTTTTCTTACTTGTATAGCTCCCTCATATTCCGCAGCGCTTTATACATTGTATAGCTATGTATCTGCCAATCCTTAGAATGGAGGAGCAATAGCATGTAATACAGCCCCAATGACATTGGTCCAGGCTGCCTAATCAAGCCAAATGGACTTCACAGAATCCTTTGTGGTCCCAACAACCGACTTATCAGACATAACATATCTTAGTTATGAGCCAGTACAGGGGATGCCCAATGTTTTTTTTTCCTGTTAGAGGGTTCAATCCGCAGTAATCCAGCTGATCAGCTGTAAACTGTCAGAAAACCAGGATGTAAGTGTTCAATTTCCTTGCAGCGCCACCACAGGAGATATTAAGTATTACAAATTACCCACTTTTCTCACAACTCCACTACGGTATGCACAAGGCCGGTTCTGAAGACGAATTGAAGGCAGAAGACGTCCTCCAATTCCACTTCACTTTCCGCCATGTGTACTTGGCCTAAATCAATTTACTGTTTATGTAGCGCACAGACCTGTGCGATTCTCCAGAATAAGAGACCCTCTGCTCTGCCTAAGAAAGATGAAATCAAATGCTCTATTAAAGTGGTTGTCCAGATTAAAAAAAGAAATTGTACGCTTTCTTGTAATAACAGTGCCACACCGCTCCACAGGTTGTGGTTGTTACTGCAGCTCAGCTCCATTTCTAATACTTTGTATTCCAATACAGGAAAAAGAGGAAATTACTACGAAGTATTTTGCAGGAGATAAAATCGTAGCGTTAATATCTAATAATGGAGGTTGTTGAAGAGATCCAACAATGCAGTGTGCTGCAGACTGACAACTCATAATCATCCGCTGCACATTTATTCACAAATCAGGGTAAATAATGTCTTCCTAGCAAGCAGCATACTTTACACATCACCTCGGGGCGTAATAAATAATTGAAATGGCATTCAGACTTGAGGTAGATACCCTGACAAGCCTCTTAAAGACACACACTAATGCACTACAAATAGGACTGTTTTCAAGAGCTGTGTAAATGAGACTGGAATAGGCTGCTCCTAGGCCTGGACTTATCTCACACACTGTATACTGTATAGTGTCACCACAATTGTCTTGGTGCTCAGAACTGTACCATGACATTTTTTTGGCTGAGATTTGTATGTTTAGCAGTGTCATTCAGTAAGATGTAATAGGTGACATATCACCCCTTATTGGGAACCTATAAAGTGGAAGCGAAGGCTCCAGAGCAAAATCCAGAGGAGTACGTTGAAACTCCTGGGGCCCATTGCCAAATCTGTACCAGGTATGTGTAAACCGAGGAGACACGTTTTTACTATAGTTGGCTAGCTGCTGTGACATCGGTGCTGGCTAGGATATTGTCATGTACAGTAGCAATGTAGAGTATCAAATATTAAAGTTATCCACGATTCTAAAACTTTATTCTTAAGAAGTGATAATACATCTGTTGATCACACGCTGCACAAGGCTTTCATAAGTGGGGCACCCATCACCACCACCTCGAAATACCTGACCTGCACAAATTCTAATGCCCACTCGATTGCCCCCACATAGTATAAGGCCCTTAGTGGCTGATATCTCCCTAGTGGCCCCATAATGCTCCTCATAATGTCCCCCTCCAGGTTGCTCGCACAGGTTCATGTCCCTCCAACTCCTAGGTTACCCCCACAGTGTCATGTCCCCTGTATGTTGCCTCCACAATATGCCCCCCCCCACCCATCCCACCAGATTGCTTCCACAGTTTCATATCCCCCACTGTATATAAAAAAAAAACCAACCAAACCGTATTACTCACCTTTACTTGTTCCCCCCATTCACTCTTTTCTCTGGTCGCAGAGTCTTCAAGGAGCAACAGGCATGATGTAAGTAACATCACTACATCGCACCTCCTGCTCCCAGGACATCGGGAGCAAAGACAGCAGCGGGGTAGTGAAGCAGGGAGCAGACAGCTCCCTACTTCATTACTGTTTGCAACTCATTGGCGTCCTCCAAACACCGATGAATTGAGGCAGCCCGCACCCAGGACATTAAATGAGGGCCCCCACTACCATAGGGCCCAATGCAAATGCACTGTTGGCCCTATGGTTAAAGTGGCCCTAGTCACATGGCCATGCTACAGATCAGTCCTATTTAACAGAATGGAACTGAGCTACAGCATGGCCATGTGACCAAAGACCATTATGGTCCAGGAGTGACTGTAATCTCAATACTCCCACAAAATCAAAATGAAGCAGTAGCCCTTAAAGCCGATCCCACATGGCATAAACAACGTGCTTTGGCCATGGTGAAAATGCAGCAGAACAAAAATGCGATGTTTTACATCCCATCCACACATTTTTGGAAATGTTTTGGAAATCTGGTGGCTTCACTAGCTGTATAATAGAAGTAGAAAATCTGCAAAGGAAACCTCTGTGGACTTTCTGTGAAGTACGCTGCAGGAAAAACCACAATGCGTTGCCACTAGAGATGAGCAAACACTGTTCGGATCAGCCATTCCGAACAGCACGCTCCCATAGAAATGAATGGAAGCACCTGGCACGGTGACCGGCTGCCGGCAAAGTGTACG
The DNA here is from genome assembly GCF_031893055.1 of Leptodactylus fuscus. Taxonomy (NCBI): domain Eukaryota; kingdom Metazoa; phylum Chordata; class Amphibia; order Anura; family Leptodactylidae; genus Leptodactylus; species Leptodactylus fuscus. The sequence continues at coordinate 96,956,088 of NC_134271.1, forward strand.
TGCCAGGTGCTTCCATTCATTTCTATGGGAGAGTGCTGTTCGGAATGGCTGATCCGAACAGTGTTTGCTCATCTCTAGTTGCCACCATGTTTTTTTTTTTTTTTTTTTCCCACAGCGCTTTTTTTTTTTTTTTGCTGTGGCCTGATATGTGAGGCCTTAGTGTAAAGGAGTTGTCCAGGACTAAAAGGTCCTGGCTGTTTACTACCAGAAACAGTGTCACATCTGTCTATGAGTTGTGTCTGGTATTGCAGCTTAGCTACATTGATAAGAATATCGCATATAACCAATGTGTGGTGCCATGTTACTCCAAACCGGAACAAGCCCTCTATTGGCAAAATTATTGCTATTACTGCTTTTACATCAGAACTTTTGTTGTTGTGCCATGTATGACATACACAAGCCCATGACCAATCTAGTCTGGAGGGCCGCTCCCAAAGGAAGGACCACTTATTTTTGTGCTCCGTATGCAAACTACCCTGATCACACCATCCCAGCCAATCAGATGAAAGGTCTCAGAAGTAGAGGCTACCTCCAAGTATGACCTCTTCATCTGGATAATTTACCTATAGTGCGTCATAGTAGGGGTCTTCCTTAGATGGAGGCGCACACAGACGCCCCCACTATTAGCCAAGGTTCTGTCTGCGGTTGAATGTGTTTAGTCACTATGGAGGCAGATGAGGGAGACTTCCACATGATCCCTAGGTAGGATCTATCACTAATCTATTGATAAGGAGGTCAACATAGATTAAACTGGACTGCCCCTTTAACAGAAATTATCCAAAAACATAGCCCAACATATATCACAGACTAATGTATGCAGAAATCCCACGTCTTCCTGACACAAATGCCAGATGCAATCCATAGGTGAATGGCTGTCACTGATGTGGATAATCCAGTCATGTGGAAACTGAATTAATCTCCGAGCTAATTGAAGTTTACATGGAGTAAAACATGATCCCTACCCCTCCTCCACCTTATGGGTGTATGTAGAGAACAATATGACATGCTACATGTTTATGGAGCACCACAGCAATCCAATGCAATGGCTACAGCTAGACTGGAGTTTATACTAGATTGCTGAATATATTCAGGGGAAGAGGTAGATTTCCTTTGAAAACAATAAAAATAGCCATCACCGTTAGTTCCAATTCACATCTGTGTTCAGGTTTCCATTTGGGGAGTCTGCTTAGGGACTCCCTGAACGGAAACCTATCCGCATAAAACAGCAGTTACCTAAAGGAAACCCACGGACCTCATAGACTATAATGGGGTCCTTGTGGTTTCCGCACAAAACATTCAGAGAGAAGAGCGCTGCTTGTAGGACTTGTCTCGCTGACTGTTTTGTGCCGAACACACACAGACCCCATTATAGTCTATGGGGCCCGTGGGTTACCCATGTAACCGCTTTCTTATGCGGATAGGTTTCCATTCAGGGGTCCCCAAGCAGACTCCCTAGACAGAAACCCATACGCAGATGTGAACTGGGCCTTACAGAACACATTGCAGTGATAAATATTACCCCTCTGTTATGTGTGTTACTTTTGTAGATTTGGAATAAAACAACTAACTCTTAATACATTGGGTGGCACAGGCAGGAGATGGTAGAAGTCTGAGTGGCAAGAGCAATCCTCCAAGGAGCTGAAGGCCCGCCCCCAGTGCACCAACTGCCTCATTTACATAAGATTTCAAAGTTGTTTTCTAGAAAAGTGCCTTCAATAACAAAGGTATGATGTTTAGCACTGTAATATGGTGGTTACACTTGGATATGCTTGGGGAGGTGATAGACTCCCTTTGAAAGAATACGATAATTGAAGTATTAATTGTGCTGATAAAGTTTATTCCACATATCAGTGATCCTGATGACAACTGTTGGGCTTGTCATAGGGGATAGGTTATGATTAAAAATCTACATCCTTGTCCGCACAAACACAGCCTTATGTATATCAGAACAAGTAGTTACCCGGTGTAAAGCATGGAAGAGGGATTGAGTGTAATGGCTGAAACAGGGCAGTCACTGTAGTGTCAGGGCGACTGTGATGTCATTGCACTGTTCCATATCTTAATGATTTCAAGGTGCCTTATTGCACATACTGGGACTCATTCATCTTCCATATCATTTACAGAAGGTCATTTATATCACATTTCATGCAGACAAAGTCATTAGAAGAGAAAGTCATTGTGTGACCACACCTAATGTTCCTGAAAGCCATGCAATAGAACCCAGGTCTCCATGCCCTTCCTGAGCTTGTGTTGGGCTCGTGCTTTACACAGCATCTAATCTGAACAAGCAGAGCTTCAGTGGACAATATGGGGGAACAGCAACAGCTTGGCTCCAATGGACAATAGAGACAAACTGTAGTCACTGATAATAGCTGTTAAAAAGCAGCCAACAAGCTAAAATAAACTGAAAACAGGGGCATAGTCATGGAAGGTACCCAAAAAGGTCCTTAAAAGGAATGTGTCACCAGAAAATGACCCATTCTTTAAACCATTGTAAAAAAATTTTTTATTCTGAATTTTTATAATTTTTTTTATTTTATTTTCCATGTCAAGATTTACATTAAAAAAAATATATACGAAATACTGCAATTTTCAGTCTGTCCACTATGCCTAATAATACACATATCGCTGTATCACTACTCATATATTATTGCTTCTCAGATCACCAGTTAAGTGTTTTGCTCCATACCAAAGGCAGGATCGAAGCGATCACCACAAGACCTCCATAGTCAAATCTTACAGTCACTGGATACCAAACAGAACTGGGATTCGTTGCTAAAGATGATACAGTTACAGTACACAGCAGTCCAGGTGTCCTGTTCCCGATACCACTGCAGATAAAGGTCAATGGCAGGACATAGAATGGGGGCTGTGACACCAAATTTCCTTCTGATAAGCACTTGGAAATGGCAGAGACAGGGGTACATAATAAAGGGGACACCTGAGTGTGGATGGTCAACAGGAAAACTGTAGGAGCTACTCAGTGCATCAAATAATAATCTCTACTGGTGGTCGTTCTGGGCCGTCTGGAGTCTGTATACTGTGTATGTGTGCCCTCATGTAACCACTGCTATCAACACCTAATAGATAGCTCTGAATGGCTTAGATGGAAGGGAATATGTCAAATGAACCATCCTGCTTCTCTTAGTCCAATAATGCACCATCTCTCAAAGGTCAGCCAACTGGCCAAAACATTTTCTTGTGTGTCATAAAGGCATGTCTAGCAGTCAATGATTTCTTACCAAGTGGTACACTACCCAAAAGTAGCCTCTGAGTCTTTTTTTATAGGGCAGCACATTTACACCTCCAACATATACATTTACATATCTGAATGCCGATTTCCATAGAAGTCCAACATTTCTGAGTAAGTTTATCTGACAGTCCAGAAATCTAAGAGTCCGACACAAAACTGCAAATGAGCCCAAAAGAAAAGACTGAGCAGAAGTAACCAAGCGATAGTAGATGGGGGCAGCTTGCACTACAGTAGGGTACCTATTAGTAACACAGACTTGTTTTTATATGACCATCTGATGATCCAGAATATTCTGTCCACTCATACCAGGCTAAAGAAACTTGACTACAATTTACTTTAAGCAATGCATTGGAATTTCCAGAAGTCTTCTCATAGCCGTTCCCTTTGCGATTAATCCAGGCACATTAAACAGAGTTTGACAAAGTTAATTCTGTACCAACGCATAGTGGCGAGATCCGAGGTATTTAGTGTCTAAGTACTCATTACCGCCTATTCATTTGACATTCACCGGGATGGCAGATAGTCTCACCCAGGTGTGTACTTTACAATTTAGCATTAGTTAATGAACACCCATATTATACTATTACCAAAATACGATTTGCATTTTTTCATTAAAAATGTCACTGGAAGTCCAGTCTCCCGGCACGGCGGCAATTGAAGGCACCGCCAGCCGACTATACTTTTGATATTAATTAAAGTGAAGGATGACAGCGACATAAAAAAAATGGAAGAACAATTTTGCTGCTTATAAAAATGACCTTTTCTCGAGTGTTTGTTCTTCTGTAAGAACTGGTCATTACTTGAAATTACTGCGAATTTTCAATAAAGCTTCAACGCCGGAGTCAATTTGTGACTTTAGACAGAGAGATATGTTTTGTAATGAACAATCTACTATTATCAAAGCCCTTACTTTATCACAGCCGGGAGCCCAGAATTCAGAGAGCCAGATTAAAAACAAAGGTAGCAAGAAAAAGCGTGCAGCCTTTATGTGGCTCTATACTCGCGTTTGATATTTCCATCTCTTTCATTGTAATCGCCCATGTAGACAGAGATCATCTTAATATTGAAATATTCCGGGCGAGGATTCAAAAAGGGGACATGAGACGGGTTGTTAATCAGAGGGTCTGGCATCGGCAGGCCGGTGATAACCTGGGCAAGGAGAGGGCTCAATGGGACTTTGTTATGGAGATGGGTTAGAGGTGAATTATTTATAGGGGAGCGGCGGATTCTACTACAAGAATCTTCAGAGCCGGGTCATCTAAGATGGGTAGTATATCCAAGCACTTTGTCCGTCCCTGCTTAAGGCACAAGGGGTTATTCATGGTCTGATATTGCACTAGGTTACTGTTCTTATGGCATTAATATACTCTATTACACCATTTTCTTCCAGTTTTACTCGTTTTTCTATATTATGCGTTGTTGGATTCTGAAAAAGAAAATCCAGTTTTCTCCAATAATGTTGTCACTATCTTTTAATCACTGCTATAAGGAATACAAAGAAGGTTGTAGTAGGACTCCCCACCACAAGGAGTTCGGTGAAGACATATGTGGGGGGCAAAAAAAAAAAAAAAAAAAAAAAAAAAAAACCCACCTGCTGCATTTCAGCCTGTGAATGAGTTTTTAGTTAAAACACAGTGAATAAGCACCAAAAAAAAAAAAGTGACGTGGAAAAAACCATAGCGGCATCACATTGTGGTTTTTCCTGCAGCACTTTTCACAGAAAGTTCACACAGGTTTCATCTGCAGACTTTCTGCTTCAATTACCGTATTTTTCGGACTATAAGACGCACCCAGGTTTTAGAGGAGAAAAATAGGGAAAAAAATTTTCAGGCAAAAAATGGTAAAATATTTAATATATGGGAGTTGTAGTTTTGGAACAGCTGCAAGGCCACATTGACAGGTGACCCTGCAGCTGTACGGGGATGTATAGGGCGTTTTTTTTTGTGGGGCCAGGTGTACTTTTTAGTTATACCATTTTGGGAAATGTTTATTGCTTAGATCACCTTTTATTTAATTCAGAGGCAAAACAGAGAGAAAAACCCGGCGGTTTAGCACTTTTGATTTTAACGTTCACTGTACATAAAAATATTAGTAGACCGGGCATTTTCAGACACAGGGATACCCAGTGGCGTAACTAGGAATGGCGGGGCCCCGTGGCGAACTTTTGACATGGGCCCCCTTCCCGCCCATCCCAACTGACGCCGAAGACCTCGACCAACCCCCTCCTCCGCACTCTATCATGTCCCTTACTGTCCCCTGCACACAGTATTAACCCCAATAGTGTCCCCTGCACACAGTATTAACCCCAATAGTGTCCCCTGCACACAGTATTAACCCCAATAGTGTCCCCTGCACACAGTATTATACCCCATAGTGTCCCCTGCACACAGTATTAACCCCAATAGTGGCCCCTGCACACAGTATTAACCCCATAGTGGCCCCTGCACACAGTATTAAACCCCATAGTGGCCCCTGCACACAGTATTAACCCCAATAGTGTCCCCTGCACACAGTATTATCCCCAATAGTGTCCCTCTGTGGACACCCATAAACAATTATTATACTCTGGGGTCTTTTCAGACCCCAGAGTATAATAATCGGAGACCCGGGGAATAAAAACATTAAAAAAAAAAAACCCCACTGTTGCTTCTTACCTGTTCCCCGGCTCCTGTGCTGTGCTGTCCTCCTCTCGCGTCCTTCGTTAATGACGTCGGACGTCACATGACCCGGGAAGCATGCCGGGTTCATGTGACGTCAGAGACGTCAGACAACAGTAGGACGGAGAGGTAAGTAACAGTTTTTTATGTTTATTTCCTCTCCCAATCCGCCGGTCATTATACTCGGGGGTCTGCAAAGACCCCCGAGTATAATGATAGCCCCTGTGGGGCCCGCGGTGTCACTTGCCGATCCCGGCCCAGCCAGGATCGGCAAGTGAATAGGGCCCGTAACAGCCTATTTAAAAAAAAAAAAAAACCGCAGCGGTAGCGGCTGTCACCGGGCCCCCTAATGGCCCGGGCCCTGTGGCAGCTGCTACTGATGCTACCACGGTAGTTACGCCACTGGGGATACCTAATGTATATGTTTCACAGTAATGTTATACTTTTATATGTATTCTAGGGAAAGGAGGTGAACTTTTATTTATTTAATTTTTTATTATATTTTTTTAAGTGTTTTTTTTTTTTTTTTTACTATTTTATTATCCCCCGCCTAGGGGGCTTGAACCTGCAATCATTTGATTGCAAGTCCCATAGACGGCAATACAAGTGTATTGCCGTCTATGGGAGATTCTATACATTACTATCGCGGAGTGTCAAAGACCAGCCGCGATAGTAATATATATCTATGACAGGCCTGGGAGCCTTCATTAGGCTCCCGGCTGTCATCGGAACAGGTTGGCTCCTGCGGCCTCGCCGTGCAGGAGCCGGCCTGCATCACTAAAGATATGGGGCCGGTGGGGACCGGCCCCGGGGCTAACTAACTGCTGGGACCTGCGGAGGAGGAGCGGATTTACAGCATGGCAGCTCCTGCCGCTGAAGAAAACCAGCGGTGGCAGTAGCGCGGCAATCTGCAGGCCCGGCAGCTAAGACAGTCCCCGGCATCTGCTGTAATAGACCGGCAGATGCCGGGGAGTGTCTTAGCTGCCAGGGCCTGCAGATTGTCACGCTCCTGCCGCTGAAGAAAACCAGCGGTGGCAGTAGCGCAGCCATGCTGTAAATCCGCTCCTCCTCCCACATTCGGACTATAAGACGCACCCTCATTTTCCTCCGAAATTTGGGGGAAAAAAAGTGCGTCTTATAGTCCGAAAAATACCTAGAATACCTAGACCTATACCTAGACTGAAACCATCGGCATGTCCATAGGTATGCTTCGATTTCCAAAACCACAACGGTTTTGGAAATTGTAGTGTGTCTGCTGTATGTATTTTCCCGCAAAGTGGGGATAGGATTCTCTAGAATCCCACCCAGTTTGTTGTGAGAGTAAAAAGCCGCAGTGTTAACGCCAAGTGGGACTCTGGCCTTCGGAGAGACTGGAAATCCGTATGATCCAAACCTAGAGCATTTAGGGTGCATTCACACAGAGGAATATGGTGAGGAATTTCAGCGCTGAAAAAAAGCCTCCCATTGAATTCAATGGGAGGTTTTTTTTCAGCGCTGAAATTCCACACCAAATTCCTCCCCATTTTCCTGATTGGACCCTTAAAGGTCAGTACTATCTGTGAATAGAGAGCTACACACACGTGGACAACCAGCTTGTCACATCATTTCCACACTGATGCATCTCCCGCCGCAACAGACACATTGAATATCCCCCATTTTCTGCAGGTCCAACCTTCATATCCAAACCGTATATTACTGCATGAAAATGCGTAGGCGACAGTGACATCTCATACCTTTTTTTGTGGCCTACCAACATATAATGAAATGAGTAAAAGGAGACTGTATATAGGATCATTAGCTTATACATTTTCTTTCATACTGTACATAGACAATTCTAATACAAAAAAAAACAAAAAAACCCCAGTTTATTCAGGATTATAAGTGTAATTTTATACACCCTCCTTATTTTCTGCACCACCATCTATTCTGACAGTGAAGTCGAAATGAAGTGCATGTAGCAGCAGCGCCTTGCGCCACATTATTCTCTGTACAAGGGATGGAATGGGGACAATGTGACCTTTATTAACCAACTGAACTGTCATCATCACCGCAGGTATAAAACTAATGACTAAGTAAGTAGACCTCTGAAAGTATGACAGCAATGTACAGAGGACTTCATTCTGTGCCAGGAAAAAAGGGAAGAATCGGCCTTATGATTCAGCAGCCGAGATGAAATCAGAGTCTGTAGACCAAGCTCACAATGTGCTGCCTTTAAGTGAAATTGGGTACAAACGGGTGCCATAAACTTGACTCGACCCGTTTATTGATGCCATAGACTCCTACACACACACAAAAAAAAAAAAGTAGTAATCCTGGGAATTGCATGTAATTTCCCTAATAAATAAATCCTCTAGTTTCCTGTTTAGCTGGTATTTCCGGTTTTTTTCCAGCTTTGGTGTATAGACTGAGACAGTCAATTGAGTCACTTCATTATCATTAGATACCAGTGTCAGTAGTCGTTTCAATTTTATTAAAAGGCAAGTCAGCAGAGTCATCTCATCAGTAGAGGGCAGGTTCAGCAGGGTCATATCATTAGAGGAAAGGGAACAGAGTCTGCAGAGCCATCTCACTACTAGAGGGTAGGGTCCCCATTCTAATTTAATTGTTAAAGGACAGAGTCAGCCATGTCATCAATAGAGGACAGGGGACTTAATGACAACTTTGTTGCACTGCTAGAGACAGGACCGTAACACTATACACACAGATAAGGCTTTTTATGCAGCTCCACTGGCACTCCATGTCTCTGGAGGAGAACTCTGAAATCCACTTTCTGCAGACTGTATTAGACTATGAACACTTTTCTGACCATTAACTCATTGCAGCTGCCATAAAGCACACACCTAAATTTCATGATACATTTTCCTATTTAAAAAAAAAAAAATGACATTATACACTGCAGAAATCATTCACTTTGTTTATTGATGACTTCAGAGGAAAAGAAAAAAAACAAAAAAAAACAAAACATAGCTGTCAAAAATCCTAGCTATGGTGAAAACCAGAGGAGCCAAGAAGCCACCACATAGAAGCAGCTTACTGCGTGTAGTTTCGGAGGTGTTTACTCTCAGCCCCTCCAACACTGAACTGGTTAAAGCTTTTGTGTGGACCCGTAAACCTCCGAACTACCAGTGACTGAGCGTGCTGTACTAGTCATGTGACTGATGGTCTTAAAATATAGATTTCTATTTACATGTATATATTAAGCTTAACTAACTGTCTTTATCTTGTCTTCAAATCGAGGAAGCAATAGTTGCCTTAAAACAAACTGGGTATCAAAGTCTGAGTACAAAACCGTACAAACTGAGTCTGGCTAAGTGCAGGTCATAAACCTTGTGCAAAGGGATTATATGACAAAATGTCCAAGAACAGCGCCCTCCCTGTTCATAGATGGTGTCTGATATTGCAGTCTCATGTAAGTGTATGGGGCTAAACTGCAATGCCAGAGACAGCCCTTGGACACGTTTGGCGCAGTTTTTGGAAAAAGCAGACATGATTTTTTTTTTAATCACATACAACCCCTTCAACAGGTGAAGACCTAAATCACAGTTTTCCCTGAAAATAGAATATCCTCAATAAACATAAGCTTGTGTCCTTTAGTCATATTGTTTCTAGAAGAGCTGGGAGTCAACCATATGGTCATCATTGTCTCTTTCTGAATGTCTTGGAATCCTGAAAGGTAAATTCACTTTATTGTGGAGCGATATGATTATTAGGTTATTTATCAAGCCGTTGATATTCAGCGCGTTAGAAAGACTTGGCAAAGACCCCTCACGAGCTGGATTTGCAGCCATACTGCTTGTCACCCAGATGCAGTAGAAATTTTTTAAAACTGAAAGGGCTATTAAAAGTCTTATATTTAATGGGGATTTCTTTTTTTTTGGCTTTAAGGGGGGAAATTTGCTTTACTAAAGTGCCAACATTGGCAAATTTGGAATTTTGAAAGAACAAAAAAAAACTTGATATAAGTATATATTATTTAAAAAGCTATTTCTTCTAGGAGCATCAAACTATGCTCTGAAGACAAACCATCAGGATTAAGCAACAACCCTCCACGGGCACCAGTAGTCATTTCTGCCATCTTGCTGCTCGGTGATCGTTGCCTACTCCTGCTCTACGAAATTTAGAGTCAACATTAAAAAAACAAACAAAAAAACCCAAAAAGATTGTAAGCAGCAACATGTCCTGCAGAATTGTTAACAAGGGGAACACAGCGATGCAGGCGCACAGTCTCAGAAACCTCTGCTCTTCTTCATTAAAAGTCCAAACCAGTTCACAATTGCACTTTTGCCTCCTGGCTGCCTTGTGCAAAAACATTTATTTGGCATCGCTGGTTGCGTCGTCCTCTGCCAGGGTGCATTCACTTTCAGGCTTGGTCCCATTGTACATAGAGTCCTTTCCATTCAGGAAGCCATTTTCAGTGATTTCTGTGATGGTGAGGGTTTCCTGTCTTTTCATTTCGCTGACTTCTGCCTCTTCATCGTCAAGGTTTCTCAAGACCATGGGAAGTCTGGTGTCAGAGGCAGTGTTCTCCAGGAAGGCGATGTTGCTCTCTTCGTATTTGGGCAGTGGGTCTCCATCCTCCAGGTGCTTGGTGTACAGCTTCCGGTTATCTGAAGCGCTTTTTACAGCTTTCTCCAAAATTTCTTTCTCTACAAGACGCAACTTGACAGCCATGGCTGCATGTAGTGAGAGCTCGGCACTGTCCAAACATCGTTTATCATCCTAGGATTGAGAAGAAAATAGGAGAATTTTTTGTTTTTTTATTAAAAAGGATATCATCAGTTGTGGGGAAGCTTTGCATAACAGAAAGGAAAACATGTAAGGTGCAGTCTACTAAAACAGATGCAACAGGATAATACTTGTTTTTCTATAGAGCATCTTTAGCTATGCACTGTGCTGTTCCTCTGTTATTCTACCTGTAAATGTGGGAAACAACTGGAAGTTACAATTCTGCTTGTAATAGGGTATAAACCTTTATAGTCTGACACTGTTAATGCTGCTTGGACAGTGTCAAGCTGCAAGTGAGACGTCCTATTGACAAGGTAAAAGGTAACACCCGGTTGTCAAGTTGTTTATTGACAGGAGTAATAACAGACTAACAGCACAAAGCAGAGATCACATTGCGCAAACACAATAGTTAGCCTCTCTACAAATGGTTTTTGGGCCCCAGGTTTGGTGTATAACTGGAAAATGCTCTCCATCCACCCAACGTAGGTCATACAGTGGCCTCTGTCCTAAAGGTACGAGTATGTAGTGGCATTTATTTTTTCCCACTGTATAGGAAAATGCTGCAGACTGACAATGTTTATACAGTGCGCAAAAAAAAAAAAAAAAAAAAGTTCTACCAAGTGATATACATATATTATATATCCTATATCCTATCCTATCCTACTAATATTATAAATGTGAAGGTTTGGATGTTTGTGTGTTGTTAAGCAATCACGCAAAAACGGCTGAACGGATTTGAATGAAATTTGGCACACAGATAGGCCCCGTTCTCACAGAGTAACGCGCCGCTCATTTAGACATGTAAACACGTGTCAGAGAGCGGCGATTCAAAACAGGTCCCATTGACTTCAATGGGTGCAGGCTTACTCGCACTACCCATTGAACTCAATGGGAGGCTTTATAACCCATTGATTTAAATGTGTAGTGCGCATAAGCCGGCACGCATTGAAGTCAATGGGATCTGTTTACGTGTCTAAATGAGTGGCGCGTTACTCCGCGATGGTAACCCTCAATTAAAATATAGGCTACTATTTATCCCAGTAAATGACATGGTTTCATGACAGTTATGAATTTAGGTTCACATACTATATTAAACAGCTCTTAGCAGCAGCCTTATCTCAGCCAGGGTTGTTATCGCTATGTGTAAGCACACGCTAACCCTCAGTGTGTATACACATTTGCATATTATCTGATCTGCTCCAGTGCTGCCAAACATGGGCAAACACCTTTCATCTAAATTGGCAGTTTGCCAATTTTTAACATGCCTGGAAAAAAAGAGAATCTAAATTGTCGTAAACAACGACAACTATGAAGGGGCCAGAAGTCACAAAGTTCTTCTCAAGTGCAGCTGAGGGGGATCATCAACGCCAACATGCTCATTATATGGCTTCCCAGCAACCCAGGAGCGAGTTCAGTGGTAGATCAGCTTGAGAGCTGACAAAACGCCGGAGCATGCGGACCACCAACAACACGCTCATTATATGATGTTCCAGAAAGGTGCTGAGATGCCAGAACAATCCCAGGCAGAGTGCAAGAAACAAGTTCAGCGGCAGGCCAGCTTGAGAGCTGCCGAAACATGCGGATCATCAATGCCAAGAGCACGCCTAATTAATATGGTGTCCCAGCGAGCTGCTGAGATGCCAGAACAATCACAGGCACGGTGTGAGGAACAAGTTCAGCAGCAGGACAGCTTAACAGCTGCCGAAATGCCGGAGCAGCCAAACCATTGACGGCAGCAATTTGCTAAACATAGGCAGATCATCGACGCCAACAACCCGCAGACGAAGTCGCGGGCAGAGGCTAGTTATATTATATATGTTCTAGGAGGGGACTCTATGGTTCATACAGTAGCACATGTTGGAGTCTGATAAAAATCTGTAGAGAGCCTAAAATAAATGTCCCCATAAATGGTAATATCTGAATGGGGTGGTCCAACCACTGAGCTGGGGTCCAGGCACTGGTCTTGGTACTGAAACACAGCCCTGTTCAATATTACTAGTCTGAAGTATGTCAGAGAACAGTGGTTGGACCACATCATTCAGATACTGTCCCAGCTGTTAATTTGTCATATGTAAGAAAAGCCCCCAAACACTCTTCTGAATTGGCTGCAGCTAAAGAAATGGTAGATAAGACACCCTGAGAGCTGACTGTACCTCTACTGTGGTTCTGTAGGTTTTGAGCAGGAGCGAAGCCCTCGCTTCTAGGAAGGTCCACAGCTTAATCTCATTGTCCCAACTCACTGGAAACTCACTATTCCCCAAGGTGAAGATCTTATCGATCGCATGGTCTCCCATTAAGTGTTCTTTCAACTCCTCTGTAAAGACGTAAATGGAAGGTCAGTGATGAGATCGCCTACAAGATACACTGCAAAAGAGCTCATAAGAGATTATGTGCATGACGCCTTTATGTTGCTTCAGTACTACAAATTCCAGCATGACCTTTGTCTATTATAGAATAGCCATGAATGAAAAATTGTAAGAGTGGAAACATACACACATAGATCAGTGTAGGTTGTCAAGGTGCAGGCTTCCAATGCCCAAATAACCAGCTAACTTTACTGGAGAAAAATTACCATTGGCTGTTTATATCCCCTGTAATAGCAGAAACACATATGGTCACATCCAAAGTCTCCATCACTGCACTTGCCATCTGACTGTGTCACATACTGATATGAGGTCAGTTCATGAGAAGAAGAAAGCCATTCTGCCTGCTGGGAGGACAGTAATTATTTCATCCCCCACCCAGTAACACCTCTATGGATACAGTCCAAGCACTGATATCACACAGGAAGCCCTGGAGCCTCTACACGTGACATAAGGATCCTTACAGACTTAAAGGGGTTGGTCACTTTCAGACCAATATTGAGAGACCAATGTTCTTGTTTTGTACAATTTTCCAATATACTTTCTGTAGCAAATGCTCACAGCAATTTCTAGAGCTCTGCTTACTTTTATTCATTCTGCTTACCCCAAGTGAATAAAAATCAGTCCATAGTCTTGAAATATACAGTCCATGGTCATGTGATGGACACATAGGTGCACGGCACGTTACAGTCACATCACAGTAATCAGACATCTGCCTGCTAACAAGTGTACATCACATGACCCATGGACTGATTTTTATTCACTGTGTGTAAGCAGAATGAATGACAGCGAGCAGAGATCTAGGAAACTGATGAAGTGATACAGACAGTATATTGGAAAATTGTAGAACTTTTTATTATACAAATAGTAACATTGGTCTCTCAATATTGGTATGGAAGTGGACAACCCCTTTAAGCAAAAACTGAGTTTAACCAAAGCAGATTTCACATTGTTGCCATGTAATTGGTCTAGTGAGATATATAGGGATATGACCAACAAGAAGTATACTAGGAACAGATAAGAGACTGACACATAGAACTCCTTAATGGAATACCTTATATATGTCCTTCAAAGGATAATGGCATTCTTGGATGACATTTGTCTACATTCCATGGTTAATATCTGGATAAAAGGTTCCACAATTATTTCTGTAGACACGTTACATATGAGGCTTTTTAATTATATGATGTTTTATGGGTTAGTTAGAATTCCGCATACTGTCAGGACATGCTGGGAGTTGTAGGACGTAGCTTCCAGTCTCCTATGTAGTCTGCTATGTAAAAAGGCACTCTTCATAACAGTAAGACCTCCACAACCATCTCTAATGCAGGCCTGTTCATACATGTATTTTACCTTCACTCATGCAGAAGACTCGGAGGAAAGCCAGAAGCTGAGCAGATATTGGAGGCTCTGTGATGTGCAATGCAAATACACTGGACCTGTGCAGAGAGAAGTATTAGAGCATTAAAGCCAAGATACAAGGAGGAGGGGAGGGAGAGGGTCAACATGTGCACCTCAATATTATACCATTGTTAAGTCCAAAAGGGGCTAAAGGCTAGAAATAGGCAGCCATTAGTTACACTGGAATAATCGCTATAAGCTCATTGCAATGCCTGTAAGAGTCCTCGTATCCTCTCTATGCTAATTACATCAGGGACCGATACAGCACTGACACGCTTTATGCACTTGATACATATCCCTAAGGTGTAGCACCTCTTAATTGTATTCTTCAATGCTGAGGAGTGGGAATTCTCCAGACAAGACTAGTTCTCAATATAATGCAAATGGAAACACAATGACCTATAGGATTATTAGATTGTTAGCTCAGATGAAGAATATAGTAGTGCACAATATGACAACGTGTCACACATGGGTGGGATATAAGGCTTCTCACTTATAAGAAGTCATGGACTTCATACACTCGTAATGGAGTCACACTTCAATAAAAAGAAAAAAAAAAAACTATAAAAGGGGTTAAGCAGGACTTGCCGCTTTCTTCTTCTCAGGAAGTGACATCATGTCTATTGGTCACATGGTCATGCTGCAGGTTGGGTCCATTCATTTCAAAGGCGGTAGAATGTAGCTTTGTCATGTGACCAGAAGACATGAGGTCACTTCCTGAGAGGAAAAAAAACAGCCATGGTTTCTAGTCCTGCATAGACACTTTAATAAACATTAAAAAAAATTTGAAAGATGAGATACGATAAGATTAAAGGGGTTGTCCCATCACAAGGATCCTATCTATACTGCTTGTTAATGTGGATGTAAGACTTTTCCTAAATACACTGCTTCAGTAAAACTGCTTTGTTTGTCCACTATCTTACTTTATTCAATTCTTTGTGGCCACAGCCCTGACTTAGCTGCTCAAAAGTCAAGTGATGTATCTGCTGCTCTCAGGGGGGAGGGAGGAGGAGCTAAGTGCAGGAAGCGAGCCTGTGTATCTAGCTATTCCTGTGTCTACACCATGTGACCTAGGTCCTGCTCTCAGATAGAGGAGAGGAGCTGCTTTCATTTCTTCTGTTCTCCCAGTTATCAGGCTAGCTAATTCAATTGTGTTCATTATGGCAGAGACAGGCAGTCTCTGTATGCAACACAGAAGGAAGTTGCTCCTGTCTGTACTTCATAGTCCAATATGGGTGGCTGGAGCTACACACACATTTTTGGGGCGGAGCTAAACAGCAGGTTGTATGTGAAATCCCTCCCACCAAATGATGCAAGAAACCAGGAAGAAAGAAGATTTTACAGGCGTGAAGACTAGTGAATATGCGAGGTGGGAATACCCCTTTAAGCTGAAGGCTGAAGTCTCGAGGCTGCACTACTGAGACATTCTGATAGCAACATGACCCATTCTGATGTTTGTTGGGTGCAGAGTTGTCATGGAGACCTTGTATACACATAGATCATCAAAATCAGGGTTCCCACACAATTCAAGGTACAAGAACATAGATACTATTGGATTTAGAACGACATGATAAAATGGCGATATCAAGCAGTTTATAATCCGGTTTTTGCATTGTTGGTGTAAAGTCACATAAGCAAACCTCCCAAATTAGTGGGCTTCACTTTTCACTGCTAGCACTTTTGGTTGGCAAATTATTGGGTTTTTCACAGTGACAGACTACATTTTTACCATGCACCCAAGTTAAAAGGGATATTGCTTATCTGGGGATCTAAACTGTCTTATGAACATGAGCGATACAGAAAGGTCTATAGCTTTTCACCACAATGGAAGTTAAAAATAGGTTTCCATATCCACAGATGTAGCAGAGCTGAATTTGTCACATTTTCCATGGGGGGGGGGGGGATCCATTACTGTGAGTATTGTGATAATCCTTTCATTGAATGAACACTCTGGCTGTCAATGAAAGAGTTAATCATAGGGGCCCTACAAACAAGGGATCATCCATAGGAACAGAGGATGTTGAAAATTAGACAACCAATTTCAACTAGGATCCCTGCTGTCCTATACAAATGTCCATTAATATACAGTATCAAAAAGAACCGTGCCAAGATGTAGTACTGCTAAATCTGTGAGCGCATGTCAAAATCAACCAATGTATGTTGGAACTGCAGTGATTAGGAAACAAATGGGGGCTGGAGAGGATGTGGCAAATCACAAAACCACCGCTATACCAGGCAATGTCAGCCCAGATCCACAAGCAGTTGCACATTGTACTTACGTAGGTATGCCAGCTCGTGCCAGGACTTCAGCCTTCATGGCATAAAGCCTGTCACTCTTACTGACGCCCAGCTTTATCTTCACCCGGTCATGAGCATTATTCTCAAAGAAGAATCCGTTGTGGATGACAAACTCTGCGTTTGACCGAGTGCCATAAAAAATGTAAATCTGGGTTTGGACAGACAGAACAGGACACGAGTCAGAATTTAACAAGACAGTACAAAAAAGGGTAAAGCCTTGCACTAAAATCTCTTTCCAATGTTGACTGGGTTTATTCGAGGGCTCCCTGCTGCTCTGTTTATCCAACTGTGATAGCAAAATAACAATTATCTGCCTCCCACCCCATAAAAGTTATTGTGCGCTTTATGTGTTAGCGGCTGGACGATTCGCTCCATAGATGGCTTCTCATGTCAGCCTGTGAAATACAGCCAGCCCAGACACATGGACAGAAGAGCCTGCATTGCCCAGGAGTCTGCCCGCATGTACATGGCATCCTATCCACTAAGTAAAGACAGACAGATGAAGTTCTAAAATTACGTACGTGAGAATTTTAAAGGATTAATCTACCAAATAGTGATATTAGGACACAGGAAAATTAGGGATGACGGCCCGTCTGATCTTCATGTTCCTGACACTACCATACACAAAGGGCTATACAAATCAATGGTGCTTTGCCTAGATAGTTCTATAATCGAAATATCTGGTGTGCCAAAGGGGTCCTGGCAATTTATATAGAATCATAGCCTCTTTATAATGGAAATCAGTGGTGGACTGTGCTCAGAATAATGTGACTGTCTGACATGTACTACATTAATGTAGTAACATTACTATGATGTGTATATGACATTATTGAGGCTGGATTTTCCCTTTTAAGTGGTCTGATCATTAACAAGATCTGAGCGTCCTTGGCATGTCAGGTACTTCAAATACTAGTATGACGTGGATTATTAAATTATAGAGGCTAAGCCGCCTGCCCTGTGAGCTGATGGATTGCCATGCTCGGCTATACCACCAGACTGGCATGAACCATCACTTTGATATGTAAGGTGCCAGATCTGACAGGGTGATCCAGCTTAATGAGGACCACCAGTCACTACTCCTGACATGTCTGCTGTGGTAAATAATTGTATTTCCCATGATGTAACAATTCTGAAGCATCTATTTTTTATACCTTTGTGATATGCCGATCATCTTTTGTTCCTCGTAGAAGTTTATGAACAAATTGACAACTGGGCGTTGCCAGTTGGGATGTCTCCTTACACAGTCTCACACTGCCCAATCAATGCTGAGCGTATGAGACTGTATAGGGGAACACCCATTTACAAGCAGAATGTTATCACCCACTTGTCAATTTACTCACAAAACAAAAAACAGTAGAGCTGCCAAATCCTCTTTACAAAGCTGGACAATGACAACTCTATGGGAATATGCAGGTAGTGGCCCAAATCACCAGTTACTAAAGAAATTCCTGCACCCATTGTGTGCAGAAGCAATTCTAGCTGTACATGAAAACATCAACCATGTGAACATAAATGGGTTAGGTGGTTAATACAGCCTCTAAAGAAAAATGGTCCTATAAACTTGACAACCACATTTATATGTCAAAATGTTCTGAAGGTAGTTGTCACTTCCCTTCCCCCACTCCTCTTGGTGGCTTATACAAGTTCATTATCTAGCACTGGTGACAACTCGTCTCACCAGAGTAAAGGGAAGATGCAACATGTTCACTATACTGGGGCAAGATGTAAGGACACAAAATATAAGTAGCCAAGCCTATCTTCACTTTAGATTTATTTGTCAAAATATCTGATTAATAGTTCAGTGAGGGATAGAAAATACTGGCTTGAGCCATGAGCTGTGCCAAATGTCTTTGTCCCTTCTCTGCCCTGAGTAATCTGAGACAGACTGATGGCTAGGGGCGAACTCTCTGACAAACCGGTAGTGAAAGCTATAGATGTTAGGCGGTGTATCTATAGCAACCAATCTGTCTCAATGTTAGTTATTAATCAGATTTTTCTAAAACTAGAATTGGCTTGGATTGTTCTTCTAGGGCCGCCAGACCGTTAAATCACATGTATGAGGTGAGTTTTCAGGCGGTGATGCAGAGGGGAATATAATAGAGTACGTTATAAATAGACGAATGTGAATAATCACATAATTTCTTTAAATAATGGAGGCCGTTCTAATGATTCCAGCTCTCAGCAGACATCGCAAACTGCCCTTCAGCTACAGCTCTTTATGCACAAATGCTGCTGAGTCTCAGCTCTTACCTGCTCGCCTTCCTTAAAGTCCTGCAACGCCACGCACTCACATCGGTCATCCTCTAAATTATAACCGGTAGTTATCTAAGCAAGGGGAGAAGTAATGAATAAAGATTTTGACTCATTAGATACTATTTTACCTGAAGCAAGATTGTCTCTTTAGACGGCATAAAACATTAATGAAAATCATTCAACGTGTGACTCTGTTCCACCTGACGTGACAGGTTTGGAGCTGAATATTTCATGAAACCTACTGGGGATCACAAACACTTCGTATTTAGAGAAGCAAAACTGGATTCCCGTTCGACACCTGCTTTCTGGAGACTGGGCTAAAAAAAAATGGTCACCACAGCACCCAGCTGCAGGTGGCCTCATTCACTTAAGTGGGGATGTGCAGAAGCTCCCTGCACGAGGGGGAAGGGGGGCTGGGAGCTGGGGGCTCTGCTGTGCAGGAAATACAGTTGAGAGGATGCAACACAATCGGCACTGCAGCCTCTATCTAATATGCTTTTATTTGTCAACTTGTCTAGTTATGCAGAGACATCGAAAAGCCGGGTGAAAACTTAGCTAAGACTTAGGATAGGGCTAGACAACCCCCATTGTGCAACCAAATATCATCCCATGAGAATGGAGTCACATTGTGACCTAGAGGATGCAAAGCGACAACGTGATTTTTGGTTTGCAAGAGGAGTTGCTAAAATTGCTGTGCAGCCCTTGCTTAATAATGATGGTCCTATTGGTTGTCACTAGTGTTGAGTGAGTAGTATTTGATCTTATATCTCGCCGACATAGAAATGCGTGTAATCCGCTGAAAACCAAGGGGTTAAACGCTTCGAATATTCGATGCATTTAACCCCTTGGTGTTCGGCCAATTACACGCATTCCTATGGCGGCGAGGTATTCGATCGAATACTAACCGCTCAACACTAGTGGTCACCCATATTTCCTAGAAATGGACAGAACCAAAGGCAAATTTATATTTACTCCATGCATGCACCAATATACTAGTGTATGGTCACTTAGGTATCACTTACCAGGCCGTTGGTGTGATTACACATGTCCCATAGTGGAATTAGGGCCAAAGTAACCCGAGAACCATCCTCGGTGGGAATCTGATTCTGACGCGTCATGACAGATGACACAGCCCACCTGCAGCCAGAAAAGACCCCACAGGAGCTCACATGAATTCATATGTATTTTATGATGAGGCCGGCAGAGTATTGCTATGAAATGCAGAATTTACAAATTGCTATAGGCAGTAGATAAGACACCAGGGGCAATGTGCTACTTTGTTGTTATTGCTGCAAATACAGTCCATAAATAAAATACATCACTGATTGACGGAAGTGTCGACTGGAGGAGGGTGTGGGGGGGGCACAAAATGGCACAGTCAGCTATTCTGTCATAACCCTATAGAGAATCGGCTTTCAATCAATAATACTTTATGGCTGTTAAATGTGTTTATTAATGTGAATTCTATTTCTATCGACCAGCAGCTTTAGTGATCCCCAAAACACATCCATATTCCAAAATACTATCCCAGAAAATGGATAGGTTATATTCCATTTTTAAAACTGAAAAAAATAAATAGGAGGTTAGATTCAAAAGTAAATATATTTTTAATGGTGATATTGGATGATGGATGATGCAAGGAAACAAGAAAAAAAAAAAAATGCAGAAAATATACGTAGAATTTACTGACCAATACTATCCATGTCTTTTTATTTGCCCAACTAATAAATGTTACCAAAAGGTTTTCAATAGTGTAACATAGCAAGTCTTACTCTGGACCCCCACATTTTTGTGCTCCCCTACTAATCCCCCTCTGGACCCCCAGGATTTGACATGGAGTCATGTGTCCGCTGCAGGCAGTGATACATGACCATCAAAAAGTCATCTCTAGGAACCAGGAAAGAAACCTGGGAAGACTAGCAGGGGTCCAGAAAGAAAGTATGACTTATTTTACACCATTGTAATAACGCTTTTAGTAAATCATTTTATGGGCTGGACAGCCCCTTTAATAAAATAAGTCACATAAGGTGAATGAAACCATGTACTACAGAAACCCCTAATAAATAACACCGTGTATTCCCCTTCTGCGATACATACAGCCTCAAACAAACGGGGTGTTTTACAAGCAGATAATTAATATATTGACATTTTCTCTCAAGCACTTTCCATCGGATTCTGCAAAGCATGAAAAATGTACCCCAAGCTAAAGAAATTAGCTCCCTTTGACTTCTCCCATTACATAGCCATTTGCTCTATATGAATCTAAAGAGGCATGTTGCTATTGAAATACCGCAACACAACCAGCTCATTATACCATGAGTGAGGTTTTCTGTAAAGGTCTAAAACTAAAAATACATAAATAACCAACCTGTAGTCATCAAATGTGAAAGCGTCCTTCAGGGGCAGCTTGCTGGCATTAGGATGGGTCTGAGGTTATGGAGGGAAAAAAAAAAAAATGGGACAAGAAAAGAGAAAAACGTCACAAATTGCTGAGCAAAATTTCATAATTTAGCTTCCTAACAGATCCTAACAAGAGCCAAATGAAACAGGAGGTGCCCAGAAATGTTACGCAGGGATCATCGTGCTATTATGTTCTCATATATCAATGTCAACTTAATTTGTTGTGCCCAGCAGGTTCCATTAATCTGCGTCTCCGTATTCTGAGACAGAACTCGCAGGCAACGCAAATTTAACAATATAAGGTGGACGCTATGGACAGGGAAGCGGCCATCATTTATACATGTCAGCGAGGAAGCAAGAATTAATTAGGCATTTCAGCTTACGCTCTCTAAACAAATGTTTCAGACTTTTTTTTTTTTTTTATTCCTTCCTCACCGTCAATGGCGGTGATTTCCCAGGGAAAATGGAGGGGTTGCCCATAGCAACCAATAAGATAAAGTCCTGTGGAAAATGAAAGCATTTGCTTTATAGGCAAGTGCAGTCCTAGTTTGGTCCCCCCCCCCCACAGAAGGGTCATTGATTCCCAGTAACCAACCAGGGCACAGTTTTCCTTCAGGGCTGAATTCTGTCTGGTTACTACTGGCACCACTACCACCCAATACCCAAACGTTACACTAACCCCTTGATGACTGAGCCCCCACGATCGGACACATTTTAGGATTTCGTCCCATTTGATTTCTATTACTTTTTTGGTTACAGGGATGTTTCTTCTTCAGTCGCATTCACAAAGTTGTGTCAATGGCATTTGTAGAAAAATAGACGTCAGCAGTGCTGGTTTCTAAGCATTTTTGGGGTAGTGCTAGGGAGAACTGGGGTGCGATCTAAATTGTGCCTATGATTTCTTTTTAAAGGTTAGTAAGATTGTGTGACATGTATACACCCCTCACCCTAAACTCCAGAAATCACATGAACAGTTATGCAACCATTTACACATCGGAGCGGTATATTATAGCCAAGCATTTGTGGGCCATTTAGTCCATAAAATGGCCGCTCTTTCCCTCCAACTCCTCTTGAGGAAACCCAATAATATCACTATTCAGGGTTCCCTACACACCCCTGGTGAGCGTGTTCCCCAAAAATTAGAGGTAGATTGCAATTGTAAAACAAATTTCTGTCATTCCCATGTCCCGGCTGTTTTTTTCGTCCTGTTCGCGTCGGCCCAATAAACCGTATTAGAATCTTTGAAGGAGGCCGCGGCGTTCTTGTTATGCTGCAGAATGTAATCAAACACTTCTGCCTGGCTAAGAGAAAATGTGAATGTGCGGGGAGGCCTCCTACCACTGTTAATGAAGCCCCGTGTCGTACCCGGTTTTACTTCTGATGCATTAGCATCTCGAGTGCGAGGTAATTTATCATCCCTCACTGTAATGTACTCGCTGGCACTGTGTGCAGGACAGTAGGGGATGAGGCAAAAGTGGCTCAAACTATAAATCAATTATAAAACAAAAGCCTTAGCTCAGTGAGCAATTTGAGGAAAATTATACACTGCAAGACTGCCAATTGGGTGGGAGATCTCCGTGGCTTCTTCTCCCACCCCCTCCTTGCCACTCTCCTATAACCCTTTCATTCCGAACTCTTTCAGCAGCTTAGGCCTGCCAGCTACTATGCTCTCAGATTATCCTCCCCGAAGATTTAACCCTTTACAGTCACACTAGCGTTTCTGAAACTGCAGCTATCACAGCATGCTGGACCTTGTAGTCCAGAGACACAGCAGGCAGAAGACCGCTAAAGCAATACGGTAGGGAGAAAAATCAAGTTGTGGTTCAAGCCTGTAAATGGGTGCAAGCCATACAAACTGGTCAGGATGCTGCCATAAAGCTTATTCTCTTATGTCGTGGTTAAAAAAATTCGCCATGGTAAAAACAAAGAATGAATGATGATGGTAACAGCGTACATAAGACATTTATGTTAACAGTCAAACAAAGACTTGTCCCTATATATGTGTCACACACACACTGTATATATAACTTACCAGCAGAGGGCAAAAATGACCGTGGGGGAAAAGGGGGGAAAGTCTCTTCTAGGATATGAACACTGTGAAAGCTGCACTCAGTCCTGAGCACTAGTATTTCACAAAATCTATTCATTACCTTGGATTCACCATGGCACTATTAGTACTTATATACCATATAATGACATGGTTATGGCCATCAGGTCAGGATGCTGGTAATCATTCAACAATGACATATGAATGTTCTCAAGGGGCACAAATCCAACAATGGTTTGGGACACAGTCTGATCCAAGACTATACAGAATATAGGACGCGTGATATACTTCACATACCCAGGCACAATGTCTTGCTACAGAGATGTCAAGAGCATTGCTGTAACCAGGAGCACTAATGCACAAGAAGTCTTGCAGGAATAGGTCCAGGTTGTAGTGTAGGTGGAAATAATTGATACAACAAAGATATATCTGCTCTCTTACAGGTAACAAGTTACTGGGTGAATTCAAGGGCTAGGGCCAACACACGCAGACCATATGTGCATGGAGGGGGATGGGGGCGACTAAAGGCACACCACTATAGGCTGACTATCTATATACACATCATGCCGTCCTGTAGCAGACATGAATCTGGTGTTTAACTCTCCGTCATCTGCTACAGAGTCATGTGTCAGGGAGTGGAATCAGTGGTGTAATGTGGGCAATTCCATAAACAAAGCCCTCAGAGAGCCCAAATCTTTTCAGGAAGTGTTGGAGAATTCTGCTTATAGAAACGTCAGAACTTGTGGAACAACAAACCATTGCATCCAATGACATGGAAAAAGGGAATTAGATATTGCCAGGCTACGAACTCTGTCTCGAGGGAAGGATTGGATTCTTTTCAGAACCAACAAGATCTTAAGTCCATGTCACTTTCTGTTATGCTTGCTTGCCCCAATAAAATGGCTGCACTTGTGCCATCTCTAGCTCTGTCACTAGTAGACAGGTGCTGGTTTATGATGCCTGCAGAGATCATTTGCTTATATGTTGTATGTTCATCATACATTCACTGTATAGGTGATAAGTGTCTGATCACTGGGGCCTTTTAATGGGGGTCCTGATCCCACAATTCCTTCATCCTACCTACAGGGATGAGAACTTTGAGCAAACATTTTGTATATTTGGGCTGAATTTAGTGCCCGACAGCCTTTTAAACATTGAAGCATATGCGCTAGCACTGCTCCAATGGAAGTTCTCCTCACCAAGGTCAATCGATTGGTGGAGATCCCTGTATTGGGGCTCCCAGACGTAACACTTATCACCTACCCTGTCGATAGATAACTGTTTATTGTGGGGAACCCTAGTCAGGTAATATTGGGTGTAACTCTTCTCTGTAAACCAGCGCAAAGAATTCTTGAAAAGCAAACCTTTACACCAGGCAAGAGCGGGTGTTCAGTGTACTCCAATGAATTTCAATGATGCTCCTTGGCTAAAGGAAGTGCTCACTGGGGATCCCAATAGCAGGAACCCCAACCATTAACCTGTCCTTACAGAACAACATTTGCCTGGACAGACAACTTCTCCAGGGAGTTTGTGGCTAAGGATCAAGAAGTTTTCCAGGAACTTTAATTAAGTTATAACTGCAGGACACAGCGCGCTATGAAGTGTACACCGCACCCAGTCCTCACATGGGTTCTGTCAATAACAAATGTTTTCCTTCAATAAATAGACACATAGCTACGACTGGTCACAGGATGAGTGGAGGTACACAAATTACAGCCCTGAGGAATATTGTATATTAATAAGATAAGATCTACTCCACCATCAGGCAAATTTAGTTGTGTCTTATAGTCACACTCACATTCCTTGAATCCCCAGAGGTGGCAGATTAGAAAATATTCTGAGTCACAGTACAAAGTATAAAATCTAAGCTACTATCATCAAGTGGGCACAGCAAAGTACGTAAAACGTATGCCACCATCCCTCGCGCTTCTGCTTTCGGTCACATGATATCTTGTCGTACATTGCACCGAATGTTCTGGACCAATGGATGCCAGTTGTCAGAAGATATGTACCCCACAATTATTGGAAATAAAACCAATGCAATGTGTGATACTACCACCTTAAAGGGGTGGCGTTCTTAAGCCATGTGGAGGCAAGGGTCTGGTTCCCCTTATTAGTCAGAGCAGAGTTGCTACAAAGAGCATCATTCATTCTGGAGACTGAGTATTTCATGGATGCCCACTGAATTCAATGAGCAATGTGTAAAGTTTCACCCTGCAGGCACTAAGTGGCAGCTAGTCATACAGGTTGGGGTACCCCTCAACTAGGAGAGGAAACCAAAACTACAATCAATGTTGCTGTCACTGTACAACGTATACTCATGTCTTCTATCCAGTGTGTACTTGGTAGGTGGCAAACACAACCTCTGTCTCATTTATCAATTAACAGGAGAGTAAATAGACCTAAAACCTTAATAAATATTGTAGAAATTAGAAGATATTAATACTTGTATATGTACCCGGAAACCATTGTCGAGAATAGCAAAAGAGAAGGAAAAAAAAAAAAGCGGGTAAGGAGGAATAAACTGGGATTTTAATCTGAATGCACATCCGTGTCATTCTACTGCCACCTAGTGGGACATAGCTGTATTTTCCAGTATCCTAGAATATATGTATTTCTATAGTAGCATATGCTGTATTGACAATGAAAAAAAAAATGGTACACTGAAGCAAGGCTTTCTGAGAGTTGTAGTTCTACAGTAGCTGTGCTGATTATAGATCCACCCGGGGCGTTTTTCCCCAGACGGTATGGTACATCACTGAAGGGGGTATGTACTTGTGCTATCACTACTTCACTGGGGTCTGTTTATGGAACATGGAAGGTTGTATATTGGTCTGCCTGTTAGCAGCATTATTGTGGACATCTCCTTCTAGGTTTATATACTTGTATATTTATATACTCGGTCTTATAGTGTACCTTATGTACTAACATTATTGTATATTTGTACTACCCCATGTGTCTATTTTTATTACCCCATCAGTATTGGGTCCATAGTCATCTGGGGTCAGGTATGCTTTGGTATTTGACCTATTGTATCTCCCCCGCCCCCACTATATGTATATTTTGTGTGTCATTTTTATTTTATTTTTTGTAATTGATAACATTTGGTAGTTTTATAATATTTTTTGTGTGTAAGTTTTCTTGGTTATAGAAAATATACTAAGTAAGACCCTACTGCTGTAACTGGCAATTTCTGCTCTACCCCTGTACCCGTAACCCCTCACCAAAGGATCAGGGGTATGTTTATCAAGTGCACACAATAACTTGTACCATCCATCCATCCATTTACACATTATGTTTCATCATTTTCCTTACACACCTATTACAATTTAGAGGGGATTTCCAACTAAATTTATTTTTGAAAAATCTTGAAACTTGGGGTAACTAATGATTCGGAGAGAGCACTGGCACAGTTCCAAATCCATCTCGGACCAGTCCAGTTGCTAGGGATGCACTGCATAGCAACCACATCTTGTATTCTAAGCCAATTCATATTCAATGCATGTATGAAGCTTTCTAATTGAAATTTTTTTGTTCCACATCCCAACCAACCATACTACAACCTTTACTGCTTTCAGAAAATATAAAGTTGGATGGTGACTGGCAGCTAAGAGCACCAAAAATGTGTTGGTTTTTTTTCCTTTTATCTGCCCCTTGTATTTGTGATTTACACTAAACTCCATGCTTCCTGCCTTATAGGATCCCCGCACTTTATCAGATTGACAAGATTGATAGAGAAATTAATTTTAATCTGTCATAATCCAATATGTCCTACTGATGCAAGATTAAAAGGAACCTTACGTTAATTGGAAAGATGTTCTTATGGTTAACTGTATAGTTGCTGGGTGTCTGCATCCATAGGGTTAATAGGACTTTGATTTATTTTGCTGTTATTACTTTCGCTGTCGCCAGGCGCGTTTTAAGTAACATCTTAAGTCCAGGGGGTTTGGAAACCGCAGGAAAGGTTTATGAGATGATAAATCCATTTTTATTAAATGAGAGCACCTCCACAACACAGGAAAGTCATTTAGTAAACAGCGACAGTCTGCCACATGTAGAGTCCGGCTCCCCTACCTCGTCTTAATCAGAATATTAAATGGAGGCGTTTATATACTACCTGTGGGGAAGGGAGACCTAGTAGGAAATATGTGGCTCTCCAGCTGGTGCAAAACTACAACTCCCACCATGCCCTGACAGCCGCAGGTCTTCACGGGCCAGCCCATTAATTATGTCAGAAAACTGGTGCTAGTAACACCTAAAATCTACGGCAGATCTATCACCAATTAGTAGTAAGGGTGCATATGATGCCAGCAAGGGGCCCGAGACTGGCGTGTAAAACACCGGTCTCAATAAATAGCTACAGAGCACATTTCTAGTGACAGAATTTCTGGGTTATCTGATGCTGAAGTACAGGAATTTCAGTCTATATGAGAGATATATATATATATATATATATATATATATATATATATATATATATATATATATATAATCACACACACACACACCTACCTATGGGGTTGCATGTCACATCCCACCCTAATGTGAGAAGCCATGAAGCCATGTTTTACCTGTACTGAGCGAATCGAATACCTCACTCCCATAGGAATGCGTGTAAGCGGCCTAACACCAAGGGGTTAAGCGCATTGAATATTCACTGCTCTTAACCCCTTGGTGTTCAGCCGCTTACACGCATTCCTATGGGAGCGAAGGTATTCGATTGAATACTATTCACTCATCTCTAATATATATAATAAATTAAATAATAAATATATAGAGAAAAATTATGTATTTATACCCCCATTTTCCTCTACTGCCATCCCTGGCTATGGGTGGGATTGCAGCTGTGATGCATTCAAATGAAAGCTATAATACCAGACACAGCCCATGTATGAATGTGGCAGTGTTTCTGGAGGAGGGGGAGGCGGTGAAACACTTTTCTAAACCTTTCCTCTTGACTATCCCTTCAAACGGTATCCATGGTGGAGATCCCCTTTAAGCAGTTGGCCTAATCTTGTTCCTATGCACCAAGTCCATGCAAGGAGGAGCAAGTTAAACAAGACGTCGCTCCCTGACAGAAGGCATTCATTACAATGTCTTTCACAGAGTCTTTGAAACTTCTACACATGTAAGAACTACAGTCACAATCTCCCCTTACAAGCAGCAGAACACAAGGTTGGGGCGAGAAACACTTCAAGAATATCAAGCGGCTTCCTGGGGATGTTAAACTGTCCACCCAAATTACACCTCGATAAGACTGGAGGAAAAAGGAATCTTATCGGGAAGTGCCGCAGCCTCTGTAGTATCAGGGATGATGAATGGAGGAGGCCTGGGAAATGTTGATTATATTATTCCCTTGTTGCGCACACGTGGATGCGGCTGATGCTTGGAGACATGACTAATATTTGGAGGGTGTGAGGGGCGATGGCATGATTGAGCACCGGGTGCATGAATACATAGTGCTGCCTCCATGGATTCTTGTCATTATGCAAAATCTTGTTCCTTGTCTTGGGAACAATGTAAGAAGTTTCAATGAGGACTGGATAATGCAAGAAAGTTTACTAAACAAGTCTTAAAGAGTTTTAACAAAGAGGAATACACCTCAAACTGCTTGCAACGTTAACCCCTGCAATTTGGCAATAGCTACGCCATGATTTAACAACAGCTACAGAAACAAAACCATACTAAACCACAACCATGGAGCATTAGCACATAGTCAGGGAGGTCTATTATATCGCCAACCCCATTATTGAACCTGCGATCAAGTCAGGAAACTGCTTAAATAGCAACTCCCTAAAGAGAGCCTACCACTTCCCCAAGCATACTCCATTCCTACCACTGCATTACAGAGCACATTACAGTGATATATCACGCACCTTTCTTATGCATGACATGAGAAAAAAAAAACAACAACACTGAAATGTTATGCAAATGAGAGTTGGTGCACTGGGGGCGGGAGTGCAGCTCTAAGACAACTGTTTGGGTGCTCAAGTAGGAAGGGTGATGTAATAGCAGAGGGAGGAGCAACTGTCACTGCACAGGGTGGTGGAGTCAGGAGATGGCAGGGATAAGAGAGGAAAGCAGCACTCCTGGAAGCTGAAAGCCCGCCCCCAGTGCACCAACTGCCTTATTCGCTTAAAGGGGTATTCCCATGTCCAAAATTATTTTTAAATTTGTAGATAATTAAAAGTTAAACATTTTTGCAAATATAAGTAATTAAACATTTTGCAGAGTTTAAAGATTTTCTCGAAATATCTTGTGGTTACAGTGTTGTCCTGATCGGTTGCGACTGGATACGACCATGAATGCAGGAACTTTAAGGTCAGAAAATCAGCCATGATTTCCTTATTGTGGCCGGGATATCTTCTGATACATGCAGTATCCCTGCCCGATATCCCGGCTACAATATGAAAGTCATGGCTGGCTTCCTGACAAGTCCCAGACCATAGAAAGTTTCCGCATTATTGGTCGTATCCATGGCAACCGATCAAGATAACAGACTGTCACCACTAAGAAAGTTACTGAAAATCTTTAAAACTCTGCAGAATTTTTAATTACTTATACTTGCAAAAATGTTTAACTTAATTATCTACAAATATAGATATGATTATGTACATGGGAATACCCCTTTAAGACTGTGTTTTGTGTGTTTTTCTCCAAACCTACAAGAGTGACACTCATAACCTGAATGCTGCTGCCTCTTTGAGAAGATGAATTGTAAGGTTCCTGGGTGTTAGATCGTAGAATAGAATCTGGAACCCCCTCCCCCCTTAAGCAGGCCATAAACATGGATTAATGTAAATTAGACCTGTCAACCATCTAAGGCTATGTGCACAGTCAAAGTGTAGAGACTCAGTCGCAGGGTGTGTCGAAAACAGACAGACAAAAAAGTGCTGCAAGTGCTCCTCTTCTTCTGACCGATCACATTTTAATCATTGGGATCCATTGGGCACTGTTGGTGGCTGCCATTTTAAAGGTCCACGTGTCTGAACAACAGACAAATGTGAACATAGTGTACTGTGTATGGCGCCACCAGGCTTTTCTCTGATGATAATTTGGTTATGATGGTATACAGGTTATCATGAGAAAAGGGTGGCAGTAGTAAAGTCCACTCTCCCCATCAGAATACATGCAAACTCAGCTTAGCCAAAAGTACTGACAGCCATCTAAAGTGTAGGCCAGAATTGTTATATTACGAATACCACAAGTATTAACTAAAGCATGTTAGAAGATAGAATAGTGCTAAAGGAAGTCTGTCAGAAGGAAAATCGGCAACAAACTGATGACAGTACCTTAGAGGGCTGCTTCTACCCTTTCCAAACTTACTTTTGTTATTCTTCATTGTGGCTCCATTTTCATGAATATTGCCATTTTATTCTTATGCAAATTAGCTGAAAAGTGATTTATGTGGCGTCTTCACTCTCTGCCCTATATAACTGCCCCTAATTGTCACCCAGTTGCAACCCCCAACACTTGGGTGACATCTTCCTCTTTATCTGCAGTTAAGGGCAGTTATTTTAAGCAGAAAGTGAAGCATCAGAAGAAGAAGAAGAAGAAGAGCCCTTAAAGACTTCTTCAGATAATTTGTATAAGAATAAACACCAGTTTTTATGAGAATGGAGTTTCAATGTGGAATAAGCAGCCCTACAAGGTACTGTCATTGGCCGAATGCAGATTGTCCTACGGTCAGACTGTCTCTAAAGGATTGCTAGTTATGCAATTCCCGTAACAAACATCCATCACTACATAAGAACCTTCTTCTGTCAAGTTATATTCCATTGTTTCTTATATTTGTTTCCAAGAAAACTAACAGCCAATATGGCATCCCTAACATTATGTCTGTCACCCAACTTTCCAACCCCCTGAGCTGTACTATACCCCTGTGTAAAGGTAACCCTATTATTTAGTCACCCAGCTTTCCTAGAAACAGCTAAATCATACTTTGCACACTTCTGGAGTCAGTTTTTACTTCTGTCTACCACATTTCACACCTGCTTCTTCTCATCACTTAGGGCCACAGGCTGGTTTGGAACAGCAGCTGCAAAACATAAAATGTGTGTTTTCTTCCCGTCCATGGAGTCTGCCGGCCAAGCAGGTTTAGTCGCTCTCCCAGCACAGAATCCAGCCATTTATGGGCAAGCCAGTGAGAGAAAGCAGAGGCCAGCTGAAATGTTTATGGAAAGCAGAGCGGCCTAACCCTGCAGTTCACGGGTCTCTTTCATGGGATTCATTACAACTTAACACTAAAACTGCCGTGTTATCCAATGCAGTAAATGCATGACATTCAGTGATAAGGGAGAGATGTGGAGGAATCCTCAGATCTGCTCCTCCCTGTGTGACCCAATGTCAACTTCACCTTAGAGGCCCAAGCTAGAACAGCTGCAAGTCCTCCACACTTGCCTTCTCAAAGAGGGTCAATGAGGGGGAAAAGATTTACTGGAAGGAAGATTTCTATACAGCAAAAATGAATGAACTTAGTAAATCTACCCCCCCCCCCCTCCTTTTTTTTTCTCCTTTATGCTATTTTATTGCATTAGAAGGTAGGAGACATTCATCTGAATGCCATGTGACAAAGGACAATTGTAGTGTGTGGTTAAATAAAAAATATATAGTTTTCCTATTGTTTCCTGAGAATATTCCGAAGTATATTATAGAAGAATAATGAAACATGAGAGAACTTTGTATACATGGCATCTGTAAAGCAGCGTGTTGAGTTGAAGTTATGTCAAGAAACACGACAGGACCAGGTTCATAGGTTTTCCACAATGGAACCTTGGTAAAAATGCAAGTACATTTATATATATATTTATTATTTATATGCACATTTAGCTGCAGCTTTTACTCCTCACGATACAATTGGTGCAATGAGTTTAGTCCTTTGAGGCATCTTTGTGTACAAGGTGTGACAATGACTACTTGTAAGGCTAATGGGATACTTTCAATACAATGTACAATGTATATGCCTGCATTAATTTATGTTGCTCCAATGCATCTAAAAGAGAAAAATACAGCAACTTTGCAACTATTCTTTAAAAATAAAAAAATCTCCAACTAGATCATTTTTTTCTATGCAGATGTGTCTCCATGGTTAGACTACAAGCCATGCCTCTGTAGTCTGAACCTGCAGTCATGTGTTAGTCCACTTCCTATTCTTGATAAGTTACACACAATAGAAGAGAAGGCAAATGCAAAAGAGTAACAAATGATTGTATGATAAAATTACAACAAACTGTCTGTAACCGTTCAGGCACAAGGGTCTGAATAGGAGATGAACAACCAAAGCCACACACACTGACCATTTGCAACACTGCTTTCAGTAAAGGATTCTAATTGGTGTACATACCTGAATGACCTTGTAGAAGTAAGCGTACTGCCGTGCAGTGTTCTTGTATTGGCTAAAGACATCATGGATGGCTTGGGTAGATTGCAGATACTGCACTTCCTCCTCCTGAAAATAAAGTGGGGTGTCGTACTCGCTGGGGAGAGTCTTGATGTATGGAAGCCAAAATGAATTGGGATTTGCTCGTTCACACAACAGATGGAATGCCAAGGTGATATTCCCCATTGCTTGCAGAATGCGGTCTTGAGAGTACAGCGATCCTAAACACACATATATTTATTGCAGAAGTTGTCACCTGGCTACATCAGAAGCAAATTCCTGGGTTAGAACAGATCAAGCAATACATAAAGTGGTGATAAGGGATGCCAGAAGCTTCTAGTACTCATTAGTCTTCAAACAGTTAAGGGTATATTCCTAACTGTGACATTCATGGCATACATGCAGGAGGATCAGCTACTATGTGTAGAGTAATGGGTACCCAGACCCCCGATTCATCTAGTGAAGCGGTCACTACATCCATACAGAATATCAATGGACTGGCATCCAAGTGAGTTTGTGGCTCTCTTCAGTCACTATGTTGGGAGTTATAAAACCAGCCAAACGAGTGCCCCATGAAGGCACAGACATTCTCCACATAGGAGTGTGTACAAAAAGCAGACATTTATGGCTTATCCTACTGTATATGTGCACTATAATAGGGAAAGCCACAGCTAACAATGTCCAATATCAAGATTAGTTGTGCCAAATGTCAAACAGCTGTTCTCCTTTCATATATACTGCACATAGAACATTTAATGCTCTAGTACTGTTATTAGCATTGACCTGACAAATGCACACAAGGGAGACTCAGATGAATTTGTTAGTTCACTCTGAGGTTGCTATGTTTGTATATTATGAGATCTTTAAAAATATGTCAGATAACGCAATTGTTCTAAATAAAGTATATTCTGTTGCAGGAAAGGATTCTGCCAATTTTCTTACCCAGGACTGAGTTTTTTGCAGATTCCACAGTCATCAATAACTTCCTTGGCACCCAAACAAATAACTCTTCAGCCTGTAGGGAGAAAAGGCCATTGCAAATTAAAGGCAGGTACTCCATGCCACATTGGTTCCGGTCACACCACAATAAGACGAAAGGTCTGCAAAGAACATCCACAGTGGTATATTATTCAACCAATACAAATACATAAAGGATGTAATTCTACTTTTAGCTCCATCTTAGGGCTAGTTCACACGGGGCACGGAATGGGGGATTTTGGTCCTGATTCTGACGTGGAATCCACCTGAAGAAAGAGCAGCTCGCTTCTTTTTTCCGTGAGCGGCAACATGCTGCTCATGGAAAAAAAGTAAGATAGCGGTCTACATAGACCTCTATTGTGAGGGGGCAGATTATGATGTGGATTCAGCGCCAAAATCCATCCCCTCTTGCCCACTGTGTACGAGCCCTTAGCTGCGTTGTCTAACAGCAATTTTATACCTGCATCTCATTATTCTTCCCCTTGCCATGCTTTATACTACAGCGTTGCTTGCTCAAATTGGCTGCTGTGCACTAGTACAAGCTCACTAGTTTACCAACACATGAAGAGGCAATTTACTGCACTGAATGAATAGAATTAATAAAATTGAAAAACTATTGAGAAAGGAATCAACTTGGCTCCTGTTCGGCATATACTAGGCAACAGCTTCACTATGGGGTTCCTCAAGATGTACTTGCCCCAGATTTTCACTCAAAACTTTAATTCAGCATCAATTAGACTTTATATGGCTCAATCGTATACAACTTCATTCCTCTTCCCTTTCCATAACTCAGCCTCAGTATAGAGTGGGCCGACAGACCCTGGTCACTGAAGTCATCATCTGTGCCCACCTGCTTCATTCACATACTGAAGACCAGTCTGACCTACTGAAAGTTCCACCTTAGACTACCACATTCCCTGTACTGCAACGCATGCAAAAGAATGAATGGCTACATCCATGCAGTGCTCTTTTTACCAGTATGACAGAATCAGCAAGTAGTGTCAGATGCAATGTCTCAAGCCCAGGGAGTTGCGTTTTAATGGAAGTGAGCACACACATGCAGATCAGCCCCAATGAAAAAGGCTCATCTACGTGAGAATCCGCAGATTATTCTTCTAAATGATCAAATACCGAATTAATGGGAAGTCGGCTGTAATTGGGTGATAATGCTGCAAAAAAAATTAAAACTGCAATTCCCTGTCCTGCGGCAGCAAAGGATCCAAATAATTATACAGAAAATCATCAAACTTATCACTGCTATCATCAATTGCAGGAAATGAATGATAACGGACTGGAGAGTGCCGGCAAAAAAAACCTGACCAATCAGGGGCTGAAATTCATGTTCCAGATTCAGCCAATTTAATAAGGGGGGTGGGGGGGGGAATAAATCTATTCTGTGATTGAGTTTGCAGATAATAATACACATGCTGGAGACTGGCGCTCTATTATCTGGCCGGCCATTAATATACACAAGATACCTGCTGACTCCATTTACTGGGGACAGAACACAATCTGGATTTTTTAGCGCTGCCTACAAATCATGTGAAAGTGATCTGTGCGCACAGTGGGAAAGCGGCGAACATTCAAATAACAGAAACAACGTGTCCTAACAAGCCACAAACCCGCTGACGGTACAGACGTAGAAGACGGAAAGGTGACTGATCGGATGAATATAAAGGTAAAGTGTAAAGTAAAAGAAAACACAATAATACAATTATTACAATTGCAACAAGGTAAGACAGGGAACACAATCAGATCTAATAAGAATAGAAGCGTACACAACCTTTCAATAAACTTTACACAATACCCGAGAAAGCTCTTTAGAGCAAAATGTGCCTCAGGAGCGGTGTGTTTGTAGGAACTGTATTAGTGAGGTTTTATACTGATTGTCATGTAACTCTGGGTGACCATTCAGCCCCAGATATGTATTATGTATATGTCATAGGACTGTATTTGGTAACACAATTCCATCTTTTGATGCTCCTGTAAGTTTTCCATTTTGGATTGCTTATGTATAGGTTTTTTGATCGGCTTATACATAAGAGATTAGGTCTAACACTTTCTCTATATAAGTAGTATGGATACAAATAATATGTGAAGAGTAACTATTTCTGGCCGTTATATGACTTCTATTCTACAGCTTTACAGTGTTGCACTCTTCAGGCTCTCTATCTAGTTTTCAATGCTTCCTGATCTGGTGGGTAGAGACTAGCTGCTGTAACCTGAATTGGGATGGCACTCCATGTATTTCTCCAGGTGAACGGGGAAGATTTGTCCCTCATTCTGAATCTATGGAGGTCTCAGCAGTTGGATTCCCATTGATCTGCAATGGCCTTTTCTCCCTACAAAATTTTATAGATTGAAGATCACTTAAGATGGGAGTAATCCCTCTAGCACATTCCAGCAGGGGAGAGAATAAACTAGGTAGGATGGTACAGGATGTTGGAGTTACACATATGGAGTTTGAGCTAGACTACCTCAAATGGATTATTCATATTGATGACCTATGCACAGGATAGGTCATCAGTATTTGATCTGTAAGGGTCCTCTAGGAACCAAAGCTGATGCAGTAGACGGAGAGCATGCACAGGTTGCTACTGTTCAAGTAACAGGAACTGCGCATCAGACTCTTAAGCTTAATAGAAGTGGTTCTGGGAAATTGCAGGACTCCCCTCCCCCCTTTACTAGGATCAGCCTGTATGTGCTTCCTGTCCACTGCATAGAGGCCTGCAGAACAGCTGATCTGTGCAGGGTCCGGTGCCAGACCCCAACAGATCACATTCTGAAGACCTATCCTGTGAATGGGTCATCAATAAGAGAACTGTTTGGAGACAGAAAAATCGGTGGGACTTTAAGGATTGGATTTTTTTTTTTTTTAATGTGCCTTGCTGACTACAGTAAGTGGTCTGCAAAATTACCACTTTCTCCTAATTCCTTTGAAGGGGATACCTTTTGTGAGAAAACACCCTTTATCTTGCATTATACCATCAAAGACACCCAAACCACCATCAAGCAAAAAGACATTACCCCAGGGTGTGTCCCAGGGAAGAACTACCAATACCAACATCCACACTTCTCCCAGAAACTGTGACCAGAGCTCTACTATGACCAGCCTCTTTCCACCACCCCCTAGTGGGTTGATGAACCTGTATTGATGTGAATAAAGAATGTGATAACCTTTATTCAGCTGCTTGTATTCTTTTCTAGGTCTCTTTCACTCAGCTCCTGCTGGCTTCTACCCCCCTCCATAGACTTCAGTACGCAGTAACATTACACCTCTGTGGTCTTCTGTCTCTCTCGCTACAGCAAGACCAAGCAAAAGGAGAGATTTTAAAGTGAAGTTCTGGTTATTGGAGAAGGAAAGGGGACAAGTAAACAACCAGAGATGTTGAGAGAGAGGTGCCCTGGAAATAGTGGCCCTTTAATAACAGGATAGTAATAATGTATAATCTGCAGTAAGCTCCCCTAGTGACAACTGCACAAGACAGAAACAGTGAGCTTTGGATGCTATAAACATATGAAATTGATCAGTGCTGAATTTAGGATCTTGTTAAAGAGTATACATTCACTTATATCCGTTATTATAAGGAGATTACGAGGGCTCCCACTATTAGGACCTCTGGTGGCAATCTGTCACGGACTTAATAAAAAGAACTGCAACTGTTCAATTCCCCTGCAGCATTGACCTGACACATTATGGGACTGATTTACCTAGGTTTTTGGTTTTTTTTAACTTCTTGGGGATATGCGCTTAGTTTATTATGAGGTGCACACCTTGTCATACATTAGGTGAATCTTCTGTGGTCTCTCTGCCTAAAAAGAAAACTACACTAGTGTGCAGAGGAAGTGTGCAGAGCTGTGCAAAAAAAAAAAAAAAAAGGTGTCTTTCTTCATGGCTGGTATACTAGTTTTTTGTTTGTTTTTTCTTTTTTAGTGCACTTAAGCTGTGTAAGCCCAGATCAAGATACCTTCTTCATTAATGCTAAATGTCGAGACTTTATGGACTGGGCATGTCTGAGGAGGTACACGATTTAATAAAGGGTTATAAAAAGTTTTACCTTTATTTCTCGTGTTGCTTTCAATCCATAGCCCTCACCGGGGAAATCAGACAGTTCAAAGCCTTCAGTTGATGCACCGTTCTCTCTTGCCCACTCGATCAACTCAGGAAAATAGTCTTCCCTCTTGCCATCAAAAACTACAGATAAACCTGCTGAGGAAGAGTCAATGTAGAAGGTGTTACAATGTGATTTGGTATCACGCTGCACAAGCAATATACAGCCATTAGGACACGACTAATAAATACATTATTTATATAGTGCCAACATATTCCGCAGCGCTGTACAATTTGTAGGGCTCAAATACAGACAGAAAGATACATTACAGAGAAAGTCATTTCACACAATGGGACTGAGGGCCCTGCTCACAAGAGCTTACAATCTATGTGGTAGAGGGGGTAACACAAGAGGTAGCAGGGGCAGCATTGCTTATACAGTGGTCAGACAATGTTGTAATAGAGGTGACTGTCATTACACAAACATAAAACTTTATGAGCCGTCACCAGTCATGACCTTTAACATGTGGATGGTGCTTGGACATATAGAGTTAGCCTGAAATGGCATCATATCATGTGGGGAAATGTGGGAGCTGTAACAGAGGAGGGTAAGATTTTGAGGATTCCAATGACGGTACGGAAGGGTTTACATTAAGAATTATGATAGGCCTGTCTGAAAAGATGTGTCTATAGTTAGCGCTTGAAGCTGTAGAAATTGGGAGTTACGCTCGGTTCACACCAGCGTTCGATCTCCGTTTTCAGGTTTCCGTCTTCTGCATGCAGAAAACGGAAACCTGTCATGCAGAGTCTGGCCGTGAGCGCCGGTGAGCATTTTATGCGTTACGCAGCGAAACCATTTTTTTTTTTTTTGAACCGGACACAGAGTACTGCATGTCCAACTCTGTGTCTGGTTTTAAAAAAACGGTTTTGCCCCGAAGCACATAAAACGCTCACCGGCACACAAATGAATGGGCTTGAAACATTCCGGCAGGTTTCCATCTCCTGCCCCTGTTTTGTGCAGGAAACGGAAACCTGCAGAACGGAGTAAGGGCACAGATGTGAACGGATTTGTGATAGGCTTGTCTGAAAAGAGGAGTCTTTAGTTTGCGCTTGAAGCTGTAGAAATTGGGAGTTAATCTGATTGTCCGGGGTAGAGCATTCCAGAGAAGTGGTGCAACTCGGGAGAAGTCTTGTATACGAGCGTGGGAGGTTCTGATAATAGAGGATGTAAGTGTTAGGTCATTAAGTGAACGGAGAGCACAGGTTGGGCAGTAGACAGAGATGAGGGAGGAAATGTATGGAGGTGCGGCATTATGGAGAGCCTTGTGGATGAGAGTAATAACTTTATATTTTATTCTATAATGAATAGGCAGCCAGTGTAGTGACTGGCACAGACCAGAGGCATCGCTGTAGCGTCTAGCCTGATAGATGAGCCTGGCCGCTGCATTCAGAATAGATTGTAGAGGGGAGAGTTTAGTGAGGGGAAGACCGATTAGTAAGGAGTTACAGTAGTCAAGGCGAGAATGAATCAGAGAGACAATAAGTGTCTTTAGTGTATCTCTGGTGAGGAAAGGGCGTATTCTGGAGATGTTTTTGAGGTGGAGGTGACATGAACGTGCGAGTGATTCAATATGGGGAGTGAAGGAAAGGTCTGCGTCAAACATGACCCTGAGGCAGCGGGCCTGTTGCCTAGGAGTTATAGTAAGGCCTGAGACTGCAATGGATATATCAGGGACAGATCTGTTAGATGGTGGAAACAGTAGTAGTTCAGTCTTGGAGAGATTTAGTTTCAGATAGAGCGAGGACATGATATTTAAGACAGCAGAGAGACAGTTGCTGGTGTTCTGTATGAGTGCAGGGGTGATGTCCCGGGAAGATGTGTATAATTGGGTGTCATCAGCATAAAGATGGTACCTGAAGCCAAATCTGGCGATGGTTTGTCCAATGGGGGCTGTGTAGAGAGAAAAGAGCAGGGGGCCTAGGACCGAGCCCTGAGGAACCCCAACAGCAAGGGAAAGAGGGGAAGAAACAGAGCCCGCAAATGATACGCTGAAAGTGCGGTCTGAGAGATAAGAGGAGAACCAGGAGAGCGCAGTGTCATTGAGGCCGACTGAGCGGAGCATAGTGAGGAGGAGTTGATGGTCAACAGTGTCAAACGCTGCAGAGAGGTCCAGAAGAATAAGAGAGAAGTCACCATTGGATTTAGCCATTAGGAGATCATAGGAGCCTTTTGTGAGAGCCGTTTCAGTAGAGTGCAGAGTGCGGAAACCAGATTGTAAGGGGTCAAGCAGAGAGTTAGCAGAGAGATAGCGGATCAAACGAGAATAGACCAGGTGTTCCAAGATTTTAGAGATGAAGGGGAGGTTAGAGACGGGTCGATAGTTAGCAGCACAGGACGGGTCCAGGGAGGGTTTTTCAATAGCGACTACCATTCTCATAGTAAACAAGGGTGAATGAGCGAGAGGCAAACTATTCAGGGTCTCTCCACTAAGACTGACAGAGACGGACTCAGATCATGCATGTGAACTAAAAGGGAAAGACTGGACAAAACCAGGTCACAGTGATTACCAGAAAGTGAGCCCTAGTGAATGAATGTGTTTGCACTTCATACATGTGGTGATCCACTGTGAGTACTTGAAGGCAGAACAGTTATGTAGGACGACAGCGTGCATCTTCTGTATCAGTCTGTCAAAGAGCAATGTATGAAGCTATACGTAGCAGCTCAAAATACGCTAGGGGTGGGAGACATTTTTATAACTATTGGGAGTCACTGCAGTCAGTATTCTGGGTGGAATAAGTGAGGAGTTCTGCTGTAATAGCAGGGGGGGACTTGGGTTTTAAGAATTCTTCTCTGGAGATATAAAGTGGGTTGGCAGGAATTACTGCTCTGACTATTGAAAGGGGGTGGGGGGTGTAGTGCCATTGTGATTACAGTCAGGGAGGGACCCTTTTTGACTACCAGCAAGCTCTATTCGCTATACTGAAAGGGAGGAGGCAGTGAAGGCCTAAACTACTGCCTGGTTGACACACTTTACTGGACTGTTTGTTGTTGTTGCTGACTCTTAGACTTTGCTAGACCTCTTTAAAGGGCATATGGACAGAGGTTGCCCTGTTGGAATACCCCTTGAAAAAAGAAATCTGCTTCAGATCATCTGTAATATATACATTTCGACAGGGTGAAAACAAATCTCACAAATCCCACGACTATGACAAGCGAACAGAAAACTTTAGGTGGACATTCCCTTTAACATACAGTTTAAATAAACTTTATATATAAAGAATCCAAAGAAAGAACAGTCTCTTTCAGGCAACCATTAATTATCAGACACACAAGCTGCTGCTGACCTTTCTGTTTCTTGCGAATCCTTTCAACAAGTCCCCGGATCTGCACGTATTCTTCCCACTCTCTCCCTGGTGCGGAGTTGGGGTTACTGCACTCTGACGGAATATAATGACAATAAGCAGCAGCTCATACCTACAGGCGTCTTAATAATTGAGAACAAACAATTCTTTACCAGGATAATAAATTATTATATATCACAAATGCTCAACTTTAGCGTTCATATATAATGCACGCTTATAGCTAAGTCAATGTGTACACACATAGTATTACTTATCCGCTATCTTGAATTACAGCCTGTATTATGCTCCAGAGCTGCATTCACTATTCCGCCAGTGGACTCACTGGGAGAAAAAGATTTATCATGCTTTGTATACCACTTTTCTGTGTCCATGGTTTGGAAAAAAATAAATAAATAAAAATATTTATATATTTTTTTGCGCAAATTAGGAGATTGTAAAATAATTTGTGACATACTGCCCAGCAGAGGGTGTGTGCTTCTCCTTATAAAGGAGCTCAACAAGGAATATTTTACTCCTACTTACTTTCTACCTACCTCAGACGTATTTAGGACTGCACAGGTAGAGCATTTACCACTCACCCCACCCAATGCAGAAATTTCCCGTACTGACTTTGAAAGAAAGAAGCTGCTTTAAAAAGGCATAGTCGTTCATATATAGCCTGCCGAACCCCCCACCTGCTGATACTAAGCTTGCTCCATTGACCTCAGCTCAATGGATTGTTGTATTTCAATTAGTAAAGGCAGTTGACAGCTCACCCTTATGGAAGAATCTCTAGTCTTATAAGTCTCTAGACTTATCTAGTCCCTCATCCATTACATAGTATTTATCCTACAGTTTTGCCCCTTTGTTTTAAGGAGCTGCAATGCCTTAGGCACTAACTTCCACTTTTGGTTGGCCGTTCATGGAATGGCACAACGGCTCTTCGGACAGTCACTCCCATTGTCGGCCCCCATTTTTCTCCTAAATCTTGAGCCTGCCGGCCTCAAATATGATCAATTCAAATTATTTCAGTGCGTTCTGATGGCTGCCCAGATTCACGTTGCCTGAAACTGGAGGAAACCCATCCTCTTGTTGACTGATGTAGTTTGGCAAATTGACACAGTCATGCTCCGTAAGGGGGAAAGAAAAAAAAAAACAAAAAAAAAAAAACACCACACCACTATCATGGACACCCATCCGATCTTTGACAAGGTCTGGACACCTGTATCAATAAACTGACGGACCTAGGATGTGCATACTGTCTTCAGCTATGATTGGGTAATAAAATCAAATATGTTCCCACATTCCCTTTACTTAGACAGGATCTTTAAACAGACTTGTATTTTGCCCCCCTGCACTTCCCTCTACCCCTTCATACCCCTCATGTTGGTGTTGTACCCCTTCTCTTTTATTTCTATACATATTGACTTTGCTTATCTAGCAGTTTCTTAGACTTGTGATAATATTTCATTTGCATTTTTGTGCCATTTTTTATGACTGCATTAATGTCCTTCATAATTTGTTACTGATAATATTCAATAAATACCTTTGAAACTAGAAAGAAGATGTGCCCTCTGACAGGGCAGGGATATGAAGACTGGCATTGAAAACACCAGTCTTTATAAATCTGCCCCACTCTGTATATACACATTACTTATCCAGAGTTACAGCCTGTATTATTCTCTGGGAGATGCATGTACTAATCTGCTGGTTAATTCATTGCATATACACTTATTGACAAATATAGCAAAGAATAAATAACGCACCATGGAGTTGTTGGAATGGAAGGACACTTTCTAGATGTGAATGTAATGATGTATGTAAGGGATTACAATATTAGAAGAAAACAGCAAGTTTATTATGGAAAAATGGTACAAATGAAAGGAGGCTCCTATGCCCTGCTATACCA
Organism: Leptodactylus fuscus; assembly: GCF_031893055.1. Lineage (NCBI taxonomy): Eukaryota > Metazoa > Chordata > Amphibia > Anura > Leptodactylidae > Leptodactylus > Leptodactylus fuscus. The sequence continues at coordinate 96,999,144 of NC_134271.1, forward strand.
CCTCTAGCCTGGAGGCAGCATTAAATATGGTTCGGCATGGAGGCGTACAGGTTCTGGCCACATATGTTACAGCTAGGCCTGTAGTTTTCGCACACTCCTAGATTACTGAAGCTGATGCCTCAGCTCGCCCAATAAATTGAAGGTTGATAGATCTGGCAACTGGGCAGATCATGGAAGTGTTGTAATCTGATGGAGACATTCCTGGGAAACCCTTGTGTGTGGGCGAGCATTATCCTGCTGAAAATACCATTTGAAAGCCCTGCTGTGAGAAGAAGCATATGTAGCCACAAGATAGGGGTGTGTATGGAAGGTGTCACCTTTGTCTAGATAGTGAACAAGCAAACCGTGACTACTGCTTTACTCGTTGGTGGATCAAACAATCCTTTCTACATGTGGTGTGTCTGGGCTGCCTGCAGCCTACTCACCATAACCACTGTTTCCAAAACCTTTTAACAACTAGGTCAAATGGACTAGATGGTGGACAATTAGATAAAAACTACCATCCTACTTTTTCAGTCCAGTGATGTGTTCCCTCTCAAAGTTTGGGCAAAATGTCTTCAAGTGTGTCGTAGAGGCATGTCTAGCAATCAATGATCTCTCACCAACAAAGTGTATTACGTCTTAGCCCTGCAGTTCAGAGCAACTAATACAAAATGAACAATGCAATCATTCACCAAGTACATTGTTCACTTTATTCAGCCTGCGAAGAGTGATCTGGCTGGTAATGTGACCAGCAGACTGACCTGCAGATTCATTCACCTGTCGAAAGTCATTTTTTCTGTGCAAGTCTGGATGTTCAACTCTCATAGACTTACATAGAAATCAGTGACTGCTGGCTGGGGTGTGACTTGGCAGGTCACTCTGACAACGTGAGCAGCCTGATCACTTTTTGGTGGCTGAAAAAAGTAAATAACGCTCTCTGTGAATGAGCAGCAATGCGACTTCTTCAGTCTGAGGACATCGGGATGCTGGAGATGGCCTTTTTTCATGAAAACATCAAAGTTCATTCTTCCCACTACAGTCTGACTATTTCTTTCTTACTTTGCAATAACTCGCTGATTAGGTTCATCATTTCTTTTGGAGAGACGGCTGCTGTGGCTCCGCTCCCCGACTTCTGGGTTTTCACTCTGCTTTTCTTTCCCATTTTGGATTCTGTCTACAAAGACAAAGATATCAGTCATTAGCAGAATAAACACATCCGGTTATTTCTAGCAGCTCATCTTGCTCAAAACTTTAATGGATTGATGTCGATATTTAATTTAAAAAAAAAAAAAAAAAATAGATTATTCACAGCACACCATGCTTTCATTTTTTGATGACACGTGTGATGTAATTCTGGTGCATCACACTTGGTAGCAGGGTTCTGGGGTCCTACTCTACCCATCATGTGCATCAATGTAGCCAAACACGTCACAATTATCAGACTTGAAACTTTACATTGGTTTTAATCCCCCACTCCTGTATCTAAATACCTTGACAAAGGCAGAGTGGCTTTATGTCTACAGTTTGCTATACAGACACGAACGGTAACAGAGTTGGATTCAAGACTATTTACAAAGTTGCTCTATTTTGTAAAAAAAAAAAAAACAACAAACAAACAAACCACACAAACAAACACATACATACACACACACTAAAGTGCATATTCAATGATTGCATTTATACATGTTCCCTATATTTTATTAAGGGAGATCTCTCCATATCAGGTATAACTCTTTGGTGGCATGGACAACTCCCTTAACAAAAGCATGTTTAGGGCAGAAGGTGGCCCACAGTCACTATGGGGTATCTATAACTCAGGCGGCACTATTGCTATTATAACAGTCCCCCAAACATAGGCAATGTTATGAACTGGGGGAAGGGGGGCATTATAACTGTAATAGTGCCCCCCACAGGTAATACCCCACCCCCTCCACAGGTAATATCTGTGAGGAGCACTACTACAGTAACAGTGCCTCCTTCCCCCAGTTAACAACATTACGTGTGGGAGGAGGGGGGACTACTAGGGGACTGTTACAGTAATAGTGCCCCCTAGTTAATAACATTACCTATATGTAGGGGGACTGTTATTAACTGCAGGGGGATGGCACTATAACTGTTATAGTGCCTTAATAGTGCCAAACCCCCCTCTCAGACACAGGTAATGTTATTAACTGGGGTGGGGCACTATTGCTGTAATAGTGCCTCTCTCAGGTAATAGTGTGTGGGTGTAAGTTGGGGGGGAGGGCTATTATCTGTGAAGGGCACTATTACAGTTATAAAGCCCCTCCCCCAATTCATACCTATGTGTGGGGACTGTTATTAGCTGGTGCATTATAACTGTATTTATAGTGCCCCCACATACTGTAACTATAATTACAATGGCATTATATTTACCTGCATATTATTGCAGCTCTTCAGGGATCTGTTCTTGCACACAGGATGTGTGCATCTTCTATTCTGCTCCCCGGCCCCAGCGGCACCATAGCAAAAGGTTCCAGGAGCAGACTAGAACATGCACACATCTCATGTGCAAGAACAGGTCCCAGAAGCTGCATTAATACCCAGGTAAGTGGAAAGTGATCTGCTGGTGCAGGCTAAACCAGGAGATCACTCTCAAAAACAGGTCCTGTACCAGATGTCTGCCCACTACACGCACCATACAGAGGTCTCTGATGACTGGGCTGGCCGAGTATCACGTGATCCACGACCCAGTACTGGTCCACAGCCCAGCCTTTGGGGACCTCTGTTATAAGCCACAAATCATGAACTGGCTCACACCACATTACCTTTATTTCTTATGTAGCACCTTATATGTAATTCAGGAGCACCTGCAAAAAACAAAAAAGGAGAATATTAATGTAAAAATTCAAGAATGATCAAAGTTTTAAAATAAAAAAGATCAATCTAGCCATGTACATGAAACAGCCATTGAGGTCTGGCAGAGACTTATTCCCTAAAATATTGGGCACATCAGGCTCCTCATATATGCTAGTGCTAGTTATGTATTTACTACCGCTGGCTGCACTTGCACAATGTCGCTCTTCTTGTTGTGACTGGCTACAGTACACTAGCACAACCTCACCCAAATATCCACACTAAACTGATAGAAATATTATAAGGTGCAAGGAGCTAGACCAACATGGAGAAGGTTATCGGGTAAGTTATGCGTGAGACTGAAGAATGTGATCTTCTATAAGGGGAAGAGAATCTGCGCCTGTTCTGGAAACACATAAAACCTCATTTGGTGTTTTTCTTCGTGTAAAGAGAAAACCACGACTTGTATAAGAATCCAGTATCATTTCAGCCTAAAAAGCATAATTATTTTGTCACTGGCACCATGGAAACAGAAGAAAGGGTTTATTTAAATATCACAAACAATCTCAGCACAGAAGCGGAAAGAAGTGTGAAGGGGGATCAGCTGTCAAGATGCTGTCTAGGGGCGACACCATGGAATTGAAGTCAGTGGGCAGCACACAGGGCTGTCCATCATTGACACAATGCATGACGTCCATCCATAGTGATCAGCTGAGAGCTGTGTCCCAAAGACATGGCTGCAAAGCGGAGTGGTGTAGGTAGACTACTTTAACAGGGATAAGCGGCTAACAGATTACTTGCTTGCCTTTTATCAATTCCTGTTTTTTTGTTTTCATATACACTAGACCAGGGGTCAGCAACCTTCAGCACTCCAGCTGCTGTGAAACTACAACTCCCAACATTCACTTCCATGGGAGGTCCGAGAACAGCAGAGCAAGAATGCATGCTGGGAGTTGTAGTTTTACAACAGCTGGAAGACCGAAGGTTGCCTACCCCTGACCTAGACGGTTATCGTTGTCCACCTATTGCAATACTACAATTCTCATTTAGGACTTGTAGTCTACTAACAGCTGGAAACCGCTACAAAAAAGATTATTAATAGGGTCCACTCTCAGGAACCCTCTTTTATATGCTTTATGAAGCAAATGGATGCCATAGACATAGGCATCACATACCTCTGACAGAAAGCTCAGATGTGAACAGCTCCTTAATGCACAGCCATGAGTGTGAACACTGGTGGCTTTCTGCAGCCTTCTGGCAACCAAGTCATTCTTCGAAGCGAGAACTGTGCTACTTGGCCGTAGTAACCAATGAAAAGACTGTTCTCCAGTCTAAGGTCACTACTGCTAGCCCCAACCTTAAATGGTTTTCACATAGCAGCAAACCTCCAATGCTGCAGCAGTGGTGAACAGCGTCCATTTTGCCCTGCACAAAAGTCAAGGGTACAGAGATGACAGCACCAAATACAATGCAGTACACCACTTCTGTGGGATACAATGAGACCATGGAGTTCCAAGGTGGTCACCTAAGGAGGCCCAAAATCATAGATTACCTAACAAGCTCAGAGATTGCAGAGAAAATTCCTTAGGAAAACTGAGACAATCCTGGTGAATGATGACAATGAAAGCCTCATCTTATTTCAACCACAACTTTCCTTGAACCGTAAACTAACTTTCAACTTCTGATTTTCTGGCAGCACTTGTCACGTTAAAAGGGGTTTTTCAGCCCTAATATGTTTTTCGGCCTTTTACTGGCTGTAGGGGTTGGTGGATTTCTGTATAATGTAGGGAAGAAGCTGGGGGAGGAATTACTTTACACAGACATATCTAGATCATTGTATAACTTAGAACAATGGTTCTGGAGTCATATGGAAGAGGAAACTCTCAGCTTCCATGACAGGGTTTACCGGTCAACAAGACCAGCTTTAACTGCATTATTTCCAGAAATATCATCAGATGAGAACAGTTGGGATTGGCAAATTTATATGCAGCTTCAACTGCTCCCAGACCTGACTGTTGTTGGCCAGTGATCTGTCTATAAATACAGGAAGAACTGGAGATCTTGGTGTCAATGAAGGGACAGCCCTGCCCCTCCTACCACGCAGCTCCCCTATATTATACATGAGCTTGTCCATCCATACGTCTAGTTAAAGGGGTTGTCTAGGATCTGAAGAAAATTGATACTGATGACCTATCCAAAGGACCAGGTCCCAATCATCTCTTTTGGCCGCAGGAAGTAACCTTGGTCTTTTCCAAGTGAACGCAGTTCCCAACACCACCACTATACTGTCAAGGGTATCTTGTATCCATACAAGGTAGTGGTGGCAAGGGGAACTGCAGCCCCACTCCCATTCACTTGACTAGGAGCAGAGCGGCTTCCGGTTATATACCTTGTATATGGCTTCTGGAGGCTAAAACAGCTGATAGGGCTGCCGCCGAGTATTGGACCCCAACTGATCTGATAATGGTGGCCTATTCTGTAGTTAGCTAAACAATTTTCTTTTAGATCCTGGACAACTCCTTTAAAAGCACTATACAGATTTCTGCTGACAATAGAGAAACCCATGAAATAAAGCTCATTTCAAAACAGGATTTTCCAGTAAGGAACTTTATTAATGGAGTATTATTACAGTATTTATCAATGTCCCAAATGCTGTCAAGAAAAAATGTTCGAAAGTTCAGTTACGCTTCCATCCCTTAAACAAGACCTTTCATTACCTCCACCAACTCTCTGCATCCTGATACAGAGTTGGAGTTGACCCTTTAGAGACATAGCCAGGTTTAAGCCTTCAGGATATAGCAATTTAGCTGTTGCGTTCTGAAAGCTATAGTTTTGGGGGGGGGGTTGTCGCTGAAAATGTAGATGTTTGAGGGCGCTACTTTACGATTGAAACCTGCGTGTACAAGCATTTTAAAGCCGTTCATTCAATAAAGAGGAGTTTCACCCTTTCAAATTGGCCGCATTGGAAATCTTTTACCGTTTATGTGCATATCTAAAGCTTCAAGCCGAAGGAGTCAATTTTTCCGTGCGAGAGCTGATGAAAGATGCGAAATGGATGAAGGATTTTCTGAAAGAATCTTTACTGTTGGTGGCTGAGTATTCCTTTCCCTTTTTTCCCCCAATATTGTAAAAAACTGGACTTGGCAAAGGTGGTGAAATGTCCTCTCTAATCCATAGGGTTTTAAACAGTTTACTAATATTGAACAATAAAGATACTTCAGGGCTTCTTTTTGTGAGGTCACACTATATTTTTCATTGGCAGCATGCCCAAGCACATGAAACTTTTTGATCAGTTTTTCTTCCGTTGTATGGAAGTTAGGTAACCGGCATTGCTTTTTAACATTCTATTGCAATTAATCATGTAGCATAGCCCTAGAGGGAGGACCTTATAAGGACCACAATGATCAGCACCATCACCATACATTCACAGAGTAGAGTAAAAAGCCCTCCATGTGATGTCAGATGTATGGCATCATGCCTAAATGGGTTAAAGATCTCTCTGCTCTCCTTCCATGTCTATTTTAGTAAGTACTTACTCCCATAAAATAATGCTGAAGGCCAAAGTCCTGTGACTTTTGTGGTTCTCACTTGTGTGTGATGGTTCCAGAGGCCAAAGTCCTGTGACTTTTGGAGCTTATGAATTGAAATAGAGTTTGCAAGTAGATTCAGTATTGCTTCGCTTTCTTAACCCCTCGATGCAAGACTGGGGGGGAGGCGCGCAGGGGTTTGTGTTCAGCAAAATGCACAAGGTTTCATTTGCATATGGCAAATCCAACTGTTACAATTGCTAGAAGTTAGAGATGCATTATAATATAGTAGTGACCAATGATGAACTTAGTGCTTAGTCACACAACAGGGCTTGACAGTCGTGCGCTAGCGATTTCATTTATTTTAAACAGACAGAACACGGCCCCATAGAAAATAATATTCACATGACGTTTCTTTAACAGTCCGTGTGACCCATCTGTTGCATAATAGAACTTGCCATTTCTCAATGGACTCCTGTCTCTGAGCACCAACCACATCCTACTGCCTTCTTCCCACTCAAGTGATGACAATACTGCAGTTAGAAAAGGCTGCCGTCAGGTAGGGGTTAACTTTACGTAACAACATTAGCAGTGTAACTCAAGACTTCACAAGACTGAGTTATATAATCGTCTCAGATTCCAAATCAATGTAGGTAAATACAAAGGGAACACCAAAATGTAAAATGATAGCGGTGAGGAAGACAGAAAGCGAGGGTAAAATCTGCCCTGATACTAGCACCGTGCCCCACTGACTCTTTTTACCATGAACCCATAAAACCCCATGGCATGGGGTGCCAGACTGAAGACAATGCTCTGTTGAATGTAGCTGCCTGGCTCAGCTTCATATAAGTTAATACATTGGCATACACTGCCCATAATAAGTGACCAATCTCCAAAGTTGCTGACCACATGTCTCACAACCTCTGGAGGCCGCATTCACGGGGCAATGCCAGGTCACCAAATGAACTATACTGGATAACTAGAAGGAACACTTTAGGCAAATCCAATGCATTCCGGTGCCATAAGGATTTGCTCTTTGGTACTCTCCGTCTCCTCCAGGCACAACACATCATAAGTGATCACTGAAGCCTATCATTGGATTCAGCAGTCCTGAGCTACATGTTGGCATCACTACTGAGGTCAGCGACTGGCAGTACCTGACATGTACATGTATGGCACAAAAAATTGTGGATTTTACAGGTGAGTACCTGGAGGGTTTTGTTTCATTTTAGAACATTTCTTACAGAAATTTTACTGTCTAAAACTCTCAGACAACTCCCTGACTCTCACAGGATACACTCCCTGCTAGTGCAGCACCTCCACATAATATCAGAGGCTTTGGGGAATGTTGGGCAAACTTCTCTGCAGTGCCAGTATCAATGGGCTCTACAGGAATGATATTAATTCAGCTCAGTTTCTGTGCCACTTATCTACCAGGTGTAATACCATGGCACAGATGGGATGTCATACGTGACTACACTGCCAGTTCCAGCTGACTAGTGTGAAGTCTGCATGGACAAACATCAAGAAGAATATGAAGATTAGTGGTGCTGCAATGGTCAATGTATTATTTCATTCTAGGTAGAGATCCATCCTCCATGCTTTATACTGCAGCTCTGCATGTTCAGACTGGTTACAGTATAAAGTTGTAGAGAAGATTACCAGCTACCATGCATGGTAGTGTGGTCCCCATTATGATCCATTGGTCTATACCCTGTATATCTCCAGTAGTTGTTGCAGATGTTTTTTTGCCCTTGGTAGGATTTGAACACCAGGCTGCAAGGCTGTAGTGCTAACCATTGAGCCACCGTGTAGCCAGAACCACAACTTTTGTGTTCCTTGTCCAAGGATGCTCTTACGGAGATATGGCTCAGTCCCAATATCTTCTAAGGGACCAGTTATCTCTAGCGCGCAACATATAAAGCCATACAGAGCTCCCATCAACCAGCTTTATTTATAATGTGCATCTCCTGGTCATTGTAGTACATAATAGCTACAGTGAACAGCCAAAGCTATGTTTGGTGCATGGGGGTCAACCAACTGGTGTCATAGGATATGGCCAATAATCTCAGGTCTCTGGGGACGTCCAACAGTCTATCACCTGAGGCATCATAGACGGGACAGGATGGATAAGCGGCGCCACCAATAGCATGACTGCTCAGTCAACAAGTCTTTTATGTCCGCATGCACCAATAGGTTTGTGAACAGCGCCCAGAGAGATTATCCTATAGTAATATAGACAGGGTCCAAACAGTCTGCCACAGCCAGGTACACACAGGGTAGTGCCCTACAAACCCATAGCCCACATCAGGGGTGACGCAATGTAACAATATATTATTGCAACCTGATGGGCACCATTCACATGAATGAATGGACATGACAGCCAAGCTGACTTCTATGAGGAGAAGAGGAAGAAAGCTGCCGGGCTCGAACCGCTGGAAAGACGCATCATGTGACTGGACTTGTAGCACAGAAGTAGTCCTAGCCTGCTCCGGTCATCCTACTGGTATTTAAAGGGACAGGATGACACTACAGCTTAACAGGACACAGCACATGACGGTACTAGTCAGATGGCGCCCTGTACTCAGACACAGTGCCCTACAGGGTAAGCAGCAGCATAGAGTGCCAGCTCTTGGGTCTATTCCGCAGTGCGCATGACGTGCAGTGCTTACACAGAGGGAGTGATGCAGGGGGACGGGAGGACAGTTGCCACTTACCTCCCGTTTCCCCCCGCGACCCTATCACACGAACGGCCTCTCTAACCGTCACCGGCTGGGGAGAAACAGACGTACAGCGCCGGAGAGATGGAGAGAGAGGAACCCTGCACAACCAAACCGTCCGCTGCCAGCGCCCAGCATCCCTCACAGGGGATTGGACAGTGGCTCTTATAGGAAGACTATCATTGGCCAGTTCACTTGTCTATCACTCGCATGTTCGACTTTCAGTCATGCTCAACAGACTACAGCAGTCGGGTTTGGTTGCAGTACAGCATCGCTAAACACGCCCCTAACTCTGACGTTTATTAGTGTGATTGGTTAATACAGGTCCTTGTCCTTTTTAGACTGTACAGAAGAGGCGTGTCAAACTGTGATGACGTCACGTCGCACATTCTGTTGCAAGATGGCTGCCGGTGTGGTGCTGCGCTTGTAGTTTCTCCCGTCTATCTACGGAAGCCGCTTAGTACAAGAGACCGGGTGCCGTGGGTGAGTCGTTGGTGTTGTAAAGCTTTGTGCTGGACTTTCTGCTACTGTACTGCCATTCATTTTAGTCACGCGAGCGGTCAGCCGTGATACTTGTACGTACTCCACTCCTCACTCTGTACACAGCGCTGTTCTTTTCATTGATTCCGCACTTCATTGACATTTCTATGCTAAGGGCCGGTGCGGAGATGAACCGTCTGCCGAAGTGGAACTACACGTATCAGCATCCTTCGACAGGTGTAATCAAATACGTGCTGGTACTTGTAGTTCTACCTCACTCTTCAACTTCTCCAAACTAAGCTTCCGGTTTTCCCGTGTGATCTCTATGGCAATCTGTGGCGGCCTGACCCCTGTCTCCTCTATGATGGGCTTGTGTGTGTTGGCCTTCACAGTGACACACCTCTCTTCTACCTATAAGTCTATGGCAGATGCATCTGTGACCTGGCAGTGCTCTCCAGTATGTGCTGAGCCATAATTGTGGGCAGTGCAGTCTGTATAACAGGCTCTAGGAGATCAGATAAGTTTTCAGGGGTGTCTGACATGCTGGACACTAACAATTTGTGTAATTGTAACTCCCAGAAAGGAGGCTGCAACTCAGGATCAGCATAGGGCAAGTAAAGGGGTTTATGGGACCCACACCTGAGACCTCTGCCGATCAGCTGTTAGAAGAGCTTTCGACCCTTGGGTAAGATCCCTTTCCTCTTTTCAGGCCTTTGACATTATGTCCATTGGTCACATGGCTGTGCTGCAGCTCAACCAGGCAGCTGAAATGAGCAAGGCTGTGTTTCAACACCAGGCATAGCCGCTGTACAATGTATGGTGCGTGGTAAGGAGCTAGGAGGGCATATCACTGCAACGCCTTCAGGCAGCTGATCTATGCTATCTACATGTCAGATTCCCCAACGTTTTGATATTGATAAGCTAAGGACAGGTGATTGATGTCTTAGTCCTATATAGTTCCTTTTAAAGCTTACTCAAAAACTGGCAGCGACTGGTGCTATATATATAGTAAGCCGATGGCTGGTCAGGTAATGGAGGGGGCTGGACATGTCACCCAGACTAATAAGGTGGGTGAGATGAGAACTCCAGAAAGAATGTTTCTCAGCAGATAACTATTGTCTGCTGAGGGTTGTGTCAAAATTCTGGTTACTGGGCTGGATTATTAGGAATGGCAGGTAGATTGGTAGTGGGACCTGTCATTCCACCCCCCCTCCCTCCAGTCCACACTTTGGGGATGTTCCAGCAGCGACTCAGCTGCAGAGAGTCTGCTCATCAAGAGAGCTTAAGAAGCCCGCGCCAGCAGCAGACTGTGAGCAGAGCTTGGCTGGAGAGCCAACAGAGAGGTCCTATTTTTGGAGCTGTGTCCTGACTGATTCTACTGGCTTTTGGATTTCTGTTATTCTAGGTGAGGTAACCTATTCTATGTTTAGTTAGAGCCTAGCCGGGCAGGGATTTATTTTTGTATTGTTTCCTTTTGTTGCTGCACTACCTTTTTGAGTGAAAATAAACTATGCCTTTGTTTTGGACTAAAGAAACTGGACTTGTGTGTCTATGCCACCCACCTAGCAACCCCAGACCTTATATACACACACACATATGTGTCCAGAAAGTAAGTGCACAAAATTAAAAGGGTGGACTTTAGCCTGTATATGAAGCGTTTTGTTTTTTTTTATTAATGAACATGTGGCCGGAAATGCACCGTTGCGATGCTGCAGGTAGACTGAGATGTCGGTTTCCTATCCCTCGCTGCACCGTGTGAAAGGAGAATTGAAGAAGAGAAAGCGCTTTATTGGGAAATCGGTTTAATCACTGTTACTTATTAGAAGAATTGCTCGAAGTGCTGGCCGCCCGCATCAGTACAAGCAGTGCAACGCCGGGAGATGGATTGACGCACCCGTTCACAGACTCCTGGCAGGGCCCTCACCATGATGAATGCAGCCTGCATGTGGTTCACGAGCTCTTCGCAGGTTGGCACAGTCGTTGCGTACACATGCCCCCACAAGAAAAAATCAAGTTGGGTCAAATCCGGTGAGCGAGAGGGTCACAGCAAAGGTCCGCCATATCCGATCCACCAATTTGGCCACCGGTTGTTGATGTGTTAACGGACGATGAGGAGGTGCTCCTTCCTGATTAAGCCACATCCTTGCACATATTCGGGCAACACCAGCAAATCATCCTGCAGAAATGCACTGTGTCAGTCTACCTGCAGTGCCACAATAGAGCATTTACGGTCACATGTTCATTCGTAAAAAAATTACTCATTTTCTGGCTAAAGTCCACCCTTTTGCTTTGTGTACTTACTTTCCGGACACCCTGTGTGTGTGTGTGTGTGTATGTATGTATTTTCAGTGAAATTTTCCATATTAAAAGTACTGGCCCAGACCAGCCTCCATTTCTCCCTATGTCAGTGTTACGGGATATCCATCAGTGAGGCGAGTGCAGTAGCTTTCTACTATATAGGACCATGAATGTTCAAGCTAGCAGAACAGAGAGCTACATGTGTTCATTATACATATGATTCAGTGAGAAGCTGGTCTCATGTCTCATTGCTGTTTTAGCTATATTTCACTCACAACACCACTCCTCTGTATTCAATAGTCCATTGTGACACTAAAGTGCCCCATTTTGATGTCACTGCAGCCCATTGTGCTGACACAGTGGTCCATGTTTAGCAAAACAAAAATAAAGTTGCAGGAAATATCTTTGCTCGGTTTTGGCATTTGGTTACAAAGAAACTATGATGCTAGACAACTTACTGTCCTGTACCGATTACAGTACAGAACTGTATATCACTGAGAGGCAGGGACTCCTAGCATTACAGGTAGCTGTGATGCTAGGGATCCCATTCCCGGCATGAATTTTAGACCACTAAATCTGGCGAACACACAGACCAAGTTTTATCGGGGATGCCATCTTGCTTGAGCTTTTCTCTTAAATGTTATCAGGATTAAGCAACAGTAAGTATCAAATGCAATAAGAGACTTCAGATTTGAGATGAAGTATGAAATCTCAAGTATGAAATTTGAAATCTTAAATCATCTTAAATCTGAAATCTCAAATCATGAGATGATCTGAAATTATTTGAGGTGATTTCAAGTTTGAGGTGGTTTCAGATGATCCGAGGTTTCAGATTTGAGATGCCGTGGATTGAGGAAAAGGGAGAAATATATGAGCTTCCTAGATATTTGGCATTCCTTCTGTTACCACTGCGAAGTTTGGCTTAAAACAAAAAACAGCAAAAAATTAATAAAAAGTAGCATTTCCACAATGTGGGGCTTTAGGGCTAGTTCACATGGAGTTTTTTGGCAGCGGATTTTGACACCGAATCTGCCTCAAAATGCCATGCCAAAAACGGCTCCCATTGACTTCAGTGGGAGCCACTCGCTTCTTTTTTCGCTAGCTAGTAGCAGAAAAAAGAAGTGACATGCCCTATCTTTCCGTGGATTCCACTGGTGAAAGCCAGGAGTGGATTGAGCAAAGTGTAGACGTATAGGTACTTTTTATAGATTTAGCTTTCTTTTAGTAGCCTTTCTTGGCTTTGGCTCAAAAAAACGCAAAAAAAGCATGAAAAAAGCCCCCTCACAGATCATACTGTTCCTGTAGCCTGGGTGTGCTGTGGGTGCTGTAGTTCACTGAAACCTCCACGATACAGTGTACAGGGCTTCTATGCTACTCGTTTTACTTGAATAGAAGTGCTACCAGCTACCATCACCTGGGTACTGCTACAATAGATGGTCTGTGCAGAAACCGATTGTCACATCCTGACTGACCACTTACTGATGACTGATCCTGTGGATAGGTCATCAGTATGAAAATTTGATTTGGGGCTGGAAAAAAACCTTTAATCCATTTATGTAATTATATTGTAGATTTAATGGCCAAACTATCACTGCTACCAAAAGCACATGCAACCTGAACTGTTTCTTCCAGTTTTATATGACAAAAGTGTAATCGCTTTGTAATATAAAGATATGCATGTTTGCTGTATACATTGTTTTATTTTCTTTTGCTGGTGTTAAGATCTGTGCTTGGAACGGTTGAGTTGCTTCTAGTCCATGACAATATTAGATACATTACAATAAGTTATGTACTTGTATGAATAAAGCATTATCAGGAGATGTGTACAGTAAAAATGCTTCATCATTTAATGATACACTGGTATAGATTAACCAATAATATTCAGATTTTCTTGTTTTATCTTTCCTATCAGGTAGTTGAATGCTTGAAAGTATTAGCAATGAAGGAAAACAAAGAAAACTCGAGTCCCTCGGTGGCACCAGGTGCTCTGGACCACTCCAAACCGTGTTGGTATTGGGATAAGAAGGATCTAGCTCATACTCCCTCTCAACAGGAAGGCCTGGATCCTGCCACTGAAGCAAGATACCGACGTGAAGGAGCAAGATTTATATTTGATGTCGGCACAAGATTGGGATTGTATCCTTCTTTTCAACTACTAATTATGGCTTTCTAAATGCATCACCTATATATAAATTGATAGATACTTAAGGGGATACACTAGGACCTCTAATGTATTGTTCCTGAACTGTGGAAATCCAGCACCCGGACCCCGCACAGATAAGCTGTTCCAGCAGCCTCCAGGCACGTGGAAGGGGATAGGAGTATTGGTGCTGGAAAGTTGCAGCTCTGCTGCTATTGAATAGGAATAGACTGCAGGAGCTTCAGGCACCTAGAGGCTGTCTATACATCTGATCTGGGTAGAGCAGACCCCCCCCCCCCCCCCCCCATAGATCAATATGAAAAATGCACTAGGGGCCTGAAAACCCCTTTAAGCACTGCTGAAACTGCTATGATCACTGGTATGGGGGTTGTTCCTCACTTCGACTATGGTGAATGATTTAGACAGCTGAGTACTGTTATTCTCAGTCTCATGGACAATCAATGGAGCACCTGACCTGTTCATCCCCCTTAAAGGGACTCTATCATTCAGAAAACATATTTTTCACTAACCCTACCAGAATGGACCAAATAGCCAGCGGGAGCAGAAGTTCAGAAGATATAGGCTCTGGCAGACTCTGCATCACCCCTGTGCCAGGAAAGGACTAGCAACCCCCACATGCTGCCACGGAGGTTCCACGAGGCGGATGCTGGGGCTGACTCAGCTGCGGAATCCGCCTGAAGAAAGGGCAGCTCGCTTCTTTTTACTGTAAGCCAGAACATACCACTCACGGTGAAAAGGAAGCTAGCGGTCAACATAGACCTCCATTGTTTGGGGTGGATTCGGCGTCAGAATCAGCCCCTCTTGCCCCGTATGAATGAGCCCTAACACAGGAGAGCTGACCACTCCTCTGTACAATACAACATAGGTTAGCTGCAGCTCTTGTATATGACACAACTTAGGTGAGCTGACAGGTCATCATTACGTGTACCAGATATCTTCGATATTGTACTTTTTCCTTTACTCTTGCATCAGACACTATGATACACTTGCCACTGGCATTATATATTTTCACAGGTTCTACATGTTTCATTCATTCAAGCAGTTTGCCAGATATGTAAGTACAGAATTTCTGCACAAACTACTGATTGTGTTCTGCTATCCAGAGATTATATCTGTCTTGTATTCCCTTCAGGTGACTGGTGCCTGCTGTCTCTTTCTGGCTGGCAAGGTAGAAGAAACTCCTAAGAAATGTAAAGACATCATAAAGACTGCCCGCAGCTTGTTAAATGATGTACAGTTTGGACAATTTGGGGATGACCCAAAGGTGAGGAATAAGAATGATAGGATTCATGAATCTGGACCAGGAACACAAAGTGTGCACCTGGGTGCCACATGTGAGATTACAGTATAAGGAAGGTCTGCCCGCGGCATAATTTTTAACTACTTGACTGAAGAAAACAGACCAGAATCTCAGATCATTTTAAAGGGGTTTTCCCATCTCAGTGTTTGTCTGGTTAAAGTCTTTTTCTTTTCAGTTTCTGTATTTCTCCTCCCTCCCCCTTCCTCTTGCTAACGGGTGGAGAAGTCTCACAACACTTCTGCAGATCACATAATATCCAGATGCTTGTACAGAGTGTTATCTGTGTGTTTACATAGAGAGATACCAGACAGGGCTTTATCAGCAAACTGCAATTGGCTGAACATTGTCCAGCTGAGCACTGAGTAACTGACATCACTTGTCCTATCTCCCAGGTCTGTGGTTATAGCAATGCTTTGTAGACAATGGGAAGAATAAATTCACATACCAGGCAAACAAAGCAGAATTTCTAAGGCAATATTATTTAGAAAAAGGCTTCAATTTACATAAGCTACCAGTATAGATGGGATCCTTGAGATGGGACAGTCCCTTTAAGGGAGAAATGAAATAGTGACCTATTTCACTAGAAAGATCATCTCCGTTGATGAAACTGTCCAGTGCTGTAGAATATACATCTGTAAATCTGAAGTGGTTTTTGATTTCTTTTCTATATCTAGGAAGAAGTTATGGTCCTCGAGAGGATTCTTCTTCAAACCATTAAATTTGACTTACAAGTGGAGCATCCCTATCAGTTTCTACTCAAATATGCCAAGCAATTGAAAGGTAATGTGTTCTGTTCATGGAATCTAAAGATTTTATGGGTTTAGCCTGATACGGTGTAAGAAACATGAATAACATTACAGTAAGTACATATACACAAATTAATACAGGTATCGGATACAGTGGACAGGTACAGCCCATAAAACAAATGGTAGTCTCTGGTTTGTGTTCAGGTGCCAGCGGCTGCTATGATTTGGTGGAGGTGCCGAGAGTCTGCCCCACTTCAATCTTTATATAAGGATAAGTCCGTAATATCCTTTTAGCCTGGCAACCAGTTGAATGGTCACTCTGTAGATGGGGAATAACACTTGGACTAAACACTTTAAATGTTCCAGGACACTATAACCCCAAATATATCATATGATGATGATAATACATTTTATTTATATAGTGCCGACATATTCCGCAGCACTTTACAAATTGTAGGGTTCAGGTACAGACCAAAAGATACATTACAGAGAAATAGTCAATTCACACAATGAGACTGAGGGCCCTGCTCGCAAGAGCTTACAATCTATGAAAAAGATATTGAAGAGAGAGGGTTGTATAGAGAGGTTGGAAACATTGAGAAAGCACTGACTCTGTGTCTATCCTTGTGTTTATTTTTTGTATTTTTTATTTTTTTAGGCGACAAGAATAAAATACAGAAGCTGGTACAGATGGCATGGACATTTGTTAATGACAGGTATGACAACGGTTGAGATTTTAGGTTATTGTCATCCAGTTAATTGAACATTTAATTGACCTTGATTACGATCAATGAACAATTATTTTAGGACACTCCCGTTTTTATATGCATTGGCCCTTTTATATATGGCACATCATGCCAATGAGTTTTGTTCACATAACAACAATCCCAATTGGATAAGTGACATATCCTTTATCCATCGGCAGTGTGAGGCAAGATGGCATAAATACAAAATAATTGAAATAATCTATGTGCACAAGTTTAACTATTGGTTACCGTATATACTCAAGTATAAGCTGAGTTTTTCAGCACAGTTTTTGTGCTGAACAAGCCCCCCTCGGCTTATACTCGAGTCAAGCAAAAAAAATATTATTTTTTTTGGGGGGGCGGGGTGGTCTATGACCAACTGCTATAGTAATGTATAGAATCTCCCACAAAATAGTGGGGGAAAAGAGAAGCTTTATAAAAATATAATAAAACAATAAAATGTTCTAAATCACTTCTTTCCCTAGAATATATATATAAAGGTAGAAAATTACTGTGATACACATTAGGTAGCCTTGTGTCTGAAAGTGCCCGGTCTACTGAATAAGGTATCTGCAGTGCTCCTGTTCTGTCGGGAAGGAGTTAATAGGAGCACTGCAGATTCCCTATATTCAGCCAGGCTGAATTCCAAGTAAGGGAAAAAAAAAAACAGTCCTCAAGCTCAGGGAAAGGGCAGACAGACAACCAAACACCCCCTCCCCTTCCCCAACACCCAGCATCTACTGCACCCAAAAACTCCGTCCATTTTAATTTTTGATCTTTTCCAGTAGCTGCTGCATTTCCCCCCTCGGCTTATACTCAAGTCAATAAGTTTTCCCAGTTTTAATGTGGTAAAATTAGGGGCCTCGGCTTATATTCGGGTCGGCTTATACTCGAGTATATCGGGTATTTTGCAATTAATTGCCCATCAGTTGATTTAACTCATACGTGGATTTTATGTTTAGTGGTAAGATCCCTAATTGTATTTAATCCATAACCTGTGCTCTGTCTGCAGTCTTTGCACGACACTGTCCCTACAGTGGGAGCCGGAGATTATAGCAGTAGCCGTCATGTATCTTGCTGGACGATTGTGCAAGTTTGAAATCCAGGAATGGACCTCAAAGCCGCTGTACAGAAAGTGGTGGGAGCAATTTGTCCAGGATGTGCCAGTCGATGTGCTTGAAGGTAAGTTGTCTGAACACTTCAGTCATCTAAGCTCAGAATGTCACCAGTGTCACTCCATTTCCTAGACCTGCCATTGGTAAAGTAAGCGCATGAGTTGTCCATGAGATTAGCGCATTCTCCTTCGCCACCCATAAAATACTCTGTGTTGCTGGGGGAGTCATGCTTCCTTCCGATACCAAGAAACTTTCCTTATTCAATGCTTTCATGTCATTAATTTGATCACAGAAGTGGATATTGATAGTCCATAAAATTGTGAGCTCTTTCTCTGTAATACTCTTTGCTGTTGTATTTATTTCTGGTGTTTTGCCCTTCCTTCAAATTTAACTTCGAAGTTTAATAACTGCCTGGCTTCGGAGAGCTTCATTTTAAAATTGAGGGTTTGTTTTGTGGTTTTGTTTTTTGTTTTTTTTTTTTTGAAATTGTGATCAAAATTTTTAAAAGTGTAGAAAGGATAATACTAATGCCATTTTTGACAAAGTTTGGGTATACATTTATAAGCTGGTCAGGTTCTAGTAGTATGGACATTCTTAATACTAATGTAGCCCAAATATTGGCTTTCATGTTTAGAGAAAGGGTTAAAAGTAGAGATGAGCGAGTACTGTTTGGATCAGCCGATCCGAACAGCACGCTCGCATAGAAATGAATGGACGTAGCCGGCACGCGGGGGGTTAAGTGGCCGGCCGCCGTCAAAGCGGAAGCACCAGGTGCATCCATTCATTTCTATGGAGCGTGCTGTTTGGATCGGCTGATCCGAACAGTAATCGCTCATCTCTAGTTAAAAGTGTAAACAGCTGAGTTTTTATTTTGACCAAAATTTGGCAAACCATACATGGATCAAGCAATATAAAGATTTGTAAAGGACTTTTCAGGTACTTTAAGCTAAAGTACCGCACTTAAAAAATTATGGAAGATAAGGATTATACTTTGTTCTGTTCCTTCATTTCTACCTAAGGCCCCACGTAGAATCTTGCTGCAAAAAAAGAAACGTGGTAGCAATGCATTGTGGTTTTTCCAGCAGCACTTTTCACAGAAAGTCTACAGAGGTTTCCTTTGTAGACTTTCTGCTTTAATTATACCTATAGGTAAACCATCAGAGTTTCTCTAGGTATAATTGACCTGCGGAGATTTCTGAAACCACAACTGCAGGTATTTTAGAAGCTCCTACAAAATTTAGTATCCTTTTTAGGTCAACAAACTCTAAAATTGGAGTTTCTCCTTTATTAGACATTTGCCATCAGATTCTGGACCTGTATTCTCAAGGAAAGCAGCAGATGCCACATCATGGAGCCCAGCAGCAGTCGCCACAAGTCCAAGCACAGATTGCTTCTGTGCAGCCCCAGCAGTCCTTAACCACAGACTCGCAGGCAGCGCAACAAAAAGATCCACAACAGTCTGGAGGCCAGCAAACTAAGAAACCATCCCCACAGTCCAGTCCTCCAAAGCAAGCCAAGCGACCTCTGGTATGTGCTGTCATCTAAAAATCACTTGGACTATTGTCTGATATGTTTAAGAACTTTTAGTGTAGTTTTTAAAAAAAATTTGACCAAAGCATCTGAGGGCTTTTCTAACTTTTTGGATGTTTCCTAATAATATTTATACTCCTTGTGGAGAGAAGAAGAGGTTAAAGACAAAGATATTTATTGCACAGGCAACACTTGAAACTTGGCACAACTGTATGTGAATCATCCTTAGAGCGCTTGTAAACAAAGATCCAAGCAGAATTCAGATTGAAGATCTTTTTACTACATCTTGTGATATTTTAGGTCTCTTTGAGAGCACCTTGCATGGGATAAAAGAACCCTCTGCCCATCTAAAGATCTCAAGGATGTCCATTACTAGTCACCCTTACATTCAGCCTGGGGGGAGGAACACTCCATTCTTGGGTGGGGTTCTCAGCGGTTCAAATGGTTATCGTGGCAAAACCCCTTTAAGAATTCTGCCGAGTAATTTACCTTCTACATTTAAATTAATTATAATTTTCTTCTTTTTCAGCCGACGTCACCCAAAGAAGAGGGTAAAGCACAAGGTAGGTTTATTAAAGCCATGCGGTGCATTCTGTGCTGAAAAACCCTAACAATGTACAATATAAAGTCAATTGGGTTTTAGCATCTTCTAAAATATTTTTGAAAACAGGATGTAATGTAATTTTTTATTTTTATCTTCCACCACAAAGTTTAAGACCCTATTTATCCTGGACAACCCCTTTAAGCTACTATAGGTATGTGAGTAGAGCTGTAGTGTTCACTCCTCACACTGTGCTGCTCATTTCTACAGATCAACCATTGACAAAAATGGCTAAAGTTGAGACTGTGCACCCTCCGCTTCCTCCAGTTATTGCTCCAGCAGGTATGTGCTGTCTTATGCAGAAATCTGTTTGGTGTTGAACACTATCGCTAGACCTAATCTTCATCCCATGTTGATCTGGTTTTTAATTTCCACCTGACAGAGAGGAAACCGGTGGCTCCAGTTCTTGCTCCTGGCGAAGGAGATCCCGTGAGTGTCCCTGAGGCCGCAGACTTGACCAAGCTCCCAATTCCTCCACCAAGTCATCCTTCTACAGTTCATCAGCCGCCTCCTCTACCACATCGGCCACCACCACCTCCTTCTAGTTACATAACTGGGATGTCTACAACCAACTCTTACATGTCTGGGGAAGGTTATCAGAGTCTCCAGTCTATGATGAAGACAGAAGCACCTACTTATGGGAACTTGCCACCTGCTTATGGTCCTCCGACACACATACCATACCATCCCCATGTCTATCCACCTAATCCTCCACCATCTGTGCCTCCACCCCCACCACCTTCTTCATTTCCTCCTCCTAACATTCCTCCTCCTACCCCTGTGTATCCTCCTCCACCTACTTACAATCCAAACTTCCCTCCACCTAGACTTCCTCCTACACATACTGTACCAAATCACCCACCTCCAGGAATTGGTATGCCCCCAACTAACTATCCCCCTCCAACAGTGCCACCTGGAGGGCAACCGCCTGTTCCTCCCCCTATTCCACCACCTGGAATGCCACCTGTTGCAGGACTTGGACGTGCTGCCTGGATGAGATAGCATGGCATAGAGACCTGTTAGCACTTGAAGGGAAGGAAGTGATTGACATGCCACATACACCCCTGCTGGCTGCAATGAAAGTATGCCACAATCTCTGTCCCTTATTGCCATGTCTGGATTCACAAGGGGGTGTTGAATGTCTTTGTATTGTTGCAATGTGCCTGGATAATATTATACAGTATAACGACCTGCTGATTGGTGTATAATTGGCAGCTCCCCACATCTGTGACTAGCAGATACACTGAAATCTAATCTCGGTTTCGGCTTTATATTGTGAGGGCCATATTGGCCAAACTAAAATTGTAGAAAAAAATAAAAACCAGATTCACTAATGGGAAAAGCAAAGGTTATCTCATTTGCTTTATGTTTGACACCATTATTTTGTTTTTTTTTTCTAAAAACAACAAAAAAATTTTGACAAGATTTTGAAAGTTTTACAAATGTTTGTAAATATTTTTTAATGTAAAAAGAAAGTTTAAATGTAAGTGCTCAGCAAAGTGCTCTGCTGTAACTGTAACCTAGACCATAGTGAATAAAAAAAGATAATGCAAATCTGTCTGCGCCGTCTCTGGAAGAATGTGAACTCAAAGGTTTGCGCATTTGTGAGCAGTATGCTCATGGTCTGTTGTGTAAGGTTATATACATGGCAGCCAGACCTGTCCACAAGTTGTGCGGCATTTATGTCTGTGGAATTGAGCTGCAGCACAAAATACAGCCCTTGTTCAGATGTGGCAGGGGTTGAAGAACAAAGCAGTCATGCTTTTCTAATCAACCCTATTTAAAACAGTCTACTGCCACCAAAATCTCACATACACCATGTAACTGTTGTTGTAAGGTCAGGTAGTGGCATATTCTTGTGTCACAATTACAAACATGCTGCGACTGCTGCCCCTACAATATATGTAGTGTGGAAGCAATTGTGGTGGTGGAAGGCTCTGCCTTAAAATTGACCTTTCATTGATTTCACAAACTTTAAGGGTAAGTTCACTTGGGGTTTTTTGGACCAGAACCTGAGGCGGAGGCCACCTCAGGTTTCGGTCCAAAATACGGGTAGCTGTGACTGGATGAATTGAATTGAAAGTTTCATCCATTTTTAATAACCATTGTGACAATTAGGGGTAGTTTAGCATCAAAGGTAAGCGGTTTTCCTGGAATTACAGAGGTGTTGTTGGTGCTGTGTGCCAAATAGACAAACAGAAGATCGGGTGGTACAATCCAAAATAAGTGGCTTTATTCAGCTTATAAACGGGAACAAAAATAACAGCCTAGCCCACACACAGGGCAATACCCCACCTCTTGAACCCTGTCTAATCTACCAAGGGCAAGATACTTTGCTGAGGTTTCTTCTCACCAGTCTAGCTCACACTGAGCTTAACCAAGTCTTTATGGAATCCAAAAAGAGAGAACAGCCCCGAGCTGTATATGGTGACGTAAGGATTAGATTAATTATAATGAAAGCTTCTCACCTTATATGGTTGTGATGAGCACAACCATCAAAAGAGCCTGTGAACCACTTGTAACGGAGGTTCCTCCCTAGGTGTTGGAGCTGCAGGATCTGTGCCACCCAAGGTGTCAGTACAATGCCAGTGGGACCAAAGAATGAAGATCACCGCGCTTTTGGACATCAATAAAGAAAGTTTTATTAATATAAGGTGAAGTGCGGTGATCTTCATTCTTTGGTCCCATGGGCTTTATGGAATCCAGTATTCTTGGGATAGACCTCCTGTCTGTCTCCAACTGGTCCACAGTGCAGGTCACCAGCAGCACTCTCCTGCTGTGTGCACTCCCTCTGGAGTTGAGCCCCTTTTTCTCTGGTATGGGTGAGGTCCAGGTCGTTTTCAACCCTGTTTTGGGTCGCTCTACAGCGCCCTCTAGGTTCACACCCTCACACCATCTTTTTACAATATTAGTCTGCATGTTGCCCTGCAATTTCCATTCATTAATGGGCTCTTCTCCACAGACTCTGGTGCAGTTGGAATTTTTCTATCGCCCTGCTATTCCAAAGCAATAATTTGGGTTAGTTTCAGCACCATATGTGCTAATCTAACAGCACTCATTGCTTGGGAATAATGGGATCTGGATCAACAATTCTCAATAGTGTTGGAATCTATAGAGTCAAATGTATTGCAGGATGCAAAGAGCTGGAGGTGGTGAAAGGTCCTTTTTATAAATGTGGTTGAATTGAATGTGTGGTAGTTTCCTTTTTTAAATTGCCTAGTTTACCCATGGTGCTATACATCAAGTTCTTGTTGATCCTGACCACCTCCATTAAACCTAATACTGTAATATAGAACTAGCTCGGCATCAAAGAAAGTAGAACAAAGTCAGAAAACTGTAGGTGGCGATAGAGCACCATGCTGGCTACAGACCAGGACAATGTGTAAGACTACCGTACATATCATCCACAACTGCACTAACAAGGAGGGTTCCTTGCATGGCCGGCATTAGTTGGAAGGGGGCAAACTGGGCAATTGCCCAGGACCCCGGCAGCTTAAGGGGCCCCCTAGCTTCAGCACTTCATCACCATTAACTGAGCCAGGATATGAACGATAGTCCGGACTGTCAGGCTAACAATGAGAATGGACGGTGACAGAGCTAGGCCGGGCAGCTATGGAGTAGTGATAAACCTTTATTTACTTTCACTATTGTAGTAGTAGCGCAGCTGCCGAGCAGAGATTTTGGGGAGGGGCTTCCTAGCTGTTATTTGTAGCTCTGCCTCCAGCCCAGCAGCAGGGGTCGAAGGTGCAGTCCTGACCTGCATATTACTTAGCACAGAGACAGGGTCTACTGCCTCAGTCTCTGTTCCTGTACAGTGTAAAAAATATGCAAATTTATTCTCGAGGATGTAATTAGGAGAACAGTGCACTCTGTACACCACCCTCTAGAGGGCAGCATCCTTAACATCATGAACGACTCAGTTATAAAGTCTTTTAATCATGATGTGGATTTAATTGCCAAATCAGTATTTCTGTCCCAAAAGGAACAGATTCCCAGCTATGGACAGCGCTGTTTCAGCCTATTGGGCCATCCTCAGCATAGCATAGGGATACTGATTTGGCAGGGTCAGGGGACAATCGTACACATCAGGGAGAGTGTTTGCCTACATAGGCAGTACGGAGACTTACAAGTCATTCCTGCTCCGCTAGGGATTCTGGGTAAAAAATATGACAAAGAAAGAAGGGGAGGATCCAGCAGAAGATAGAGGCGGCGCAAGATCCTGTTCTCGGGCAGCGGTGGGGACGCCCTCATCGCATTTTTAGTGCTGGGGCCCGCCTCCATCGCTGCCAGAGAACTAATTTACATACCGGTAAAAACCGGTATTACTAAGGAACGGCGCGGCGGAGATCCCATGTAAAGGTAGGAGACGAATAGCCTTTCTAAAGGCTATTCCGACGTGTTAGCCACAGAAAAAAGCGTCTTAAAGGGTACCTGAAGGTAATGGATACTGATGACCTATCCACAGGATAGGTCATCAGTATCTGACAAGTAGGTGTCTGACACCTGGACCCCGCTCCGATCGGCTGTTTCAGCTGCCTGAAGCTGGATACAAGGTATACATCTAATAGCAACTAGGCCCTGTTGGGAATTTTTGGCCAACAATACCAGTACTTGACATGATCAGTTGCTTTAGGCCAGTCATCAGCCAGTTGGCACAGACTCACTATGGCTGATTTATAAAAACTGGTCTTAGTTGCCCATAGCAAGCAATTACAGCGCAGCCTCCATTTTATAGTACTTTTGAAAAATGGAAGCTGTGTTGTGATTGGTTGCTATGGGCAACTAAGACTATTTCTCTTTATGACACTGCGATTTTATCATTATCGGACAGTTTAGATGTAAAACTTACAGATGCCCGGTGTCCTCTGAGATGAGTCCTTTGCTGGACTCTGGCACACGATCTGTGCGGGCAGTGAAGCTTAGGTCCACTTGTGCCCAAAGTGTAAAGCATGTGCAGTGATGGAGGATGTACTGACCTTGGCTTTACTGCATGAAATGTGCAGGTTTCATAGTCCTTCAGTGGACTCATTTTAGTGCAAACCGGCATCTTCACTCTTTGATTCCTAAGGCCTGGGTCACATCTGCATTCAGTATTCCGTTTGGGGAATCTACTTGGGAACCCCCCGAATGGAAATCTAGAAGCGTTAAAAAGCGGTTAGCTAAGAAACCACATGGACCCCGTAGACTATATTGGGGCAGTTGTGTTTTCTGCGCAGTGTCTGCACGAGCCATGTGGAGAGAAAACTACTGTGAGCACCACTTTTCTCTCTGCATGATTCGTGGGGAAACCGAGCGGAAAACAAACGAACCCCATTATAGTGTATGGGGTCCGTGCAGTTTCTTAGGTAACTGCTTTATAATGCATTTGGTATTCCGTTTGGGGGTCCGGACGCAGATGTGAACCAGGCCTAAGGATACCAGCGTTGAGCGATGGTTTCATACAGAGGTTTGGGACCCTAAACTTCAATGGCTTAATGGCATGCTCATTAAAAGTCATTTTTTGGTCCCTCTTACGTTGGAATAGCCTTAAAGGGGTTGTCCCATCACAAGGATCCTATCTATACTGTTTGTTAATGTGAATGTAAGACTTTTCCTAAATACATTGCTTCAGCAAAACTGCTTTGTTTGGCCGCTATATTACTATATTCATTTTTTTGGGACACATCCCTTGACTTATCTGCTGCTCTGAGGGGGGAGGGAGGAGGGGCTAAGTGCACGGGAGCGAGCCTGGAGTGGGGGGGGGGGGGGTAGTTTACCTTTGGGGGGAAGGGGCCGCCAATGCAGACACTTGTGCCGGCGTCTACACTCCCCGGCATCCGCCTCTCTATTACAGCAGATGCCAGGTCTGTATTCACATATGCACAGCCAGCGGCGAGATGCCGCTGGCCCTGCGTGCACACTCATAGACCAGTCTAGCCTTCACAATGCCAATACAGACCCGACGTCCGCTGTAATAGAGAGAGGCGGATGTCGGGTCTGTATTCGCATTGTGAAGGCTAGACTGGTCTATGAGCGCGCACGCAGGGCCAGCGGCATCTCGCCGCTTGGCTTTGCATATGTGACCCCGCCCACCAATGACGCAACAAAGCCGGAAGACAGAAGAATTTATAGCAACGAAGACTGGTGAGTATGCGACGTGGGAATACCCCTTTAAGAAAGGCTATTCTTCTCCTACCCTTATATGTCTTCTCCGGGCCGCTGTTAGGTATATAATCCGGTTTTCGTCAGTATGCAAATGAGTTCTCTTGCAGCACTGGGAGTGGGCTCCAGCGCTCAAACAGCACTGGAGGCATCCCCAATGCTGCGAGAGAACTCTCCGGCGCCGCCTCCATCTTCTTCAGGAACGGCCTCTCCCTGTGTCTTTTTCCAGCGGTGGCTTCAAACTTCTAGGCCTCGAGTCTAGGGCAAAGCCAACTGCGCATGTCTGCCGGGCACAAGAAAATGGCCACTTACAATACTTAAAGTTCTATTAATGGTCCATTCACATGGAAAAAAAACAAGCTAGCAGAACCCATTGAAATCAATGGGAGGCTTTTTTTTCAGTGTGGAAAATTCAGCGCCAAATAAAGCGCCATTTTCCTCTGTGTGAATGGACCCTAATAGTACTTGGTTTATATTGCATTTCATTAGTTTAATGTGATTAAAATAGATGTTTTTAAATGATCATGTATTTTCATTTTCTGAATTAGTTGAGTGTGTTGTACAGTATCTTAGAATTTAGGGCCCACTTGTAAACTTTCCCAGGGCCCTACTTTGTCTAAAACCGGCCCTGCTTTTGGTTACCACATGTGTTTTTGGTATTTATTACCTTACGTGATTCCTGATCTAGGGAACTCAAGCTGCTCATAGATTGTCTAGGAATTAATAAAAGTCTAATAAATCGAGGACCTGCCCCTTTAACAAGGCTCGCAAATACTCACATCAAGAGAAATAATAGTGAATACAGAATCATGGACAACTAATAGGATTTTATTCTACAGAATTCTGCAAATATGAGATGGAAATTCTAAGACTATTATGTGATGAGCAATGTCCACTAGCTCTGATCTTCACTTGTCACTACATCATATTGTTGGCCAGTGCCGTCTGCACCTCCTAGTGGAACGGTTCCTTGTACATTACATAGATGTCCGATCATGTCATTGCATATTTCATTAGTTACTGGGGAGATGTTGGAGGAGCTTCTTCATCTTCTTGTCTGATGGAGTGACAGCTTGGTGGTGGGTGACATCTTGAAGGAAGTTTATGATACAGGAGCAACTATCTATCTTCTTATAGTTGTAAACATTTGCAGGGACACTTTTGGGGTGAGGGGGTTAGGATGTGCAGCATGTTCACAAATAGTCATTATTTTCTGTAATGCCGCCATATAGTAGCATAATATAGCTATACAGCACCATATAGTTATATACTCCAAGTATCACTATCTATCTATACTTGTATCATATGACTAGATAGATAGATAGATAGATAGATAGATAGATAGATAGATAGATAGATAGATAGATAGAGGAGTGATAAGAAGGGGGAGTAAGAGGGAGAGAAATATTGGGGAATAAGAAAAGGAGGGATAAGAAAGGGGCGAGCGAGTGGCTGGTGTTACTACAGGAAGAAGAGGCTTCTCCAGTCATTACCTGTATGCACCAGTATAGGGGCCGGATGGTCCGTGTCAGAAATGCTGGTGACATATATGAGCCCTACATCTTGCAGCCATGCTGGGACCAGGAGCTGTATGGTCGCCCTGCACAATGGGCAGCTGTTTCTCTCCTGCATCCACGTGGACAGGCACCGTTGGTGGAAATGATGGGTACAAGCCAGGTGGGATATCTGTTCCTCGGGTGCATAGTCCATTAGACAAATACAGCATGACCCATGCTCCTCAGAGTCTTGACTCCTAAGTGAGGGGGCCAAATCGGTAGAGAGTCCATTGTCTGTAGAGTGAGAAGTGACATCTTCTGAAATGTCAGACATAGGTGAATGGCTCCGGAGCTGAGTTGTGACTGGGGAGCGGCTCCTGTATTCAGATGGTTGTCTTCTCCTCCTCATCTGGCTCTCATGTGTGGAAGTCATCCTTCTCCCATGTTGGGACAGTCTACTCCGTGTCCGATGGGCGACGGGCGAGTCATTATCAGATCTTTCAGTGTGATGCCACGTCTGATCTTCCGGGACATGTCTGTCTGTGCGACTAGTTCTACGCTGCCTTGGCATGCTGTCGCCAGTAGCCACAAATAATTGTGGGTGGAAGGACAACAAAGTGTCAAAATAGAGTAAAAAAAACAAAGTTTTTTCGCTAAAGCCTGCTATAGAGATGCTATATATATCACTTCTCCTTCGCAAGTGGTCTGCAACACAGAATTGGAACACTAGATTCCTGATAAATAGTGACATCATAATGGAGTCATGGCTACCATCTCCTGCTGCCCTTACATTGTAACATCATCGGGCTGTATGTGATATGATGACAAGTTACTTACCTAACAAGAACATGGCGGAGCTCACATTAGTCATTCTAGCCTGTTACCTGGTCCTCTATATTGTACACTATATTACTAGATTACTCAGATGGCCGCCATCTTTCAGTACCATCTCTAATATTCTCTTAAAGTGGTATCACCTCATTTTAAAGACAACTAATAACACGGTCTCCATAGACAGAACATACATCTTGGACTTCTAGGAGGATGGCAACCCTGGAAGATATCAAATCCAGCAATGTCTAGTAGTTCATGGATTTCACTAGTCCAGCACATCGCCAGTATAAAGTCTTCCAGGCTAAGAGATAATGAACTACATATTACTGCAATGTCTCTGAGAGATCATGTATCTGGGGACTAAGCTGTAAGGTGCCTCCTTGGTGTCCAGGGCTAAGATGCCTTGCTTTGCCCCAGTAGTTGTGATCAGTAATAATATATAAGACATCTCTTTTGCCAGACAGATCTTAGCTGATATCAGAAGGAAGAAGCAGAACAAGGTTCATGTGAATAGATACTTGCTAAGCAAAGCAGATAACATAGCAAGTCCTTAATCCTACAGTGAGGGTGCAAGTACTGGATTCATAAGTTGATAAGCAGGGTCGGACTGGCCCGCCGGGGTACCGGGGAATCCCCCGGTAGGCCCCAGCCTGGACTGACAGTGCTCACTTCCTCAATGCAGAAGCACTGGTCAGGGGCTGGTTCGGGCCCCTGTCCAGTGCATTTGCATTGATAAACTGAGCACTGCTAGTGGCAGGGGCCCGATCGGTAAGCTCGGGGCCCCAGGCTGCCGGCAGCGCTGTAATTACTAAAGATGCCCGGCTGCCAGTTTCCCAGGGCCCCGACACTTACACAGAGGGGCCTCCTACCGATGCTATACTTTCCCTATTAATATAAGGAAAGTATACATCGGACTCCGGAGCACACCAGGGGCAGCTGCTATCCCTGCAATCTTTAGAAGCGATCTCTCTGCAGCCCGGACTTCCGGCCCGTGTGGGGACAGAGGAGTCTGCTGCTGCAATGATCCACAAATGTTAGTATATTTTTTCCTTTTTTTTTTAGTAAAATGTAATGTTTAATATGTATATGTGTACATTTGTTTAACCATTAAGTCCTATCATGGTGTCTATCATACACCACTATCACACACATATCATTATGATAGACACCATGATAGTACTTAAGGGTTAAAGCATGTGTCTTGTATACTGTGTGAGGACTGTATGTTTGTATACAGGTATGTGTGTGTATATACAGTATGCTATAATAATGTGTGAGTGTATGTATATATGTGAGTATATATAGTATATATGGTATATGAATGTACATAAATGTGTATATGCTAATTATATATATATATATATATATATATATATGTGTGTGTGTGTGTGTGTGTGTGTGTGTGTGTGTGTGTGTGTGTGAGAGTATATATGAATGTATATGTATGAGTGTGTAGTGTTGCAGTATAGGTATAATGGAAACAGAAAGTCCTCAGAGCAAACCTCTGTGGAGTTTCTGAAAAAAGCGCTGCAGGAAAAACTGATGTGTTGCCGCCGGGGGTTTTCCCGCAGCGCTTTTTGGCTGTCGGACGCTGTGTTAAGTCTTATCCTTTTAGTGTGATGTACAGTATATTGAGATGTTACAGAGGACCTTTCACCTCCTGGGGCACATGCGGTTTTATATACCGCTAGAAAGCCGACAGTGCGCTGAATTCAGTGCAGCTTTCCTGTTCTGTGCCCCCAGTAAAGGGGTATCGGTCCCGGTACCGTAGCTCTTCACTGTCAGAAGGGCATTTCTGACAGTCAGTCAGGAACTTCTTCTTCCCAGCAGCGCCTATCGCACTGTACTGTGAGATCAGAAGCGTTCCTCACCACTCAGCGTCATCACTAGGTGGTAAGCAAAGCCCCCTCACACAGTACAGCGCAATAGACGCTACTGTGAGGAAGGGTGTTACTGATTGACTGACATAAACGCCTTTCTAACAGTGTATTAATCCACATGTGCCCCAAATGGTGAAAGGTCCTCTTTAAAGATTAAGCGCAGACGTGAGACGCAGTGGTTTTCATTGAGCTTTTGTCCCCAGCGCCCTGTTATCCTCCTGCCTGTGTCCGTTCGGTCTCATGGCCTCATTTCTGGAAATCCTGTATCTGATTGGTTTCAGTGGTCCCATGAGGTGCAGGACTCCCAGCAAGGAGGTGCCGGCACGAGACTAAATGGACACTGGCGGCGGACAATGGAGCAATGGGGACAGGTGAAGGCGCTTTTTATTTATTTTTTTATTTTACACCTTCCATCAGGCACATGGGTTGATCCAATTCCCGGACAAATCTTTAAAGGATTTATCCATCTTTATAATGTTGATGGTCTGTCCTTAGGATAGGCCATCAGTATTACATCTGTGATGATACAACATCCAGGACCTCTGCAGATCAGCTCTTCCAGGACAGCCTGGCTACAGGTAATGGTAACATTTCTAGGAGCCATGCTGATCACTTTCCATACAGAGTGTAGCAGTAGGTTTAGGTAGTATGTTGTTGCACATTGTATGGCGGGTGAGCAGCATGGCTCCCGAGATGGTATTACCTTTAGCTGCCCTGTCTCGGTATCGCTGGTCTGCAGGGTCCTTGTGGTGGGCCCCTAGAAACAATTCCACTGGTGGGCCCTAGACACCCCAGTCCGACCCTGGATGAGGGTGTCTCAGTGGGGAGAGAGAGCCCCTACTGGCTTTACCTCTGGCATCTCCTATAGTAGTGCAGCGGCAAAGAAATACCTTTCTAGGCTGAGGCCCCACGTTGTGGAAACGCAGCTTTAAACAAAAAGCGACGCTGAATTTTCAGTGTCAAAATAAGCGAGGCTTTTATACGTGTGAACTTCGCCCTTCTACTCAATCTGCTCTTGGCTTTGGCTCAAACAGCAAAACCTGTAACAAAAAAAAGCTGTGTTTCTGCAATGTAAGGGCCCTATGTTATAGAAATGCAGTTTGTTTGTTTTTTTTATGTTGCGTATTTTTGAGCCAAAGTCAGGAATGGCTACAAAAGGAATTGGAAATCCATAAGTAATACTTCTACTTCTACCTATTACTTAATGCACTCCTGGTTTTGGCTCAAAAACTGAAACAAAATAATTTTTTTTTTTTTTTTTTTTTTTTTTTTTGTAGCAAGCCAGAAACATTTCAGCTCAAACTAATGTGCGTAAGATGTATCACACTCATGCCAGGGTCTAGTTGTAACCACTATAGTAAATATGAGCCATTGTATGGAATCAAAACCAGATGGCTCTGTACACTGTGCTGTAAACAGTTGATAGGTATTCACCCCCACCGATCTCATATTGATGACCTGTCCTTAGGATAATTTAAGTTCAGTTCAGTTCTTATAGGCAAACCCTATAAGAGCCAGGTTCTCCCATAGGATCCTACTTCTTGTAGATACACAAGAAAGAAATCCTGTACGCCAGGGTCATTTGCGATTACATATGAATTTTATTTCATAAGCAATCCAGAACGGTCCAGGGCTGCAATAAGACTTTTGAAGGGGTTGATCTATTTTAATGGGGTTGTTTAGTTTCAGACAAACCTTGCATGAAATTTTATTGCTTGTATAATAAAAAGTTATCCAATTTTCACATATACTTTCTATATCAATTTCCCATGGTTTTTGAGATCTCTTTCCAGTCATTCATTCTGCTTACTTGTACTGGATAAAAAAAAAAAAATAATAGTCCATGGCATGTGATATGTACATTTGCACCTTGTGTTCATCACATGACCATGAACCAGGGGCGTAACTAAAGTCTTGTGGGCCCTGGTGCAATCTTTTTTCCCCGATGCCCCTACCTCATCCCTACAGCGAATACTTGATAGTGATGGTTCCGGGTGCTAAGTAGTATAATCCACCTTAGTGTGGGTCTCCTTGGGTTATGGGCCAGATAGAAGCTGCAATCTTAATACTGATGCCAGTGCTTATAGGCCCTCTAAGGTTCCTGGGCCCTGGTGCGACTGCACCACCTCAAGTTACGCCTCTGCCATGGACTATATATCACATGACCTTGCTGTGATTTTTAACATCTGTTTTTGCTGCGATTCTTTGCAGTCACTACAAAACCTCCTAAATCTTAACATAACTGCAACTTATGAACACTGCCATGAAGGAATCATGAAAGACATCCATATGCAGAGTCAGGCCATCACAGAGGTAAGAAAACCCAAATCCCAAACAAGAGCCAGACAGCAGACTACTGATAGGCCCCCAGATTAGAAACGGAGGCAGGGGCCAGGCAGCTAACTGGAAAATATATTTATTTCAGCGACATTTTAGGAAGTTGCAAACAAGTGTTAGATAGTATTTGCCTGTAGTCGTATAGTGAAGCTGCAGAATGAATGTTACTGATGGGCCCTAAGCACCCAGTTTGACACTGTAGGAATGGGTTCTTTACTGTCCTTTTATCCGAGCTGGTGATCAGGCAAACATTTTAATTAGCAGGAGACTGCAAAAAGGAACCCATCTACTAGATCTAGTACTCTGACTGGGGCAATATGGTAAGGTGAATTTTTGAGATCTATTCACATGGTGTCTGTTGATTCTGTGGAGCTGTGCCCGTGGGGGCTTGGTCTGGGGGCAGGGGTGTTGCCAGACCACTGGGTCACTCCCCCTGTGGGCGTCGTGTTGCGGTTGCTGTGCAGTGCCGCAGCCAGTAGAGTAAGGGCTAGTTCACACGTGGGCAAAGCGGAGGTTTTTGACAGCGGAATTCGCTTCAAAAACCTCTCCTTTAACATGGTGGTCTATGTAGACCACTAGCTTTTTTTTTCCTCCTAGCGTTTTCCGCCTGAAGAAGCGACATGACCTTTCTTCAGGCGGAAAACGCCTGAAGAATTGCATAGAAGTGAATGGGAGGCGAAAACCGGTTTTGCAAAAAACCGCGCGGTTTTCGCCTGCAGTTTCTATAGCACATATAGGAAAAAAAAACCCTAGCGAAAACCGCTAGCGAAAACCGCGTCAAAAACCTCGTCAAAAACCGCGTGGAATGCAAAAAACAGCGTCAAAAAAACTCCTCGAGGTTTTTTACCTCGCACAAATAAGCTAGGCGGTTTTCACGTGTGAACTGACCCTAAGAACCCACTATAAAGAGGTCGCCGTGAAGTGACTAGTGGGCTTATACACCTTGATCAGTATGTATAGTAAGAACCTCATGTTCAGTATTGTAAAATTTGTTGAGAAGCACAAGATCAATGTATAAGATTGGGATGTGCGGGCCATGTGTTTTTCTTTTTTTGGATACATATGTTAGTTCCTAATCATTATCACGTCACCCTCTCTATGGTTGTCTGAACACATCTTTTTTGGTAGCACAGGAAATGTGCAGACTCATTCATCCTCATACAACATGAAACTTGCCACTTGTAAATCAAATGATCAGCATTTGCTTATGGACTGAAAATTTGGTGCCTTTAAAATAAACCTTTAAAATAAGGAAACTTGCAGTATTATATTTCCACCACATGGTGACAGCACTCCCCCATGTTATTTTAAAGTGCAATCCTAAACACAATTGTTTTCCAGTTTGTATGTTTTATTTATAGGATTAACAAGTGAGGCTCGGTTCACACTAGCGTTGGGGGTTTCCATTCTTAGGGTCCACTTGGGAACCCGAAAAACGAAAACCCGATCCACTTAAAAAGCAGTTGCATGCAGAAACCCAGGGACTTCATAGACTATAATGGGGTCTGCCGGGTCTCTGCCTGAAAATGGTGGAGAGAAAAATCCTGATTGCAATTCGGGGTCGGAGTTCCCAAATGGTCACCCAACGCAGGTGTGACCGAAGCCTGATAGAGGATTGCTGGCATTCGTATTGGGTATTTTCTTTTCCACAACAACCTCCTCATCTTTTTGCACACCTTTAGGCAATGGAAACGCAGTGGAAAAAAACAACACATTTTACATTACCAACAAACTGTATGGGATTCTGGCTAATAACATTCACACATTACAGAAAAAGCATCCAAAGCGGAAAAGCTACATTTTGAAAAAACGCTCATGTTTTTGAAAATTACAGCACGTCAATTATACCAACAGAAATGGTGGTGTTTTCCATATTGCTATAATAGGGGCAGAAAATATCCCCTAAAAATCTGCAACAAAAGAAGCTGCGTTTCTGCAATGTGAGGCCGGGTTCACACGATGTCTTTTGGCACGTAATGTGCCATGTAGACGCCGCGGGAGCTTTTGTGGGCCGTATACGCTCCCATTGTTTTCAATGGGAGCCAGTACCGTATACGCGGCGCTATTTTGCGGCCGTGATTTTGCGGCGGCTGCAAAATAGCGCCGCGTATACAGTACCGGCTCCCATTAAAAAAAATGGGAGCGTATACGGCCCATAAAAGCTCCTGTGGCGTCTACGTGGCACATTACGTGCCAAAAGACATCGTGTGAACCCAGCCTGAGGCCTCAGCCTAAGGCCGGGGCCCCACAGGACGTAAATGCCGCGATTTGCCCGCAGCAGAAATGCTTTGCAAATCGCAGCATGCCAATTATATCTACGGAAACGCTGGCGGCTTTTCCGTCGATATAATGTTATGAGAGAGTCCGCAGAGGAAAACTATGTAAACTTGCTTTAGTGCTGCGGATACAGCCTGTGGGGCCTTAGCCTAAAAGTGTTTATATCCTTGGAATGACTGAATGGATTTGGATGAACAATACACCATCTACTTACCGTCATTGGGCTCTTCACACCAGGTGACAGGTCCTCTTTACGTCACTTATTTTGTTGTTGCTGTTTTGCTTTCTTGCACCCCATTTATATTGTACATGCTTTTCTTCTGGCACTGTCTTGATTTGTTGATGTTGCTATATGATATGAAATACATATTCAAGGGGATTTGCATTCAAGAAAGTATATTGATATAAAAGTGACCTTTCATTATTTTAGGGTGGTGGTTTCAGAGGTTTACAGCTCCTCCTTTCTGTTCCCTCCTGCACCACTTATATGTACTAACTAGCTACTCTTGTTTGTTTGTTTAGGTGTTTATACTGTATCTGTATCTTTGATGTGATTCATAAAGTTTGCTTTATCTTCTTCCCTTCTGTGCATTTATCTGTTCTGGTGATTCCAAGCTTCAATTAAAACATTGGGCACGTGTGTGCATCCATATTATGACTCACCAGGAACCGTTATGGTCCTAATTTCATGGGCATCGAGTGATTGCTTTTAAATCTAATTTGTACTATGAAATACTGGCATGTCTTATCAGGAGCGGATTGGGGTTTAAAAGTGGCCCGATTTTATAGGAGGGCTCAGTGCAAGTAAGCGGAGTTAATACAAGTAGGCAGGGCTAGCACAAGTAGCTTCCCCATGTACAGCAGTCCTGTGTAAAGTAATTTTGCACAGGACTGCTTTAGAAGGAGGGAGAAGTAGCTATCCTTTGTAAGTTATCAGACTTAAAGCACACCTTTCACGTTCTCGGGCCCATGCGGTGTAATCATACCTCCCAACCGTCCCGATTTCCGCGGGACATTCACGATTTCGGTGATGTGTCCCGGTTGGAGGGAGGTATGTCCCGATCTGAGTTGAATACATATGCGAGTAAAGCAAGGAGCTGTCACAGCTCAACTCTTTGCTTTGCCGCTGCACTCCGGCTAGTGGCTGTGTAGACGCGAAGTGATGACGTCACATCGCACCTACAACTATGTTAGTGAGATTGCGGAGAGAGCGGTGGGGGAGCGAGGAAAAGGTGAGTTTAAGTGGTTTTTGTGTGTAGACATTGAGGTGGAACATGAAACTGGGGGCAGATGAAGGAGGGGACAGCGTGACATTGGGGGGAGAGATGGGGGGACATGAATCTGGGGGCAGAGATGGGGGGACATGAATCTGGGGGCAGAGATGGGGGGACATGAATCTGGGGGCAGAGATGGGGGGGACATGAATCTGGGAGCAGAGATGGGGGACAAGAAACTGTGGGCAGAGATGGGGGACATGAATCTGGGACAGAGATGGAGGGGACATGAAACTGGGGGCAGATGAAGGGTGTATATGAAACTGAGGGAGAGACAGAGGGGGACATATAATTTACGGGTGACTTTAGGAGGATTATACTGTGTGGGGGCACATGGAAAATGAATGAGAATGGGCGGAGTCAACATAAGTGGGTGGAGCTAAATTTGCCACGACGCGCTACACACGCCGCAAATTTTGTCCCTCTTTCAGTTCTTCAAAAGTTGGGAGGTATGGGTGTAATACACTGTTAGAAAGCCAACAGTGCATTGAATTGAGCACACTATTGGTTTTCACGTTCTGTGCCCCCACTGAAGAGCTATCGGTGCCCGTACCGTAGCTCTTCACTGTCAGAAGGGCATTTCTGACAGTCTGTCAGGAATGCCCTTCTTCACAGTAGCGTCTTTTGCGCTGTACAGTGAAAGGGGACATTCCTTACCACCCAGCAATGACGCTTTGCGGTGAGAAATGCTCCCCAGTATTCGTCTATGGATGAGTACTATCAGGAGTAGGGGAGGCATTCATCACCGCTCAGTGTCACCTCCTCACAGTACAGCACAATAGATGCTACCGTGAGGAAGGGCGTTCCTGACAGATTGTCAGAAACGCCCTTCTGCCAGTGAAGAGCTACGGTACCGGTACCATAGAACGGGAGATTCAGCACACTGTCGTCTTTCTAGCGGTGTATTACACCACATGTGCCCCAGGAGGTGAAAGGTCCTCTTTAAACTGTAACTTACATAGGACTGCTGCCTCTCAATCTGTTACACATGACTGCCTGTTTTACATGTAAAGGCAGCAGTCTTATGTCACTAAAGTTATAGTCAGTGGGGTCAGGTTGGCTTTTGAGTGCAGTAGATGCTGGGTGCTGAGAAAGGGTGTTTTGGTTGTCTGTCTGCCCTGAGCTTGAGGACTGGAGGTTTTTCCCCCCACTTGGAATTCAGCCTGGCTGAATATAGGGTATCTGCAGTGCTCCTATTAACCTCTTCCTGATGGAATAGGAGCACTGCACATACCGTATATTCAGCCTGGCTGTAGTCAGTGGGGGGAAAAAAAAACAGTCTCAGGGAAGGGGCAGATAGACAACTTTTTTTTACCGAACAGGAAAAATATTTTTATAGATTTGTAGAGCGGGCGTTTTCAGACACAGGGATACCTGACATGTATGTGTATCACATTACTAACCGTATTAGATACTAATTATATGTGTTTTAGGGAAAGGGGGAGAATTTGAATTTTTAATTCTTTTTTTAAAAATGTTTTACTTTTTTTAAAATTTATTTTTATTTTTTTTGCATTTATTAGACCCCGTAGAGGTCTTGAACCCCAGGGGTTCTGATCACTAATGCAATGCATTGCAATGCTAACATTGCAAAAAAAAAAATTGCAAAAATCGTCATTTCTTTTGCAGGCTGCATAGAGCAGCCTGCAAAAGAAAAGCACTGCAGGCCGGGAAGCCTTTACAGAAGCATTGAGGGGAATCCCTGGCAGGAGCGCTGAGAGGCGGACCTGAATGAGAACCTCGTCCGGCCGTACCGGAAGGGGAACTGCAGCCGGCTGCCAGCAGAAGCACTGAGGGGAATCCCTGGCAGGAGCGCTGAGGGGATTCCCCTCCGGCCGGCCGCAGTTCCCCTTCAGATCCGGCGACCAAGGTCTTCCTTCAGGTCCGGCCTCAGCGTTCCTGCTGGCGGCAGGGGATCTCCCTCAGCACTTCAGGGCCGCACTCGAGAGAGCGGTCGCGCCCGCTCCCTCCAGGGACATGGTGGCGTGTGCCACTTCCTTGCAGCGGTTCCCCTCGGAGGCTTCCAGTACTACCCGCGGAGGGCATCTCCACTGTAATGTAAGAGCTCATGAATTCCGACATTATCGCCGTAACAGTGGAGGTGCGGGTTGCCATGGTGACCGCTTTGCAGCAGAGCGGTGCCATTATAGCTACAGACCCGGCATACATACTCTGGGGTGGGTGCCGAGCCCGCAGCATCGCCACGCTCCTGGTTCATTTCAAACTGTAAAAGTACTTATGGTACTTCTGCTAGCAGGGCCGGAACGCAGACACACGCTGGGTGCGGGCCTGAGGTAATGTGCCATGTCACCCCGCGTGTCATAGAGCAGTGGGGGGGGGGGGCTCTGTGTTCCGGGCCTGCTAGCAGAAGTACCGTAAGTACTTCTGCAGCTTGAAATGCACAGCATCGCCACGCTACTACCAGGAGTGTGGCGATGCTGCGGCCCGGCACCCACAACTATAATATTGCTGAATTACCGTAATGACCCGAGTATATGCCGAGGCGGACTTTTTCAGCACAAAAACTGTGCTGAAAAACTTGGCTTATACTCGAGTATATACAGTATAGATTGCTGCCTCTAGGAGTCTATAGATTTGTTTCTTTGCTTAGGGTATGTTCACACTGAGGCTTTTGCAGTTGTATTTTGAGGTAGAATCCACTTTAAAAAAGCCTCCCAACTTTCCCATTCATTTCAGTGGGAGTCAGAAGTGTCAAAACTTAAGGTGGATTCCTCTGCCTCCCTTTCATTTCAATGGGCTTTACAGGGTGGAATACGCCTGAAGGTTCTGACCCTTCTTTTTTCCTCCAGCTGAAAAGAACCAGTAGGTATTTTTGAAACAGATTCCAACTCAAAAATCTACCTCCAAGAAACTCCATGTATACTTACCCTTACACATGACTGCTGCAGCCTTCTCCATTCCTCACGCTATACTGCTGCATTGCCTTCATTTTACACAACACACATATAAGGGAAAAGGAAGGTACAAGTTGTCCTGGGTGGAAAAGTTTAGGGTATGGAAGGGTGCGGTACATCATAGGGATGCATTTCATTTTGCCACACAAAGCGCAGCATGGTGCAATATTTTGTCGGGGGGTTTTGTTTGTTTTTTGTTTTACCAAAACCGGATGCTTTTAAGAAAACATCAATCCAGTGAACATATGATCATACCATTAGGCCAGGTTCACACAGCTATAATCCTGAGGTATTTGTATGGTCCCATTATAACTTTTAGTTTGGGGTTGAGAGTAGAGATGAGCGAGTAGTATTCGAAACGGCAGTTTCGAATAGCATGCACCCATAGGAATGAATGGACGTAGCTGGCACGCAGGGGGTTAAGCAGCAGGACGCCGGCCCTGTCTGCGTGCCGGCCGGCTCCATTCATTCTTATGGGTACGTGCTATTGGAAACTGCCGTTTCGAATACTACTCGCTCATCTCTAGTTGAGAGTTTACTATCCCTTACCAATAGTTATATTAACTCTGCAGACCTTGTATGGACCCTATATTGTCATATTGGTGCTCATGTCATAGTATTGTCCTGCCCCAAGTGTGTTCTTGTCCCTCACTATATGAGCAGGTTCTTCTTCACTGTTTCTTCTTGTCTTGATGGTCTAACTTACTATTTTAGTTTTTGTCACAGCACATTGCGAACCACTTTTTCCAGCTTGTTTTCTAGATTGTTGACACTGTACTCTTCAACTTAGACCATCGCTCTGAGAGACTGGAAGCAAAGGAAGAACACCCCTCTCCCCTATGGTGCCGTTACGGATACCCTAAGGCTGGTCTTAGATGACCGTACTGAATGTACGGTCCGCAAGTTGCTGATCAGCAACACTAGTTTCTGATCGACAACATAGATGTCCGTGTCCTGTCGCACTCGCCCATAGAGTTCTATGGGCGAGTCCGTGCTGTGCCGCAATTCACGGACATTACAGACATGTCCTATAAATTGCGGACCATGGTTGCGGCCCGGCCACACCATGGATAAAATATCCGGTGGTGTAAGAGGCCACTTTGAATATAATGTGTCCGCAAATGGTCCGCAATTGAAAACCCTCAATTGCGGACTTACATTACAGCCGTGTAAGACCAGCCTAAAGTGGTAATATACAAGATCATGTCCAAAAATGAACAATACCTTTACTTACACATGGGAGTTATGAAGAACTCCTGGCTACTCTGGGACTAAATAGCAGATGGAGGGGACCTAATGCTTATCCTGCCAAGACCCCCACTTAGTACTGATCTAGGTCAGTCTTCATCTCTATACCAAACAGTATTACAGTCTCTAGACTACAAAATGGTAGTATGACCCTTGGGCCAATGTTCCACCTTACAGTGTTAAGAGCCTTGTTCAGTTTTAAAGTGGTTGTCAAGGATCGCAGTGTTTCCTTTTCTCTTTTTCAGAAACATTGCCTCCGTTGTTCATAGGCTGTGACTAGGATTGCAGCTCAGCCCCATTGTGAGCCTTGCAATACCATATACAATGTGTGGACAAGAGTGTTGTTGAAAAACCACTTTAAAGAACCCATCAGAATGACAAATGGTGTTTCCGTGACCTGGGTGTCTGTCTCTGTGGATCCAATAGAATCTACATAGGCTATCTCAATAACACATTGCATTTTAACACATACTATTTCCTACTATGTCCTATAATAAAAAGTCCTGGCTAAAAAGACAAATGAGTACTCCGGAGACAGGCTCCCTTCTTCTGGCCCCATATAATCTCCCTTGTGGACCTTTCATAAGTTTCAGGTTCAATAAAGCATCAGACAAATGTTTGGCTCTAAAGACAAGCAGGTTCCTTGTAAGAAAACTCTTCCACAGACACAAGCCTTACAGAATTGCCATAGAAACTTTTGCCGGTGTTCCTTCTTTCTTTACTTTTTTTTTTTTTCCATTTCTACATTGGTTGTTTCACTTAACCCGATCAAGTGGCAGAAATTCCCGGGAAGACATGATCTGGTAACCAAGTACAAAGAGACCTTTCTCCTGCACAAACATGGAGTTTTCTGTTTAGGACTATTATTTTGTGATTCCTTGCCAGTGAAACTCGACAGGGACTTCTAAGGCTCAGAAATGTCTTAAGACCTGCTGGTTTTTATTCTCTCAGCAAAAAATAAATGGAAGCAGATCAGTGAAGCATGAGGCTCGGTGTACCATATGCCTCCATGATGTGTCTATTCTTATAAATGCATGGGGTACATTGTCATGACTTATTTGTAGATTCCATACAATCTTAGATACTGTATTGACTGTCATCAGGTTACAACTGCTGACACCAGTGAGACATTCGGTACAGGTTACCTTACGCCTTAATGTCTTTAGTTTCTGGCCAGGGTTCTCTCGACCAGTTCATAGCACACGGAATAATCCAGTGTACACTGGTGACACTTGTGAGAAGTGAGGTGCAGTGCACCATACTCCTCCAAGACACCTAATATATAATAGCCAGTGTATAAGGTGCATTCCTGCGACTATCAATTCTTTGCACATGCATCTTGATAATTCACATACACAGGGGTGACAAGTGAATAAAGCATAAGGTTCAGCATACCTTACAGCTCAATGCTTACAGTTAGTCCATACGATGAATTCTCCATTGTCACTTCATAGTAGAATATAGGTGCCCACCTATGTTTTATATGTATTAATAGAGCTATATACAGTCATGGCCAAAAGTTTTGAGAATGACACAAATCTTATATTTTCACATGATCTGCTGCCCTCTGGTTTTTATGTGTGTTTGACAGATGTTTTTATCACATACAGAAATGTAATTGCAATCATATTATGAGTAACAAAAGTTTATATTGACAGTTAGAATGAGTTAATGCAGCAAGTCAATATTTGCAGTGTTGACTAGAGATGAACGAGTACTGTTCGGATCAGCCGATCCAAACAGCATGCTCGCATAGAAATGAATGGACGTAGCCGGCACGCGGGGGGTTAAACGGCTGGCCGCCGTCAAAGCGGAAGTACCAGGTGCATCCATTCATTTCTATAGAGCGTGCTGTTCAGATCGGCTGATCCAAACAGTACTCGCTCATCTCTAGTGTTGACCCTTCTTCTTCAGGACCTCTGCAATTCTCCCTGGCATGCTCTCAATCAACTTCTGGACCAAATCCTGACTGATAGCAGTCCATTTTTGCACAATCAATGCTTGCATTTTGTCAGAATTTGTAGGTTTTTGTTTGTCCGCCCGTCTCTTGATGGTTGACCACAAGTTCTCAATGGGATTAAGATTTGGGGAGTTTCCAGGCCATGGACCCAA
The DNA here is from genome assembly GCF_031893055.1 of Leptodactylus fuscus. NCBI lineage: Eukaryota > Metazoa > Chordata > Amphibia > Anura > Leptodactylidae > Leptodactylus > Leptodactylus fuscus. Next base: position 97,041,678 of record NC_134271.1, read on the forward strand.
AATCTCTATGTTTTGTTCCCTGAGCCATTTAGTTATCACCTTTGCTTTATGGCAAGGTGCTCCATCATGCTGGAAAAGGCATTGTTGAGCGCCAAACTGCTCTTGGACGGTTGGGAGAAGTTGATGTTGGAGGACATTCTGGTACCATTCTTTATTCATGGCTGTGTTTTTAGTGAGAGAGCCGATTCCCTTGGCTGAGAAGCAACCCCACACATGAATGGTTTCAGGATGCTTTACAGTTGGCATGAGACAAGACTGGTGGTAGCGCTCACCTCGTCTTCTCCGAATAAGCTGTTTTACAGATGTCCCAAACAATCGAAAAGGGGATTCATCAGAGAAAATGACTTTACCCCAGTCCTTAGCAGTCCACTCCCTGTACCTTTTGCAGAATATCAGTCTGTCCCTGATGTTTTTTCTGGAGAGAAGTGGCTTCTTCGCTGCCCTCCTTGAGACCAGGCCTTGCTCCAAGAGTCTCCGCCTCACAGTGCGTGCAGATGCACTCACACCTGCCTGCTGCCATTCCTGAGCAAGCTCTGCACTGCTGGTAGCCTGATCCCGCAGCTGAAACACTTTTAAGAAACGGTCCTGGCGCTTGCTGGTCTTTCTTGGGAGCCCTGGAGCCTTTTTGCCAACAATGGAACCTCTCTCCTTTGAAGTTCTTGATGATGCGATAGATTGTTGACTTAGGTGCAATCTTTCTAGCTGCGATACTCTTCCCTGTTAGGCCATTTTTTGTGCAGTGCAATGATGACTGCACGTGTTTCTTTAGAGATAACCATGGTTAACAGAAGAGAAACAATGATGCCAAGCACCAGCCTCTTTTTAAAGTGTCCAGTGGTGTCATTCTTACTTAATCATGACAGATTGATCTCCAGCCCTGTCCTCATCAACACCCACACCTGTGTTAATGGAGCAATCACTGAAACGATGTTAGCTGGTCCTTTTAAGGCAGGGCTGCAATGATGTTGAAATGTGTTTTGGGGGATAAAGTTCATTTTCTAGGCAAATATTGACTTTGCAAGTAATTGCTGTTAAGCTGATCACTCTTTATAACATTCTGGAGTATATGCAAATTGCCATTAGAAAAACTGAAGCAGTAGACTTTGTAAAAATTAATATTTGTATCATTCTCAAAACTTTTGGCCATGACTGTATATTACATTTTCATATAAACCCTGTGATAACACTGAAACATGAGGCATGGCCACACCAATGTCACTATTTCATTGCCAATGTATATGTGGCATTCTTTCGGCAATCAGGCCTTATGCACGCAACCATTCTGTATTTCATGGACTGAATGTCCATGAAAAACAGATGTATCGCTCCAATTTCAGACTTATTTATTGGACACGGCCATTTTAATTTGCATCTGTTTTTTTTTTTTTTTTTTACCATCATGTAAAATGTCTCGACAAAAAACTGGACGTGTGAATAAACTCATTCACGCTCATTGTAGGCTGCCACATGGATATTTTTTCCAGTTATGTGAATAAGCCCTCACATAATATATTTTCTATTGTGCATTAATGCATATATGATTATGGACAATAATCCTGAGTCTACCTACGAGAAATGAGACACAGTTGGGCAGATTTACTAATCCTCTCCTAGTGTTTTTGAAAAAAAAAAAAATCAGGTCATGTTTAATCCAAGTGTATGCCACCTATTAGTTATCCTATTTTGCGACACGGTTTTGGCACATTCTGTCACATCCCCTCATTGGAAAAGAGCAAAACAAAAAAAATATGCAAATATGTTTAATGGAAAAAGGAAAACTGCACCTCTAGCGCCACCTAATGGAAGATCGTCCCTATAAATCAGTGTCCGCCTTTCAAGAATCCTTGTAACATGACGTGAAATATAAGTCATACCAGAAAATCTGTTCCCTATAGAAGACAGTTGTTTTGTCGGTAATGGACAGGGTTCGGCTTGGCGAGGTGAGAGGTCATTGATGTTGGCCAGGAGGGGGCGCTATGTGCTATTCTATGTCTCCTTGTGCAGTCTGCCTTTGCAGGTATACAGAGTTATTAAAGCCTTACATTCCATGCTAGAAATTCTGTAAAAAGATATGCAAATAACTTCTATTTTTTTTTTATGGAAAATCTTGTGCACTACCTAATATAGCAGTACCCATCATGTATATTAATGTGCAGTAATGAGGCGCGGTGTGCCTTACGCCTCCAGCATCCCTTATGTGTATTAATAGAGAAATCAATCTTGACAATTCACATATACACAAGTTTTTATATGCCGACATAAAATGAATATATTCTCTGTCAACTTCTACATAATCTAGTACAGCATTGTAACAAAATAGAAATCCGTCCACTTTATATACAGCAGTTTGGAGGAAAAACAAAAACAGATTTTGGTCTTTACAGGGATATAAATCTACAAGATCCTGAAAAGTTTAGATTTTTTTTTGTTCATTTTTTTTCCCAATAATACAAATTTTGATCAGAATAGAAATCAATAAAGCAGCTACAATGATCAATCCATTAGAAAGTTCATAAAATGCGGGGAAGGGGCTTAGCCTCATCTTCTATACAAAAATATCCTGATTTGTTCTCATCCCATTAAATAAAAATCCTTGTTACAAAATTATAATCCAGTGTGTAATACTAATGGATCTAGCTAGTGGTGCCCACCTATGGCCGCTGTTATAGTCCATAGGATGAGGAGCCCTGATCTGAGCTCTAGGATAGTGGTCTATTGCAGGACGTGCATGGGTCTACATAGGAGACAGTCAAATGTGGGAGAGGGGCGTTCCCCAGCTAGGTAACTACTGGCTGTACACAAGTTCTCCGTCGTACATCTATATACAGTGTATTGCGTCTCCAGCTTAAGGTTTGACCTTGAGTCGCCATATTTACAGCAGTTCCTTATTTTAAGTGCCTCTGACGCCTCCAGTTTGCGTCATTTTACAAGGGTCCTTTAAACTGGTTTCCAGAAAGATGCTGCCTGATGGATGGCTTGGAGTTTGCCGCATCACCCAACTTTCTCCAGACAACCTGGAAGAGAGAGATAACATTACAATGTAGCGACCATCAATTTGTTTTTTGCCACTAGGTGTCACCATTGCTAATGATTTAGTCAGTAATGCTATACATACAGTAGTATAGGTACAAAGGGAATGCACAGAATTAGAAAAAAAACAATACCACACGCAAATTTGTGGACAGGTTCAATGCTGGTTTTTGAAACAAAGTTACCATGTTTTTCTCACTTTTGTATCCCCTTTAAAGGGATCCTATCATTGGATACCCTTTTTTTCTAACTAACATGTAGGAATAGCCTTAAGAAAGACTATTTTTCTCCTACCTTTAGATGTCTTCTCTGCGCCGGCGTTCGGTAGAAATCCAGGTTTTCTTTGGTATGCAAATGAGTTCTCTCGCAGCACTGGGGACGTCCGCAATGCTGCGAGAGAAATCTCCAGCACCGCCACTATCTTCTTATGGAACGCCCTCTCCCTGTGTCTTCTTCCATCCTGGGTTTCAATCTTCAGTAAGCTTGTGTAAGCGGACATTTTCTTGCGGCCCATGCATGCGCAGTCAGCTCTGCCCGAGTCCTAGAAGACTGAAACCCAGGACGGAAGAAGACACAAGGAGAGTGAGTTCCAGAAGAAGATGGAGGCATCGCTGGAGATTTCTCTCACAGCACTGGGGACGCCCCCAGTGCTGCGAGAGAACTCATTTGCATACTGAAGAAAACCTGGATTTCTACCGAACGCCGATGCGGAGAAGACATCTAAAGGTAAGAGAAGAATAGCCTTTCTTAAGGCTATTCCTTCGTGTTAGTCAAATGCTGCTCCAACTTCAGCACCTGTACAAGATCTTAAAGGAGTTTCCAGTTTCAGGCAAATATTGAGAAACAAATGTTATTGTTTGTATAATGAAAAGTTATACTATATTCCAATATACTTTCTGTATCAATCCCTTACAGTTTTCTAGATCTCTGCTTGTTATTATACATTCTGCTTACTCCCAGTGGATAAAACTCAGTCCATGGTCATGCATGGGTGGCATGTATGCCATGAGTTTTGCTACCAAGCACTGAAGGGCTCTTGTTTTTGGTTTTCCCCACTCCATGATAAACCAGTTACCTTTACACCCCCTGCAGAACATGAACATGATCGTCCTAAACCTGAGTTATTTAGGGGTCCAGAAGTGGAAGCGTAAACTCCAAGTGGACAAAGTTCATGCTTAGGCCAGGATATGGATATTTCACACCAAGCCCACCATGACCTTACTTGTTACCGCTCAGAGAATGTTTGTGAGACTTTCTGCAGTCTATAATTATCGGGAAGAGAAAAGAGCAGTGGATGGGAAGGGTTAATGATAGTCGGAAGAACAAGCCGTATTCTACAAGGCCACTTCCAGGCCGGATTGTTAAGCACTGTCTGTGCTTTGGCTTCTTTTAATCTCAGTGTTTGGGATTCCTGCCACTCCCGGACATAGTAACATTATAGGATTGTCATTTATTAGATAAATAAATAGTCCTGCTGGGAAGACGGCGCTGGTGATGCTGTTCTTCAGGAAACTTCTGGAGTGTGTTACAGGCCTTGATGTTTCCGCCTTTTGAGGATGGCATTATACTTTACAATGCTTTATACTTATCTTAGAGAATAACTTTGTTCTACCAAGAAAGCCATTGTCTTGACATGTAGTTATCAAGGTGCCTGAAGGTGGAGACTGTTAAAGGGAGTTGGTCCCTTTAACCAATAATTGTGCCTTGTAGGGGCCTTTAATAGAGGCAGAAGCTTATCTATGTGACCACAAAACAATGCAGAGATAATTAACTTTTTATGAATATGCAAATCAGCCACAAGTATATCAAGGATGGGTCTGGTTTACCAGCCATATGTAACTACTCCAAATCTTCTCAGGAATTGGCGCCCAGTGTTTGCCCTTTAGCTATGATTGACATTTGCACTCTCTGTTTGTATTATAGTTGTCTGTAAGCAAATCTGGAAAATCAGGCTCCGCCCCTTAGGCACTTTTAGGCTAATTTTGCATATCTACACTCACCGGCCACTTTATTAGGTACACCTGTCCAACTGCTCATTAACACTTAATTTCTAATCAGCCAATCACATGGCGGCAACTCAGTGCATTTAGGCATGTAGACATGGTCAAGACAATCTCCTGCAGTTCAAGCCGAGCATCAGTATGGGGAAGAAAGGTGATTTGAGTGCCTTTGAACGTGGCATGGTTGTTGGTGCCAGAAGGGCTGGTCTGAGTATTTCAGAAACTGCTGATCTACTGGGATTTTCACGCACAACCATCTCTAGGGTTTACAGAGAATGGTCCGAAAAAGAAAAAACATCCAGTGAGCGGCAGTTCTGTGGGCGGAAATGCGTTGTTGATGCCAGAGGTCAGAGGAGAATGGCCAGACTGGTTCGAGCTGATAGAAAGGCAACAGTGACTCAAATAGCCACCCGTTACAACCAAGGTAGCCAGAAGAGCATCTCTGAACGCACAGTACGTCGAACTTTGAGGCAGATGGGCTACAGCAGCAGAAGACCACACCGGGTGCCACTCCTTTCAGCTAAAAACAGGAAACTGAGGCTACAATTTGCACAAGCTCATCGAAATTGGACAATTGAAGATTGGAAAAACGTTGCCTGGTCTGATGAGTCTCGATTTCTGCTGCGACATTCGGATGGTAGGGTCAGAATTTGGCGTCAACAACATGAAAGCATGGATCCATCCTGCCTTGTATGAACGGTTCAGGCTGGTGGTGGTGGTGGTGTCATGGTGTGGGGAATATTTTCTTGGCACTCTTTGGGCCCTTGGTACCAATTGAGCATCGTTGCAACGCCAAAGCCTACCTGAGTATTGTTGCTGACCATGTCCATCCCTTTATGACCACAATGTACCCAACATCTGATGGCTACTTTCAGCAGGATAATGCGCCATGTCATAAAGCTGGAATCATCTCAGACTGGTTTCTTGAACATGACAATGAGTTCACTGTACTCCAATGGCCTCCACAGTCACCAGATCTCAATCCAATAGAGCATCTTTGGGATGTGGTGGAACGGGAGATTCGCATCATGGATGTGCAGCCGACAAATCTGCGGCAACTGTGTGATGCCATCATGTCAATATGGACCAAAATCTCTGAGGAATGCTTCCAGCACCTTGTTGAATCTATGCCACGAAGAATTGAGGCAGTTCTGAAGGCAAAAGGGGGTCCAACCCGTTACTAGCATGGTGTACCTAATAAAGTGGCCGGTGAGTGTATAAATAGATACTTATCTCTGCTCTGCTTCATTGGTTTGTGACTATAAGGGATGTTCTGCTCCTATTAAAGGCCCATATACTGCCCTATTATTGGTTTGGAAGTAGAGATGAGCGAGCAAGGCCAAGGAAGGTGGGAGGGGAATTGAGTTTTTCCCGCGGTATTCGACCAAGTACACCAATAACTATGCAGGGGAGGTATTCAATCGAATAGTACTCGCTCATCTCTATTTGGAAGGCATTTTGAACCTGACAGATTCCCTTTAAGGCCAAAGCTAAACTGACCAGCAAAAAATGGGCTTGGGAATAGTCTCATGGAAATGTGTTTGGTAAGTGGTTGCCACACAGCCGGTTTACACTGTTATGTGCATGAGGTCTTATACCCCTTAAGCACATCTCAGATTCATTTTAGGCGTCATAGACTATGTGACCTATACAAAGGTGATATCTGAGCACCAAGATCCCACCAATACTATCTCATAACAAATCTTTATGGCGTATCGAAAGACACAAATTATGTCGCAAAACTTGGTTGCCACATTTATATATAATAAACTTTGATCACTAATGCAAGAGATCACAAGGGTGATATCTTCACAATACCACTATACACTGCTATAGCTAAGCTTCTGGCACATTTAAGGGGTTGTCTAGTTCAAGAACAATATGGAAACAGAATGTAATTGTCTGTGTAATAAAACGTTCTACAGTTTACCAATATACTTTCTATATCAGTTCCTTAGTATTCTAGATCTCATGTACATTTCATATACACCAAAGGCATTAAATCACATCGCAGTTACTGACAGTCCCATTAAAATATTTCTATTTTGATCCATCCAAATAAATGGTAATAAGATTTCTATAACAAGTCCCAAAGCACATTAGCAGTTCTTACATTGCACATTTCTCGTACAATGGCCTTCTCCTTCTCACTCAGGTCTTCCTCATAGCTGTCAGGAGCTTGTCTGTCCAGGTTTTCATGCACCTCCAAAACCTACACAAAAGAAAACGTGTTGGTTTAAAGTGAACTGAAAGTGTAAAGTAAGTAAATAAATTAGCAAATGTGTTTCTGTAAAGATTGTATCTGGACAAGTGGGAATTCAGGTTCTTTCCATGATTTTGCAATAATTAAGAAAACGTCTGCCCTTCATGGACTGGTTTATAAACTTGTGAACCTCACAGACTGGCTTACCAGAGCTCTTCAGCCCACTCCCCAAAGGTTTGCCCCCCAAGCCTGGCTCAATACAGGCCTGCACCTCAAAGACTGGCTCACCAAAGGTCTGCACCCCATTGACTGGCTCTTCAAAAGTTTGCACACAATTGACTAGATCCACAAAAGTTTGCAAAACATGGACTGGATCATCAAAGGCCTCCACCCTACAAACTGGCTCACCAAAAGTCTACACCCCATTTACTGGATGCCCCAAAGGTCTGCAACACATGGACTGGATCACCAAATCTTTGCACTCCAAGGGCTGGCACATTAAACCTCTGCACTGCATGAACTGGGACACTTAACCTGTTTATGCCTAGAGTCCCATTGTTGTAACTCAAAAATATATAACCAACGGCATATATGGGTTAATCTCTGAAGTCCATAGACCAAAATGACTGGTCTATTGCCAGTTTTCCTGACGCCTATTTGAATACATTACACTGAACATCCTCTGTATTTTGGTATTTGCTGCATAAACTCATTTAGTTAAAAAAAATGCAAAAAAAAATCATAAGGTTACCTTCATTGCATGCACAACAGCTTCTGGCTTCTGCACTACTGGGATATATCCAGCAGGGGGGGTGGATGAGAGATCAGATGTTATCCGTGCAGTGCCCTGATGAAAAATTAAAAAAATAAATTACTAAACATGAAGACCTGGGGTGTAGATATAGGAGGTGCAGAGGTAGCAATTGCTACAGGGCTCTAGAGCCTAAGAGGGCCCAGAAGCCTGTAGACACCAGTATTTTAGATAGCCAATGGTAAGTGGGGAACCCATTAGAAATTGCACTGCCTGGGCCAGGAGCTTCAAGCTATGCCTTAGATGAAGGCTATCATAAAAGGATCTATGTAAATATGTGAGAGAGGAAATCTGGAAACTGCAATACTACATACATCCTGTGGACAGATATGGCACCCTTTCTGGAAACAGCATCCATGTTTGTTTTTAATCCTGGCCAACCCTTTAATTGGCTTCCTATGAAATTGACCAATACAGTGTATTCTTTGTGCAGCACTACCCAGATAGTGATAATAAATCTGAACCCTGGAGTCGTACATAAAAGGACTGAGACTTTTACAAGACACGACAAGTGTTTCTCTGGTGAATCTGTTCACCCTGTGATCTATAGATAATGTGACGGCAGCAGCATCTGCTCAGACATCAGCACAGATCCAGGTTATATAAGATGAAGTGCGCAGAGGAGGCAGGAAACAGACACATAGTCACCAGGGACTCTCTAGCTACTGCATTATGTCAGCCATCAGTAAATGAGCAGAGATAAGCGTCACATTAACCATATGAGAGATGTTCATTATCTGCCAGGGTGTTCTCCACTGAAGTGCTCTCTGGTATAGAGGCCCATGTAATATTTATGAGGATGGAGCCTATTGCTTTAAAGAGTTGTCAAAACTCTTCCTAATATGATAATCTAATCTCGGAGGTTAACCTGTTGTTCCCCAGTCTCCCAATGTTTTCCTGCAATCCCTTCTACAATTCTATGACTGGCAGAGAAGACCTATCACATTCACTTATTTAGTCTCAAATAGTGGAAGGCAACCTCAGCACCCCTGTAACTCCCAGAGAAAAAGAGAAAGTCTGTCTGTTTCGGTATCACCACTCCGATTGTTCACATTTTGTACATGGTATAGCGACTCATCCCCATTCAAGTGAAAGAGACTGAACTGCAATACCAGACACAGACTGTGGACAGGAGTAGAGAGTTTTTTTGGGGATAAAAACCCCATGTTTTTCAATACTAGCGCTCACGTGTTGCTGATAAAATTTTTACTTTTCCAGATCAGCAACAGCCTGTAATTTCCTCTGAATGAGAGTGTTGTCATAACTCTACGACTATCCCTGCAAAGCAATGTTCCTTCAATGCAGCAACACAACCCAGCCATCATCCCAGTGTGTTTCTATGAGAAGCTTTTTGGGTTTTTAGGCTAAAATTCTTGGTTAAGGCTAAGGCCCCACGTAGCAAAAAAGAGATTTCCTCTGCGGACTTTCTGTTTCAATTATACTTATGGGGAAACCACCAGCATTTCCATAGGTATAATTGACATGCTGCAAATTCCAAAACTGTGTCGGTTTTGGAAATCGGCGCATGTCCCAGCGTGCTTTTTACCGCAAAGTGGGCATGGGGTTTGCTAGCAGAAAAAGGAACCCATTGAAGTCAATGGGAGGCTTTTATTCAGCGCTGAAATTCCACACCATTTTCCTCTGTGTGAATGGTACTAGAAGGACCAGCAGGGGATGCAATTGTGACTAAATAACATTCCAGGTAAAATTTTGTAGATCCTTTGGTGTTCTTTAAATACCTCTTTCATGCCCTTCCTTGCCCTAAGATATTTGACAGGTCTCTACTATTGAGTTGAGAATGTCCAGTTTGTCAGAAATCGACCATGAAATTTGGTAGAATTTGCAGGGGAAATCAGCTGCATGCACTGGCTTGTGCTAGTACAGGAGCCAACCTAAAGAAGCAGAGCTGCAGTACAGGAATACTTTATAACCAGTGTCTTTCTAAGGTCTACTTTTGTTGAGGGGTGTAAAAGCTCTACACCACATTCAAGTTAAAAGAACTGAGGTGAGATACCAGGCATAGCCCGAAAGCAGATCCGCTGCACCAATATTCATCAAATCTAAGCCGTATTTTACAGAATTTCCATCTACATGGGATATAAATACATGTGGTTTACTCTTTATCCTGAATATTGCATTAGCTTGGATATGTTATTATTAGATAAACTGAGGTTATCTGTACTGAGCTGTGTTTCCATGGAGCGAAGGTAACAAGATGGATCCCCTTGCGTTTGCCTTGATTATTTCCGCGCTGAGCAGCTGGGACGCGAAATATGCAAACACAAGGATCTGTGAACAAAGGATGAGACAGATAGTAATGATACCATGCCTGGTGCATGATAGGCACAGATACCACTGCCACCCTCAATAATTGCAGGCAGGCAAAGCAGAGGGTGACACTATATGAAGTGTATTATAATGATGGCAACTATTGTATCACCAATAAATGGCCTAGTAAATGGGTCAGGAGATCCTTTTTGACCAATCACATACTTTCCAACACTCCAAGTAGAAGCTGAGTACACTTTATCCTGCCATGAATAGTAGTCGAGGTCATATGTTAATTTTTTGGAATAATTTTTTCTAAGCAATAATAATGTGGGTAAACCAGTAGTTTGTGGAGTAAGTGCCTCCTGCATAAGAGCCTGGCACTAGGGGTGCATTCACACTGAGTATACGCTAAACTCTTTCTGAACGTAAAACACGTTCAGAATCAGCGCATACAAAGCAGATCCCATTCATTGCTATGGGAGCCGGCATACATGCGCTCCCCATTGAAATGAATGGGCTGCTTTTTTCCCTAGGGTGCGTTCACACGATGTAAAATAGAGCGCAAGCTGGCACGTATACGCGTGTCAGCATTTTGCGCGCTCAAAAAGATCCCATTGATTTCAATGGGAGTTACGAGCGTATACGCCGCGTAATTTTGCGGGCGCAAAATTACGGGTGCAAAATAATGCGGCGTATACGCTTGCGCTCCATTGAGAATGATCTGGCACGTATACAGCGTGAGCAACAAGAGCAGTTTGTTTTGGGGCCTGATGTGCCATTTAAGCTCTGTAATGTCAGAAGGGCGATGTCAGACAGGGGTGTGTGATTCAGAGGCAGCCAGTGTCAGAGTTCAGAATCACAACCCTTGTCTGACACCTCTTTCCAGACCGTACAGAGCCTAAATAGCGTATTACTTGGGAACGGTAGAGGCGAAAGAAAAATCCCAACAGTGCCAGAGTCAGTGGAGCAGCATCAATTAAATTCGATTAAATTATGTAGAAAACTCAACTTTTTAGAGGTGGTGAAAGGTCCTCTTTAGCTAGTCACGTGGGCGGGAAGCAACTGTTAGCCATGTCCCATTCATACATTTTAGCAGCATTTACTTTTCCCTTTCCTTCTCTATCTGGGCCCAGATTTACAGACTTGTTCACAACATGTCTGTGTACAAAAGCTTTCCATCACTCCCTTCAACTGTCCCCCACAATTAGTAGTCATGGCCCCTATTGTGCCACAGCTTCCTCCACATAATCCCTTTTAACTTCATGCTCCGGGTACACTGCTTTTTTTTCTGACAGTGGAAGGCTGTGTATAAATATTTTCATGCTAGCTCATCAGAAGGCAGGGGTCATACATTTACTACACACAGACTGATAGGGATCAAAGGAAATAAAGAGATTTAAGAAGTTCGTCCAGCCCTAGTGTATGAGCCCACCTAACTTGTGAATCCAAGGCATAGCTGCACCCCTTATAGTTACTCCAGTGGCCATTATGCTAAATCACATTCTGTGTGGCCGGCAGTAGGGTAGACATTCGACAGTGAGGGCCATGTCAATCAGGTCATGTGGGATGTAATTTAGTGATGAAGTTTCTCTCCATCCTGTAAATAGTTATGGTAAATTTGCATATACAAATATAAGGTTTTAATTGCTTAGAACTTGACTTTTCAGCAAGAGAAAGCTCAGGTATGGGAACAATAGGTAAGGCCATTACTTGCTTTGACCAGTTTAAGGTGAGAAAAACACTTCACAAGTTTCATAAATGTCCCACAACTATCTGCTTCAGATCTCCATAGCTGCCAAAATGCCCCCCTAAGTTACTGCATCAGATGCCCTACAGTTGCCTGCCTAAATTCACTGATAAATGCCTTCTTCAGATGCCACAAATGCCCTTATGTCCTCAATACATTTCAATGTATGTTCCTTGCTCTGGATACCCTATAAAACCCAGCTATTAGGGAACACTGGGGCAATATTTAAGGCTGTTCTAATATGAAAAATTTTGTTTGACAAAGGATTCTCTTCAATGCAAATACAAGAAAACTAAATGGTATCATATAACTGAAATGTGACAACTGACCACTAGAGGCAGTGTTGTTTTATTTATCCCTCGTTCACATCCCGAATAAATGAATGTATTTATCATGGAGCTCATGGGAGATGCAGATGTGTACACAGCCCTCCTGAGCTCTGCTAGACTGTCTAAGCACTAGGCAGCTTTTATTACATCAACCCATTACATGATATCTAAAATGCTCCTACGTCTAGTAGAAGCACTTTCCAGGGGTCTGTTCTGTTGTATATTTCAGCTGATGGCTTCCTAGAGCCTCTGTAAAGAGCATTATAATCTTGGATTTGTGCTTTAAACATTTCAGAATAAAGCGACTATTAAAACCTCCAAGATAAAGTGTTCTTGTTGCCAACAGCGACCAAACAGTGCACATTTTGTTGTGCCATTGCATGTTAGAAACTTAAAGCTATCATATAATAAGCAACAAGGTCACTTTTCCTCAGGGTCAGGTATCGTACACTAGGCTTATAGCAGATCTTAAAGAACCATCAGCTGGATCAGTGCCTTAAAGTTCTGGATCTTTTAAATAAAATAATCCAAAGAATAAGAAAGCCTTAAAAAACCAATTCCTTTAAAGAATTCCACCAATTAAATTGTTTCTCTATCTCCCACCATTACTGAGCAACAAGCGCAGTTAGTTTTGATACCTGATGTTCTATTTAAAGGGATATTCCCATGACAATTGTTCACTAACATGCATGCTGTTGTGCTCTCTTCACTTCCTGCTTTTCTCGGCACATAGGTGGGCGGGGTTTCACTTGCACGGCATTTGTTGTAAATGAATGACCACAGTATGAAGCTGATGTAGCAGAGCTGGATTTGAGTCAGTTTGCATTACATACAGAGGTAACGGGCTCCCTATCTCAGCCTTTATCAGCCAAATTCAATTAAACCGACTGATAAGAGCTCAGAAATCCTGGAGCTCTCACCTCCCCTATCTGAGAAGCTCCGCTACTTAAAAGACACAAACAGCTCAGAGCTGCTCCCATCCCCTCCCTCCCCCCCTGAGAGCAGGCAGCTACATCACTTGACAAATGAGCAGATAATCCCAAGGGCCATAGAAACGGAGTGTAAACAATGAAGTGAATAAATTAAGATAGCGGTCAAACAAAGCAGTTTTGATAAAGCAATGCATTTAGGAAAAGTCTTAAAGGGGCTCTATCAGCAAAATCATGCTGATAGAGCCCCACATATGCGTGTATAGCCTTTAAAAAGGCTATTCAGGCACCGTAAATGTTATATTAAACTACCCCCCCCCCGTTTTAAAATAATAACCTAAAAAAGAATGTGATCTACTTACGCATCGTGCACACTGGGCGGGCATTCAGGGTGTGTCTTCATCTTCATCCCCGCCTCTTCTTCCTCCGATGTCCTCCGGTCCCATCCTACTCCGGCGCTCGCGGACACTGATATAAAAAAACGGCCTGGGCGCATGCGTAGTAGCATGCAGCTTCTACTACAGCTACTGCGCATGCGCCCAGGCAATCATTGCACGTTTGCGAGCGCTGGAGGAAGACGGGACCGGAGGAAATCGGAGGAAGAAGAGGCGGGGATGAAGATGAAGACACACCCTGAATGCACGCCCAGCGTGTACGTTCGGTAAGTAGAGCACATTCTTTTTTAGGTTATTATTTTAAAATGGGGGGTAGTTTAATATAACTTTTACGGTGCCTGAATAGCCTTTTTAAAGGCTATGCACGCATATGTGGGGCTCTATCAGCATGATTTTGCTGATAGAGCCCCTTTAAATACACATAAACTAGCAGTATAGATAGGATCCTTGTGATGGGACAACCCCTTTAAGCTCTGTGATGTTAGAAAGGTAGCGTCAGGAAGGGGGTGTAGCTCAGAGCAGCAGTGTCAGAGATAAGAATCACACCCCCTGTCTGCTCTTGCCTGCCAACTTCTCTCCTTTTTATCTGTTTCATGTGTGATTTTTATATCGTCCAAACCTGTTTCTTGCCACAAGCGACTTTGAATGAGCATCACATGCTTGAAACATAGTTATTTACCCACAATTTTGAAAAGGTGCCAACAATTTTTCCAGCCCATTTCTGGAGTTTTGTGTGAAATTATGTCCAATTAGCTTTTTTTTTCCTGTTTTTTTTTTCTTTTGTTCCAATACACACAAAGGAAATAAACACGTATAACAAGATGTGTAATTGCAATAATTTTCTGGGAAAATTTCAGGGGTACCAACCCTTACGGTCATAATTGTAATACTACACCCATGTACAATATAACTGCTACACTGTCTATCAATAAGTATTTGGACACCCAGTAAAGTTTGGCGGAGGTGGAGTTATGGTCTGGGGGTGTTTCCCCTGGTATGGACTGGGACCCTTGGTCCCAGTGCATGTTAATCTCAATGCCAATGCATATTGCACTATTTTTAGATAACAGTGTGCTTCCTACATTATGGCGGTTCTATGGGTCGGACCAGTGTTACTTTCAGGATGACAACGCCAGCTGTCATGTAGCGAGGTCTACCATGGCTTGGTACAGTGACAATCAGGTTAACTGACTGGACGGACCTGCCCAGAGCACAGACTTGCACCCCATTGAGCACCTCTGGGATGAGTTGGATCGCCGAACTAAGGGGTGCAGCAGCTGGCCAAAATCAGTGAAAGAACTTACCTGTCGTCTCCAAGCTGAATGGAATAAAATACCACGAGCCACCATACAAGGACTTGTGGAAAACATGCCCCGCAGAGTTGAGGCAGTAATTTCCGCTCGGACCACAGGTGTCCAAATACTTATTGGTAGACAGTGTATAACACTAACACTGTGTACAAGAATATAGCTACTGTAATACTACCCCTATGTGTAAGAATATAACTACTATAATATTCCCTCCTATGTACAAGTACATAACTACCATCATACTGCTCCCTATATACTCAAATGCTAACACCACAATCCTGCCTTTTATCCACAAGATAAGTCAAAAAGATACTGCCCTATGAGCAAGCATATAACTAGTACAATGCCACCCCTATGTACAAGATCATAAATGTTATAACAATGTTTCTGAGTACTAGAATATAACTACTATGATACTGCTCCTACTGAATATACAAGATTATAACCGCTATAATAAAGCCCCCTATGTTCAAGAATATAACTATTGTTATAATACCCCCTGAGTTTAAGTATATAACTAGTATAAGACTGCTTCCATGTAGAAAAAGAATTAAAATACTGTCCCCTATAAACAAGACTATAAGTACAATAATATTTCTCCTATGGACAATAATATAACTTCTATAAAACTGGCCATCAAGAATAAAGCTAGTGTAATACTGCCCCATGAGCTAAAATATAACTACTATTATAATGACCCTCTATGTACAAGAGTATAACTAGTATAATACTGCTCCCATGTACAGAAATATACTATACTGGCATAGTATATATGCTCCCTGTATGTAAAAATGTAACTAACGTAATATTGCCTGGTGCATGAAGTCACCATCATAGAATGCTCCTTTTGGACATTACAATACATGGGAACCATTTATAAACCCGAGCTTACCCAACAATAACCCAGATGATATCATATACATTCTCAAGCTGCAAATTAGGTAGGCCTTTGGGAAGAAGTGTTATAAATATTCATGTCCTTCTTCTATTTAGGGGCATAAATCCCCCTCTATTGTATCTGCTTATAAATATTCATCTCGATACAGGAGAGAATGGAGAACCGTCTTCTTCTGCAATACACACACATCTAGGTCTTGTCACCAGTAAATGAGAGTGAGCAGAGGGGGTTACTCACGTTCTGCAGGGGCTCCTGGTACTGAGACAGTGATGACAGCTGTGATTCTGAGTGGTATGGAGATAAGCCTTTCCGTAATGTCCTTAACTCACTATGGCTGGAATGCTGAAAACCAGAAGAAAGGTCTGAGAATAAGTGACTGAGACGAACCATACGCGGGAGCAATTCTGGATACAATCAAGTTCTACATTCAGTAAGTCAATAAAGGACAGAAATGAAATACAGTAATGGAACAGAGTCATGGTTGCTGGACAATTTTGGGATCAATTTTTTCATGGCTCAAACTGCGCAGCCCTGGGGTTTCTGAATTATGAAGGAATCATTTGACTATACATAAGATACTCCAATGTACATTGTACATTGTTATAAAGTGTCATATTTGGCTTGTAGGATTTCAAAACTTCCTACTCATCTTCTGTACAGGTGCCCAGAGCAGTGACAATCATTAAAAATCCAACCACTGATGGTCATGGTTATGTCCAGAGTACTAAAGCATGTGGCTGTAATGCATGGAAATCTGGTACATTCATTAGAGGTTCAGTACTACCCCCTATGCCTAGAATGAGTACAAGAAAATGTAGATATTGTATGGTTGTAAATCTATCTATCTTCACTGTTACAACTGACCTTGGAAGGACCCACAACTTACTCATAGCAGGGTGGCTTTACCCATAGGGTCAACGTTGCACTTGCCCTATGGTAGTGGGGCCTTTTTTGGACAGTGGGACAGTCCTGCATTTGCTGTCCAGGGCAGTGGGTCCTTGCTGCACCAACTCATGGTTGTCTGCAGTGATGACATAGGGAGCCATCTGCTCCCTGTTACACCGCCTGGCCGCTGTCTTTGCTCCAGGTGTCCTGAGAGCAGGAGGCGCAATGTAGTGACATCACTTAGATCGTGCCTGTTACTCTTTAAAGACTCTGAGACCAGAGAGGAGTGTATGGGGAATGGGGAAAGATGAGTATTAACATTTGTTTTTCTCTTTGATATATACAGTTGTGGACATGAAACTGTGGGGGCAACCTGTGGGGTGGGGGGACATGATACTGTGGGAGCAACCTGGGGGGGACATGACAATATGGGGGCAACCTCAGGGGGACATGACAGTGTGGGGACAACCTCAGTGGGACACGAAACTGTGGGGGCAACCTGAGGGGTACATGAAAGTGTGGGGGGACATGATACTGTCGGAGCAACCTGAGGGGTGGGGGGACATGATACTGTGTGGGCAACCTAAGGGGGCAAGACAGTGTGGGGGCAACTTGGGGGG
Source organism: Leptodactylus fuscus (assembly GCF_031893055.1). Taxonomy (NCBI): domain Eukaryota; kingdom Metazoa; phylum Chordata; class Amphibia; order Anura; family Leptodactylidae; genus Leptodactylus; species Leptodactylus fuscus. Next base: position 97,059,106 of record NC_134271.1, read on the forward strand.
CACATATGACACTGCGGGGACAAGCAGAGGGTGGGGGGACATGAATCTGGGGGGTATCCTGGAGGGAGAACCTGGAAGGGGACATTATGAGGGGCATTATATTGCCTGGGGCCACTAGGGAGACATTATACTGTGTGAAAGACACTAAGGGACATTATACTATGTGGGAGCCTTTGAGGGGGCATTATAATTTGTGCAGGTCAAGTATTTCTAAGTGGTGGTGCTGGGGGGCCCACTATTTAAACCTTTGCACAGTGCCCACCAATGAGTTAAAACAGCTCTGACTCATAGACTTGAAAAACCATGGTAGTGCCCACCACATAAAAGTCTATTTATGGCAGCACTGGAGCTTTTAATGCTAAGCATTCAGGATCAGTTTCTAGACGAGAGATAAACTATAGTAAAGTATCTATCTATCTATCTATCTATCTATCTATCTATCTATCTATCGACACACAATGAATAAACATATAGTATAACAACTATCACAGATCTGAGACTACCAAAAAGACTAAGTAAATTCAGAATATTTTACAGGAGGATCTTTACTAAGAGTAATATTCATCTATTGTTCTTGATCCATCAGATAATCCATAGTTATTGTGATAATCCAGCATTTATCATACCCCATTGACAATGGATTAATGGGAAGCAAGTTAGCGCTTTATAGGTGTAGTTCCTCCTCATTACTCCTCACACGGCCAGTTATTGTCCCCTATATGCAGCGCCATGTATTAACCATATTGTGACAAACATATCCTTTGTATGCCTGTAATCCTGTTTATTTGCCAGGTTGAGTCATTGTCATCGTCAGAAGAGGCACAATCTAATAATGACATCTACCACATCAGTTAGGATTAAGGAAGATCACAGGACAGGGTGGATTGTCTACAACTTTATAAGCCCTTTCACTCTTTTGAAAACGAGTCCGAGAACTGAAATAAGTATCTGTCCGAAAAGCGTATAAACCCCACCTATCTACATCTGACCTAAGCCCAACAAGTCACTTCCCACCTCTCATAAACTTCTTACAACCTCCGGATTACATCATGTACTACAATATGTCCAGAGAACAATATCAAGGACTAATCCTCATGTATGATCTGTGTACTATATGTAGGAAGGTGACACATACTGATCACTCATACTTATATATAGAAACCTTTATAACGATGAGTAAGTGCTGAAGAGGGTTCCACTTCCTTCTTGATACTTATCAATCCTGCCATACATTGATATGAGGCTGTGCCCTACTAATAACATGCCATGCCTTCATATACCCATACCTCCCAACCGTCCCGATTTCCGCGGGACAGTCCCGATTTGGGTGACATGTCCCGCGGTCCCGGTTGGAGGGAGGTATGTCCCGATTTCAACTCAGATCTGCGTCCAGAGGACGCAGATCTGAGTTGAACACATATGCGGCTGAAGCAAGGAGCTGACACAGGTCAGCTCCTCGCATCGCCGCTGCGCGCCTCTCTCCCTGACACATGTGGCTGAAGCTGCTCGCGTGCTCGCTTCGCCGCTGCGTCTCTCTCTCGCTGACACATGCGGCTGAAGCGAGGAGCTGACCTGTGTCAGCTCCTCGCTTCGCTGCTGCCGCCGGCTCCTGGTTTGTAGACGCGATGTACAAGCCAGGAGCCGGCGGCAGCGGCGAATCGAGGAGCTGACACAGGTCAGCTCCTCGCTTCAGCCGCATGTGTCAGCGAGAGAGAGACGCAGCGGCGAAGCGAGCACGCGAGCAGCTTCAGCCGCATGTGTCAGGGAGAGAGGCGGGCAGCGGCGAAGCGAGGAGCTGACCTGTGTCAGCTCCTTCCTTCAGCTGCATGTGTCAGCGAGAGAGGCGGGCAGAGAGCGGCGAGGGAGCGGAGGAGAAGGTAAGTTTAATGTGGAGGTGGAACGTGAATCTGGGGGCAGATGAAGGAGAGGACGGCATGACACTGGGGGCAGAGATGGAGAGGACATGAATCTGGGGGCAGAGATGGAGAGGACATGAATTTGGGGGCAGAGATGGAGGGACATGAATCTGGGGGCAGAGATGGAGAGGACATGAATCTGAGGGCAGAGATGGGGGACATGACTCGGGGCAGAGATAGAGAGGACATGAATCTGAGGGCAGAGATGGGGGACATGAATCTGGGGGCAGAGATGGGGGACATGAATCTGGGGGCAGAGATGGAGAGGACATGAATCTGGGGGCAGAGATGGAGGGACATGAATCTGGGGGCAGAGATGGAAGACATGAATCTGGGGGCAGAGATGGGGGACATGAATCTGGGGCAGAGATGGAGAGGACATGAATCTGGGGGCAGAGATGGAGGGACATGAATCTGGGGGCAGAGATGGAGGACATGAATCTGGGGGCAGAGATGGGGGACATGAATCTGGGGCAGAGATGGAGAGGACATGAATCTGGGGGCAGAGATGGAGGGACATGAATCTGGGGGCAGAGATGGAGGGACATGAATCTGGGGGCAGAGATGGAAGAGGGACATGAAACTGGGGGCAGATGAAGGGTGTATATGAAACTGGGGGAGAGATAGAAGGGGGACATATAATTTACGGGTGACTGTAGGAGGAATATACTGTGTGCGGGCACATGAAAAATTAACGAGTGGGCGGAGTCAACACAAAAGTGGGCGGGGCTAAATTTACAGCGGCGCGCTACGCGCGCCGCACATTTTGTCCCTCTTTCGGTTCTTCAAAAGTTGGGAGGTATGTATACCATCCCACAGCATGGGGCCTACTTACTTCTGGATACCATTTAATGACACCATGCACCCTTCCCAGGTTGTGGAGTATAATTTCCTCCTGCCTCCATGCTGTGTCGGACTGAGCTACCTAGGGCCCAGCAGCAAGATTAATTCTGGGGGCCACAATACAGTTATTATATTCCCTAACACTCATTTTGAAATTCCTAAAATGTCACCAACATAAATGTATTATTCAGGGGGGGCAACACGGTGGCTCAGTGGTTAGCATTGCAGCACTGGGGTCCTGGGTTCCAATCCTGCCAGGAACAACATCTGCAAGGAGTTTGTATGTTCTCCCCGTGTTTGTGTGGATTTCCTCCCTTTCTATAAAAGACATACTGATAGGAGAAAAAAAAAGTACGCTGTGATCCCTGCAATCTACATAAAAAAAGAATAAATAAATAAATGTATTATTCAGTATCTTGCTGCCTAGCCCTTGCCCCTGATTGTTTCTGTCAATAATCTGCTACATGGTTCTTACCTTGCAGCAAGATGACAGATTATTGGACCCCCTAAAGTGTGCTTGAGAAAATGGGGCCAAAGGAGTTAAGATACTGGCTGACCTGACTCTGCACTTAGATGTCATCCCAGAGTGTGTGTGCGTGTTTCTTAAATAATCTACCCAATACATTATACTAACACATAACCTGATTAAGAAGTTGTACGATGAGTATCTATATGACGCACAGTGAGTGAACTGTGCCATGTAAGGGAGAACTTGGTGCCCACCGGGGTATTTACCTGTTTACCTGTGGACAGCAAACTCAATTCCTTAGTGATAACAAGTCATGCCACTATACAGCCATCCCAAAAAACATGGGACACTTCCCATCTGATACTGTTTCACGTCTCTATCCACTCATCCCAGGACATTCAACTATACTCTTGCACCCATCCCTGAACATAGTGCCCCCTTCCCTCCCAATAAGAATTGATGCCATCATTTACGCACACCAACACATGAGGGCATGACCTTGGCCATCTTAATACTTTAATTCACCCTCTTGCTTCAAACTCCTTGCTAGAGAAAATAACTCATGTCCTTGGCCCTCCTGTCCTGAGGTAATGGCATTAACTAAGAAAAGACACTAGATGCCCTTTCTTCTACCTAAGAAGTGTCTGTATATGTAAGTCTACACTAGATTGTCCAGCACCCGTTCGTTCTTCCATAGTGGAAGGGTGTTCTGGTACTTGTAGAGATGAGGAGCCAAGCACTGGGTGCCACCATCCATGATTAAGGTGGACAGGAACAACTTGAGTTGGGGCTCCCATTCTGCAAACCCTATATGAGCCATAAGTTCTGCCTCTATAGTACATAAACTTGCAGATATGGCTGATGCATGGGAAACAGGTTAGAGGTTCTCATTAACGCCTGTCTTGGGCATAGCTTATTCCTATTAATCTGTATAACCATTTTATAAGGAATTATCCATTTATAACACATAGGGACAGCAGAAATGTTTTTAAACGCTGCTGGTTTTTTTATTATATTTAGCCTACTATTCATTCAACTTACAGGTTTTCTTCTTACTTGCTGAAAATTAAGTTATTAGCGCTAATTAGTGGAAGCGAGAACTGACAATGTATTCTTTGTCTACATGTAATAACTGGGGTTATGTAAGACTTTATATAAAGAGAGAGTTGTGGATCGTCTCAGGAAGTTAAAACAGGTTATTATTTTAGGATGATATGATCATGCAAAGACTATTTACTGTATATCTGTGTATAGCTGTTTAGGGAGACAATACTCTACAGAGATGTATAGCACTCACCTTGGTCCCTGCTCTCAGCACTGTCCAATAGAGCTGACAATCTAAAGTCCCTATCAGTGTGTCACTGGAGTGACAGAGGAAACTGGAGTAGCTGGAGGAAATCTACTCAAAAATAGAGAACATACAAACTGCAGGAAGTTGTTGTCCCCACATTTGTACACTGGGCACAATCCTGTGAGGCAACAGGGCTAACCTTCAAGCCAATGGGCCACCTTATTTTTTATCTCATGTGTTACATAGGACACAATCAGAGCACCCACACTATGCATACAGCAGATATAGGGAACAGTGAAAGCACCCACAAAGTACTCATACAGCAAACATAGGGAACACATACAACACTCACACTGTACTCACATAGCAGATATAGGGCACATACATGGCACCTATACAGTACTCATATAGTATATATAATTAACAATAAAGCACCCACACAGTAGTCATATACCAGATATGGGGAACAGGTACAGTACCCACACAGTACTCATATACTAGATAATATGACTATTTCTGCACCCCACATCCTACACCCCACTTCTACACAGTGCCTACACAAGACCGGGCACAATTGTGTTAGCACATAAAATTATAAAATTAGCATTGCCATATAATGCCTAAAAAACATAGACTTGAATAGTAAAATGTTTGGTACTCTTCTGCTGTAGATGGGTTAATAGTAAAGTCACTGGAGGTTCAGTGAAGAGTTACAAGCTCCACTCTGAGGTTTCTCCTGGGGTCCAGTCTTTATGTGACACCCCTAGGAAATAGAAGCCCTGGGTAACTGTCTAGCTTGCCATCTGCTAAAACCAGCCCTGCGCTCTAATAGGAGTTATGTAAAGCATATTAATGGTGGAGGTCCAAACAAGTGGAGGTCCTCTACACTGGACTAACAAGACATGGAGACCCCTGCTTATGACTGCTGAGTTTATCTTTGCCTCAGAGTCCTCCTGGCTTTCAGACAGAGAAAACAGATTGTTTGGTCTTGTGTGTCTGCTAATCCCCCCATAAGGGTAGTTAAACAGAAGACATGAGGCACGCTCTTATATCAGGAGCAGCTGTCATCTTTAGCATCTCCGGTCACAATCCCCGCTGCTGGTATCAATGAGTTAAGCCTCAACAAGTCAATGTCTGTCACCTGTATGCTCGGGCAGATGGGCGCTACGGGGCTTAGACCTAGAGGCGCGTTAGGTGCCTGGTGGGTGTCATCACAAATCTGCAAACATTTACATTTTGGTTACTGTTCCTGAAAATCAAAGCAAGTGAAAAACCATATTGGTCACATTGTTTAACATCACAGACTAATAATGATCCCATCCCTGATCTTGAAGGGCACCCCCAACCCCATGGACCTTAGAAGACCATAAATCTAAATGCAATTAATCTGAGCTCACTACATCGAGAAAACTCATTGTCCTCAAATTTGTGTAAATGAATTATGGGATTATATGAAAGGGTGCGTGCAGGGAAGGAGTCTTCCATTAGACGCTTTCTCCTCTGTATAGACATGACATGGATAGGAAGAGACAATTCAGGACAAGAGTTTGCAGGATGAATGTGCTCTATTTTCAGTCATCAGAGACTGACCCAATAATAACAGTCTGAAGCAGAAGTAATGTGCTGCTATGGTAATAGTCCTCTCTGCCTACTGCCAAACTTCACGTGCAATTAAATCACTTTTCTCTTTCCTTGCCAGACAAAGCGGAAGATTCTTAAATCCGCTCATCCTATCTAAAACAAGGAAGACGCTGAAGCCGGGGATAAATGGGATTTTGTGCCACAGTTTTTATGAGAAACTGTATACCATGGGGCTGAGCAACCACTTCAACATGATTTGTAGTATTATGTATGCTATATGGCTGACCCATAGCTTCAGGGGACCTATAATATACTGTATGCCATAGAGCTGATCTATAGTACACTGTATGCCATAGTGACATATAGCTTCAGAGGACCTACACTGTATGCCATAGAGCTGACCAAGACCTATAGTACTACAATGTATGCCATAGCTTCAGAGGACTTACTGTACACTGAATGCCATAGGGCAGACCTATAGTACACTGTATTCCATAGGGTGACCTATAGCTTCAGAGAATCTATAGTACACTGTATGTCAAAGGGGTGACCTTTTAGTGGACTTATTGGATACTATATAACAAAATTATGCTTGACCTAAAAAATACTACTGTATATACTGTATGACTGACTCATATCTCCTGTGGACTTATAGGACACTATATCACAGGGATAAGTCAGTTTCAATTGATCAATAATACAAATTATGCAACAGGGTTGACAAAGTTTTGGTGAATATCACAAGGCTGAGCCAAATGTCTAGTGGAATTATACAATACAATGTGTCAATGGACTGAACCATAGCTTCAAAGGACCTAGAACATACTATACAATGAACTGCAGTTGTGCATAATCCATAACCATTTATGCCATGGAGCTGAAGTAACACATGGTGTTCCTCCAGGCACTACCCGTAATTACCCGTAAGAGCACCCGTACTACCGCTATCTTTATGCCTCATTACCCAGCGAAGTCGCGGGTACCAGCTAGTCTCTAATATGTGATGCCTTAGGCTATGTGCAGGGCCTCAAGGTCCGCAATTATTGCACCTCACTCAGCTATTTTACATAGAGTCAATATATTTCCTGGTATTGATAAATATGTATTATGGATATTATGTAGAAAATGGACTGTAACAGGAAGCACATGGTTTGATGTGGGGAGAAGGGTAATTTTAGACAGGTGTTCTGGATCGTGACTCTACCAACCCATTAGAGGTCATTAGCTGTACACTAATGGTTGGTAGTAATGTACACTAATGTACACACTATTAACTGTATTTATTACAGTGTTATACACTGATTGCTAGGCGTACCTCCCAACTTTCAAAGGACAAAGAGGGACAAAATGTGCAACAAATTTATACCCGCCTACTGTTACTTTGTCTCCGCCCATTCTCACCCATTTATCTTTGTACCCCCACACAGTACAATGTTCCTACAGTCACCCTAACTTTATATGTTACATCTTGCGATAAAAGGGAATCCAGCACAGCCGGTATTGGGGAATAAAACTTCTTCTTTATTGAAACATCCGTATAAATAACACTTATACACGCATCATAAGCGTCAGACTGACGCGTTTCAGATCTTATGTCCTTTCTCAAAGCCTGAACACAAACAACATCTCTCTCTCCTTTAGTAGGTCCGCTGTCGGGCTAATCAATTCAAATTACCATCACCTGTTAGTATTTCAAGCCTCCTGTCCAGCCGAACCCACCAAGGGAAGGAGAAATGGGCTAAACTATACATATTAAAACCGCATTTAATGCACACAAATACAAAACTTATAAAAACAATCTATATATATATATATATATATATGGATCTTTGGTGAAAAAACTTCTATTTACTTTCATATTCTGATTTTTCATAAAATGATACAAAATTGCACAATTTACTGATTTCGCCGCTACCATCTTCAAAATCCTCCCTGATATTTTTCGGCTGGACAGGAGGCTTGAAATACTAACAGGTGATGGTAATTTGAATTGATTAGCCCGACAGCGGACCTACTAAAGGAGAGAGAGAGATGTTGTTTGTGTTCAGGCTTTGAGAAAGGACATAAGATCCGAAACGCGTCAGTCTGACGCTTATGATGCGTGTATAAGTGTTTTTTATACGGATGTTTCAATAAAGAAGAAGTTTTATTCCCCAATACTGGCCGTGCTGGATTCCCTTTTATCGCAAGATGTAATTTATCAATTCTCCGTACCGAGAGAATGAATATCCGTGCAGAGTCGGGGATTAACAAACAGTGGAGAAGTTTGACTGGACAAATCACCTGGAAGTGGCTGAGTACCCTTTTCCCTATTTCCTAACTTTATATGCCCTCATATTATAATGTTCCCCTCCAATTTCCCCACAGTATGAAGTCCCTCTCCTTGTGCCCCAACTAGAGGCAGACATGTCCCCCTCCAGCTACCCCCATGGTTTTACTCATCAAGTTGCACCCAGTTTAATGTCTCCCTCCATCTAAACCCCAGTTTAATGTCCACTCCTACATCTGCCCCGAGTTTAATGTCCCCCCCCCTTCCATCTGTCTCCAGTTTAATGTCCCCTCCATCTGCCACCAGCTTAATGTCCTCCCTTCATCTGCCACCAATTTAATGTGCCCCCTTCATCTACCACCAATTTAATGTCCCCCTTCATCTGCCACCAATATAATGCCCCTCCCTATGCCCCCAGCTTAATGCCCCCTACATCTGCCACCAGTTTAATGTCCCTCTTCATCTGCCACCAGCTTAATTTCCGCCTTCATCTCCCCCAGTTTAATTTTCCCTTCATATGCCCCAAGTTTAATGCCCTCCTTCATCTGCTCCTAGTTTAATTACCCTCCTCCATCTGCCACCAGTTTAATTGCCCCGCTTCATCTGCCATCAGTTTAATGACCCCCAGTCTAATGTCCTTCCCCCCAAAGTTTAACATAATAAAATCACTGATACTCACCTCTCCTCCCTCCCCTGCTGCTCTGTATCTTCTCCTGGACTGTTCAGGGAGCTGCAGGCGTGATGTGAGTGACTTCATCACATCACACCTAAAGCACCCGGGGCTGGAGCATAGGGATGGGAACAGTGGAGAAGTGTAAGAGCTATCTATGGATGGCTCCTGCTTCACCATTGTATTCAACACATCTGCGTCTTCTCTGGAGTCAGATGAGTGAGTTGAATCTGGGAAGTAGCACCTGCTGACTGGGACCACGAAACAGGACCTGGAATCCTGGCTATGAAAACTTCTGTAAACTTTATAAAAGATAATTGTACGTATGTTAGATTTCATGTTGCTCTAAGAATTATTTGCTATCCTAAATGGCACCCAAAATAGTTTCTGGTCTTTACAGTGGTTTACCTATTAACATCACTAGAGAGTCCATACACATGGAGGAATTTGAAGCTGATATTGAGGCAGATTCCACCTCAAAATCAGCTCCAAAACAGGCTGGAATCTCCCTTTAATTTTTTTCAATGGGTGGCTGTGCCAGATTTTTTTTTCCAGCGGCTGATTCAACAGGAGCCGCATGTGGACTAGTCATATTGTATCTGAGGCTATTAAGCCAAGCATAGTTCTCCATCAATCACATACTGCCACTTCATTTACTCATGGGGATTTGGAAAAGAGGGGTATTTTAGTTAGACTCTTCCTCTTAGCCAAAGGAAGTAAAAAGGGAACCTAAGGCAGCCAATGTAGAGGGTCATATAGGGTTGGGAATTTATCCAAGCAGATATGCCATCAAATATACAGGAAGAACTGTAGAGGTATATTGGCTGCCATCCAGCTTTCCTAGAAACAGATAAAACCTGCAGGAAGAGGCTCTCTGAAAATGCCATCACAAGTTGATGTTCAGTAGTCAGACTTAAAGGCACTGTAACCTGAATTATCACCATGTAAAGTACCCTGGTGAGTCTATCATCCTCCTACATCCTCACATGCATGGTTGAGGGCAGAGATGATGGATCGCTTTATTAGGTTGGCGCCATGAGACATGACACAAGCTAGTTAATGATAAACATTAAGAACCACTCTGTGGGCCATTTATGACTTAATTACCCCATATCTGAAGGGGAAGGGCACAAATCTTTCCCAGCCATATATAATCTGTACTGGAAGCGGGCAGGGACACTGGTTAATTATCTATGTGCCCGACTGACCTTACTATAGTCCATAAAGAGAAGCATCCATAATTGGAGAACATTTCCGGGTATTGCTGTGGCATAAATCACATGAAATATGGCAGGAACCCCGCAGTGTTTCACGCCACAGTCTTAATGAACCACAACACTATCTGGATCATTACTAAGCGCTGTCATTTTTCTAACTAATATGTCAATAATGCCACGGGCTATAAAACAGGCCAGAGGAGGAACAAAGCCTTAACTCTTTCATAGGTGGTAAGAGCATGTGTGTCCAATAGAAACAAGGCTATTATCTTCCAAAAAGAGCTCTAGCATACAAATACTACATCGTAACCCCCACTAGCTGCTCCTCTACACCCCAATACCATATACCAACTGCAACAGCAATGATACAAGCACAATGTGCAAATCTAGCAATTAAAGTGCAGTGTAATGTACACCATGGTATAAGCAACAAACAACGCCTCAATAACACCGAAGATAATATTGACCCAACACCCGTTTCGCTTATAAGACTTTGTCTGTCCCATATAAGGCTCACAATCTAAATTCCCTATCAGTATGTCTTTCGAATGTGGGAAGAAACCGGAGTACACAGAGGAAACCTACTTAAACACAGGGAGACCATATAAGCTCCTTGCAGATGTTGTCCCTGCCAGGACTCCAGCACTGAAAGGGCATTTTCTATTTCAATAGGTGCACGTTATAAATATGGTGAGAAAAAAAACCTCTACTTTGGCTATGTTTTAAGGGATACAGACGTTATCCCGATAATGAAGCTAGGGTCCCACCCCGTGTTAACAGGTAAAGAAGAAGCTTCACTCAAATCCAATGCCAATCAACCAAACGTGTTTATTGGTAGAGCTCTACCAATAAACAAGTTTGGTTGATTGGCATTGGATTTGAGTGAAGCTTCTTCTCTACTTTGGCTATGTCCCCTAAAAGCAAAAGTGGCAAAGGAAGAAAAATATATAGAAAAACATGTAAATACATCATAAATAAAGTGCAACGAGCAATCAAGCCCCCAGAAATGCAAAATTTATGCCAAATAAAAGTGCAAGTTATTTGATAAATGTGTCCCTGAGTGTTAGATCTATTAGTTTGGGGTCCAATTTGCTCACAGATTCTTGCTTGCACCGATGCATTGTAAGAAGCGCTAAGATTTGTGAGTACACATTTATCAGAATGTATTTCTTTGGCCTATTTAGTGCTTGGTCACATTTCCATTGGAGCCTCTATTGGAAGTCTTGTCATATTTTATAGAAACAATAGCAAATCATGCAGCACTGTTCTGGAAACCCACTGGACCTGATATATGTCAATAGGGTCTGTCGGGCGGCAAGGTTCTCCATCATATGATGATATCATACTCTTCATTTTTTCGCTTGTCTGCTTTTCGGCCAGAACAGAAAAGGCCTGGGGTTGATTCAGTTGGCTGTTTCCGGACTGGAAAAATACAGGTCATCTATTGCCACATTTACTGGCCCAGCAGCAGCTTGGCTGAATGGACATGGTGAGTGCAGTAATGAATTACATTAGGGACAGTAAATAGACCATTATTTTGATGCCAAGCATGACCATCTAAAGTGGCCTTTAAAATGGACAACCTAACCACCTCTAACAGAAGAATAGATGGCAAGTTTTGTTCACTTGATAAAAGCACAATACTTTTATAACAGAGTATTGAGCTAAAAGTGGTAACAATTTTAAGCCCTTTCGACATCCCTAAGAAAATCTTCAGCACAAATCGCCATTTAAAAGTAATTATTCAGACGATTACAAGGGCTCTTATCAAGAAATTATCTTTTTCGAGTCAAGAAATTAGATGAGACACAGAGAGAAAAATCAATTTTCGCTGGTTTAATTACAGTAATCCCTATAAAGTCTCATAAGTGATTATGTACGGATTAATGCGTTGGCCGCGGCGCTACAAATTCATAACAAGCATGAATACCACTTCCTATCAATAGTGAATATTGAATTTTTTTACTTACCTGTGACAGAAGTTTATTGTCGTCTTCCAGGAGCTTCACTTTGGTCTCTAATTGACGGATATAGTTGGAAGACGTATCTGGAAGTAAAGAAAGAAATTACGTTTTTAATACATATGACCTGGGATAGTCAGACTACATGAGTTTTCATGCCTAATTGTCTATCAATAAATGACATCTAAATTACAACTGGAAGGTGATGTAGTTGCATCAAGGTTTCTAGACCTTCAAGGAGATTCAATGGCTTGGCATACCGATTGAGCATCATCATGACCCCACTTACTACTTATTGTAGCCTCTTCAGTAGCTTCAAGTAGCAACAAAGATTTAGGACACCAAGGTGTTGGCTTTAGGTCACTGGTTAGTTGGCACTGCCAATGGTTATGTAACATGGGACAGGAGCTCAGAGAAAAGTTTATGGTTTCTTGATGGTCTCCAGTGATGTTTTCAGTTCAACTCCAGTGTCCCATCTTGCCTAGTCCAAAGGATAAAGCCAGCCAAAATCAACTTTTAATGTGTTATAGATAGATGTGAAATATCTAACAGCTACCAAGTGGTAGCTTATATCCAGAGTCCTCCATAGAGCCTTTTTTATCCAGAACTCAAGGGTGGTCACAGATGACAACGTTTATTAGAAGATCATCTGACTGCAACTCATCTACAACATCCCTACTCTTCTGATCCATCCTACTACCTTATGCACACCACTATTATAATCCAGTGTGGACATAACAGAGCAGGTAATAGACCTACCAATAACAGATACATATCTGATAACAGCTCATAACAGTACCTTACTTATAACTGGCACCTGCAGCAAGTGGAAGGATGACAAGAATGGCCTTAGGAAACAATTGCAATAAATCCGGAACTTAGAGCAGGTCTACCGTTTAGTTATTACATGTAAGGTAACTATATTATCCCTGGACAGACCAGCCTCTAGGATTATTATAGTTACAGATGTTGGTTCGGAAGTTTGGTTACCAGAAAACTAAGTGTTAAAGTATACCTATATAACTTTTCTAGGTTTTCAACAAACTATTTCAGGAAAAGACACATCTGATATAGAAGTTACTCCAGTATATCATGCTGTATTCTAATATAACATATATATTTCAGCATAGGGATGTAAGAAATGAGTTCTTTCTTAAACCGGTCAAGTGTCACTTAAGATACTTTACTACATAAGGATAAAGTAAGAGCCTGTGGGATAAAGATTATGAATACACTCCACATTCCAGCCCAGTGGGAAATGTAAGTGAGATGCAATCCACCTGAGCTGCCCCTAGGCACTTAAAGGGCAATTCCACCCATATCATATTTAGGCGTATGTATAACCAACAAGGAATACATATGAAATTAAATGAGATTTTTTTTAAAGTTAACTCTGAATGCTTTTTTATTACCTCAAAGCTCAAGATCATAGTTCTGTGCACCAAAACAACTTTTTTTTATTCATGTAGACTAGGAAAGCTCAGTTTCGTCTCAATGCTAAGTGGATATTACCCGTTATCACTTCAGATACTTCAGTGAGTAAGGACATTTCTGGTAATATTCCAGCTAATAATCTCTGACCCTCTCCTTTCAGCTCAGCACTTTGTCTTCATTACAGGAGAGGAGGAGATGGGTCAATATTTATTTTATTGCTGAGGCCAATGTGCTGCCTCGAAAAGGGAGGAATGGAATCTGAAATATATGGAGATGAAACAACCCAAAATGCTGCACCCACATTCTTGTGAGCAAACTTTGTGCCTATGGCTGGCAGAATATGCTGGAGGAGAAGACAAGCAGTTTGCAATCGTTGTCCGCTTCATTGAGGTGGTAAAAAAACACCCCATTGACCCATCTATGTACACACACATAATCATGGGTTAACACTATTGCCTTGCAGAGCTGGGATCCTAAGATCGAATCCAACTATGGGGAACATCAGTATTGAATTTCTATGTTGCCCCCATGATTGTGTGGGTTTCTACCCAAACAAAAAAAGCACATTGGAAAAATAGTTTATGATAACAATAGATTGTGAGCTCCACGGGGTAAAGATCAATGTAAGTGGTGGTAAACATTATTCAACACTTTGGTACATGTTGGCACTATATAAGCAAACCATAAAATGTATGGCTGGTGTGTAGCTATAGGGGTGCAGATTCAGCAGCCAAGTCTTTTTGCCCAAGAAGGTCCAAAGACCCAACTGGTACATAAGAAGATGCTGCACAAAAGGTTGGGGTCATGTTAAACTGTGTGCACAATCATATCACACTTTGACTTTGGTTTCAGTAACTGCACGAGGCAACCTCATGGAGGAAAGCTACAATTCTCCTTGACTAGGTTCAATTAAAACTGAACTGGGTAATGGCTAATTATAGGCTACAATGTAGTATTGTAATGGATAAGGGAGACCTTGGGTGGGTCCCTTGTTGATCCTTGTAGCACACTGCTCCTCTCCTTCCGAACTCCCCCTTCTTTCTCTGGGTTCATAATGTTTTTCACTGTGACCTTTCTTATTTGATCATTGCATTGTTATCTATTGCTTGGATTTGCATTCTGTAATTTTATGGTGCCATGCTTTTCTTACAATTTTAATAAAAATATTGAGAGACATAAATGTGAAGCATTTTTAACATCTTCTACTGACTACAACTTCTTATTTAGTGTGGTTTCACACCTGGTTTGCATTCAGTATATCCTAATTCATTGGAACATGGGAGAATGTGCTAACATTGCTATTAATGGGGAGTTCAGTTTTCACAAGGTCTCAGTGTCAGTACTACATCCAACAGAAATCTAGTAGGCATGTTGTCATCAGGATCTCAGTAGTGCAGTCTCAGGCTTTTGGCCTGCAAGATAAATTTTCTACATTGTACGTTAAAGGGCTTTTATTTCTAGTAGGTCTTCTTTAAATTACGCTCCAAAAGCTATGTTATTGAATAAACTTTTATGTTTCATATCTTTTCACTGACATCAATATCAATGTGTCACAATCTCGGCTTGTTGAGAGTGTTCAGCTTTCGCTCCCTTAGAAGATGCTGGTAATAAAAAGTAATATATGTCTTGTGGTGGGTATTACTGCTCAAGTTGTGTGAGGACAGCTGTGATGATGGATGTGTCCTCTGTGCTGTACATCATAGCCTAGGTCCTGGTTCCAGAAAGGACAGTAAATCTCTTCAACAAGAAGCAGCCAGGTCTATGGTGACAGGACAACAGTAGGGCTGGATATCTCCCGGGATAAGACTGTGTGCTGTTCTTCATTTTTCTCTGTTGACCCTGACACTGAATGGGAAATAATTATACCGCCATCTAAGGTATCCTAAAATCTAAGAAGCAGCTCCACATCAGCCCATTGATTATGCCTGGAATTATAACCATACATACAGTCCTATGAAAAAGTTTGGGCACCCCTATTAATCTTAATCATTTTTTGTTCTAAATATTTTGGTGTTTATAACAGCCATTTCAGTTTGATAAATCTAATAACTGATGGACACAGTAATATTTCAGGATTGAAATGAGGTTTATTGTACTAACAGAAAATGTGCAATATGCATTAAACCAAAATTTGACCGGTGCAAAAGTATGGGCACCTCAACAGAAAAGTGACATTAATATAGATCCTCCTTTTGCAAAGATAACAGCCTCTAGTCGCTTCCTGTAGCTTTTAATCAGTTCCTGGATCCTGGATAAAGGTATTTTGGACAAACAATTCAAGTTCAGTTAAGTTAGATGGTCGCCGAGCATGGACAGCCCGCTTCAAATCATCCCACAGATGTTCAATGATATTCAGGTCTGGGGACTGGGATGGCCATTCCAGAACATTGTAATTGTTCCTCTGCATGAATGCCTGAGGATTTGGAGCGGTATTTTGGATCATTGTCTTGCTGAAATATCCATCCCCGGCGTAACTTCAACTTCGTCACTGATTCTTGAACATTATTCTCAAGAATCTGCTGATACTGAGTGGAATCCATGCGACTCTCAACTTTAACAAGATTCCCGATGCCGGCATTGGCCACACAGCCCCAAAGCATGATGGAACCTCCACCAAATTTTACAGTGGGTAGCATGTGTTTTTCTTGGAATGCTGTTTCTTTTTGGACGCCATGCATAACGCCTTTTTTTATAACCAAACAACTCAATTTTTGTTTCCAAAATGAAGCTGCCTTGTCCAAATGTGCTTTTTCATACCTCAGGCAACTCTATTTGTGGCGTACGTGCAGAAACGGCTTCTTTCTCATCACTCTCCCATACAGCTTCTATTTGTGCAAAGTGCGCTGTATAGTTGACCGATGCACAGTGACACCATCTGCAGCAAGATGATGCTGCAGCTCTTTGGAGGTGGTCTGTGGATTGTCCTTGACTGTTCTCACCATTCTTCTTCTCTGCCTTTCTGATATTTTTCTTGGCCTGCCACTTCTGGGCTTAACAAGAACTGTCCCTGTGGTCTTCCATTTCCTTACTATGTTCCTCACAGTGGAAACTGACAGGTTAAATCTTTGAGACAACTTTTTGTATCCTTCCCCTGAACAACTATGTTGAACAATCTTTGTTTTCAGATCATTTGAGAGTTGTTTTGAGTAGCCCATGATGCCACTCTTCAGAGGAGATTCAAATAGGAGATCAACTTGCAATTGGCCACCTTAAATACCTTTTCTTATGATTGGATACATCTGGCTATGAAGTTCAAAGCTCACTGAGGTTACAAAACCAATTTTGTGCTTCAGTAAGTCAGTAAAAAGTAGTTAGGGGAATTCAAATCAATAAAATGATAAGGGTGCCCATACTTTTGCACCGGTCAAATTTTGGTTTAATGCATATTGCACATTTTCTGTTAGTACAATAAACCTCATTTCAATCCTGAAATATTACTGTGTCCATCAGTTATTAGATATATCAAACTGAAATGGCTGTTGCAAACACCAAAATATTTAGAACAAAAAATGATTAAGATTAATAGGGGTGCCCAAACTTTTTCATAGGACTGTATAAAGGACTGGAGCTAAATTTCAATAACATGCACAACCCGATTAAAAAAAAAAAATATTTATTTTTTTATTTAGGAGGAAAGCAGACATACACACACACACACACACACACACACACACACACATATATATATATATATATATATATATATATATATATTTTTTTTTTTTTTTTTTTTTTTTTTTTTTTTGAGAAGAGAATATATCAGGGCCCTGATGCGACTACTACCTCTGCACCCCTATAGTTAACCAGTGTTTGGACAATTTACAAACCAAAGAACATAACACGTTTGGAAACCCACATCCCCTATTATCATGGGGAACACGGGGTAATTAATAAGACCAATTATCTCACAGTAATGGCTGTAAGGTACATGTAGGATCAAAGCGTTTCTAAAATGTAAAAAATCAATATCCATCCCAAAGCCACTAATGACAGTGCGCCCCTATTCATCCTGTGCTGACACTTTAATATCACGAGCCAATAGCCAAGGAGAGGTAGCCTTCTGTGACTGCCATCATTGAATGGATGAAGGTTGGAAGACATCAGAGATTCAGACAGTCTCCCCATAAAGTAAATGGAATATCCAACCAACGTGGTGGAGACAGAGAAGGATTAGTTGCATTCCCAGGAATGTTATGCTGACCTGTATGTTATCTATGGTGCCATTCCCATCTCTTCTGATCATGGAGGCCACCCATCCGGCCCCTTTCTGCTGGAATGCTAGAAGTAAAACCAATCATACTGATTTATGGTCTCTGCACTCCTGTATTTCTAATCGGGATAATGGAATGTCAGCTCTACCTTTGGCCTTTTTGGTTCTTGAATTGTGCTGACTGGCTCAGGACTAGGATCAATAGCAGTAGAAGCATCACATGTAATAATCCCATTTTATTCCTGTACATAGATTTTCTATAGGTGCTCAGCAATCATATGGCACTTAATGTTTGACTAACCAATAGAACTCAAAAAGGTGACTACTGTCAATCTTTATAATATAAGTACACTTGTCTAGGAGACTCCTGAAAAGAGGAGACCTAGAAAATTCTGGATAGAAGGGTAGATTTTACAGGTGTCACATGCTGGCTACAGATACTCGCCTCTTCTCATTTATGTCTTATTCACACCTGGGTAGTGACACACCGTCATAGTTAATGGGAGGAATTTATTAAGACTGGCATTTCCTATGCAAGTCAATCCATTTCCAGGCACAAGGCACTCCAGTATTATTAAGAGGCTTGGGCCTCTTAATAATTTTGTTCCACCTTGGGAGGTACGACATGCCAGGGGATTGGCATAGATTTCTGGTAAAACGCAAGCCAGTTTTTCTGCCCACTGTCAGTGCACCAATAATATGGTGCATCTTAGGTGCAAATTCAGATTGAGTGCAGCTGAGCTAAGATATGCTCATAGGGCCATGAGCAACTAAGATATGCAACTGCTACACCACTTTTCAGGTGTGGTAGTAAATTCTGTAAATTCACCACATTGTTTTGATGTTAGGGACAGATTTTAAGAATGTCAGATGTGTGCAACAGCATCCAGGAGTGAAGATAACTGCATACTGCAGGACAGAGGAGTAACGATCTGTTCACACTGCACTTACAGTGTATGCCAAGGGTACAGCCGTACACTGGCATAAGTCACTAAGTGGCTCTTATGTTATAAGAAAATATACACAACATGGTATACTTTTTTGCAGGATGCCTCTGTAAGAAATAGTGCAGCATAGTAGTACAAACAGGAGAAAAAGAAGGAATATCAATGCATTACAGTCTGATGTAGAGTGTCCTTTTGGGCTCGTTCAGGTAAATAGATCAGATCGCTAGATATATTTCATGTACAGTGGCTGCCAGGAGTTTTCCCAGGACACACAGCAAGTGGACACTACAATTGTAGTGTAAATATAACCTAAGTAAATACAATATAACCTACAGTCTCTATTTAGAGAGACTCTATTAGTTTAGGGGGTTTGGAGTCTTGACTGTGAGTAACATGAGATAAAGAGTTGCAAAGCTACAAAGAAATCTTTGGTCACACAAAGAGAGTCATGGCCAAAGTCGCCATCTAGCTTTAGTCTTACTTTAGGAGTCTGGTCTGTAGCTTACATTAGTTTAGGAGTCTGATTTTCTTCAGGGAGTCAGATCTTGGGTGAATATTCATTTTGGGGTTTAAAGGGGTTGGCCACTTTCAGACCAATATTGACAAACAAATGTACAATAAAAAGATATAAATTTTTCCAATATACTTTCTGTATCAATTCCTCATGGTTTTCTAGATTTCGGCTTGCTGTCATTCATTCTGTTACTTCTAGAGGATAAAACTCTGACCATGGTCATGTGATTTACGGTCCATACCAGGCATATGTCTGATTGTTGTGCTGTGACTACAACGCGCAGCACCTGTGTACTCATCACATGACCATGGACCGTAAATCACATGACCATGGTCAGAGTTTTATCCTCTAGAAGTAACAGAATGAATGACAGCAAGCAGAGATCTAGAAAACTGTGAGGAATTGATACACAAAATATATTGGAAAATTGTATGTCTTTTTATTGTACATTTGTTTGTCAATATTGGTCTGAAAGTGGCCAACCCCTTTAATAAAGAAGCTATGTGTATTACTTTGTGGGTATGGCCTCCGTAAATGGGTGGGTCATATTCTACAACATTTTTTGGTACTTACCAATTTGCTCTTTGGAATCTCTGTGATGTCAGTAAATATGTGGATATGAGAGCCAGTTATTATAACATCAGAATTTAGACAAAAGTCTGAGACACTTTTCAAGGACAACAGTTTTGTAAATGGTATTAAATCCATAGACAGGTACCTACATGTAGGCTTCTATGACAGCTATGAAATAACACTGCCAGGTCTTACCCCTAGCATACCTTGCCTTAGTAGTATTAGCTGCATTGTGCTGCAATTAAATATATATGTTATGGCTGTCATTACACCATTATCTGGGGATATTGCTCATCCATCTAGTTATGCAGCACTGTATAACAACCCATCTGCAGCTATTATGTCTGTGTGTTGGCAGGGATCTATACCCAGTTGGTTCTGCCTTAGGCATTGTATGTAATACTACATGAATTAACAACTATGTGCTCTATAGCTTAATAGGCATAGCTTGAAGGCCCTGGTCCCTGTGTAAAATCTGTACAAATATCCCCACTACAGAATGCCATTTATAGTGCTGACGTCTTCTGGGAAAGGAGCCTTTGGGTGCTCCTGCGGCTCTAGGTCGTCACAGCTGCAGTCTCTGCTTCCTCTAAAGCTACAACACAGTCTTCAACTCGACAAGAAGACCTGTATATAAAGGGTTACTATGCAGAGTAACACAGTGTGGAGGCTACAGAAATAGCTGATTCTGCATATTGTGCCGTATCAGATGTTTCTCAATAGGAAACCATGGAATGTCCAAAATTAGATTCCTTTCTTGTAATTACATTTTTCTGTAGGTTTTCACTTCCGAGCATCCATGTCAAACAAATCAAAGTCTGGCTCTCATCCTTCTATTTTACAGGAGACTGGCACCTAAATAGAGGGTACCAGAAAAACAACAATGTTCGGTGACAGCCAAGCTATTCACAAAGGAAAAGGTCAAAAGACCAAGCTATGAACAGCTGCAGTGTGAGAGTACCTGCACAGGGGAATACACTGCTGCATATCTGCCAAAAAGATACCCCTGAATTATATAGCTCAGGCCCAGGCATTTCTTATAGGGACCAAATAGTTTAGCTACGGAATTGTCAGAATATGTGACATTAAAAAAAAACTGAGTACCAGATGTGAACTCCTTCAACTGCGGACAGAGGTGCGTGGCTGAGGCCACACAGTGTGGAAAAGTTGCCTCTTTTGTTGTGTTTTTGACCCAAAGCCAAGAGTGACTAGGCTAAGGATAAAAATACTGCATGTTTTTGTTGCAGTTTTTCAAACCAAAGTCAGAAGTAACCAGTGGCGTAACTAGGAATGGCGGGGCCCCGTGGCAAACTTTTGACATGGCCCCCTCCCCCAACCAACACCGACGTCGAAGACCTCGACCAACCCCCTCCTCTGCACTCTATTATGTCCCTTAGTAAGCCCTGCACACAGTATTATGTCCCATAGTGGCCCCTGCACACAGTATTATATCCATTAGTGTCCCCTGCACACAGTATTATCCCCCATAGTGGCCCCTGCACACAGTATTATCCCCCATAGTGGCCCCTGCACACAGTATTATGTCCCTTACTGGCCCCTGCACACAGTATTATATCCATTAGTGTCCCCTGCACACAGTATTATCCCCCATAGTGGCCCCTGCACACAGTATTATCCCCCATAGTGGCCCCTGCACACAGTATTATGTCCCTTACTGGCCCCTGCACACAGCATTATGTCCCTTACAGGCCCCTGCACACAGCATTATGTCCCTTACTGACCCCTGCACACAGTATTATTCCCCATAGTGGCCCCTGCACACAGTATTATATCCATTAGTGTCCCCTGCACACAGTATTATCCCCCATAGTGGCCCCTGCACACAGTATTATCCCCCATAGTGGCCCCTGCACACAGTATTATGTCCCATAGTGGCCCCTGCACACAGTATTATATCCATTAGTGTCCCCTGCACACAGTATTATCCCCCATAGTGGCCCCTGCACACAGTATTATCCCCCATAGTGGCCCCTGCACACAGTATTATGTCCCTTACTGGCCCCTGCACACAGTATTATGTCCCTTACAGGCCCCTGCACACAGCATTATGTCCCTTACAGGCCCCTGCACACAGCATTATGTCCCTTACTGACCCCTGCACACAGTATTATTCCCCATAGTGGCCCCTGCACACAGTATTATTCCCCATAGTGGCCCCTGCACACAGTATTATTCCCCATAGTGGCCCCTGCACACAGTATTATTCCCCATAGTGGTCCCTGCACACAGTATTATGTCCCTTACTGGCCCCTGCACACAGTATTATGTCCCTTACTGGCCCCTGCACACAGTATTATGTCCCTTAATGGCCCCTGCACACAGTATTATGTCCCTTACTGGCCCCTTGCACACAGTATCATCCCCAATGGTGTCCCCTGCACAGAGTATTATACCCCATAGTGAACACCCATAAACAATAGGAGACCCGGGGGAATAAAAACATAAAAAAATACTGTTTCTTACCTGTCTCCGGCTCCTACGCTGTCTTCTCCGCTGGCGTTCTTATGAAATTACGTCAGACGTCACATGAACCAGGACGCAGGCCGGGTTCATGTGACGTCAGAGACGTCAGAAAGGAGGCCTGGCAGGATCGTGGAGAAGTAAGTGACACTGTTTGTCATGTTCCCTTACCTTTACCGATCCGCCAGTCATTATACTCGGGGGTTTGTAAAGACCCCCAAATATAATGATAGTATTTGTGGGGCCCGCGGTGTCACTTGCCGACCCCAGCCCAACCAGGATCGGCAAGTGAATAGGGGCCGTAACGGCCTATTTAAAAAAAAAAACAAAAAAACGCAGTGGTAGCGGCTGTCACCGGGCCCCCTAATGGCCCGGGCCCTGTGGTAGCCGCCTCCGCTGCCTCTACGGTAGTTTCGCCCCTGGGAGTAACTTATAATGGAGTTATAATGGATTAAAATATAATGGCGGCTCTTGGAAGTTTCCCTTCTGTTTAATTCACTCCTGACTTTGGCTCAAAAAAAAGTAGCAAAATCTGGAACAAAACATGCTGTGTTTCCACAATGTGGATCCTTAGTCTAAAATACACTCCTGCCTTTGGGTCAAAATCACAGCGAAATCTGCCACAAAATGCATCAACCTAATAGGACTGTCAGGGCTTGGAGTGGCAGCATTATCTAGTACCAGCAGAAGTAAGATTGGCATCACAACTGTATTTGTATATAGTAATATCTGTGACCAGACAGTTATCAAAAATTCTACAGTGGGAAGCTACATATATGTAACACACCCTCATATAGATCATATTGACGGACGGACGGACGGACGGACAGACAGACAGATAGATAGATCTGACTATACTACTAGAATAAACAGTGCTTACTACATCCGTCAGTGAAGGCTACTTTGCAATCTGATATTATATTTTAGCCGTGGTAGCCATGGCAACACTTTAGTTGCAAAATAAGTCCTTTCATAGGACGTCATTGATCTAGTAGTGTTTCACATTAACTCTACATAACAGAACATCAGATCAATCTAAAACTCCAGAAATTTCTCATTGTAAAACTCTATACAGACACAAAGGAGCGGCCATCATGAGTTCTATAACCTTCACTAGAGCCTTGGGGATTGAGTTGGTGTGAGCTCATGGACATGGTCTACCACAAAATGGCTGCCAGCAGGTACACACTTCTAGTCATCACAAAGAGCTTGTTATAATTTCATATAACTTGGTTGAATAACCTCCAAGTAGCCAATCAAGTAGCTGAACAATGGCTGATCACAGATGCTCCTCCCCTCCGAGCACAGGTCACATGATACCTCTCTCCAGATCTGACTCCAGGAAGAGTTAAGGAGTCAAGGGGCAGGGCTCTTTCTGTCCTGGAGAGCATTCCCCTTTAAGATATCAACTTGCTGAAGACATAAATAACATATCCCGGTATGTACTGTATCTATGGAATCAGAAAAACAGGAACTAGGGGGCAAGAGCCCCTCATTCCCCAGAAGGTGTCAAGCAAGGTGTGGGAATCAGGAGTCTCTTGGATAGGATGAGAGACGAAGGGAATTTCACAAAACTGGTAAAACAGGAAAAACATGGAACCTGCAGCCTGGGCAACAAACACATACAGAGCAGATTGTGTGTCTAGGCAAGAAGCGCGTCACAAAGCGCTCACAGGAGCACAAACTGTAAAACAGAAATACGACAACACAGACGCCTGTACCATCTGCACAAATAACGCTTATGGCTGCCAAGCGAGCAGAGAGCCAAAGCTAAGACGTCTCCTACACAACCTCAAGAAACTGTAAAATTAGACTTGGATTCCTCACACAAAACCACAAAATATGAGATGTCTTCACGGAAAGGTAAAAAAATTACATGAAGTCTGTATCTAATAAAAGCGCTATTTGAAGGGAGACAACACCGTTCTTTCTTTGATCCATTTTTTATATAAAAAAATTCTTTCCCACAAGGAGCCATCATATCAGTCATACATAATGCAAGATATGCAAGGATAGTGACCAGTATGAGCAGAAGTGGTTACAATATGGTCCCCCATGACTGATCTATCTGTAACATATATAATATGAGGAGGACTATAGAACACCACTACTAAACTCAGTTATATATACGTGTAACGTATACAAAGAGAATATATAGGAGAGATGTATACATGCATTAGAGAAAAACAGGTAGACTGATAGATACTGTGTGGATGAACGGATGGATGGATGGATGGATGGGTGAATAAATAGGAGGAGAGAGAATAAGATAGACATGGAATAGGTGTATAGATCAATACATGTGGAACAGGTATAGGTATGGAATCATATAAGATAGATATGTAATGGATGAATAGAGGGACAGATGGACGGACGGACGGACGGACGGACGGACGGACGGACGGACGGACGGACGGACAGACAGACAGACAGACAGACAGACAGACAGACAGATAGATAGATAGATAGATAGATAGATAGATAGATTTATACTATACAGAGGATAGATACAGTTGGTATTCATTAAAAGGAGCGGACTCTTGGGTGACACTTTTCAGTTATAGGCAGGGTGTGGGTGTGTGATGTTTTAGTTGGCAGTGTATTCAGTCTTGCAGTCTTGTACACAGTGCGGTGACTCCAGGATTATTAGATATGCAGATCACTGACATTAAAATGAGAGGTTCACTGCAAAACATGAACAGAGGCGTCTTCTCTTCTACTGGGACACTGGGGAGGTAGACACTTCTCTAAGATTCGAAGAATGAGACACTCACTACCTCCATGATAATATGGATAATCTGGATAGTATCATCTCCCATACACATTCTTTTTCACTCTTGTCTTTCCTTCCTCCGATGATCAAAAGAGACATCAAAATGAGAACTTTCTTAAATAAATTGTTGTCATTGTATTAAGAATGTGGGAAAATGAAAATGTGACATTCTTAAAGATTAATGCTAAGCATTCTGGGTAATCCTCAATTCTGCTTACTTACCCCCACCCCCAATTAATGTCCGTTATTGTAAGAACATTTGTAATCTTAATCAGACCCAAGTCTATTGTAACAAGAATTAACTGTTTGTAGTCATTTATACTGTAGACGTTGTTGTAGCAGTGCTCGAATGGTCATCTAGTGAGACTAGAAAGAACAGGAGTCATGCTCATTTCGGAAAAAAGGAAAATGGGTGCCGAGGACCCTCTTTTCAGGGATCCATGCTACTCAATATGTAATTAGTTTCCCTATGTGAAAATTGTCTATAGGACATCATGATCTCAGGTTTAGATCTACTTAATTGAGAACTCAGTTCTGCTGTATCTGTCTTTATATGCAGGAATGCTGCAGGTACGTTTAACATGTCCTTTCCCCCACTATGATCACTCAGCTGCATAGAGGTAGGGTAGTACTCGTACCCATGGCATATGGTAGTTGCCAACATCTGAACATTTTTGCAGGCACAGTGAATGGGTTCTCTGGCACTTAACGTAGGCAGTGATTCATAAAACATGCGACTAACATGGAGAAGGAATGGAGTGCCGTGCCCCTTTTCACAAGTCACCCTATTTATATATCACACCCTTGTTTACATGTCAAAAATCTAGACAAAATAGTGCAGTATGCTGATCTGTTTTGTCTAGTAAAAAAGGCAGGTTCCCTATGCGCAGCCCTCCATATTTTAAAGAGGACTGCTCTACACAATATAATGCTCACTTACTGTCCCACACAGTATAAAGCCTCAGTGGAGGCCCCTAAACAATACATTGCCCTCCTTGGTACCCCCTATCGCATAATGCCCTCCTATAATGCCTTATCAGTGCCCTCATACATGATACTGCCGGCCTCAGTACCCCCACTTGGGATAAACCCCCCCTCAATGCTCCCACACATGATAACGTCCATCCTGTTGCCCCCACATATCACACTAATGGAGGCACTCACTGCACTTCCAAATTGTGAGGATCATGCCCAGGACAATACTTGCTCCGATCATCTCTGAAAATTAGTGACAGTTCGGCCAAATTTGGGACAGTTGATAACTATGCAGTAACCCGAGGTAACATTATTGTGCCAAATGACAAATTCAGCTTGCTACATCCGCTAATATGGATGAGGCCTTGATAAAAATCATGCTGCATAGATGGTGTGTTACTATGATGAGCTCAACTCTAACAGCAAACAAAGGGTTATCACAATGACCGGCTGGGTCGTACTCGCACCATTAAGCCTCTTTGTGTCCCTCGTGCTATGTTAATCCGGTCAACATGTGGCGACACCAAGTCACATGACCCAGCGACTCAGCCAAGCCGATTACTGGCTCCTAGTAGTCAAATCTAGGGTACTGTCATCTAGAACATAGCATGGTCTCATTGTCCGCCAGTGCCCCCCCCTCCTATTACTTCTGTAATTGCTTAATTACTAATACACTGGTGAGGGATAAATGCCGGCCCGGTGAAGCGCAACCCATCAAACCCATCCTGCTATCAGGACGCATAGGCTCCCTGGGCAGAAAAGAACATTATACATGCACTAGACTGGTGGAGCAGTTATTTTAGGAATAATCATTCAAAGAAAGATGAAAATGATACCCTCCCATATGCTCCACCTGATATTATACTGTATAATCCATTCTGCTGTGAACACCAGTCACATAGATACAGTAGCAATTTCTCCAGAACATGGTCTTCTCTCCCGACATGTCTGTTTTAGTAAATAGTTCCCATATAATAACAATCTTTGCACCTTTTCTGAATATGATCTGTTGTCCTGTTCCCCTATATTTCCTCCTGTAAACATATTTCTAAATTGACAACAGGCCGCCACTATTTTTCTTGTCAATTGGGCATGTCCTTACACAGTCTGGCATTTTCAACACATTGGATTGTTGCAGAATATGTAGTGACACACCTTGTTGACAATAGGACTATTAACAAACACTTTCTAGTTTATTTATATAGCTCCAGGAGGAAATAAAGAAGAATAGCACACCAGAGTGTTATAAGAAACACCAAAATTGTTATTTCATGGGGAAAACCAATTTCAGGGTAGATCCTATTTAAGGTTGAAGCCCCATGTTGCAAAAATGCGTTTTTGCTTCAGAGGAAATTCTGTGACAAAAAACGCTACATTTGGAGGGCAACACGGTGGCTCAGTGGTTAGCACTGTAGCCTTGCAGCACTGGAGTCCTGGGTTTGAATCCCGCCAGGAACATCTACAAGGAGTTTGTATATTCTCCCCGTGTTTGCATGGATTACCTCCCATTCTACAAAGACATACTGATAGGGAAAAATCTACATTGTGAGCCCTATATGGGGCTCACAATCTACAAACAAAAAAACAAAACGCTACATTTTACAGTACCTGCTAAGTGTATGGGATTCTGGCTATGACAGTAGGGATGTCAGTCTATTGTCATAGATTCCCAATGGATATGAGCATGAATGCAGGAACTTTCTTTGGTATGACCAGGTCTTCTCTTCATACATGAAGTATCCCTGCTTGATAAAACGTCCTGAAAGAAATCATGGCTGAATTTATGGTTATATCCATTGACACACTTAGGCTAAGATCCTACTTTGTGGAAAAACTGCTTTTTTTTGTTGCTGATTTTGCTGTGTTTTGTTTTTTTAGCCAAACCAAGGAGTGGCTATAGAAGTATTGGGAAATATATAGGAAGTTCTTAAGCTGAGTTAACACAGAATTTTTTGGACTGGATTTTGACACAGAATATGCCTCAGAATCTGGGAGCCATTCATTTCTTTGTTCTGCTAGCAGTTTTTTGCCTCTTGCAGAAAAAAGAAGCGAGCTGCCCTGTCTTCATGCGGATTCCACAGCTGAATCCGCCGTGGCGTGACCCTCCGTCCAGTAGAGGCCCATTCATTTGGGCCTAATCCGGAGAGGAATGCCGTGACTGGATGCCAGTGCACTGCAACGGCATTCATTTGCGGCTTGCTGTTTTTTTTGACCGGATTCTGAGGTGGCCTCAGCGTCAAAATCCGGTCCAAAAAACCCTGTGTGAACCCAGCTTTATACTTCCCCCTACTTTTCAATTCACCCCTAGCTTTGGCTCAAAAAAAGCAGAAAAATCTACAACAAAAAAGCTGCTTTTCTGCAACGTTGGGCCTCACCCCTTAAGTCAATACAGACACAGCAGCGGCAGCCAATTTGAGTATGACTCTGATATTCATGGCAATGTAGCCAGGAGTACACTTCATTAAATTTATGGAATTCTATAACCTTTACTATTCTGTTCCACTATTTCTGAGGAAGCTGGGTGACAACTAATATGGCTTTCCTGGACGGCCTCCAATTGCCACCTATTAAGATGGGGTAGGGGGCTTACAAATGCAAAGACGCAGATAATTTCTCATTCATTATGATATAGGACTAGTTTTGTTCATCTTTGTTTTACAGGAAGCAGCTGAAACATCCTAATTTATGATGAGGTAAATATTGTGTTACCGCTACTTAGTGCACGCAGAGAGGCAATGGTGTAATTACACGTAGCGTCAATTAATGAGACAGCATTGTACAATGCGGCTAATTACAGAGTGTGCTGACTAGCTAGACCTCTGTGCAAATATACTATTATTACTGCTCACCGAGCGGAGACACAACATGGCAACCATTGCAGCAAGTGTGCAGAGAGTGAGGGAAGAAAACTAAATAATAACTGTAATAAAGAAAGGAAAAGAAAATCAAGGCAGTGTTACTGTATTAGGAAGACATTGCCACATGCTGGGTGACATTGCAGATATTCCTTATGGCTATTATGTTATTTATCACCCAGCTTTACCAAATAAAACGAAGAATTCAAGGTAACACAGGCAAAAGAGGACACATAATGGCCAGGTAATCCTTCTCAGTTTGTAGTCAGGACATTGTCTTTATCTATCTATCTATCTATCTATCTATCTATCTATCTATCTATCTATCTATCTATCTATCTATCCCAGTGTAGAGTATATTATACCCTCAGTTTGCCTTTTCCTGCCCCCTGTGGCTTCACTGGTATCAGAATGTAGACAATGTATTATAAGTCACTTTCCTGGGGCTACAGATCAAGTGCTCTGACTTTTCTCTGGTATACGGATTAAGACTACAGTCAAGGACAGGTTGGCTGCCTTGGCATTTTTCCAACTGTGCCGTGGGCAAGGAAGAGCTTTCACTTCTATGTCACAATGGTGAGTTATGTGTCTGACAGGAGCGGCATAGAAAAGGGCGACGCCATTCTGATTGCTGACATGATTTCTTGTAAGTAGCATGGGATCCTTATTGCTGTGCCCACCCTACACCTTGTCACTCTATAGGAGAAAGCAGGAAAGAAAATAGCTCTGTTATATACGAACCATAATACAATCTATCCTTTAATAATGTTACATTATATGGAATCTGTCATGGTTCTGTAATAAAAAGGAAACCATTAACCCATCAGCATGTTTTGTTTTGGAGTAGGAGAGGGAAGGAGAACGTGGAGAACTTAAAAAATCCAGGTAGATCAGGGGCATAACTACTGCCATAGCAGCGGAGGCAGCTGCCACATTGCAGTGCCCCCCCCCCCCCCCCCCCCGAGTATAATGATCGGCGGACCGGGAGAGGTAAGGGAACATAAAAAACATTGTTACTTACCTC
This sequence comes from Leptodactylus fuscus, assembly GCF_031893055.1. Lineage (NCBI taxonomy): Eukaryota > Metazoa > Chordata > Amphibia > Anura > Leptodactylidae > Leptodactylus > Leptodactylus fuscus. The sequence continues at coordinate 97,089,109 of NC_134271.1, forward strand.
TCCACGATCCTGCCAGGCCTCCTTCCTACTTGTCTGACGTCTCTGACGTCACATGAACCCGGCCTGCTTCCCGAGTCATGTGACGTCCGACGTCATAGAAGAAGGACGGCAGCGGAGAAAACAGCGTAGGAGCCGGAGGACAGGTATGTAACAGTAATTTTTTATGTTTTTATTCCCCCGGGTCTCCGATTATTATACTCTGGGGTCTTTTCAGACCCCAGAGTATAAGGATTGTTTATGAGTGTCCACTATGGGCTATAATACTGTGTGCAGGGGCCACTATGGGACATAATACTGTGTGCAGGGGCCACTATGGGGGATAATACTGTGTCCAGGGGCCACTATTGGGCATAATACTGTGTGCAGGGCTTACTAAGGGACATAATAGAGTGCAGAGGAGGGGGTCGGTCGAGGTCATCGGTGTCGGTTGGGGGGGCATGTCAAAAGTTTGCCACGGGGCCCCGCCATTCCTAGTTACGCCACTGAGGTAGATGCTTGGTTCACATGTAAACCCATACTTATAAGCCAATACCTCCTAATGGCAGCTTAGTATCCAGTGCTTCTCATGAATATCCAAGTGCAAGGTCCAAGTTAGGGCACAGCATTTAGGGGACGTTCACACTACTATTAATGTCTGTTACTCTAATTCTTTGACAGATGAGAGTTTAATGGAAGTAGAGTGACAGATGCAGATGGAACATTACTATTGACTGTAATGTAAAACACATTATGGGAAGATTTCTTCACTCATGTTTATTACTTTTGTAAGGGAACAAAAAGTATTACAGGCACGACTTTTTATTCTGTTAGAAAAGTAAAAAATATGATTGAAGAAAGCTTCCATCATTTACATGAAGTGAATAAAGAAAGATGCCAGACAGACAGGGCTCTGTTTGACAAATCTGCCTCAATAGAAAAAAATAAATAAATAAATCATATTTTGCCTCAATATACATTTGTACTCTAATATCAGTGCCATATTACATTTTATGTTACAGTTTATATTACCATATACTACCTACATAAAGCTACGTAAGGCCTGCTTCAGATCTGCGTTGGGGACCCCCCGAACGGACAACCGAACGCATTGACAAGTGGTGACCAGTGAAAGCACATGGACCCCATAGACTATAATGAGGTCGGTGTGCTTTCTGCGCGGTCTCCACATGAGTCATGCGGACAGGAAAGTAGATCACAAAGAACTTTTCTGTCCGCATGTTCTGTGCAGACACCACACGGAAAGCACACGGACCCTATTATAGTATTCCGTTCGGATGGGTCCCCATGAGGACTCCCCGAACGTATTTCCGAACGCAGATGTGAACCAGGCCTAAAATAATACTGCTGAGTGGCAGACAATGACAGCAGAGGGCCCCTGTGCAGGAACAGTATATGGGCTCCTTGTTATTTCCATATCTTATCATAGATCATCCACGCTTAAAGATGACCTTTCATGTCCTCATCGATATGTGGTATTACATACCACTACAAAGCAGATAGTACATTGAATTCAGCACACTGTCAGCTTTCCCGGGACGTGCACCAATGCTGGAGATATCGGTGCCATTAGTTAGGATCTCGCCACTGTCAGAAAGGCAGGCCTTACAGAAAATCGTTATCGCTGAGTTGTGATACTGCCATATAATAGTACCAGACGTCTTGCCTGTACAACAGTATGTTATACAGTATGTTAGTGCTCATATAACAGTGCCAACTTTCAGTAGTTATATAAAAATACCTAAAACAGAGAAACGTTGCCCTAGTTTATAAAGTTTATACAGATACACTGCAATGAATGCAGAATATAACAACGCTGATAAACTGTGTGGGTTTTGGTTATTTTAAGAATTTCCCCTCCTGGCTCAGTCAGTTACTGAATAATACAAGGTTTTGTCTGCATAATAATCCCCTCGCTGTCACTGGAGACAGTCATTCAGAGACTGCGTCGTCCTGTAAGTGATACATGCAATGTATCTCTAATAGACATCATCTAACCTGCAGGTGCGGGCCAACACTGTTATTACTACAGCACACACTGAGCAGCCTCCATAACTTTGTTGTGCAGGTTTTGCATTTTATTTTTGCAGCTTCAGAAACTTTGAAAATATATATCAACAGGCATAGAGGAGAGCGGGTACCAAAGGAGGCACAAAATTGGATAACCTTGTAAAAAGACACCACTCCAGCGCAGGATGATGCTCCTGTCTAAATTGAGAACAAAAACATTACAAATCCCCTCTGCTCTTTGTGGGGGTCGCTAGGTACGACAGACAACCTGATTTTGGACTCCTTACCCTTTTGCTCGTCGGTGTAAATAAGGTACCCTTCACAGCATAGTGCCTCCTAAATCCTACATCGATTGTAGTCACATAGGCTCACCATTGTATACAGCCCTCAAATTGGTTTTAAAACTGAAAACTATAGCCTTCCCCTAACATGTTGTGCCATGAACTAGCTTCATCGGGGGTCTATGGGGCTACAGGGTTGAATTATTTTCTTTGAAACTTGTGGTGCATTTAACCCACACCCTTACTTTCTGAGAATTCGTACCCATATGTCTAACATGTCAACATTTTTTAGCCCAAACCAGATGTGCTACATTGTGCCAAAGATGATGTTTACGCAAGTATTTAATCGTAGCCACTATAGTAAATCTGGGCCAATGATGGCTGTTGGTTCCCAGAGTCAAATACCCACCCCTTGGATATTAATGGATAAATATTACAACTTTACATTTAAAGGAAAAAGTCTCTTTGATCTACAAACGGCTGCTGTTAAATGTAGCTGATATGAGAAGTATTTGCCCCCTTGCATGTGTCTTTTATGCAATGCAGGGTGTTTGACATATATAAAGAATTCATATTATTTCTAAGAGACATACAAAAGGGGGCAAATTATTTTTCATATCACTCTCTTGACATGTTTACATGCATATAAATCCTTTAACACACCATTTTATACGTTCACTAAGACAATGCTGGCGGTTCATCTCCATGCAGCCTGTTGTATAGAGATAACGGTCTGAGAACAGATGTTTTTACAATCAGCTTCTTAGACAGGCGGGTCACTCCTCGGAGACTCAGGTGACATATTACACCGCTACGACTCTCCATCAACATCAAATAATAAGTCCCAGAACAAAAGATGACAGTATGGCGGAGTTATCTTCTTGTTACCGCTGCAGATCAGTATAATGAGGAGCAATGTTGTGGACTGATATATCTCTGCTTTCCACAGCACAATTGATCATATAACCCAGCAGGTACATGCTGACAACCGGCTGTTTCCATGCATAAAAACCTAGTGATCCCCTGCAAGTGTTCACTTACATTGCAGCGCCACCACAGGTGAAGTGTAATACTGCAGAGTTTCCACTTAAACCACTACATTGTCCATGTGAGCACTGACGTGATGGTTCCTCTAGGGTGAAAGATGCTCTATGTACCACCTCTTCTCTCTGACTAATAGATAAAAGTCTTGAGTGGTGGACCACTGCACCCCCTCACCCTCAGATTTCCCTAATAGAATATTTGATAAGGTGTTTTATTACCAGATAATCCTTTGCAATGTTCAACCCACCCACCTTGTCCCCACCAACCCATTTCTTTTCTTTTGGTACGTCATATTACATTTATTTATTTATTTATTTTTTCTTGTAGATTGTGAGCCCCATATATAGGGCTCCCAATCTACATTTTTCCCTATTAGTATGTCTTTGGAGTATGGGAGGAAATCCACACAAACACAGGGAGAACATACAAACTCCTTGCAGATGTTGTTCCTGGCAGGATTCAAACCCAGGACTCCAGCCCTGCAAGGCTGCAGTGCTAACCACTGAGCCATTGTGCTGCCCCTCATCGATTTATTTTTCTGTCTGACTTCCTTTGGTGTTTTTAGTCTGTGTCATCTGGCCAAGTTTGTTTATTTTTTCCTGTCCTTGGATATGACACAGATCTGCTCTGCTCTGTACCTTGTCTATAGTGAGTGGGGATGAGATGAGGTAAACACAAATAAAGAACATGCTCAGAATACATACAAGGCAGACATAAAATAAATAAATAATTCAGTGGGTTTATTTGTAAAAGTTGCAGGAGGCTACAAAGAAATAAACTAAAGTTATCTGAGGGTGGATTAGCCTTCTATTACTGACTCCATTACCTCACACAAAGAGCACAATAAAAGTGAACAGACAGCATGGAAATGAGGCTTCGTGATTTGTAGCAAATGGCGATGGTAGACGTTTTATGGCTCCCAATTATTTAAGGTATCTCTTCTCTCCGCCTGCTACCTCATTGAAGTAATGGTCCCTGATTTATCTGGTAATGTGTTTCTTGGCGTAATTTGCTTTGTTCCTTTCCAGATAAATCAGCCGTGGCTCTGGCGGACCAGTAAGGAAAGAGGGATGACCATAAAGAAAGAATTTTATGGGCTAATTAGCTGAACATCTGCATTTTCATCTTTGTGCCGCTCCCAGCTGTAAATAAGACGTAGGACACATTTCTATAATATTTCAGATTGGATTCTAGAGAGACCCATCTCAAGCCAACAGCAATCAAAATCTGCCAATAAAAACACAAGGCTCGAATGCGGCCTTTGAGATGTCGGATTTAATATGTAAAATGAACATTGCTTTAACGGCCCTAAATGTCGCATTACAGCTGAAACATAAGAAATTGCGGTAGACCATGGGGAGAAAGGGTTCAAATCAATCAAATTCAGCTAAATAGGACCTTCTTGTTTTTCATGTTGGATGACCAATAACAAAACTACTAAAATGTAATGTAACTGTAGGTTATATGAGGTCAATGCGATGTGTATCTTATAGACTCTTATTTCTTATGGTAGAGTTGGAAGGGACCTCAAGGGCCATCGGGTCCAACCCCCTGCGAGTGCAGGTTTTCCTAAATCATCCCAGCTATATGTTTATCCAGATTCCGCTTGAAGATTTCCATTGATGGAGCGCCCACCACCTCCCGTGGCAGCCTATTCCACTCTCTCACTACCCTCACTGTCAGAAAGTTTTTCCTAATGTCTAATCTGTATCTCTTTCCCTTTAGTTTCATCCCATTGCTTCTTGTACTTCCTTGTGCTAATGAGAATAGGGTAGATCCCTCTGCACTGTGACTACCTTTCAGATATTTGTAGACTGCTATTAAATCTCCCCTCAGCCTTCTCTTCTGCAAACTAAACAATCCCAGTTCTTTTAGCCGCTCCTCATAGGACATGGTTTGCAGACCTTCCACCATTTTGGTTGCTCTTCTCTGGACTTGCTCCAATATATCGATGTCTTTCTTGAATTGAGGCGCCCAGAACTGTACACAGTATTCCAGGTGTGGTCTGACCAGGGAAGAGTACAGCGGAATAATGACCTCTCTTGATCTAGATTCAATGCTTGTCTTAATAAATCCCAGAATTTTATTAGCCTTTTTTGCAGCAGCACCGCACTGTTGGCTCATGTTGGCTCTTTATTCCAAGGAGTCTCCATTCACTTTATAAAAACATAGATCTCAAAGGAGACTTGAAGGTGCAGTAAGACATGTAACTAACACAACAGATTCTATAGAATGATGGTATAATAGGCACTTAAAGGGATGGTCTAAAGAGGCATTGATAGTTTATCACTGGGATATGCTGTCAACGTGCAACCACAATGAAACACCAGCAGCACTAACAAAGTACTCCTTCACAGGTCACGCTGGAATTTAACATGCGTGGTAGTCTGTTTCTACACGATTATTCTCCTATCTCCATTGCAATATATATATATATATATATATATATATATACACATATACATATACACCTGGCATGGAGCAGTGCACAGATATAGGCCAGGTCATCGCGTTGCAAAAATCCAGCATTTTGGCTGTGGCGGAAATTCCACAAAAAAAACAAACAAAAAAAAACCCATTGCATATTACATTACCTGCAAAGTGGATCAGATTCTGGATAATCTTATCCACACATTTCAGAAAAACAATTTATAGCGGAAAATCACAGCATGTCAATTATACCTATGGCAGATGGGGCAACATGGTGACTCAGTGGTTAGCACTGCAGCCTTGCAGAAAGAAAAATTACCTCAGGTTGGTTATATCATGGAAAAAACAAATGTAACAAATATTGTGATGTGCATTGTGGGACAAAGGAGAAATAATGTATAACAAAAGGAAATCAATTAGGTTATATGGCTCCCTTATTGATGGAGTTACACAAGTCACAGCACCACAACCATTAAGTGACATGTCGCTAACAGCAGGACAATACAATTAGCATCAATCCATTGTGAATAGCAAACAGTCCTTTGTGTAGCATTCACAACTGAAATTTATAGGCGTGAATACATATCAGTTCTCATTCACAAATTCCTCCATTCCCAAACATTTCAGTCCTAGTCTGACCTTTCCAAGTAAAGAGAGAAAGAACTTATTTCTGCATATTAGTCCAATCTCCTAGAAGATGATAGAAGACATTAACCTCCGAGTAGGGGGCATCTCCAGTGCTTAGTATCTATTCAGATAAACACAGCAAGGATATCTCCTGGTGACTACTAGATAAGCTGGGAAACTCATTAAACTGTGATCAATGAAAGCTGGGAGAACACAGAAGAAACATGGTTTATTAAAAGATGATCACTCAGGCCCGGTCCACTAAGCAGTTAGTTAAGAAACCACTATAACTAACCACTAAAAGCTAACCGCTTTTTAATGTATTCCGTTCAGGGGGTCCCCAAAAGGAATACCGAACGTAGGTGTAAATCGGGCCTCACATCACATGCCGTTTGGCCCAAATGGATGATTTGGGGGTAAATAAGTATGAGCATGTTGGACATAGGCCCCAGTGATGACTATACGCCCTGCTTTTTCTTTAGCAATACTTTGCGATATGTAATAATTGAATTACTGATCATATAGTCCTAAGCAGATGACCCATGGGGGTGTATTGAAGGACCCGCAATATGAAATGGGGAAGAAACACTTTGATTTCTTTTCTAATTCATTCATTTTCTCATAGTCCAGTCTAAAGTTAACAAAAATGACCAGGTACAATAACATGTCACCCAGAGACAGATCCATTATTGACCAACTTTGTAAAACCATCATAGAGGACTTGCTAAATTGGCACGAACATATGACCCTCCAGCTTACTCAAACAAGTATGGTAATTCTAGAAGCAAATAATAGTTTCTCAGCCTATGGGGATGTGCCAGTATTACTCATACTGGAATCTGGAGGGCTGCCATACATACAGTATATGACAGGCATAGTAAAACGGTGCTGCTGCTATTAGCTATGGCCCTGTAGATCTCCACATAGGAGAATGGATGTATCATCCCGAGTTAATCACTGTCTTTTAGAAAGTGCAGGCAGCCATTCTCAGGTCCCTTTGTCTACCAGACAATGGCACGGCACAGATGGCACGGATGTGTGAATCACATGCCTTACACTAATTGTTCATTTTGGCCGGAGACGGCAGGGATCTTGGAAACATGCAGACATGACTGTGTGTCCACAAATGATCTAGAGATGGCAGCATCTGCTCCTTTCCGAGCCCTTGACCAAGCCGAGCTCAGAGTGGGCACTAAATTACGCCCGCGTTGTCACATCGCCTCTGCTTCCTATTCAGCGCCTTATCAAAGACCTTGGTGGGAAACCATCAGACGCTTGTTCACAAGAGACACTCACAAAAACACATTGAGTAGACTTTCTGAAACAAAAGAACATCTTGGGGTGATGTTGGTTGATGTGCACTGACTCATGTCCCTCCACCCTGTGTAATCTGCTTTATATTTTGTGTGAGGGGCCTGTTAAACAGGGCAGAAGTTTGTTAATGAACTTTCTTGCCCTACCAGCTAAATTGGCACCATTAAAATGGCAAAGGCTCAATGGAGAGACAGCTTTCAAATGGAGGATTGTTTGGAGAGCGGGCGAATTACAGGCACTCTTCACTGGAATCAAAACCATAAAAGCCATTTTAATTGCTAACTGAAAAAGGTGCATGTGGGGTGTCATGCGCTGGTTTCTTCTTCAGCTTAGAAGAGCTCAATCCAAAAAGGTACAGAAGATCTACTCGCCAACCAGGTCACGATGCTGGCAACTTTTCTGTTTGCAGTAAAAAACATGAACACATGTAAGTTTTCTTATTTGGTAAAGAAATAGTGGTGATCAGACTAAGCCTGACCTTAGGTTAAGAAGAGAACAGTCCTTTACCTTTTATCTGCGATAAACCAATACACCTCTTTTTACAAGCTGAGATTTTACGTTTCTTATTATCTCCTTCATAAAATGATTTTCTCTGCCAAAGTGCACAATGACGTCTTTTCACAGCACATACAATAACAAGCTCGGCCGCAGCCTTGGCAAAAATGACTCCATAATTGTCATTACTATTATTGTTATCACTGCGTAGACTCCTCCGTGGTGTACAATTAATTGGGATGAAAATGAGTTGGAGATTAAACGCGTTTAGTGAAAAGACTCAATGTATTAATTTTAATACAGTTCTCATAGATATGAGCAAAAGGCAGGAATCCTTGGTGTAAGTACCATATATTAGAGAGCTCACATGGTCCACTCTTCTCCAGTGGAGCTTACAAAAACGTGCAAGAAGTGAAAATCTCTGATGTGTATTCAGAAATTTTAAAATCCAGTTCCTGGCGTTCAATGGTTTGATATTACAAGCCTCCAGTGTCTAAAGGGTTGATGCCTTAGTTAGGTGTCTTAAAGTTGGCAAATCCACTCGTTCTATAGCTCTTAGTGTTCACTAGTCGGTTGCCATGCCCCAGGTATTTTGTGAACCAATGATGTTTAGTGGTTTCATATCACAATCAGTAATGTTCAAGTATGTTGGTGTCCATAAAGTTTCCAGTTGAAAGTGTTTTAGTGTATTGTACCTGGTATCCAATGGTTTGGTGCTCTGGTTTGAGTAGTGTTGAACCTTATATCCCAATTTGGTGTCCTAGTCTTGTATTTAAAGGTTAGATGTCCCAGTCCCATTGGCCATAGTAGTTTAGTTACACAATTTCCAGACTTTAGTGTCTTCGTGCCATGAATCTAAGTGTTCAGTGGTTGGGTGCCACAGTTCCTGGAATTGTCATTTCATTGCCACAATCCTCAGTTTTTGAATAGTTTTGTGCAATTGTCAGAGATTTAGAAGATCGGACACTGGTGTCTTTAAGTCCCTTTTCCACCTGCTCCCTCTTGTGCTGATCTTCCCCGAGTCTAATAATAGAAGAGGACCAATTATCAATAAATTGGCCACTCAATAGTCCTGGTTCTGCAGGCCTTTCAACCAAATTGGGGGCACAATTAGGAATATACTTCATCTATCCACTCCTAGTACCCGACCGGTACCTTAGACAAAATGACACACTTATGATGAAACCCTTGGTCCCCTCCCAACAGGTTTATTCCCCCAAATCATCAACAACAATCTGCCAACCCATCAATTCCTAGTGCAAAATGCAAGTGAAAATGGATAATATCATTAAAGCCAATTGCTTTGTTCACCTTGCTCTTGAGTCAGCCCCAAGATCTATCATGAGGTTACTAACAGTAAATTGATTTGTCATAAACTTCATTAAGACGCAATCTGAGCAACTCAGAAAAAAAGTTGCTGAAAACTTTTAGAGGTTGCCATGTCTTTGAGCGCGGGAAGGTATCAAGGCAAATTAACAGTGGGATCTAACTTCACAGTCTGTGCGGTGCCTTAGAAGGATTATGCTTCTTGAGTGACTGGAATGAAAACAGTGTGAGGGCCGCTTTCAACCCACGTCTCCTATTCAAAGTCCAAATTCATTTTTGTATCAAGGGTGACCTGCCGCAGCCTAGCCCCCCTTCCCCACCCCCAGCACGTCGACTTTTCTTTTCAATTACAAAAAGCTACAAAATTCTCATTAAAAGGGAAGACACTGGCTAAGTAACGTGTGCGGCTAAAGACTCATCCTCCGGGGGAACAAAATAGAGTAAGGAATAATGAATGCTGGAAAATAAATGGAAAACAAGAGGTTACGGGAATGAGCTGTATGCGAAATTGGTTCTTCCAATGATGCGAAGAGAGAAAAAGGTCATTTGAAGCTGAAACACTTCACCACTTTGCATGTACCATGTCGTTGTGCATGGCCAGTTTCTGACAGCTTGGATAAAGGAATCGCTGACTCAGCCATGTTCCACCATTGAAGACCCTCATTAATTTCATGCAGAAAAATAAAGAATTCCAGAGCAATGAATGAAAAATGAATGAAATTTTTTTTTGCCAGACCCGGATTATTCTTGGAGGTCCCACAGAATGTTACATGTTAGAGGTAATGATTTCCAGTCCTAGTGTGAGTCACTAAGACCTTTGTGTTACCATATGGTCATCATTACTCTGAATTCCCTCCCACACACTGTCACCTGAAAAGTCTACAGAAATTTTGACTCATTTAATACTTTTAGCCTGTGCTGTACCTCCAATTTCATCCGTAATCTGAAATCCAATTCAAAAAGATATTTCAATTTGATGCAGAATAAGAAGTATTAAAGTGAAGCCATCGTTTTATAGTCTGGGGGTAATCTGGCCTATAGGATCATCACTGCTACTGAAAAAGATGGGCTGTGGGACCTGAGAATCCCACCAATCCTGAGACTGAAAGGACCACATTGCTGTCTCTCCTTTACTACTATATGGAATATAGTCGGACTCCCTCTAATCATAAAGTGATAATATAGCCTAGTGATAGGAATAGGCACAAAGCACGTATGGTGCCATGGCAAGAGCCGTAGCTTTGTCATGCATATAACTCTGCATGAACCCAACATCACACATATTTAAAGGGAGTGTGTCACAAAACCCAGACGTACAGACACCTGAATCAAACAGTGTTGTCCCTTTGTGCCTCCGCTGCAGAGATATTGATGGATTTTTGGGATCTGTGTGCTTCACAAAAAAGCTTTCCATTGACCCATAATGTATTTTTATATTCCAACCCATTTCACATTATAGAGGTGGTAATATTTCTACTAGAGAAGACTATTGTGCCTCGTGAAGGTACCATACTTCAGTACACAGAAGACATGTGACACAGTAATCTGTACAGTGTGCACATGAGGCCTTAAAATATGTGCATACCTAACAAATGGAAATTAGACTGCTAGCTCCTTTGGGTCACTGTCAGATAATAATGATGACGATTAGAACATGAACCTTTATACAGAAAATCTTTGAGTTCTCGGTTGAGTTTTAATCAGATTGGGCGACTGACAAGATCAAAAGGCGGCAGTAAAATAGAAATAAGCGGCAGGAGACGTGCAGGCGCAACGGTTCTCCGAAACACTGACATGACAGCTTCTTTACTTGCAAGGGCTGAATGTCTTTTTTTTTTTTCTAAAGTTCCCATTAAATCTGTGCTCTCAGATCTGCAGCTCCCTGGAATTGCAATCTGAAATTGGATTTCCAATTCTTTCCACTTTGCAAGGAGTAAAAGCAGGGCTACAGAAAGTCAGCACCCCACTGTGATTGACTTCACCAACTATGCGCACTGTGTGGAGCATGGACTTAACCCCTTCTACAGAACCATGTAAATTTAAAGGGGTAATACAATAAATAAAATGTACGCACTGCATGATGATAAATTTTTCAAGATCTCTGGTTACAGGCATTAAATAAAAACCTTCATTGTTGACTACTATGGGATAAGAATCTATCTTGCTCATGTGGCGGATACACAGGAGTTCTGTTTGTTACTGTTCTTTTCATGAGCTAAGTTCAGATCCTCACTTGCACTTTATTTGCAGAATTGTGTACCCTGATTAAAGTGAGTGTGTCTCCAAAACCCAGTATACCAATCCAGCCCTGCAGATAGCATTGGAGGGTCCAGTTCACAAGCAGAGACCCTAACCTGAGATATGACAATTTTTGTCAATATGCAACTGAGTTTACCAACACAGGCGCCAATTCACAAGGAAAAAATGCTGTTTGATTCAGGTGACCCTAACCTATCAATCTACGGGGCTGGGTTGATGTGGTGGGTTCTGGTGACAGACTCCCTTTAAATAAAGTTTATATACAGAATTAATCTACATAAAAAAGTTTAATCACTTTGTAAATATATTACATTACTTATCTTCTACTGATCCTCAGTTATAGCCTGTATTATACTTCAGAGCTGCATTCACAGTTAAGATGGTTCTTACGGGAAATTGTCAATATGCTTAAAAATATACCCCTAACAGCTTAAAGAGGACCTTTCACCACTTATGCCATGTCCATTTCTTTACATCATTTAATAGGTGCCACTACTTCTGACATATTTGGAATTTTTTCCTTTCGCCCCCATCTTTCTAGAGCAAAAAGTGCTGTTAGTTTTGGTGCCTGATATGTTATTTAGGCTCTGTGTCAGGAGCAGGCAATGGATGTTATCCTGAGCTCTGACAATTTCCACCAGTAATTGGACTTCTGAATCCCAGCCACCTTTTGTGCTCCTGCCTGACTCTATCCACCTGACCTTACAGAGCCTAAGAAACATACCAGGCCCCAAAACTAACTGCACTGATTGCTTGGGAAAAGAAGAGGTTAGAGAAAGAATTCCAACTGCGCTGGAATCAGTGGAAGGGAGCCTATTTACTGATGGAAAAAGCGGTGAAAGGTCCTTTATAAAAGGCTATTCCAGTAATAAGAAGTGATTCCCTATCCAAACCATAGAGAATAACTTGCTGATTGTGGTTGGTCCTCCATTTATCAAGAGAACTGAAGTGTTTTGTATCCCAGATTGAACAGAGCAGCAGGTCGGAAATGTGAACCACTGCTCCATTTATTTCAATGGGAACTGTTGAAGCTAGCTCTATACTGGTGTTGGTTCCCATATAAATGACTTGGGTGGTTGTATGTATATCCAACCTCCAATCAAGCTGGGATGTGATTGGAGGGGGTCCCAGCAGTCAGCAAATGACCCCCATACTTTGGATAGTGGGTAACTTTGTGTTACCGACATACCCCTTTAGCTGAGCTGCAGAGGACAGTGTGTTTTAGAGATTTCTGTACAATGCCTAATGTAAAGATGACCTCACAGATATGTGAACATACATGCTGTTTTGATAACATATAAGACTGCTCTATACGTATGCACATAAAAAAGCTGATGCTTTGCATCGCTTGTTGGGATAAAACTTTCCTTCCTCTCCATCTTACATCAGATACATCTGGAGACGTACATGTTTGCAAACACTTTCTCCGCAGGTATGAATCTAGATCGTCCAGGCAGTTTTTATGATGACTCAGCGATCATCAATGGAAATTGTAGCCTCAGCGGCATGAAGAGTCATGTTGTAACACTCACAAATATTTATGTAAACTTTCCATACAGGAATGTGCAAATTACCATATCCCCGGGAGACATAACTCACCTTTGCTCTCTGCACTTCCTCCTCCCTCCTGTATAGCACTTGCACTGATTATACTTGTCATAGACTGACAGCTCTCACATTTACATGCCGGAAAGTTGCACTAACCCTATTTACCACACCATTAACCCTTTGGTTGACAGACTTGTTTTCAGCGATAGCATATCCATTTCATCGACTCCTATTACAATTTAAAGTCGAAATCAAGGGTAAAAATAATATTATCTAATCCAATAATATATATAGCTAGTTAATGCTCTATACAACTATATTTGCTCCTGGACATGGCCATAGCATAGTTCTGTAGTTGTATAGCGCTGTAGTACAGAACCGATAGAAGCCTATGGGACACACCTTTCTATATGCCTCGGATTTCTCCACTGTCTAGTCTACAGGATGCCATAGTTCAGGTCCATGTGCCACAGTGCAAGCTCTGTGGGGGCCGGATAATTAAAGATATATGTGGCATAGTGTTTGTGATTTGAGTTCTATTATTGAATTGGTATTAAAATGTCTATATTTGAACTGCTTAATATTGTATTTCTGATATTTACAGTATATATTTACAGCGTATAATCTTTGTTACAGATTTCCTATATAAAGCTCGCCTTGCAAGATGTGATGTCTTACTGAATCTTCGCTATGCCTGGTAAGGCATGGCAGTACCACTCCTAGACTCCAATTTGTCATACATGTCCCGTGGTAATTGGGTTCCAATACCGCTTTTGAAAGGAGAAGAAACAAAGAGTCCATGCAATTGATGGCTACATATTTGGAACAATATCTATCTCTCTATATATTTCTTGTCCTACAAGGAATTGCACTGACATTTAGTGTTTATTCCCAGAGCATGTATGGCAATGCATGGAGCCTTTATAAGACTATATGGCACCCGCATGAGACTGTGTGTCCTTACTTAAAAGCAATGCTTAATATGGAATGTGATGGAGCGTGCCACAACAACCTCCATATGAGACTGATCATCATAGCTTGCAGCAGGAGGAAAGAGCCTGTATGGAATAGATCAAAATTCCTTGAAATTGTTAAGAAATCCAATTCATTTTTTTTTTATCTCATACTTAGGGCCCTGAAGCCCCTTTTGATTTTTCCCTTATGGTTCTTCTTAAATTTTAGTTTTTGAAAAAGCAATGTAACCCATTTACTTGTAAACTGCTGTCTGGCACCGGCATTTCCCCTATCATTGGCGCTGTGTACCAACCTATTTCAGTTAGAGTAAAATCAACAATAAAATGCATATTCCGCCAGGAATACTGTGCACCGTATTAGCCTTTGTACAATAGCAAACACCACATGAGGGCGAATAAATATTCAGCTTCAATGAAACCCTGGAGTGAGTGATTACCGTAAGGCATTCACCATAACACTACGCCAGCCCCACGAGAGCTCTGAGAGCTGAGCAAGATGGATGGGACCAATCCTATATCTTTAAATGTTATTAACTGTAAGTAAAACGCCGGAGAAAGCTTCAAGCATCTGTCACGCCGGCTCAGGCGAGTAAAAGATCTAATCAACATTGAGCATACTGCAGATGTTAGCATGGCCACCTACGTCATAGCCGCACATGTACATACAAAGGAACAAAAATCATGTGATGCTGTATGTGATATCTTGAATAAAACAACCCATGATAACGTTTCCATAATTGAACAGGTTCTTTATCTGGTTAGAAGTTTTTGTCCTCCACTTGGCATCAGAACAATATAAAAATCCTCCCCACCTCCATTATTAACAGTATGCATGTTAGGCTTCAGATGAATGTGATATGGCAACATATTAATATCTGTATTATGGCGATAACATCTGTTCCACCGAACCAATATTTCACCACCCTAAGGTTCCCTGGTGATCTCCAAGTTTGGTCCATTTGTACTGTAGGGAAATTGGGGTTTTGCAGTTGTAATATTCGGAGTATCTTCAATATCTTCAATAATGTTATAAGTGTGCCAATTTCTAGAATTTGCCTTTTTTGCACAGTTTCTAAATACATAGCAGAAGGTAGGAATGCTGAACAAGCAAGGCTGCAGTGTAGAGCAGAGGGAAAAAATAGACAACAGCAGTCTAGGCCTCTGTCGAAGTAAAGAGTGGATTTCAGAATCCAAGAGACCAATTATTCTTTTTAATGGATATTTGCTTTTAAGCTGTAACCCAGATGACGTAGGTGAAAACATCAGACACAGGAGATAATATAAGCACCTACACGGCTTAGCAGATTTTAAAAGATGCAAATAAAAAAAGCCAATATATTCACACAGAATCTCAAACCCAGTATTCATGTGACATGTTATATATCAATGACATTCGCTTAAATGTAGTCATGGAATATATAAGGGAATTATGTCATATGTAAGCCACTTAGTTATTCTATCCACATAATGCTGAACCTGTTACTTCCTCCCTTTATGTAATCGAAATACCTGTAAGCTGGTTACAATGAGGGAAGACAAACTGTGTGTAGTTCTGTTAATCATCAACTCAGTCCAGAAGCGCCCTGGACTCTGGACATAGACCTGGTAATAAAAGGGACCATGCAAACATACACAAATAGATTGTACGGGTACAGAGAGAGCCACAACATTGGAATAAGCAGCAGTCGGGCTTGTGTCAGAACTAGGCAAACCTGGGTTATATGAGTAAACATGGTCTGGTCACTTCAAGATACTGGGTGCGACGTACTACTGTCACCTAAGGGCCCATATACAATAAGTAGCTTTGTCATTAAACACAGTGATGGTGCCTGTAAGTGTTCCAAATAATAAAAATCCAACAAAGCTTTTTGGAAATAATAAAACCTTGGTAAAGATAAAAGTAGTCAATATAGATGCTGCCCAAAATGTTGAGATTCGTGTGAGATGAAGATCAACCCGGCATTGAAGATCACAAGCATATCGGACAAAATATTTGAAATACAAGTACAGTCTCTATAGTGACTACAGACTTCAGTGTGAACTCTGAAGTCAGAAGGTACTTCCCCTTTAATTTCTCTGGGATGACCACAACCTACAGGGATCTGACTGTGTTCACACAATGTATTTTGCAACATAATTTAAAAATGCATCAGATCAAAAGCATGTGTTTAACTATTGAATAACTATAACCATGGCCCCGTACATGGCAGCAGTCATGCTCATAGTGGCAGAGCTATGCAATTTACGGTATTTGAGGCATTTCCAACAGGTACTAAAGATCTGAGGCTTTAGTATTATGGATAATTACTCTGACATCTTCCCAGAGATACTAGTTTTATTGTATATTTAAGGCATGGCTTATGTAGGCTAACACTACTAAAATCCATCACCTTTACAGAAGACTGCCTGACCTCGCTGTCATCCTAACCTAATTTATATGGGATGACTCTTTCCATCAGGTGCTCTGCGTCTTCTCAGTTTATGTTTATATAACCTCTCCTCTGCACTGTCACAAGTCTCCTCCTAAGATCACAAGGAAGACAATTTTACGCCTGCAAATTTTACAATCCATGAAAGGTCAAAGGGCCAAGTCCAATTGTTGGATGACACCAAATGGAGCCTGGCTCATGTTTTATGTCAGGAGTACAAAAAGATCCTGATGATCTATCTACTATCCCATTTTTATCTCAGTCTCACTCAATGAGTGTCAGCAAGTATATGCACAGATCTTACAAGGAATTTGTCAGCTGAACAAGGAACACAGCAAGTGTCTAAAAAATATAAACATATCTATTCCTGGGAAAACTTGGTGTTACTAAACCAGCTAGCTATATAGTAAAGCTATAGAAAACCTGTCATCTAGCATTCTCTGGCTTCCGAATAGCAGTTATACAAGAACGATTGGGGTGTAGGGAGGAAGATTGTTAATTTTTAGAAAGCAGAATGGAAACCCTATGTGGGACCTGTAGTGACAGGTTTTCACCCAACTTTCCCGGAAACAGATTAGACTAGCATTTTTAACAAATTAACAGATAGTTATAACTGAAGGTCTCATATCTAGAGGTGTTCTTTAGAGTTGGCCAAATCAAATTTTTGGAAACATCATTCAGTTAGCCATCCTATGAAGTTGCATAGGTATCATTCAGATTTCCCAGGCTACTGAATGCCGGCTATATCTAATGCAGCATATCTAATGTACATATATATGTAGAGATAGTCATATATTTCTGAGAAAAAAGAATGATGGTGACAGCGACCAGAGAGGTTGTCATGATGTCACTCTACTTTCCCAGATTACTGAATGTCAGAATGTACCCTGCAATACAGTAATACATCCCCGTCTACTGACAGATTAGGCAAATTTGCTATTCCGGTCTCTGGAATCGCTGGGTGGGGGCTGTAATAGCCACCATATTGGTGTTTATACAGAAATTACTGGATTGTTGTAAAAATTCTCAACCAGTCCATTTACAATCATACTAAATACACAAACAAGTTGTTCCCATTCTATCTGAGCATAACCTCTGCCCTCAGATCCTGAGTGACAGGATTATGTCGTCCATGGTCTCTGCTTCATCATCAGTTTAGGTTGTCATTCACATTGTGAAATCTTCCCATCTGGCCTGACCCCCAACTCGTGTTCCAAATCTCTTGGCTCAATCAAACAAAAATCCAATTACTGTCATAATAGGCTCGGGCCCCGAGCAGCCTCATAGGAGCTGGCAACCTGCGCCATCCGAAAATCCCACACAAATGCGGCCTTTGTCTTAGGCAGCTATTGTTGTGTATTCTCCCACATCTCAGCATAAAGTGTTCACTGAGAGGAATTTATGAATGGAGCCCGACTGCCGCAGAGGATGATACTCAGCATTACCCCTAATCCTCAGCGTCTCTATCAACGAGACAAATTAGAATGTGTATAATAGTGGGGGAGGGGAGCACAATATAAAACCTCCCCTTTACTAAACGTGCTACATCTAGACTTACCCCATGTTCCGTTCAGTCATTTTTTAGCTTCTGTATCCGATAAAGGAGGGTGCGGTACTTGTAGCAATATTAAGCATCACTCATCTCTCCCTGACGTAGACCGTTTAAGCCAGAAACCCCAAAATACACTTTTTAACATAATGAAAGCATAAAACCTAAAGCATACTAACAGATTAAATAGATGCAATAGTCTGTGTTGGTACATTTTGTAAAATATTTTATAATATAGCGATGAGAGATCCATTTTTCTGATATACATAGAGTTTCTACAGCCGCCACTAGAGGGAGCTTATTACAGTAAGATTTATAAATCAGTTTACAGCAGGCTCCCCCTAGTGGTGGCTGTCTGCAGACAGAATTTTATCATGGACAGTAACAACTTGTCTGCACGATTTAAAGCTGTATATAACAAAATTGAGCTCCACCTACTATAAAAAGATATGTTAAGGAATAAATCAGCATAGAATGACGTAGGAAAAATATGCGTAGACATTAAAATCATTCTCCTGAACTCGATCTGTATTCCATCTTCTGTCTCCATCAGTCCCACATTATTTGTGTTTCACATTTCCATTGAGTACATCAGGAATGTGCGGATCTGGTTACAATGTTTGCTTAAAGTTTCTTCTGTCATTTTCCCATAGCGTAAATGTTGCGAGATAGGTTGGGGCTAGAACACTGCTGCTACCTTGCTATCCTGCCTTCTTCAGCTCTGCAGTTACCTCCCACGCTCCAAAAATATATTTACCTTTAGCTTCCTAAGAAACTGGCTCTAGTAAGTGTGCAAAGTGTGCAGGAGGAAAAAGGAGTAGTTTACATCTGAGCATTCTGCAGGTGTACTATGTGCAGATCACATGCTTGTTGATGTTTTCAATGCAACAAATCAGAAAATTTGTCATATAAAAATAAATAATCTGATATTCAGTGTGGATGAAAGATTTCTAATAATAACGCAGAAGGGAATGGTATATTTCTCTGGAAAGACAACCCAAGTCCCTGAGAGGGTGGCAAACTCGCCCAGCGGTTTTGATTGGACCAAACATGTCCAAAATTAAACTACTATTATATATTCTGCTGTCTTTTCAGTTGACCAAACATAAAAAAAAAACAATGTCACTCACTTTCCTTGGACTCAAGAGGTGGCTCCATGTTCTCTTCAGCGCTTCTGCCTGACATCAGAGACTGCTGATAGGGTCTCAGGGGGTATGTTGGGGTCATGACCCTGAGACCCAAATCAGCAGAAGAAAACAGACAGCCGCCCCTGAGTCCAGAGAAGGTAAATAACATTGCTGAACCCAAATTTTTGAGAAAATTCATTGGGGCTAATATGGGATACTATGCTATTTGAAGGGATCGTTGTTGGACATTATACCGCGTGGAGGGGCTACTATGGGACATTATACCATGTGGAAGGGGTGCTATGGGACATTATACTGTCTGGAGGGGCCGCTACTGGACATTATACTACGTGGAGCGACCGCTATTAGACATCAGACCCTGTGGAGAAGCCGCTATGGGATGATATATTCTGTGGAGGGGCTGCTATAAAACATTATGCTCTGTGGAGGGGCCATTATGGGACATTATTCTGTATGAAAGCATATTTTTGCAAAAAAAAAAAACAGGCAGTTTTCCAATAAAAATGGAACGGATGCATACATTTACCACTTATTGGGGGCTGAACATGTACATCCAGACGTATCTGGTGGCAGCACTTCTGTGCTATGGTTTGTGCTATATGACTTTAGTTTAGGGGTCATCAGCCTTACAATTATTCCACGACACTCATATTTCATGTTAAATTGGCACACCAAACAAAAAAGATTGCCCATCCCCTGGTATAGGCCATTAACAGTATCTATAGATATCAAAACTCAGTTGATTTTATCAGGACTGGCTGATTAGCTAATGTGTATGGGGCGCTACAAAAGAAATTGCTGTAACACATAACACTAAATGCTGTTACCAGTGCAGAGAAGCTCAGGCAAGATGGCAGACCCATAATCATATACAGAAATCTAGAAATCAGAATACAGAAAAAATCTACTGCCTGAAAATAAAACTAAACAAAAAAAATTGATATATTTCACTATCTAGGTTTAATGGAAACGTCAGCTGGGGCCCGGCCATAAAGAGGTGGAAAAAGCTAAAAGGGAGGAAATAGCGTAAAATGAAGAAGAAAAAAAAAAAAGCAAAAAAAAAAAAAGCATTGCCATCCTCATAAACTACCCGCTGCTAAAGTGTCACCACGCTGTTGGTCATTTTCCTACTGCAGTGATGTGCCGTACACCCAGTCATTGACCTCAGTGGTGATATATAGAAGAAGACAAGCGGGGTAGTGAGGAATTTGTCAGGTGAGTAATAGTTTTTTGTTATTTTTTGCTTTCCCTCCCTTTACCTTTTTCCCAGTCCCAAAGAACCCCTTTTAATCTATGTGAATCTAACCGCATTGATCAGTAGCCTCTACAGGAGATGCGCCATAAAGTTTGCACATACATTCGGCAAGGTCATGTGACTGACATGGGTCACCTCCTGCAATTCACGCTAAGTAGAGAACTTCAAACAAGAACAAGACAGCACTAAATAAGATGATGGGAAGAAGCAAAGATGGCAATTAAACCATTGTACACAATAACAATGTGGAGAAATAGCTTCCTGTGGGCGACCATTGCTTGTAAATGGCTGAGTGATCTGGGTGTGTTTTATTCAAAGGAAATTAGGAGAATGTCTCCGCATCCAGGTGTATCCACCATTATGATAAACAACAAATGTCTACAAAATAGAGGGAGTCACATGATACACTGAGCCAAAATATTGGATATACTGCACAATAGTGAAGCAGTGATGTATAAACTTGTATTAAGGAACCAGGGAAAGGTAGGTAGTAACTATGGGGCTCATCTTGGAACCCAACTTGTCCATGCATTGCAATGATATTCTTTTGATTTGCAATCACCATGTAATGCTTCATCTCCTTTATAGTGACTCTGTAGAAGAACTGACGACTTGCTGACAACTTTGTCCTTAGAACACAATCAGGGTAGCTATAGTGTATAGAGATAGCAATCCCTACCAGGCCCTGGATCCTCAGGGGGGCCAAAAGCCTCTCTATAATATAAGAACACATCAGTATTATAGATAGCACATGGTAACTGGGGGTCCTATTACATATTTTGCATTGGGGTCCATTGGCTTCAAGTTACGCCTCTGACTAATTGTTGGGGCTATATTTTCTACCATAAATAAAATGAAAAATTAAGAAAATCCCTTTAATATTCTAAGGGACAAGGCGTGAAGCTATGATGGTAGCCCAGTAGTAAGTGATGTGAGAAACTGGGATCATTTTGTTGTCGTCCATAGATCACCAAGCATATTGAGACATACAATCCTAGACATGTACAAAAGCTGAGGAATAAGTTGGGTATAAAAAAAAGGAAATTTTAACAAAAATCCTGAATATGTCATACAGAATGCAATGGTTTTCCAAAGGTAAAAAGTAAATTTCAAAGAGAGTTCCTATATGTATTAGGAGATGTTTTTAATTCAGGGGCTATTTCTGTCAAACCTGGGTTACTCTGTGACTAAATAATACCGACAGAAGAACTTAGAATGGCTGCAGAACCCAGTTACTGACTAAGCTTCAAGAAGAGATTGGAACCGACTGAAATTCCAAAAACTAGGAGGCACGCCATGTTACCTGAGTTCTTAGTTCAGAGATAGAGTTTATGGAAGGAAATGGGATGGTAAAATAGCTCTTTGTGATCTTATTCATTCAATAATGTTGTAATTTTACCCCATATTGCAGAAGACCCCAAATGCCCCTAACCTACATGTAAATTTCCCCACAGAGTGGAATTATACAAGCAATATATGCTAAAAACATCACGTTTCCAGACCACAATGAGAACACTGTCTCTCCATCAAGGGCTTCCCATCCATAAACAAATGACAATTGTCTAACATATCTCCGAGCCAAAGATTTATTAATCTCGCTTCAGTGAAATGTTACATGCATTGAATGTTAAAAGAGTCCTGTCCCTCCCGTCATATTTGTTTCTGGGAAAGTCTCCATGACCGGTCACATACGAATTGTTACCCAGCTTTCTCAAGGTCCTGAATGACATACCTAACTTATTACGCACCTCCCCCCTTCCAACGTCCTGTTGCACCCCAGATGGATTTGATATGTTAAAAAAACCCAGAGTGGTCACGATGTCAGCGCCCAGATAATGGCAGCAGTAGGTGAAGCTGGCACATGTAACAGCGTACTGGCAGCAGTTTCCCACAATGCTATGTGCTGCAGACAGGTAACTTGCACTCTCTGTGCTCCTGTATAATTCAGTGGCCAGGACTAGCTACTCTGCTCAGTCATTTGGAAACCTGTTCTCTCTGGTGCAATAATTTAACAAGTGACCTCCCTCTCACCCCTAATACCTCCTGTTCCAGCTCAGCATTCGCCACATGGTTGCTGACCACAACTGACTGCTCACCGGGATGTAACCCACTATATCAGTCAGATCTGTAGTTTGCAAATATAACTTATTATAGCTTTTTTGAACATAGAAAGACAGAATACAGTGGGATACAGTCTCTAAATGCCATTTTAGTAGCCCAGCAATAAAAAAAAATGTACCTTTATCAATCTTTTTGCTCAAAAGT
Organism: Leptodactylus fuscus; assembly: GCF_031893055.1. NCBI lineage: Eukaryota > Metazoa > Chordata > Amphibia > Anura > Leptodactylidae > Leptodactylus > Leptodactylus fuscus. Next base: position 97,112,060 of record NC_134271.1, read on the forward strand.
AGTAATTTATTTGTTGGAAATGTTGTGTTATGTACATTACCATCAACTAAATCTAAACTATACCCCCAAAGGACGAATTTGCATTGTGCCTCCATTGCCAAGATATCACCATTTTTGTCTATATGCAAATGAGCTGTGTGAAGAAATGAGAAAGTAACCACTCACCTATATTGAGCAATGGCAACACCCCTGTTGCTCCAAAGAGCTCACTTCCATATGTCCAAAAAACAGTAATATCACAGGAACTAAGGCACCAATTCACAAGGAGAAAATATGGTTTGATTCAGGATGACCCTAACCTATCTCTCTGCTGGGTTCTGGTTCATTGGTGCCACCTCCAAAATTGCCACACTTTTTATACAGATCTGGCCACCCTACTGTATAAGAAGCAGGCCTACCTGTTGTTCTTAATGGGGCTCTCCAGGATTAGAAAAACATGGCTGCTCAGCACCTGTGCACAGTTTGTATGTGGTATTGTATATCAGCCCATTTACCACAATACCTCACACAATCTGTGTACAGGTGAACATCATGGATAAAATAAAATATTTTACTGAACATTTCTGTTCTGCAATTCTACCTTTGTGGCATGAGGGACTATTATATGAGACAAGGCAGACAAAATCATCAAAGCCATCATCTTCTTTTCTGGAAGAAAAAAAAAACAGCTCTGGCCGGACAACAAAAAATTTGCCTTTTATCCCTGCTGAGATGTAATTTTGTTAGTAAAAGTATAGTTTTCCCTCCATGTCACAGGCAGACACGTTACAGCAGCTACCTAGTGTAAGGTCACCCCCAAATAGCTCCTCATGTCTGAGCTTCTGAGCTTTATTGACCCATATGATTGGAATTAAGTGGACTTATGGGCAGAAAAAAGCCACAAAATGAACCTGAAAAACTCAAGGGACATTGCATATTGCCCTTTGGTCATAACTGGAGTTGTCCTTTTACTTCTATTTTCATCCCTCAAAAGAATAACCCTCTTGAATGACAGTGTATTTATCTACGTTACTGTCATGGGTTAGGAGTTGGCCACCTTCTGAATCCTGTCTTTGTTCACACTTTCCGAATAGGAAGTCATTAAAGCAAGCCAAAATGCAGAAGAGGCAAAAGTCATATTATACACGCAAGTGAAAGAGAATAAGGAGGAGAATTCTTACTTTGAAACGTCTTGGTCTTATTTGTTCTATTGTTCTTCCTCACAAATAGTGTACAAAATACATACAATGTACAAAACCACCATACAGTGCTTCATTACTGACATAATACCTTTCAAGAGTTGCCTAAATAACATAGTACCACAACCACAATACAATGCAGAAATACTGTATAGTGTGTGAGTAGCAGCTTAAGCCAATGCTCATGTAAATGGTGCCATAAAGTACCCAAATACTAACATACAGTGACCAACAACCCTATATATAACCCATACATAAAGGAATATAATAAAAGTGTTATGTAAATGTCCACATCAGATTCTATAAAATAAATATTAAGATTATTGATGGTCGAAAGGCTCATGTGCCAGGTCAGAAGTTGCACCCTCTTCAGCAGGGGAGGTTGACGCTCACTATATTGTAGATGGTTTCTGTGTAGAATCAATAGCTTTTCTATGCAAGCAGCATGGAAGCGGAGGACAGAGCAGACTGTTTACCCATAACAATGACAATTCCCTGCCAGACATAGCTTACAGGAGCAAAAATAACACAAGAGACGGAGACAGTAAATTGGAAGCAATTCTGAAAACTCAATGAATTTTCTTACATGTTTGAAGCAGGTTTGTAGATTTTATGCATGCTAAACCTAATACATAACTATGACATTTTGCCATATAAGGCCTGGTTCACATCTGCGTTCGAGTTTCCGTTCAGAGAGTCCGCTTGGTGAACCCCTAAACGGAAACCTACACGTATTAAAAAGTGGTTACCTAAGGAAACCCGCAGACCCCATAGACTATTAATTGGGTCCGTGTGTGTCACGGGATGGTTAGAGTCTATACTATAGGCAATGTGTAATATATATTTCATGTGGAATGTATTCTCTAACCTGTTATATACATCAATGTGTAGTTGGCTGATTAGGGTCTAGTGTGTTAGCACATTGTATGCAAATACCTCTAACTAGTGAGGACCAGTGAGGACAATGGGTGGAGATAATCTGATCAGTGTCTCCAAGAAGATGTTGGATGGTGCATTGTCCATAGTAGACAGGGAGTCTGCTCTCCTTGGTATAGGTGAGGCGGGAAGGATCTGTGACTCAGCCCTTCCCACCCACAGATATAGGAAGTAACAGTCTTAGTATATAGTTGTAGCTAGCAGTTAGTATGTGTTAGCCGGCCTGTGCACAGCTCTGCAGAGAGCCAGGATTTAGTTACAGGACCAAGGAGCCAAAGCTATCATTGGATTGTGACTTCTGTGGACTTATTGTTATTACGGTTGATGTGACCGCCGCCGGCTACTAACTTTGTGGATTACAATAAATTGCTGTTGTCTCCCGACCTCTTGCGTCCGTGTTGATTCAAAAGACCATCCGGAGGAAGACGTATACCTTTGCTCCGCGACAGTGTGGTTTCCACTTGGTTTTGCACAAAACATGCGGAGAGAAAAATGTTGCTTGGGCTAAGACCCCACATTGTGAAACGCAACTCTTTTTGTTGCAGATTTTGTTGTGTTTTTTTTTTTAGGGCCGAAGCCAAGAATGACTACAAAAGAATTGGTAAATACATATGAAGATCTTATACGTCTACCTTATGCTCAATCCATTCCTGGCTTTGGCTCAAAAAAACCGCAGCAAAATCTGCAAAAAAAAACAAGCTGCATTTCCGCAATATGGGGCTTTAGCTTTGCAAGACTTTTCTCTCTGTATGTTTCATGCGGAAACTGAGCGGAAATCACACGGACCCCATCAAAGTCTATGGGGTCCGCAGGTTTCCCAGGTAACTGCTCTTTTATGCATATAGGTTTCCGTTCGGGAAGGGGGGGTGTCCAAGCAGAAACTCGAACGCAGATGTGAACAAGGCCTATCCTCTTCCACCAGCTGGCAGACTCACTAGTGACCACCCCCAACATAACTACTGTAATAAATGGATCTCCATACAAAAGTAGACCTTGTAATCCTCCAGTGCTAAAGGTTGCAGTAGATACAATTCTTCATTTAGATATTGTCAGTGAAGTGTACAGTGAGGCTACCTGGACCTGCAAAACCCACCACGTCCCAGAAGAATGTGTAGCACCCATAGCTACACTCTTACAGTCTCCAGTGTTAGAATATAAGGTAGTCACTGTAATGCCTCTATTTGTGGAACTTTTGTATTTTGTATTATTATTGCATTATCTATGCTGCTGTAACACACTGAATTTCCCCATGGTGGAACTATTAAAGGATTATCTTATTTTATCTTATCCCTAGAGGGAACAGCGTTAACACGAAGCTGGCATTCCTTGCATGGCAGGTATGAGCCCGATGTCCTGTAGTAGAATTATTGGCTTTGCTCCTATCTGTAAATGGGGAGAAATGCAATAATAAAACGATAATACCACTTCCATAATGCAATTCCCTAATCTAGTTAAAGTTGCCTGAAGGTGGAGAGCAAGTCACTAAACCAAATCACATTCCACCAGTGAATAATTCAGAGGAGGGTTTACAAACCTGATATTACAGAGGTGCAGAAAACAGTAAATCCACAAACAGATCAATGGGCAGAAGTAACTAATGAGAACGTGGCATTAATTTTTTACCGTCTCCCTGATCCATTCCCTTTAAAGTTGGGCATGAAAAGAAATGACTCATTAGTTTTCAGCTGAAATGAGAATGATGTGAGAAGTTCACCAGTGAACGAAAATAGAAGTGTTTCACGTGGATATCGGAATCATTTCTGCAGGGGATGCGAATGATGTGAGCAGGAAGTGCGGGTGGAGAGTAACCTACAGAGGTGACATTTCTAAGTGCCATAGTAATGGGGGGGGGGGGAATGTAAAAGACTGGAGAGAAGAATGGTCAGGCCTGTACGATTTTATTGGAGAAAAGTTGTGAGTGCACAGGACAGGGGAGGGATAAGCACACAATAAAAGAGAAGGGGAGCACAGTACTGTGAAGATGGTTCACTAATCTAGGAAAATGGGAGTGCACAGGGCTGGAGGGACGTATGGTGCTCCAAAACAGTTATATCAGGGGTGTGTAGACCTGGAAAAATGTGGGTGAACTGGGCTGGAGAGATAGAGGTGTGCACTTTACTGGGGAGATAAAGGAACATATAGGAGCACAGGGCATGAAGGCCCAGGAATATGGTAGGAACGCAAGACTGGAAAGTAGTGTACTATCCAACCTTGTATTCCCACAATATACCTGCTAGGCATGTCATAATAAAGATATATCACAGCAATATCCAGTGGCCTATTAGTCACACAGTGCTATAAGTATACAGAGTGGCAGATACGGAAGAATGATTCACTACCTCGCACCTAACTGCGTTACACAAATAAACATCTGACCAGTTTGTCATTCTTTTCTTTAACCCTTTTCGAGCCTAATAAATGATTAACACGTTAAGCTCTATGTGAAAATCAGTCATGTCTCCCATAGAGGTGTGAATCACTATTTTATTCATGCTTGGTAGTTTTCATACAAGAGATCCAAGTTTGTACACTCACAAATTGTCTCCCACACAATATCTCCCACCACTGGGTGGAGTAGACCGTCATCATTTAAAGGTACTCGGAAATGAAGCATGTATAAGATATTATTAACAGAGGATAACTCACACCAACATCCTATATACCCTGTTAGGACAGGTAGACATATTAGATAAAAGGGATAACCCCTTTATGTACCAGAACAAAACATTGCAATGTAAGGCTGGGTTCACACATTTTTTCACAAGATTTCACCATAAATCCATATACTCCATTTACTTACAGCATAAGATGGATTTTCACTGCAAGCATCATTCATCACAATGCAATGAGTAAAATCTGCACGTAACAAATGCACAATTTTAGAATAGTACTGGCTAAAGAGAAAGAGGTGAGTATGATTTTCCCAAAATCTGGGATTATATGTCAGAAGATTTTGCCCTACCAAACTCACAGCCTGTGGTATGACACTGCAACATTCTGTGAAAAGTGCTACGGAAAGCTCCATATGTGAGGCCTTAGCCACAGATTCACTTTCCCCCAAATAAGATGCTTTAAAAATATTTGCCGACAAGTATTTTTAAATGATATAAATAAATATTTTACTGCTTATAAGCAAAATTGCTTCTGAGTAATGCTGGTAATGTAGTTGGAGCTGTGACAACACTCGCTTTATTAGAAATGACCAATTTGCAATATCCATTTAAATTCCTAAATACAATTTTATGACCACGACTGATCTCAGATCTACATTCTCCATCACTAAGATAGCCCTAGTTGGCTAATAAAGATGTCACTCACCATCCATCTAGATTGACAGCTTTGCAATTTATCATTATATATGCTTAGTAGGGGAGAGGGAAGCACTAAAAAAGGAATTTCAGCCCATCCATCTTGACCTATATCTTTAAATTGTTCATTAGATTGTATGTAAACATTCCCATATATAACCTGTCAATAGGTAAAGATGAAATCTCTCTGGTTGCAATGACTAGTTCCCTCCAAAAACAGATCAAGGCTACCATAATGAGAAGGATCAATGAATAATCTTTTTGAGGCCAAATGTAAAACATGTGGGCCCCTCCAACATGACTTACTGTCAAATAACAGCATCATATAATGCCAACATACTGATATATAGATTATATAAAAGTGAAGAAATCACAGTGCCATACAAGACTTACATTAACACATAATACCAGCACATCGCTCTCACATAAGCATTGTAGGAGGAACGCATAACAGTGCCACAAATTGTGCATTAAAAATGCTGTAAAGTGTAGAAATAAGGTTGCCATGCAATGCTTATACAATCTTCCATATACTGAACACACAACATTGAAATACACTGCTTATACACTCACCGGCCACTTTATTAGGTACACCTGTCCAACTGCTCGTTAACACTTAATTTCTAATCAGCCAATCACATGGCGGCAACTCAGTGCATTTAGGCATGTAGACATGGTCAAGACAATCTCCTGCAGTTCAAACCGAGCATCAGTATGGGGAAGAAAGGTGATTTGAGTGCCTTTGAATGTGGCATGGTTGTTGGTGCCAGAAGGGCTGGTCTGAGTATTTCAGAAACTGCTGATCTACTGGGATTTTCACGCACAACCATCTCTAGGGTTTACAGAGAATGGTCCGAAAAAGAAAAAACATCCAGTGAGCGGCAGTTCTGTGGGCGGAAATGCGTTGTTGATGCCAGAGGTCAGAGGAGAATGGCCAGACTGGTTCGAGCTGATAGAAAGGCAACAGTGACTCAAATAGCCACCCGTTACAACCAAGGTAGCCAGAAGAGCATCTCTGAACGCACAGTACGTCGAACTTTGAGGCAGATGGGCTACAGCAGCAGAAGACCACACCGGGTGCCACTCCTTTCAGCTAAGAACAGGAAACTGAGGCTACAATTTGCACAAGCTCATCGAAATTGGACAATTGAAGATTGGAAAAACGTTGCCTGGTCTGAGGAGTCTCGATTTCTGCTGCGACATTCGGATGGTAGGGTCAGAATTTGGCGTCAACAACATGAAAGCATGGATCCATCCTGCCTTGTATCAACGGTTCAGGCTGGTGGTGGTGGTGTCATGGTGTGGGGAATATTTTCTTGGCACTCTTTGGGCCCCTTGGTACCAATTGAGCATCGTTGCAACGCCAAAGCCTACCTGAGTATTGTTGCTGACCATGTCCATCCCTTTATGACCACAATGTACCCAACATCTGATGGCTACTTTCAGCAGGATAATGCGCCATGTCATAAAGCTGGAATCATCTCAGACTGGTTTCTTGAACATGACAATGAGTTCACTGTACTCCAATGGCCTCCACAGTCACCAGATCTCAACCCAATAGAGCATCTTTGGGATGTGGTGGAACGGGAGATTCGCATCATGGATGTGCAGCCGACAAATCTGCGGCAACTGTGTGATGCCATCATGTCAATATGGACCAAAATCTCTGAGGAATGCTTCCAGCACCTTGTTGAATCTATGCCACGAAGAATTGAGGCAGTTCTGAAGGCAAAAGGGGGTCCAACCCGTTACTAGCATGGTGTACCTAATAAAGTGGCCTGTGAGTGTATAATACTGCTATACACTGAATACATAACACTGCCATAGTCTGGCTTACATAATTCTACCACACTAAAGATATAAAAGTGCCATATACTGATTACATATCATTGCCATACAGTGAACACTAACATTGCCATATACTGCTTACATTATGCTGCCATACTCTGACATAAATTACCATACACTGAACCCATGACAGAGCAATAGCTTGCATATGGGTGAGAAGAGTTGCAATGGGTCATTAAGGAGACATAGCCTCCTGTATAGATGTACAGGAACTTCTTAGACCCGGCATACCCTATGAATTCTGGGAAAAAAATATGCAAATAATTCCTCCTTGGTGGAACAGGAGAGCTTGCTGTAGCGCCACCTTTTAGAAGGTAGCATATGCAACACAACGATCAGTTCCACAAATAATAATATATAAAAATAATAATACATTTTATTTATACGGCGCCAAATATTCTGCAGCACTTTATAAAATGACGTGTGCAATAAGCCACCACAGAAAGATCGGGCTGGACATGGTGGGGAATGATGGGTGGAAGCCTTTACACTGTTGGAGCCTGAAGCAAGCGCCTGAACTGCGCCATGTAGGAGGGCAATGTAGTTAGCAAAGCAAAGTGGCAAATTCAGCTTCTTTGCTGCTACCCTTCGCACCCCTAAAAAGAGGTGTCATTAATATATTAACATAAAAGAAGGTTTTTCACTAAAGTGGCAACAGAATTTATCACCCAGCTTTTCACAAACCCATACTAGCGTCTGCATTGGTTGAGAATATATATCTGCAATGATAAATGATATACCAGTCAGGATCTGTGGAAAGCAGGGTAGGAGACCCTATGAGCACTGTAGTGTGCTGTACAGCATCCAAAATATGGAAGGAAATGCCACAAGACTGAGAGCTCGTGTAGTACCCCTTCCAGTCTATACCCAGCCTTAACACAATCAAGGCTTTATACAGGTAGATGAAAGCCGGGGCCCGGGTCCTTGTCTGGCCAAGAAGCCATCATCAGGGCAATTAGGATGATGAAAGAAAACTCAAAATATGGCCTCATTTCTATGCAAATACTGTAAAGCTGTGACTCAGGGTGCCAAGGGACAAAGGCTTGTAACTCCCTTTGGATACAATAGACAATGGCCTATGTTGCATCGTGTATGACCTGTAACGCATAGCTACACTCTCTATGGAGTGACAAGGTAGTAAGAATGTACTGGCTTCCTGTTTCATCTCCATTCCAGCTATCTGAGCGAGCAAAGAAAGCAAAGACAAAGACTCGTATTCTCTGCCTTCTAAAATGATATCTGTGAAACAAGCGAGCAATGATAGCGATACAGCGGCGGAGGGGATCTATCACTGCAGCAGACAGTTGAACTATCCTTGGTTTTCCTAGAAGTTCCCTCTGTCCATCTGTCTTGTGAACAAATAGATGATTCAGATCAGGGGGCCAGAGGCCCCAAATAAACCTGTGCAATGGACTGAATGACAAGAAGGGGTCTTGTTTCCCAGAGATCGCATGGCCGAGATATCAGGTAAATCTATTCTCAATGGTGAGTGATGCACTGGCATGTAAAAGGCTGCACCTTCTCTACTGTACATGAAGTTCAATCAATGTGTAATAAAAAGTTCTGCACCTTTCTAATATACATTGAGGGAGATTTATAATTTCACATTTGCACTACCCCAACACCTTCCTGTAAGGGGGTATAGCAGTCCCACCAGATATATGATCACTTTATCCCAGATGATGTATGGCCTCCGTCAATGAAGGATATATGAAGATTGGGGTCTTCATAAATCTGCCCTTTTGTGTTTCACTTGTAAGAGCTTTGCTTGCTGCTAGTAAATGGACAGAAGAATACCCCCCCCCCCCTTCCCCAATACATTGCAGCAAACTAACAATACAGAAGAAAAATATGTAAGGTGTTCAACTCATAGAGGATTATTGTTTGGGGCCTCACCACTGGGACCCTCACCGGCCACCGATGAAGGGTTTTTATCAGCAGAGTGCATCTGCCATCTAGACTAAATGCACAGGACCTATATAGCTGTGACACTATATATGAGCACCCAGGAACACTATAGTCTCCTTAATCCCAGTTGTCGGACCTTCACAGCCAGCTGACCACAACAAATCCTGGCTGGATTGTGTCTGCTTCTGGGTAAGCTAGGTGTCCACCAATATGTCCTTCACTACAGCTACCACATAAGTTTGCTACACAGCTATCCTAGATTTCTAAAGATCAGTTCTTCCTAGCATGTTCCTAGGCAGACCTACCTTTCAGGGTTCTAGGAAAGCTGTCTGACAATCTCAGGGAGAATAGTAAATCCTCATTGTACTTACAATTGTCAATATTCATAGGAGCACTTGGTATATAACTATATTTGTTTAATATTCCACATTTTCCAAGCACGCCCCATTTGACCGGAGGGCATCAAATTTAGGTCAAAGTCTTTTTCGCTACAGCATGGCAGCAGAATGCAGAGCATGGAGTGATAAGGTGGAGATGTGATCACGCTATACATAGTACATTGTGTTTTCTATGGCAGGCATAGCATAAAACAGTAATGAAAAGAGACAAGTCTGGGTGTTCTCCGCACAGAGCAGGGACTGAGCGTAGACACTCTCACAAGAAGAATCCTGTTGCTATGCAGGAAACTGGAAGAAGACAGCGTACATATCATCAGCCATGAGGAAATGTTCTCCAAAACCTAAATTCCCTTAGACATCACATCTCAAGAGTACAGATCCATGGCACCTGGCGGAGAAGATAGTCTGTGACAACTGCCAAAACTTTTCATTGCAGACAACTATTACAAGACTCTTGAAGTGAAAGTGCTCACGAGATACTAAATTCTGTGCTGATTCATTTCTTATTTATACACTTTTTCTAATACAGTGCTCCAAATCCCCTGCATAGACATAGACCATAGTGATAAAATTCTAGCTGTCTGAAGCCCCCCCTCTAGTGGTGGCTATGACTATGCAAGTTTCAGACATTCTTTCCAGCTCCTTACACATTTTAAGATCCTGGTTTGCTACATATAAACAGAAATTTTCTGGGTTACACTGGGAGACTGACGCTAGGTTCACACTAGTGCCGGGAGTCCGTTCTGTTTTTTCCGTCTTCTGCATGCAGAAGATGGAAACCTGTCAGACCGGGTCCGGCCGTGAGCGGCGGTGAGCGTTTTATGCTCTCCCCCGCGAAACCAGTTTTTTTTAAATCGGACACAGAGTACTGCATGTCCGACTCTGTGTCCGGTTTTAAAAAGACGGTTTTGCAGTGGAGAGCATAAAACGCTCACTGCTGGACAGCTTTCTCACCCATTCAAATGAATGGGTGAGAAAGAGTCCTGCAGCTTTCCGTCTCCTACCTCTGTTTTGTGCAGGAAATGGAAACCTGCAGAATGGAGACCGGGCGCAGATATGAACGAGCCCTTACAACCAATTCAAACCTTAAGCCCCATGCACATGGATGAATGCGCCATCTGAGAGACTCTCTGATCCATTCCAATGATTATACAGCAGGTCCTATACTGCTCCATGACATTGGAAGGGAATAGAAACCCCCAATGAAATCAATGGGTGACGAAAAGCCTAAGTCAAGTGAATGAAACCTAACAGTGGCTAAGGGTTGCTACAAGTAATCTTATGTGAACTAAACAGTCTGATATATTTTACTCTAGATTCACATTTGCGCTGCCGGGGTTTTCGCCTGGAAAATGCAGAGAGAAAAGTCCTGCGTGCATTTTTCAAGCAGATTTGGGGACAGAATCCCCAAACGGAATCCAAGTGCTGGTGTGAATCCAGCCTTAGCTGCACCAATAGAGAATAGCAAACTATGAGTAGAGAGACTTGTGCTAAGGATGAATTGAGACTGGATATAGTTGAAGCAAACCCCCGCTTTGAAAAGTATTACGTTTTCAGAGACTCTGTTGCAATCTCAATATGAAACTGGCAGACGAAGTAAATGGGATCCACGCAGGCTACATATGTAACCACGATTTTAAGAGTCCGAGTGTCCATTGCATTGGTCATCCGATAGACCAGAACAATAGCCATGCAACACTAGTGTAAACCTAGTGTAAGGCTTTACATCAAAGTGTGCCATCTGAGTGGGCATTTGAGGGTCCTCTACAATCCAATGAAAATAGACCCCACCTTGAATGAACACTCAGTCGTGTGCATGGGGTCTAAGTCTTCTGAAATAAATAAAGATAATCCCATTCACTGACAGCAAGCAGAAATATTGAAAATGGTGATAAATTACCAACAAGGATGAGTAACCATCACTATGGTCTGGGTCATAAGTCTGTATCAGCGAATTGTTACACATGCAATTCCTTCATATGAGTATGGGATCATGCAAGCTGAAACATTAGAAATTCTTGCACTCCTTCACATGGGCGATGCCGCTCACATATCGAGCCAACACTGCATGCCTTGCCATCAGGAAGCAGCTATGAAGCACACATCACAAGACGGTTTGATCCATAGCTAAGGAGAAGGATCTATAGGATTTGTCCTCCTATCCTGACACCAAGTGTATAATGTGTAAATAGCGCAGTGAATGGAGTCAAATGCTCCGCAGGTTAGAGGATCAAGATTAAAACAATGGAGCCTTAAATTAGATCAGTAAAATCCACAGGGGATGTCTGTCCGTCTCTAGCACGCACATAGAGCAGCCAGCTCCGGGAGGCGTAAATCTGTGGCCTCAGCAGGGAGACTTCCAGCTATACTGATGTCTAGAGAAGCATGAATTATAGCAAATGAAGGAGAATCAATTACTGTGGATTATTCATTAACCCTTCTATCTTAAAGGAGAACTCCCACAAATATTTGTATGATCAAATTGTTGCAGTGTTTTGTCCCTCATTTCAATTTGTTTATATAGGGTGGGTACCTGGGGTAGATTTTTGGCCTAAGAGAACCTGTACTCTCTCCTATCAAGTTATAATAAATGCCCAAGAAATAAAAATACCAGAGGATCCTTAGAATTCTTCTTTGTGGTGTTCCTCTGTTATTCCTCCTGGAAATGTATGAGTAAAATGACAAATCGGGTGTTGCCATTCTTTTTGCAAATAGGATGTGTCCCTATAGCACTGATTGGACAGTTTGGCACGAGGAATGCGGACAATTATACATACACTAACAGAGTACCGGTACACCATTCTAAGAGATGAGTCTTCAGAATTTTTAGTTTATGGAGAATGTAAATATTTAATAATATAGCCATGTCGGGGGACTCTGTAGTGCCGCATATATAAGATCTGCATTGCGGAGATAAAAGAAGTGACATGCGTTTAGCCCTGTATAGATAAGCCCCCATATATGGGTGTTATACACATGCAGATCCGTATCCGTTCAGACTGCAAATTCAAAGAACAAATCCAATTTCTACTGTGGATTCCACGTCAGATTTTTTACTTGTGTGAACATATCCTTAGGGTACATTTAACTACAATATCTACTGTAGCATGAATACAGCTCAGATGTGTCCTGGATTTTCAGTGTTTCGGGGAGGATCTGGAATACACATAGTTCTCTTTCCTTTTTCCTTATTTGCACATAACTGGATAGCCTGTCAAATTCTATGATATATTCAAGGTTACTTCTCACTAATGTTCCCCACGTCCTGTAACTTATCTACCTTTCAGCTGTATTTGATCTCTGCATTCCAAAGGTCGATACAGTTATGCAACCAATGAGAAGAATATTCAAGAGGAGGGGGTAGCTCTACTATAACCAGGTACTGACATCAGTAATACCGGTCCAACGTGTGAGTGACGGACTGTAGCCAGAGGCCTAGTCTAGGTCACAGCATCAGAACTGTTCCTGTCCAGAATTTCTGGATTTCACTTATTTTTATTGACTTACAGTCAGTTTCAGCAAGAGATGAAAATTCTTGTCCCAATAATTCTTCCCAATGTTGACCATTGGGTGCAGCATTATAGTGGTCATATTCTTTGACATATTGGGCACTATTATGGTAACCATATTCTTATACATGTGTATAGTAGCCATATATGCATAAGGGCAGTATTACAGTAGCTATATTCTTGTACATAATGGGCAGTATTATAGCAGTTATATACTTTTACATAGGAAGCAGTATTATAGTAGATATATTCTTTTAGATAAGGGGTAGTATAGCAGTTAAATAATTATGCATAGAGAACAACATTAGGAAACTAGTAGGAATTTGAGCTAGACAAGCGCCTCGATTCCTTTTCGTTTCCTGGCCCTTTGGCTCCCTGGGACCGAACGCTCCAACTTTCCGCCATTTCGCCACGGACTCTGAGGCCGGGTTCACACGGAGTATTCTGGCTCGTCATTTGGTACGTAGACGCCGCGGGAGGATTTGCGGGCCGTATACGTTCCCATTGTTTTCAATGGGAGCCGGTACCATACACACGGCGCTATTTTGCGGCCACCGCAAAATCACGGCTGCAAAATAGCGCCACGTGTACGGTACCGGTTCCCATTGAAAACAATGGGAGCATATACGGCTCGCAAATCCTCCCGCAGCGTCTACGTACCAAATGACGAGCCAGAATACTCTGTGTGAACCCGGCCTAAGGCTGTAAGAGCCATGGAGCCTTACATTTTCTGGCACGTTTTTTGAATGTGGCCACGCATTATCTTCTTAAAAACGGATTTTCCGCCTCCCATTGAATTGCATTGTTTTTTTCAGGCAGAATCCGCTTGAAGAATGGATATGTCAATTCTTTTTTCTGCTAGCGGAAAATACCACTAGTGGAAAACAATTACAAGCGGATTACATAGGACTGTATGGTGAGGCATTGTTTGGAGGATGATTTTTAGGTGGATTCCACCTCAAAATCCTGACCATTAAAACACCATGTGAACACAGCTTTGCAGTGCCGTCCGTGTGTTGGCCAGATTTATTGGCCTGAACAATACGCTGGGACAGAGACTCCTAGCAGTATAATAATCTATGGTACTAGGCGTCCCTAGCTCCCAGCAACATAGTGTCGTGTACTGATAGCACAGGATAGTATGTCGCTGAGGGGAAGGGTCTCCTAGCAGCATAGATAACTATCATACTAGGAGTCCCTCATCTGACTTACTGTTCAGGCAGGTAAATTCGGCCAACACAGCTGGGTTTCACAGCTGAAACCTGCTTGTGTGCATGCGGAGTTATAGTAATTCTATTCTTATACTAGTAGTTCTATTCTTATACATATGGGGCAATATTATAAGAGTAAGTTCAGTCTACCGATATAAATTTCCATTCCTCTCATCCGTAATAGGATCAGAGCGATGAACATTAATGGCAAAAGAGTGACTAATACCTATAGAGAATCATCTGTCCGCATTCATTATAATGTAAAAAACGTTTTCTTCTGTTACCAAAGTAAACACGTAACAGAAGAAGTTTCCTTCATGTTTCTATTGCTATTAATACCTGTTGCTCTCATCCTATGGCAGATGAGAGCAATGAACATTTATATGGGTAGTGTGAATGTGCCCAAAAATTACATTCTTGGACACACAAGCAGTGTTATAGTAGTCATATTCTACTTTACTCTTTAACTACAAGTACCAGTAATAACAGCAGGACCTGGAACAAATAAAACTAACATGCAAAGTTGCACAACGCACCAACCTCATGGCAATATAAGGTCATAACTACAGTAGTAGATGCTGGTGTACAAGAGAAGGAAGTGAGCACACTATGAGTCTCAGGTAAACACATAAAGTCCTATTGTTGTGTTTATTTAAAAAAAAATAAAATACTTCCTTGAGGAACACAATGCAGGTCTTGAAACAATGGAGGAAACTTGACTTTCTGGATTCCAGGAATGACACCTGCAGCCCTACACAAACCGGTGACACTGACTCTACTGTCCCCAGGAATCCTGTGTCAATCAGATAACGCTCGCATACTATCCACCTCAACACCGACCTCCAATCCCCAATGAAGGAACCTTGTGTCTTCCCACAAAGCAGTGAGGATTTTGACTAAATACTCTACTTTTATGGTCATTTTTGTGAATTGAAATTTCCTTAGACCTTTTTTTTTAAATTAAAAATCTGAGTGTAGTTTGCATTGTTCTCAAAGAAGGTGGTCGCCCCATTTAATACATATATGGTACAAACTTCCTGATCAGACCATAACTTTGGACCAGACCATTTGTATTGCATGGTTTACTACCTTAAAAGCTGAGGTCCCACGTTGCAGAAACACATTTTTTTATGCAGATTTTGCTGCGTTTTCTTAAGCCAAACCCATAAATTAATTGAACAGAAGGTAGAAGTATTAGAGCTTCCTATATATTTTCTATTCCTTCTGTAGCCATTCTTGGCTTTGGCTCAAAAAAAATGCAGCAACAGGGCACGACAAATTGGTACATTTTGTGAATTTCTGTAATTTAGAATCACTGAGAAAGATCTGCAATGTATAATTAGCGCTGGATTCTCAGCCCACTACCAAAGCTTTCATTCAATTCCGTGGTCACACGTTGCGAGTTATCCACAGCAAATTACATTCACAGTGTAGTGGATGGGATTTAAACAACTCCCGTCCACACACTGCCAAAACACTTGCGATGCAAAGTGTTTTGTACTGCGGGTATAGAATTATTGCTGCGGATACCACTGTGGTTTTCAACTTTTGTAATGCCATGGCTGAAAACCACTGTGGCTGTAGAGGTTAACCCCCACAACAAATCCAACAATTGTGATCGCCACAGATCAGATGTGTAAGGATTCATGCGAATCCCATCCCCACTTTGCGGAAAAGATCGCAGCGCGGACACGCTGTGATTTGCAAAGCCGTTGCGGCTTTGCAAATCGCAGCATGTCAAATATATCTATGGAAACGCCGGCAGCTTTCCCATAGATATAATGTTAAGAGAAAGTCCGCAGAGGAAAACTCTGTGAACTTTCTCTTAAAAGCGCTGCGGAAAGAACCGCAATGATTAGGATACGGCCCGTTCGGCCTTAGCCTAAGGGTGCATTCCACTAGAGGAATTTTCGGAGGAAAATGGCGCTGAACTTGGTGTGGAAGCTGTGTCAGATTCAGTGCTGAAAAAAAAGCCTCCCATTGACTTCAATGGGTTCCTTTTTCTGCTAGCAGAATATGCTAGCAGAAAAAGGAACCAATTGAAGTCAATGGGAGGCTTTTTTTGTAGCGCTGAAATTCCACACCAATGGGTCCAATCACACAGAGTTTTTTTAGCGAGGATTTTGGCGAAGAAAAAATCCGCTTCAGGAATTAGGAAATGTTTTTTTCCTCCAGCACAGTGTATGGACCTTGAAAAAAACGCTAGCGGTTTTTCCACCTGGATTCTGACATGGATTCAGCGTCAAAATCCTCACCCAATAACTATGTGTGAATGGAATTACAAACACAGCGCCACACATTGCATAGAGTTTGTGCTTAGTATTACAGCTTAGCCTCATTCACTTGAAAGGAACTGAGCTTTAGTTGTACCATGTGATGGGAGGTTCACACTAGAAGACCTCTCTGTTGCTCTGGTCCATTGGAGGACCAGAACAACAAAGAGGTGGACTGCTAAAATAGCTGTAACACACGGAGTCCGAAGAATCCCTTTGACTTTAATGGGGTGCATTGGATGACCATTGTTTTAAAACTGAAACTAGTGGAGGAAAGAGTCCAGGACCTATTTTCAGGCTGGCACTGCGATGATGTGAGATGGAGAGAGTTAACCTAGCCCAAGCAAAGAAAGCATTTCTGCTAGTCATATTATAATAGGGAATTTATATTTGTGCAAGTAAAAAAATCCCAAGTGAATACCACCGACTTCCCCAAAAACTAGTAATACTGATGTATTAGGAATGTCAATAAGTGCAAGGACTATGGCATAGAAGAGGCTACTTTTTTTTTAGCATTTTTCCAAAATGTTCTCCATTGTGTTGAAACTTGCTCCAGTGATCACAGCTACATATTTCAAGATGTGTGTTTACTGCTGGTTAGTATCCAGTCAGCAAACATCCCGGTGGTAATGGTACCTCTACAGATAGTCATTGAGATTCAGGATGTACTGTATTTTACAGCTGCAAGTGAAAAGCCAAGCCTGTGGAGATGGAACATGACCGGGCAGGTAAATTCAGTCTCTTTTGTAAAGGTTTTATTTGACACGTAGTGAAATATACAGCACACAGCGAAGATACAATGGATTTTCAAATGTACTGTGCATCACGTGATAAATAAGATGCTATGGATTGAATATAAACCATTATTCCCCCATATGACTAAATCTCCTCCCAGTAACTATACTAAGTCATTCCTCATTTACATCAGTTCCGGGAAAGTTGGGTGACATATCTGATAAACTTCACTGCAAATGGATACTGTATGTATAACTAGGCAAATTTGTCTATAAAGGCAGGGTGACAACTCATGTTGGAGCTGTAATGGGGACCTGATAATATGAGAATGACTGAAACAGACTAATTCACTTCCAATAAGATAGCTGCAAATAGTTGTATATTTCATTTACTTACAGCAGTTATCAGTAAAGGCGGTCAGAACTCAGGGTTCCTATTATAGAACCCCCCCCCCCCATGCTACCATATGCTTTTTCAGTAAGGCATGGCATTGTCACCTAGAAGCATGATTCCATGGAACAACATACATTGGAACACAATACATTAAAATCAGAGGTGCATATGTATGGGTACAACACAGATTCAATATCTAGACTCCCATAAGACCTTTTTAATCGGATTGCGCAACAAAAACGAATGCACCCTAGAGAAGAATTCACAGAGGCTTCTCTACTTCCTTGTGTGTATGTACATAGTATACTACTTATCTTCTGTATTGACACCAAGCAAATATAAACAGACTCTTGGAAAGGACCTTCATAGAGTTAGAGCGCTCATCCCATGACACCAAATCTACAGTAACATACATAAAAGGCTGTCTTTTGTCACAGACGACAACCGCTGTAGTAATATGGTTGATGGCATGTTTGACACTGACCTCCTCAAATGTTGATTTTTTAAAGTCCAACTCTTTATAAAAATCCTAAAACATCAGGTGTGATGGTAGTATGCCTCGATATTTCACTGCTCCAATAACACTAGTGTAAAGGGGGTCCGAGCAATGTGGTCCTCAAACTATACAGATGCTCTATGGAGACCTGATAAGGTGGGGTCACAGTAGTAACTGGTGAACTTTTGCAACTGCTAACAAAACATTGGCTTTTCAGGGATGACAAGTCATAAAGTGTTTGATTGTGGGAACTTAAAAAGCCTGAGACAACCAGGGCACCAGAAATAGATTTACCATTACATGCTTTACAGAATAAGCACCATTGGTTATCTTCTAGCAGATAATTGGTGGGGTCTTCAAGTCAAGACCTTCACTAAGTCTTAGAATGGAGTGGACACGTAGTCCACTTCACTGAAGCTGATGGAGAGCCAAGTGTAATCGATGGAACTGCTGTCAGCGTGAAGCCATTAAAAATAAGGAGCATGACCATGAAATTGAATTTTGGCAGCTTCATTCTAACAATTATTAGGTAATCTTGGCAGCTCATAAGCCTCCAACACCATCTTCTAAAATGGTCTCAGCTGGGTCACCCCCAATATCTGCAAGAACAAAGGGCCTGCAGTTCCCCTTTTCGCTTATGTCGCCCTCTCTTGGGACTAAGGAGAAACAAAGACAGGCCAATGACTTTGCCTCACTCGCGAGAAGTCTCTATGACATATCTCCCCTACACCATAAAGCACCCCTGTAGTCACTGATCTAGGCAAGCATACACTTGAATACATATCTGGATACAACTAATCTAAGAGAAATGACTGCCAGTTCCTAAGTTTAGGAAGTCATTACTATTGACGTCAATGGAACCAAAACTTCATGCCAACTCCGAATTTAGGTTGACTAAGCCATGAACTCTACATTATCTTCTACATAAATCCTATTGTCATCCTCCTTTAATTGTATATGAGCTGTTTCCTGGGTGTAATATGTTTCTTACATGACTGATTTATGGTTCATTCTCATGAATACAGCATCATGACTCTACATCACTCTTTAGACCTGTCACCCTAGCTGTATGACAAGACAATGGACAACTATGATGACCATACCCATCTCAATATTAGTATTGCTTCCTGACATCTGCTTCACTAAAATATAATTTTCCTACACACAATTTATTTAGAATGTACTGGTCCAATGTAACCACATAAGAGAACATTAAAATGGCTTGGACCAATACCTTTTCATCTTCAAGGTCCACCAATGTCACGCTTGGGACGGTTGCAGGGATCATCTGGTGACCAATAGAGAACCTCAAGGAAATTATTGGTGGTTCTCCAGCTCTGTTGGCTGTAGCTTATAAATTAGGAGGTCTCAATTCCAGCAACAGAATAAACATGGACCCATTATAGATACCATAGAGAGATGTGTGCTTGCTCATTAGGTTTGGCACCTTTTGCATCCATATGGTGCACATATTCAGCTACAGTAAGGGCATGATAAATTAGGGGTTTTTGATTCTACCTGCCATATTACACAAACACCCAGCTAAAAATAAGGGTGCAAGGATGACCAGCATCATATTATTAAGAAGCCTGAAGAACCTTAGACAGGACGTTCTGAAAAAACATGCATACAGTCACAAGATGTCTATACTAAGCCTAGGATTCAGCGAAATTTAGACACTCCTCAAGTCTGTCTGATATACTGACTTTTGAGCGTATATTAGATTTTAGCTGTATCAACTTTAAATAGCATGAAATTTCTGAAGACTAATATCTCTAATAATTCCTTGTTACCGACAATGGGTTCAGAATCCTACATGTCAACAAATTCAAGTTACCTAACTTAGTAAAACACAGAGCAGCAATTGTTCCTTATTGAAAGAACAGCCTAGAAATACATAAAGACAAAATATTTGTTTTCTGCATTTTTCCCCACTAGGTCTGAGAATACAAGTGCGGCTTCTCATTGAAATGCATATTATCCTGAAGACTTCAAACACAAATCACCAGAGTAACACAAATCACGCAGTCAGCTCTGAATGGGAAGCTTGGGGACTTACCATTCAACCCATTAGGAATACTTCTGTGGTGGGGAAGGGTAGAAAGGTCATCTGCAGATCTCCTGATGGTGCCAGTTTTATTCTCCACTGGTTTGGGGTGATGATGATGATGATGATGGTCTGGGCTGCCTGCGCTGCCTGTACTTGAAGTACTGCTGCCATCCCCTACATCCCTTGCCCCAGACCCGCCATTTAGATTGGTCAAACTGTTTTGGCTATCAATGGAGCTCCTAGAACCTGCCCCATTCCTCTCCTCATCCAACATGAGGACTATCTCCTTGAGCTCCAGGTTATCTCTAACCAGAGCCTCCTGCTTGGACTCCAGCTCCTTGAGTTTTTGCTGATACGACCCTACCTCCTTCCACATCACACTGGCTGTGTGTCTCCCAAACCTCTGCCATTCCCTGGACAGTTTTTTCCCCTTTTGCCTATCATCATCCAAAAAGCAACACAGCTCCCTGAGCTCCTGGTTGTCATCTTGAAGTTTCTGGTTGACTTCCTTCAAGCCCCTGATCTCATGAAGGTGGACCTGCAGCCTCCTGTTTACATCCTTCATTAGATTGCCATGCTCCACCATCAGATTCATCTTCTCAATCTCCACTTTCCTCAGCTTCTTGATCAGGTCCTCCTTGCTCCACCTGAGAAGGTCTTCATCTGAGATCTTGTTGAGGTCTTCAGCAGACCCTGCTCCTTGGGACAGCTTTGCCATGACAAATCTTGAGGGATGCAAAAAGAGGGAATCAGAATTCAATCAAACTCCCTATTTCTGCAAAACTACCATCCCTGAGCAGCTGCTATACAGCAGATTCCTGCATCACCCATGGTGCAGAGGGCTCATGCATTGCAGGTGGGAACTTGTGCAGAAGAGTAATGTGTAATCCAGAGGTGTCCAGCCTCACAATCCCCTCACAGAGGTGTTCCAGGCAGTCATTTGTATTAGGATATCCTCCCTGCGATCCTCCTGCCGAGCCCGGGCTCGATCTCACAGCTCTGCTGTCTCCAGCTCCTCTGAAGCCTCCTCCTCCCTCCTCCCGTCCTGCCGTCCTGCCTATCCTGCCTATCCTCCACTTACTGCTCGCTTTTTTTGCCGAATCAAACCAGCTTTATTGACAAGCACATGGCTTGACAACACAATTCAAACTAGGTCAACGTTCTTCTAGGCTTGATTAAAAAATAACAAGAGTACCTGCGGCAGCAAGCAGAGGTAGTGAGGGGCCGGCTAGTCACTGACTAACCCGGAGAGGAAGCCCAGGAGACAGTCACACCACAGATAGAGAGCGGTGTCTGGACTGGACAGCAAGATTGCATGGATAAATGTACTAATAGCTGCAAATATTACATAGGATATATAGGGAGAGAGAGAGGATATGAAATAGATCATGTAACCACATAGATACTGTGGATGGATGATACATGTGATATTGTAGATTCTAGATAGATCAATAGATACTGTAGATAGATGGATAGCCCAAAATAGGGAGATGGAGAAATATATGTAAAATTGATCATGTAACCACATATTTACTGTAAATGGATGGTAGATGTGATATTGCAGATTCTAGATAGATCGATAGATACTGTAGATAGATAAATAGATAGATAGATAGATAGATAGATAGATAGATAGATAGATAGATAGATAGGAAAGATTATGCATAGATACTGTAGACGGATGATAGATTAGTTATATATTGTAGATTCTAGATAGATCAATAGATACTGTAGATAGACAGATAGATAGATAGATAGATAGATAGATAGATAGATAGATAGATAGATAGATAGATAGATGATAGATAGATACTGTAGATAGATAGACAGACAGACAGACAGATAGATAGATAGATACATACATACATACATACATACTGTAGCTAGATAGATAGATAGATAGATAGATAGATAGATAGATAGATAGATAGATAGATAGATACTGTAGATAGATAAATAAATAGACAGATAGATAGATAGATAGATAGATAGATAGATAGATAGATAGATAGATAGCTCAAAAATATGGAGAGCTAGAAATACTGTAGGAACATAGGTGTAAATATTGTAGATAAATATGATATATACTGTGGATACATAGATAAATACCATAGATATTGTAATTGCCAAAATTGTAAACAGCTGACTGAGATTATCATTATTCTTATCAGAATTAGGATATTTATACTGTGAGCCCCATTACGGGGCAAGAACTGATGTGATGTGTGTAATAACAATCTGTACAGTACTGCAGAATATGCAAATCAGTATTATTATTATTATTATTATTATTATTATTATTATTTTAGTATAGCTATTTGTATTATATTATCCTCCACACTAAGCTATTATATTGTTAGTTTTAGTATTATTATTTTTTCATTATTATTATTTATTATTACTATGTTTATGACAATATTATTTTCAATCAATACTTAGCACTTTGGAATGAATGTGTAAGTTCCACAAGTTTGCGAAGTATTTTTTCACCTCTGGAGAGTGTAAATTCCAGCAGTTTCTGGTGAATGAGAGTAGCGCCTTCATGTGAGCTCTTTGTGAAGTCTGAATTCATGTTCAGTGGGGGGTGGTCTTTTCTCATCCCCCAGTGGGAAAGATAACATGAAGTTGCTTTTATTTCTGCAGCTCTCCTCTGGCCACCTGGGCTTTCTGCTCTGAAGTTAAAATCCACTGCAAATAGAGCTTATTCCAACACAATGTTATCACTGTCCTGGGATTTATGGCTTATAAATTAGAATTATTTGATATTTGCTTAGAAGGCTCTTTCATAGAAAATACGTAGATTGGGGGAAGCTATAAAAAGTCAATTTATTTCTTTATTTTTAATTTATTTTTTTGCTAGAAAGGTATCAACACAATGTTTGTTCTACATGGTGTGTAAGGTTTTGGTTGCATACAGTTTCTACTGACTGTATAGCAATGGTATACTCATCATGTACAATTTCCTATGGACACAATTCAATTATACTAACACTCTAAGGAAACACTGCCACCTAGTGTTGGCATTAAATACACATTCATTCAACCACATCTGTGGGGCACAATCCTTGGCTGATAGGAACAGAAATGGCTGTGGGTTGCATTGTCTGCCAGGATTTGTACCATGCAGGGAGGTAACTAGAACTATATGTAGCACTCTCATTTTACACTTGGTCGTAAGGGGTGCCCAAAGTTCCATCTTCCACATAAGAGGATACCAGTATAATAGGTACGTTGAAGGTATGCATTAGGACCCAGGAGCTTTAAGATACATCTCTGGTGCCATCTATATACATCATGAATCAGAGCAAATTTTGCTACAAAGTGTATTAAATAAGTGGAGTATGTCATGTGCAAGTAAAAAATTGTGCTATTATTTTTAATCCACCACAGAAGTTTTGAACAAATTCTAATAAAATATTGTATAGAAATATTCTATAGAAATAAAATTTATTATATTATTATTATTATTATTTTTATTATTATTATTATTAATAAAATAATGTGGCTAAACCATACCTCGCAACTGTCCCAGATTCAGTGGGACAGTCCCAGATTCCATGTCCTGTCCTGCTTTCCCAGTCAGCGGGAGGTATGTCCCGGTTTCAACTCATCCACGTCCTTTGTCCGTAGACAGCTCCTGTCTCACCACTGTGCCCCTGTGTGCTCCAGTCTTGTGAGCTGATGCACAATGTGATGTCACCTGAAGCTCCCTGAACACTTCAGAAGAAACTTCTACAGAGTGGCAGGGGAACGAGGAAAGGTGAGTATCAGAGTATCAGTGTTTTTATTATGTTAAACTGGGGGAAATAGAGAGGGAACTGGGGGCAGATGGAGGGGGGCATTAAACAGGGGGCAGACGAAGGGGGGACATTAAACTGGTTGCAGATGGAGGGGGGACATTAAACTGGTGGCAGATGAAGGGGAGTATTAAACCGGGGAAGATGGAATGGGGGCATTAAACTGGGAGCAGATGGAGGGAAGCATTAAACTTGGGGCATATGGAGGGGGCATTAAACTGGGGAAAGATGAAGGGGGCATTAAACTGTGGACAGATGGAAGGGGGCATTAAACTGGGGGATATGAAGAGGGACATCAAACTGGGGGGGCAGATGGAGGGGACATTAAACTGGGAGAAGCTGGAGGGGGACATTAAACAGTGGTTGTCACTGGACTGGGACATTAAACTTGGGGTAACTGGAAGGGGACATTAAACTAGGGGCAACTGGAGTAGGACATTAAACTGTGGGCGTAGCTGGTAGACTTGTATGTGTAAGGAATTGTTATATAGTGTATATATAGTGAATATATTGTGATGTTTCTGAGTCTTTGGAACAAATGACTAGTTCTCCATATACTATTGGTCTCAACTTACAATGGTGTCATCTTACAATAGTACTTCTGGAAGCAATTAATATTGTAATTTGAGGGAATGCTGTATTAAAAATAAAAAAAGATAAAATATTCAAAAAGATTAAAAAAAAAAAATGGTGCACAATGATGGATATTCTCTTTACAGCATCATGCACACAACCGAGTGTGCAGCCCAAGTCTGTTCTGATGTTCTGTTCCGTTCCAATATTTCATCTTCCATTCCAACAGATTTAAATAGGACTTGCTCTAAAAATATTGTAGTGGAACGAAAAACCTGAAGAGATTCGAACTCTACACTTGGTCCTATTACAAGTTAGGGATTGACCACAAAAATAGTAAATTTATACAAGCTATATTTTTCCTACTAAAACCTATAAGATCACATGGTTTATGTCAGTTCAGCTGACTGTACATGCTGTGATTTGCTATGGTCTCTAAATGAGATTGTACGGCTGGTAGAGCAGGACACTCCTCGGGTGGGGGAATCCAAGATATTTGGCTTTTTTTCTAGATAGGACAGTGAGATAAAGTAAATCTCAGCATTTAACAGGCATTGTCTCCATACAAAGACTAATGAATAGCTGTCCCACAGAAACTGATCTGTAAAGTGAGATTTAAAGGACTGGGACAGTAATGTGAGGATTGTGGAGATAAGGGGAAAAAGACGTGACATAATGGGAATGGCAGAGAAAGGGAAATCACTGACATCCTTCCTATTCAGCCCTCTAGTTTACCTATTTATCTACATTTATAGTCGTCCAACAAACACTGCAACACTAAACCAAGAAAGGAAGATCCCCAAGACACTCTGCTCTGTGATGGAGAAGAATGGGGTATAAGTAGGAGGGCTATTCCATGAAAATAGTCTGAGAGGGCTCATGCAGCGGAGACATTACATGAAGTCAACAGCATCTGTGACATGTATTTTTACAGTCTTCGCAAGGTCATATAGTGGATGTAAAGGTAACCTGTTGTGTTTTTATTCAGACCCTAAACTGTTCCCAGCATGTGTAGCATCAAGTAATGACCTTTGCTATAAGATAAGATAAGATAAGATAATCCTTTAATAGTCCCACCTTGGGGAAATTTCAGCGTGTTACAGCAGCATAGTAATACAGATACAGGATAATACAGAGTAATATGTTACAGACGTAGACACAGATAAGCTGAGAAGAGAAGATATACTAGGAGTCCATGGCAGCTAAGGAAAAAACAGAAGAGAAAGAGGAAGACCTCATGGTCATCCTCATAATCATTAGTTCTCTGTGCGGAGAGCTCTTCGTTTGGTCTGATGTAGATTATTATTGGAAGGAAGGACCTGCGATAGCGCTCCTTCTCACACTTGGGGTGAAGCAGACGGTCGCTTACAGTGCTGCCAAGTCCCATCAGGGTCCCATACATGGGGTGGGATTTGTTCCCCCGCATGGAGGTCACCACAGACAGTATCCTTCTGTCACCCACCACCTGTACTGGGTCCAAGGGGCTCCCCAGGACAGAGCTGGCCCTCCTGATCAGCCTGTCAAGTCTATTTCTGTCCCTGGTTGATATACTGCTTCCCCAGCAGGCCACACCGAAAAAGATGGCTGAGGCAACCACAGAGTTGAAGAAGGCCCTAAGAAGTGCCCTATGGTGCCCCTCACTATGCTCTCTGTTGCTGAGAAATCAAGTTAAATGCTTTTAGAACCTTAAAGGGGTTCTTCAGGTGAAAAAGTGCTATTTTAGTGCTATTAATGGGTTAATAAGTGTACCAAAATACCTTTAGCGGTGTTTTGAGTGATTCCTGAGTTTTTCTGGGAGCTCCTGACATCCTGTGCATTTGTTTACATGAGTAGCTTCCTGCTGTCTTAGCCTACAACTACCATGATCCATAACTGTCCACCCAGATCCCCCTTTCACTCCCTCCCCCTTCCTCTCTTATACCCCCTCCCTGTTTCCCTAGCTAAAACACAGACTATTAACCCTACTTACCTAACTAACTCAGTCCACCCCCACCCCATCTCATCACACTTACCTGTCTTTTGTGTGCTGGAGGAGATCAGTTTCTTCTGTCCCGCCAGCTCTGTGGACTTCTGCGGCGCCTGCACAATAGAGCCAACAGAGCACTATTGCAGATGCGTGGGAGACAGACTTCTTTACACATCTGACAGTAATTGTGCAATAGGCTCTATTGTGCAGGCACTGGTATAAAAGAAGGATGAGATGCTTCGTTCCTGGAAGAATGAAGACAGATAAGTATGATGGGGTCAGGGGGTGGTTATGGCTGGACAAAACAAAATTGACAACTGCAGCACTGGGTAGAAATAGGGCACTACCTGATTAAAATATCTAGGCTGTAAAAATTCCTTTTATCTGAGTCTTTCTTTTATCTGTTTATAGGAAAGTTGGGTGACAAACAATATCACAGGGTTTTTCATTCAGATTTACAACATGACTGGCAAATTTACCTGTAGTTTTATAATATTCAGTTCACTTATCCTGGCACATTTGGCCAATGGGGATAAAAACCAAATGGTAAAAACAATAGAGAGGTAGTAATTGTGAACACATATGTGTTACATTTACAATGGAGGGGGGAATCCTATAACCAGCTTTTATTACTAACCCTTGCTAGTGAACCCTTAGACCAGGGGTAGGGAACCTTCGGCTCTCCAGCTGCTGTGAAACTACAACTCCCAGCATGCTCCATTCACTTCCATCGGAGATCCGAGAACAGCAGATCAAGTATGCATGCTGGGAGTTGTAGTTTTGCAACAGCTGGAGAGCCAAAGGTTCCCTACCCCTGCCTTAGACTCTCCAGGCTTCAAATCGTTGCCAAAAAACGCAGTGGGTCAGATTGCTGCAGAAACGCGCCACATTTTTTTCTGCAGGGCTTTTTACAGGAAATCCTCAAAGTTTTCCTCGGTGGTCTTTCTGCTTCTATTATATCTATATGGAAAACGCCAGCATTTCCGTAGGTGTAATTGAGAGGCTGTGATTTGCAAAAATGTGAGCGAAGGCTGAAATCGGCTGTTTTTACGGTGGCTTCCAGTAGTGATTCCTCCATAGCTGGCCAAACTTTTAACCACTGCATTGCTGAAAATACTTTTACACTTGCAGATTGTCTTCTGCAGTGTGTGGTGCGATTTGTTAGTCCCATCCTCTCTTCTCTTAATATACACAGCTATGGGTTAGCTGCTAGCAAAGTTGTTGCAGCTAACCCGCTGTGAACTCGCCCAATGTGCCCCTGGCCTTAAAGACAGATGGCCTTTCCTTAGGCTACGCTATAAATGTGTGATTGGTAAGGAGCCAACTGTTGGGAAATCACTTGATCGTGAGCACATACTTATATCAGACATAGTACAACAGTGAGGAGCTACAGCTTTTGTGAAACTATCATCCTCATATTCTCCAATACCCATAGTAAGAGTTATAGTTTCCAACTGGATCAGTGGCGTAACTTGGAATGGTAGGGCCCCGTGGCGAACTTTTCACATGGGGCCCCCTACAAGAAGGGTCCATGGGCGTGCAGGCAGTATGTGAATACTGCCAAGCTGTCCTGGACTGGCTTAGCACCGAGCGGTGGATTGGGGAGGCCGCTGGAGCAGCGGCCTCCCTGATGTCCGCTTTCTGATGTCCGCTTCAGGCAGCAGAAAGCCATGGTTCACCCCTGGTTACGCCCCTGAACTGGATAGTCATATGTAGGTGGCAAAGCACTACTGTACAGGCTTATTTCATTTGTATGTTATGTCATCCTTCTTTATATAAATCAATAGGCAACTAGATTCCCATGCCAGGCCATACTGTGCCACGATGGGAAAGCTATTATAAGCATTTGCCAATAATACCCATTAGATGCCTTTGAGACATAGTTAAGTTAATGTAGATATCAGAGGTGAACTTTGAGTCGTAATGTACCATGAAGGTCCAGTCAAGGGTGAGGCTATAAGGGGTACAGAGGTAAAAGTCACAACTGAGTGGGGGAGTGTCAGAGACTCATATTTGGCTATAAGCAGATTCGCAGATGTGGAAGACTCAAGAACAAGAGTATGAAAGGTTTATCATTAAAGGAAAAGCTCTTGATAGGAACACTAAGTTCACATTAGCGCTCGGTCTCTGCTCGGGGAGTCCATTCCTCATTCCGCTTTAGGCCCTGTTCACTTCTGCATTCAGGTAGTCTACTTGGGCACCACCTGAACTGAAAATTATCCGCATAAAAGCGGTTACCTAAGGAAACCCGCGGACCTCATAGACTATAATGGGGTCTGTATGGTTTCCGTTCAGTTTCCGCTTGAAAAATGCATAGAGAAAAGAGCTGGCGTTACGATCGCTCCCATTGAAGTGAATGGGAAGTGTTCGGGAGCCGTCCGCAGCGCTTGCGTGTACGGCTGTGAATGAGTATTTTTACAAGCCCGGCGTAACTCCGTGTGCATGCAGCCTAACAGAGAAGGTATTGCTCTACTGATAAGCCTATTGCAGAGTCCAATGTGATGTAACACAGAATGTGGGATCCATTAAAGGGGCTCTATCAGCAAAATCATGCTGCTAGAGCCCCACATATGCATGAATAGCCTTTAAAAAGGCTATTCAGGCACCGTAAAAGTTATATTAAGCTACCCCCCCCCCCCCCCCCCCGTTTTAAAATAATAACCTAAAAAAGAATGTGCTCTACTTACCGAACGTGCATTCAGGGTGTGTCTTCATCTTCATCCCCGCCTCTTCTTCCTCCGATGTCTTCGGGTCCCGTCCTCCTCCGGCACTCGCGAACGGACAGTGATAGCCGGAGCGCATGCGCAGTAGCTGTAGTAGAAGCCACATGCTACTGCACATGCGCCCAGGCCGTTTTTTCATATCAGTGTCCGCGAGCGAGCGCTGGAAGAAGACGGGACTGGAGGACATCGGAGGAAGAAGAGGCGGGGAAGAAGATGAAGACACACCCTGAATGCCCACCCAGCGTGCACGATCCGTAAGTAGAGCACATTATTTTTTAGGTTATTTTTTTAGAACGGGGGGGTAGTTTAATATAACATTACCGATGCCTGAATAGCCTAGCATGATTTTGCTGATAGAGCCCCTTTAAAGCCTACATATTATGTTGCTCCTAATGTCTCCTGTGCCAGCAGAGGGCGATCTTAATTCATGATGAGGCTGCACCTACTCAGGAAATAGATGCTGACTCCTGGTTTCCTTGCTCCTATGCATAAATCTATACATTTTGCTAACATTTACCACCCTTTTGTGATGATGAATATGGTTGGTGTAAGCAGTGTCCCCATCTTCACCCTGCCCCCTTTTGAAAAAGTGACAAGGCCAGAACATAAATGCCTCCTGAGACTATTATACCCGCGAGTGGCATCAAATACCTGCAAATAAACGATTTTCAACTTTTTTGTGGTGTAAAAACACATTTGATGAATTCCCCCTAATAGTGTCAGACATGGAGACACAGAGTCAGTCTCATCGACGCAAGTGGTTAGGAATGAACTTCTTCTGTTATTGGGCTAAACAGAACCATGTGTTTGAGAAATTGTGCGCCTTCTTCTAGATCAACTAGGCTGAAATGGGATTTGTTCTTTTGTTTTCCTTTCTGGCCATACTAAGTATAGCAATTGCATTGTCAACTCCAACGCATACAATATGTTCAGCGTCATTGGCTTTTTTATTCTAGTTTAGATACATGACACTTGTAGGTTTGTAAATCAAAGTGATATATGAGCTGTATAGAAGCAGAGTGAGTCATACGATTACTTCCTATAATTCTGCTCCACCAGCGTTTTTTATTCTTATCCAGTCCTCGCTGCATTATTCATAGATAAAGGGAAGATTTCTGGAATTGACAGGCAGCAGAAAACCCATCCAGTGCAGCAGAAGAGAAGCAGATGGTGACTGTATGTGTGAATTGTTGGGTATAACTTTCTTGCTCGATCTCAGGTGTGTGAGGGTTCTTTGTCAAGAAGAGTCAGTGGGCTTGGGAGAGGCTTACGTGACCTCATTTACATATGCATGTAGCATCTTTTGGTCAGGGTGCAAATTTGTGGGTGCTAGTTCACCAACTGACAGGTGTCAGGCGAGAGATTCTAGAAAGACAAAATGTTGAAATACCATAAAATAGTCAAGACAACCAAATCTTCTACTTCTCTATCACAAAAAAAATAACAGATCAAGTACAAAAAGACTAAAATCATTGAAAACCTTCACAGAAGATATGTAACAGAGTGACGGCAAATAAGAGAACTAACGTCTTCCTTGTTACCCTAAAAATAAAGGGAAATAATCATATCATCATTACTACAATAATATTATGGGAAGAATATGCAAATCTAACTTCCATGATGTAATTAGGATGCTAGTGCCTCAAGTGTCCTCTTTGCGCCAAGCTGATGAGATGCAAATACATCGAAACAGCTGCCCTTGGCTGAGAGACTGTATCTGGTATAATCCCAACATCATTGCAAACAAAGGCCTCTGAGAAGGTCGGCATGATGTTAAAGGGAGCGCCCTCTATTGGTTTGCTTGACTGAGACTCTGTCTTCCTAATTACATCATGGAAGATAGACTTGCACATTCTCAGTCAGCGCCCTCTATTGGTGTGCATACTTGAGGCACTGGCATCCTAATTACATCATGGAAGTCAGATTAGTATATTCTTCCCATGTTCCTTTGCACAGTGGAGCGCTCATGGCTTAATAAGACTCCACACACTTAAATGGTGGTTCTCTCCTTATGGAGTGATGATAACCCCTCTACAATAATAATAGACATGTCAGTCTTATATATGTATCGATTAGAGACCCTAAAGTATAAAAAAAAGTGCTAAAAAATGTACAAAACCACTACTATAGCAAGCAATGGAGCAGCTTGCAGGTTGTGCCACCCCCACACAGTATACCACTCCTTTATATACCCGACACAGTAGAAAGCCCCTTATAACCATCACATAATATGCTGTCATACAGTAAAATGTTTCCCCACAATGTAATGCCTCCTAGTGCTCACCCACACAATACTACCCCTTAGAAACACCCCCAATATATTGCCTCCTAATACCCCCACACAGTATAATACCCCCTCAGTGTCCACACAGTACATAATGCACCCCAGCTGGATGTTTTGCAGTTTTGTTCCCCAATTTTACTCTGCTTCCAGGTCTGATGTGCCACTACCGCTCAGTATCCAGTGGTGAATAATGAATCCATATAATGAATCCATATTTATCAATCTCTCCCAGAAGTGTCTGTAGTGCAAAAGAGTGTCCTCATCAGTTGTGATATCAGTCCTGATGGAAGTGTTCATTGCACTTATGAACTGCTGGGACGGCCTGCTAAGGTAGACAGGCTATCTAAAGTTAATGCAGAAGAATGCCAGCTAGAGCGAGAATGCCCATGATGTAAGGTGAGTAAAAGTGTTTTTTATTTTTCATCACCTCCCCGGGGCCTCTAATATTCTGGGGTATAATAATAGCACTAAAACTAATCGGAGTGCTGAACTCCACGAATATTCTTTGAATTTTGTGAGGTTCACCTAAAGCGGCTTAAGGGGGATTCTTAGGAGAATTTTATATTGTTTGGGGCCAGTATAGGAAGCATATTATATTGTGTTTGGCCACTGTGGAGCATATTATGCCGTGTGGGGCCATTGTGGCGCATATTACACCATGTGTGACTCACAGTGGAGCATATTATACTGTGTAGGATCCACAGTGGAGTATATTATGTGTGGTAGCTACTGTGGAGCATATTATACTGTGTGGGGGACACTGTGGAGCACATTATACAGTGTAGGGGCCACTGTGAAGCATATTATACCATGTGGGGCTACAGTGAAGCATATTATACTGTGTGAGGGCCACTTTAAAGCCTATTATACTGTGTGTAGGCCACTGTGGAGCATATTATACTGTTTAGGGGGCCACTGTGGAGCATATCACTATAACTGTCACTGTGTGATGTAAATAGCAACAAGGTGAGGGCACTCACAAAAGCACCACGGTCCCTTCAAACAGTTGAACAGTAGAGGCCTTAGGTGTTAGACCCCCCACTGATCTCTTAGAGCTCTTAGACTGTTAGGACCCTGCAGATCAGGTGTTTACCAGAACATGCAGCTCCCTGTATTGTTTCCATGTTGGGTACTGTGCTGCTCACTTACCATATTCTCCATAACCGCAGTTTTGGGTACTATAGTTGTATGGGTCATGTTGATGCTAACAATTCCCAAAGCCATGCTACTCACTTTCCATATATAGTGTAAGGACAGTTTAGGTAGTGCAGTGGTGCACATCATATGGTGGGTGAGCAGCATGGTATTGTTATTACCTGTAGGTGCACTGTGTCGGTACAGCTGATCTGCAGTGGTTCTGGCGGTGGGCCCCTAGTAATAATTCTATCGATGGGCCCTAGACACCCCAGTCTGGCACTGTGTTGGATCTCCTATGTCACTTGGGCTTTTCACAGGTATTTGTTTGCAATGCAAATGTCTGCAGAAATGTGAACTTTTCGTGAAAACTTAGGTACCCTTTAAAGTCTGGAAACAGTCAGCAAGCTAGTTGTGCAATAAAGTCTGATGTGAAGACTGCACATCTATGTAGTGCTTTCTCACCATAAAAAGCTGGTAAAAGCACTGTCTCACCAGAAAATCAGGATGGAAACAGCAAAGAATGCTTGAAGATTTCAGTGCCGAAGCCTGCAAATTTCAGCATGCAGCTTTAGACTCTGAAACAGCATCTGCCCTATTGTCCATTCCCAATGACAGGCAAATAATGGGAAACAAGTGCAGACTGTGTCTAGAATAAATTTGAAAAAACAAAATCCTAAAACCTCATCAGTTTACGGATGACATGGAATTATACAAGACAGAAAGCTGAATGCCCAGGGCCAAGTTATGACCTTGAAATAAAAATAGGGAAATTGACTAAATAAATACATAGGTAAATTATTATTACTAGGTCAAAAACATGTTGCCGTGGAAACCAGGGAGTTACATTGTCACTTTCCACAATAACATCCTCTTGCCGGTGCTCAGTGATTCAGACACCACAGGCTGCGATATTTGGAAATGTCTTTATATAGACACAAAAAAAATTCTATTCTTACATACAAAATCTGAGCTTTTCAGAGGAAGCACAAATGTCAACGGTTTCCACCCACGATAAGTGTTGGAAGATGCAATGCAAGGAAAATAAGTCGTCAAGGACTGGAAAGGTGAGAAGGATCTTTGTGTAAGAAAGAAAAACATTTCTAAGGGCTCATGCACACGGCTAT
Source organism: Leptodactylus fuscus (assembly GCF_031893055.1). NCBI lineage: Eukaryota > Metazoa > Chordata > Amphibia > Anura > Leptodactylidae > Leptodactylus > Leptodactylus fuscus. Next base: position 97,145,907 of record NC_134271.1, read on the forward strand.
ATTATGGCTCTTTTCTACAAGGATGTAACAGGGATTCTATAGAGGTGCATGGAGCCTCTACTGTATTCTTGTATGCCTTGGATTTCATACAGATGTATATAGAGTTTTTTTCAGCAGATTCCGTACAGATTTTAAATGGTTCTATGTTCCTTTTTGGCGCCATGTGTTCACAGGAATAAGGAAACATTATTTCTAGGGAAAATCTCTCTTTACATATGGCACCTATACAGAGCATATACACAGCCATATAGTCTCCGTGCCACTATGCATAAACCCTAAGGCTGAACATATATGGGAACATTCATACCTTCATTCTATTATATTTTAGTATTATTAAAATATTGGGTTGTCAGTCAAGGGGTCAGGCATGAAAGGATACGGTACACAATTGAAAGCAATGGAAAGACCAGCTCATCTTAAATGAATGCAGTAAGATTCATTGTCATTCAGCTCACCAGATTTTGGGACATTTTCATCAAAACTGGTATCTTGGAAAAAAAAATAGAAAAACTGTAATACACTTACCAATGTAGTAAGATCTCTATTGTTGAGCACAACTAACTTTTCACACAACTTATGCTCAATTCATAGAATAACCCATCCTGAACAGACTTGCAAATCTCTTCTTCCACCCTATAGGCGCGTATCACATTGAAAGCAATAGGGAAAAAAGCAGCCCATTCATTTCTATGGGGAGTGCACATATGCCGGCTCCCATAGAAATGAATGGGATCTGCTTTGTATGCGCTGATTCTGAACGTGTTTTACACTCAGAATGAGATTAGCGTATACTTAGGGTGAATGCACCCTAAAACTATTTTGAAAGTCCTGCCACTAGGGGGCTGCTATCTTTTAAATCTGTCCACTACCTGTTACTAAGTAAAATATGTCTTTAGCTACAGAGGCTGCTGAGATGGGAATTTAAGAAATAGGTGAGTGGGTCTGGCGACTTCTTCATAAGCATAATCTCTGCAAAGGCACTTCTCTCCTCTCAGCTCATGCACAGCTCTGTGTATCTATTCGCTGGCTTCATTGGACAAAGTGAGGTATGTGTATCAGTGCAGACATCTGTGTATGTCATAATAGATGAAGCAGGGAAAAGACATGCATATTAGTTAACTCTTTTGACTTAACATGGGGATGCGATGAGAGACGAGCAGAACCATAGACATTATTTTGTATATACATTGCATATATAAGACATGTCCTGATGCCATAACTAGCATGAGAGTATATAATATATAAACAGTTTGGGGAGAGGCTCTGTACACATTCTTGAGCCTTATGGGAAGTGTTGTGCATCAAACTACTGCCAGAGATCCACACTATGCTCTGAGTGAACTGAAGATCAAGGTACAAGCAATATGGGGTTTTTATCCCCACAAAAAAAAAACATGAACACTCTTGAAGGGTCAGACATCTACTGAGCGCTATCCTCAGGTAGACTCTGTATGATTTTTAAGGTCCATCAAAAAATCAGGCACCCACCGTGCAGGAAGAAACAGTATGTGAAAAGGTGTTTCTATAAGTTAAAGTAAGAAACATTTTTTCTACAGATGTTCTGCCAATTAAATAAAGGCACAATAAACCTAATTACTGACAAATATGGTTTTCTTAAGTAAGATTGGCTAAAGAGAATCATGTCTTGTGGCAAAGAACTTTTAGAAGCCCTAGAAAAGGCTACTAAATAAAGAATTGCTAACAATCTTCATGTACATCAATCCATGGTTAGTCAAACTGTCTCCAACTGGACAAAATCCAAGAGTGTTGCTACATTACCTAGGAGTGGGAATCCTGTTAAGATTACTCAACAAGCACACGGGGCAATTGTGAAATAGTTGAGAAAGAACCTAAGGATTGCAGCAAAATAATAACTGAAGACACTACAAATTGCAAACACGTCTATTTATGTGTCCATTATTTAAAAAAAAAAAAAAAAAAAAAAAACATACTAAACAGGAATGGTGCTCATTGAAGGCCACAGCTGCTGTCACAAGTTTGTCTGAGACTATTTAGATATTCCACAATGCCTCTCGGAATATATCCTGTGAGTATATTACTCAAAAGCAGAATCTTTTAGCAGAAATACATGACTATCTGTTTGAAGAAAAAAAAAACACTGCACGCCAACGCCAAAATCTCATGCCAACTGTGAAGCATGGTAGATGGAGCATAATGTTTTGGGGCCCCTCATGCCCATACAAACAATTCCATTGATGTGCCCTAGACATCCCAGTCAGACACTGTCCCCACGAAGACAGACATGACACAATCAGTATGTCTTTCTGCAGTGGTGGCTTAAAGGGGTTTTCCGGAAAAAAATAAATAAATAAAAGGTATGTTAGTGCTATTAATGCATTAATAAGTGCACCAAAATACCTTTAGCAGTGTTTTGAGTGATTTCTGGGTTTCTCTGAGAGCGCCTTTGTTTACAAGGTGTAGCTTCATGCTTGTTTTACCTAATGCAATGCATTATGATAGTTGTAGGCTCTCATACTATCTTCCTCTCACTCCTCCCCCCTCTCTCTCTAACACTCCCTCCCTGTCTCCCTAGCTATCCCGCCCACTACTAGCCATTCCCAACATACTCAGCCCACCCCCCGTACCTTATTATATTTTACCTGTCTTCTTTCTGTCCAGGCTTTCTTCTGCAGGGAACATCTCCTCCTCTTTTGTACTCTGCCAGCGTGCAGCAGTCCCGGCACTGTGCTGTAGCCTTCACTATATCTCTAAACTACTTCGGGCTCCCATGCTTGAGCAATAGAGATGGAGAGTCGGCTTCAGCGCAAAGCTGGGACTTGGGCTCTTTGACACATGCTTAGCCAGACGTAACAGAAGAAGGAAGAGCCGTTCCCTGCAGAAGGAAGCCTGGACAAGAAGAAGGTAAGTATGACCGAGGCTGGGGAGTAGTGACGTTCCGTATCCATAAACGGGGAAACAGATCATCACCAAATAATCAGAAAATGTCCCTAGGTAGTCCCATGAGGGTAAATATACATTTTTGCTTAATTATGTCATTTAAAATGAAGGAGGGGGGAGGGTGTTTAGATTAGTGTAGGAATTTAATGTTATCTTGGACAACCCCTTTTATGTCCCAATCCTGTTAATGGGTTCTCATTAAATTCTTGTTCTGCACTGTGGATGTCTTCCAAAATATGCTAAATAGAAGACATGAACAGTACAACTGTGTATTATTAGTTTAGTTACATGTTGTTTGTCTATAATTGGGGCTTAGATAACATCAGACCACCTATCTTTTTATACTTAATGTTCTCTCTTTTTTCTCCCACCATTTTTTCCCACTGACTTAAAAAACTTGGCAGGGGAAAGTTCTTTAGTACATTGCGATCCTGAAGATATTGTATGATATATTTACAGTGACAGCTCTCACCCAGCTATAGTGGACTTTGGAGTCCAGATTGAAATACCAGGGTAAAAGTCACTGGCCTCCAGGTGTTTGTCGGATCACTTCGTCCTTTTCGGGAACATCCAGTTATCTAAGTTACATATAAAGGATTTTCTTTTAATCTGTTACAATATTGTATGCAATGGATAAATGACCTGATGTGACAGAGTGAAATGGGAAACTCCAGCAAAAACAACAGAAAAAGTCAAGAATTCACATGTACAGGGTCTTTCTTGGTAAGAACCAGATACACAACAGCCGTAGACATGTGACCATAGCAGCCTGTTACTAATCACAAGGGTGAGGTCAGCATAGCAGTAATTGTTGACAAGAACAAAGATTGGGGATCACAGGAGGCCCATCAGAATAGGACCTCAGGGGATTTGGAAAGTGAGTGTAATGGAGTTGCCTCCTAACCCTTTCTTGAGTAATGGAATTGCTTAGGATACGCCATCAATATTAGATCTGTGGGGGTCCCAAGTGTACTGAGACAATGTGGTAATGTTTGCATACTGTTACATTACTATACATTTATAATTTGTAGTCTCAATACACTTTCTAGCAAACCTTTAACACAAAAAAACACAATTTAAAGAGGACCTTTCATGAGTTGGGGCACATGCGGTTTTATATACCGCTGGAAAGCCGACAGTGCACTGAATTCAGCGCGATGTCGGCTTTCACGATCTGTGCCTCAGGTGAAGAGCTATCGGTACCGGTACCGTAGCTCTTCACAGTCAGAAGGGCGTTCCTAACAGTCTGTCAGGAACGTCCTTCTTTACAGCAGCGCCTATAGCGCTGCACTGTTAGACCAGGGAGGAACACCTCTCAGGAGAAGGAGGAGACGTTCCTCTCCGCTCTCACAGTGCACCACTATAGGCGCTGCTGTGAAGCAGGACGTTCCTGACAGACTGTCGGGAACGCCCTTCTGACAGTGAAGAGCTATGGTACCGAAAGCTCTTCACCTGAGGCACAGATCGTGAAAGCCAACAGTGCGCTGAATTCATGTGCCCCAACTCATGAAAGGTCCTCTTTAATATTCAACAATATTCACATCTGCATTATGACTTCTGTTAAAAAATGTTAACCATGGCACTATGGCATAGTGTTGGCTTTGTCTCATGACAGAAGCCACCTTTACCCAACACATCCCATTGTGACAATTTAGACATCTGGACATTTATTGCAAATATACCACATTACAACTACATATATACAAACTTACTATCATTAGACAGCTGTATAACAAAGGTGAGGTACCGTATTTTCCGGACTATAAGCCGCACATAAAAACCTACGATTTCCTCAGAAATCGTAAGTGCGGCTTATAGTCCGGTGCGGCTTATATATGGATGGAAGCGGCGGCAAAGACTGCGTGCCGCTTCCATACATACATAAAAGGCACCGTAAGGGTGCATTCACACTACCGAACGCTGGCGTGTATCACAGCCGTACACGCCGGCGTTACAGCAGGGCTGCCGGACACTTCCTATTCATTTCTATGGGAGCCGGCATGCGAGCCGGAGGAGGACGGAACATCGGAGGAAGAGGGCCCGCCCACCCTACACCGCTCGGTAAGTTTGACATTCTGTTTCAGGCTTTTATTTTAAAACGGGGGGGGGGTAGTTTAACCTAACGTTTACGGTTGGGCTCTATCAGCATGATTTTGCTGATAGAGCCCCTCCTCGCCTGCCGAGCGCTTCCAATAGAAGCGGCTGGCACGCGGGGGGTTAAGCGGCCGCTGGCAAAGTCTGCCTGCCGCCGCTTTCAATAAGATATAATGCGCACCGGACTGCGGCTTATAGTCCGGTGCGCCTTATATATGAACCGAGACGGACTATAAGGCGCTCATGGGCAATGCGGCTTATAGTCCAGTGCGCCTTATAGTCCGTAAAATACGGTACTAGAAGTCTCAGGGCAGAGAAAACACACAATGGAATGACTTATGAACTTTAAACAAAATAACCTGAGTATAACTTTCACAGTTTATCTATCTCTTGTCTGCCAGACACTCACATATCAACTGTCCAGCCTCTGTGCAGGTCAGTCACAGAAGTACTGTATCACTTGGGTCAGAGAGGGTAGACAAGGGGCTGCATCCAGATGTCTGCAAGTTTAGAAAGGAAAGAGACTGACTATAAGGCTGTTTTATTCATAAAGCTGATGTTTTCACTTCTCCGTTAAACAGTGGGCCCTCTAGAGACCAGTGTTGGTAGCATCTGCCCTGGTTTGCTGGGTGCTGTCACTGACACTAACTCAGGGGATTCATGCATACAACCATGTCTTGTGTATGGACCCTGAGAGAGGAACAGTTTATATAATGTTACATCATAAACGCACTCAACCACCAGAGGCTAAACAGACTGAAGAGACATTATAACAGCTCAACATATAATGGCCCATTGATAGACAAATGCCATGAAAGTGATAGGGCAGTAAAATAGCACATAACCTGCCAATACAGGTCACTATTCTCATTACTGTGTAAATTCAATACCACAACCCCCTCTCCCCTCCTTCCATAGCACGAAAAGTCCTGGAAACTTATCTGATTCAGTTTTAGCTGCGTCTTTTTTTTTCCCCACAAATCCTTCATATAAGTAAATTACAACCAGATGTCAGAACAATCCTCATTTCTCTACTCAAGTTAGTGTAAAATCGTCAAAAAATAAAATAAAAAGCCTGAAATCACCAGACCTATCATATAGACTAAGTGGTATGGAGTAATTCAAGGAGGTGTCTATCAATTACAGGTGTATGTATGGTAATAACATGCTTTATATTAGAGAAAGGTTGTATTTGTGCACTGTGGTACAGACTTATAAGGGGGATGTGTTTAGTATGGGCCGCCTGGTTCATAAATAGCTCGACCAAGCATGCATGCCTATTTCATTAGTCAGAAGGGAATAGGCCACTGCCAGACACCATTCCTGGGGCCACTGTACTCATAAGATTGTCACCAGCTTTACCTATATAATCAAAGATGAAGACATGTGTACACAAACAATACCCCCTAACATCGGAGGTTAGGGTCTGCATTATAGGAGCAGAGTATAACAAGAGGGTCCAGTCTCAGAAGTGTTATAGCATAAATATCTAGGCCCACTTTCACCTTTATTAAGGATGTGTTTACGTTGATGAGGTGGTGGATGTTTATTTCTCATAGATCAAAATGGAAAGGCCCATGGTAGCACGGTGGCTCAGTGGTTAGCACTGCAGCTCTGGAAACCTGAGTTCGAATCCCGTCTAGGGCAACATCTGTAAGGAACTTGTATGTTGTCCCTGTGTTTGTGTGTATTTCCTCCCACACTCCAAAGACGTACTGTCTTCCCACCACTACTACTGTTCCTCCGTACAAAATGGTGCAGTGACACATCCAGTGGCAGTCAATAACTGGTCACCATCACCTTTCGTCTACGGTTATGTAAGGTCCCTTGATGCGTTGTCCCTATGCACATCAGCATATTACAAAGGGATAAAAAGAGGAACAAGTGATGCCTTCCTATATTTTTTGAGACTATGGATTTTTATGCAGTTTTTGAGCATTATATGCAGATTATAAATGGAGGGAATTTATAAACTTCTCATTTTCACTCCATTCCCAGCTTTGCCTAAATAAACTGCATCAAACCCAATCTAAGGCACCAAGTAGTAAAACACAGCTAAAAAACGATGCAGAAAAAAAAGCAGCGAAAATGAGTTGTGTTTTTTGTCGCAGCATTTTTAATCAAGTTTTACTTTGTTTAACTTTGTGGGTTTTTCTCCTATTGAATCTGTAGGGAAAACCATGGCGATCACACGAATAAAAGTGAAAAAAAATCGCATGTGTTTTTTAAAATGCAGATTTTCCGCAGCTTCTTCTCCCACAGTGTGTGGATGAGGTTAAATAAAATCTCATTCACTTTTTTTGTACTGTGAAATGCATTTCCACAATAGCCAAACACGTTGCACCCCTATGTCTAAACATGTTTATTTGGTGCAGGTGTCAGAAACAGGGGCGTTTGTGTTCGCCTGTCCAGTAACTGTGAGTGACTATGGCTGGCTAGAGATGAGCGAACAGTGTTCTATCGAACTCATGTTCGATCGGATATTAGGCTGTTCGGCATGTTCGAATCGAATCGAACACCGCGTGGTAAAGTGCGCCATTACTCGATTCCCCTCCCACCTTCCCTGGCGCCTTTTTTGCTCCAATAACAGCGCAGGGTAGGTGGGACAGGAACTACGACACCGGTGACGTTGAGAAAAGTAGGCAAAACCCATTGGCTGCCGAAAACATGTGACCTCTAATTTAAAAGAACAGCGACGCCCAGGTTCGCGTCATTCTGAGCTTGCAATTCACCGAGGACGGAGGTTTCCGTCCAGCTAGCTAGGGCTTAGATTCTGGGTAGGCAGGGACAGGCTAGGATAGGAAGGAGAAGACAACCACAACAGCTCTTGTAAGAGCTAAATTCCAGGGAGAAGCTTGTCAGTGTAACATGGCACTGACGGGCTCAATCGCCGCAACCCAGCTTTCCCAGGATCCTGAATGGAATACACTGTCAGTGTATTCCCGTATACCCGATATATACCCCGATACCCGTTCCAACGGTGTGCCCCCCCACCTTCACCCCAGAAATACCCTGCAAGTCCCCTAGCAATAGAATTGGGGCTATATACACCCACAATTTTTACTACTGCCATATAGTGCCATTGTCTCACTGGGAATTCAAAGAATATATTGGGAATACAAATACCCTCATTTCTTGCTACTGCCATATAGTGCCAGTTTCTGACTGGTAATTCAAAGAATATATTGGGGTTACGTGCACCCACAATTTTTACTACTGGTATACAGTGCCATTGTCTGACTGGGAATTCAAAGAATATATTGGGAATACAAATACCCTCATTTCTTGCTACTGCCATATAGTGCCAGTGTCTGACTGGGAATTCAAAGAATATATTGGGGTTACGTGCACCCACAATTTTTACTACTGGTATACAGTGCCATTGTCTGACTGGGAATTCAAAGAATATATTGGGGTTATAAATACCCTCATTTCTTGCTACTGCCATATAGTGCCAGTTTCTGACTGGTAATTCAAAGAATATATTGGGGTTACGTGCACCCACAATTTTTACTACTGGTATACAGTGCCATTGTCTGACTGGGAATTCAAAGAATATATTGGGAATACAAATACCCTCATTTCTTGCTACTGCCATATAGTGCCAGTGTCTGACTGGGAATTCAAAGAATATATTGGGGTTACGTGCACCCACAATTTTTACTACTGGTATACAGTGCCATTGTCTGACTGGGAATTCAAAGAATATATTGGGGTTATAAATACCCTCATTTCTTGCTACTGCCATATAGTGCCAGTGTCTGACTGGGAATTCAAAGAATATATTGGGGTTACGTGCACCCACAATTTTTACTACTGGTATACAGTGCCATTGTCTGACTGGGAATTCAAAGAATATATTGGGAATACAAATACCCTCATTTCTTGCTACTGCCATATAGTGCCAGTGTCTGACTGGGAATTCAAAGAATATATTGGGGTTACGTGCACCCACAATTTTTACTACTGGTATACAGTGCCATTGTCTGACTGGGAATTCAAAGAATATATTGGGAATACAAATACCCTCATTTCTTGCTACTGCCATATAGTGCCAGTGTCTGACTGGGAATTCAAAGAATATATTGGGGTTACGTGCACCCACAATTTTTACTACTGGTATACAGTGCCATTGTCTGACTGGGAATTCAAAGAATATATTGGGAATACAAATACCCTCATTTCTTGCTACTGCCATATAGTGCCAGTTTCTGACTGGGAATTCAAAGAATATATTGGGGTTACGTGCACCCACAATTTTTACTACTGGTATACAGTGCCATTGTCTGACTGGGAATTCAAAGAATATATTGGGAATACAAATACCCTCATTTCTTGCTACTGCCATATAGTGCCAGTGTCTGACTGGGAATTCAAAGAATATATTGGGGTTACGTGCACCCACAATTTTTACTACTGGTATACAGTGCCATTGTCTGACTGGGAATTCAAAGAATATATTGGGAATACAAATACCCTCATTTCTTGCTACTGCCATATAGTGCCAGTTTCTGACTGGTAATTCAAAGAATATATTGGGGTTACGTGCACCCACAATTTTTACTACTGGTATACAGTGCCATTGTCTGACTGGGAATTCAAAGAATATATTGGGGTTATAAATACCCTCATTTCTTGCTACTGCCATATAGTGCCAGTTTCTGACTGGTAATTCAAAGAATATATTGTGGTTACGTGCACCCACAATTTTTACTACTGGTATACAGTGCCATTGTCTGACTGGGAATTCAAAGAATATATTGGGGTTATAAATACCCTCATTTCTTGCTACTGCCATATAGTGCCAGTTTCTGACTGGTAATTCAAAGAATATATTGTGGTTACGTGCACCCACAATTTTTACTACTGGTATACAGTGCCATTGTCTGACTGGGAATTCAAAGAATATATTGGGAATACAAATACCCTCATTTCTTGCTACTGCCATATAGTGCCAGTGTCTGACTGGGAATTCAAAGAATATATTGGGGTTACGTGCACCCACAATTTTTACTACTGGTATACAGTGCCATTGTCTGACTGGGAATTCAAAGAATATATTGGGAATACAAATACCCTCATTTCTTGCTACTGCCATATAGTGCCAGTTTCTGACTGGTAATTCAAAGAATATATTGGGGTTACGTGCACCCACAATTTTTACTACTGGTATACAGTGCCATTGTCTGACTGGGAATTCAAAGAATATATTGGGAATACAAATACCCTCATTTCTTGCTACTGCCATATAGTGCCAGTTTCTGACTGGTAATTCAAAGAATATATTGGGGTTACGTGCACCCACAATTTTTACTACTGGTATACAGGGCCATTGTCTGACTGGGAATTCAAAGAATATATTGGGAATACAAATACCCTCATTTCTTGCTACTGCCATATAGTGCCAGTGTCTGACTGGGAATTCAAAGAATATATTGGGGTTACGTGCACCCACAATTTTTACTACTGGTATACAGTGCCATTGTCTGACTGGGAATTCAAAGAATATATTGGGAATACAAATACCCTCATTTCTTGCTACTGCCATATAGTGCCAGTGTCTGACTGGGAATTCAAAGAATATATTGGGGTTACGTGCACCCACAATTTTTACTACTGGTATACAGTGCCATTGTCTGACTGGGAATTCAAAGAATATATTGGGGTTATAAATACCCTCATTTCTTGCTACTGCCATATAGTGCCAGTGTCTGACTGGGAATTCAAAGAATATATTGGGGTTACGTGCACCCACAATTTTTACTACTGGTATACAGTGCCATTGTCTGACTGGGAATTCAAAGAATATATTGGGGTTATAAATACCCTCATTTCTTGCTACTGCCATATAGTGCCAGTTTCTGACTGGTAATTCAAAGAATATATTGTGGTTACGTGCACCCACAATTTTTACTACTGGTATACAGTGCCATTGTCTGACTGGGAATTCAAAGAATATATTGGGAATACAAATACCCTCATTTCTTGCTACTGCCATATAGTGCCAGTGTCTGACTGGGAATTCAAAGAATATATTGGGGTTACGTGCACCCACAATTTTTACTACTGGTATACAGTGCCATTGTCTGACTGGGAATTCAAAGAATATATTGGGAATACAAATACCCTCATTTCTTGCTACTGCCATATAGTGCCAGTGTCTGACTGGGAATTCAAAGAATATATTGGGGTTACGTGCACCCACAATTTTTACTACTGGTATACAGTGCCATTGTCTGACTGGGAATTCAAAGAATATATTGGGAATACAAATACCCTCATTTCTTGCTACTGCCATATAGTGCCAGTTTCTGACTGGTAATTCAAAGAATATATTGGGGTTACGTGCACCCACAATTTTTACTACTGGTATACAGTGCCATTGTCTGACTGGGAATTCAAAGAATATATTGGGAATACAAATACCCTCATTTCTTGCTACTGCCATATAGTGCCAGTTTCTGACTGGTAATTCAAAGAATATATTGGGGTTACGTGCACCCACAATTTTTACTACTGGTATACAGTGCCATTGTCTGACTGGGAATTCAAAGAATATATTGGGAATACAAATACCCTCATTTCTTGCTACTGCCATATAGTGCCAGTGTCTGACTGGGAATTCAAAGAATATATTGGGGTTACGTGCACCCACAATTTTTACTACTGGTATACAGTGCCATTGTCTGACTGGGAATTCAAAGAATATATTGGGAATACAAATACCCTCATTTCTTGCTACTGCCATATAGTGCCAGTGTCTGACTGGGAATTCAAAGAATATATTGGGGTTACGTGCACCCACAATTTTTACTACTGGTATACAGTGCCATTGTCTGACTGGGAATTCAAAGAATATATTGGGGTTATAAATACCCTCATTTCTTGCTACTGCCATATAGTGCCAGTTTCTGACTGGTAATTCAAAGAATATATTGTGGTTACGTGCACCCACAATTTTTACTACTGGTATACAGTGCCATTGTCTGACTGGGAATTCAAAGAATATATTGGGAATACAAATACCCTCATTTCTTGCTACTGCCATATAGTGCCAGTGTCTGACTGGGAATTCAAAGAATATATTGGGGTTACGTGCACCCACAATTTTTACTACTGGTATACAGTGCCATTGTCTGACTGGGAATTCAAAGAATATATTGGGAATACAAATACCCTCATTTCTTGCTACTGCCATATAGTGCCAGTTTCTGACTGGTAATTCAAAGAATATATTGGGGTTACGTGCACCCACAATTTTTACTACTGGTATAAAGTGCCAATTTCTAACTAGGAATTCAAAATGCGCAAGGCTCCCGGAAAGGGACGTGGACGAGGCCGTGGGCGAGGTCGGGGGAATGGTTCTGGGGAGCAAGGTAGCAGTGAAGCCACAGGGCGTCCCGTGCCTACTCCTGTGGGGCAGCAAGCATTGCGCCACTCCACAGTGCCAGGGTTGCTTGCCACATTAACTAAACTGCAGGGTACAAACCTTAGTAGGCCCGAGAACCAGGAACAGGTCTTGCAATGGCTGTCAGAGAACGCTTACAGCACATTGTCCAGCAGCCAGTCAGACTCTGCCTCCTCTCCTCCTATTACCCAACAGTCTTGTCTTCCTTCCTCCCAAAATTCCGAAGCTTTACAGAACAATAACCCAAACTGTCCCTGCTCCCCAGAGCTGTTCTCCGCTCCTTTCATTGTCCCTCAACCTGCCTCTCCACGTCACGATTCCACGAACCTAACAGAGGAGCATCTGTGTCCAGATGCTCAAACACTAGAGTCTCCTCCATCTCCGTTCGATTTGTTGGTGGATGACCAGCAACCCACCCTCATCGACGATGATGTGACGCAGTTGCCGTCAGGGCATCCAGTTGACCGGCGCATTGTGCGGGAGGAGGAGATGAGACAGGAGTTGGAAGAGGAAGTGGTGGATGATGAGGACACTGACCCGACCTGGACAGGGGGGATGTCAAGCGGGGAAAGTAGTGTGGATGTTGAGGCAAGTGCAGCACCAAAAAGGGTAGCTAGAGGCAGAGGCAGAGGTCAGCAGCTTAGGCGAAGCCAGGCCACACCCGGAATCTCCCAAGATGTTCCAGTTCGTACCCAGCCCCGAAAAACTCCCACCTCGAGGGCACGTTTCTCGAAGGTGTGGAGTTTTTTCAAGGAATGCGCCGAGGACAGATATAGTGTTGTCTGCACAATTTGCCTCTCGAAATTGATTAGGGGCTCTGAGAAGAGCAACCTGTCCACCACTTCAATGCGCCGTCATTTGGAATCCAAGCACTGGAATCAGTGGCAGGCAGCAACGGCAGGACAAAGGCCGCCTGCCGTTCACGCCACTGCCACTGCCTCTGCCACTGCCTCTGCCTCTGCCACTGCCACTGCTGACTGTGCTGGCGATGCACTCCAGAGGACGAGCCAGGACACCACTTCATCTGCCTCCGCCACTTTGTTGACTTCTACCTCATCCTCCCCTGGTCCTGTCTTATCTCCTTCTCCTGCACCATCAAAGGCACCATCAGGCGTTTCTTTACAACAACCCACCATCTCTCAGACATTGGAGCGGCGGCAGAAATACACTGCTAACCACCCACACGCGCAAGCCTTGAACGCCAACATCGCTAAACTGCTGGCCCAGGAGATGTTGGCGTTCCGGCTTGTTGAAACTCCCGCCTTCCTGGACCTGATGGCAACTGCGGCACCTCGCTATGCCGTCCCTAGCCGTCACTACTTCTCCCGGTGTGCCGTCCCCGCCTTGCACCAGCACGTGTCACTCAACATCAGGCGGGCCCTTAGTTCCGCGCTTTGCACAAAGGTCCACTTGACCACCGACGCGTGGACAAGTGCATGCGGACAGGGACGCTACATTTCACTGACGGCACACTGGGTGAATGTAGTTGAGGCTGGGACTGCTTCCCAAACTGGCCCGGTGTACCTCGTCTCCCCGCCTAACATTCCTGGCAGGGACACGAGAAGAACACCCCCCTCCTCCTCCTCCTCTACCGCCTCCTCCTCCGCCACCGCCTCCTCCTCCGCCACCGCCTCCTCCTCCGCTGTTAGATTGACCCCAGCTACGAGTTGGAAACGTTGCAGCACTGGCGTTGGTAGACGTCAGCAGGCTGTGCTGAAGCTGATCAGCTTGGGGGACAGACAGCACACTGCCTCCGAGGTGAGGGATGCCCTCCTCGATGAGACGGCAATATGGTTTGAGCCGCTGCACCTGGGCCCAGGCATGGTCGTTTGTGATAACGGCCGGAACCTGGTAGCAGCTCTGGAGCTTGCCGGACTCCAACATGTTCCATGCCTGGCCCACGTCTTCAACCTAGTGGTGCAACGTTTCCTAAAGAGCTACCCCAATGTTCCAGAGCTACTGGTGAAAGTGCGGCGCATGTGCGCCCACTTTCGCAAGTCGACAGTAGCCGCTGCTAGCTTAAAATCTCTCCAGCAACGCCTGCATGTGCCACAACACCGGCTTTTGTGCGACGTCCCCACACGCTGGAACTCAACGTTTCAGATGTTGAATAGAGTGGTTGAGCAGCAGAGACCTTTGATGGAATACCAGCTACAAAACCCTAGGGTGCCACAAAGTCAGCTGCCTCAGTTTCACATCCATGAGTGGCCATGGATGAGAGACCTTTGTGACATCCTACGGGTCTTTGAGGAGTCCACAAGGAGGGTGAGCTCTGAGGATGCGATGGTGAGCCTTACAATCCCGCTCTTGTGTGTTCTGAGAGAATCCCTGATTGACATCAGGGATAACTCAGATCACACAGAGGAGTTAGGGATAGCATCCGATCCGTCACAGCTGGAGAGTAGGTCCACACATCTGTCCGCTTCACTGCGTTTAATGGAGGAGGAGGAGGAGGAGGAGGAGGAAGAAGAGTTGTCCGATGATGTGATGGTGATACAGGAGGCTTCCGGGCAACTTCGAATCGTCCCATTGTTGCAGCGCGGATGGGTAGACATGGAGGATGAGGAGGAAATGGAGATTGAACTTTCCGGTGGGGCCAGAGGAGTCATGCCAACTAACACTGTGGCAGACATGGCTGAGTTCATGTTGGGGTGCTTTACAACCGACAAGCGTATTGTCAAAATCATGGAGGACAACCAGTACTGGATCTTTGCTATCCTTGACCCCCGGTATAAAAACAACATCTCGTCTTTTATTCCGGTAGAGGGGAGGGCCAATCGCATCAATGCTTGCCACAGGCAATTGGTGCAGAATATGATGGAGATGTTTCCAGCATGTGACGTTGGCGGCAGGGAGGGCAGTTCCTCCAGTAGGCAACCAAGTTCTCACCGGTCCACACAAACGAGGGGCACACTGTCTAAGGTCTGGGACACCTTGATGGCACCCCCTCGCCAAAGTGCCGCCACGGAGGGTCCTAGTGTCACCAGGCGTGAGAAGTATAGGCGCATGTTGCGGGAATACCTTTCCGACCACAGCCCTGTCCTCTCCGACCCCTCTGCGCCCTACACGTATTGGGTGTCGAAGTTGGACCTGTGGCTTGAACTTGCCCTATATGCCTTGGAGGTGCTGTCCTGTCCTGCCGCCAGCGTCCTATCTGAGAGGGTGTTCAGTGCAGCCGGTGGCATCATCACTGACAAGCGCACCCGTCTGTCAGCTGAGAGTGCCGACCGGCTCACTTTGATAAAAATGAACCACCACTGGATAGAGCCTTCATTTTTGTGCCCACCTGTGTAAAGCACCCCAACATGAAACTCCATGTCTGTACTCAACCTCTCCAATTCCTCCGCATCCTCATACTCATCCACCATAAGCGTTGCACAATTCTGCTAATACTAAGCTCCCTCCAACATGATTTCCCCCAACTCTGCTGGTTAGAGGCTCCCTCCACCCTGATTTCCACCAACTCTGCTGGTTAGAGGCTCCCTCTACCCTGCTTTCCCACAACTCTGCTGGTTAGAGGCTCCCTCCACCATGAATTTGCCCAAACTGGGCTGTTTAGAGGCTCCCTCCACCATGAATTGGTCCAAACTGGGTTTTTTAGAGGCTCCCTCCACCATGAATTGGTCCAAACTGGGCTGTTTAGAGGCTCCCTCCACCATGAATTTGCCCAAACTGGGCTGTTTAGCGGCTCCCTCCACCATTAATTGGTCCAAACTGGGCTGGTTAGAGGCTCCCTCCACCATGAATTTGCCCAAACTGGGCTGTTTAGAGGCTCCCTCCACCATGAATTGGTCCAAACTGGGCTGTTTAGAGGCTCCCTCCACCATGAATTGGTCCAAACTGGGTTTTTTAGAGGCTCCCTCCACCATGAATTGGTCCAAACTGGGCTGTTTAGAGGCTCCCTCCACCATGAATTTGCCCAAACTGGGCTGTTTAGCGGCTCCCTCCACCATTAATTGGTCCAAACTGGGCTGGTTAGAGGCTCCCTCCACCATGAATTTGCCCAAACTGGGCTGTTTAGAGGCTCCCTCCACCATGAATTTGCCCAAACTGGGCTGTTTAGAGGCTCCCTCCACCATGAATTGGTCCAAACTGGGTTTTTTAGAGGCTCCCTCCACCATGAATTGGTCCAAACTGGGCTGTTTAGAGGCTCCCTCCACCATGAATTTGCCCAAACTGGGCTGTTTAGCGGCTCCCTCCACCATTAATTGGTCCAAACTGGGCTGGTTAGAGGCTCCCTCCACCATGAATTTGCCCAAACTGGGCTGTTTAGAGGCTCCCTCCACCATGAATTTGCCCAAACTGGGCTGGTTAGAGGCTCCCTCCACCATGAATTGGTCCAAACTGGGGTTTTTAGAGGCTCCCTCCACCATGAATTGGTCCAAACTGGGCTGTTTAGAGGCTCCCTCCACCATGAATTTGCCCAAACTGGGCTGTTTAGCGGCTCCCTCCACCATGAATTGGTCCAAACTGGGCTGGTTAGAGGCTCCCTCCACCATGAATTTGCCCAAACTGGGCTGTTTAGAGGCTCCCTCCACCATGAATTTGCCCAAACTGGGCTGTTTAGAGGCTCCCTCCACCATGAATTGGTCCAAACTGGGGTTTTTAGAGGCTCCCTCCACCATGAATTGGTCCAAACTTGGCTGTTTAGAGGCTCCCTCCACCATGAATTGTTCCAAACTGGGGTGGTTAGAGGCTCCCTCCACCATTAATTGGTCCAAACTGGGCTGGTTAGAGGCTCCCTCCACCATTAATTGGTCCAAACTGGGCTGGTTAGAGGCTCCCTCCACCATGAATTGGTCCAAACTGGGGTTTTTAGAGGCTCCCTCCACCATGAATTGGTCCAAACTTGGCTGTTTAGAGGCTCCCTCCACCATTAATTGGTCCAAACTGGGCTGGTTAGAGGCTCCCTCCACCATGAATTGGTCCAAACTGGGTTTTTTAGAGGCTCCCTCCACCATGAATTGGTCCAAACTGGGGTTTTTAGAGGCTCCCTCCACCATGAATTGGTCCAAACTGGGCTGTTTAGCGGCTCCCTCCACCATTAATTGGTCCAAACTGGGCTGGTTAGAGGCTCCCTCCACCATGAATTGGTCCAAACTGGGTTTTTTAGAGGCTCCCTCCACCATGAATTGGTCCAAACTGGGTTTTTTAGAGGCTCCCTCCACCATGAATTTGCCCAAACTGGGCTGTTTAGAGGCTCCCTCCACCATGAATTGGTCCAAACTGGGCTGGTTAGAGGCTCCCTCCACCATGAATTTCCCAAAACTTGGCTGTTTAGAGGCTCCCTCCACCATTAATTGGTCCAAACTGGGCTGGTTAGAGGCTCCCTCCACCATGAATTGGTCCAAACTGGGGTTTTTAGAGGCTCCCTCCACCATGAATTGGTCCAAACTTGGCTGTTTAGAGGCTCCCTCCACCATTAATTGGTCCAAACTGGGCTGGTTAGAGGCTCCCTCCACCATGAATTGGTCCAAACTGGGTTTTTTAGAGGCTCCCTCCACCATGAATTTGCCCAAACTGGGCTGTTTAGAGGCTCCCTCCACCATGAATTTGCCCAAACTGGGCTGGTTAGAGGCTCCCTCCACCATGAATTGGTCCAAACTGGGGTTTTTAGAGGCTCCCTCCACCATGAATTGGTCCAAACTTGGCTGTTTAGAGGCTCCCTCCACCATGAATTGGTCCAAACTGGGGTGGTTAGAGGCTCCCTCCACCATTAATTGGTCCAAACTGGGCTGGTTAGAGGCTCCCTCCACCATTAATTGGTCCAAACTGGGCTGGTTAGAGGCTCCCTCCACCATGAATTGGTCCAAACTGGGGTTTTTAGAGGCTCCCTCCACCATGAATTGGTCCAAACTTGGCTGTTTAGAGGCTCCCTCCACCATTAATTGGTCCAAACTGGGCTGGTTAGAGGCTCCCTCCACCATGAATTGGTCCAAACTGGGTTTTTTAGAGGCTCCCTCCACCATGAATTGGTCCAAACTGGGGTTTTTAGAGGCTCCCTCCACCATGAATTGGTCCAAACTGGGCTGTTTAGCGGCTCCCTCCACCATTAATTGGTCCAAACTGGGCTGGTTAGAGGCTCCCTCCACCATGAATTGGTCCAAACTGGGTTTTTTAGAGGCTCCCTCCACCATGAATTGGTCCAAACTGGGTTTTTTAGAGGCTCCCTCCACCATGAATTGGTCCAAACTGGGCTGTTTAGAGGCTCCCTCCACCATGAATTTGCCCAAACTGGGCTGTTTAGCGGCTCCCTCCACCATGAATTGGTCCAAACTTGGCTGTGTAGAGGCTCCCTCCACCATGAATTGGTCCAAACTGGGGTGGTTAGAGGCTCCCTCCACCATTAATTGGTCCAAACTGGGCTGGTTAGAGGCTCCCTCCACCATTAATTGGTCCAAACTGGGCTGGTTAGAGGCTCCCTCCACCATGAATTGGTCCAAACTGGGGTTTTTAGAGGCTCCCTCCACCATGAATTGGTCCAAACTGGGTTTTTTAGAGGCTCCCTCCACCATGAATTTGCCCAAACTGGGCTGTTTAGAGGCTCCCTCCACCATGAATTTGCCCAAACTGGGCTGGTTAGAGGCTCCCTCCACCATGAATTGGTCCAAACTGGGGTTTTTAGAGGCTCCCTCCACCATGAATTGGTCCAAACTTGGCTGTTTAGAGGCTCCCTCCACCATGAATTGGTCCAAACTGGGGTGGTTAGAGGCTCCCTCCACCATTAATTGGTCCAAACTGGGCTGTTTAGAGGCTCCCTCCACCATGAATTGGTCCAAACTGGGCTGGTTAGAGGCTCCCTCCACCATGAATTTCCCAAAACTTGGCTGTTTAGAGGCTCCCTCCACCATTAATTGGTCCAAACTGGGCTGGTTAGAGGCTCCCTCCACCATGAATTTGCCCAAACTGGGCTGTTTAGAGGCTCCCTCCACCATGAATTTGCCCAAACTGGGCTGTTTAGAGGCTCCCTCCACCATGAATTTGCCCAAACTGGGCTGTTTAGAGGCTCCCTCCACCATGAATTGGTCCAAACTGGGTTTTTTAGAGGCTCCCTCCACCATGAATTGGTCCAAACTGGGCTGTTTAGAGGCTCCCTCCACCATGAATTTGCCCAAACTGGGCTGTTTAGCGGCTCCCTCCACCATTAATTGGTCCAAACTGGGCTGGTTAGAGGCTCCCTCCACCATGAATTTGCCCAAACTGGGCTGTTTAGAGGCTCCCTCCACCATGAATTTGCCCAAACTGGGCTGGTTAGAGGCTCCCTCCACCATGAATTGGTCCAAACTGGGGTTTTTAGAGGCTCCCTCCACCATGAATTGGTCCAAACTGGGGTTTTTAGAGGCTCCCTCCACCATGAATTGGTCCAAACTTGGCTGTTTAGAGGCTCCCTCCACCATTAATTGGTCCAAACTGGGCTGGTTAGAGGCTCCCTCCACCATTAATTGGTCCAAACTGGGCTGGTTAGAGGCTCCCTCCACCATTAATTGGTCCAAACTGGGCTGGTTAGAGGCTCCCTCCACCATTAATTGGTCCAAACTGGGCTGGTTAGAGGCTCCCTCCACCATGAATTTGCCCAAACTGGGCTGGTTAGAGGCTCCCTTTACCATGAATTGGTCCAAACTGGGGTTTTTAGAGGCTCCCTCCACCATGAATTTGCCCAAACTGGGGTGTTTAGAGGCTCCCTCCACCATGAATTTGCCCAAACTCTGCTGGTTAGAGGCTCAATCCACCCTGATTTTCAAAACAAATGTTGGTGCCAACCTCAACTTACTACAATGGCCAAATTCACTGCTGGTGACAAGCTCTCCTCACTGCAAGTGCCAAATACACATGTTTCAAGGTGTTTTCCTACTGTCAGAGAGGTGGTATTGAGTGTGTAAAGTGTGTAGTTGTTAGGCTGTGATGTTGGGGTAATAGAGGGTCTTTGGTGTGTTAGATGCCCCCAGACATGCTTCCCCTGCTGTCCCAGTGTCATTCCAGAGGTGTTGGCATCATTTCCTGGGGTGTCATAGTGGACTTGGTGACCCTCCAGACACGGATTTGGGTTTCCCCCTTAACGAGTATCTGTTCCCCATAGACTATAATGGGGTTCGAAACCCGTTCGAACACACGAACATTGAGCGGCTGTTCGAATCGAATTTCGAACCTCGAACATTTTAGTGTTCGCTCATCTCTATGGCTGGCCAAATTCAAAGACTAAGTGCTAGCAATGACGATTTCAAACCACACGAGAGTTGGTACAAGCTCCTGTTTTAGCCTCAGCAGAGCAGTGCACAAAAAGACCTTTATTCCACATGTGCAGATTTTTTAAATCCAGTTACAGGAAGTAATGATGAGTCTGATTGGCTGGTTGGGATATCCGCCTCCTGTGACATCAGCTCCAGGGCACTACGTCCAGGAAGGCAGTGACCTTCTGTGACGCCCCTTCCTGTGATGTGGCTTCCTGTAATGACGCTTTCTGTGATGTCACTTCCTGTGATGTCACTTTCTGTGGGAGTGCCAGGCCATTCCATGAGAGCATGGGAGACCCTGTAGATTCTCCTTGTGTCCACATGGTCAGGCCTACACCTGAGCACACCAACCTTGTTATGATGTTTGGTACACTGTCAAAAGCCTTTTGCTTAGCTCTGAACTCCATCCACCCCAGCCACTAGGTGTGTAAGGTACTGGGGATTAATTGAATTTATCTGTTCATGCTTTATGACAGCCTAGCTGATTTTTCCACCATTGCTTAGAGATGTTCTCTTGAATTGTCTGTTCATTGATCTGGTCTATTGTATTGGATCTTTTGAAATACTTAACCACTTTGGCACCAACACCTCCATGTCCATTGTCTTTGTCTCCAGCCAACAGGATACGTCTTAAGTTAGCTGGAGTGGGACTATTGTCTCCCCAGACAACAATGGATTGCAAGATGCCAGCATGGACATATGATTTTAGTTTCAACCTGGAAGATAAAGGCATATCATAGCTATATCCAGATATTGCTGGTGTCATTTTGTCACGTAATATCATATTCAGCTTGAAACATATATATAATTACACTGCATTTAGTTGTAAGAATAACAATGTTTTGTGATTCATATAGTTACAACCTTCACACAGGTGATACAAGGATTGTTTGCTGTACCCTGTTCTATATCTTCTAATCTGTGCTCTATGTACAACGGTCAGATGAACCTTGATATCATCTATTACTCTGCAGACAACGTTGCATCAGACAAAACTTTGGAAGCAAATGGGTTTTTTTTACAGTTTACTGTACGTGATAATAATGTTATGTGATAATGGTATTTTCTTACTACTGGTGTTGTTGCCTGTAGCTCAAACTACACTAAAGCCAAGTAGTTTGTTATATAATATTAAAATACATTAGTGCCATCAGGGAGTAGGGAAATGAGTCTAATGCTACTTACCACAGTGTAAATACACTTATCCAAATACTTGGACATAGTACTAGAACAAGGACTGGTGCACAAACGCGTTAGAGTAGGCTATTTTCAGCATCATAAGGTGGAATTTTTCCTCAATACAATTCATACAGAGTTAGGCTACGTTTACACTATCGTTATTAATGTCTGTTGTTGTCACCCATCATAGATGGACACACCAGACATAGGAGGCTCTGTCTGCACCTCTCATTTAATGTTCATTGCTCTCATTCTGTGTCGGATGAGAGCAACGTATATGAAATAACATTAGTGTGAACCTACGCTAAGCTGCAGGAATTCGTGATACTCCATATTTAGCCTGGAAGGGGATCCTGGTATATACATTTTGTAGAGATTAGTGTCAGTAGTGAGAGGCAAAGTCGGTTTACAATTGATGGAGACAGTGACACTGCTGATAGGGTGCAAACAGGGGGTGCCTATATTTTATTTTACAGTATAAGATAAGTAGAAACAGCCATCTTTGGCAAAAAAAGAAAACAAATATGCTCGGCTGAGTTCTAACTAACAAAATAGACAATCCTCCTGAGGTCCCACATTGCGGAAACACAGCTTTTTTTGTTGCAGATTTTGTTGCATTTTTTTGTGCCAATGTCAGGAGTGGGTTGAGCAGACACAATACAGAACCCCAGAGTTTATCCAACACTAAGCTCTGTGTATGCGTCATTTTATGCAAATACTGCAAGTGCAGCAGATTCACCAACATGGTGACCTAGTCCATGATCAAAATGGACTAGAGATTGGGGCCTTTTTGGCTTTTGCCAAAAAAAAACAGTAGTGAAATTGTTTTTCATAGCTCCTCACTACCAACACCATGTCCCTAGAGCACATATGGGAGAAACCTAGGGGCAATATATCTTCCCTCCTTGTCTTTACCTAGCATTATCTCACAGTATAGATGATGGAAGTAAAGTGTTGAGCACCCACTGGTGCACCATTATAACAGTTAGCTCCTGTGCGCTATCTTGCACTGCTCATTTATTAACTCCCACTAAAAGCCTGATGTGAATATTTATGTTTAGCCATTGTTGCCATTTTAGGTCAATAACCATGGGGCTTTACAGTTCTTGCAAAGTGGCTAATCCCAACTACATAATTCAGAAAAACAGCTGCAAGGTATAATTGAAGCTGAAAGTCCGCAGAGGAAACTCTGCTGACATTCTTTGACAAGTTCTGCTGGAAAAACCGCCATTTATTTCTGCCACGATTTTTGCCACAAAGCTTTTTGGGCAAGAATCGCTACATAGGTCCCTTAGCCTTAATATTATTATTTCTTTTTCAGACACTTTGAGTATTGCTTAATAGGAAAACCAACAGGTTTTATACCTATTTGCAGTGATTTGATACCTTGTAGCTCACAATCATTCTATCCCCAACTTGCCCTAACATTGTAGTGGGCTTGTGATCTACAGTATGTAAGCAGAGTTGCACTGTAAAGAATGACAAACAATAAACTAGGACAAATGAGATAACTTATTAACTTAATTTTGTTAATTTACAAAAATAACCTATTAACACTTCTATTTTAAAAGAATTTTGACTTTGCAGCATTACCCTAAATTTTTGCACAATACTATATATACCGTATTTTTCGGACTATAAGACGCACCTAGGTTTTAGAGGAGGAAAATAGGGAAAAAAAATTTTGAAGCAAAAACTGGTAAAATATTTAATATAT
The DNA here is from genome assembly GCF_031893055.1 of Leptodactylus fuscus. Classification (NCBI taxonomy): domain Eukaryota; kingdom Metazoa; phylum Chordata; class Amphibia; order Anura; family Leptodactylidae; genus Leptodactylus; species Leptodactylus fuscus. The sequence goes on from NC_134271.1 coordinate 97,169,455, forward strand.
GGGAGTTGTAGTTTTGCAACAGCTGCAAGGCCACATTGACAGGTGACCCTGCAGCTGTACGGGGATGTATAGGGCGTTTTTTTTTGCGGGGCCAGATGTACTTTTTAGTTATACCATTTTGGGGAATGTCTATTTCTTAGATCACCTTGTATTGAAAAAAAAACAGGTGATTTAGAACTTTTATTTATTTTATATTTTTATTATATATTTTAAAGCTTTTTTTTTTTTTTACTTGCTTGATTGCAAGTCCCATAGACGGCAATACAACTGTATTGCCGTCTATGGGACATTCTGTCTATTAGTATTACGGCTGGTCATAGAGACCAGCCGCAATACTAATATGGCAGTGACAGGCCTGGGAGCCTCATTAGGCTCCCGGCTGTCACCCGAACAGGTCGGCTCCTGCGATATCGCCGCGCAGGAGGCGGCCTGCAACGTCACAGGTACGGGGCCGGTGGGGACCGGCCCCGGGGGAGAAGAGGCCACCGATACTGACCCGGCATCCGCTGTACTAGAGAGGCGGATGCCGGGGAGGGATAGAAGCCATCACAGGTGCCGGGGCCTGAGACATCGCTGCGCTCCTCTGCCCTGCATGAAGCCAGCGGGGGGAGGAGTGGAATAGCATCACTCCTCCCGCTGCTGGCTTCATGCAGGGCAGAGGAGCGCAGCGATGTCTCAGGCCCCGGCATCTATCACTTGCCGGCTTCCGCCTCTCTATTACAGTGGATGCCAGGCGCCACATTCAGACTATAAGACGCACCCTTCTTTTCCCCCCAAATTTTATGTGTGTGTTTTGTGAGAAAGCGAAAGGCAGAGTGCTGGAGTCCCACTATATCAGCCCCAGATTCCAGACATATGTGTGGGTCTGGAGTAGGCCTCAGCCCCAGGTGTGGGTCATGGGCTTGTTACTGGCCCATAAAAGGCTGCAGAGCCTGCACTTCAGGGCAGATCCTGGGAGGAGAGGAAGTGGTTGGGTCTGTCCTGACACTGAGAGCCTTGTGACACGGTACAGTGTTTTTTGGTTGATTTTGTGTGGCTGGTAGTAAGCCACATGTACAGTTAGTATTTTCTGTTTAGTTAGCGTTCAGACGAGCAGGATTTTGGTTTGACATTATTTTGCTTGAAGTTAAGGCTGTATTATTTTTTGGTCATTTTTGTGCCTGACGTAAAAGTTTATTTGTTTATTTGTTGTTTTTCTTAAATAAACTGCTTTGCTGCAAGATTTGTGTCCCTGCCTTTGACTGGTTGGGTCCGCACCACAGCGTCTACCGAGCTACCTTCCCAACTACATAGAGAGAAAGAGAGATAATTTTTTTTACCTACATACTGGATATCCACTTTCACTAAGTAGACCATGAAGTGGCTAGTGGGCTTATACACCTTGATCAATATGTATACTAAGAACCTCATGTTCAATATTGTAGAATTTGCCTTCGAAGGACTAGATCAATGTATAACATTGGGATGTGTGGATCATGTCTTCTTCTCTTTTTTTGGCTTTGGCTCAAAAAAAAGCAACAAAATCTGCAACAAAAAAGCTGTCTTTCCGCAACGTGGAGCTAAACCCTAAGGTTGAGTTGAAGAGGCAAAAAGAGCATCATACTACTTTGAAGGAAAAAAACTATGCAATGCTATATTTTTCCTGTGGTGGCGCTGCACAAATATCAAACACCAGCTGCCAGATTCTCCGATGGATTACAGTTGATCACTTGTGACTAAATATTGTCCAAACTGGACATCCCCTTTAACCTCAGTAAAGAAGCTGCAAAGTGCATTAAAAAATGAAATATGTCACCAAGGCTTTACAGCTATATAAATAGGCAAACATAAAAGTCTTGATTTTCTGACAGCTGTACAAGCAAATTAGCAATATTCTTCATCATTTACTGCACAGAAGAGCATACAGCTTCCCGCCGTGTGCAGATGTGGCCAAGCTACAGGGGATCTCTGTGATGTTTATTTCCACTCTACAAACTTGGATGCTTTTCAGCATTTCTAAAATCTCCATCTATTTGCCAAGGTTCAGTACTGGCTGAGGTCCTCGTAGTAAATCCTACATGATCCAGGAAGATCATCCTGTTGAAAATAGAAATGTACAGATAGGCCACTATCATAATGTCAGCTTATGAACATGAAGGGCATTGTTTAGGTTACAAGCACTAGTGTGACAGCCTTCTTATCCAGGTTCAGATACTATATACAATGTCATTTAGTGGTATCATGAGACTATAACATTTTATTTCACAACAGGCTGTAAAGCAATTGCTCTTCTAAAGTGAATGCTTATTGTGATGACATCTAGTGGTCAAATAGGAGAGAAATGGGGTCCGTGTGATCTGTGTGCTGGATAGGGAAATAAACCAGGAAAGAACTGTGAGCCTGTAGTCTGAGGCTAAATAACGGAAGGGGTAGGGGTGTCAATGAATCGGGTAGAGGAAGTAAAAGATGGAGAGTCAGACCGCTATAAAAGAGGTTACCTGCGGACACAGGCAGACCCCACAGACTTCGTACAGGACATTTTTCTCTGCTGATTTCTGGCAGTTTCTGTGGCGGAGTTTCCAACAGAGATGGAGATTCGGATTCAGATGTAAATTTAGCCTTCCATTTTACTTGTTATGGGTGTACTGTCAGGTGGGTGGATTCAGGCAGGAACAGGCAATTAGGAGAGATTGTACTTTCCAATCAGAGGTGGCCAATGTTGAAGGTGGTGAGAAGTCTTTGCGTCATCGTAAGCATCAGAGTCGAAAGAGCATTGAAGGAGGTGTGAAGAAAATGGCCAGGAGACGGGAATGAACACTCTCAAGGGTATGACGCTGCGGTGCTCCGTGAGCTTCATTGGCATAAAAGCAAATAGCAATTTTATGCAGAAACGGCTGCCTGCATAGGAAAAAAGAAGATACAACTAGCATAGCCTTTATAAAGACCAGGGGCGTAACATGCGGGGATGCAGAGGAGGAGTCGCAACATGGCCCAGAAGCCTTCAACATCAGTATTGAGATTGTAGCTACCATTTGGACTATATACTAAGGAGACCCACAGATTACCCTAATCACACTAAAATGGTAAACTCCTAAACTCCTGTAACCGTCACTATCAAGAATTTGCTATAGGGATGAGGTAGGGGGCCCGGACAAAAGATTGTATTGGGGCCCACAAGACTTTAGTTACGCCACTGATAAAGGATATTCCAATGTGGAGTTAGTGAAAAATGTGATTTTTGAATGATAGACTTCCTTTTAAAGTTGCATAGTGCAGGGGTGCAGACAGATTTGGTGTGCAGTAGAAGACCTGGAGACGCAAGGTGATGGACAGTACGATACAGTCTTTGGATGGGTTTCCTCCTGATACTCCGGTTTCTTCCCACAAGCCAAAGATATACTGATAGGGAATGTAGATTGTGAGCCCTATATGGGACAGTGATTGACAATGTCTGAGAAGTGCTGCAGAATATGATGGCGCTATATAAGTAAGCATAAAATAAAAATACAGTGCAGGTATAGGGATGCAAAATAAAAGGACTAGGCATGCAGGGTGATTAATAGTTAGAACTATATAGTGAAGATTTGGAGGGGTGGGTGCAGGGTAATGATTTGGAGGTGCAGAGTGGTAATTTAGAGGTACAAGGTGATAGCTTGAAGGTGCAGACTGCAGGGTTGGGGGAGTGCAGGATTATAGTTTTGAGGTGCAGGATGCAGTGGTTAATGGTGGAAAGTGTTAGTTTGGATGCTGTAAGCTGATGGCTGGTCAGGTAATGGAGGGGGTGTACATCTCCCCCAGACTACTAAAATGGGTGAGATGAGAAAACTCCAGAAGGAATGTTTGTTCTCAGCAGACAACTTTCGTCTGCTGAGCATTTTGGTAAATGCTCAGTATTGGGCTGGATTTTTAGGAATGGCAGGTAGGTTGGTAGTGGGACCTGTGATTCCACCCCCCTCCAGTCCACAGTTTGGGGATGTTCTGGCAGCGACTCAGCTGCAGAGAGTCTGCTCATCAAGGAGGCTTAAGAAGTCAGCTCCAGCAGCAGACTTTGGGGCAGAGTTTGGCTGGAGAGTCAAAGAGAGAGGTCATATTTTTGGAGCTGTGCCCTGAATGATTCTACTGGCTTTTGGAATTCTGTTATTCTAGGTGAGGTAACCTATTCTATGTTTAGTTAGAGCCTAGCTGGACAGGTATTTATTTTTGTACTGTTTCCTTTTGTTGCTGTACTACCTTTTTGAGTGATATTAAATTCTACCTTTGTTTTGGACTAAAGAAACTGGACTTTTGTGTCTATGCCACCCCACCTAGCAACCCCAGACCCTGACAATGCAGAGTGCAGGATGATAGTTTGGAGGTGCAGAGTGCAGGGGTGGTGGTGCAAGGTCATAGTTTCGAGGTTCAGAGTGCAGGAGAGGGGGTGAAGGGTGATAATATGGAGGTGCAGGGTGGGGGTACAGGGTGATAGTTTGGAGGTGCAGAGTGCAGGGGTGGGTGTACAGGGTGATAGTTTGGAGGTGCAGAGTGCAGACTGCTGTGACTGACCCCCTCTTTAACTTTACCTTAACCTACCCTTAGGTGTAACTAAACCAAGAAAAGACTTACAGGACACCAGGCATGGTTTTAAGTGGGTTGGCCCCAGCTTTTATTTAACAGATTTCTTAACAAAAAATCCAAATCAAAGGGAAAACATATCTTCCGTGACAGCTCCCATACGGCCCGTTGTTGATCAGCGGGCCCCTCGTACTCGACCATCTCACCACGGGAAGTGGCATACTCCTGCCACGGAGGGGACAGTGTAAGCAACCTACTACTGGCACTAACCAATCCCACCAGCCAAAAGAAGGGCTTTCTCAAGGCCATCCTGCAGCCCGGCCAGAAAAATGTCCAAACAGAAAGCAGAAGGTCCCTATTGTCCCCATCCAGCTCTGCATGACAGATCGTCACACGAACATGTTTCGCAACCCGCACATTCAGAACCTTGCAAGATCGCTCCAAAGCCTGATGGGAACGAGCACCACGCCATCAAGCTCTGGGAATGATTTCAGACCAAACCGGAATTATGCTATCAAAAAAATTCATCAAAACGTGTAAAATCCTGTCTGATCACCGAAATAAGCTCGCCCAGTTTGACTTTTCCAAGGTCATTCCCCCTGGCATGAACGAACAAAATCAGTGTGCCCGTCACTGACCTGCTGATCTTCGCTACTTCTGCAAGGACTCTAATCCACCTCATGCCGCTTATCCCCAACCAATGTACCGAGATACAAGTGAAAGATCGACCGGACGCACAGCAGCCATGCGCTCCTCCCAGTAAATGAAGGAGTATCCCAGTATCCAGACAGAAATCAGGAAAGTGCCTGAAAAGAAGCAAAAACAAATAACAGGAAATAAACACACACATCAGGAAGCCAGCAGCCAAAAACACGTAACTACTTAGGCAAAAGGCTGATCTCACATAACGCCTAAAACAGTCGGACTTCCAATGCCCCAGCTTCTTAATATACTCAGAGTCCAAACCACAAAGGTCGGCCATAGTGGCCGCCCCGATGCGGAAGCCGTGTGTACCGAAATCACAGGGGTCCAGACCCAAAGCGGATTTAAAGACAGAAGAGAACTGATAACGAGTAAGAGGCAAGCCAGTACCATGAACTAAGAATGTAGGAGATCGACCACAGCGGCCCACAAACTCCCTAATTTCAGTGGTTCTTAACCAGGGTTCGATCGAACCCTAGGCCCTATGCACAGTTCATTTTGTGTACCAGTAAAAAAACATATAATGTCACAATGATTCACGGCTCGATGCTCCGGTAAAAATGTATATACGTGAAACTGGTTATGCACGGATATAGCCTACTGGGTTTAGGCAAAAGACATAATGCATGAGAAAAAAGATATATCCAGCACAACGATAGATCCAGATAAAACTTAGCTTTTAATGAATAGGAACATTTGGTCCCATAAAAAACCCAACACAGACATCGAACGAAAAAACAAATTAAGCGTTATTCAAAAAAATTCATGTAGACATACCGGACTAACAATGACGATGCCACATACTGAACCGCTTACGCGTTTCAGAGCCTGAGCTCCTTGCTCATAGCGATATGAAAAAAACCATATACGATATGTCTTGAATTTGGAAAAAAATCATATTTGATTTATCACTAAAGAAGGGTTCAGTGAATGTGCATAGGAAACTGGTGGGTTCGGTACCTCAAAAAAGGTTAAGAACCACTGCCCTAACCAAAACCACTGGACAGAATGGAAACCCCGCAGGACAGATGGGAACCCAAACACCTTGGCCATACACGTCCGTTTTGGACCGTCTAATACACACCCAGACCTCTGAACTGGAAAGGAAGATGTCCCGTACCTCCAAACCCCCACCTGAGGACCTACTGGACAGAAGGAGTTCACCAATCCTCAAGGCACAGAAAAAAGCCAGGGAAAAGGCGACTCTAAAGAGGAGTACTTCACTCTCATCTTTGCACACTAAAGGAAGAATTTTCAACAAGTTTTGCAGCAATAGAAAGGAAACGGGGCGTCGCATATCGCACCGCCTCGACTCCTTCCTCCAACCTCTCAAAATCTGTCTAACTACAAAGTATCTAGTAACATCGATCCGTCCCAACAATTTAAGCACAAAAGCTATCCCTGCCAGCTTGCGAGTCGCTGCCGCAGCAGAAACCCCCCTGTCCGGAAGAACTGTTAAAAAACCCAGAAGAAGGCGAGACAAGGCATCATCCTCCGCGGGTAAAAAACCATCAGAGTGAGACAAAAATTCCTTCCACACTCCAGTGTGACCCGTCAAGTCACAGGGGTAACCGATTGCTGTATAAGTGCCATGAAACTGTCTCCAATAAAGTCCACAAGACTTCCGGACATGGTACTCCCTCTTCCTCTGCTGATGGGTGTAACAAACGAAAGAGTTGAAAATTAGAACGGGACAGAGCATCAGCAATGCTGTTATGAATGCCCGGAATATGCCGGCCGCGAAACCAGATGTTGGCCTGCAGGCAGCGAACAACCAAATGTCTCAGGAGTACTAACACTTCCAAAGAAGAAGATGATAGGTTGTTCACTGCCTGCACAACCGCCATGTTATCGGACCAAAAGCAGACACTACAATTGCTGCGGCACTCTGGCCCTACAGTTCCATTGCAACTAGGATAGGAAAAAGCTCAAGAAGGGTTAAATTCTTAACCAACTCCCTGTCAACCCAAGAGGAGGGCCACTCGGCTCTACACCATTTGTTACCAAAAATGGCGCCAAAACCGTCGGACCTGGCCACATCCATAAAAAGCGAGAGTTCCGCACCAGACACTAAGTCAGATTGACACACGGCCCTTTCGTTAAAAGATGACAAAAAACGCCGCCAGACCCACAGATCCTCCCGTAACGTTCTGGAGATCTGAATAAAATGATGAGGTTGAGAGGCACCCCTGATAGCTAAGGACAGACGAAAAGGTACGTCCCATGGGGATAACCTTGCATGTGAAATTTAAAAGACCTAGCAGAACCTGCATCCTAGAGCTTTCCGCCTTCTGAACTTCTTGAACCAGCCGGTCCAGCTTGTCATCCGGCAAGCGGAAGACCATGGCAACTGAGTCTATTTCGATTCCAAGGAAAGACAGGCAGGTCACTGGACCAACTTTCTTCTCCTTGGAAAGGGGAACCCCACAGGACCACATTAATCCCTGAAAAGAATGTAACAAAAATTTGCAAACCGGGGAATCAGCCGGCCCTACGCAAAGGAAATCATCCAAATAATGTAAAACGGATTGATATCCTGTCTCGAAGCGCACAACCCATTCCAAAAAAAGACGAAAAAATCTCAAAATACGAACACTAAATCAAACACCCCATTGGCAAGCACATGTCAACGATAAAATTTTTGCACAATGAACAGCCAAGGAGGTGAAAACAAATAGGGAGGATTGGGAGCAACTGAAACGTGGTTCGAGATCCGACTTAGCTAGCATGGCCCCCTTACCCGAACGCCGAACTAAATAAACTGCTTTGTCAAAAGACGTGTAAGAAACAGCCACCACCTCCTTTGAAATACTGCCATTAACTGAATCCCCCCTGGGGTAAGACAGATGATGAATGAGGCGAAATTTACCCAAATCCCGCTGAGAAGCGGCAGGCGGATGGATGGATCAGCCTGCACTTTGGAGGCAGTAAGCTGCACCAGTGGTCCCAGGGGCCCAGGCAAAGCTGGACGGGGAGGGGTAGGGGGAACCATGTCTGTTCTGTCTGAATCCCATGATGTGGCACCCCCCCAACCCCCTCCTCAGTTAGGACAGCAAACTGGGTGTAATCTCACCAACTCCAGGGTCCTGCAGGGGGCAAGGAAAGCCAGTTGGACCTGAGCCAACGGCGTGGAGAGGCGTCCTCCAGGCGCTGCAGTTGTCTTTGCAGGACGGCCTCCTGATGTCTGCCGGGTATGGGTTGCGGCCTGGTGGTGGGCAGAGCTTGGCCTCCCGCTCCTGTGGGAGGCCTGGACATGGTAGCCGGCGCCGATTCCCCCCTCTGGACAGCCGCCCGATGACTGCCGGGTGAAGGCTGCGGCCTAGCCGGGGCCTTGTCTGGATGGCTGTTCCGGCTGGCCGGCAGGAAGCCGCCGGGTTGCGTGTCGAGGGCTGGACGTGGGCGGTACTTCACTGCTCCGGCAGGCCACGTAATGGCTGCCAGAACCCGAAGTAGGCTGTGTCCTAGCAGTGCCACGAGGAGATGCTGGACTGGCTCCTCTCCCAGCATGGCTTCGGGAATCCCTCGCATGCAGCCGACCAGCCACCGGCACACTTCGCTTGGCTCAACGCGCCGGCAGGCGATGGGGTCTTCTGGATGTCTGGGTGCTGTCCATGGGAGTGACGGCGTCTTCATCCCTGACTGGATCTTCTGGAGGGAGCTGGGCGGTTTCCCTCTGCAACATTGCTCTGATCCACTGGTGTCCTCCCACCTTTGCTTTCTCCAAGATAAGCTGTTCCAGGTCAGCCATGACGGGTAACTGGGAGCTGTTTCCTCACATCAGACAAGGACGAAGGGTAAGGGCTAGTTCAGACCCACGTGCCCCCGTAATATATAAGGTATAAATCCAAAACAAATTACCGCAACAAAACACGGGGCGGTTGTATTGATTCAAATCCGTAACCTAGCAACCCCAGCACAGCAATCCTAGCCCTTTTCCTTATAGAAAAAAAAAACAAAAAAACTTGATAGCCATTAAAAAGGTATCAACTACTGAAGACTAACTAATAACGATGACAGATTACAACGTTTTGGAACTCTAGGCTCATTTCTCAAGTAAGAAACGTTGTAATCTGTCGTCATTATTAGTTAGCCATTAAAAAGGTATCAACTACTGAAGACTATCAAGTTTTTTTGTTTTTTTTTTAAATATCTCTTACCCATCGGCTAACACAGTGCGAGAACAAACATTTCCCTTTTCCTTAGGCAGTGCAAGGGCTGCTAGGGGTGGGGGTGCAGGCTGAGCTCAGCCCAGGGGCAGGTCTTATTGCATAACAGGGACAATGTGCAGCTGCTGCAGATCACTGTGGAGGAACAAGCTGAATGAACCAGATCGAGTCGTAGTGTATCGCCTGTCAGGATGGGGCTTCCATGGGCTGCCTGGCTGCTGCTCCCGGCTCTCATGGACCAGGCCCTCTCCCACCCGCAGTGTCTGGACTTTAAGCCTCCTTTCCGTCCGCCTCAGGAGCTCACCTTCTGCGTCCAGTACAAAGATTTTGGCTGCTGCGACGCCCCCCGGGACAGGGAGATCATGGACACCTTCTACCGGGTGATGGGGCATGTAGATGAGGCAGGCTACGAGCTGTGCGCTGCCCATGTGCAGGACATCCTGTGCCAGGTGAGTGCCCCCTTCTGGGCATCAGAACGTTATAAGAACTGCAGCCACTAGCGCCGTAATGAACAATAACACTGCGGTTACTGCCAAGTGATCTGTGACCTGTGCCAGGTAATTGTGGGTATGCAGTCACATGATCTGTGCCAAGTGATGGTGGGTATGGAGTCACATGATCTGTGCCAGGTAATGATGGGTATGCAGTCACATGGTCTGTGACAGGTGTGGGTTGGTATGGAGTCACATGACCTGTGCCAGGTGATGGTGGGTATGGAGTCACATGGTCTGTGCCAGGTAATGATGGGTATGCAGTCACATGGTCTGTGACAGGTGTGGGTTGGTATGGAGTCACATGACCTGTGCCAGGTGATGGTGGGTATGGAGTCACATGGTCTGTGCCAGGTAATGATGGGTATGCAGTCACATGGTCTGTGCCAGGTGATGGTTGGTATGGAGTCACATGACCTGTGCCAGGTGATGGAGGGTATGGAGTCAGATGATCTGTGCCAGGTGATATTTAAACAGTGGTAGGTAATATGGAGTCACATGATCTTTGGCAGGTAATAGTGGGCATGGAGTCACATGATCTGTGCTAGCTAAGAATTTATCTAAGTCAGGGGCATAGTTGGGAAAAGGGGTAGGGGCTGTTCGGGCATTAGCCTTTGGTCCTGGGTGCCATCTAGCAATCAGATAGCTGAACAGAGTATTTAGATAAAGACCTATAGCAGGATACCAAATATTTGTCGTGGGTGATGGAAGGCTTGGCTATGGCAAAGATTTCTTTACTTCTTGCAGTGAGCTGGTGCCAATTATGTTGGCATTATAGAATCAAAAATCACCATTCTCAGAAATGCCCTACTGATATTTCCATGCCAGGGCAGATATAGACTTGGTGTGTACTTGCTGCCATAGCAGTCAGTCAGAGCTGAATTACATTTTTTAGAATTGTTCTGGAAAAATTAAATCTGCAATGTGATTGGTTGCTGTAAGTTTAACAAGGCCTGCCCTATTGTTGTACTGTATGTACTAGTTGTATTGCATGACTCATACAGTAGTACATTTGGGCACAATATTTTATACATTTATATTGAGAAACCTGTGGCCTTTTCCACCATTCATATCCAAAGCTGTTTTTTTTTTTAAATTCTGCTGGTTGCCCTTGGAAACAGACTACGTTTTAGCTCCTGTATGCTGTCAGACATGACATAACATTTATGCTTTAAAACTGGCCATACATATTGGACAAAAATCAGCTAAATCTGCCAAGTTTGGATTATTCTACTAACAATTCAGGGGGTTTCACTGTTGTCCCTTGTGGCAGATGTTGGGTATCAGTTGGCATGCCCCGTCCTTTGATGCTATGGTAGATACACTGCTGTCAGAGGGGTAGTGCCTGATTCCCCTCTACCCATTAAACAAGTATGCTTGAAGCATATCGGGAGATTCTAGGACATAACAGGAGACAAGAAGTGCTGGTATATAAGACTATGAGTATAGATCTATAGATGGGGTCAAAGGTGAAGAATGATAAGAGGGCTGTTACATGTTATAGGGTGACTTGTATGATACCGGAAGTGGTTACCAAGGGACAGATTAATTTACAGTCTCAGGAGATTATATTATGTTCCAGATGAGAGAGATGAGCTATAAGATATAGAGAATTTGTTATATCACATGAGAAATATACCGGTATATATTTCCTACCTTTCTTTACACTTTTCTAAAAAGTGAAAAAGTAAGTCGGAAAAAGGGAGGAAGTTGTGAATTTTTACAGTGCGCCAAAAGTGTACCAGAAAACTGGCATCCTTATTAGAGCAGTTTCCCCTCCCCCCCCCTTTTCGTAATTATTTTTTACTCCAGATAATTTTTCTGAATTGGGGAATGACCTTCTCTCTTATAAGTGAAAGTACCTAATAGGGTAATTCTAAGTAACTTCTAAGGCTGAGTTCAGGCGGGGTTTTTTGGTCAGGATTTTGACGCGGATTCCGCGTCAAAATCCTGACCAGAAAAACTTGTCCCATTGGAAGCCCGTCATTTTTTTTTTTTCCACGACCAGTTTTCTTCTGCTCGTGGGAAAAAGAAGCAACATGCTCTTTCTTCAGGGGGATTCCGCCTCTGATTCAGCTGTGGACGTCTGCCTGAAGACACTCCTTCCCGACTAGGCCCATTCATTTGGGCCTAATCCGGAGCAGAGTTCCGCGACTGGGTGCCGGTGCTTCCCGTTTTTTGGTCCGGTATCTGAGGCGGCCTCCTCGTCAAATTCCGGATCAAAAAACCCCGTCTAAACTCAGCCTTACTCTAGTCTAGTTTCACACCTGCATTCGGGTTTGTGGGGACCCCACAAATGGAAACCTAATCCGCTTAAAAAAAACATGGAAACCTGCTGACCCCACAAACTTTAATGGGGTCTACCAGGTTTCCGCCCAAAAAAAGCGGAGAGAAAAACTTTTCTATCCGCATTTTTGAAGCGGAATGTGAACAGAATCCCCGACCAGAATTCAAGCGCAGGTGTGAACCTGGCCTAACATACCATGGTGATAGTTCCTCACCCATGGAGAGGGTATTTTTTTGGATTGATCTTCTTACTCACAAGCAATAGTGAAAATCAGCTGAGTGCTCTTTACCCTCCGGTCAAAGGTCAGTATAGAGTACAAGCACTTGTCCTTTTGTGAGACTCTGTTAGTTTTGATTTTTGTAACAGAAATCTGTACTGCTGCAAGAAACTTGCATGTCCGGCTAGACTACTGTGTCACCATGATTGATATAAATCTTGATGGGACTTGGCAACAGCCATTATAGACCTCTAGGAACAGCCTTTAGCTAAATTTAGTGCTGCAAAGATATTAGGTTTCAACTCCTTTGTAGCACCCCTGTATATAAAGAAGTCTAATGAATGTATTTGGACGCCCTGGGCCTTGGTCTAAAAATACCTAAGACATCCATATACCTAGAAAAAATTGGGCAGGGATCATGGTGGGCCAGGGTAGACAGATTTACTGTAATTCACATTACAAAGTTTCATAATGCATCACATTCCTGAAAGTAGGTTGTTAATAAAAGAATAACTGGACACCCCTATTAGGCTTGTTTACTTATGCAAAAATAATTGGGTGACAATACTAGTGAGACTGGGAACCATACTGAAATTAATAAACCAATCTGGCCACCATTACACCTTTTACTTAGGGTATCATCCATGGTGGTCATTATAATGGTGGCCAATATAATGGTGGTCATTACCATGTAGCTTTCTCAAAAAGATCCCAAGGTGACAACGTAATAGGCAGGATCCACTGCTCACGTCTAGATGTGATTTTATTACTGTCATGTACGTTATGAATTTAAGTGTACAAAGAATAGGGCGTCTGATTTTGACTCTTTTCCTCCATTTTAGGAGTGCTCTCCATATGCCGCTCACTTATATGACGCTGAAGACTCTAGCACCCCAGTGCGCTCCATAGCTGGACTCTGTGATGATTATTGTGCAGATGTCTGGAAAAAATGCAGATCACTTTTCAGATACATGACACCTGACAAAGAGTTATTGGCTTTAGAAGGGAACATGGCCAAATTCTGCCGCCACTTGGCTCTAGATGACGTTGATTACTGTTTCCCTCGTTTGTTAGTGAACACGAAACTCAACCAGAATTTGGGCTTGGTGACGGCTGACTCAGAGGGCTGTCTGCAGCTATGCCTGGAAGAAGTGGCGAATGGTCTCCAGAATCCAGTTGCCATGGTCCACGCCAATGATGGCACATATCGCTTCTTTGTGGCAGAACAGATCGGCCTAGTGTGGACCTATCTCCCTGATCGCTCCAGGCTGGAAAAGCCATTTCTAAATATCTCCCAAGCTGTTCTGACCTCGCCCTGGGAAGGAGATGAGCGAGGTTTTCTAGGAATTGTTTTTCATCCAAACTTTAAACATAATGGCAAAGTCTATGTTTACTACTCGGTGGAAATTGGATTTGATGAGATCATACGAATCAGCGAGTTCAGAGTTTCCTCGCATGACATGAACACGGTCGATCACAGCTCAGAGAGGTAATTTTCCACACGTGTTCACCAGTCTGATGTGCAACTCTTTCAATTATTAATGAGAACTGCTCTTCTGGGCACAGCGCCACCTGTCTGGAACCTCCATGGTATAATAAAAACATTGAATTTGCTGCCAATTTTTGTGAGACCTATCCCATTACGAAAACCTAATGCCAGGAAAATAATAGAACGTTTGAATATGGGGAGTAATGTTTTTTCTTTCTTTTTTAATTTCAATGCTCTGTGTGTGTTCGTTTTGTGTCCATGTGTCCAAGATTTTAGCAGATGACCCTTGTATTCCATCACTAAATTTAGCAGCAAGTTGTAAATTCTGTAATAGGCGTTTATGATGGAAAATAAAACACTGGTCCTTATGTAACATGTCTCCATAAAAAGTGGTCTTGTTGCTCATAGCTGCCATTCTCAAACTGTCTTAAAGTAGCTGTCTGGTTTGGATGAGTCCATTTTGTGACAAGAGTTAGACCTGGTTCACATCTGTGTCCGGGCCATTCTGTTCCTGGTTCTTTCCGCATTTTTCATGCGAAAACCACATGGACACCATTATAGTCTGTGGGGTCTACGGATTTCCATAGGTAACCGCTTTTTTATGCAGATTAGATTTCCATTTGGGGGTCCCCAAGTGGATTTCCCCGAACAGAAACTCATGCTCAGTTGTGAACTGGGCCTTATAGGCTGATCATTTTTTATCAGGGGGTGCTTCAGATAGACCATTTTTTTTGCATTAAAGGGGTTGTCCAGATTTTTAAAATTGATGGTCTACCCCCTCCAATCAGCTGTACAGAAGTGGCCATGGTGCTTTTTTTTTTTTTTACCTATGAGTATGTCTTTTCGTAGAATGAGAGGAAATCCATGCAAACACGGGGAGAACATACAAACTCCTTGCAGATGTTGTTCCTGGCAGGATTCGAACCCAGGACTACAGCGCAACAAGGCTGCAGTGCTAACCACTGAGCCACCATGGTGCTTTTGTGAGCACCACAACCTCTTCATCATCATTACATACCAGGTCCTCTTTTACTCAGGACATCATCTTTTGCGTAGTAGCTATTCTGAGTATTATACTGCTAGCCCCTTCAAAACAGCTGATTGACTGGGGTCCTGACCATCGGACCCCCACCTAAAATTGATGGTCTAACTTAAGGATAAGACATCCATCAATTTTAAAAACCTGGACAACCACTGTAAAGAATATACCAAAGTGGTCTTATACTTGGCCTAGATTGAGAGCTGTTGTGTGTGGATAGTGAATGAAAGCCCCTCCAAGTGTTTAGACAGTCTTGGGCTGGGGCCCTTGGGCAAAGATCTTAAGGGCCACGCTCTGTCTATACAGAATATTTGCATTTCAACTTGTATAATAATTCTGGTTGTTATGGTACACAGAGCACGAACCATCATTAAGATTGAATTATGGTTATTTTGATTATGGTTGGTTATTTTTTTTACATACAGTATTTTAAGCCATAAGAAATAGACCCTTCAGAATTATCTTGACATGGGGTTGTCTGTTTCTTAACTAGAGTTTGGTCCTACTGGATGATCCTTGTACCCTAATGGGTTAATCTCACCATCTGCTTGTATATACTAAGTGTAATATCTTGAATTTCTTCTGAATATTAGGATAATCTTGGAAGTGGAGGAGCCTGCATCCAATCACAATGGTGGAGAACTGCTCTTTGGAGATGACCACTACCTCTACATATTTATTGGAGATGGAGGCATGGCTGGAGATCCATTTGGGAAGTTTGGAAATGCTCAGAACAAGTAAGAACATTTACTTATATCCTCGGGGAATTTTTGTGCCATGTTCTGTTGCTAATAATTTAGCAGCTATTTGTCCTCCAGATGTAGAACAAATTAAGAATGGCCCAGGAACCAAAATCTAATATATAATGTATTCAGCTATACCCAAGACTAAAGATTATTTGCTTGTTTTGTTTTTTGTTTCTTCATCAGTCTTTACTAGACTTTTTTTTTAGATTTTTACACATTTAGTCCCTGCTTCCCCAAAGTCTTGCTTACATTGAGACTTCTGAAATATTAGTCACCACCCAAACTACCCAAATATTCTTTTTTGGATCCTATGTAGTCCAGTTAAGACAGTATTTCTTCAGATGGTCATGTAGCGAGAACATTCCAGACCTTCACTTTTCAGGACCCCCTGTAGGAAAGTACAACTTTGAGTCATAAAAGCAGCCAACGTGGATCAGAAACAGAATTTCTGTATTTTCTGGCTGGATATTCTTTCTTTATTGTGACAATCCTTTATGCTTTTCTTACTTCCAGGTCTGCATTATTAGGCAAAGTTCTCCGTATTGATGTGAATAATAACAACCACGGACCTCTTTACCGAATCCCACCAGACAACCCATTTGTCAATGACCCATCTGCCAGGCCCGAAGTCTATGCTTATGGGGTGAGGAACATGTGGCGCTGCTCATTTGATAGGGGAGACCCCCAAACAAAGGAAGGGAAAGGACGCCTGTTCTGTGGAGATGTAGGACAGAATAAATTTGAAGAAATCGACATTGTAGAGAGAGGAAAAAATTATGGCTGGAGAGCCAGGGAAGGCTTCAGCTGCTATGATAAAAAACTGTGCGCCAATTCTTCACTAGGTAATGATGCCTACTATGTGGCAGCACTTCTGCTATATGATTCTGATTACATGATCATATGCACAATGTTATCTAAATGGGGGGGTCCTCTAAAAAACTCACAAGATGTTACTATGACATTTCTGAAGCTGGTACCTATTGGGGTCCATGTAATGGGGATTTCAGTGGGAACTGTGTGTAACACTTAAAGCGGTTTTACAAGATATACAGTTTTTCATAAGGAGGCCGTGGAAGGTTTAAAAAACAAAACATAGCCATACTCACCTGTCCCCAATGCTTCGGTGTTTCACACCACAGTCTGGTCCTGCTCCTCCCAGTGTTTCTTCCAGTTGAAGTCCTCACCACAGGTGACTGCTGAGGCCTCAACAATCACATTAGGTGAGGACCTCTGCTGGAAAAAGCACCGGAGTGCCACTGGACCGGACAGCGGCAAGGGGGCACTGAAACACTGGGGACAGCTGAGTATGGGTTGGTTTTTACGTCTTTTTTTTTTCACCTTCCCCAGCCTCCTTGCGGGAAAATTGTATTCCCTGTGCCACCCCTTTTCTGTACTATGGACTAAAAATATTGCTGACATTCCCTGACGACAGGTCATTAATATCAGGTTGGTGGGGGTCTGACACCCCATTGATCAGCTGTTCTCAGGAGCTGATACACAAAGAATGCAGCAGGAAGCAGACAGCTCCTTTCTCTATGTAGTGTCTGAATTGGGTCATTGCAGCTGAGCCCACTTTCAAATGAAGTGACTCCTTTGATTTAGCAGCTAAATTTAAGACCGTGATGGCACTGCCACATACCCCATAGAATGAAAGCAAAAACACATCAGTTTTGCTGTGATTTCTGAAAATACCTACAAAAGTCATGACCTGACCGAAACTTGTAAAAACAAAAAATCTTGAGATTGAATGAATTTGTAGAGCTGTGTATAGCTAAGGCGGGCAGCAATTGTAAAGGAGAATTTCTTCAAACAAAATCTGGAACTGGCCTCCCACCTACAACTTTTCAATTTTTATAAAGCTGATGTCTTCCTATGCGAACAAACGGTCCTTTGGACCCAGTCGAGTGCCAAAGCCCATGTACAACTCCTATATCTACACCCTGTAGGTAGCTAAATCCTTAATAATATAGTGTAATATAACAATTCCAATTAAGCTGAATTGGTCATTGACACGCATGTAGCTAAAGAGGTTGTATACACCAATGGTGAGCAGAGGTCGCCTACAGCAAAAAGATCAAATGGGGGTATCAGTTACCGCTCAGAACCCTTCAACCAAATTCCATACTCCGTACTCTGCTTCAATTCAGTACTCCATTCCCTGCTAAAAATGCAGTTCCTCTGGAGAGGGGAGTCCTAGAGACATCTCACCAGCAAACTATAATGAGTCTAACCCCTCTTAAAGGGGCCCATATCGTAGTAGTCACGTGGTCTGCCTTTGTGATACGTACACTCTTGGTTTCCAGACATTGCATCCCATAGGTTGGAAGGTGTAACAGAAGCATAAGAGTCACAAGCATTAGATAGAAATATTAGAATCAGATTCACATTGAGTCATCATGCTTTATTCATGTCCAGCCGTGTCAAATTATGTAAAAGAAATCTGCAAGGATTTCATGCTGTGTCTTGTAAGCTCCATGGCAACTCCCACTATTTCTGTGAGCTTCTTAGGTCACATCTTAGAATATGCTTGCAAAGTGCTGCAGTTTACTGTTAGATTCTCAACCAAGAACCCTGGTGCATTATGGGTCAGCTCCTGAATTCTTCACCTTTTTGGATCTGGCTGGAGACTAGGTGCATAATGTTACTTTTTAGAATTAGCCCTCTACATTAATAAGTAGTCATATGCCTGGATGTATAAAGCTGTCTTAAATTTGCAGCAGTCATATGAATGTCAGGAGTTTTTATTTAAAGGGAGTGTCTGCTTTCAATAACCAAATGTCAGGATGTATCCTATAAAACCACACATGAGGAGGGTGGATAACAGACTTCCTCTTTAAGGCCGGGGCCCCATGTGGCGTAAACGCCTTTGGGAAAAAAAATGCAGCATTTTACAGTCATAGCAAAGTGAATGGGATTCTAGCAAATTCCACGCCCACTTTGCGGTAAAATACGCGGTGCGGACACATGGCGATTTTTAAAACTGTTGTGTTTTTGGAAATCGCAGCATGTCAATTATATTTACATAAACGTCGACAGTTTCCCTATAGATATAATTGAAGCAGAAAGTCAGCAGAGGAAGCTTCTTCCATCTTTCCGTGCACAGAGCTGCGGGGAGAACCGCAATGCATTGACGCTGCAGCTTTTCCCACATCGCTTTTTTGCTGCGGGATGCCACGTGGGGTCTTAGCCTAAGATCATCTAATTCATTTACTTGATATGATATAGTAAATAACTGTTAGACCTAATTCATATAACTGTAATGGTGGGACCGCATTACAGCATCTTCATTGTGGCTACCTGAATCTCTACATTACAGTCATCTGAATAAGGCCCAAATTATGGTTTATCTGTTATTTTTTTTATCTAGTGATTTATAAATCTAAATTAACAAATATTTTTTCTTTGCAGATGACGTTCTTCCCATTTTTGCCTACCCTCATAAACTGGGGAAATCAGTTACCGGCGGATATGTGTACAGAGGCTGCGAATATCCAAACTTAAATGGCCTTTATATATTCGGAGATTTTATGAGTGGGTATGTGCTGTAAACTTCAGTAATGCAGTGAAAATCCTGTAGTCTGGCATATGATGATCAAATAAATCTCATAATCTGTAACAAGGCAAATTAGGGAATCTCAGAAGACTAGGAACAGGAGACTAAATTTAGGTTATCAGCAAGGAAATTCATGTGGCTAAAAGCAGTCTTAGTAGCAGATTTTAAAGGAATTGACTTAAAGAGGACCTTTCACCACCATCACTAATTCATGTGCTTAGCGCCTTTTAATAGGCACTGCTCCACAGATTCTAGTGCAGTTGAAATTTTCTCTCTAGCCCCCACTGTTTCTGAGCAACAAGTGCAGTTAGTTTTGGTGCCTGATAAGCTCTGTAATGTCAGAATGGCGGTGTCAGGTAGGGGGTGTGCTTTAGAGCTCCAATCAGAGGAAGCCAGTGTCAGAGCTCAGAATTGCATCCCTGACACTGACTTCCTTAGGGTATATTCACATGGTGGAAAAGGTGGCAGAAATCTTTTCCGCCTTGTGAACTTTCTGCGCGGTTATAATGTAACTCTAGGTTCACTCCTGTGCTTTATGGGGGACCCAAAAAATGGAAACTCAATTTGCTTAAAAAGCATTTATCCACGTAAACACATGGGCCCAATAAACTATAATAGAGTCCGCCAGTTTTTTACCCGGTTTCCACCTGACAAAGCAGATTCAGGGACGGAATCCCCGAGTGGAATCCAAGCGCTGGTGTGAATCAAGCCTATTATACAAATGTGGAGAACACTCATCTGCCATTATGTCTCTGGGCTGCCGGGGGTGCATATCAGTACATGCACTAGCGCTTTAACAACAGTAATTCATGGAATACATCCATAATAGATTTCCAGCTTTGTGGAATTGTGTTTTACTTGAATGTGGCAACATGTGCAGGGAATGAAAGAGGCTGTATGATATTTCTGTACATTACTTAGACTTCTTTGGAAATATCATACGGATTGATTTTTTTTTTTTTTTTTCTTTTTTCATTACAACAGAAGATTGATGGCGTTGAAGGAGGATCAGAACACAGGGGAATGGCAGTACCATGAAATCTGCATGGGGATGGGGCAGACATGTATGTTTCCTGGTCTCATCAATAATTATTACCAGTACATCATATCTTTTGCGGAGGATGAAGCAGGTAAATGAGATGAATTGATGCTCTAGCTCGCACATATCTTGCAGATCCATTGAAGTGAAGACTGTCCTGGCCAGATCTCATCCATCTGACTAGAGAATGAGGTTACTTAGTTTTCACCTTCAGCACATATGTCAGAGAGAATCTTTGTCTTTAGGGTATGTTCACATAATGCAATTTGCATTCCACGTGTGAATATCCCATTGCGGCATTCCGCTCCGGATTAGGCCCAAATGAATGGGCCTAATCGGGAGGGGGTCTCGTGCCACGGACACCGCGGCTGAGCCAGTCCTGGAATCCGCGGCAAGAAGGGTCATCTTGCTTCTTTTTTCCACTACTAGCTGGCGGAAGCAAGACGTAAGCAACTCCTATTGAAGTCAATGGGAGCTGTTTTTGGCAGCATATTTTGAGGCGGATTCCGCGTCAAAATCCGCTGCCAAAAAACACTGTGTGAACAGACCCTTAAAGGGGTATCCCCTTCTCCAGGATTATTCTACTACTTGTAGCTTAACCAGTTCTAGACCACTTGTTGACTTTATACGTCTGGACGGTCCACTCTTAACCTTGCAAGGATATATCTCTACACTCTTGCAGGGTTAAGCAGCTACACAAAATTGTGCATCTGCAGAACTGGGGAAAAAAATAAGAGTAAAATTATAATTAAAAAGGCAAATCCTACGCTCACACCACAGGTTCTAGCCCCACTCCTGGAGACACAACATTACATAATACATAATAATTACCATAATGGAGAGGGAAAACCATTTACATTTTTTAGTAGCAATTTGTTTTATTAAATTGCGAAGGTTAAAGATGTGAAAAACAGACATTCCCCCTCTCTTTTTTGTTTACATTTTCCCAGATATAAAAAAAGAATTAAAAATAACATTGAATAAAACCCTATGTGTCACCAAAAAAAAAAAAAGGAAAAATTATTTGGATAACCCCCCAAAAAAAGTAGTTATATCCCTGAAAACTGCATGCACGAAAAAAAACTGAAAATGTGCCTGGTTCTGAATCAGGGAAATTGGCTTGGTCCAGAAGCGGTTAAAGAAGATTTTCCTGAAAAAGCACCGCCATAATACATGACTAACATTTCAGAATTCACTTGAAAGGGCTGACATGAAATACAATACACAGCCTATGGACAATCCCAGATATCCCTTTAATGTGTGTTGTGTTTGCAGTTAGACAGTCATTGGGATCAGTCTTTTAGTGCATTCCCTTGTCCTGTTAGTGGTTCAGTGACGCTTGTTCCTCCTGTGACATGTGAATTCATACTTCAGGACACTGAGTGACAGATAACCCCACCGGGGGTTTGTTCTGCTTCTTCAGGTTTGTGCCTGACACGTTACAGCAGCGTCTCAAGGCTGGTTCTAAATAAATCCACTTTTCAGTGTTTGGTACTTGTGTCTACGAAATGTCTGGAGCTGGCAATGTTATTTGTAAATTAGATTTCTGTTTGCAGTACAAGGCTCAGGGCTTTCAGTTCTTGAAGGCGTTGTCCTTATGGGTATAGGGAACCCCTCTCTTAGAACCCTCTTTATTATCCAAAACAAAAAGTTTCCCCGAAGAGCATTCTGGTACATTTGGTGCTTCCATGCACAGAAAGCAAGATAAAAAAAATGAGTAAGAAAAATGAATTTTTACTACAACAGGGACTATATAGGTATATTATGTATAGTCTAAATGGGTCAACTGCTGACTACAATGATGTACAACCATTACCCTGAATTTTTGTCTTCTCTTTCAGGAGAACTATACTTTATGTCTACCGGTATACCAAGTGCCACATCCCCCACTGGTGTTGTTTATAAGATCATAGACACCTCAAGGTGAAGAGAACCTGAATTGTTAATACAGTGTAATTCCTTTAATCCAGCATCTGATAATGCAAAATGCCTACCTGTGATTTAAAGCAATTGGACTACAGACTGATATGTATTTTGTGAAGTGATACAGTGTAGCAAATTTTCAGGACAGGGGAAAGATTTGCACTGCTAAGGGGCGTTCACACCAGCATCTGCTGTCCGTCATGTTTCCGTCTTAATCCCCAGAGAAACTGAACAGGGAATGACTTGCTGGCGGTCAGTTTTAGGGTGCATGTACATGAGGTAATGCGGCACTGATGCTTGCACGATAACCTCCTAATGTGTTTAGCACTCAAAGGATTGTTGTACTAGTAGAACAAAATTACAAGTGTGAAAAGTAGGGGCTGTTTTTAGCATATTCATAGAATAAGTGATACATGTTAGATCAGTGGGGCCCCGTCATTAGGACCACCACTGATCACTAGTACAGAGCCCAAGGGTGCACTGAAATCCCCACAGCATGTCTGAGATGAGTAGAAGTTGTAAGGAGCAGTGGTCAATAACTCTGAGATCTTATCTTATCTATTAGCATTCTTATCTGCTGGCCCATACAACTACTGCTTATCACAGATCTGCTGGGGAGGAGAAATGGAAGACTTGGATTCCATTTTAAAGGAATACTCTGGCCAAAACTGTTACACCTAATGCGGGGCCTTAGGGGGCAGCACATGAAACCAGGTTTAAAAGAACTGTAGAGAATTCCTGTCATGTACCACTCTCTAAGCCAGGGGTCTCAAACTCAACTCAGCATGTGGGCCGCAGAGCAAGATCCCAGCCAGTCGGCGGGCCGCACCGCGGCAAATTTAGCTCCACCCACTTTTATGTTGACTCCGCCCATTCATTTTTCATGTGCCCCCACACTGTATAATCCTCCTACAGTCACCTGTAAACTATATGTCCCCCCTCCATCTTTCCCCCAGTTACATATACACCCTTCATCTGCCCCCAGATTCATGTCCCCCCATCTCTGCCCCCAGATTCATGTCCCCCCATCTCTTCCCCCAGATTCATGTCCCTCCATTTCTGCCCCAGATGCATGTCCCCCCCATCTCTACCCCCAGATTCATGTCCCCCCATCTCTGCCCCCAGATTCATGTCCCTCCATCTCTGCCCCCAGATTCATGTCCCCCCATCTCTGCCCCCAGATTCATGTCCCTCCATCTCTGCCCGCAGATTCATGTCCCTCCATCTCTGCCCCCAGATTCATGTCCCTCCATCTCTGCCCCCAGATTTATGTCCCTCCATCTCTGCCCCCAGATTCATGTCCCCCCATCTCTTCCCCCAGATTCATGTCCCTCCATTTCTGCCCCAGATTCATGTCCCTCCATCTCTGCCCCCAGATTCATGTCCCTCCATCTCTGCCCCCAGATTCATGTCCCCCCCCATCTCTTCCCCCAGATTCATGTCCCTCCATTTCTGCCCCAGTGTCATGCCGTTCTCCCCCCTCCCTTCGTCTGCCCCCAGTGTCATGAGCCCCTTCATTCCACCTCAATGTTGCTGTGAGAGCCGGGAGGAACGCCCGCAATTGACTGTGCTGTGAAGAAGGACGTCTCTGACTGACTGTCAGAAATGCCCTTCTGACCATAGAAGAGCTACGGTACCGGACCGTAAGCTCTTCACACTGGGCCCACATCGGGAAAGCCGACAGTGCACTGAACTCAGCGCCCTGTCAGCTTTCCAGCAGTATATAGAACTGCCTGTGGGCAAAATGGTGAAAGGTCCTCTTTAACACACAAAAAAACACTTATACTCACCATCCAACGCTCCCCCGCTGCGCTCTGCAGTTTCACTAATAGACCTGTAGGCGCGATGTGGTGATGTGACGTCATCACATCGCGCCTATATGTCCACTAGCCGGAACGTAGCGGCTAGTGGATATAATCATCTCGCAATGTATTCAACTCGGATCCGGCGTTCCTAGGCTTGTGCGGGCCGCACAAAATTGTTCGGGGGGCCGCATGCGGCCCGCGGGCCGCGAGTTTGAGACCCCTGCTCTAAGCCCTGGGACTAATCACAGGGCATTAATTATGCCTAAAAAATCCCTTTAAGGAGAGGCTATATGTTTAGTGACTCCAGCGGGTTACCCACCATGAACTTGCCAGTGACCCTCTGTGATCTACAGTAGCAGCTCTGTGAATGGGATTTATACAAATCTCATCCACATGCAGCGATTAAAACCTACATTGCAAAGTAACCTGCGCTGTGAGTTATAGACTAATGAGTTACGTTGCGGAAACATAGCAAAAAAAATGCAGCGTTTTCCAGTGCTAAAAAAAACGACCTACGCAATAAGAAGCAGGGGATAGCTCTTAATAGAGAAGCAAGGGAGAGAGTGAAAAAATGCAAGATTTCACAAAAAGGAAACAAAATCTGTTAATGGAGTATATTGCAAAATTTATTAACGACACAAAAGCTGGCAGAAAATCAAGCGTTGTTGGATACTTTAGTTACGCATTACACTTGCCATATTCCAATTCGGTGCAATGCAAAGATTGAAAGTACTTTTCAAAAACATGGCTGCCAAAGCTGTCCACAGATTGATTGAGTTGTAATACAACAAACATTCAGGTCTAATTCATTCCAATAGAGTAGAGCTTTTTATTTTTTTACCGTGGACAGCCTCTATAATACACGCTGGAACAAAATCTGCATATATATAACTGTTCCGGATCACACACTAAGACACAGTGAAGGCTTCCATCAAATGTCAGGATGTCCTGTGTGCTAATGAACTACACTAATTATCTCATTAAGGTTGTGACAACTGCTACATTAAAATAGCTAATGCGGCATCTCCCTACACAGTGCACATATTATCATGTACTCAGCCTCCTCATGTCTGCTAATGCTTAGATTGATTATCGGATGATGCAGAAAATGTGCGCTCTCGCAGATGTGGCGGGCTGTGATTATATCGCACGCTTCTCTCTTCTGCTTGTCGGCTGATGAATTTATTGCTCAAATTGTCCGTTGAACGCCAGCATGAATCATTAATATCCTGTAATTAGGAATACACATCAGATGGATAGTTCTTATGTTCAGTCTCTCAGGGCCTCTGATCGTAGTAAATGGCAGCTGATATCCTGGAAGCTTTCTCCTAGGCTCTGAATTTCACGGCTTGATAAATACTCTCTGTCGCCACAGGAGGGCCCCGCCAGGCAAATGCCGATTTCATCCCATACCAGTGAAGATGAAAAGCGCCATTGTGCCCTTTGTACCAAAAGAAAGTAAGTGCATAAATGCGCAAAATTTTTTTATTTTGTTTTTAATTTTTTTATTATTTTTGAATCCGTTTAGGCAACATTGAAGAATGGGTGATGTATATTTATATCAGAAGTTTTATCCGTGTGTAACCCGTCACATTGAACGTGCCATCAGCTGGATCTAGAACAGGAGGAGCTGCTCCTCTATGGCACTCAAATACCCTAGTTGGGTTTGTCCTGATGGCACAACCTCTAAAGTGAACAAGCAACACACAAAGTTGTAAATGAAATTCCTTTTTTCAACTAATGCTGATTTCTACCAAAGTTTTTGGATGAGGCCACACTACCCTATAGTAATGACTCCACACCTGACCGTGCCCCTTTTTCTAGACATGACTGACATATAAAGTGCCATATTACCTGTAAAAGGAGACACTCTTTCAGAACTGCAGGAGGTCCTTACTTTTTTGGTAGCCTCTGGAACATTCCAGGAGTGTTGGGAATGTGTCACTGCTACATTGACAATTCGGGTGGTTGCTCCCATCGGTAAGCTTGTAGTTATGACATCCTGACCAGTTTAACAGAGCTTGGAGAACGCATTATGTTCAGATTACTGTTCAGAGCTTGGTCTAAAGAGGACAGCGGCCATAATGCAAATTGCAGAACTGGTTTTATGCAGATACTGAACAAGAAGGTAGCGTTACACCAGGGATAGGGAACCTTCGGCTCTCCAGCTGCTGTGAAACTACAACTCCCAACATGCTCCATTCACTTCCATGGGGGTTCCAAGAACAGCAGAGCAAGTATGCATGCTGGGAGTTGTAGTTTTGCAACAGCTGGAGAGCCGGATGTTCCCTACTCCTGCGTTAGACCAAGGCCCCTGCAGATTGTTTGCTTTTTTGAGCCAAATCCAGGACTGACTACAAAATTGGAAATATATAGGAAGATTTTATTTCCCCCTTCTATTCAGTTCACATCAAGCTTTGGCTCAAAAAAAAAAAAAAAACCAGTAAAATGTTTAACAAAAAATTCATGGGCCTAGTCTTTGGGGGTTTAAGTTCTGAAACCTGCTGAAAAGCGTAAGCAGCTGTGGACTATAATAAGGGCAGCCGGAGCTCAGGGGACCTTCAGTTTTCACCTTTTTATGGGTAATAGTCTGCTCTCGTGTAGATTTTGTAGTGTGAATTATGTCTTTGTCATCAGCCAGGCTATTGTTATAGAGCAGTACAGAAGACTTTTGCTCAGAGAATGTGGTGCTGGTCCTCTGGCCACGGGCGTATCTAGGTCAGCGCTGCTCACAGAATAGTTCTTGAGCTGTGTTGGTTGTCTTGGCAACAAAGATCTTTTCCATGGAATCGTCTCTATACAAGTAATCTACATGCACAATGACCCATCGGCCCGCTTCTGTGAGACTCTGTGACGCAAGTCTGCTCTCGGATCGGCGCTCTCATCATAGACTCTATTAATAGCACACAAAGTGTACTGCTAGAGGGAGGTCAACGAGGAATTGGACCAGGTCAATTGCAGAACTCTGTGATCTTCTGACGTCCACTTAGTATCATGTTGTATCATGTCCATTTTCCACTAAATCTGAAACATTTGTCATTTTTGTGTTAATTTACAGTCGGCAACACAAAGTAAAATCATTAAATGGAAGATATATTTTGCAACTGTTTTCATTGCTTCACTACATCTAAAATAAAAAATGAGACAGGGTTGATAAATCTTGATTAGAAACCTCCCACCATTTTGTGTATACAGCTGCAGTGTGAACCTATTTGCATCAATGTTTACAGGCTACAAAAAATTGTGTAGTCTAATCTTGGAGTCAGGTGTTACTCCCCATTACTATATGTAGGGAGATTAAAAAGTTTGCATTACACACAACTAGATATTTGAAGAAGAACCCTTTTGCTAGCTCCAGCTCTTTGCACGTTTTAATAGACATGTCTGTGCTTTTTTGACACAGTTGGATTTTTTTTTCTCTAGCCCCCACCATTCCTCGAGCAAACAACGCTGTTAGTTTTATTGTCTGATATGATACTTAGGCTCTCTATATACTTAGGCAAGGGATCTTATACTAAACTCCTATCAGAAGTGGCCTCTGGTGTGCATTGGTTGCACAGGAATGGTGGGGGCTAGAGAAAAAAACAATCCAAGTTTACCAAAATCAGTGAAGCAGCGCCTATTAAAGTATTTAAAGCACCTGATGTGGTGGAAGGCTTCTTTTAAGACTATAAGCATAGTTGTATCTATAGAGATGAAAGGATTATCCATTTTCTTATATTGATAGCCTATCCTTAGGATAAGCCATTAATATTAGATCTGCAAGGGTCCAACACCCGCACAACAGCTGTTTAGGGACAGTATGGTCGCTGGTAATGTTTACTAGGGCATTAAATAACACCTTTAATTTTTCTGGTCTTTCCTTTAGGACATGCATTCAATATTTTATTTGTAAGATCTTTCCCATCTGCAAAAAACAAAAAATTATTAAAGTTTCAAAAAACTGTCGAAGAAAAAATAGAGTCTATACACTGTTATTTCAGTTCTCAAAAGTTCACGTATAAGGAACTAGATTTTGATTCCAAGTTGTGTTCACAATAAGCTAATAGCACATGAATGGCCCATACCACCATATCTGTATACCTGTACAGTGCTTGTCTCATATAATACATAGTTAATATATTTAACTCTTTCTTTTGTCAGAATTGATCATAAAAACAACTCCAACAAAACGGCCAAAAGTTAAAGCTACTTCTAAACCTTCAGGGAGGACCAGGGTCACAGCACAACCTCCTGTCAATCCAACACCTGATTGGGTGGAGCAGCTACTAAAGTTGATGCAGGGCGCTTCAGAGAATCAAAAGAATCCAATGTCCACCACAGCGAGACCACCCACGACAAGACCAGCAAAACCAAAGAAAGGTGGTAAAAGCAATGAAAGAAGAGGCCACAGAAAGAAAAGTAAAGTACAAGGAGGCGATTCCAAAGCAGCTTCTGCGGAGTTACGGAACGGTGCAGTACGATTAGCAAACAGCCAGAGATCTGACCGCGGAAGGGTGGAAATCTACATCAATGGAGAGTGGGGAACGGTATGCGATGACTTGTGGAACATCAAAGCTGCAAGTGTAGTCTGTCGACAAGTGGGGTTCCCACATGTTATAAAAGCCGCCAAACAGGCAGAATTTGGGGAAGGACGGAACCTCCGCATCCTCCTTGATGACGTTGACTGCACAGGAAAGGAGAAGACTCTGTTGGACTGCAAGCATAAGGAGATCGGCAAACACAACTGTAATCACCAGGAAGATGCGGGAGTTATATGTGGCCTCACAGAATATTCTGAAAGTTGATGGGTCTAAAGGGATTTACATCTCTCAGTATAACTCAGGTTGATACATCAAAGCCAAATTTTCTAAAAAGTACTTAATAGTCTAAATTTTCTTAAAACATGTAATTCTAGATTGTAGAATTTTTGCAACATGCTTGTGTAACATTGTATTTGTGATTGCACCAATTTATGGTCAATATCTTTTCTGTACATAGATAAACTGATTTTTAATCAATACCGGAGGTAAACATTGGTACTGCTTTACATTGAAAATGTACCTAGACCCTTAAGACCGAGGCCCCACGTTGTGGAAACGTTGTTTGGTATTTTTCTGTGTTTTTTTTTGTTTTGTTTTTTTTAGCCAAAGCCAGGAGTGGATTGAGCAGAAGGGAGAAGTAGAAGAACTTCCCATATATTTCCCAGTTGCTCTGTAGATATTCTTTGGCTTTAGCTCAAAAAACCACAGCAAAACCCCAAACAAAAAAACTGTTTCCGCAACAAGGGGCCTTGGCCTAACCAGGGGAAGCAGACATGTTGCAGTACTAGTTATTAGAGATGAGCAAATAGTATTCGATTGAATAACTCGCTCCCATAGAAATGCGTGTAAACGGCCAAAAACCAAGGGGTTAAGCGCAGTGAATATTTGATGCGCTTAACCCCTTGGTGTTCAGCCGCTTACACGCATTCCTATGGGAGCGAGGTATTCGATCGAATACTATTTGCACAACACTAGTAGTTATGTTGGATGATTTTAGCTTTTAAGCAGCACCGCACCTCCCATGAGGCGACCTGAAGCGACCGCTTCAGGCGGCGCTATGCCAGGGCCTTGGGAGGGCGGCATTTTTGCTGACCTAAGCCAGTCCAGGACAAACTGTCCTGGACTGGATTAGCGTCACCGTGTCGGCAGCCCGACATGACAAGCGAGCGGTGTATTGGGGCGGCCCTGCTGGACGCAGTGCTGCTCCAGCGGCCGCCCCTCACACTCAGGCAGAGAGCAGGTCCTCTCCCTGCCTGCTCTCTGCCTGCGAACGCCGCTCGCTCCGCTCGACCACACCTCCTTTCCGATCGGCCCGCCTCCTTCCGATCGGCCACGCCCCTTTCCGATCGGCCCCGTCCCCTTAGCTCCGCCCCTCATCCGGGGGGGATGGGGGGGCAGCTTTCTGACGCCGCTTCAGGCGGCAGAAAGCCCAGGTTCACCCCTGCTTTTAAGCTTTTACAATTTTAATAAGAACGACAGGTGAATGTTTTTCCATTAACAAATTAGCTCACAGTGTTTGCAGACGCAAACCTGATGAGTTTTTTGTACAAACACTGAATGAAGCAGCTCTCTCTCACACAAAGCGGGAAATCCCAGCACTACATGAAGCACAAATCAGGAATATACTTTCAATCTATGTATACCTTAGGAATCTTCTTCCCAAAAATAAAGGTACATTTACTCCTACACTCAAAAGAGGCTTCACTTTGGGTAGAAATTCTTATTTTTATTTTTCAAAATTTATATACACGAAAACTTTTTTTATATCATGCTAATTTCAGATTTGCAGGGATCTTTTTGAATTTTTGGCATACTTTACCCAATGGGGAATGGGGTTTTACTATGCCAGTCTTTAAGTGTAAAAGTAGCACATTTCTCCATATTTTGACCTGTTCTCGACAAAAAAAAGTGGGCAGGGCAAAGATCAAGGTGACAGATTTACTATAACTCACTCCAGAAAACATTTAGTATGGTATAGATTTCAGTTTTGGTGCATGGGAACTTGCAGAGCCTCTTTATAATCCATGCATATCTCACATCAGTGGGGGAATACATTAATACTGAGGTACAATTTACCAATCTTAATAACTTTTCCCCATAGTGTTAGTTTTAGGAAGTGTTCCTTTAAATAGTCTACCACTTTTTATGAAGTCTTAAATGTTTTTTATATAAAATATATTTCAAGAAATATGATGACTTTTCCCAGCATTTTTATACATAATGGTAAATCTTAAATGTGATTTATTTTATTAACTGTAAATTTTGAATTGTTAAACTTTGATTTTGATATTTTTTTTCTAATAAATCCAAGTACTCCTGATTTTTGCAATTTTTTTTATCAAGTAAATTTTTTATTGGTAAATTTGAAAGAAGTGTCATGATTACGCTACCCAAAATACGTAATTTGGCTAGCGTCATGTGGTCTACAATGCACACATATCAGTGATCCTGCTCAGTGCTTAACAAGTGTCTTGTGGACCCGCTTGCAAACTTTTGTCTGCCCCCCCCAGTGCCCCCTTTCCCCCACAGCGCTCCCACTCCCGACAGCGGTGGCCCTCACACAGTGTTATATACCGTCCACACAGTATTTCATGCCCAGCAGTATCCCCCCATGCACAGTATTTCATGCCCAGCAGTGCGCCCCCATAGTATTATATGCCCAGCAGTGCCCCCTCACAGTATTATATGCCCAGCAGTGCCCCCCACACACAGTACTATATGCCCAGCAGTGCCCCCTCGCAGTATTATATACCCAGCAGTGTCCCCCTTCCCCCACACAGTATTACATGCCCATCAGTGTCCCCCTTCTCCCCCACAGTATTATATGCTCCCCCAGAGTCTAATAATCGGAGGCCTAGGGAAGGTGAATAAAATTAACAAACACTGATACTCACCTTGCGTCACCTTTCCTGGGCATTCTGGGGCTCCAGCTGTCTGCAGCATCTTCGGCCGCCTTCCCGACATCTTTGCTGAGGCCTGTGATTGGTCCTCAGCGTTCACATGGGGGTCGCACTGACGTAATTATGCTGCTTTGCCCCATGTGACCGCTGGGGCCTGATCACAGGACTTAGGCACATGACAGAAGATGCCGGAGAAGTGAATATACCTAGTTATTATTTTAAGTCACTCTCTGGGCTAGTATCTATTGAAAAGGGGCCCAGCGACATGCCGGGGCCCTTTTTCATTTACAATATGTATAGCGGTATCAGACTGCTTCCCTGACCGGTATCGTAGTGGTACCAGGCCCCGGCCATCTCCAGCTGGCTGTGGGCCCTATACCTTGCCGGGCCCGGTTGCCCAATACTGTATCTGTATCTCTGAACCTATGATTTTACATATAACTCTACTGCATGTTGTATAATTGAATAGCTCACATGCACCAT
Source organism: Leptodactylus fuscus (assembly GCF_031893055.1). NCBI lineage: Eukaryota > Metazoa > Chordata > Amphibia > Anura > Leptodactylidae > Leptodactylus > Leptodactylus fuscus. The sequence goes on from NC_134271.1 coordinate 97,201,348, forward strand.
ATGTTAATACAAGTAATATTTACAGGTACTAGAGAGGACCTTTCACCACCTCCACCAATTAAAGTTCTTAGTATCTGTTAATAGGTGCTGCTATGCTGATTCAAGTGCAGAATTTTTTTTTCTAGCTCCAACCATTCCCCAGCAGTCATTAGAGAGCTTATATAGTACATCAGGCACCCAAACTACCTGTCATGTCAGAAGGGTGGTGTCAGACACGAGGGCATGATCCAGAGCTCCAATCAGAGGTTTTTAGCTATATAGAAGCTTTGGCTTTTAATTCTTGATTTCAATAAATGATGATATTTCCTCCAGCCATCCTGTAACCCTGCTCTGTGCTGATGATTAGCAAGAACCCTGAAACCTTGCTATCTACAGATGGATGAGGGTGGTGTAAGTTAATTTGCTTACATTTCTTCCCATGGAGCATTGCCAAAAAGATAGGTCTCTTCAGAGAGTAACCCTAACCCCTGAGCAATAATCGATTTAGTATAGTAGTCAACAAAAGAACACTATCAATTTTTACTTCGAAGAGTTTTATTTTGCCAAACTACAAGTAAAGTTGAGTCGTTGCCTTTTTGTCACTCATGGATGACAACTGACTAAAAACTCACGTAACTGAACAGTTCTACATCAGAATTTACATTGATGGAAAGAACTTTCTGAATTGTAACTTTCTACTTAGCATTTTAATTCCATAGGACAAAGTCACTCAGATTTCAGGGCTTCTTCTGCATATTCTGCCTCCCATTGTTTTTACAGAAAATCTGCAGTTATAGTTCATATTTAAAAGTCCAAGCCAAATCTGTTTTCTCTGAGGGCAGAATTCACCTTAAGATTATTATTTTCAACTAGAGGAAAAGGAAACATCGACATCCCTTTGAAATGAATGGGAAGTGGAGTTTAGGTGGATTCTGTGAAGGTTATAAATATATGAATAACAAAAATAATGTTATCCTTAAAACTAAATGCAGTATAATTACTTATGTTTGAAACTGAATATTCCATAACAAGATGGCCCCTATACTTTGCTCAGATGTAGGCCTGACCATGTGGACACAAGGAGACTCTACAGGGTTTCCCATGAGAGGATGGGAGGGCCTGGCACTTCCGCAGAAAATGATATCACAGGAAGCGACATCACAGGATGGGGTGTTGTAGAAGGTCACTGAAAGACACAACGGGAAATGGAACGTGGGGATGGGAAGGGAAAGACAATGGGTGCTGGGGGTGAGTCTCAAAAAGTAAAAAAGAAAAATATATTAATCAACCAGGGGGTTCCCACAGGTGCGCTCAGGTGGGGTCCTTTGAGAAGGTATGCCATGGCACCCATATAGAGCTGAACTTCTGGTGAGTGCAAAGTTCAAAGGTGGAGAGTTCCTCCACACGTGCTACTTAAGAGACTTTCCGTAGAAAGTGAGATATTGTGGGAGCAGATTCGGATGCCCAGTATAAGGGGATCAAAGACTTGGCAATACATAGAAGTTGAAGCCAGAGTCGCTTGGGAGACCTAGGGGGAAGGTGGGCCATAAATTCAAAAATATGCCAACCAGGGTCAGGGGTTTGGAGAGTTTACAAAGCTGGTTCAGTACCTGCTGAACGAGTGACCAATGGGGGGATATCTTTTCGCATTCCCACCATATATGCAAATAGGAGCCTGGGGCCTTATGCCAGCGCCAACACAAAGGGGAAGCCTCAGGATAGAACTTATGGATTACAATGGGCATTTTATGCCACCTGGTGATCAATTTAAAGCGCGACTCCTGCAAGCGTACACATCTAGAAGGGCACATGGAGTTTTTGAGAACAGAGGATCTTTCCTCAGGAGTGAGGGACATTTGAAGTTCTGCCTCCCATTTTTGCATATATGAAGTAAGCTCCATGCCCAGTTCGTGCAGAAGGTTGGCGTCAAGAGTAGAGAGAGGTCTTGGCATACGTTGCTTCCAGAGTAGAAGCTGCTCTAGCCATGAAATAGTGCAAGTGTGAGATTCCTGCCTCAGCGCTCCCAGGTGTAGTGCCTTAATAAATTGATAGGTTAGAAAATTAGTCTGGAAGGAGAGGGGGTTTTGTGTGAACTCAGAGTAAGACGGAAAAGCCCCATCAATTAGTAAGGAGTCATAAGGTAGCCGCTCAACATGCTTCGGCACAATGGGAGCAGAGTCCAAAAACTTTGATTCCGATATGATCACGTCTTGAATGGACATGAGAGGGGAGAATCCTGGCCGTAGAGAAAATAGTCGCTACACCCACTGCTATGAGTCATAGACCGCTGATGTTAATACATTAGGAGCAAGGACTCGCTTAGCTGTGTGTCGGCGGAACCATAATATTGCTGTAAAGGGGAGATCTATAGTGGCTTCCTCCACTGGCACATGCAGCTTCGGATTCTCCCTCTGGAACCAGTCAAGGGTCCTTGCAAGTTGTGCTGCATGATAATATGTTTTGATATATGGTAGTCCAATAGCACCCAACTTCCTACGTCTGGTAAGAGTGTGGAACGCCACTCTAGGGTGTGAGTTATGCCAGACAAACTTTGAAAACAGTTTGTGTAGGGAGGAAAAGAAAGCTAGGGGAGGAGGGCTAGGGAGGGTTTGAAATAGGTATAATATTTTGGGCAGAACCATCATTTTCAGTAAATTTGTTCTACCCATCCATGGAATGTATGGTACGTGCCAAGATTCAATTGGTGAATTGATGTGGGAAAGCAGAGGGGCATAGTTAGATTCGTACCAGCGTCTGGGCGAGGGCGTTAAATTTAATCCTAAATACTTAAAGGGATCCTATCAGTCACACACAATTTTTTGTAGGTAACACGTCGGAATAGTCTTAGGAAAGGCTATTCATCTCCTACCTTTCGTCGTCTTCTCCGCGCTGCTGTTCGCCTACAATCCCGGTTTCTCTCGGTATGTAAATTAGCTCTCTCACAACAACATGACCAATAATACTAGAACCGACGAAGCCAGTGCGTGGCAAAATGCGTGTCGGGGGAGCAGTTCCTTAAACCCCCTTTCTTCTGGGATTTTTCTGCATTTGTGCTGCACTTTAAAGGGATCCTATCAGTCAGACACAATTTTTTGTAGTTACCACGTTGGAATAGCCTTAAGAACAGCTATTCTTCTCCTACCTTTCGCCATCTTCTCTGCGCCGCCGTTCACCTACAATCCCGTTTTTACTCGGTATATAAATTAGCTCTCTCGCAGCACTGGGGGCAGGCCTCAGCTGTGAGAGAACTCTCTCCAGCGCCGCCTCCTCTTCTTCAGCAGCGCCATTTTCAGCCTCTTCTTCCGACGGTGGCTTGTAACTTCTAAGGCCTTGGGCCTTGGGTAGAGCAGACTGCGCATGCCCACAGGCCACGAGAAAATGGCCGCTTGCCAAAAATTGTCTGACTGATAGGATCCCTTTAATAGAGTCGTGACACAATGGAAATGGGAAAGTGGCCTGTAGCTCAGATTTAAGCAAAGGGGTCAAAAGACACATGGCCTCGGATTTTGTGGTATTAATTTTGAAATTAGAGAGGGTACCGAAGGCCGTTAGGGTTGTGGCTATATGTGGTAGAGCAACTGATGGATTAGTAAGGATTATTAGAAGGTTGTCTGCAAATGCTGCTATACTATGACATACCCCTCCACTTACCAAACCCTTCAGCAAAGGGTCCTGTCGTATATTCTGTATTAACGTTTTGATGGTCAGTACATAAAGTAAGGGGGATAGTGGGCAGCCCTGCTTAGTGCCATTTTTAATATTAAACGAGGGGGAGAGGCATCCGTTAACCCTAACCTTGGTGCTAGGTCCAGAGTACAGAGTCATAATCTTCTGAACAAATATGTGAGGGAGACCAAAATGACGTGATGTCACTGTCATAAAGGTCCAGTCTACTCGGTCGAAAGCTTTTCCAGCATCTGTCGACAAAAGAACTAACGGGATCTGAGAATACTCTGAGAATATTGGATCAAGTAGATCACGCTCTGGGTGTTATGTTTGCCTTCACTACCAGTAACGAAACCTGCCTGTTCTGGGTTGATCAGGGAGGGGAGTAAGGACTTTAATCTATTAGCCACTAATTTAGCATATAGTTTAACATCTACATTTAGTAGGGAGATGGGACAGCAGCTACCGCATTGAGTCGGGTCTTTGCCTTCCATAGGGATAATAGAAATATGTGCTTCTATAAGGCCCGGGGGGGGGGAGTGTTTTGGGGAGCAATGAGCATGATCAACAGAGTTACAGACCAGAAGAAAATGGGGGAGAAGGACAGAACTGAATTTTTGATAGTAAAAAGGTGGGAGGCCATCAGGGTCAGGAGCTTTCCCCAGTGGGGTGTCAGCAAGTGCTGCCTGCAATTCTATTAAAGTAGAGGGGTTATAAGAGCGTCCTGCTGTTGGGGTGTGAGCGAAGGCAGGGAGAGAGATTGCAGGAAAGTCTGGATTTTAGCAATGCGATCTTTAGCAAATGTTTTATTCATTACTAGCAAATAGCTTAAAAATGGAAATGGAATAGAAACATAAAGTATACTATGGAATTTTTCCTAAATATTGAGATATTCTCTTTTTCTTGATGTCATAGAGGATTATAGATAGGCGACCTTTTAAGATTTGTTTCATTTTGGGTTTAGCCCAAATGAGTTTGGTTTAATACAAACTACTTCGTTCATCTCTATAGAGGGTGTCCATCGACGTGATGATAGCACATGGTACATATTTGATCAAAATAAAATTTTATTGTCCCTAGTAAAACAACTTATCGTATGCTCAAAGGATAGATGAAATGTGATTGCTTGCTTGGGGATTCACTTCTGGGACCCACCTAGATCATGAGGTCCTGTATCTCCCGTCTCAATGAAGGAGTGATCATATGTGCATGCTGCTCCATTCAATGTCTATGGGAATGATGAAGATAGATGAAGGCTGTCAGTTCCATAGAGACTGAATAAAGCAGTAATGCAGATGTGCAACCATTGCTTCATTCAAATTGCAGAAACAGAACCTCAATCCTAGAGATTAAGGGGAGTTCCAGTTATGAGACCCCCAGAGATCAGATACTTATTATCTATCCTGTGGATAAATTTAGAGCTGTTATTCTGGGACATCCACTTTACTTACCTAGAAAACGTAATTCAGTTTGTTCTGTAGTAATTGCTGCAAATGTTTACATACAAGCCATATTTAGCATTGAGCTAATATAAAATATGATGAGATTTGTGGTGGAGGGAATTAGTTATCACATTTGTTATGAACCTGCTGAAATAAAATGAGCAATTTAGTGTTTCATTACTACAGTACATAATGTTCTGCTCTTAATAATCCACATAAACTTTTATAGCTCATTATTGTACAGTACATCATGACAGAGCCATAGCGACACCTAATGTTGAGAGAAAGGTACTGCACATTGCTATCCCGTCTGTACAGGAATCGCTGAGGTTACCTGGCATGGTTTGTATTATTGTATTGTTTTACCTGAAAATGCCAGGGATAACAGTGAGTTAGCCATCTAACATGCCAGTGTGAAATATCATCTACATACTGTGACTAAATCCTGCAATGCTAATTGATTTGTTTTCCTAATCCTGTACAATCCTGGGTGATGATTTTTTTTGTAATTTTTATTATTATTATTATTATTATTATTATTATTATTATTATTATTATTCAAGCCTCTCGCCTGCCTCGATTGGACAGGCATTCTTCCCTAAGAGACAGAGTTGTAACTAGGGGTTTGGCATGGGGGAATCAAACATATCCAAGTGGGCCCCTTACCCAGGTATACCCTACTTAACAGTGACCATACAGCAGTAGATACTGGCTCTGCTGACAGTTTAAGTAAATACAGTACAGGAAAAATATTGTGACTTACAGGTAACATCTCTGTAATCTTTCACATTTCTCGTCTCTTCCTTCTGGACGACCATCAGGGCCAATTTTAGGCAAAATGGGGCCCTGGGCGAGTTTTCGAGTGGGGTCCTAAATTCTAAGATACCGTACCAACATCACTATTCGGTAACTGAATACAAATACAATCACTTTAAACTATATTTTAATTATATTAAAGAGATTCAGTGTAATATAAACCAAACATTATTTAATAGAACTTTAAGTTCTGCATCCAAATGGCTGGATTCACATAGATGCATAAAAAAAGCAGTGTCTACGCCACGTGGGGCCCCAGGCTTAGGCCCAGTTCACATCTGCATGCAGGTTTCCATTTGGGGAGTCCGCTTGGGCACCCCATTAACAGAAACCTGTACGTATTAAAAAGTAGTTACCGAAGGAAACCACATGGACCTCATGGCTATAATGGGGTCCTTGTGGTTTCCGCTTGATTTCCACACAAATAATGTGGAGAGGAAAGTGGAGCTTGCAAGAAACCAAGTGGAGACCACACAGACGACACTATAGTCTATGGGGTCTGCGGGTTTCCCTAGTAACTACTTTTAATCCTGATTAGGTTTCTGTTAGGGGTGTCCCCAAGCCGACTTCCCAAATGGAAATCTGAACACAGATGTGAATGGGCTCTTAAAGGGGTTTTTGTTACACCAGGAGCAGGCAACCTAATTTTAATATTGATGACACCTACACTAAAGTCATACCACAAACTGTAACATAGGGGTGCTGTCATACTGTTCTCCCAGACACATACGTTTACCACTATTTGCCTGGATATACAGTCCTATGAAAAAGTTTGGGCACCCCTATTAATCTTAATCATTTTTAGTTCTAAATATTTTGGTGTTTATAACAGCCATTTCAGTTTGATATATCTAGTAACTGATGGACACAGTAATATTTCAGGATTGAAATGAGGTTTATTGTACTAACAGAAAATGTGCAATATGCATTAAACCAAAATTTGACCGGTGCAAAAGTATGGGCACCTCAACAGAAAAGTGACATTAATATTTAGTAGATCCTCCTTTTGCAAAGATAACAGCCTCTAGTCGCTTCCTGTAGCTTTTAATCAGTTCCTGGATCCTGGATAAAGGTATTTTGGACAAACAATTCAAGTTCAGTTAAGTTAGATGGTCGCCGAGCATGGACAGCCCGCTTCAAATCATCCCACAGATGTTCAATGATATTCAGGTCTGGGGACTGGGATGGCCATTCCAGAACATTGTAATTGTTCCTCAGCATGAATGCCTGAGTCGATTTGGAGCGGTGTTTTGGATCATTGTCTTGCTGAAATATCCATCCCCGGCGTAACTTCAACTTCGTCACTGATTCTTGAACATTATTCTCAAGAATCTGCTGATACTGAGTGGAATCCATGCGACTCTCAACTTTAACAAGATTCCCGATGCCGGCATTGGCCACACAGCCCCAAAGCATGATGGAACCTCCACCAAATTTTACAGTGGGTAGCATGTGTTTTTCTTGGAATGCTGTTTCTTTTTGGACGCCATGCATAACGCCTTTTTTTATAACCAAACAACTCAATTTTTGTTTCCAAAATGAAGCTGCCTTGTCCAAATGTGCTTTTTCATACCTCAGGCAACTCTATTTGTGGCGTACGTGCAGAAACGGCTTCTTTCTCATCACTCTCCCATACAGCTTCTATTTGTGCAAAGTGCGCTGTATAGTTGACCGATGCACAGTGACACCATCTGCAGCAAGATGATGCTGCAGCTCTTTGGAGGTGGTCTGTGGATTGTCCTTGACTGTTCTCACCATTCTTCTTCTCTGCCTTTCTGATATTTTTCTTGGCCTGCCACTTCTGGGCTTAACAAGAACTGTCCCTGTGGTCTTCCATTTCCTTACTATGTTCCTCACAGTGGAAACTGACAGGTTAAATCTCTGAGACAACTTTTTGTATCCTTCCCCTGAACAACTATGTTGAACAATCTTTGTTTTCAGATCATTTGAGAGTTGTTTTGAGTAGCCCATGATGCCACTCTTCAGAGGAGATTCAAATAGGAGATCAACTTGCAATTGGCCACCTTAAATACCTTTTCTTATGATTGGATACATCTGGCTATGAAGTTCAAAGCTCACTGAGGTTACAAAACCAATTTTGTGCTTCAGTAAGTCAGTAAAAAGTAGTTAGGGGAATTCAAATCAATAAAATGATAAGGGTGCCCATACTTTTGCACCGGTCAAATTTTGGTTTAATGCATATTGCACATTTTCTGTTAGTACAATAAACCTCATTTCAATCCTGAAATATTACTGTGTCCATCAGTTATTAGATATATCAAACTGAAATGGCTGTTGCAAACACCAAAATATTTAGAACAAAAAAATGATTAAGATTAATAGGGGTGCCCAAACTTTTTCATAGGACTGTATGTGTACTTTTCCATTAGAAGCAATGTCAATACATGTGTAACCTACAACCAGAGGTAAATATATGTGACTGGGGGAAGAGCAGGGGCGGATCCACGCCGCTGATTCGGAACGAGTTACACGTTCAGAAACAGTGAGCACATACTCAGTGTGAATGCACCCTTATATTTTTTTTTAGAGCCCTCCTGGGCCTAAAGCAGCTTGAATTGAATATAGAACGCATTTTTAGGGCTAATTTTTTCAAAAAAATCCGGGAGGGGGGGCCCCCCAGACCACCCGGTAAGTAGGACCCCACCAAAGTCAATTGCCCAGGGCCCTGGAAAGCCTGGATCCGCAACTGGGGAAGAGTGAGTAGGATTGTGACACACAATGCTCCTGGTGCCGCATTCAGTCCCCGGCCACCAGTACTTGCACTTTTTTGTAAGTGAAACGCAGGTTAATTTCAGATACTTTTAATTCCTGACTGTGCGGCAACAGCAAAACCACAGCCAGGAATTAATCAGTGTCACACTTACAGCAAAGTGACAGCACTGGTGCCCGTGGACTGCATTTAGCTGTAGCCACATCTGGGTACACAGTGTGTCACCACCTGAAAAGAAACACCCTAAGGCTGAGGCCCCACGTTGCGGAAATGCAGCTTGTTTTTTGCAGATTTTGCTGCATTTTTTTTCAACCAAAGCCAAGAATGGCTACTAAAGGAATGGGAAATATAAATGAAGCTCCTATACTTCTATCTTCTGCTCAATTTACTGCTGGAAACTGAAATCAGAAAACTGCAACAAAAACGCTGTGTTTCTGGAACGTGGGGCCTCAGAATACCGAACGCTTTGACAAGTGGTGAGCAATGAAAGCTTACGGTCCTCATAGACTATAATAGGGTTTGTGTGTTTTCCGCATGGTGTCCACATGAGTCAAGTGGAGAGGAAAGTAGTTCACAAAGTATTTTCCTCTCCACATGTTCTGTGCAGCGGCCGCTGCACAGTGAGTGACCCGACTGTCTGTCAGTAAGAACAGACGGTCCGGCATTCCATAAACATGGTGGTGAAATATTAGGCAGCACAGGGGGACCCTTAAGCTGTGGGGGCCTTGGGCAATTGTCCAGTTTGCCTCCCCCCCATGCCGTCCCTGCAGACATGCCTTGGTCAAGTCACTGAGGCCCATTTATTATGCCCCGATGTGGAGTTAAAAAGTGGAAAAAACCCACGGTTTACACTCTAGACACATGCAGTATATATTGGACACATGTTACACACACATATACTTAATATACACATATCAGTCACACTACCTACATATTACATACAATATAAACAAACATCAATCCAACAGCACTTGTATTTGGAATACTAACCTGCCTAAGGCTGAAGCCCCACATTGCGGAAAAGCAGCTTTTTTTGTGGCAGATTTTGCTGTGTTTTTTGAGCCAAAGCCAGGAGTGGATTCAGCAGAAGGGAGGAGTATAAGAACTTCCTATACGGTATATTACCCAATCCTTGTGTAGCCATTCTTGACTTTGGCAAAATCTGCCAAGGAAATGTTCCTGCTGACAGCAAAAAGATTGTCTATTCCCACTCACTTTACTGAGAGGTTTGGGTGAAATGTACCTGAGGATCGGGCAGGATGATTCTTTTTTTCCACTTGCTGAAAGAAGAGTTTGTCTCCCAATAAATGAATGGGAAGCAAAATTCAACACACAAAATTTCTCTGAGTGAACTTACTTTAAAGTTGTCAGACACATCTAAGAACCATTGCATTTAATCTGTCTCCATTTGTACTAATAAGGCATGTGGCCTTGATAGTATAAAGACATGTTCTCATCAGCCGTGGCTAAAATTTCAAAGTTGAAACCTTTCCAAGTCTCCTCCACCTGAGGGATCCCATTTCATCAGCTCCCCATACATTAAAGTATATAGTGGTATCTCTGAAAATGGACAAAGATTGAACATGACCTACATTTTGATGGTCCGTTACAATGTACCAATAATTAGTCATATAAGTAGCTCCAAATCACTGACATATAATTTAAAGCTGCTGTGTGATGTCTGATAAAAAAATGGATGTCATATGGCCATTAATCACTACCATGTAAATATAGCTTAAAAGGGTTGTCCACGATAAAAACTAATCCCTACACGAATCTAAACACCCTCCCCCACATACTTCCTAAATAATATAATTTATCAAAAATGTATATTTACCCATGTCCCTGGTCAAGCGACCGCCCCAGGAACCTTTGCTGGTTATGCAGTGATGATCCCTTTCCCCATTTCTGGAAACAGAACATCACTACTACTTCCCGCCCATCCAACTCCATCTTACTTACCTATCTTCCTTCCATGCTTCCTCCTGCGGGACGGCTCCTTCCTCTTATCTGACTGCCGGTGTGCGCTATAGTCCCAGCGCTGCTCTGTGCTCTGCAGCTGATAGCCCACCTTTACTGTGTAGTTCCCACGCCTGCACAGTAGAGGTGGATTGTCAGCTCAGAGCACAGGGCAGCACTGGAACTATAGCGTGCGCTGGCAGTCAGAAAAGGAAAGGAGAATCAGAAAAGAAGGATGGGCTGTCCTGCAGGAGCGAGCCTGGAAGGAAGTATAATGAGGTCAGGGGTTGGGCTGAGTAGGTTGGGAAGGGCTAGTAGTGGGCGGGATAGCTAGAGAGACAGGGAGGGGGGGTGTATGGGAGGGAGGGGAGAGGATGGGGGGGAGTGAGGTGAGAGGGGTTAGTGTGGAAGTTAAAATGTAAAGGATGAGGTGGCACTACTGCATGCATACAAGCTATGCTATCGGAGGTCAGGGGTAAATTCCATATAGTTAGTGTGGAAGTTACATAGCAGAAAGCTAAACCAAGTTAACAAATGCAGAAGATACCAGTAGTTCCCAGAGACACCAAGAAATCACTCAAAACACGGCTAAAGGTATATGGGTGCATTTATTACACATTAACAGACCTTTTTTTTAAAAAAAAAACAAAAACATTTTTTGCCTTGAAAACCCCTTTAAGGTCATCTATATCATCCCTCCCCCCGAAGCCCGGGGCACCACTTTAAGTTAAGAGTTTGTGTTAAGTCAACAAAAATTCAAAGTGAAAATGGTGTCCAAAAACACAATTTTGTTAAAGAAACCTATTATATTAACTATTCCTAAAATTACTTCTATAGGAAACTATCATTGTAGCATTGTAAGTTACCATTGTGGTTTTAAAAAATGCCCAATTTTGGTTGCATTAATAGAATAGGAAACAATAGTAAGCCTGGACTTACATGCGTTTTATTAATAATTCTACACATACAGCTATTTTAGGCAGCTTTGGTGTTGGGGTTCTGCATCATGTGTTGGGATACAGTTTTTTAAAAGTGAAATTTACCATAGACTTCTCTTTATGACTTAAAAAGATGCTGCCAAAAATGTATGTAAAAGTTCTGTAGTGCCAGGTTCATACCCACATTTCTATTTTTGGACCGTCAGACCTAAAAAACGATCCATCAAATGACAGATAGCAACAGATGCTGTGGGACCCCTTTGACTATAATGGGGTCCTTTGGGCATCCATTATGTTTTAACAGGAATTGATGGATGAAAAAGTCTTGGCCTTGCAGAACTTTTTCATCTACAATTTCTGCTGTGAACATACTTAATACTGGTAGGTTTGTAAATAAAAAAATAAAAAAACTGTGTGAAATAGCCCTTAAACTCCAAGTATGAGCTTGATCTAGTGGATATGAAAAGAAACTTTGATCCTTGCAAAATAAAATGATATATGTATCTGAACAGAAATATGTATGTGTATATACAGAATATATATTTATGTAGCTATACAAAACATATGCTGAAATCCTATTGGTCAGTTTCTAGTCGCATGACCAGTGGCATGAGGAAAAATGGAATCTTGAGAGTTGTCGGTTAGAGATTGACGGTTGGAGTTGGATGCGGATGAAGAGGAGCTGCCTGCAGCAAAGCGACGAAATGGATAGCGAAGAGGAGGTGAGAAGAGGAAGGAAGAGGAGGAGAAGACTTTTGGACTCATCGGCTGATGAGAAGTCGTCCATCAAGAAGAGCCACAGGAGAGGAGTGAAGAGACTCGGCTCTGAAGAGGAGATCGTCTACCAGAAGACTGATCACCAAGGCCAGGAGGAAGAACAGGAAGAAAAGAAGGTCCTTGAGAGAAGACCTGGAGCCAAGAGAAGAAGACGCATCTTGGACTCGTCAGATGAAGAAGACTCTTCAATCAAGAAAGAAGAGGAAGAGCATCATGACCCCATGGATCCAGGTAAAGAAACCTATACACCAATTTACCATAGGGAAATCATCATGTAGCATACAGTAACTTCTCATGTACACTATGGGGCACATTTATCATATAGGGGTCTGAGATGGGGCTGGTACTTGGGATGTACACTATGGGGCACATTTATCATAAAGGGGTCTGAGGTGGGGGCTAGTACCTTGGCTGTACACTATGGGACACACTTATCATATAGGGGCCTGAGGTGGGGGCTAGTACCTGGGCTGTACACTATGGGGCACATTTATCATAAAGGGGTCTGAGGTGGGGGCTAGTACCTTGGCTGTACACTATGGGACACATTTATCATATAGGGGTCTGAGGTGGGGGCTAGTACCTTGGCTGTACACTATGGAGCACATTTATCATATAGGGGTCTGAGGTGGGGGCTGGTACCTGGGCTGTACACTATGGGACACATTTATCATATAGGGGTCTGAGGTGGGGGCTAGTACCTTGGCTGTACACTATGGAGCACATTTATCATATAGGGGTCTGAGGTGGGGGCTGGTACCTGGGCTGTACACTATGGGACACATTTATCATATAGGGGTCTGAGGTGGGGGCTGGTACCTGGGCTGTACACTATGGGACACATTTATCATATAGGGGTCTGAGGTGGGGGCTGGTACCTGGGCTGTACACTATGGGACACATTTATCATATAGGGGTCTGAGGTGGGGGCTGGTACCTGGGCTGTACACTATGGGACACATTTATCACATAGGGGTCTGAGATGGGGGCTGGTACTTATACTGTACACCATGGGGCACATTTATCATATAGGGGTCTGAGGTGGGGGCTGGTACCTGGGCTGTACACTATGGGACACATTTATCATACAGGGGTCTGAGGTGGGGGCTGGTACTTAGACTGTACACTATGGGGCACATTTATCATACAGGGGTCTGAGGTGGGGGCTGGTACCTGGGCTGTACACTATGGGACAAATTTATCATATAGGGGTCTGAGGTGGGGGCTGGTACCTGGGCTGTACACTATGGGACAAATTTATCATATAGGGGTCTGAGGTGGGGGCTGGTACCTTGGCTGTACACTATGGGGCACATTTATCATACAGGGGTCTGAGGTGGGGGCTGGTACCTGGGCTGTACACTATGGGGCACATTTATCATACAGGGGTCTGAGGTGGGGGCTGGTACCTGGGCTGTACACTATGGGACACATTTATCATATAGGGGTCTGAGGTGGGGGCTGGTACCTGGGCTGTATACTATGGGACACATTTATCATACAGGGGTCTGAGGTGGGGGCTGGTACCTGGGCTGTACACTATGGGACACATTTATCATACAGGGGTCTGAGGTGGGGGCTAGTACCTTGGCTGTACACTATGGGACACATTTATCATACAGGGGTCTGAGGTGGGGGCTGGTACTTAGACTGTACACTATGGGGCACATTTATCATACAGGGGTCTGAGGTGGGGGCTGGTACTTAGACTGTACACTATGGGACACATTTATCATATAGGGGTCTGAGGTGGGGGCTGGTACTTAGACTGTACACTATGGGGCACATTTATCATACAGGGGTCTGAGGTGGGGGCTGGTACCTGGGCTGTACACTATGGGACACATTTATCATATAGGGGTCTGAGGTGGGGGCTGGTACCTGGGCTGTACACTATGGGACACATTTATCATACAGGGGTCTGAGGTGGGGGCTGGTACCTGGGCTGTACACTATGGGACACATTTATCATATAGGGGTCTGAGGTGGGGGCTGGTACCTGGGCTGTACACTATGGGACACATTTATCATAGAGGGGTCTGAGGTGGGGGCTGGTACCTGGGCTGTACACTATGGGGCACATTTATCATACAGGGGTCTGAGGTGGGGGCTGGTACCTGGGCTGTACACTATGGGGAAGATTATTAAAAGAGTTTTAATTCAAAACTGTTATTTGTCCATAGCAACCAATCACAGCTCAGCTTTCATTTTGTATTCTGCTCCTGAAAAATGAAAGCTGCACTGTGATTGGTCGCTATGGGCAACCAAGGCAGCTTTCTGTGTGCTTAGGCAGAAATATCTCCATGTTTCAATGACTGTATTTCTTATATAGAAGTACCTGTTACATTGAATGTAAATGGCTTGGGCCTTTCTCCATCTCTGATCATTGTAAAATGTTTATTATTACCTTTAATGAATTATGTCTTTAATATGCATATAATAAAGATTTTGCTATTGATTATAATTTTGTGTGGTTACTTAAAAGGAATCATAGATTTAAGAGATTTAGTCTTGTGTTTATGGGTATCCTACAATGAGATATAAATACACATATACTGTACATACACATACAATAGCTACACATGTACAGAATAGTAACATACTATACTGCATACTAAGCCAATGAAATGAGCATGGAGATTTCTATTGATGTTGCACTTCCAGTCACAGATGATCTGCCCAGGCCCAGGGAGTAGGGTCACCTCAGAGTATAATAAATTGTGGCCCAGGGTCACCTCAGAGTATAATAAATTGTGGCCCAGGGTCACCTCAGAGTATAATAAATTGTGGCCCAGGGTCACCTCAGAGTATAATAAATTGTGGCCCAGGGTCACCTCAGAGTATAATAAATTGTGGCCCAGGGGAGATTGTTACAAATAATAAATAGTTATAGTCACTTTTCCTGGGAGTCTGGCGTCCTCTTCAGGCTCATGTCATGTACTCCATGGTCACTACTGAGTCCTGTGATTTGGCGTCAGCAGTCACGTGGGGTGCGACGACATAATGTCAGCATGATGACATTAAAGCACCAAGGCATGTGATGTCAGCTAGAGGTATATAGGTTTATTTCTATACTGTTAGGGTCCATTCACATGGAAGAAAATGGAGCTGAATTTGGTGTGGAATTTCCACGCTGAAAAAAAAGCCTCCCATTGACTTCAATGGGTTCCTTTTTCTGCTAGCATTGATCAAAAGCAGAAAAAGGAACCCATTGAAATCAAAGGGAGGCTTTTTTTTTTCAGCGCTGAAATTCCACACCAGATTCTTCACTTTTTTCCTCATTGTGAATGGACCCTAAGAAGAGCGGTGTCAGGCAGGAGCAGGTAAGGGGTGTGATTTTAAGCTCTGACACTGGCTGCCTCTGCTTAGAGATCTGAATCCCAGCCCCCTGCGTGGCACTGCCCTTCCGACATTACAGAGATTAAGTAACACATCAGGCACCAAAACTAACTGCATTTGATGCTTGATGGGGGCTAAAGAGAAAATGCCAACTGTGCTGGAATCAGTAGAGCAGCGACTATTAACAGTTGGTAAGAACTTGCTGGTACAGGTGGAAGTGGTGAAAGGTCCTCTCTAGGACTATTGCTCTAATAGACATTCACTGAACAAGCAAGAGGTGTTCTTAGTAACTCTAATATACAGCCAAAAAATGCTACCTTCTTGTTAGTCTGCTGGATTATACATTATAATCAGCATTACCTAGAAATAAGTGGTCCCAATGTTTGTTTATCAGTAGTAACAAAGGGGCAGACAGATGTCTATACCAATGCTGAGTGAAACAAAGTACAGGTAATCCTTGGGTTACGACGGTCTCGGGTTATGACGTTTCATGGTTACGACTAGAGATGAGTGAGTAGGTCCTTGCTAGTTGGGAGTGCTGGCAGCTTGCATTTATGTGGGAGCTGACTTTTTCTCATAGGAATGCATTGGCCAGCGTTGATTGGCCAGTGTACAGCATTCGGCCAATCAATGTTGGTTCTGCCGGAGGCTCGTCTATGAGGAGGCGGAGTCTAAAATCGGACCACAATGGAGACTGCTGTGGTCCGATCTTAGACTCTGCCTGCTCACAGACTAGCCTCCGGCAGAACCAGCATTGATTGGCTGAATGCTGTACACTGGCCAATCAACGCTGGTCAATTCATTCCTATGAGGAAAAAGTCAGCTCCCTCATAACAGCAAGCTGCCAGCTCTTCCAGCTAGCAAAGACGAGCATGCGGCAAATCAACGCTGATTCTGCAGCAGGTTCGTCCTTGCTAGTCAGGAGAGCTGGCAGCTTGCTTTTGTGAGGGAGCTTACTTTTTCTCATAGGTATGAATTGACCAGCGTTTTTTGGCCAGTGTACAGCCTTCGGCCAATCAACGCTGGTTCTGCCGGAGGCTCGTCTGTGAGGAGGCGGAGTCTAAGATCAGACCACAGCAGTCTCCATTGTGGTTCGATATTAGACTCTGCCTCCTCAAAGACCAGCCTACGGCAGAACCAGCGTTGATTGGCCGAATGCTGTACACTGGCCAATCAACACTGGCCAATGCATTCCTATGAGAAAAAGCCAGCTCCTGCATAAACACAAGCTGCCAGCTCTCCCTGTATATTACGTGATTTAGTGTGCAGCGGCTTGGAACAGAGGAAGACTGTACTGTACTGTATCTGGTACAGCCTTCCTCGGTTCTAATCCGCTGAACACTAAATCACATTGATTCGTTCCTATGCGGCATCATATGGTCCATGTTTCCGACTTACGTCGAAATTTGGTTTACGCCGCCATGTAAATATGTCTAATTTTATGTTTTATTCTTCTTTTCTCTTTTAGGAGACAGCGATGGACAGTCATCCTTCCCCGGCAGCACAATCTCTAACAACATCAAGAGATTAATATTCCATCAAGTGCTTGGCCGGGGAAGTTTCGGTAAGGTAAGAAACCATAAAACTACTCGTTGTTTACCATATAATAGGCACATCTAAGGGCCCCTTCACACTACTGATACGCTGCCTGATTCTGAACGTTAAAACACGGTCAGAATCAGCGCGTATACAGCAGATATCATTCATTTCAATGGGGAGCTGGCATACGAGCGCTCCCCATTGAAATGAATGGGCTGCTTTTTACTCTACCAGCGCTCCCATTGAAGTGAATGGGAAGCGCTCGCGTGTACGGCTCGCCGTGTGAAGGGGCCCAGCGCTCGGCTCAGGCCGAGCCGTACACGTGAGCGCTTCCCATTCACTTCAATGGGAGCGCTCATAGAGTAAAAAGCAGCCCATTCATTTCAATGGGCAGCGCTCGTATGCCAGCTCCCCATTGCAATGAATGGGATCTGCTTTATACGCGCTGATTCTGACCTTGTTTTAACGTTCAGAATCAGGCAGCGTATCAGTAGTGTGAAGGGGCCCTAAGTGTATTTACATCTTTGCATAAAACGAATCCAGCACGGCCAATAGTGGGAAATAAAATTTCTTCTTTATTACAGCATTCCGATTAAACACTTCATACACGCAAAAGAGTTTGTTTAACCCTTTCACTGCCAATCACGTAGCTCTACGTCCTCCCAGGGTGTCACTTGCATAGCCGAGGACGTAGAGGTACGTGCTTAACTTCTGATGCCCATATCTCAGGATTCGTTTGGCCTATGAAGATAATTTTAGATTCATTTTAAAGATGAGAATCTCATCTTTAAAATGACATCAAGATCTTCATGTTAACCTTTACTGTACCAAAGCGATTCACTGTTGAAAACGCTATTGGGGATTTAGATCTCATTGAAGATCTCAATTCCCGACAGCATTTTTAACAGCAATTCGCTAAAAATCTGTAAGGGCTATTATGAAGATCTTGGTGTCATTTTAAAGATGAGATTCTCATCTTTAAAATGAATCTAAAATTATCTTCATAGGCCAAAACGAGTCCTGAGATACAGGACTTTAAATTGTCCCCCCCCCCTCCTGTCTCTGGAAATATTAGTGAAACAGGAAGGGGAGAAGGACTTGCAGCTGCAGCAGCTTGCACAGAGACAGATAGAGAAGCATTTTCTCTAATCTTTGTGGACAACCTCTATGTGACCCTAGGAGGAGGGATTTAGTCCCTATTTCCCCCCCTCCTTTCAATCAGATAGCATACTGATTTGCTGTCTGATTGTCACATACAGGTATAATATAATTCCCCTGAGCTTTACTAGTGGGGTATTCTTATGTTATACCTCCTGAACACAACCAGGAAGGTTATTGGCGCTGTGACCCAGACATTTACCATTGTCCAGGTCGCAGCACCAAAAAAAAAGTCGCACCAAACACTTACACAACACATACAATTCATGAATAAAGTTTACATTTCACCCAATCCCTGTCCATATCTGAGCTTTCTAGAGCTTTCTGTTTGCCGCAACATTGCATGAAGGTGGTTGTATATATGAACTATTAAATTGTGTTTTTATATACGGTATGCTGTGCAATCTCAAAAAAGTTAGATTTTGGTATCACAGTCACAGTTTGGTAGGTGCAGTATAGCTTTATAACATTAGTGAATAACAGCAAAATCCTGCCTATCTTCTGTATTAGGGTTTTTGGGAGTCCGAGCTCTTGTTGTAGTTGATGTTTGCGGTACATATAGTATATATACACATTGTATACACCTTAACTTATTATTTTAAATGCATTTTGTATATGAATCTGAGATTGAACATGAGTTTTAGGTGCAAATATGTGTTTTAGTGCATTTTTTTAAAAAAATGTTTTGTGTTTTTCACAAAGTTGCATGAAGGTGGATGTGGCTATTGATGACCCATTGAGATATATGTAATCTTCAGGTTGTCTACTTTCAAGTTGCATTGAGACAATGCTGCAGGTGTCTACTTTAAGAAAATATATAGGTATGGGGGGGTTGGATGCTTTTTTAATGTTGCAATTTAGCTTTGATTTATCCATCTCAAAACTGTGAAAATTGCTCTGGCTACTGGAGGTGCAAAATTTCCAGAGACCCTTGGCAGCAAAAAGGTTAAACGTCAGACTGACGTGTTTCGGACTGTATGTCCTTTTTCAAAGCCTGAACTCCAATACCATTTCAGTCCTCTTATAGTGAGTCCACTGACCCAACTTATTAGATTCCAATTGACATCATCTGTTATCACTTTAAATCTCCCGTCTGGCTGGACCCACCAGAAGAAAAGAGAAATGAACTTTATGTGATAAAACCGCATTTGTTGCACACAAATACAAATACAAAAATTACAAAATTTAAAAACAACCCTTACAGATCTCTGGTGAAAAAACTATTGTACATTTATTACAATCAAATAATGAGAATTACCTTAAACTACAATCCCTCGTTCTATTCCTACTATCTTCCAGGGAATATCCTTTCACATTCATTTAGAGCATCTTCTTATTTAATTTTTTATTATTACTAGAGATGAGCGAGTAGTGAAATATTCGAGATTCGTTTCGAGTAGCCCCTCAATATTCGACTACTCGAATCGAATATCGAATCCTATTATAGTCTATGGGGGGAAAATGCTCGTTTCAGGGGTAGGCAACGTTCGATCAAATTGAACTTACCAAGTCCACGAGTGAGGGTCGGGCTGGATCCTCCGAGAAGTCTTCTTCATGCAGCGTCTTCGTGGCTTTTTCCGACTCTGAATTCACTCTGCCAGGCATTGGGCCTGGGCAAAGCCGACTGCGCATGCCCGCACTACAAGAAAATGGCCGCTTACAGTCAAAGCGGCCATTTTCTTGTAGCTCGGGCATGCGCAGTTGGCTCTGCCCAGGCCCGATGCCTGGCAGAGTGAATTCAGAGCCGGAAGATGCTGCGGGGAAGCTACACGGAGAAGACTTCTAAAGGTAGGAGAAGAACCAGCGTTGATTGGCTGACTGTATAGCATTCGGCCAATCAACGCTGGTTCTGCATCGAATTTTTCCATTCGAATAGTGAGTAGTATTCGATCGAGTACGAGTATTTCGAATACCATAGTATTCGATCGAATACCTACTTGATCGAATACTACTCGCTCATCTCTAATTATTACTATCAAAGAGCATGGGCAAAAAATAAATAAACTCATTGCAGTTAGTTATTATATATCCTTCCTTCTAAGTCACATGTTCCACTTGCCGACATTTCATTGGATCCCATTGCTCTTACTATTCTACCTACACTAGGGGTGTAGATTCCCTTACTAAACATGACGATGTCACGTGCTCAATTCCCCTGCATCTTATTGGTTTCTACTGCCCATACTGCATATTCTACTCACGTAGTGGGGATTCCCTTACTAAATAAGGCGATATCCGTTTATCCCATCTCAACTGCGCATACCCCATGTGACTTGTGTTCAACACTCTTCTCCACTACCAATCTAATAGATGGAACTACTTCTCCCACACTTACATAAGTATTTTCATGTTACTTAGATTAATGAGAAACATATATTCAACTAGTATGATATATATATGACAGTGATGGCGAACCTATGGCACGCGTGCCAGAGAGGGCACGCAGAGCCCTCCATGCTGGCATGCGTGCGGTCGCCCGGATCGCTCACCAACAGGGAATCCGGTACAGGATTCCCCGTTGATGAGCGATCACTGCCTTCAGTTGTATGTGCAAATGCACATACAGCTGAAAGCTGTCAGGGTAGGCCGCGGATCGCGCGACCGCGGCCTACACTGGCTGCAGAGTTTGACCTCTGCCCCGACGCGGGCACGATGACGTCATCAGCGCCGCCAGTGACAAGAAGGTGGATGCCGGCGGCTCTTCAGGGGTGAGTATGAGAGTGGCTCACTGTGTATATGATGTTGGGGGGAGCGCTTATAATACTTGGTGGGGTGTATGATACTGGGGGGGAGTGTATAATACTGGGGGGGCTTATAATACTGGGTGGGGTGTATAATACTGGGGGGAGTGTATAATACTGGGGGGAGTGTATAATACTGGGGGGGCTTATAATACTGGGTGGGGTGTATAATACTGGGGGGAGTGTATAATACTGGGGGGAGTGTATAATACTGAGGGGGCTTATAATACTGGGGGGAGTGTATAATACTGGGGGGGCTTATAATACCGGGGTGGCTTATAATACTGGGGGGTGTACTAAAGAGCATATAATACTGGGGGGGGGGGCTATTTATAAGCACACAATACTGTGTGTGGATGCCACTGTGGAGCATATAATCCTGTGGGGGGGGGACACCTACTGCGGAGCATATAACACTGGGGGGCTACTGTGGTACTGTGGAGAATATAATATTGTGTGGTGGGCCCACTGCAGAGCATATAATACTGTCTGGGGTCCCCTCACTATTTATATCACACAGTATCTGTTTTATAGCAGACGTGATATTAGTACAGGATGTAAGAATATTACACGGTAACTATAAAACAGATCCTGTGCGATGTAAATAGTGAAAATTAATTGTTCAAAGTACCAAATGCCGAGACCTTTACATTTCAGTACAACGTTGTTTGTATTATTGAAAGCTCTGTAAAGCCCCACATGACTGTAATTTTTGGTCAGTAACTGTCCGCAATTGTGGATCCGCATAGTATTAAGTCTATATTGTCGTGTTGGCACTCCGCGAAAATTTTGTGGGTTTTGGGTTGCAGTTTGGGCACTCGGTCTCTAAAAGGTTCGCCATCACTGATATATGACACGTCATTCTGATAATTCATCCCTCCTGGGAATCTAGTCCCAAGTCTCAAGATCCAGTAAACTTCCCGGATCCGCAGCTGTTGTTCCCAGTTTCCTCCTCTTACTGGACATTTGACCTGTTCTATTCCCTTAAATCTCAATCCTGCGGTATCTCCGGCATGTTTCATGTCAAAATGCTTGGACACTCCTAAGTTTTTGATACTATTTTCCCTATTGATACTCTGTAAGTGTTCCGAGACGTGTACTTTTAAAGCTCTTGTGGTACTCCCTATATAATGTACTTTACAGATTTCACATGAAATCATTTAAATTACATGATTACTGTTGCAATTAATGTAATCCTTAATTTTAAATTTCTTGTTCTTACCTGTATTGTAACATTCATCAGTGGTAATGGCCAACTTACAGACGTATCCACACTTGAAAAAGCCCGCTTTATGTAACCACGTTTTTGATTTATTATTTGTATCGCTGTTAAATAAGCTAGGCGATATATAATTCCCCAAGGTCTTCCCTCTTTTTGATGAGGAATTACATCCATTGTAGACAATGTCTCTCAATAACGGATTTTGTTTGAGTATCTGTAAATTATCTTTGATTATACTTACAATATCATTATACTCCATACTCTATCTGGTCGTAAAATGGACTTTTAGATCTCTATTTCTTTGTTTGTCCTTTTTTGTCCCATAGAACAATTTCTGTCTGTCTGTTTTACATGCTATATATATACACTCTTTTCACAGTCCATTCAGGGTAACCCCTCTGTCTTAAGGGTGCGTTCACACGATGTAAAATGGAGCGTGATCTGGCACGTATTCGGTGTGTCAGAGTTTGATCGCTCGAAAAGATCCCATTGATTTCAATGGGAGTTTTGAGCGTATACGCCGTGTTATTTTGCGCCCGTAATTTTGCGGACGCAAAATAACGTGGCATATATGTTTGTAACTCCGATTGAAATCAATGGGATCGTTTTGAGCGCTGAAACTCTGACACACCGTATACGTGCCAGATCACGCTCCATTTTACATCGTGTGAACGCACCCTAAGCCTGTTTTTAGTTATCATAGCTTCTTTCTCAAAGGCTTCTCTAGTTGTACTATTCCTTCTGACCCTGAGGAATTCTCCTACCGGTAGGGACTTTTTCGTGTGCTTAGGATGCAAGCTGGACGCATGTAGTAAAGTCTTACCAGCCTCCGGTTTGTGAAAATTCTCAACAAAAACTATGCCATTCTTTTCTTCCCCTATCAGGGTAACGTCAAGAAAATGTATTGAGCTGGAACTAATACAGTGTGTAAATTTTAAATTATATGGATTAGTATTTATATAATCCACAAAATTCTGTATATCTTCCTTCTTTCCTTTCCAAACCAATAAGCCGTCGTCGATGAATCGACCATACCGCAGGATTTGACTCCTATAAGGATTCATTACACCATACATATGTCTCTCTTCCCACAATGCCATAACAATATCTGCTAACGAGGGGGAAAAACAGGCCCCCATTGGTGCTCCCCTCGTCTGCTATTAGTACTAATAGTACTGGCTATTGAACAAAAAGAAATTGTGGTGAAGTAAAAATTCAACTACCTGGATTATATACTCGTTGAATTCAGGTTTAAAACTAGAATATGTGTAAAGATGATAGGAAAGTGCACCAATTGCTGTCTCATTAGGGATGGATGAGTAAAGTGCCGTGACGTCACAACTCACCCATGTATAGTCCCCCCTCCACTGAAACCCATCAAAGATCTTCAAGACCTCTTTTGTGTCTTTTATATAACTAGGGGTTCTTTGGACCAATGGTTGTAATAACTGGTCCACCCATTCATATAAACGCCCGTTTAACGAGCCAATACCTGATATGATGGGTCTCAGTGGAGGGGGGACCAACCCTTTGTGCACTTTGGGCAACCCGTGGAATATCAGAACAACCGGATACTCCACGAAAAGATAATTTGCCTCCTTCTCAGTAAAAAAACCCCTTAATTTACTCCCTCTTTCAACAGATCTCATAATTTTTGTGAGAAAATTTTGGTGGGGTCCTCCTTAAACACGTTATACGTTTCTATATCATTCAATATAGTGTATAGTGTACACTGACTTTAAATAATCTTTTGTATCTAGGACCATCACCATGCCCCCCTTATCCGCCATTTTCACCACAATTTCCTTGTTTTAAGTGTACGGGGGCATGAACATGTCAGAGGTATCATAGCAAGACTCAGAAACTTCTGACAAATCGCCAGCTGAAAAGTCCTGGAAGTTACCAAATATTTTAGTGCCCATGTTGCGAAATATCATTAGAGGTCAGCAATAGTGTCCCCTTGTACCTTAGAGTGAATTAAGACTTTTTATCGCCCATATCTGGTGGTCTTGGATACTTTATTGCTAAAATCCTAAAACTGTTAGTGCTCTAGAATGGTAACTAAACTAACTAAATTAATAAATAATAGTTATATTTCATTTTAATATGTTCACGGTTCTGTGCTGACTTATTTTACAATATACAGTATGTTTCAATACACAGCTCTAGTTTTAACCATATGTACAGCTTCCTGAAGACACCACTAGGGGGCGCCTAAAGCATTCTGATTTCTATAACTTCTGTGAAGTTCACATGTAACTGTATAGACCCTTATACAGAGAGCTCCCCCTAGTGGTAATTGCTAGCAGCATTGTTAATACTAGGACTGACTGGGTTTATAGATTCTTCCTGCTGCTAATAGAGAAATGCAGAAATACAAAAGGTGTAGTGTAATGGGGGGAATGGTGTCTTTAATACCAGAAAAAGTGTCATCAGTTCTCTGTCATAACTGTAGCCCCTTACCAGTTTATTAGGTATATTATTAAAGGTTCAGATATTTGTTCAAGATCTCTTTATTATTTATGGCCTATCCTTAGGGAGTGCATGTGGTCTATGTACTGTATAGAGCCTGGAAACAGACGCTTCTGTGCACTGTATAGCAGCTGAATAACTCTGCTCCCATTGAAGCCTTGGGACACTATGGGGTACAGAGCTATCTGCCTGCAGCTCCATGTACTGTATAGTACACTGACCATTTACACCCCCAAACAGCTCATCCTAAACATAGGAATAAATAAATAAAAGAACCATAGACAACTCCTTTCAATATATCACCTTTACATGTTTAGAACTATGGGTGGACAGTGCCTTGTGCTTTTTTATTGCTATGCACATCACATGACCCGGGGCTTACGTCGTGACGCAAAAGGATTCAGGCCTCAGCCATGTGATGTCAGGGACCTCACAAAAGTAGGCCTGAAGCCTGCCTGGAGCCAGTAGAGGTAAGTAACACTGTTTTTTTATGTTTCCTCATCTCCCCTTGGTCTCCAATCATTATACTAGGCGGTCTGAAAAGACCCCCCCCCCCCCCCAAGTATAATGATGGTGTTTGTGGGACCCGCAGCCTCATTTACTGAACCTGGCTCCTGCTCACAGCGGCCCATGCAGAAGGTGAAGTGACGGTGGCCATGAACAGGAGCCAGGATTGATAAGTAAATAGGGCCCGTTACCAGCTGGAGTTACTACAGCTGGTAAAGGCCTATTTATAAAAAAAAAAATAAATAAATAAAAAAAAATGCAGAGGTAGCAGCTGTCGCCTACCCCTAATGGCCCGGGCCCTTCCACTGTTAGCCTGGAAGTTACCCCCTGTAGTTATATGTTTACTTGCCTATGTGTGGCATTTTGAATTTGTAACTATGTGTTCATATTTGTTTGCTTTTTATACCCATGTTTTTCCTTATGACATCATTGAGGTCTATTATTATTTTTTAGCATATACTACAGTCCCTGACAAAAGTTCTGTCGCTTATCCGTGTTGTGGAATCCAAAGCTTATAACCTGACTTTAAATTCATCCATCTGTTTTAGAAATAACTCATATGAAAGCTCAAACCCTCCCAAATGTGTTTTGTTTTTTTTTGTTAAGAAAATAAATTGGCTTCACTGGCAAAATATTGATCATTTAATGAACACAGAAAGGTCTGATTTTGGCAAGACAAAAGTTTTGTCGCCCACATAAAGTAATGTGAAAATCAAACCAATAATTCAGTTCAAATACAAAGATATAACATTCATAACATTGGTGAATTCATAACATTGGTGAATGAAGTTGTGGTGCTATTAGAGCCATATTTAATATTTTGTGTGACTTCCATGAGCTTGAAGGACGGCATCCATGCGATTCGACAATGATTCATACAATTTATTGATGAAGTCATCAGGAATAGAATGCAGTCTTACAGCCTCCCACAGTTCATCAAGATTCTTTGGTTTTGTCTGCCAAGCTTCCTCTTTCATCCTACCCCAAACATGCTCATTGATGTTCATGTCTGGTGACTGGGCTGGACAGTCCTGGAGCAACCCACAGGCTGAGAATCGCTGATATGGAGCCTTGCACACGGAGCACTCCCTAGTGGTATCTGCTACAAGGATTTATTTAATTTGAAGCTGTGTGGCTGGGGTGGAATTTATAGACTTGTCCTGCTAATAGAGAAATGCAGAAATACAAAAAGGTGACATTAGTTTAGCAGCTTCATAGTGCAACAAACAAGAGAAAAAGTGGTTGAGCTCTGTAAGTTAGTACTTTTACTAAAAACACCAGTATGAGTACTACTCTTGTGATAGGGTCAGGTTACTTTATAGAGAAATATTTTTACAAAGTCATAAACTTCATCCAAGCATGCTTATCATGTAGGTAGGTAATGCAGATGCTATGTGGCCTATGTGGAAGGGGTCTGGGGCTGAACATATTCTCCTGCTTTACAACATTGATTCACATTGACCATATCCGAGGCTATTCCTGGCTGTACCCACTTCAGCCAAAGTGCTAAGCAGTAAATGAATGCCTGTGCAGTTACTGAATGTTTTTCACCTTGTCTTTGATGCCTACATATCTACAGTCATTAGAAACATGCCGCCATGTTGAAATGCATTCTTCTAGTACCACTATCTGCACATTCCCCCAATACAGCATTTATACATCTATCAATGTTCTCATTTCTGGACTATAGGACTAGAAGTTCACCCACATGTTCCCATTTTGCATAAACAAAGATCTATGTATAGATGTATCAGTATTTCTATTATTTTCCTACCCCTTACATAGAGATCACCTACTAATCTTTGCTTTATATAGGTGGTGCTGGCGGAAGATAGCTATTCCCGCCAGCAGTTTGCTGTAAAAGTCATCAGGAAGCGAGACCTGCTTGCAGAAGGAGAAGACCGTGTGATGGTGGAGCGACGAGTATTACAACAGGCATCGAGCTGCCCCTTCTTACTTCATGGCAAATTTGCGTTCCAGACCAAGGTAAAATCTTGACACATTAAATACACCATAATGTGCACTGATATAAGTATATATACACACATACATTTATTCACATATTTATGTTTTTTGTGAATTTTTCAGAATTGAAAATATTTTAACCCGTGATTCTGCTTAATCCCTGCTTCTTGCCTATGTAGTTGTCAACCCTTTGGGCATGACTGAACAAATCTTGGGAGTCAGGAAATGCGTCCTGAAATATGGTGCAGAACTTTTGGGTTATTTTCTATTGAAGTCTATGGGACATCTTGCTGGCTCTTGGAGTGGTCCAACTGGCTCATAACATCTACAGTCACTTGCCCACCCCTGCCCTGTGGATGTAAATCTTTATGGGTACTACACAATGGTAAGAAATGTGTCCTTCACAATAATGCCAATTACAACATTACAATGAACGGTATTGTCTTATATATTCTCCAAATTCATATATATCATATACTTACAATATCCCTGAAATCCAGAAAATACACAGAATAACAACATTTTTGCTGTTATAAAATTTAAATTATATTATCTGTGATCTGTAACACAATATAAAGTAATATCTTTATTATTATGTAACTATATTATATCTTAGTGACATCAAAGTAACCCAGTTTGACGCCATCTCACCTATGTCTATGAGGAATAAGAAATAATGTATTAGCGAGTGTGTTAGTAAATGTAGAGATACTACATGCACTATATTATATCACTGATCACTTCTATGTATCTGACAGGATCTTGTACTATTGGGAATGGAGTACGTCACCTGCGGAGAATTCCACCAGCTACTGAAGAAGAAAGGTTGTCTTGACATCCCCACTGCACGGTACAGTATAAATCATTGTGTAGTTGTGTTTTATGACTTTGCCTTGGACTACTACTACTCTTTGCATTCTTCCTTTTTGCCAGATTTTACGCCGCGGAACTTGTATGTGGACTGCAACACCTGCATTCTAGGGGCATCATTCACCGGTAACTATAAATGTATTTTATAACACTAATATAGCACCAACATATTTCACTGCACTGTACACAGAAACATAATCTGTCACATTGGTCCTTGTTCGTGGTCAGGCTCGAAGGGATACAATATAGACATTTACAAACAAAGGGAGAAAATATATACATTAACCCTCCTGATCCTGGTGGCCCACTGTTATGTAGACTATACTTTTGAGTTGTTAGTAGTATATTCCCTGTTCATATAGAAGAAGGCTACATGCAGACACCCAATTCCTACAAAGACTTCTGATTTCATATAACAGCCACATGAACAGACAGTAAAGGAATTAGGAGAAATACAATAGAAATAGAAAAATCACAATAAAACCGTATTGACTTATAGCGATCAATATCACTAGAACTAAATGGAGCATTATACACTGAACATTTAGGAGGAACACTAACAACAATCTATGTATTTTCTTGACAGAGATCTCAAGCCTTCTAACATCCTGGTGGCTGCAACGGGGCATATAAAGATCGCCGACTTTGGACTAGCTCTTGAGAACATCTTCGGAGACCGGACAGCCACCGAATACGCTGGAACACCAGGCTTCATTGCTCCAGAGATGCGGGCTGCGGAGGAGTACAACGCTGGAGTAGACTGGTATGCTTTTGGTCTAATTTTGAACATCATGATTACCGGCAGTTCCAAATACCAACGTGGACTTTTCAAGGCCTCCAGCAAAGAGGCGAAGAACATCATTAAAAAGGTCAGTATATTAATTTCTTGATTTCCATTTCTTATGAAGCTGTAATATACCTTTTAGTAAACCTTTTCTTATTTGCAGCTCCTCCGGGAAGATCCAGCCAGGCGTCTTGGAGTCAATGGCAACATCAGAGCCCATCGGTTTTTTCAGCGTATTGACTGGGACTCGGTGGAAACCCTTAGAATGCGACCACCACATATTCCTGAACCAGTAAGTATAGCAAGTGAAATTGTTCTGGACTCTATACACATTTTATGCACATTTATAGCATATAAATATATATATATATATATATATATATATATATATATATATATATATATATATCTTCCAATATCTTTAAGTTGTTTTCCCAAATTTATAATGAAAAATTACTGGGATACTGATGCATCCTGTTACATTTTATGTCCATTTTTGTGAATTTTGGTAATCTTATTATGTCTGGTATCATATCCTTATCATTACCCAGTTAGTTTTCCTGAGATTTAGTCACTGAGATCATGTGAACATTTTTTCTTGTTTTCTCTTCTAGCCAAGAAACATCCAGGACAGCTCTAGGACATTCGATCTACAGTTACTAGAAGCAGCAGAGGCTAACAACTCCGCCATTTCAGCAAACCACCAGGCGTTATTCAGTGGGTTTTCCTTTACAAACATCAGCTGGAAGACCCCAGACCATCTAGATGCTGGATGGACGGCACCATGAAAGGGAGGTAAGTGTCCCATATTTACTTTTATGTATGGCAATATGATGTGACTGGACATACCAGTCACACCACATGCCCCTTTTAAGTAAAACCTTATGATATTATATGTATAGTGTTACACTATATGTATACTACATAAGAGATAAAGATAAAAATACTCTAATTATATTTACCGGTGACTACCGGTGACTATAGTTACACTTTTCCCTCTCTCCCATGACAACTTATGTCATGAGCGATGTGGAAATTAGGTGTGTGATGGCTGGCTATTAAGGGGCAAAGGAGGAGGCCAGATTTTTTTTTTTTTTTTTTACCTCTTGCTAACATCCACCATACTATATCATGGATGTTAGCAATGACGGCCCTTTAACCCCTTCCCAACATCTGCTGTGCTAGTACAGCAGTTGTATCTTCTTTAAATATACGGAGTTGACCCAGAGGTAATGCTTGCAATCGCGTTTGGATATTATCGCAGACTTAGGGCCCATTCACACTACGGATACGCTGACTGATTCTGAACATTAAAACATATTCAGAATCAGCGCGTATAAAGCAGATCCATTCATTTCAATGGGAGCCGGCATACGAGCGCTCCCCATTGAAATGAATGGGCTGCTTTTTTCTCTACGAGCGCTCCCATTGAAGTGAATGGGAAGCGCTCGCGTGTACGGCTCACTCGGCTCATTCTGAGCTGTACACGCGAGCGCTTCCCATTCACTTCAATGGAAGCGCTCGCAGAGAAAAAAGCAGCCCATTCATTTCAATGGGGAGCGCTCGTATGCCGGCTCCCATTGAAATGAATGGGATCTGCTTTATACGCGCTGATTCTGAACGTGTTTTAACGTTCAGAATCAGTCAGCGTATCCGTAGTGTGAATGAGCCCTAAGTCTGCGATAATATCCAAATGCGATTGCAAGCATTGCCTCTGGGTCAACTCCGTATATATTTAAAGAAGACACAACTGCTGTACTAGCACAGCAAATGTTGGGAAGGGGTTAAAGAGCTGTCATTGCTAACATCCATCATATAGTAGGGTGGATGTTAGCAAGAGGTAAAAAAAAAATATATCAAGACCAAACCAACATCAGCAGATGATCGAAGACTTTCCTGTTCACAAGTATGGCCACCTGGATGGACGGCAGCATGAAAGGGATGTAAGTATCCCATATTTACTTTTATGTATGGCAATATGATGTGACTGGACATACCAGCCACACCACATGCCCCTTTTAAGCAAAACCTTATGATATTATATGTATAGTGTTACACCATATGTATACTACATAAGAGATAAAGATAAAAATACTGTAATTATATTTACCGGTGACCACCGGTGACTATAATTACACTTTTCCCTCTCTCCCATGACAACTTATGTCATGAGCGATGTGGAAATTAGGTGTGTGATGGCTGGCTATTAAGGGGCAAAGGAGGAGGCCAGATTTTTATTTTTTTTACCTCTTGCTAACATCCACCATACTATATGATGAACACGTGCGGTTTTGCTTTCTAACTACTCATCTCTTCTGTTTTCTTATAAAAACAAAAAATACTTAACTCCTAATGTAATAGTAACTGGCATTTAATTGTATTCATGCACATTCATTAATAAATACATTTACCTGAGAATCATGCTTACTGTTCTTTTGT
This sequence comes from Leptodactylus fuscus, assembly GCF_031893055.1. Taxonomy (NCBI): domain Eukaryota; kingdom Metazoa; phylum Chordata; class Amphibia; order Anura; family Leptodactylidae; genus Leptodactylus; species Leptodactylus fuscus. The sequence goes on from NC_134271.1 coordinate 97,232,692, forward strand.
CTTGGTGTCTTGTAGATAAATATACTATACTATAATCAGGAAAAGAACGTGGGCATTTTTATTGTGTTCACGTTTGCATTTTTTTTTCTTTAAGATAAATACTTCTGTAAGTATTAGAAATTATAAGGATCGCAAACCTATTTTTTATACAGAGCCCCAAATTTCCTGCATCCCTAAATTCCATAAATATGAGAGTTGGACAAAATTTTGGCCCTTTCATCCAATAAGCATTATTACTGTGAATCACCATTTAAGATATCCAGTGGCAGGCGTCTATCTACAAAACCCTCATTTGTTGTGTTGGAAAATTTAGGCAGTGGTCAACAAAAACTAAAATGTGTATGGCATGATTGGTTCAATTTGTTTGATCATTTGCTACTTTGCAGTTGGGCAATAATTGATTGGGCGGGGCGTGGCTTGCGCATGGAGCTGGACGGCCGCGAGTAGATAGAGCTCCGTCCCGAGCCGGCCTAATTATCCTGCTCCCATCCTGCATTCCTGGTGCCCTGGACCTCCTGACTTCTGCTCCTTCCCTCCTGTGCTGGACCTTCCGTCCGGGGGCCTCCGTGGCAGCGCTCCTTCCCGGCAACGCGTCTGTGGGGTTTGCGGCCTGCTACCTCTCCACGAGGCTGTCGGCCATCTTCACCACTTCCGGTGCGGCGGAGCAGCGTATTCCTCCAGCCGCGGTCCGGGTCCTACGGCGGCACGTCTTCCAGCCTGCCTGCATACAGGCACAACAGGCTCCTGCTCTCCCTGAGACCCTGGCTGCCTTCGGTTCATCCGTCGGATCCTGCCTCCTGACGTCGGCTGGTGAGTGCGGCCTGTGTTGGGAACCAGCTTCTGCACTGCCCCCCTGCCTGCACTTGTACCGCTGCCCTTCCACTGGTGTCTCCCAGCCTGCTTGCCTTATGACCCTCAGCTAGCTCCTCCGGTCAGTCTGTTGGGGTCTGCTAATTGACTGCTTGATCTGCCTGCTGCCCGCCTGTGCCCCTACCTGCGGTACCTTGGTGTCCCATCCATCTCCTGCTCGCCTAGCCATCCTGCTACTTCTTTATTTCTGGTGTTCCTCCTGACCACTGGGTAGCCTATAATGGACTATCGCTTCTTTTTATATTGACTGCCTGGGTTTGCCTATACTTCCCGCGGTGACTTGCCCTTGCGAGCTGGTACTGTATAACCGCCACCATACCTACCTCCGCAGCACGCAAAAAAGGCGGCAGTAGACTCTCCCAGATGAGTCGCCCGCAGTCCACCTCTACCAATGACCGTCTACAGAGGTTTGCTAGATCTGCCACCCCCCCTGCCCCTGTCTCACCTGCTGCCTCTCCTTCTGGCTCTTCCATGGAGGATACTGAACCCACCCTGAAACAAGTGACTGCTCAGTTGCTGGAAGCGATCCAAGCCGGCACTTCCTCCCTGACTGGCAAAATTGAGGAGGTTAAGATTGACCTCGGTCTGCTTCGCCAAGATTTTCAAACTCTACGGGGCAGAGTGGGCGAGGTGGAAGATCGCATTTCCCAGGCTGAGGACTCTTTACAGCCCCTCCCTGCCAAAATACAGGAGTTGGAGCGGGCGGCAAACCTCTGGACGCAAAGAGCGGACGATTTGGAGAACAGACTGCGTCGCAACAACCTTCGTATCCTGGGTCTTCCGGAGCGGGCAGAGGGCGCTGACCCTCGTTCCTTTGTTGAAAAGTGGCTGCGTGATACTTTTCCGGACGCTCAGTTTTCATCGATCTTTGCGGTTGAGAGGGCCCATAGGGTCCCCGCCAAACCTCCTCCGCCCGGAGCACCTCCACGCCCTCTGCTGGCCCGACTGATCAACAGTACGGATCGTGATGCTACTTTGCGAGCTGCACGTCAGGCCGGGGAAATTAAGTTCAATGGAGCCACGGTGGCGATCTTCCCTGATTTCTCGGCTGCTCTTCAGAAGACCCGGGCATCCTTTGTGGCCGTCAAGAGACGATTGCGTGAGAAGGCTATCCAATATTCCATGGTATACCCGGCCCGGCTTCGTGTTGTTCACGGTGAACGCTCCTTTTTTTTTACTTCACCTAAGGATGCTGAGGACTGGTTATCCCTCCTTCCTGGATCTCCGCGACGTTGACCCTGCGTCCTGGTGGTGAGAGGTCCTTCTGGATCGTATGTATGGCCTTGTGTTTTGGACTTATTTTGCATCGAACTCTTTGACATATCTGTTATGTATCCTTTTGATTCCACTGCACGGGAGGACGTTTCACCGTTTTGCTGATTTGCTTGGTCCAGGTGCCTAGGATGCTCCAATTGTTATGGCTCTGTATTTTCGGCTCTGCTACATGTTTGTGTCTAGCTTTACTGCGCTGATTTTCTTGAGAGAGTGCCCAGAACTACATCGGTATTGGGTGCACTTTCTCCCCCGTTGTTTGTAGCCGCAATGCTGGTATGTCCAGTATTCTAAGATTGTTTGCTCGATCTGTTGCACCCCCTGTGGGTGCGCTGTTGTGTTCTGTTTATGTTCTTATGTACTTTTTGATCTGCCACACGCTGTCTTGTCCTCGTGTCCTGATGTCCCCATCCTGTACTTATTGGGTAATAGATTGTCATGGCGTCCCTTAATATCCTCTCCTGGAATGTGAGGGGTATGGGTAACCCGCGTAAACGCTCCACTATCTTTTCCCAAATCCGACAGATTAACCCCCATATTTTGTGTTTCCAGGAGACCCACCTGGTGTCGGAAAACTCTGGTTGGCTGCGGAAACCATGGGTTCAATGGGCGGCTCACTCCATGCATACTTCCTTCTCCAGGGGGGTGTCTGTTTTGGTGCACCGTAGCCTGAGGTGGGAGCCGGGTGTGGTAGAGAGGGATCCTGAGGGGCGATATGTGTATGTTCAAGCATGGATTGACTCGACCTTGTATGTAATACTGGGTGTGTATTTGCCCCCTGCATCGGATCTTTCTGTGCTTCAAACAGCGGCCCAGTTTGTGTCCAGATTTCCTGGGGCAGTGGTTCTTTGTTTGGGTGACTTTAATAAAGTGATGAATGGTGCCCTGGATCGGTTTTATACTGGCTCAGATCCTCCGCCCTCCTCCCGTCCCACTCCCATGGCCAGGTTGGTCCAGGAGTTGGGATGGCGGGACCTGTGGAGGATGCTGTCTCCCGACTCTAGAGTCTTCTCCTGTCATTCAGCCCATAGACATGCCCTGTCCCGTATTGATTATGCCTTTGGGAATGTTAAAACGTGTTCTATCCTGCAGTCGGCATCTTATTTACCCAGGGCAGTTTCAGACCACTCTCCTTTACTAGTTACGTTAACTCATGGGGACACTGTTAGGACACACCAGAGCAGCCGCATTCACCCCTTCTGGCTCAAATTGTTTTTGCCAAACGATAGGATACCCGATCAGTTGCAAGTTTTCCTGGAGGTTAACTCCCCGGCTGCCCCTCCACCCCTTCTCTGGGAGACCACCAAGGCATACCTCAGAGGCTGTATTAAATCCTCTATTTCTTTCATTAAGAGGGAATCCTCACAGCTGGAGACTAGCTTAGCTACTCAGTGTACCTCCTTAGAGGCGGCCTATGTTGCCAATCCAACTGATGAGACTAGATCCCAGTGGCTAAATGCTGGTAGACAGTATTTACATGTATTGCATGACAAAGCACGTAGATCCATGTTCTTTAATAAACAGAGATTCTTTGAACTGGGTAATCAATCGAGTAGTTTGCTAGCCCATTTGGTGCATCAGAATACGGCCTCCCCTGCCATTCTCCGTGTGCGTTCAGCCACGGGTGACATTATTTCTAATAGCCAGGGCATCCGTGATAGATTTCACCAGTATTATGGTGAGTTATATTGCTCCAAACTTGGGGCTAGTGATCAAGAGCTGTCTGTTTACCTGGACTCCATCCCCTTTCCCACCTTATCTGCTGAACAGCGTGCTTTTTTGGACTCCCCCTTCACGTTGGAGGAGTTGACAGAGGCGCTGTCCGGCATGGCAACGGGGAAATCTCCGGGCCCAGATGGCATTCCTGTAGAGGTGTATTCCCAGTATCGGGATATGCTTCTCCCCGTGCTGTTGGAATGTTTTAAGTCCGCCTTTGATGGCCGCAGTCTCCCGGCATCCTTTTATGATGCTACCATTATATTGCTGCTTAAACCAGACAAGGACCCGCTGGATTGCGGCTCATATAGACCTATTAGCCTGTTGAATGTTGATTACAAGCTTTTGGCCAAAATGCTGGCCAATAGGCTTAATACGGTAGTCCTTGATTTGATCCATCCGGACCAAACTGGATTTATGCCGGGAAAATCCACATCTGATAATCTCCGGCGCGTCCAGGTGGTGACCCAGATTGGTTCGGTCTCTCCTGAGGATTGGGCGATTGCTTCCTTAGACGCAACCAAAGCCTTTGACTCGGTCGAATGGCCCTTCCTCTTGGGTTCCTTGCGTAGATTTGGATTTGGTGATGGCTTCATTACTTGGGTATCCCTTTTGTATCACTCTCCCAGAGCAGCGCTATCCATTAATGGTTCGCTGTCCTCGTATTTTTCATTGGGTAGAGGCACGCGACAGGGCTGTCCACTTTCGCCGCTGCTGTTTGCCTTAGCTATAGAGCCCCTGGCCATACTTCTTCGGAGGGATCCTGTTTATCAGGGAATAATTATTGGTCCCCGAGAGGAAAGAGTCGCGCTTTATGCCGACGACCTCCTCCTTTTTTTGAATCAACCCTCTATATCATTGCCCCGTGCCATGGAGCTAATAGAGATATTTGGCAATTACTCAGGTTTGCGCACTAACTGGGCCAAATCTTCTTATATGCGTATTGGTCGTGCCTCAGCGGCAGTGGAGGGGGGAGTGATGTGTGGGCTGCCAGTAGTCTCCTCTTGCAAATACCTTGGCATAGTGCTCTCTAGAGACCATAAACGGTTCCTAGATCTGAATGTATTCCCACTCCTTCCCCATTTTAGAATTAAGTTTCACACATGGGCTGCGCTGCCTCTGTCGGTGGCGGGTCGGATCAATTTAATTAAAATGATTGTCTTGCCCAAGTGCTTATACGTGTTGAGCCACTCAGCTGTACTTGTGCCTCTCCGATTCTTTAAGCAGCTAGACTCCCTAATGATATCCTTTGTGTGGGGCCATTCCAGATCCAAATTGAAATTGTCTGCTCTCCAGAGACCGAAACAGCTTGGTGGTGCATCTCTTCCCGACCTGTTCCTCTACTATTTAGCTAGCCAACTTCGATTTCTCAAATCTTGGCTTTCCCCGGAGCCTCTACGAGGCCCTGAGGCGCATTTGGCTCATCACCTGGAATTGCGTATCCTATGGCCGGTGTTGGACCACCCTCAGCTGTTCAGAGGCAAGCTCTTACCCTTACATGCTTTGGCGGCGCGGGTCTGGAAACAGGCCCGGGCAGTATCGTCCTATTCTGACGCACCTGCGGAGACCCCCCTGTGGGATAATCCTAGCTTACCCGACCTTTACAAGTTGCCCGATGCTCAATCCTGGTCTCGTTATGGGGTGTCCTTTCTGTCGGATTTATATGTGCAGGGAGTCTTCGTCACATTTGATTCTCTGCAGGTATCCCATGAGATTCCCCGCCATCAATTCTTCCGATTCCTCCAAATACGCCATGCCCTTTCCTCTATATTCCCTACCCAGCCTAGTGCTATTTCTGTGTATCCACTGATTGGTGTGCTACGCTCTCAGGGCCCAGGAGGTCTGATTTCGGTCCTTTACGAGCATCTGATTCACGCGAAAGTGTCCCTGATCGAGGCCCCGGCCCTGTCCCGCTGGCGCACCAATATTCCTGAGCTAACAGATGAGACGTTTCAGGACATTTTGGAATCTCCCCTGTATGTTTCGCCCTCAGCTAACAATAAGCTGATCCAAATTTTCATTTTGCATCAGTGCTACTTGACCCCTGCCCGTCTTTACAAGATGGGTCGATTGCCGGGCCCGAACTGCCTTCGGTGTCCGCATCCTCGAGCGGACTTCTGGCACATGATGTGGACCTGTTCAGTTGTGCAGACCTTCTGGAGAGGGGTGGTTGATCTCCTGATAGACGTCCTCGATCGCCCTGTCCCGTTTTCCCCTGAAGTTTGTTTATTTGGTGTATTGGATGAGGAGTTGTGGCAGCATCACACCCGGATTTTTCTTCGGGAATGTCTGTTCTATGCCAGGAAGGCCATCGCCCTGCGGTGGATGGCCCCGCGCCCCCCATCAGTATCTCAATGGCGGAGGCTGGTCAATTCTATTCTTCCATTTAACCAGATTATATATAAAGGTAGGGGCTGCCCCCAAAAATTCACCAAGGTGTGGGGAGCATGGTGTGATTCTCCTAATACCCAACACTCTGCCTCCTCGATGCGCTCAGCACTAGGCGCCTTCACATAGTAAGATGGTTACCCACCGGATGATGCTGTACTCCCCCTTGTCTGGACTGCTTTACTCTCTGTTCCGTCTTTTGTAGGCGGGGTGGGTTTAGCCTGGGTCGGGATGGCGGTGTGGTAGATCTTTGTTTGTTTAGACTTTTTTCCTTTTCATTGTATTTTATTTTGTATGTTTTGATTATGTGTACTCCTGAGTGTATTGTTTCATTGTTACATCTTTTTCAATAAAACGAGTTTAAAAAAAAAAAATAATTGATTGGGCAGTCTACTTGGATATGTTGATGGTGGGATTGTTCATACAATTGATCCCACCATAGACTTGCAGCATGATAGATGACTTATTTTATCTCCTGTGTATATATATATATATATTTTTTTTTTAAACTGCGATAAAGATGATGTGTGTGGCTCTGGCCTAACACAGGCACATATGTCAAAGGGTTATTAGTTTCAGGTTAGAGTTTCATGGCAATTGGTCAGACAACATCAAGCTGCATAGGTATATGTAAGATTTGTCTGCAGTTTGTTGTCACAGTTAAAGAGGTACTATTTGGCTGTTAAAAATACTATATTGCAGGTATGCATGCAACTTCTATTGAGACCTATGCCTGTAAAGTTGCATGCAATTTGCAACCCGCAACCCAAAATCCAGCAGATTTCACTGTCGGGTAATTACTCAAGAGTTACTAAAAAATCACTGTAGGAGTAAAACATAACTTTTAATAAATACTGATTAAAACAACAAAGACAATAATGTCTAGTCCTCTTGATAAATTTAATTCAGGGGGCTCCTCAGTTCGAAACTATTATCTTTAGGAAGGTATAATAACACATCCCAACCTCACAAAACTGCTTTCCCACTGATACTGATTATATATTCTTTGGTCAAAAATTGCCTGTTAGGGCCCCTTCACATGGCTGATACGCTGGCTGCTTTAGAACGTGTGAACGTTCCGTAGCAGCGGCGTCTAAAGCAGATCGCATTGTTTTCTATGGGAGCCGGCAGACGCGTGCTCGCCATAGAAATGAATGGGCTGCTTTTTCCATTCATTTCTATGGGTAGCGCACGTATGCCGGCTCCCATAGAAAACAATGGGAACTGCTTTAGACGCCGCTGCTACGGAACGTTTACACGTTCTAAAGCAGCCAGCGTATCAGCCGTGTGAAGGGGCCCTTACTATGTAGCTAAGTGGTAGCAGGCTATTCAGACTACCAAAAGGTCCTGCAGTCAACCATTATGGATCTTATGGCAAGGTTGCTGTGATGGCACTAGGCATATACAAAAGAGCCCCACCAGTGAGTCCATATGAGAATAACCTTCAAGCAATAAGTGGACTCCCAGCTGACCTAAGTCTCGTCCGGTAAAACTATACATTCCTCTAAAACCATACATTCCTCAACACGTTTTGCTAATCTAGTGTTGATATAAGCTCATCAGGAGGAAAGATAAGGTAAGTATCCAAAGAAAATAAAGTTCTGCGGTTAGAACCACATTTCCCGTGCCCTTGGTGGTAGGACACGGTATTCTCGTGAAATTGAGAACAGCACCCTATCGAAATGAATGGAGGCAGATTTTAGATGGAATTTGGAGTTGATTTTAATTTGAAAAAAAGTCTCAAAATCAGCTGCAAATTTTGTCATATGAAACTGGTCTGCACTTGTCGTGCACACTTAGTCATGTTATTTTAGATAAACATATGCCTAAATATTATAGGCTATTCAAGTTCTGCTAAACGTTTGTTAAAAGAACCTCCCCCCCCCGGTTTTAATGAATTACCTTTTATACATATATGTAAATGAGCCCTCTGTGCACTGTGGGCGTTTCCCGTGCACCCCTCGCATCATACTCTGTTCACGCCCTCCTGTCTTGGTTCTTTTATATAAGTCTCTCCTCCTGCTTTCCATTCGCAGCCTCTAACTGTCTCTTCCCTGCTTCTGGAAAATGACCTATGATGACGTCACTACTGCTCTGTGATTGGCTTGTCCCTGTGATGATGTCACTACAAGGTCCTTCGTCGTCTAAGTAGTGATCTGTGTAGAGCAGGGGCTGCAGCTCCCTGTGTCTATCACAGGTCTCCATGTGCAAAGTAGATCTATGCTATGATAGACACAGTGAGCTTCAGCCCCTGCTCTGCATAAATCTCTACTTAGAAGATGACAAAGGAACTTGTAGTGACGTCATTACAGGTCCTTTTCCAGAAGCAGGGAAGAGACAGTTGGAGGCAGTGAATCGAAAGGAGGAGGAGGGACTTACATAGAAGAACCAAGACAGGAGGGCGTGAACAGAGTATGACGTGAGGGGTGCATGGGAACGCCCACAGTGCACAGAGCGCTCATTTACATATACATTTAAAAGGTAATTCATTAAAACATAGGGGTCTTTTAACAAATGATTAGCAGGACTTGATTAGCCTTTTTATAGGCTATTTAGGCAAATGTTTATCTAAAATAGCGAAAATCCAGTGATAGAGCCCCTTTAAAGCTGAAGACTAATCAGTTTTCTGAAAAGTGGATGGTGAACGGGCACAGGTTAGTGACAGGTTTGGTCCCCACAACCCCACCAAATTTATTAGAGCTTACACCAGAAATTGGCATGAATGATAGCTGAAAACAATTCCAGCTGCTAATACTTAGTAATACCTTGAATATGATCAAAACTAGTACAAGAAAAGCATGGGCTCCACGTACTCTCTGGTGACATATGTGAGTGACGTCCTGGGTCTTTTCCTGTAACCACTGTGCGGCAAGGACTTATGCTGGAACAGACCCCCGGGTGATACTGAATCAAACAATGAAGCACTGTTTTTTTGTTTTTTTTTAATGTTTTTCCCAACAAATGGATAGTTTCACCCAGCCACACTGAGTACACCCTTAACATTCCAGTCTCCACAAGTCTTATACTGTAGGTGGGGTTTGGAGGTATACAACCTAGCACACTGTATTCCCACCGCACCTGCCTACAGAGTACAGGCTGTCATACAACCATATAGACTGCTGACAGGGTGCAAGGAGTAATCTAGGTTTATAGCCTTTGGACTAGTTCACACGGGGCAAAATGGTCAGGATTTTGATGCAAAATTCATGTCAAAATCCTGCCGCCTCCCATTGAAATGACATTTTTGACAGATAAGAACAAGGCACCTCTACAATATTAAGCTAGAGATTAAACATCAGATTCATGCACAGGCACTGATAACCAGTTATGTTTAATGTTTTCACTGGCAAAATTCAGGATAGAAAGGATAAGGGAATGCATGCAAGAACAAGGTACTTGCTGTAATTTCAACAAACAAGTAGACCTTCTTCAGTTCTCTCTCTCTTGCAGACCCCTCCAAGCTAGCCTGCCTTTGTTGGCTTTACAGAAAGTTCCATGGTCAGCGTGGTTAGTTACTTGATCAGCTTGGAAGTTCCTTGGTTAGCTCCGTCTCCAGTCTTTGCATGTTGTCTCATTCACTATAGTGGACTGCAACCAGTTATATCCTCCCTCGCCCCGGATTAACTCCTCGCCAACTTCTATCATACTGTTATCGGGGAAGGGGGGTTGTTGGCACTGTAAATATGGCTTCTACTCAGGAGCTGTAAAACACAGCAATGCCCACACAATGCTCAGACCTGACAGCAATGCAGACACAATTTTTTTCTAGGCACCACGTCAGAATAGCCTTAAGAAAGACTGTTCTTCTCCTACCTTTCGTTATCTTCTCAACGCCGCCGTTTGCCTACAATCCCGGTTTCTTTCAGTATGCAAATTAGCTCTCCCGCAGCACTGGGGGTGGGCCCTAGCACTCAAACAGCACTGGGGCGTCCCCAATTTTGCAAGAGAACTCTCTCCAGCACCGCCTCCATCTTCATCAGGAGCGTCCTCTTCCTCTCCTTCTTCCGGCGGTGGCATGTAACTTCTAGGCCTCGGGCAGAGCAGACTGCACATGCCCACAGGCCACAAGAAAATGGCCGCTTGCATAGTATTGTAAGCGGCCATTTTCTTGTGACCTGTGAGCATGCGCAGTATGCTCTGTGGAAGGCCCGAGGCCTAGAAGTTACAAGCTACCGCCGGAAGAAGAGGCTGATAAGGACGCTGCTGACGAAGATGGAGGCGGCGCTGGAGAGAGTTCTCTGGCAGCATTGGGGATGCCCCAGTGCTGTTTGAGAGGAATATCAAACATATTTTGACATCACAAGTAAGAAACACAAGAAAGAAAGAAGTTGTGGGAGGAAAGTGTAGAAGGAAAGATAAGGGGAGAAAATCAATCCCCTGGTGTGTCTGCCTTTCTATGGCCAAGGCATTGGGAAATGTCCAAATATGTGAAAAAACAAACACTTGTGGGCTTGTGAAAGCATCAGCATAATATGATGTAAAACAGATGTTAGTCAGATGTGGAGGGGAGCGTTCGTCCATCTTTGTATATGGTCAAGTAATGTACTAACAGGATATGTAGGGCCAGAGTCCCTCATGCAACAATCTCTTGTGAGGGGTCATTCTGCAATAAGTTGATATGGTTGAAGGCACTAGGGAGTACCTTAGTGGGACTTACCATACTATGGCTACCTATACACTTGCTATGAGTTCACACTATCAGTTGTTGTCAATGAAGGGCTCACAATGTAAATTGTTTGTTGGTAGACCACCATAGTTCTAATACTGGTCTGTATTCTGATGTGTGTTCCCAATATTTTGTCTATGTTCTCTCTGTCTAGATGGGGCAAAGATCCCTGTACCTGAAACAGAACTGAAAACTAAATACTTTTCTTGCGTTTTTTGTTAAAAAACTAAAATTAACTGCACATAAACATTATATTTGTATTTTTCAAAAACGTTTTTTAGTATCACAGAATTTATAGAAATAAATCAAAAGGATCTGCAACAGCGTCTGCACACACGATAGAGCTCAACAATAATGCTTTCACTAGGGGCAACACGCTGGCTCAGTGGTTAGCACCGTAGCCTTGCAGTGCTTGAATACTGGGTTTGAATTTCCCCAGGAACAACATCTGCAAGGAGTTTGTATATTCTTCCCATGTTTGCGTGGATTTCCTCCCATTCTACAAAGACATACTGATAAGGAAAAAATGCACATTGTGATCCCTATATGGGGTTCATAATCTAAAAAAATTTAAATAATGCTTTTACTATGCAAGACCCCATTGAACAGTAGGATGATCCGATGAAGGTCACATGAAGGAAAATGTTAATTGTGACCTATTGTCCTATGTTTTGAATTATCATATATTTCCTTTTGCCTAACCAGAGTGATCGACTTTCCTTTGACTGTAATGCCAGGAGCAGCTGTATAACCTCTGTTACATAGGAATTTGTACTGTTATAGGGATGAGAAAGTGTTTGTTCCTTTATATGGGCTGTTAATAATAATAAATTTTATTTATATAGCGCCAACATATTCCGCAGCACTGTACAATTTGTAGGGTTCAAATACAGACAAAGATAAATTACAAATAAAGTTACTTCACACAATGGGACTGAGGGCCCTGCTCGCAAGAGCTTACAATCTATGAGGTAGAGGGGGTGACACAAGAGGTAGCAGGGGCAAATGATATACTGAAAGTGCGGTCTGAGAGATAAGAGGAGAACCAGGAGAGCGCAGTGTCATTGAGGCCGACTGAGCGGAGCATAGTGAGGAGGAGTTAATGGTCAACAGTGTCAAACGCTGCAGAGAGGTCCAGAAGAATAAGAAGAGAGAAGTCACCATTGGATTTAGCCATTAGGAGATCATTGGAGACTTTTGTGAGAGCCGTTTCAGTAGAGTGCAGAGTGCGGAAACCAGATTGTAAGGGGTCAAGCAGAGAGTTAGCAGAGAGATAGCGGATCAAACGAGAATAAACCAGGCGTTCCAAGAGTTTAGAGATGAAGGGGAGGTTAGAGACGGGTCGATAGTTAGCAGCACAGGACGGGTCCAGGGAGGATTTTTTTCAATAGTGGGTTTATAACAGCATGCTTGAAGGAGGATGGGAAAATTCCAGAAGAGAGACAGAGGTTAAATATTTTAGTAAGGTAAGTTGTGACAGGTGTTCAACTGTGAGTGGGGGTAGAGCTTTGGTAAGATCCCCTCAGAGGATTCTGGAGCGGGCAGGAGACTAGGGAGTCTTCTCTGATCCCTGGAGGTTGTTCAGGGAGGGAATAGTGAGGCCGGGCTATACTACAGCCTGTTGCGTAGTACTTCCAGCCAGCATAGCATAGCATAGAGCAAGGCAGGAGAAAGATGGCTGACTGATTCAGCTGATATGGTTGGAGAGCGTCAAGGGTTGCTAAAGGGTTAAAAGTAATCTGCATGTATCAGTTTGTGCCATTTCCTTCTGGTTTCAGCTTTTTTGTGCGGAGAGAAAAGTAGAATGAAAAGTAGATCTTGTGAGACTTTGTCTCTGTAATAAAAAATAAAGATGGACAGCAACCAATCCTTTTTTTTTTTCATTGAAGTCTATGGAAAACGGATTACAAACTGATTAGAAACGGATAGCAATTAGTTTTTGTCCGTTTTGCAATCAGTTTTTCCCTCTGCGCATGCTCAATGAAGTAGAGGGAAGAAAAAAAGATGTATTGGTCAAAAATGGACACAAACTGACACAAGCAGCTAGTTTTTTTGAACGGACACCCACTGACTAACGCAGCGTTCACACTTGCACTTTGACCTGTCCGATATGATTTGGCCTAAATCTCCAAAAAAACTTCATAGGGACAGCTTGCCAGTGGTCAGTTTAAAAACTCTTTCATTTCAATGGGTTTTAAAGTAAACAGCCAGTGACCGAATGCAGCATCTCCACCGTGAAACCGTTTTTCAAGTCAGACATGCAGGACTTTAAAAAAACGGATTCGGGTATCCGCTGTGTAACCATTTGGAATCCTTTTTGTGCCAAACCATTTTTCTCTTAAAATGGTTTGCAATGACGGATACCAGATGCAGATGTGAACCCAGCCTTAGGGAATATATACACAAGACATGCATTCCCATTTTAAAAGTAGAAGCTTTATTTCTAATTTCAGATCTAATCTTGTAACTCATAAAGTATCTGCAATAGCAGAGATACAATATAATAGATAGGATATGAATGAGTGACATACAATGAACAGAACTATGTATAATGTTACCAGTCAGGGCCCCACTTCAGATTCTGAACTACAGCCAAGACTTTCACTGCAATCTTTTTATCAGATACAAAGGTCTGTCCCAGAGACAATCCTGCCCTCCTTCTCCCGTCCAGCCTGGCTGAATAGCATTACATAACAGTCAGCCCGAGGACACAGTTTTTATACAGTCCGCTTAGTGACTATGGATCTGCTGGGCCTCATTTCCTGGGTTCTTCTGTTGTTCCTGGCCCTGGTTGTTATCTGTTTCCTCCTGTACTGTGGATACATCCATTACCAACATCTGAAGTATGATCACATCCCTGGACCCCCAAGAGAAAGGTAAGGAATATAGATGAGCGAACAGTAAAATATTTGTTATTCATTTCGAATAGTCGCTCAATATTATATGCCCTATTATAGTCTATGGGCAAAAATGCTTAGTTTCAGAAGCAGGAACCCACCATTCGACTCAGGAGGACCACCAAGTTCACTATGACACCTCAGGAAATGATGACAACACCTCTAGAATGCAACTGGGACAGCAGGGGAAGCATGCCTGGGGGCATCTAACGCGCCCATGTCCCAGTATTACCTCAATATCACAGCCTATCAACTAGATACTTTCCATACTCAATAGAATCTCTATGAAAGTTGAGAAATACTTGGAAACCTTCTTTACTCTACAATAGTATGGATCAGAAACCACTTTCCCTTCCAACACCAATTAACCAAGCTTCACCAGCATCATCCTGCTGAGATGGAGCCACTAAAGGAAACCTTGCCTTCAAAGGCATGTTCTGGAGCTGCGACTAAGCCAAATCTAAACACAGAGTCCTTTGGAACTGAACAAAATTCACCAGCAGCGTTTTTGGCCCTTAGGGTGAGTTTAGCCTTGCACCAGCACGTGTCCTGTAACATCAGGTGGGCCCTAAGTTCTGCACTTTGCACAAAGTTCTACTTGACCACTGACGCGTGGACAAGTGCATGCGGCCAGGGACGCTACATCTCAATCACAGCACACTGGCTGAATGTAGTTGAGGCTGGGACCGGGTCACAAACTGTGGCGGCCTGCCTTGTCTCCCTGCCCAATATTTCTGGCAGGAGTGCTGAAACACCACCCTCCTCCTCCTCCGCCGTTAAATCGACCCCAGCTACGAGCTGGAAACGCTGCAACACTGGCATGGGGAGATATCAGCAGGCCGTGCTAAAAGCTCATCAGCTTGGGGGACAGACAGCACACTTCCTCCGAGGTGAGGGATGCCATCCTGGATGATATGGCAATGTGTTTTTCCCCGCTGCACCTGGGGCCAGGCATTTTTGTCATCTGTGATAATGGACCAAACCTGGTAGCGGATCTGGAGCTTGCCAGCCTCCAACACAGTCCATGCCTGGCCCACGTTTTCAACTTATTGGTGCAACGGTTTCTAAGATCGTACCCCAATTTACATGAGCTACTGGTTAAAGTGTGGCACTTGTGCACCCACTTTGGAAAGTCTACAGTAGCTGCTGCTAGCCTCAATACACTCCAGCAACGCCTACATCTGCCCGAAGCACCGGCTGTTGTGCGAGGTCACCACACGCTGAAACTCTAGATACCATATGTTGAGCAGGGTGTGTGAGCAGCAGAGACCTTTGATGGAGTTCCATCTCCAAAACCCAGGGTTCATCAAAGTCAGCTCCCTCAGTTTCTGCACCATGAGTTTCCATGGGTGGCAGACTTATGTGAAATCCTGTCCCATCCTTTACACTGGACAAGAAACATTAGCATGTGCTCATCACAATTCCTGATATGACAGCTGCGTTAAGCAGGGTGCAGGGTACAACGCAGACCAGGTCCAAGCACCAGGAACAGGTATTACAATGGCTAGCGGATAATGCTTCCAGCTGATTTTCCACCAGCCAGTCAGCCACTACCTGCAGTCGTGTTCATACCCAAGAGTCTGACCCTCCTTCCTCCCAACATGCCCAATCTTCCCAACAGAGTCATCCCACCCTTGCCCCCTCCCAGGATCTCTTTTCGGGTCCTTTGACTTTCTCTCCATCTGTTGAACTACTTCCCAAATCCCAGGAGCTACCAGACAACTGTGTATACTGATGCCCAAACACTGGAGCATCCACAACCACCTGGCAATTTTGTGGTTGTGGACCTGCAACCAGCATTTTCCATCCTCAGTGATGATGATGAGACACAGTTGCTATCAGGGCAGGCTGTTGTCATGTGCGGTTTGTAGTAAGAGGAGAGTGAGCAATTGGAAGAGGAGTTGGTGGACGACGAGGCCACCGACCCTAAACGGACAGGGGTGATGTCTAGGTGCAAAAGCAGTGTAGATATGGAGGTAAGCTAAGCAGGAAAAAAAGGTGGCTAGAGGCAGAGGCATGGATTGGGGTGATGTCTAGGGGCGAAAGCGGTGTAGATGTGGATGCAAGTGCAGCAGCAAAAAAGGTGGCTAGAGGCAGAGGCATGTCCAGAGGCAGCAAGGCCAAAGATTTTCCGTGTACTAGCCACTCATGCAAAACTCGCTCATGTTGCCAGACTTATGCGAGATCTCTCCGTGTCTTTGAGGATTCCACCAAGAGAGTCAGTTGTGACGACGCACTCATGAGTGTTACAATCCCGCTCCTGTGTGTAATACGAGAATCCCTCATCGCCATCATGGATAACGCATTGTACGCTGAGGAGTCGGGCATAGGAGCAGAACCTACCAGCAGGATAGTCAGTGCACACTCATGTCTGCTTATAGCAGCGTATATTGATGGGGGAAGAGGAGGATGACGAAGTTGTCACACAGGAGGCTAGCGTCACCCCCTGGCCAAACTACCGCCACTGAGGTGCCTAGTGTCGCCAGTTACATGACAAATTTAGTGCGGTTTGCACACTTTGCAAGTCTAAACTGATAAAAACTTAGCACATGAGAGGGAAGAAAAAAACGTGGTTTTTATACACATAGTGTGATCCCAAATAGAGGTCCTACATCAAAAATAACGAGTCTATACCAAAAACAAATATAGAGAAACAAAAAAAAAAAAGTAAACAGACACTCAAAATAATGAGGTCATAAAAGACCAAGATTCATCCTACTAATATTATAAATGTGAAAGTTTGCGTGTTTAGATGTTTGGATGTTTGCGAGTTTGGATGTTTGTTCCTCAATCACGCTAAAACGCCTGGACGGATTTGCGTGAAATTTTCCACAAACGTAGTTTTCGCTTGGGATTGAAACATAGGCACTTTTAGTGCCGCTAAACAACATACTTACTTGCCAGGAGAGTCACAAAAGCAGGACTACCAACCCCAGCTGTAGAATCACACACACTTCTTTGCATTTCCAGCCACAAACTACCTGCACACTCCTTATTGTCGCCTCAAGGGTAGCCCTAACCCCACTCAATGTCATTTACATGTATTTGCTGACCTTACACAGTCACGTTACAGTAATATACCTCAGCAGCCTACCAAAGCCGACGCTCCTGGACCGCCATGTTTGCTGAACATCAGCGCGACACTGCTTGGGCAGTGAGACGAACTACACTGCACTGAGGAGGCCGCACGCACACTTCCTGCGTACAGGTCACTACAGCACACACACAGCCTGGGCCGCACACTGCCATTCCACAGTCATCCCGACCCTCAAATTTACCTTACCTGGCTTGCTTTTTCCACGATCCTCCTGCTTTCCACGATCACCACGCTCAGCGGTAAGTTCGTAGCACACATTCTTCTATGGACAGCTGCTCCATATATAAGCTGCCCTGCTCTTTGTCCTGAGTCCTGAGTTCACACATCTGTGTCCACCCAATTCTCAAATCACCGCAGATGAAGTCGCGGGTAAAAGCTAGTAATGAATAAAATATACAAACTTTAATATTACCACATTAAAAAATTATACAAAATATATGATGCAAGTGGCAACAGTAAATATACAAAAATGAGCACAGCAGAAGTGTCCAATGGTGCCCTAAATAGATTTAGATAGATAATTAAACAATAATACTATTTAAGGCTGTATTCACACAGAGTAACGCCAGGCGTTTTTTGTGTGTTTTTTGCACATAGCGCCACGTTAACGCCGCGTATATGCCGCGTTAACGCCGGTCAACGCCACCACAAAATAGCGCGGCGTTTGCACTATGTGCAAAAAGCACACAAAAAACGCCTGGCGTTACTCTGTGTGAATACAGCCTAATTTTACTAATTTAATTACTTGTGCTCTAGAGCTCTGCTTGCTGTCATTCATTCTGTTCACTCCCAGTAGATGAGATCAGTCCATGGTCATTTAATAAACAGTCCATGGTTATGTGACGAGCACATAAGTACACAGACATATTAAGGCTGCATGCACACGGAGTCATACCGGACTTGTAAAAATACTCATTCACAGCCGTACACGCGGGCGCTGCGGACGGTTCTCGAACACTTCCCATTCACTTCAATGGTGAACTCCGTGTGCATGCAGCCTAATGGTGGAAATCTGAGGAGCTGTAATGTCCAGTCTCACCTTTCCCTCACTTTACGGATTATCAACTATGATTCCACCTGGGATCTATTAAAAACATAAAGGTGGTCAATGAGAGCTTAAAGGGGATGGCATTAGGAAGTCCTAGTAGCCAGGCCTCCACCAGTCATCATACTGTACATCTCTTTCTATTTGTGCAAATTTCCAAAATGCTTTTGCCACAATGCTTTTGCTTTTTTTATTTTTAAAAAATAATTGTACTTTAATATAAAAAAGCTTTGTGTTTTATGGAAAGCACCATGTAATCTCAGCCTTAAATGTTGAGGAATAGGGCAGGACGGCGCTCACAGGTCCAATAGATTTTATTAATAAGAATTGCAATAAGAAGTGCAATTCTTCTTATTAATAAAATCTATTGGACCTGTGAGCGCCGTCCTGCCCTATTCCTCTGCTGTTTCCCCGGTTGACACAACCAGTGCCTTTGAGACGTGCGGCTCCCCATACCTGGTATCATATACACCTTAGTACGGAGTTGTGAACGCTCTCACAACCAAACCAGGTGAGAGGTCACCAGGTCTGATACATTCATTACAATTATCTAAAAAGGTGAATAGACTAGCTACACTATAAAGTGTGCTCGGTGTTTTTCTATCTTTTACAGCCTTAAATGTTAGCTGTGAACTCTCAGATATAATGTGTAATGTAAGTTTACTGTGATTTCTTTGCCATTCCAGCTTTTTCTTTGGACATTTGCCCACCATACTGAAGTTAGAAAGCAATAACCAACTTGTATATGACTTGTTTTTGGAATGGTGAGTTATGTAAGAGTTCAATCCTTTAAATACATTGGGAGCAATAACTATTCAGAGTACCTGAGTCAAAAGAAAGAGGAAAAATAACACCTACATTTTGTATGTTCACTCTCCTTTGCCCCAGACCTAGTTTTGGCTTTGAATAATGCAAGCCAAAATCTGATATGTAGATACAGCCTTGATAGACACATTATGTGGTGTTTTGCACCGTATCAGTGTTGATTTACAACCATCTAAACTCCATAGTTTTGTGGATATGTCAGTTTTGATTAAATACAGTACATCAACAGTCTAAGGAATTATTCACATGTCTGTTATTTACATACGTGTACTGTCCATATCTCATACACATTGATTTTGTTCTAATTATTCCCATTCTATTAGCGGCTCATTACATATAACAATTTTGGCCTATTTTACTATTCTATATGTCCTTTACAGTCTATGGGTAAGTGAAAAAAGTACAGTATTCACCCGTTTTCTGTCTGTATTTCACTTTACAAACTCGGTAAAAAGCATAGCATTTTTTTCTAAAAATGGTTTATTCTTTTTTCACATACATGACAAACAGATGAGCCACTGACACTACACATTCAGAAAATCAATATATCTGTTTGCTGTCGATAGAAAACAGAAAATAGAACATGTACGTAAAAAAGGACCTATGGGTTGTATTATGAATCTGTGCTTCTACTCCCTTTTTTCCCACTCTTGTGTTTTGCATTTTTTTGAGGCGTTTTAGTCATTTTCATTGGTGTAGAAAAACAGCACATGCTTTAAAGCAAGTAAAACTCTAAGGTCCATGTGCAAGCCTAAGTATCTACAGTACATACTGTATACTGTATCTCTGATGGAGATGGTATTTATTATATTAAGGGATTTTTTTCCAGAATTATTCATTGATGTTAACTGTTCTTTATCAAACAACGCGAAGATGAGAAAATCTTTCTCTTACTGCACATTCAGCCTGACCTCAGCCAGGATGATTGTGGGCTGACTGGTGGCGGACCAGCACCCTCATTCTCCTTTTTCACTGGAGACTGTCCTCAGCTATTTCTGGCACTCCCATTGCCTTCAGTGGGAGCGCCGGAGAAAGCCAAAGTACAGCTGTTCACTATCAGTCACTCCCACATTCGAGCCTGGGTGCAGTCAGGCTGAATGCGCAGTAGGTGAAAGGTTTTGCCATGTTTGCTTCATGGGATAATCCCTTTACGATAGATCACCTATTGGAGAGCAGCAGGAATCCAACACCTAAGAAACCCACCAATCAGCTGTTAGAAGTGCCAGAGGTGTTCTTTGCATGTGATGTCATGTTCATATGGCTGGTGCGCAATTCAGTTCCATTCAAGTGAATAAGTTGAGCTTAGTAAGTAGTGTAGAGGCACTAAAATGCTGCAGCCTCTTTAAACAGCTAATCGGTTTGTCAGACCCACAACAATAAAGTGTCTTCTTGTGCCCCCATACACAATGTATTGCTTTATTGTACCCCAAACACAATATAGTCCCCCCTTGTGGTCCCCCACACTCTATAGAGCCTTCTTGTGCCCCCATATACACACAGTAAAATGCCCAAAAAAAGGAAATACTCACCGTTCCCTCTGAACAGGTCTTCTCCAGTTTCTGCTCTCAGTGGCTCAGAGTAAAAGCTGCCATGTCATCATCATACCCGCCTGAGTTACAGCCAGTGGTAGCAGAGACACTAGGCGAATGGTTGATTGGGGACTGATGGCTCCATTGCTTTATCATTATATCAACTCTGTAACCAGGACATTGCTGCCCAGAGTATTTACCAACTCTTGTAGGAGTCTGAGAGGTCTGGCGATTTTTTTGGAAGCCTCCCAGACGAGTGTTGTTAGAGTTGGCAAGTATGAGCAACAACTGCAAACTGAATTATATGAATCTGATTGAAAATACTGAATTTAATTTAATTTTTTTAAAAACTCCAGGACTGAGAAATATGGCCCAGTTGTGCGTATCAATGTTCTACACGAGGTAGAAATTCTGACAACCAGTCCAGAAGCAGTAAAGGTAAGAACATTGCATCATATATAATAGAGTGCTTTATGCAAGGGTAGATTAAAGGGGCTCTATCAGCAAAATTATGCTGTATGAGCCCCACATATGCGTGAAATAAAACCATAAAAACATATATGTAAATCATACCTATCGCGCACGGTGGGAGGTCCTCCACAGTCCAAAGTCATCATGCTGTCACGCCTTCCTCTTCTTTCTTCTTCCAGCGACACCCTTCTGTCCTCGCTCTTCACTGCCTTCATCTTCTTTTCTTCGGGAATGAAGAAGTTGACGAGCGTACTGCACATCTGCAGTACACTCGCGTACTTCTAAGGGGTACTTAGAACTACAACAAAAATGGTGCCAGCGCGTGCGCAGTAGCGCTCCGGAGGGAGCACTATTGCGCACATGCGGGATTTGAACACAAGAAGATCAGAAGATCAAGGCGGGGAACAGCCAGGACAGGAGGACATCGCTGGAAAAAGAAAGAAGAGGAAGGCGTGACAGCAAGATGACTTCGGACCATGGAGGACCACCCAGCGTGCACGATAGGTATGATTTACATATATGTTTTGATGGTTTTATTTTAAAACGGGGGGGGGGGGGGAGGTTTAAAATAACATTTGCGGTGCCTGAAAGGCTATTCACATATATGTGGGGCTCTTACAGCATAATTTTGATGATAGAGCCCCTTTAAAGCTGCCAAATGTCCTTGACTGTATGTAGATTGTGGGCCCTCACAAGTCCAAACTTTTTAAAGTGATCTGCCTAGAAATGGTACCAGAACCAAAATTACTCCATTGAACATTGAAATGGATAATGATGTTAAGTCTGAGAACATGAATCAAGATTCTTATACTTTATAAGAATGTATGTTATGTGTTTTGGAAATACTAATTTTTCCTACAGTTCTGAGACAAAGGACTTTGAATCCAAGATGGAGTTTATATCCTGTCTTCTGCCTCGTGGTAGAAGAGGCAGAAGTCTTCAGGTTACAGCAAGGAGGTGGTGCCCAGCTGGATGTCAGAGGTCTGAAGCCAATGAGAGATGGACAACACTCAGGAATGCCAAAAGGATGCATTAACCACTCCCTTCTTTGTTTCTAAAGTGTGTGGACTTTCAATAAAAGAGCCAGTAATGCTGAGCTGGGCTAAGGAACTGAGCATGGCTGGTTTGATACGGAAACTCAGTGTCTATCTCATTCTTAGCAATTGTGCACAAACATGCTCATTTAATTTGGACTGACTGATTGATCCAGGATATAGCCGAATACGGCTACGACAATGATATATAAATGAAAGGTTTTCTGTTTGTATATGTTCATGTGCCATTTTTATGCCTGTTTTTATGATCCTTTAATAGCTCAGAACGACAAACATTAGTGGGCCTCTTTCAGAGATTTCATAGGTGCCCACCCACCTAACCGTGTTCCCACAGACCTCCGTCAGGCTGTAGTGAGGTCTCCAACTCTGTTCTTCATGAACCTCCCTGCTGTAGACCTAATCAGCTGAAGCTTGAATGATGGAGCATGGAGCTCATAGCACTATTGTGTAGTGCCCATATATGTAGGAAAAGAGTAGTTGTACTGTGCCCATATATGTAAGATAAGAGAAGAGACACTCCATAAAGCCCAAATATGCACAAAATTGCAAAAAAAAAAAGAGTCTGTGTGGGCACAGTTTATGAGAGGTTATTTTTTTGCATTTTGTTCATGTTAAAATATATTTAAATATTTTAATGTAATTTTTGATATCTTTTTTGATCATTCATTACTATATTACACTGCAACACTTCTGCGTGTTAGGCCCAGTTCACATTTGTGTTCGGTGATCCGTTTGGGGAGCCCGCATGGGAACCCCCCATCCCCGAATGGAATACAGAACGCATTGGCAAGGGGTGCACTTATGAAAGCACACGGACCCCATAGACTATAATGGGGTCTGTGTGCTTTCCGCACAGTGTCCGCATGGAACATGCAAACATAAAAGTACTTCATGATCTACTTTCCTGTCTGCATGACTCGTGTGGAGAGCACACGGACCCCATTATAGTCTATGGGGTCCATGTGCTTTCACTGCTCACTGCTTGTCAATGCGATCAGTAGTCCGTTCGGGGGGGTCTCCATGCGGACTATCGAATGGATTACCCTACACAGATGTGAACCAGGCCTTAAGCTTGTTAGCTGTATGGTGGGGACACTACCGTTTTTTAATATCCCACGCTGTCATCCATCACAGGATGAAAGAAATGGACATTAAAAGACAGATGCAGATTAAACCCCTCTGTTTGGTATAAGATAAGATAAGATAATCCTTTAATAGTCCCACAATGGGAAAATTTCAGTGATACAGTTTCATAGATGGTACAGTGATGAAGGAGCCCCCAGTTTTGCCCTACTTTATGAGACTCTTTATAAGACCCTGGATTAAAGACTATATGTTTCTAATTTCTGTTATACATAAAATGGCGTGTAGCTGTTTGTTGAACTAGCTGACTCATGGATCTATGCTGGCTCAGTAGCCTTATGTTAAGATAAGATAAACCATTTGTGTGCTAACAATTGCTAAGTAATCATTGCTATTAGACACACTGTGAGAAACACAATATTGCATAACTCATCTAAAGCATTTGAAAATATATGTTAACCAATTGTATTTGTGGTTACATCTTGTTACACCCTGTCAAAAGAGTATAAATAAACAAGGCATCCCACCCATCTTTGGGAATGCTGAGATACCCTACATCTGCTTGTTGGCTTCTGTTATTCCCCCATTCACCTACAACATGTGATCTCATCCCCTGTGTGACAGACCACCTGTCCTGGTCTGCCACTACATTACCTGGTGGAGAATGCCACGGGCTCCACAACAGCACTCCAGCCATGGACATCGATACAGAGACCAGGACCCAGGAAGACCGCGGTAAGTAACCCATTGTGTTACTGCCTGTCTCCTGATCTCTAGTGGTAGGTATCTGTGGTGGGGGTGGGAAGTGGTGATTCTATAGTGTTCTAGGTGAATGATCTTTCTCTTTCCTCTTTTGCTGCTTTATATGTGCTTACAGTGTTTTTAGGCATGTAAATGCTCGACTGTGTGAGTGGCTGAGATAAGCTGAGCCCAGGTAGGGTCTGTTCTTCTACCACTGAGTTATGCAGAAAGTCTGAGAAAGCAGCCTGGCTTGTCCGGGGGCTTGTCTTGGAGGCCTAGGACTCAATAGTGGGGAGAGGTTGACGGACCTATCCTGGAGGAGGCTGTGAGAAGTGGCAGTGTATAAAGCTGTCCAGCAAGATTGTATAGGGCCCCTGCAATTCCTTGTTGGTACCTGGAAAGGTGCCAGAGGTCAGGGAATAATAATATATGTTGTCTCATGAGTCTATACATGTATGACTAACGTATAAGTGGACAGTGTATGTGAACGTATGACACAGGATTAAGGCTGATCTCGACACCTTGGAGTTACGCAAAAAGTCTGGGTATTTTGCTGACTGGCTTGTCCGTCCTGATGCCCAGAGGCCTATGACTCCCTGGTGGACAGGTAACAGCAGTTTCATCCTGTGGATGTTGAGAAGTTTGTCACTCAGTTCGTCACTCTGTTTGTCACTCTGTTTGTCCTGTCCTGCCTGTCCCATACGTATGAAATTTATGACATAGGTTTAGAGTGGTTTCTTACCATGATTTTTTGTTCTTACTGCTACCTTTAGTTGCTTTCTGTGCCATAGAAGGAACGTAGAGGGGTTCAAGGGGTTCCCAGTGGGGAACGCCGGTGGGGACGTGTGAGTTACTCTGTGTGTAAGCAAGGCTATATAGTAGCTTTGCCTCCAGTGGATTAGTGCTGCCTCGGAGGTGTGTCCACAGCACCACTGGTAGAGATTAGTGTTGTCTCGGAAGTGTGTCCACAACACTGTGGTAATTCAATAAGCTGGCCAGCATTTGAGTAGTGAATTACCTGGAGCCGCCCACGGGATGGGGGCTACACAGAGTAAACGTCCTAAGCAGAAAAATGGGCCTCTGCGATAGATATTGTGCAATGTGCAAAAGGAACAGAAGCAACTAAAACTTGCAGGCAAATGATAGATATTGGGGGCAGGAGTAAATGAGACATAGGATGTACAGACATGGCAGACATTCCTCACTAACTGTAAGGGTTGGTTAGAAGACCATGACAAACTTGACCAGGCCACAATGTGGTATGACGTAGCCCGGGCAATGACAATGACTGGACATAAAGCTAAAGATGCTGATAAAATGAAATTAAGTCGCCAGGAAATAAGCCTGTACATCCTCACAACCCATTTCACGACGGGACTATCAAACTGACAATTTTATAACACAGGCCCAAGTCTCTAAGCAGACAGTAGCCGACTATGCCACAGCTTTAGGATAGCTCTGGCTTGACAGTGAGTGTGAATCAAATGACAGTAGGACGTGAGACTTAAAAACACACATTCATGTATGGATTAAAAGTGCCCATACAGGATGCTGTCAAGAAGGCCCGCCCCGGTGGCGGACCTGCCAGTTCCCTGATCTAGTGGCCATAGCTAAGGGAGCTGGGCTCAGAACTACAGACTAAGAAAAGACTGTAATGGTTAATAAACCCTTCAGACCGAGGGATAGATTTCAGAAAAACAGAAAGAGACAGGCCCCACATGATAAAAGTAAGGTAGAATGTTGGACTTGTGGGTTGAAGGGACACTATTCAGCCAAGTGTCACCAAAAAGGTCAGGGTACTGGCCAGGCCTCCCAATGAAGTGAAGGCAATCCTGTAAGTTCAATCAATGTTCACCCGCTCTTTGACACCCCCCTTGTGCACCCTTGTGTCCTTAGCAGCACTCTAAAGCGTTGTACTGTTCTAAATCCAGCTGCCCTATTGCCAGTGGATTTAGAAAAGGAGGGGGAGTCAGATGAAGCCAGTTACACTGATCAAAGTGGTGAAGATCATGATTGTTTTTTTTTTGTTTTTGTTTTAAGTCCTATTTTATTAAATTTTTACAAATTTTTTACAAGTACAACTAGAAAACAATATCAGAAAAGTAATTGAGAACAAAAATCCACAGTCTAAACTTGTAGTCAAAAAGCATAAAACAATACTACATTCTGAGTCCAAGAAAAAGAATACAGCAATTATACAGAACAACAAAAATAAACATATCAAATCGAGTATCCTGATGAATTGTTCTTTTATACAATCCACTTATTGTAACCTAAAACAAAATACAGGGAATTAAAAGTTAAGTCACATAATCTCCGGGTAGAAGACAGAAAATATTAGGGGGGGGGGGGAGGAGGGATCAAAATGAGCAAATAAAACAGTATTTCCATCCACAGTATCCAACAGTGCAGTTCAAGACTCAAATCTACACCTACTAAATATGTCTTTAGCAGGTCTAAGATTCAACAAAGAGGTTTTCTTATATTGCAGCCACGGGGACCATACTTTCAGAAATTTATGATGCGAGAAGTTAGCCCAACTCGACAATTCTTCGAATCGCGCTACCAGATCCATGGTCGACAGAAATTGTGACATTGGTGGCGCTGAGGTCTGTAACCAGTACAAAGGAATGAGACACTTGGCGATTTCTATCATGTGGGTCTCTAGGTTAGATTTAGAGGGGGTGAAAGTAGTTGACGGTACAGATAGGCAAACTAATGCTGGTGTCAGTTGTAATGTCTTAGACGTAACCTCTGAGATCACGTTTGATATTTGTGTCCAATAACTTTCAATCTTGGAGCAAGACCACCAGATATGTGATATTGTGCCAGCTTCAATCCCACACCTCCAACAAAGATTTGAGGTAGCTAGGCCATGTTCAAAAAGCCAATATGGCGACTTATACCACCTGCTGAGCAGTTTGTAGTGCATCTCCTGCAACCTTGTACATGCTGTGAAACCATGGGAATGCTTTAGAACAAATTCTCTTTCCTCTTCTGAGAGGCTAATGTTAAGGTCTTCCTCCCATGATTGCAGGTATTTTGGACACATAGAAACTGCCATTGCCTCTACATACTGCTTACAAACTTTAAGAGAGCACAATAGGCGTCTATTGGCAAAAAGAGCCTTTTCAATTGGGAGAGATTCTCTAAACAAGTTGGACCTATCAGGGATATTTTGGAGCACTTTACTAAAGTGTGCACAATGTAAGAAAGACAACGGGTAATTCGGGATCATATCCTGTAGCTCTTGTGGAGTAATCGGGGACGTTAAAGAGAAGAGATCTCCTAGTCGTTGACCTTCTAATCTAGACCAGAAATCTTCATAAACAGAGGTATCTCTGGATATCAAATACGGGGTGAGTTCTGCTGGTAAAAGCTTTTGTCGTTCTTAAATGAAGTCTAGTAGACATGTCAAGCCAGATCATACAGGGTCCCAGTAAAAGGGGGTCAAAAGGAATCTTGCGAAACATCTCGCGAGTGGGCAGCCAAATCTGTCGTATCACCTCCCTCCCGTGAGTGGCTACTACCAATTTGCGTAACATACAATCTTTAGCGGGAGAAGCTAATGAAATCCAAGCATTTAAATGATTCGCCTTGTACAAAGTATCTACAGTCCTATGAAAAAGTTTGGGCACCCCTATTAATCTTAATCATTTTTAGTTCTAAATATTTTGGTATTTGCAACAGCCATTTCAGTTTGATATATCTAATAACTGATGGACACAGTAATATTTCAGGATTGAAATGAGGTTTATTGTACTAACAGAAAATGCGCAATATGCATTAAACAAAAATTTGACCGGTGCAAAAGTATGGGCACCTCAACAGAAAAGTGACATTAATATTTAGTACATCCTCCTTTTGCAAAGATAACAGCCTCTAGTCGCTTCCTGTAGCTTTTAATCAGTTCCTGGATAAAGGTATTTTGGACAAACAATTCAAGTTCAGTTAAGTTAGATGGTCGCCGAGCATGGACAGCCCGCTTCAAATCATCCCACAGATGTTCAATGATATTCAGGTCTGGGGACTGGGATGGCCATTCCAGAACATTGTAATTGTTCCTCTGCATGAATGCCTGAGGATTTGGAGCGGTGTTTTGGATCATTGTCTTGCTGAAATATCCATCCCCGGCGTAACTTCAACTTCGTCACTGATTCTTGAACATTATTCTCAAGAATCTGCTGATACTGAGTGGAATCCATGCGACTCAACTTTAACAAGATTCCCGGTGCCGGCATTGGCCACACAGCCCCAAAGCATGATGGAACCTCCACCAAATTTTACAGTGGGTAACATGTGTTTTTCTTGGAATGCTGTTTCTTTTTGGACGCCATGCATAACGCCTTTTTTATAACCAAACAACTCAATTTTTGTTTCCAAAATGAAGCTGCCTTGTCCAAATGTGCTTTTTCATACCTCAGGCAACTCTATTTGTGGCGTACGTGCAGAAACGGCTTCTTTCTCATCACTCTCCCATACAGCTTCTCCTTGTGCAAAGTGCGCTGTATAGTTGACCGATGCACAGTGACACCATCTGCAGCAAGATGATGCTGCAGCTCTTTGGAGGTGGTCTGTGGATTGTCCTTGACTGTTCTCACCATTCTTCTTCTCTGCCTTTCTGATATTTTTCTTGGCCTGCCACTTCTGGGCTTAACAAGAACTGTCCCTGTGGTCTTCCATTTCCTTACTATGTTCCTCACAGTGGAAACTGACAGGTTAAATCTCTGAGACAACGTTTTGTATCCTTCCCCTGAACAACTATGTTGAACAATCTTTGTTTTCAGATCATTTGAGAGCGGGCTGTCCATGTTCGGCGACCATCAAACTTAACAGAACTTGAATTGTTTCGTAGAAAGAAATGGTCCAAAATACCTTCATCCAGGATCCAGGAACTGATTAAAAGCTACAGGAAGCGACTAGAGGCTGTTATCTTTGCAAAAGGAGGATGTACTAAATATTAATGTCACTTTTCTGTTGAGGTGCCCATATTTTTGCACCGGTCAAATTTTGGTTTAATGCATATTGCGCATTTTCTGTTAGTACAATAAACCTCATTTCAATCCTGAAATATTACTGTGTCCATCAGTTATTAGATATATCAAACTGAAATGGCTGCTGCAAACACCAAAATATTTAGAACTAAAAATGATTAAGATTAATAGGGGTGCCCAAACTTTTTCATAGGACTGTATATCAGGGAGTTGTATGCCTCCGTCCACTTTCTTTTGAATTAACAATCGTCTGGACAGTCTCGGTCTCTTATACTTCCAGACATAAGAGTAGAAAGCTGCCTGTAGCATACGGAGGTACTTAGCTGGAAGGGGAATAGGTAGCATCCTAAAAGTGTATGCTAGTTTAGGTAACACATATGTCTGAAGGACATTCCTACGTCCTATCCACGATATATAAGGTAAATCATAGGAGCGGAGTAACTCCGTAATCTCCTTCAAAAAGGGGAGATAATTTTTCTCATAGAGAGCTTCGATATTGGCTGTCAAACGGACACCAAGGTATTTGAGCGTGTCTTTTGCCCAAGAATATGGTGAGTTTTCTTTAACTCGGGTCAGCAAGTCTGGTGGGAGTGATACATTAAGGATCTCAGATTTCGCAAAATTTATCTTGTAGCTTGACATATCACTAAACTTTCGCAAAAGGTTCGTTAAGGCCAGAAGACCATCAAGGGGGTTTGTTATCAGAAATAAGACGTCGTCCGCGAACGCCACTGATTGCAAGGTATCCCTACCCACAGATAAGCCCTCAATGTCTTTCGACTGTCTCACAGCACATAAGAGTGCTTCTAGCGTCAATACAAATAGGGTCGGAGAAAGGGGGCAACCCTGTCTCGTCCCATTCGCGATCTCGAAATATTGAGATAGTAGTCCATTTACCCTAATCCGGGCGTGGGGTTGTGAATATAGTGTCATGATTGCCGAGACAAACGCAGGAGGTATGCCATATTTACGCAGTGTGAGAGACATAAATTGCCAGTCTACGCGATCAAACGCTTTTTCAGCGTCGATTCCAAGGAAAAGTAATGGTACCTTCTTTTTGTGGGCTAATTGGATGGCATGAAGTAATCTTCTAGAGTTATTTCTACCTTCACGCCCTTTCACAAATCCTGCTTGTTCCGAATCCACAAGATCCGGTACTAGAGGGCGTAAGCGTAATGCCAGAACTTTGGCCCATAATTTCAAATCGACATTTAAAAGCGAAATGGGTCGGTAATTTCCACACATCGCCGTGTCACTTCCCTCCTTTGGTATGAGGGTAATTTGCGCCTCCTGAGTCTGTCTCGCCATGGAGCCCCCTGTTAACAGATCATTGCACAAAGTTGCAAAGCACGGGACCAGAGTGTCTCTAAAACATGTATAATATGATACCAGTAGACCATCTGGCCCCGGAATTTTGCCTTTGGGAAAGGATGCTAGAGCTAATCTAATCTCTTCGTGAGATACCGGATCAAGTAGGGATGTCGCTGTCGCATTATCTAAGCTAGGCAAAGATAGACTATTCAAAAATTCCTCAATTTCTTTTTTGCGGACCATTAACATATCAGCACTCTCCCCTGATCGTAAATTGTACAGTTTCTCATAAAACAATCTAAACTCCTCCGCTATCTCCTCTGAAGTGTGTAAATGAGACCCTGTCGGGGTAGTAATCTTAGTCACAAATGACTTTTCTTTCGCCTTTTTGATAAGGTGACTCATGAACTTGCTGCCCTTGTTGCCGTGAGCGTAAATTTTGTGTTTGAAAAATAACTGACTTTTAGTGGCTTGTCGGTGAAAAAGCCTATTTAGTTGTTCCCTGAGAGAAGTAAGTGAGTCCATTAAATCTCTGAGTCTCCTTTGTTTGTGGATTCTCCCTATCACTGAGATTTGAGATAAGATGCTATCTGCCTCCTTCCTGATTCTCTTCTTTTCTGCTGTGGCCCTAGAGATAAAAATACCCCTGACAAAAGCTTTGTGGGATTCCCATGTTATACCCATAGACACCTCAGGGCTAGTTTTAAGTTTAAAAAATTCTTTAAGTTGAACATTTAAGTCAGCAGTAAAAGTCTTATTTTCTAACAAGTGATCAGTAAGACGCCATGCCCATTGTAGTGGTGTTAATTCCGGGAAAACTATGGAAACTGTCACTGGGGCATGATCTGCTATAGAACTACACCCAATTTCTGCTTTAGAAACGCCAGAGGCCAAATCTGAGGAAGAGAACACAATCTATGCGATGGTAGGAGTTATTTTTCGGGGCAAAATGAGTATAGTCTGTACCCGTCGGGTGGGCTTATCTCCACAAATCAATGAGGTTTAACCTCTGAAGAGCTACATGAATTCTTCTCAAAGCTCTTTAGGAAAAAAACGAGCGATGCGTGGTCGAATCCAATAGTGAATTAAGAGTGACATTAAGGTCTCCCCCCAATATGACATCTCCTACTGCAAATTTCTCCAAAGTAGCTAAAGTCTCAACCAGCCATTTCACCTGAGAGTGATTAGGGGCGTATATATTCGCTAGAGTGACTTGGCGAGATGCTATATGCCCTCGCACAAAAATATATCTACCCTCTGAATCTGTTAACTGTTGAGTTAATCGAAAAGCAATCTCATTGTGGATTGCTATAGCAACTCCTTTCGAAGCAGAGGTGGCATGTGAGCTATGAAACCACATAGGAAAGGAGCATTTAGGTAGCGAAGGAACTTTAGTTTGTTTCCAATGGGTTTCCTGCAGCAATAATATATTTGACTTCAACTTGCTCACTAGCTGCAAAACTGAATGGCGCTTCTGCGGTGTCAGCATCCCATTTACATTAAGCAAAGTCACTCTGATCGATGTCATGGTTGTATAACACAGTAATCAGTCAGGAGAAAGAAAAAGGATATGTATGTATAGGGGTGGGGGGGTGGGAGAGGGAGGATAGACGTAGAGAGATAGGAATGGAGTGAAAAAAGGAGGGGGGGAGGGGGAAAGAGAGGAGAGGAGAAAATTAAGTAATAGGTTACTTGGACCCAAAATCAATACCTGAAGGTTTTATAAAGCACTTAGTTAACCCTTTAGGAACAATCTAATGAAAACAAACGTTAGGTAAAACAGTGAGTATAACAAGTAACTGTGGAAAAAACGGGAACGGTAAGTAAACTGTCTGATCGGAGATAAGCCTGTCACCGCCTCTCTAAAAAGCTATGACCGCTAGAGAACTGCTATAATACGAACTAGAAAAAGAAGTAGAAAGCAAATTGAAGAGTGCCATCAATTTCAACAATGCAACGTAAAACTCTATACTGTGAAGTACCAGCGTCAACCTTGAGCGAAGGGAACATAACTGCAACTTTTGCCAAATGTCTCAAAGTCCGCAACCAATATCAAGGTAACTAGAAAATAGGAAATAGGAAACAAGCCAGGAACTAATCGAACAGTCTCTTAAAGTGAAATCAAGCAATATTCCATCTTATAAGGCCACAGTCCGTGGTTAAATTATTGCGAAAAAATGGAGCGGTATCTTGAAAAAAGTCTCTTGGACTTGGGCGACTTGTGACTAATAGAAGGTAGAGGCCCAAAAGGCTCAGGGAGTTCTGGAAATTCTGGTATATCCGGGGTCGGCATCCAGGAAGGTGTCTCTAAGGGTTCCATATTTAACGTTCTCCAAACAGTAGAAAGGTCTCCAGGTGTAGCAATTGCATAACGTTTGCCATTGATATTCATGGAGAGGCCAAAGGGGTATAGCCACGCATATTGTATCCCCTTCGCTCTCAGGACTTCCAACAAGGGTCTCATAGCACGGCGTTTAGCCAAAATGGATGGCGCTATGTCCTGATACAGTGAGATTTCATCCTCACCCACAAGAATCTTCTGTTTCTGTCTGGCTGCTGATAAAATATCCGCGGTGTCAACATATGACAGGAGCACGCAAATGATATCTCTGGGCGGATCGCCATTTTGTGGTTTTGGTCTCAAAGCCCGATGTATTATTATTATTATTTATTTATTTAATTTATATAGCACCATTAATTCCATGGTGCTTTACATTTGGGGGTTACATACAATACACAAAATATACAGGTACATATCATACTAACAGTGATCGGCTGGCACAGTGGGGTAGAGGGCCCTGCCCGCGAGGGCTTACAATCTATGTATGCGTTCAATCACTATTTTATCAGCTCTCTCTTGGCCCAGCAGATCGGCAAATAATTGTGTCGCCATTTTAGCTAACTCCTCAGTAGCCCATGACTCATGGTACTCCTTTCAGACGAATATTGCGTCGTCTCCCTCTATTCTCTTGATCCTCAATCAGTAATAAAGATCTGTCTATATACTCCTTGTGTGCTTTAAGCTGCGCTGCTGCTGCTGATGTGTGAGAGAAATCGTATTACAGGCCGACTCCAGGCCATTAACCCTTAGACCCAGGGATTCCATTACTCCCCTAACCCCTTCCCGACATGCGCCGTAATAGTACGGCACATGTCGGGTCTGTAACTATGGCGACCGCCCGGGAGCCGGGCGGCCGCCATAGCCGCCGGGTGTCTACTGCTTTAAGCAGTAGACAACCGGCTCTAATGCCTCCGATCGGTCCCTGGACCGATCGAGGCATTAACCCCTCCGGCGCCGCGGTCAAAGGCGCCGGAGGCGCCATTTTCCCGGCAGCGCATGGGCGCCGCCATTTTGGCCGGGATCGCCGACTCCTGGAGCATGCTCCAGGGCTGACGTCCCGTTGGCATGACAGCCGGGAGCCTTGTACAGTCTCCCAGGCTTGTCTGCAAATCCTCTCTTTTGCAGGCTGGTCTATGCAGCCTGCAAAAAGGATGCTTTTTTACAATGCATTGCATTGCATTGCATTAGCATTGTAATGCATTGCATTAGTGATCAGACCCCCTGGGGTTCAACACCCCTAGGGGGTCTAATAAATGCAAAAAAAAAATAAAAAAAAAGTTAAAAAAATATAAAAAAAATATAAAAAGAATTAAAAGTTCAAATCACCCCCCTTTCCCTAGAACACATATAAAAGTAGTTAAAAACTGTGAAACATACACATGTTAGGTATCCCCGCGTCCAAAATCGCCCGCTCTACAAATCTATAAAAATATTTTTCCTGTTCGGTAAACGCCGTAGCGGGAAAAATAGTCGAAAGTGCCAAACCGCCGTTTTTTTACTGTTTTGATTCTGATAAAAATTTGAATAAAAAGTGATCAAAGCAATAACATTTCCCGAAAATGGTAGAACTAAAAAGTACACCCAGCCCCGCAAAAAAAGACGCCCTATGCATCCCCGTACACTTACGTATAAAAAAGTTACGGCCGTCGGAATATGGCGACTTTTAGAAAAAAAAATTTCAACACAGTTTTGGAAAAATTTTTAGGGGTGAAAATGTAAATAAAACCATATAAATTTGGTATCCCTGGAACCGTACCGAAACACAGAATATAGGGGACATGTCATTTTGGCTGCACAGTGAACGCCGTAAAACCAAAGCCCGTAAGAAAGTCGCAGAAATGCATTTTTTCCTCAAATCCACCCCATTCTGAATTTTTTTCCTGCTTCCCAGTACATTATATAGAATAATTAATGGTAGCATCATGAAGAAAAATTTGTCCCGCAAAAATTAAGACCTCATATGGCTCTGGGAGCGGAGAAATAAAAAAGTTATGGGGTTTAGAAGGAGGGGAGTCAAAAACGAAAAACAAAAATCAAAAAAATGCCATCGGCGGGAAGGGGCTAATGTCTGCTAATTGCTCCATAACAGGGTTAAGTGCTGCAGCCAGAGTCTGGTGGAAGAAGGCCCCAGACACTGCTACTGTACCTTCATCCATCATGTCTGGAGCCATCACAGCCTCCCCCTCTGAGTCCTTATCAGCTTCTCCCGCATGGGGGATAGTCGACGCCATCTTGGGAGATCTCCCCGGGGATAGCGTGGTCTTCTTCTTGAGATAAGACTGCATATCTCCCTGCTGTTTAAGCCGTCTGGTGCCACTCGATTGTTCCTGGCTCTTGTCTTTGCCGTATTTTACCATTTTGACAGCACAATGTGGGTGAGAAGCGGTGAAAACAGGCTATTTACTGTGGAGCTCTAGGAGAACACAGCCATCAGTGCTCACGGTCAGACTCCGCCCCTCGTGAAGATCATGATTGTTGTGAACTGATGATGGCAGAGACAAGAGGGTTATCATCAAATGTCTTTGAAACTTCATTAACTAATCCTGATGCTGACTATTTTGTAGATGGCTCCAGATGGTGGAACGATGACCAAGGATGTTTTGTCACCGGGTATGCAGTAATCCAAGATGGTAAGGTAGTTGTACAGAAACCAATCCCATCCTGTGCATCAGCCCAGGAAGCGGAGTTGAATGCCCTCATTGATGCTTGTACTTTGGGTAAAGGACTGAGAATTAACTGTTACACAGATTCCAGGTATGCCTTTGGGGTAGCACATGACTTTGGTGTTATCTGGAAAGCAAGGGTTTTTGACTTCATCGGGTAAACCAATTAAAAATTCAGACTCAGTCAAGAGTCTTTTACAGGCTCTTGAGATATACAAGGAGGTAGCCATAATTAAAGTGCCAGCCCATGAGAAGAAAGATAACCCACAAGCTGTAGGAAATGCTCAAGCAGACCAGGCAGCTAAACAGGCAGCAAATCTGCCACTCATGTCATTGACTTTGCCTACTGCGCCAGATTTTTCTCTCTTGCAGGAACTGCAGGCTCAGGTAACGCCTCAAGACAAAAAGGTATGGATGGAGGTGAGGGGGCCGTAGAAGCAGGAGGACTCTGGCAGGTAAATGGCAGAACCTGTCTGCCTCGGAGCTTATATCCTATGATGGCTGGTTTCACACATGGCACAACTCATTTGTTGGAAGGAGCTATGAGTGCACTGGGATTAGGACATTGGTTTGCCAATGATAAATATGTTCAGGGTTGTCTTACATGTGCCAGACATAACCCTGGGAGGGTTATAAAAACCTCTAAGAAACATACTCCTAAACCCTTGTACCCGTTTCAAAGAGTGCAGGTGGATTACATACAGCTACCCAAGGTTGGCACATATGAGTATGTCCTTGTAGCCATCAACCTGTACCACCCCTGCTGGACGAGAAAAGCTTAGCCCTTTTGAAATTCTATTTGGTTCAGCACCAAGGACAGGATTATATTTTCCCAACAGCTACAATTAGAATACTTTACCTTAACCTCATACTTGGTGGAGTTACATGAACACCTGTCAAAAGTGCATTCACGTGTTTCCTCTTCCATACCAGATCCTAACTTTCTTGAAGGCACACACCCTTAGGTTCCAGGAGACTGGGTGATTCTGAAGAGGCACACGAGGAAAGGGGCTCTTGAGCTGAGGTTTGACGGTCCATACCAGGTACAAATGATCACACCAACAGCCAATAAATTGGACGGGAGGTCAGTTTGGGTCCATGCCAGCCACTGTAAGAAGGTGCTGAAGACAAACAGTCCTGAACAAGGAAATAACTCCACTGACACTGATCTGCCGAGTGTTGATAGCAACCTGGATTAAGTTATCCACCAAAAATGCATGTGTTGGTTTCCCTGTTCTTTTATGTTTTATGTCTCCAAGCACAGGTGGGTGAAGGAAAGCAGACCAATTTCATTTGGATCCTTCACCAGCAAACTGCCAAGCAACTGACCCAATATCGATGAACGATCTAAATCTTATGGACTACAGCCATGATGTCCAAATAGATGTGGACTATACTGCTCATAATGCCATCTCAGATCAGAGAATTTACTTAGAGATTGCTGGTCTAGCTTATCCATCAACTATGTGTTTGGGGCCAATGTGTGTGAATCATGTAGCTAAGATTCAAGGTCGTCTAATCAACTTGCCACCGGTACACGTGGGGGAGACAGACTGTAGGAATGTGACTCTAACATTTAATATGGAATTCAGTGGCAGTCCTTGTGAAGTAGCAAATGGTGTTTGTAACAGTTTGTGTTTCTGCCCAGTTATGAAAGCTGCTTGTACCCCTGAGTGTGCCTGCCCAGGACAAAAAGAGGATGACCAGTGGAGCTGCGAAACCAAGTTTTATGATAATGTGATTTGGTTCCAACAGTGGGTAGGACGCTACAGTAGGATGATCCCTAAGGTTCTGAAGCAAGGACTTTATTACATTTGAGGTAACAAGGCTTATTCATGGCTCCTTATGGGAACTTGGGGAATTAGCTCTATAAGGAGAGTTGTACCTGCAATCAGAACACGCACAAACATCTCATTCACTAGTTCAGTTGAAACATATAGTGATAGAATTAGATTAAAGTGAGAACTGTTTACAAAGACAGATAAAGCTTGGATGTGGTTCCCAGCCTGGGCAGGTTGGAGAATAGAATTAGCAAATAAAGTGAATAAGTATGCTAGCATCATGGATGGAATTATTAATGAGACTACAAGTTCTATCCATGCTCTTAATGAGGAAGTTATTAATGCTTTGTATCTCTCTTTTTAGTCAGTAAAAGAAAATTATGTCCAGAGATGACCGTCTGATAGCTTCGCTCGACTACTCTCTCTTCTGATGACCCTCCAGATGTTTGAGAGGTGTGGAGGACCTCATCTCTGGAAGAGGATCCCAAAAATGTATCACTTTGGAGGGATAACAGTACTGAGACACCCTGCCAAGTCTGGTGCAATTTTGGCGTTGTCATCATTTAGATAGATGGACAGATAGATAGAGATTGTGTGTTTACAATGTGTGATGCAATAAAGTGTGTGAATGCTTAGATGAAATGATCACTAAAGTAGGCAGTCAGTAATGGATACAAGTATCCCACAGTCTATGCGGCCTATCCATATACTCTGTGATACATGGTCTGTCTAAGGGGTCATTTCTGGATAGGAAGGAAAAAAAGCTAGTTAGATGGGAAATACAAACAACGCCAAAGATGCGAGAACTCCCACCACGAGAAGAAGATCCGTTTGTGCCCTCAGAAATTGAAACAAGAGGAGGGAAATGATGAAGGAGCCCCCAGTTTTGCCCTACTTTATGAGACTCTTTATAAGACCCTGGATTAAAGACTATATGTTTCTAATTTCTGTTATGCATAAAATGGCGTGTAGCTGTTTGTTGAACTAGCTGACTCGTGGATCTACGCTGGCTCAGTAGCCTTATGTTAAGATAAGATAAACCATTTGTGTGCTAACAATTGCTAAGTAAT
Organism: Leptodactylus fuscus; assembly: GCF_031893055.1. NCBI lineage: Eukaryota > Metazoa > Chordata > Amphibia > Anura > Leptodactylidae > Leptodactylus > Leptodactylus fuscus. Next base: position 97,270,507 of record NC_134271.1, read on the forward strand.
CATTGTTATTAGATACACTGTGAAAAACTCAATATTGCATAACTCATCTAAAGCATTTGAAAATATATGTTAACCAATTGTATTTGTGGTTACATCTTGTTACACCCTGTCAAAAGAGTATAAATAAACAAGGCATCCCACCCATCTTTGGGAATGCTGAGATACCCTACATCTGCTTGTTGGCTTCTGTTATTCCTCCATTCACCTACAACATGTGATCTCATCCCCTGTGTGACAGACCACCTGTCCTGGTCTGCCACTACATACAGTAGTATCTGTCTGTATTCACGCACAAGTAAAAAAATAAATAAAATACTATGAAATCTTTCTTCATTTTTATTACTTTTCTGACAAAAGTAAAAGTTCTGTATGCATGTCATTTTCATCTATTACAAATGTGAAAAAACTTAAGAAGAAAGTGTCCATCATGTTTTTTACATTATAGTCAATGGGAACGAAAGGGGGAACAAAAGAACGAGGGGGCTCTGTTTGTGTCCCTTATTCTATCACCGTTAATGTCTGCTGTAGTAATACTATGACAGATTACAGCAAGGGACTGTAATAACGGTAGTGTGAACATAGCCTGAGGCTGACCAACACCCTTTTATAGCTAAACAAGACAGGGTGAGGGAAAGGGAAAAATACAGCCCCCTTCTTGGAAGAAACCAGTCCAGCATAAAGGTAAGTCTCAATAATTGTTCGTGATGTTGACCAAGAAAAAACTTTTATAATTGTACAGCGGAGTTTTACTCACAGCCCTAGAAGAAGATAGCAGCGGTGCCCGGATGTGACCCCTCGGCTCGGGGGGCTAGCAGCATGCAGAACCTTGATGATAAAAACAATCCGGCATCCAGCAGCTTTGTATAAAAACTCTTCAAAATTTATTAACGTCCATATTAAAAAGTGATACACATGCACATACGAATCACAACGTCACTCCATATTCACGGAAGGGAAACACAAACTGACGCGTTTCGGAATATTTTCCTTAGTCGTAGCTGTGTGCCTAACTGAATACAAAGTGCTTATAAAAGACCACAACTCCGTAATCCGTATACTATACACCTGATGTATGGGCTTGATTAACCTTAAACTGAACGAACAATCTCTGCAAAAGCAAAATATAACTATAAAAAAAAAAAAAAAAAAAATACATAGTACCCAAATTTAAACCAAGACTTGATAATGATACCATATATGAACAAACCAGGACCAAAATACACAGACAAATCAAAACCAGACAAAGTTATCCCAACGTCAAGTAATTAATGATGAAAATAAATACTGTAGAAACAATGTCATTTTCAAAATGATACATAAACATATTACTCACCTCATGTGGGAATTGCAGATCAACTACATGTACGGACCAAGGTAAACATAGGCCCCGCTAGCTCTAAAGGAATTACGCGCATGCGCAGACCAAATTTGGAGTGCGCATGTCACCAAAAGACCGGACAGTATGCCTCAGCACGCACGCGCAATAAGCTCACTGCGAAAACCGTGCATTCCACATCAGTTCAACTTAAATTCCACACTATGTGTATAGAAAAAACAAGTGTGCATTACAAACATACATAATGATATTGCATTAGAAATTAGCACATAAAAAGAGGCACTATATCCGGATGTTCAAATTCAAGGGTATATGTACTATTATGAAGCCGGCACCATTAACATGCATCTCATAAGGATGACAAAAATATGCCATTATTAATATCTAGAATCACAAAGAACAAACCCAATATATAAAGGATAGATCGTGCCTTTTATTTAGACCTTTAGGAGATCTAGTATCTAATTTTAAGATCCATTCGGCTTCTTTAATTTTCAATTTGTATTCTCGATCTCCTCCTCTGATCGGTCTGGGTATATGATCGATAGCCTTGAAAGAGAACCTGGATGTGTCGCCATTATGCACATGCAAAAAATGTTGGGATGCCCCCGTTAATTTGGTAGGATTTTTACTACTTATGCCATAAAGATGTTCTGCAATTCTCACTTTGAGAGGTCTGGTGGTGTAACCTATGTAGTGCTTGTCACAAGCTTTACACGTAATCATATATACTACATGGTTAGAAGAGCAATTGAGAAAATTGTTTATACGGTAAGTTTTATTTGTATTGGAGAAAATTCTACTTTTGTCCGCATACTGACAAACACTGCACCGGGCTTGACCACACCTGAAAAACCCCTTTAAGGATAACCACGTTTCAGAAGTGTGAGAAACCCTTGTGTCCACGAAGAGACTAGGTGACAAAAAATTGCCAATAGTTTTGCCCCGTTTCGCTATGTATTTACAACCTTGTGCAACTAGAGACCCTAAAACCGGGTCCTGATTTAGAATGGGTAGATTTTTCTTGATAACATCAATTACTTGTTGATAATTATTACTATAGTTAGTTGAAAAATAAATTTGTTTCCTATTATCTCTGTTGTCATTGCATCCCTTTTTTTTTTTATTTCAACAAAGACTCTACTTTTGTTAGAAATAATTGATGAAGCCCGAGTCAGGGTCCATTGCGGATAACCCCTGGCTCTGAATCTATTTTTTGTGTTCACAATATGTTTCTCCAAAGTTTTAACATCAGTCTGGTTTTGATTTGTCTGTGTATTTTGGTCCTGGTTTGTTCATATATGGTATCATTATCAAGTCTTGGTTTACGTTTGGGTACTATGTATTTGTTTTTTTTTTGTTTTGTTTTTATAGTTATAGTTTGCTTTTGCAGAGATTGTTCGTTCAGTTTAGGGTTAATCAAGCCCATACATCAGGTGTATAGTATACGGATTAGGGAGGTGTGGTCTTTTATAAGCACTTTGCATTCAGTTAGGCACACAGCGAAGGAAAATATTCCGAAACGCGTCAGTTTGTGTTTCCCTTCCGTGAATATGGAGTGACGTTGTGATTCGTATGTGCATGTGTATCACTTTTTAATATGGACATTAATAAACTTTGAAGAGTTTTTATACAAAGCCGCTGGATGCCGGATTGTTTTTATCATCAAGGTTCAACACCCTTTTATATCCTATCTGACAGAATCCAAGGTTGTATAAAGGGGGTGCACATAGAAGCTTTTATTAATAGTGACATTGTGCATTGCGGGATGGCTGATCGGATTGACCATTCCTCTGTTAAACTGCATAGATGCTGCTATTAATAAAAGGATGGAATCAGAGTTACCTCCGATCTGCAGTATGCATAAGCTAACCCCCTCTGCAGATGGTTTCTTTGTACTGTCTATTTCTCAATGTTACTCTGTTGTTCTATTTCATAATTTGCTGCTCCTCTTTTCCTTTTGCTAAGGGCCACACTTTATCTAAAATCAGCCTTGATCACATCTATCAGAAACAGCCCAAACACTATACTGTATTTTACAGTACTTGCGGTGAGTGCGGCGATACTGTATTCTGTACTGATTCTGTATGTTTATTTATTGTAGGAATTTTTGATGTCTCCAAAATACAAGAAGGATTGGTTTTATGATCGTATGTTTTGCATTTTTGGAGTCCGGTAAATAAAGCATATTTTACCTTTAATTTAATTGCTTGTATTAGTTTTCTATAGCACATATGCAAGCTGAATATTACAACTTTAAAAATACATTAGAATTCACTATCCTGGCAGTAAGGGTGTACAAACTATAGGGGCAGCTTATATGGCTGCTATACGGCTTTGAGAAGCAGAGGCTCAGCCCTCTTCTTTTTTATCATATTAATATCATACTAGGCTTTACCCTGTTCCCATACATAACTTGTATAATACTGTACATTTGTATATTCACTTTTATACATTTCAGATTCATGGGAAAAGGCCTAATAACTAATCAGGATTATGATCAGTGGCACAAGCAGAGGAGGATTATGGACCCAGCCTTCAGTAGAATGTAGGTTCCAGATATTATAACTTTAAACATACAGGATACAAATTACCTAACTATTAACGTCTATTGGCAGAACAGAGGAATTTCCTCTGTACAAGATGGAAAAACAGAGAGAGAGACAGAGTGTAAAGCTAGTAGTTGTAGTTGTTTGAAACAAATGATCTTCCTGTCCTTACTGCGCACACAGTATAACAGGAGTCTGAGGCCAAGGGGGGCGTTCACACTACCGTTGGTGTCCGTTATGAAGATGTCCGTTTAAAAGAAAAAAAAACGGACACCTATCATAACGGACACTAACTGATGCTAACTGATGTTAATGTGTCCGTTTTTTTAACTGATCCATTTAATGGATCAGTTAAAAAAAACGGACACATTAGTATCAGTTACCATCAGTTAGTGTCCGTTTTTTATACTGTCCGTTTTTTCTTTTTTCCTGTTTATGCTTTCTGAGCATGTGCAGAAAATAACCGGACAGAAAATAACAGACTGTAACTGATGGCCATCAGTTACTGTCCGTTATATGTCCGTTGCCCATAGACCTCAATGTTAAAAAAAAAAAACGGACACTTTCTGTCCGTTTTTTCAAACGGACAAAAAAATCCTGCATGTGTGATTTCTCTGTCCGCTTGAAAAAACGGACATGGTTGTTAACGGACCCTTGACGCTGGGTTCACACCTGCGTTTGGGGTCTCCGTTCTATGGTTTCCGTCTTCTGCATGCCAGAAGACGGAAACCATAGACCGGGTCCGGCCGTGCGCGGCGGTGAGCGTTTTAGGCTCTCCGCCACGAAACCGGATTTTTTTATCCGGACACAGAGTACTGCATGTCCGACTCTGTGTCCGGATTATAAAACCCGGTTTCGCGGCGGAGAGCCTAAAACGCTCACCGCCGCGCACGGCCGGACATCTCTCTCACCCATTCAAATGAATGGGTGAGAGAGACTCCTGCAGGTTTCGGTATCCTGCCTGTGTTTTAGGCAGGAAACGGAAACCTAAGTACGGAGTGCCGGGCGCAGATGTGAACGAGCCCTGAGGACACAAACGGACACAAACTGACAACAGATTAAATCCCATTGAAATGAATGGAAATTGTAACGGACACAGCTAGTGTCCGTTGCTAAAATCTTGAACGGACAGTAGCAACGGACACTGTTGAGCGGACACCAACGGTAGTGTGAACGCCCCCTAAGACAAAAATGCGCTGTGGGAAAAACCGCAGTGGCAACGTATCGCGGTTTTTCCTGCAGCGCTTTAGACAAAAAGTTCGCGGAGTTTGTAAATTTCATAGCATTGTGATCATACCGACCTACAGAATAAAGTATAACTGTCAAAAAAGACAGAAGCATCTCAATATATATAAAAATATAACAATTTTTATTAAATAGTTCTCAAATGATAAACATTAAATACAAATACAAAAAACAGGGGATAGTTGCTTCAAATATACACCGGATGGTAGTGGTAATGAATGACTTATAAGTCCAGGGTCAGTATGCTGTATGTGTTGTGGGGAAATTACATACCGGTAGGTCTGCAATGCTGTTTGTAATATAAAGAGTGTGTACCAAGGCAGGTCTCACACAAAGCAATGGTAATCAGCAAGGAGACATAATAAAAAAACACTCTATAGAGATTTACACAACAGACCCTGGGACCATAACAATAGTGTAGATACCTACCACCCGTGTGCGCGCCCCACGGTCTGCAAACAGCATTGCAGACCTATGTAATTTCTACACAACACATACAGCATACTGACCCTGGACTTATAAGTCATTCATTACCACTACCATCCGGTGTATATTTGAAGCAACTATCCCCGGTTTTTTGTATTTGTATTTAATGTTTATCATTTGAGAACTATTTAATAAAAATTGTTATATATATATATATATATATATATATATATATATATATATATATATATATATATATATATATATATCTCCCTATATTATAAAAATGAATTTCTGTCTGTCTGTCTGTCTGTCTGTGCTCTAATGCGAACCAAACGACTGGACCGATCTTCACCAAATTTGGTACAGACATACTTCAGGTATCCGGGAAGGTTTAAGACAAGACTCCAACTCGCTCGGACGTACCGTTGCTGAGATACAGCATTCCAAACACAGTGCCCCCCCCTTAGCAAATACAAACCTGCAAGTCTTTCACTCATATTCCAACTGCAATACACACGGTTACTCCACATGCACAATACAACACTGATATACACTGAGATACACGCATCAGAGGATTAGATACACAGATCAGCAAACAGTATCACACTCCAGAAGATTAGATACACACGTCTGCACACAGTCCCACAAACCAGAGGATTAAATACGCACTTCTGCACACAGTTCCACACACTGAAGGATTTGATACGTGCGTCTGCACACAGTTCCACATGCCGAAGGATTAGATACACGCGTCTGCACAAAGTACCACACCCCGGGGGATTGGATACATGCGTCTGCACACAGTCCCACAAACCAGAGGATTACATACGCGCTTCTGCACACAGTTCCACACACTGAAGGATTTGATACGTGTGTCTGCACACAGTTCCACATGCCGAAGGATTAGATACACGCGTCTGCACAAAGTACCACACCCCGGGGGATTGGATACATGCGTCTGCACACAGTACCACATGCCAAAGGATTGGATATACGCATCTGCACACAGTTCCACATGCCAAAGGATTGGATATACGCATCTGCACACAGTTCCACGCACCAGAGCATAAGATTTGCACGTCTGCACACAGTACCACATGTCGTCGGATTAGATACGCGCCTCTACACACAGTTCCACACTCCAGAGGATTAGATACGCGCGTCTGCAGACAGTTGTACATGCCATAGGATTAGATACACATGTCTACACACAGTTCCACACACCAGAGCATAAGATATGCACATCTGCACACAGTACCACATGCCGCAGGATTAGATATGTGTGTCTACACACAGTTTCCCACGCCGTAGGATTAGATACGCGCCTCTTCACACAATACCACACAGGGGAGGATTAGATACGTGTGCCTGAATACAGTACCACACTTTGGAGGATTAGATACATGCCTCTGCACACAGTACCACAAGCCAGAGAATTAGATACGCATCTCAGCACTCAGTACCACACGCCAGAGGATTAGATACGCGCATCTGCACACAGTACCACATGCCGTAGGATTAGATACACGCGTCTACACACAGTTACACACGCCGTAGGGTTAGATACGCGCCTTTTCACACAATACCACACAAGGGAGGATTAGATACGCACATCTGCACACAGTTCCACACACCAGAGGATTAGATAAGCACGTCTGCACACAGTACTACATGCCGTAGGATTAGATACACGCGTCTGCTTACAGTTTCACATGCCAGACGATGAGATACGCACGTCTTCACACAGTTTACACGCTATAGGATTAGATACATGCGTCTGCATACAGTACCACATGCTGTAGGATTAGATACGCGTGTCTACACACAGTTCCACATGCTGTAGGATTAGATACGCGCCTCTTCACACAGTACCACACTTTGGAGGATTAGATACATGCCTCTGCACACAGTACCACATGCCAGATAATTAGATACGCGTCTCAGCACACAGTACCACACTGGGGAGGATTAGATACGCGCATCTGCACAAAGTACCTCACGCCAGAGGATTAGATACACCTGTCTGCACACGGTACCACAACGCCAGAAGATTAGATACGCGCATCTGCACATAGTACCACATGCCGTAAGATTAGATATGCACGTCTGCACACAGTTTCACTTACCGGAGGATTAGATACGTGCCTCTTCACACAATGCCACACAGGGGAGGATTAGATACACACATCTGCACACAGTACCACACGCCGGAGGATTAGATATGTGCATCTGCAAACAGTACCACACCAACAAGGATTAGATACTTGAGTCTAAACACAGTACTACACGGGGAAGGATTAGATACAGCTTTACTCCAGGTATCCATAACAACTGATCATAGGTTTTTCACTGATATCCAAAATGAGATACACATAATCACATGACGCTTATGGACATACACACAAAGCACATACAAAATACACCAGTGCAAAACTGGACAATTCTTATGGGGCCACTACACAAACATAAAATGTAATATACCCGTGCGAAGCCGGGTCCTCCCTCTAGTATATATATATATATATCTCCCTATATTATAAAAATGAATTTCTGTCTGTCTGTCTGTCTGTGCTCTAATGCAAACCAAACGACTGGACCGATCTTCACCAAATTTGGTACAGAGATACTTCAGGTATCCGGGAAGGTTTAAGACGAGGCTCCAACTCACTCGGACGTACCGTTGCTGAGATACAGCATTCCAAACACAGTGCCCCCCCCTTAGCCAATACAAACCTGCAAGTCTTTCACTCATATTCCAACTGCAATACACATGGTCACTCCACATGCACAATACAACACTGATATCCAAACTGAGATACACGCATCAGAGGATTAGATACACAGATCAGCAAACAGTATCACACTCCAGAAGATTAGATACACGCGTCTGCACACAGTCCCACAAACCAGAGGATTAAATACGCACTTCTGCACACAGTTCCACACACTGAAGGATTTGATATGTGCGTCTGCACACAGTTCCACATGCCGAAGGATTAGATACACGCGTCTGCACAAAGTACCACACCCCGGGGGATTGGATACATGCGTCTGCACACAGTCCCACAAACCAGAGGATTACATACGCGCTTCTGCACACAGTTCCACACACTGAAGGATTTGATACGTGCGTCTGTACACAGTTCCACATGCCGAAGGATTAGATACACGCGTCTGCACAAAGTACCACACCCCGGGGGATTGGATACATGCGTCTGCACACAGTACCACATGCCAAAGGATTGGATACACGCATCTGCACACAGTTCCACGCACCAGAGCATAAGATTTGCACGTCTGCACACAGTACCACATGTCGTCGGATTAGATACACGTGTCTACACACAGTTCCACACACCAGAGCATAAGATATGCACATCTGCACACAGTACCACATGCCGCAGGATTAGATATGTGTGTCTACACACAGTTCCCCACGCCATAGGATTAGATACGCGCCTCTTCACACAATACCACACAGGGGAGGATTAGATACGTGTGTCTGCACACAGTACCACACTTTGGAGGATTAGATACATGCCTCTGCACACAGTACCACAAGTCAGAGAATTAGATGTGCGTCTCAGCACACAGTACCACACGGGGGAGGATTAGATACGCTCATCTGCACATAGTACCACATGCCAGAGGATTAGATACGCGCATATGCACACAGTACCACACAGGAGAGGATTAGATATGCACATCTGCACACAGTACCACATGCCAAAGGATTAGATACACACATTTGCACACAGTACCACACACCAGAGGATTAGATACGCGCGTCTGCACACAGTACCACATGCCGTAGGATTAGATACGCGCGTCTACACACAGTTCCACACACAATAGGATTAGATACACGCCTCTTCACACAATACCACACAGGGGAGGATTAGATACGTGTGCCTGAATAATGTACCACACTTTGGAGGATTAGATACATGCCTCTGCACACAGTACCACAAGCCAGAGAATTAGATACGCATCTCAGCACACAGTACCACACAGGGAGGATTAGATACGTGCATCTGTACACAGTACCCCACGCCAGAGGATTAGATATACGCGTCTGCACACAGTAACACATGCCGTAGGATTAGATACGCGCGTCTACACACAGTTCCACATGCCGCAGGAGTAGATACGTGCCTCTTAACACAATACCACACAGGTGAGGATTAGATACGTGTGTCTGCACAGAGTACCACAAGCCAGAGAATTAGATACGTGTCTAAGCACACAGTACAACACGGGGAGGATTAGATACGCGCGTCTGCACAAAGTACCACATGCCTCAGGATTAGATATGTGCCTCTTCACACAATACCACACAGGGGAGGATTAGATACGTGTGTCTGTACACAGTACCACACTTTGGAGGATTAGATATATGCCTCTGCACACAGTACCACAAGCCAGAGAATTAGATACGCGTCTCAGCACTCAGTACCACACGCCAGAGGATTAGATACGCGCATCTGCACACAGTACCACATGCCGTAGGATTAGATACACACGTCTACACACAGTTATACATGCCGTAGGGTTAGATACGCGCCTTTTCACACAATACCACACAAGGGAGGATTAGATACGCACATCTGCACACAGTTCCACACACCAGAGGATTAGATAAGCACGTCTGCACACAGTACTACATGCCGTAGGATTAGATACACGCGTCTGCTTACAGTTTCACATGCCAGACGATGAGATACACACGTCTTCACACAGTTGTACACGCTATAGGATTAGATACATGCGTCTGCATACAGTACCACATGCTGTAGGATTAGATACGCGTGTCTACACACAGTTCCACACGCCGTAGGATTAGATACGTGCCTCTTCACACAGTACCACACTTTGTAGGATTAGATACATGCCTCTGCACACAGTACCACATGCCAGATAATTAGATACGCGTCTCAGCACACAGTACCACACTGGGGAGGATTAGATACGCGCAGCTGCACAAAGTACCTCACGCCAGAGGATTAGATACACCTGTCTGCACACGGTACCACAACGCCAGAAGATTAGATACGCGCATCTGCACATAGTACCACATGCCGTAAGATTAGATATGCACGTCTGCACACAGTTTCACTTACCGGAGGATTAGATACGTGCCTCTTCACACAATGCCACACAGGGGAGGATTAGATACACACATCTGCACACAGTACCACACGCCGGAGGATTAGATATGTGCATCTGCAAACAGTACCACACCAACAAGGATTAGATACTTGAGTCTAAACACAGTACTACACGGGGAAGGATTAGATACAGCTTTACTCCAGGTATCCATAACAACTGATCATAGGTAGAGATGAGCGAACAGTGTTCTATCGAACACATGTTCGATCGGATATCAGGGTGTTCGCCATGTTCGAATCGAATCGAACACCACGTGGTAAAGTGCGCCAAAATTCGATTCCCCTCCCACCTTCCCTGGCGCCTTTTTTGCACCAATAACAGCGCAGGGGAGGTGGGACAGGAACTACGACACCGGGGGCATTGAAAAAAATTGGAAAAAGTCATTGGCTGCCGAAATCAGGTGACCTCCATTTTAGACGAATAGTGGATTTCAAATCCGGGTCATATGAGAATGTGAACTTTGTGACTATGAGACAGGGATAGCTGTACAGGCAGGGATAGCTAGGGATAACCTTTATTTAGGGGGGAATGTTATTAAAAATAACTTTTTGGGGCTCTATCGGGTGTGTAATTGTGATTTTTGTGAGATAAACTTTTTCCCATAGGGATGCATTGGCCAGCGCTGATTGGCCGAATTCCGTACTCTGGCCAATCAGTGCTGGCCAATGCATTCTATTAGCTTGATGAAGCAGAGTGTGCACAAGGGTTCAAGCGCACCCTCGGCTCTGATGTAGCAGAGCCGAGGCTGCACAAGGGTTCAAGCGCACCCTCGGCTCTGATGTAGGAGAGCCGAGGGTGCACTTGAACCCGTGTGCACCCTCAGCTCTGCTACATCAGAGCCGAGGGTGCGCTTGAACCCTTGTGCACACTCTGCTTCATCAAGCTAATAGAATGCATTGGCCAGCGCTGATTGGCCAATGTATTCTATTAGCCTGATGAAGTAGAGCTGAATGTGTGTGCTAAGCACACACATTCAGCTCTACTTCATCGGGCTAATAGAATGCATTGGCCAGCGCTGATTGGCCAGAGTACGGAACTCGACCAATCAGCGCTGGCTCTGCTGGAGGAGGCGGAGTCTAAGATCGCTCCACACCAGTCTCCATTCAGGTCCGACCTTAGACTCCGCCTCCTCCGGCAGAGCCAGCGCTGATTGGCCGAAGGCTGGCCAATGCATTCCTATGCGAATGCAGACTTAGCAGTGCTGAGTCAGTTTTGCTCAACTACACATCTGATGCACACTCGGCACTGCTACATCAGATGTAGCAATCTGATGTAGCAGAGCCGAGGGTGCACTAGAACCCCTGTGCAAACTCAGTTCACGCTAATAGAATGCATTGGCCAGCGCTGATTGGCCAATGCATTCTATTAGCCCGATGAAGTAGAGCTGAATGTGTGTGCTAAGCACACACATTCAGCACTGCTTCATCACGCCAATACAATGCATTAGCCAGTGCTGATTGGCCAGAGTACGGAATTCGGCCAATCAGCGCTGGCTCTGCTGGAGGAGGCGGAGTCTAAGGTCGGACCTGAATGGAGACTGGTGTGGAGCGATCTTAGACTCTGCCTCCTCCAGCAGAGCCAGCGCTGATTGGCCGAATTCCGTACTCTGGCCAATCAGCGCTGGCCAATGCATTCTATTAGCTTGATGAAGCAGAGTGTGCACAAGGGTTCAAGCGCACCCTCGGCTCTGATGTAGCAGAGCTGAGGCTGCACAAGGGTTCAAGCGCACCCTCAGCTCTGATGTAGGAGAGCCGAGGGTGCACTTGAACCCTTGTGCACCCTCAGCTCTGCTACATCAGAGCCGAGGGTGCGCTTGAACCCTTGTGCACACTCTGCTTCATCAAGCTAATAGAATGCATTGGCCAGCGCTGATTGGCCAATGTATTCTATTAGCCTGATGAAGTAGAGCTGAATGTGTGTGCTAAGCACACACATTCAGCTCTACTTCATCGGGCTAATAGAATGCATTGGCCAGCGCTGATTGGCCAGAGTACGGAACTCGACCAATCAGCGCTGGCTCTGCTGGAGGAGGCGGAGTCTAAGATCGCTCCACACCAGTCTCCATTCAGGTCCGACATTAGACTCCGCCTCCTCCAGCAGAGCCAGCGCTGATTGGCCGAATTCCGTACTCTGGCCAATCAGCACTGGCTAATGCATTGTATTGGCGTGATGAAGCAGTGCTGAATGTGTGTGCTTAGCACACACATTCAGCTCTACTTCATCGGGCTAATAGAATGCATTGGCCAATCAGCGCTGGCCAATGCATTCTATTAGCGTGAACTGAGTTTGCACAGGGGTTCTAGTGCACCCTCGGCTCTGCTACATCAGATTGCTACATCTGATGTAGCAGTGCCGAGTGTGCATCAGATGTGTAGTTGAGCAAAACTGACTCAGCACTGCTAAGTCTGCATTCGCATAGGAATGCATTGGCCAGCCTTCGGCCAATCAGCGCTGGCTCTGCCGGAGGAGGCGGAGTCTAAGGTCGGACCTGAATGGAGACTGGTGTGGAGCGATCTTAGACTCCGCCTCCTCCAGCAGAGCCAGCGCTGATTGGCCGAATTCCGTACTCTGGCCAATCAGCGCTGGCCAATGCATTCTATTAGCTTGATGAAGCAGAGTGTGCACAAGGGTTCAAGCGCACCCTCGGCTCTGATGTAGCAGAGCTGAGGCTGCACAAGGGTTCAAGCGCACCCTCGGCTCTGATGTAGGAGAGCCGAGGGTGCACTTGAACCCTTGTGCACCCTCAGCTCTGCTACATCAGAGCCGAGGGTGCGCTTGAACCCTTGTGCACACTCTGCTTCATCAAGCTAATAGAATGCATTGGCCAGCGCTGATTGGCCAATGTATTCTATTAGCCTGATGAAGTAGAGCTGAATGTGTGTGCTAAGCACACACATTCAGCTCTACTTCATCGGGCTAATAGAATGCATTGGCCAATCAGCGCTGGCCAATGCATTCTATTAGCGTGAACTGAGTTTGCACAGGGGTTCTAGTGCACCCTCGGCTCTGCTACATCAGATTGCTACATCTGATGTAGCAGTGCCGAGTGTGCATCAGATGTGTAGTTGAGCAAAACTGACTCAGCACTGCTAAGTCTGCATTCGCATAGGAATGCATTGGCCAGCCTTCGGCCAATCAGCGCTGGCTCTGCCGGAGGAGGCGGAGTCTAAGGTCGGACCTGAATGGAGACTGGTGTGGAGCGATCTTAGACTCCGCCTCCTCCAGCAGAGCCAGCGCTGATTGGCCGAATTCCGTACTCTGGCCAATCAGCACTGGCTAATGCATTGTATTGGCGTGATGAAGCAGTGCTGAATGTGTGTGCTTAGCACACACATTCAGCTCTACTTCATCGGGCTAATAGAATGCATTGGCCAATCAGCGCTGGCCAATGCATTCTATTAGCGTGAACTGAGTTTGCACAGGGGTTCTAGTGCACCCTCGGCTCTGCTACATCAGATTGCTACATCTGATGTAGCAGTGCCGAGTGTGCATCAGATGTGTAGTTGAGCAAAACTGACTCAGCACTGCTAAGTCTGCATTCGCATAGGAATGCATTGGCCAGCCTTCGGCCAATCAGCGCTGGCTCTGCCGGAGGAGGCGGAGTCTAAGGTCGGACCTGAATGGAGACTGGTGTGGAGCTATCTTAGACTCCGCCTCCTCCAGCAGAGCCAGCGCTGATTGGTCGAGTTCCGTACTCTGGCCAATCAGCACTGGCCAATGCATTTCTATGGGGAAAAGTTAGCTTGCGAAAATCGCAAACTGACAGGGATTTCCATGAAATAAAGTGACTTTTATGCCCCCAGACATGCTTCCCCTGCTGTCCCAGTGTCATTCCAGGGTGTTGGTATCATTTCCTGGGGTGTCATAGTGGACTTGGTGACCCTCCAGACACGAATTTGGGTTTCCCCCTTAACGAGTTTATGTTCCCCATAGACTATAATGGGGTTCGAAACCCATTCGAACACTCGAACAGTGAGCGGCTGTTCGAATCGAATTTCGAACCTCGAACATTTTAGTGTTCGCTCATCTCTAATCATAGGTTTTTCACTGATATCCAAAATGAGATACACATAATCACATGACGCTTATAGACATACACACAAACAACATACAAAATACACCAGTGCAAAATTGGACATTTCTTATGGGGCCACTACACAAACATAAAATGTAATATACCCGTGCGAAGCCGGGTCCTCCCTCTAGTATATATATATATATATATATATATATATATATATATATATATATATATATATATACAGTCCTATGAAAAAGTTTGGGCACCCCTATTAATCTTAATCATTTTTAGTTCTAAATATTTTGGTGTTTGCAACAGCCATTTCAGTTTGATATATCTAATAACTGATGGACACAGTAATATTTCAGGATTGAAATGAGGTTTATTGTACTAACAGAAAATGTGCAATATGCATTAAACCAAAATTTGACCGGTGCAAAAGTATGGGCACCCTTATCATTTTATTGATTTGAATACTCCTAACTACTTTTTACTGACTTACTGAAGCACAAAATTGGTTTTGTAACCTCAGTGAGCTTTGAACTTCATAACCAGATGTATCCAGTCATAAGAAAAGGTATTTAAGGTGGCCAATTGCAAGTTGTTCTACTATTTGAATCTCCTCTGAAGAGTGGCATCATGGGCTACTCAAAACAACTCTCAAATGATCTGAAAACAAAGATTGTTCAACATAGTTGTTCAGCGGAAGGATACAAAAAGCTGTCTCAGAGATTTAACCTGTCAGTTTCCACTGTGAGGAACATAGTAAGGAAATGGAAGACCACAGGGACAGTTCTTGTTAAGCCCAGAAGTGGCAGGCCAAGAAAAATATCAGAAAGGCAGAGAAGAAGAATGGTGAGAACAGTCAAGGACAATCCACAGACCACCTCCAAAGAGCTGCAGCATCATCTTGCTGCAGATGGTGTCACTGTGCATCGGTCAACTATACAGCGCACTTTGCACAAGGAGAAGCTGTATGGGAGAGTGATGAGAAAGAAGCCGTTTCTGCACGTACGCCACAAATAGAGTTGCCTGAGGTATGAAAAAGCACATTTGGACAAGGCAGCTTCATTTTGGAAACAAAAATTGAGTTGTTTGGTTATAAAAAAAAGGCGTTATGCATGGCGTCCAAAAAGAAACAGCATTCCAAGAAAAACACATGCTACCCACTGTAAAATTTGGTGGAGGTTCCATCATGCTTTGGGGCTGTGTGGCCAATGCCGGCATTGGGAATCTTGTTAAAGTTGAGAGTCGCATGGATTCCACTCAGTATCAGCAGATTCTTGAGAATAATGTTCAAGAATCAGTGACGAAGTTGAAGTTACGCCGGGGATGGATATTTCAGCAAGACAATGATCCAAAACACCGCTCCAAATCCTCAGGCATTCATGCAGAGGAACAATTACAATGTTCTGGAATGGCCATCCCAGTCCCCAGACCTGAATATCATTGAACATCTGTGGGATGATTTGAAGCGGGCTGTCCATGCTCGGCGACCATCTAACTTAACTGAACTTGAATTGTTTGTCCAAAATACCTTTATCCAGGATCCAGGAACTGATTAAAAGCTACAGGAAGCGACTAGAGGCTGTTATCTTTGCAAAAGGAGGATCTACTAAATATTAATGTCACTTTTCTGTTGAGGTGCCCATACTTTTGCACCGGTCAAATTTTGGTTTAATGCATATTGCGCATTTTCTGTTAGTACAATAAACCTCATTTCAATCCTGAAATATTACTGTGTCCATCAGTTATTAGATATATCAAACTGAAATGGCTGTTGCAAATACCAAAATATTTAGAACTAAAAATGATTAAGATTAATAGGGGTGCCCAAACTTTTTCATAGGACTGTATATATTGAGATGCTTCTGTCTTTTTTGACATAGTTATACTTTGATCACTTTTGAAGCTATCTTTTCTTTTTGTGCCTTGTGTTGCATGTACAGTCCTATGAAAAAGTTTGGGCAACCCTATTAGTCTTAATCATTTTTAGTTCTAAATATTTTGGTATTTGCAGCAGCCATTTCAGTTTGATATATCTAATAACTGATGGACACAGTAATATTTGAGGATTGAAATGAGGTTTATTGTACTAACAGAAAATGTGCAATATGCATTAAACCAAAATTTGACCAGTGCAAAAGTATGGGCACCTCAACAGAAAAGTGACATTAATATTTAGTAGATCCTCCTTTTGCAAAGATAACAGCCTCTAGTCGCTTCCTGTAGCTTTTAATCAGTTCCTGGATCCTGGATGAAGGGATTTTGGACCATTCCTCTTTACAAAACAATTCAAGTTCAGTTAAGTTTGATGGTCACTGAGCATGGACAACCCGCTCTCAAATGATCTGAAAACAAAGATTGTTCAACATAGTTGTTCAGGGGAAGGATACAAAAAGTTGTCTCAGAGATTTAACCTGTCAGTTTCCACTGTGAGGAACATAGTAAGGAAATGGAAGACCACAGGGACAGTTCTTGTTAAGCCCAGAAGTGGCAGGCCAAGAAAAATATCAGAAAGGCAGAGAAGAAGAATGGTGAGAACAGTCAAGGACAATCCACAGACCACCTCCAAAGAGCTGCAGCATCATCTTGCTGCAGATGGTGTCACTGTGCATCGGTCAACAATACAGCGCACTTTGCACAAGGAGAAGCTGTATGGGAGAGTGATGAGAAAGAAGCCGTTTCTGCAAGCACGCCACAAACAGAGTCGCCTGAGGTATGCAAAAGCACATTTGGATAAGCCAGCTTCATTTTGGAAGAAGGTCCTGTGGACTGATGAAACAAAGATTGAGTTGTTTGGTCATACAAAAATGTGTTATGCATGTCGTCGAAAAAACACAGCATTCCAAGAAAACCACTTGCTACCCACTGTAAAATTTGGTGGAGGTTCCATCATGCTTTGGGGCTGTGTGGCCAATGCCGGCACCGGGAATCTTGTTAAAGTTGAGGGTCGCATGGATTCCACTCAGTATCAGCAGATTCTTGAGAATAATGTTCAAGAATCAGTGACGAAGCTGAAGTTATGCCGGGGATGGATATTTCAGCAAGGCAATGATCCAAAACACCGCTCCAAATCGACTCAGGCATTCATGCAGAGGAACAATTACAATGTTCTGGAATGGCCATCCCAGTCCCCAGACCTGAATATCATTGAACATCTGTGGGATGATTTGAAGCAGGCTGTCCATGCTCGGCGACCATCTAACTTAACTGAACTTGAATTGTTTTGTAATGAGGAATGATCCAAAATACCTTCATCCAGGATCCAGGAACTGATTTAAAGCTACAGGAAGCGACTAGAGGCTGTTATCTTTGCAAAAGGAGGATCTACTAAATATTAATGTCACTTTTCTGTTGAGGTGCCCATACTTTTGCACCAGTCAAATTTTGGTTCAATGCATATTGCACATTTTCTGTTAGTACAATAAACTTCATTTCAATCCTGAAATATTACTGTGTCCATCAGTTATTAGATATATCAAACTGAAATGGCTGTTGCAAACACCAAAATATTTAGAACTAAAAATGATTAAGACTAATAGGGGTGCCCAAACTTTTTCATAGGACTGTATATTTGCGACCTACAGAATATGTTATATGTCATTTTGTTTGCATAGTGAGTGCCATAAAAACAAAACCCAAAAATATTCATACAAATGCAGTTCATTTCTAGTTACAATCCTTTCTCACATTTTTGCAGCCTCCCAATACATCGTACATA
The DNA here is from genome assembly GCF_031893055.1 of Leptodactylus fuscus. NCBI lineage: Eukaryota > Metazoa > Chordata > Amphibia > Anura > Leptodactylidae > Leptodactylus > Leptodactylus fuscus. The sequence continues at coordinate 97,288,980 of NC_134271.1, forward strand.
AGATAAAATGGTACAATTACAAAGTACAATTTGTCCTTCAATAAATGAAGCCTTAATGCAGCTCTGGGAACAGAAAAATAAAAACTCTATGGCTTTTAAAAAGTGGAGAATATAAAAACAAAAATGTAAAAATGAATGGCTGTGGTGGGATGAGGTTAAAAACTACATGCTTTACCTGTTTGCTGGCAAAAGACCTATGGTAGATTTCAGATATTTATTCCAGTTTCTGCCCTCACCCCCTCATACTAAGCCTGACCATTAACACTGTCACTTTTAAAGAAAGTGGTATTTGGAACACAAAACAACAACTAATTGAACTTTTTCACACAAATACAGATATGCACCATATATTGTGACTTTTTTTATACCAGGAACTTTTTAAAAATAAATTATACACTTTAGAGCAGAGAAAAGATCAGTAAACACTTCTGTAAGAACTACTTGCCTACCCTTATATGATCAGTTACTACATCAGAAACTGATCCTGTAAGAGCAGCCAGAGTCTAAAAGTGTCTGTGCTGTTAATTTTGTGGACTTAAAGGGGACCTTTCACCACCTCCACTAGTTCAAATTCTTATCATCTGTTAATAGGTGCTGCTCCACTGATTCCAGAGCAGTTGGAATTTTTTCTTTAGCCCTCACCATTCCCGAGCAAAAAGTGCTGGTAGTTTTGGTGTTTCATGTGCTATTTCATGTATATCAGGCACCAAATCTAACAGAATTAATGGTTCAGGAAGGCTGGGGGCTAGAGAGAAAAATCCAACTGTGCCAGAATCAGTGGAGCAGCATCAATTAATTGACGTAGAGAGCTGGACTTGTTGGAGGTAATAGAAAGTCCTCTTGAAAAGGACTGTCCACTTTCATATGTGGGTGCAGCATGAAGGAAGGTGGTCCCAGTTACAAGTACCGCAAGTGGTTCTTTGTTGTCAGGGTGCACTCCTGCATATATAGATTTACTTTTTGTTGAATCATACTTTCACTATATTGTTCCAGCTACTTAAAGGGATTAATGGGACCTTTCAATGAGAAAGCAGAGGATCTGATGGAGAAACTGGCAGAAAAGGCAGATGGAAACTGTCATGTTCAAATGCACAGTATGATCAACAAAGTCACCTTGGACGTGATTTCAAAGGTAATCCTAATAAATCAGTGATTTTACTTCAACAGCCTTTAGGCTTTATGGTTATGATTTAACACAGCATATACCAAGGGCAAATAACCATATTCAGAGACTGATTGGGACAATCTTCCATTCAGATGCATCTGAGGACCATTTGCATCCACATCATACATCGTATCATGCATGTTTATGCTGGGTTCACACCTGCGTTTGGGGTCTCCGTTCTATGGTTTCCGTCTTCTGCATGCCAGAAGACGGAAACCATAGACCGGGTCCGGCCGTGCGCGGCGGTGAGCGGTTTAGGCTCTCCGCCGCGAAACCGGATTTTTTTATCCAGACACAGAGTACTGCATGTCCGACTCTGTGTCCGGATTATAAAACCCGGTTTCGCGGCGGAGAGCCTAAAACGCTCACCGCCGCGCACGGCCGGACATCTCTCTCACCCATTCAAATGAATGGGTGAGAGAGACTCCTGCAGGTTTCCGTATCCTGCCTGTGTTTTAGGCAGGAAACGGAAACCTAAGTACGGAGTGCCGGGCCGCAGATGTGAACGAGCCCTTAGAAGGATCAGTTCTCCAATACTGAGAACTGAGGGCAATGATCAAACACCATTACAGCCAAGAGAGCCTATAGAAAGCTTCCAGGCCTGTCATTACTAGGCTTCTACTGCAGGCTGCAATATGGCCATTGGCAGGGACTAGAGATGAGCGAACACTAAAATGTTCGAGGTTCGAAATTCGATTCGAACAGCCGCTCACTGTTCGAGTGTTCGAATGGGTTTCGAACCCCATTATAGTCTATGGGGAACATAAACTCGTTAAGGGGGAAACCCAAATTCGTGTCTGGAGGGTCACCAAGTCCACTATGACACCCCAGGAAATGATACCAACACCCTGGAATGACACTGGGACAGCAGGGGAAGCATGTCTGGGGGCATAAAAGTCACTTTATTTCATGGAAATCCCTGTCAGTTTGCGATTTTCGCAAGCTAACTTTTCCCCATAGAAATGCATTGGCCAGTGCTGATTGGCCAGAGTACGGAACTCGACCAATCAGCGCTGGCTCTGCTGGAGGAGGCGGAGTCTAAGATAGCTCCACACCAGTCTCCATTCAGGTCCGACCTTAGACTCCGCCTCCTCCGGCAGAGCCAGCGCTGATTGGCCGAAGGCTGGCCAATGCATTCCTATGCGAATGCAGACTTAGCAGTGCTGAGTCAGTTTTGCTCAACTACACATCTGATGCACACTCGGCACTGCTACATCAGATGTAGCAATCTGATGTAGCAGAGCCGAGGGTGCACTAGAACCCCTGTGCAAACTCAGTTCACGCTAATAGAATGCATTGGCCAGCGCTGATTGGCCAATGCATTCTATTAGCCCGATGAAGTAGAGCTGAATGTGTGTGCTAAGCACACACATTCAGCACTGCTTCATCAAGCCAATACAATGCATTAGCCAGTGCTGATTGGCCAGAGTACGGAATTCGGCCAATCAGCGCTGGCCAATGCATTCTATTAGCCCGATGAAGTAGAGCTGAATGTGTGTGCTAAGCACACACATTCAGCACTGCTTCATCAAGCCAATACAATGCATTAGCCAGTGCTGATTGGCCAGAGTACGGAATTCGGCCAATCAGCGCTGGCTCTGCTGGAGGAGGCGGAGTCTAAGGTCGCTCCACACCAGTCTCCATTCAGGTCCGACCTTAGACTCCGCCTCCTCCGGCAGAGCCAGCGCTGATTGGCCGAAGGCTGGCCAATGCATTCCTATGCGAATGCAGACTTAGCAGTGCTGAGTCAGTTTTGCTCAACTACACATCTGATGCACACTCGGCACTGCTACATCAGATGTAGCAATCTGATGTAGCAGAGCCGAGGGTGCACTAGAACCCCTGTGCAAACTCAGTTCACGCTAATAGAATGCATTGGCCAGCGCTGATTGGCCAATGCATTCTATTAGCCCGATGAAGTAGAGCTGAATGTGTGTGCTAAGCACACACATTCAGCACTGCTTCATCAAGCCAATACAATGCATTAGCCAGTGCTGATTGGCCAGAGTACGGAATTCGGCCAATCAGCGCTGGCCAATGCATTCTATTAGCCCGATGAAGTAGAGCTGAATGTGTGTGCTAAGCACACACATTCAGCACTGCTTCATCAAGCCAATACAATGCATTAGCCAGTGCTGATTGGCCAGAGTACGGAATTCGGCCAATCAGCGCTGGCTCTGCTGGAGGAGGCGGAGTCTAAGGTCGCTCCACACCAGTCTCCATTCAGGTCCGACCTTAGACTCCGCCTCCTCCGGCAGAGCCAGCGCTGATTGGCCGAAGGCTGGCCAATGCATTCCTATGCGAATGCAGACTTAGCAGTGCTGAGTCAGTTTTGCTCAACTACACATCTGATGCACACTCGGCACTGCTACATCAGATGTAGCAATCTGATGTAGCAGAGCCGAGGGTGCACTAGAACCCCTGTGCAAACTCAGTTCACGCTAATAGAATGCATTGGCCAGCGCTGATTGGCCAATGCATTCTATTAGCCCGATGAAGTAGAGCTGAATGTGTGTGCTAAGCACACACATTCAGCACTGCTTCATCAAGCCAATACAATGCATTAGCCAGTGCTGATTGGCCAGAGTACGGAACTTAGCACACACATTCAGCTCTACTTCATCGGGCTAATAGAATGCATTGGCCAGCGCTGATTGGCCAGAGTACGGAACTCGACCAATCAGCGCTGGCTCTGCTGGAGGAGGCGGAGTCTAAGGTCGGACCTGAATGGAGACTGGTGTGGAGCGATCTTAGACTCCGCCTCCTCCAGCAGAGCCAGCGCTGATTGGCCGAATTCCGTACTCTGGCCAATCAGCACTGGCTAATGCATTGTATTGGCGTGATGAAGCAGTGCTGAATGTGTGTGCTTAGCACACACATTCAGCTCTACTTCATCGGGCTAATAGAATGCATTGGCCAGCGCTGATTGGCCGAATTCCGTACTCTGGCCAATCAGTGCTGGCCAATGCATTCTATTAGCTTGATGAAGCAGAGTGTGCACAAGGGTTCAAGCGCACCCTCGGCTCTGATGTAGGAGAGCCGAGGGTGCACTTGAACCCTTGTGCACCCTCAGCTCTGCTACATCAGAGCCGAGGGTGCGCTTGAACCCTTGTGCACACTCTGCTTCATCAAGCTAATAGAATGCATTGGCCAGCGCTGATTGGCCAATGTATTCTATTAGCCTGATGAAGTAGAGCTGAATGTGTGTGCTAAGCACACACATTCAGCTCTACTTCATCGGGCTAATAGAATGCATTGGCCAGCGCTGATTGGCCAGAGTACGGAACTCGACCAATCAGCGCTGGCTCTGCTGGAGGAGGCGGAGTCTAAGATCGCTCCACACCAGTCTCCATTCAGGTCCGACCTTAGACTCCGCCTCCTCCAGCAGAGCCAGCGCTGATTGGCCGAATTCCGTACTCTGGCCAATCAGCACTGGCTAATGCATTGTATTGGCTTGATGAAGCAGTGCTGAATGTGTGTGCTTAGCACACACATTCAGCTCTACTTCATCGGGCTAATAGAATGCATTGGCCAATCAGCGCTGGCCAATGCATTCTATTAGCGTGAACTGAGTTTGCACAGGGGTTCTAGTGCACCCTCGGCTCTGCTACATCAGATTGCTACATCTGATGTAGCAGTGCCGAGTGTGCATCAGATGTGTAGTTGAGCAAAACTGACTCAGCACTGCTAAGTATGCATTCGCATAGGAATGCATTGGCCAGCCTTCGGCCAATCAGCGCTGGCTCTGCCGGAGGAGGCGGAGTCTAAGGTCGGACCTGAATGGAGACTGGTGTGGAGCGACCTTAGACTCCGCCTCCTCCAGCAGAGCCAGCGCTGATTGGCCGAATTCCGTACTCTGGCCAATCAGCACTGGCTAATGCATTGTATTGGCTTGATGAAGCAGTGCTGAATGTGTGTGCTTAGCATACACATTCAGCTCTACTTCATCGGGCTAATAGAATGCATTGGCCAATCAGCGCTGGCCAATGCATTCTATTAGCGTGAACTGAGTTTGCACAGGGGTTCTAGTGCACCCTCGGCTCTGCTACATCAGATTGCTACATCTGATGTAGCAGTGCCGAGTGTGCATCAGATGTGTAGTTGAGCAAAACTGACTCAGCACTGCTAAGTCTCTGCATTCGCATAGGAATGCATTGGCCAGCCTTCGGCCAATCAGCGCTGGCTCTGCCGGAGGAGGCGGAGTCTAAGGTCGGACCTGAATGGAGACTGGTGTGGAGCGATCTTAGACTCCGCCTCCTCCAGCAGAGCCAGCGCTGATTGGTCGAGTTCCGTACTCTGGCCAATCAGCGCTGGCCAATGCATTCTATTAGCCCGATGAAGTAGAGCTGAATGTGTGTGCTTAGCACACACATTCAGCTCTACTTCATCAGGCTAATAGAATACATTGGCCAATCAGCGCTGGCCAATGCATTCTATTAGCTTGATGAAGCAGAGTGTGCACAAGGGTTCAAGCGCACCCTCGGCTCTGATGTAGCAGAGCTGAGGGTGCACAAGGGTTCAAGTGCACCCTCGGCTCTCCTACATCAGAGCCGAGGGTGCGCTTGAACCCTTGTGCAGCCTCGGCTCTGCTACATCAGAGCCGAGGGTGCGCTTGAACCCTTGTGCACACTCTGCTTCATCAAGCTAATAGAATGCATTGGCCAGCACTGATTGGCCAGAGTACGGAATTCGGCCAATCAGCGCTGGCCAATGCATCCCTATGGGAAAAAGTTTATCTCACAAAAATCACAATTACACACCCGATAGAGCCCCAAAAAGTTATTTTTAATAACATTCCCCCCTAAATAAAGGTTATCCCTAGCTATCCCTGCCTGTACAGCTATCCCTGTCTCATAGTCACAAAGTTCACATTCTCATATGACCCGGATTTGAAATCCACTATTCGTCTAAAATGGAGGTCACCTGATTTCGGCAGCCAATGACTTTTTCCAATTTTTTTCAATGCCCCCAGTGTCGTAGTTCCTGTCCCACCTCCCCTGCGCTGTTATTGGTGCAAAAAAGGCGCCAGGGAAGGTGGGAGGGGAATCGAATTTTGGCGCACTTTACCACGTGGTGTTCGATTCGATTCGAACATGGCGAACACCCTGATATCCGATCGAACATGTGTTCGATAGAACACTGTTCGCTCATCTCTAGCAGGGACCCATCGTAATAAAAAAAAAACAAATGGATAAGCTGCTGCCCTGTACCTTTGGCATTTTTTGTAACAACAAATGCCACATCCTCTAATTACCAGTTCATAAAATTCTAACAAAATAGTGAAGCATGTGGCACTATTTTCTCCAATAAAACACCAGGTTTGCTATGCTGCACCCATCCTTAGTTTCAAAAGTTTTGTTGAAGGTATACAACAAATCAGAGCTTGATAATATATCAGCAAAGAGATCCCCACACATGGGGCAAATCATATAAATTCAACAGGGAATGAAAGGAATAAGGAAGGGTAACACACGAGTGGCCCACAGTGATAAGAAAGTATATAAAATGCAAAGCAGCAAAGTGATAAGCACACACTGTTACACCCCATAGTGGCCCCTACACGCACTATTTTTCCCCATAGTGGGCCCCTGCATACATTATTATGCCCCATTGTGGACCACCCATGAACAATTATTATACTCTGAGGTCCTTTCAGAGTCAGAGGGTGTTCCTTACCACCCAGCAATGAGGCAAAGCTGTGAGGAACGCCCAACCCAGTACAAGTCTGTGACACAAGGGCAGGCATGTAATGCTGGTAACTCAGGGGCAAATAACTCACGTGGTAATATATCACTACCCTAAGAAGAAAACATAGTTGAATCAAGGTATCTGGGGAAGAACACATGAACTCCAGGGGAGAAGTACACATGTAAACTGGAGATAAAGAATATAGAAAGTGCATAGAACCATCTCTCTCCTCTGTTGTATCAGCCATACTATCAATACCTTGCTCCAAATCTGAGGTGCATTGAGCTATATCCTGATGCTCCTTTTTTAATAGCAAGCACAGTTGCCAAAAGTTCAATATTAAAGGTGTTCTGCATGCCTGCAGCAGATCAGTGTAGAAATTACAGAATTGCTGGTGTAGGGAAAGTGCTGGACTCAAGAAAAGGGAGACTACAGGTGAAGTACTTGGAGGTGTAGGCACCATGATGGCCACATGGTCTGTCTGATGCAGAACAAGATTGGCAATGGAGCGATGAGGCATAGTATTAAGTGGTCTCTTACAAGATCTTGTTATGCCCAGGATAAAAGTACAGCTGTATGGCAGGTGGTGAGCATAATATTTTGATGTTAATCTGTGCTGGTATGGAGCTCAGCAAGACATGACTTCTCAGGCCAAGCACCATGCATACACCCCCCTCCACCACTCCATATTTTACATAGGACTTCTGCATATATCCTCCATTTTTTATTAATGGACTCCCAAGTCTGCTCACAGAGTCCCTTCATGCTCCCATACAGTAGCAGTGCCTTTCTTGTATGGTAGAGAGGATGGATGAGCTTCACATTGATTTGCATAAACCAATCACCATTTATTCGTAAAGTACTCATACTTTACGAATAAATGGTGATTGGTTTACGCAAATCTGTGTGAATTTCATCCATACTTTCTACCATATGGGGTGGGACCCTAACTTCACTTGTTCGGGACGGCGACTGTATCCCTACAAATATTATAAATAGTGCCTGTGAAGAGGTAAACTGTTTTGTGTTATGTTTCCATGTGATTTCTTCTTTGTAACCATAGTGGTGGTACAGGAGTCCCCAGGTCTGGTAATATCTCTGTGTGAATGTTCTGTTACTGCTTCTTACTCCTTTCTTTCCTCATTAGGCTGGCCACCTAATGCTCTATTTTCCTACTATTTCTTGTCTTACCATCTAGGAACAATGTACTAACACTAAGGAACTGTTCACATTAACATGGATTTATAAAGTTTTTTTTTTGCATATTTACCGGCAGTAGTGGAGTTGCACGGGGTGTGTCTGCCCTAATCTTATAAGAGGCAAGTCTGCAGCAACTCCAGGGTTTTATAGGGAAAACTGCAGAGGATTATCGGAAATGTCTAAGGTATAAAATGATTCCAATTCCCAGAAAGCTGGGGGTGTGTTGGTGAAGTTCACATGATGGATAGTTTGTGAGACTACAGCAGCCTGAGGTACAAGGTGTTTGTTGTACACACTATGGAGATTGTCTGAAGAATTATTTTTTTTGTTAAAACTGGACTTCATCGATCAAGGTCCGATTGATTTTTTGAAAAATCCCATGCTTCACAGTGCCTTTCTTGTGTAACCCAGTATAATGTTCACAAAATGTTCCTCACACAGTATAATGCACCTTTAGATGCCCCCACAGAGTATAATGCCCTCTTAGTGGTCTCCGCACAATATAATGTCCCATTCTCCTCACATATTAGAATGCTTCCTTGTTTCTCCACCACAGTATAATGCATCTTAGTGCTTCACAAACAGTGAAATGCCAAAAAAAGGAAAAATAATAACATAACCTGTTCCTTCATAGCAGGTCTCCTTTGCTTTAGTCAGTGTCTTTAGAGATGACAATGTCATTACATGGTGCCTACATTTGCCCAAGCAGCTAACAGCTCTGACATGATAAATGGTAGGGCAGGAAGCTGTTTCAGTATCCAGAGGAAACAGATAGAGGAAGTCAGAACAGCACTCAGAATGGTTGGGTACCTGGGATATTTAACTCTCTTCCAGTATTTTTGGAGGTCTGCACATTTTTTTAGGAGCCTCCAGAAAAATTGGAAAAGTTGACAAGTACAGTTTTAACTTGACCAAACTAGTACAGCTGTTACGTCATGGACATGGTCCAAACTGCTCAAAACAGCCCTGGGATTTTCATCTGTGATTAAATTGGATAGGATCAGGCTATAGTTATAGGGGGTCGCAGGAGCTCAGATGCCCTATTGCCATGTAAAAAGAGACCACTAATTTAACTGCCACATGGTAGGTGATCCCTAAACACATAATATTTTAGCCTAGAAACATCATGTTATGGTTTTGGATGAGATGGATTATAACAAGTCTTTATCTTCACTAGGTTGCCTTTGGAATGGAGATGAACTCTTTAGAGGATGATCAGACACCATTTCCACAGGCTATATACTTGGTCCTGAGGGCTATGGTGGAGATGAGAAATCCTTTTATCAGGGTATGTACCACTTTGTTATGATATTTTGAGATTTTTTTAAAATTATTTCCATCTAGATATTACAAAACTACCTAACCCATTCAAATTGATGCACTAATGTATATGGGAAAAATTATTGGAACACCTACAGAAGTTTTTATGATATCTCATTCTATAGCCATAGGCATTGATCATCCCTTTTCAGCAAAAACAGCTTCCCTGTTCTGACAAGGCATTCTGTGTCTGTGGGAATTTTTGCCATTCATCTAAAAGAGCATTTGGGAGGTCAAACTGATGTTGGATGATAGAGCCTGGATGACAATCTCTGATCTAGTTCATTTCAGAAGTGTTTGATGAAGCTGACATCAAGATGTTGTGTGGGCCAGTCAAATGTTTCTGTGCAAAACTCATGAAACTCACACTTATGTTATGAAAAATACTATGTGCACTCATGGACAGTCATGCTTTTATCAGAAACTTAAGACTTAGGCTAACCGCTGAAAAACAACCCTACAGCATTTTTGCAGTAAAACAAGTAATATTCTCATACCATTCGTCAAACCCAGACTCATCCATCTGACTGGCAGTTAGTTTTCTAGCTTACTACAATCCTGCTATGGTGTTTTTGTGCCGTGCTTGATTTGCTGTGTTTTGACCTTTACTTGTCATTGGACTTTGTCCCTATCTGCTGCCACTATCTTCTATTAGTTGCTGATTATGGCCTGTCCCTAAAAGCTGAATCTGCACTGCCACCCCTGACCTCCTGCCTGTTTACTACATGAGGTCTGCCAGCACTGACTATAATCCTGTACTCTGACCTTGCATGTACATTGCTAACTCCATCTCTGTAGAGTTGACTGTCACAAACCCCAGGATTACTCCCCTGCAGTTGCCCCATAATAAAGTCTAAGGGCCCCTTCACATGGCTGATACGCTGGCTGCTTTAGAACGTGTAAACGTTCCGTAGCAGCGGCGTCTAAAGCAGATCGCATTGTTTTCTATGGGAGCCGGCAGACGCGTGCTCGCCATAGAAATGAATGGGCTGCTTTTTCCATTCATTTCTACGGGGAACGCACGTATGCCGGCTCCCATAGAAAACAATGGGAACTGCTTTAGACGCCGCTGCTACGGAACGTTTACACGTTCTAAAGCAGCCAGCGTATCAGCCATGTGAAGGGGCCCTAAATCTGTGTAGGGGGCTGAAAGAGTGAAGGCAGGTAAGGCCACTTAAACAACATTCTTAGGAGTGTCCCAAATTGAAATACTTTTGGTGATGCAGTGGGTCCACCTCCACTGTCCATTACAGCAGCTGAGTAGAGATGGAGGAACCGATTTGTCAGAAACTGGGTTGAACCTAAATATTATAAACTGTGCGGTTTTTAATGAAGCTCAACAATTGGCAATTTGTCTCAGACAAACTAAAATGGTCAGCACCACATGTATTTTGCAGTAAAAACACAAACAGGCAAATGTCTTGTGAGTCACTGTAACATTCTAGCGCATCCTGACAGTAAATAGACAATGGTAGGTGGACACCTTACAGTGCTGATATCATATACAATATATAAGTTTGTGTGGGTTGGAACACGCATATCAGTGATGGTGGAAGTAGGGGATGTATATGCTATTCATCACTGCAGGATACAGAGCACTGAGTACAGAGTGTTGCAAAGCTTGCAATACAGCTAGGAGTTAGGAGAATTAGAACACAGTTTAGTCAGATTTAATCAATTACAGGCAGATTAATGACAGATGTTGTAGATAGGAGTGTTATACTTTGTCATAGCAGACAACTCCAACAAAGAGTATTTGTCTTTTTCTCTCTCTTGAGGATCCTGCACACCCATTCATTATATAGACAGCCTAACTGATCTGAAAGGGAGCCATGTAATTCCTCACTTCTCCTGTGGTGGTTCTGCAGAGGAACTGAGAAATTGCTGCTAGGTTCTAAACCAGACTACATGCATTGCAGGAGTACCAGATCTGTAAACACCACTGATCTCCTAATTTTCAGGGAAAGCTTCTTACTCAATTGAATTGCAAAAACAGTCAATTATTTTAATTCTTCTCATCCAAATTGGTTGATCCCAGAAAAACCAGAGTTGCCCATCTGTAGACAGCAATGTTTCTGAGTGCTTGTTCATCATTACAGGATAAGGGTGCTGGATTGTTGGATGAGATGCCTTGGACACAAGACAAGGGGTACTGCTTCTCATTGTCCATTATCTAACTCTGGCTTTACTGGGACGGGAGAATTGAAATATTTCTCCCATGGAGCATTGCTTGAATAACAGTTTCCATATACTACTGTGTCTCTTTGATGCAAAATAGTACCTACCTTGTTGGTAGGTACAACCCTTCTTGTTGGTAGCTGTTCTGTCACATTATTATTCATATGGCTTTTATTACTAGTACTCATGGGAAAAGCGAGCCTTTGTAAGAGAAGTCCAGGAAAGTGCCAGGCTGCTCCGGAAAACAGGAAGGGAATTCATTGAGAAGTGACAAAAAGCAATTCAGGATGGAGCAGAGATTCCTGATGATATCCTCACACAGATACTCAAAGGAGCAGGTATGCCACAAGATGGTAGTCAAAGTTATGGCTTACATGCTGCTTAATACTAAACTATGTAGTCTCCTGCTATTTAAAACCCCCCTGGTCAAATGGGAGGAACATGGGTACCAAGGAAAAACAAAAAAATGATGGGTCAGATTATGCAAATGCTCTAATACTTTAGGAGTAAGACAGAGACAGCATATCCCAATATTAGACATTGATCTATGTTTCTCAGAAAAATATGTATACATTTTGATCAAAGTGTGGGTTCTTAGCCAGACCACAAGGGTGCTGTTGAGTTGCTCTTCCTGTGGGCACTGTGCTGTGGGGATGACAATTGCCATGCAGCACTGTACCCAATAGGGTAGGGACCCTCTATACAGAGGATGCAGTTAAGCGGATAGTGGGCTCATACACGTTGGTCAAAATAGATAAAAGAGCCTCATGTTCGTTTTTGTAAATTTTGCTGAGAAGCACAAGATCAATGTATTAGAGCAGGATTGAAGTCTATGGGTCAGACTTATTAAAAACTAGCAGTTACCCGCGACTTCGTCCGGGGGTTGGCAGTGGCGCCGAACCGCTTATATTTCTTGTTCTCCCAGGTCTGCCCCCAGTTTCTTGTCCCCCCATCTCTGCCCCCAGTTTCATATCCCCCCCTTTATCTGCCCCCAGTTTCTTGTCCCCCTATCTCTGCCCCCAGTTTGTTGGCCCCCATCTCTGCCTCTAGTTGCTTATTCCCCCATCTCTGCCCCCAGTTTCTTGTCCCCGTTTCATCTGATCCCAGTTTCTTGTTCCCCCTCATCTCTGCCCCCAGTTTGTTGCCCCACCATCTCTGCCTCCAGTTTGTTGTCGTCCCCCCCTATCTCTGCCCCCAGTTTGTTGTCCCCCCATCTGTGCCTCCAGGTGCTTGTCCGCCCTTCATCTGCCACCAGTTGCTTGTCCCCCCTTCATCTGCCCCCAGTTTCTTGTCCCCCCATCTCTGCTCACAGCCTCAGGCCCCCCCATCCCTGCTCCCAGTCTCAGGCCCCCCCCCTCTCTGCTCCCAGCCTCAGGCCCCCACCATCTCTGCTTCCAGCCTCAGGCCCCCCCATCTCTGCTCCCAGCCTCAGGCCCCCCCCCTGCTCCCAGCCTCAGGCCCCCCCCCCACTTCGTACCGAGTGTAGTTGGACTTACCTTGCCACGCTCCACCGCTGCTCTCTCCGCTTGCTTGCTGTTCATCAGAGTCGAGCAGCTGGCTGCGTGTGGCGTATAGGAGGCAGAGCGAGGGCGTCAGGTTGCTATGACAGCCGGAGCCTCGCTCTGCCTCCTTGGCCTGTCAGGCGTGTGCTTCTATTGCAGCCTAGGCAGGTAGACTGCAATCCAGGCGCCGGTATCATAGAGTGCATTGCCGAATACCGGCGCCTGTATTGCAGGGTACCTGCCATGCGCAGCCAGCCGCCGGACACCTTTGTGCAGCGAGCGAGCGGAGAGCACATCGGGGGAGCGTGGCAAGGTGAGTTGAACTACACTGGGGCCAATGAAGCTGGGGAATGTGGTTCCCCCCCCCGGGACACCCCATGCCCTGTACCCACTGCTCTTACCTGTAGTATGTCGGGTGCAGCAGCCTCCTCCATCCGAGAGCTGTGTAGGTGGGCTGGGATAGCTGCGGCGCTGGGACCATGTGGGCTGCCGCCATCTTCCTTAGTGTTTCCCTGCTGAATCGGCACACCCACCTTCAGCCCCAACCTATGGTGCCGCAGCCCTGGCTCCAGAGCCCGCCCACAGCCTGCCATGCACCAATAGGAGGTGCTTGCACAGACCAGCGCTGGCAGAATGCCAGCTTTTACAGCCGAGCCCGGAGGATTGTTTGGAGGGTCACTGTGGCGATTTGGGGTGAGTGAACCAAATTTAAAGTAGCCTACTACCTTTTCCTGGCAAATATGTGTGTGTGTGTGTGTGTGTGTGTGTGTGTGTGTGTGTGTGTGTGTGTGTATGTGTGTGTGTGTGTGTGTGTGTGTGTGTGTATGTGTGTGTGTGTGTGTGTGTGTGTGTGAAATTTCCCCAAAATCCATTCAGCCGTTTGGCTGTGATTGAGGAACAAACATCCAAATTCACAAACTTTCACCTTAGTCTAGTTTCAATTGCCCATAGAAGTAACCACATCACAGCTTTCATTTTGTATTCTGCTCCTGAAAAATTAAATTTGCTTTGTGATTGGTTACCATGGGCAACTAAGACAGTTTTGCTTTTATAGAGTTTAATAAATATTTTCCTATGAAACCAATGAAAAACAGATGAAACTCGGATGATAAAAATGGGCACACTGATTCAACTCGGGTATTTGTAAACAGATGTCATTGTTGTATAAGTGGAAGATACAAATTGGTGTCTGGAGTAGGCGTTAAAGGGGTTGTCCACTATCAGACCAATAATGAGAGACAAAGGTCATTGCTTGTATAATAAAAACTTATAGAATTTTCCAATATACTTTCTGTAGCAATTCCTCACAGTTTTCTAGGTCTGTGCTTGTTGTCATTAATTCTGCTTACTCCCAGTGTATAAAAACCAATCCATGGTCATGTGATCTATAGTCCATAGTCATGTGACGAACACAAAGGTACAAAGCTTATTACAGTCACAGCACTGTGATCAGAAATTTGGTAACCAGGTGACTTAGTGACAAAATTTTTGTACAAACTTGGATTAAGCCAAATGAGAGAAGAGATCTAAAAAACCATGAGGAAATGATACAGAGAGTATATTGGAAAATTGTACACCATTTTATACAAATAATTACATTTGGCTCTTAATATTGGTCTGAAACTGGATAACCTTTAAGGCTAGGTTCACACCAGTGTGCTATTCTTTATACGGGGATTCTGTTCCCCTCTCCACATGAAAAATGTGGAGAAAAAAGTGCTGGGGTCCGTGGGTTTCCATAGGCAACTGCTTTTTTAAGCATTAAGGGGACCCCTCGAACGGAAACACAAACATGATGTGAACCTAGCCTGAGCTGTCTTGTTCGGTTTGTCTTTTGGTAAGAAACAATGTGTCCATTGTCTCTCTGAAGAGTTGTGCTCCTTTGCCCATTTCTGAATGGTGACAATTTCCTTTGAGATGCTTGAAATCTGTTCAGGTTAATTTGTTACTTCCTTTGTTGCTCTATCACTGCATACATAGACAAATTTGGTGTTCAGATCCAAATTCCATCATATCTGGTATTTAACAAATTTCCCTAAATTTAAATTTATAGGGTTTTTTGGTTTAGAAAACCATTTTTAGTAAATTGCATGATTTCAGACTCTATTAGCCAGTAGGTGGCTACAAAAAGTGTTCTTTTACTCTGATGGATCCACAATGGTCATGAATTAAACTCACAGTTCATTACTTTTAATAAGAGTCATGTGATGCCTCATTTCCCCAGAACACTTGTGGCCATCTTCTTCACAGATTACAGAGGATTTCACTTTTATCCTTCTAACAAACTGACAGTCTGATTTTGACCAAAAGTCTAACATGATGTCCTTTCTACACAGCTCGGGAGGGTGACTGTGATATGGAGGATCTACTGGATAACTTTGTTACATTCTTTATAGCAGGTTGGTAACATTTGTAATTAATTTTGGAACATGATGAAGTGTTCCTACAGTCATATGCCAGTAAATAATATTTGAAGAAGCACTACAATTTTTTTGTGCTTATTATTACGTACTTATCCCCCCACTATATTTGATTCAGCAGGTATTACCATATTTAGTTATTCCTTTCTATCTGAATCAGACCCTCAGACCCTGGTTTCATGTATGGTGTTCCACACAGGCTCTCCACAGGGGGAGACAGAAACTTCTATCATTAACTGTCGCTAACTACTGATGAGCAGACAGCTCCTGTCACACAGCTATATTGAACGAGTTTCAGCCCTCACGTAAAGTAATGACCACGTTGGACGTTGTGCTTCATAATTGTATAATTTAATATTCTATATGATGTTCTGTAAAAAAAAATTCAGAATGCGTAGGTTTTAGAAAAAAAACAGCATTTGTGCCATTTTGTTATGAGCATTATGTTTATGGCATTCACTGTGCAGCCAAAATGGCATGTTAGTTATATTTTGCTGGTTTTTATGATTACAGCAATACTAAGCATATATAGTTGTTGTTATGTTTTAATATCGTAACTAAAAGCAAATCTTTGGAAAAGATGTATTTTTTAGCCCCCTTTGCGGGCTTGAACTTACAATAACTTGTCCTATAGACTACAATATAACTGTATTGCAGTGTATGGGAAAATTACTGCATAACTGTAGAGGCCTACCACATAACAGACCTGGGAGCTTTCATAAGGATCCTGGCTGTGATAGCAACAAAATGGTTTCTAAAATGTCGCCTTATGGGAGCCATCCTTGACATATGAGATACCATAAGGGTGGGGGACTCAATGAAGGGGATATAGGGGAAGGTCAGTCATCAAAGCAGGAACAAATACCTGCAATTAGAAAGAAATCTGAACACAGGCATTACTGCAAAGTCTCCACTGTGTAGCCGATGCTTATGGAGCCTGCTCTAACGCTGAATGGGCACCATACATTCACCGTACTACTTTGGTGGATGTAAGGAGTTAAATCAAGACTATTTTCAAATTTTCTTAATATAATATTTTAGACACATTGCAATTGGTTACAAATTTGCACATACCTTATAACATAAAAAGTCTAAAGTGTATATTTTTGTGTTCTTTTCTAAGGACAAGAAACAACGGCCAATCAGTTAGCATTTACTATAATGGAACTGGCGTGACACCCAGAAATACTGGAAAAGTGAGTGATGCCTTTATTATAAGGCGATATCTAACTATTGGTCTGGGAGCCACATATTGCTCTAAGGCCCTCTACATGTGGCTTTCCCATTGTTGGCACTTGTAGATACTATTGTGCATTAGTGTCACCAAAGTGGTTAAAATTATGAAACATACCGAGAACTTAGTTCTAAAGTTACGGAAGAACTTCTATTTTTCAGCTTTTATTTTTTAATCCTCGTCATCCAAAAGCCGTAACATTTAGTTTTTTTCATTCACAGAGCAAGAGGAGGGTTTTAATTTTACAGGACGAATTTTGCAATGGTACCATTTAATATTCCATACAATGTATAGAATGGGGTCGAATTAGAGAAAAACTGCATTTCTGTGTCTTTGTTATGGGCTTCATTGTTATGGGATTCACTGTGCAGTCAGTAGGGTGGCGCAATTACATCGATACCAAATTTACATACATTTTTGTTTTAACACATTTTTCAAAAATCCAAAACGTAAAAAAAAAAAATCTTGAATTCTTGGAGTTGCCATGTTCTTACACCTAAAAGTTTTTCTATTTCCATATATGGGGCTGCATAAGACAGGGTCAGATGTACTATTTAGTATACCATTTTGGGGAATGTGTTTTGATCACGTCTCAAAAAAAAATAAATGGTGGTTCACTCTTTTAATTTTATTTTTCCTGCAAAGTGATACATGGGAAGATCAGTCGTCAAAGCAGGAACAAATACCTGTGATTATAGAGAACTCTGATCGCAGACATTACTGCCAGGTCTCCACTGTGTACCTGATGCTTATAAGAACTGCTCTATCTCTGAGCTGGCTCCATAGTTAAAGTGCTGACATCTGCCATACTATTTTGGCAGATGTAAGCAAGGGCTTAAATGAAGAATATTTGCAGATTTGCTTAATTTAATATTTTAGACACATTGGAGTAGATATTTTTATGTTTGTAGATTGGGAATTTTTAGGGATACCTAATATAGTCTGGATTTGGCCTCAAGTAGCCAACTGGTCACACACTTTAAGTACTAACTGTACAGGTGGCTTACTACCAGCCACACAAATCAACAAAAATAGCACAATACAGTCTTAAGAGATAAGAAACATATCTTATCTTAAGATAAAATACTTATCTTACTGTCTTATCTTAAATCAAGAAAAATAGTGCAATACAGTCTTACCAGACTCACAGTGTCAGGACAGACCCAGGCACCTTCTCTCACTATGAGGATCTGCCCTAAAGTGCAGGCTCTGCACTCTGCAGCCTTTTATGGACAAGTACATTGTACTCTTACATACCAGAACTATAATTATTCAGTAACTAAATATTAAATAGAATTTGTGAGAATCCTTATCAGGTGCCTCTACTACTAAAGTATAATAATCTGCTTGTCATAGTCATAATATTTGTAATGAAATTGATTTTCCATGGCTTCTAAAAGCAAAAATATGTTAACCATTTAGGGTCCAGGCTGAAGTGGATGAAGTTATTGGTGCCAGAAGAAACCTAGAGCATGACGATCTCGGAAAGCTACAATATCTGTCCCAGGTGCTTAAAGTTTATGATGTGTCTAGGATGGTGTTTGTAGCAACATGACATAGTGAATGGCTGTGTTCACAGTAGCCTGATGGCTAAGGTTTATAATGGAAGCCATAATTTTGATTTCTGTCCAAGTGGCATATCTAAAATCTTGTGCGGACTCCTACCCCCTCCCTACAGTGTATTCCTAATAGTGATGGTTACATGTGCTGCAGCTTAATCTCAGATGCTTGAAAGGTATACAGCTTTAGTACCACAATTACAGTTATCAAGAATTTGGTCAGTGAGCAGCGCAGCGCCCGGCATGTCAACAATACTGGGAACTGTATACTCTGAGAAACACATGATCTGCAGGGTCCTAACAGTCTAAGAGATGTAAGATATCAGTGGGAGTCCAACACTCAGGGCCCCTTCTGATGAACGATTTGAAGGTACAGGGGTGATTTTGCAAGTGCCCTCACTATTTACATTTGCATAGTATCTGTTTTATAATCACCATGCGTAATATATGTAATAATATTGCATGGCTACTATTAAACAGATGGCGTGTGATGTGAATAGTGAAGGGCCCAACACAGTATAATATGCTGTGCAATGGCCCACACATAGTATAATATGTTCCATAGTGGCCCCCACACAGTATAATATGCTCCACAGTGGCACCACTGATCCTGAGATGACACCCAAAGAGACCATAAATGGTTAAGCTAAGTCTAGCTAACTCCTCACTGTTCTAATGGTTTTCTCCAAACCCCCCCCCACACACACTTTTTCTCTAGCCCTAATGTTACAATCTACCTAAAACCTCCTCTTGTTATAGAGGAAGAATAGTTTGCAGAAATCTAAAAATGATCATACCTTGCATACCTTGCAAACTTACACTTCATCCTGGCACCATTTAATATTGTCTGCAATGTAATAGAAAGCTGAATAAAATCAAGTTGTAGTATTTTCTTACAAGTTTTGGTTTTAGACAATAAAAAAAACACTACACATATTTTGCAGATCAGTAAGATCACGGCTATACCAAATTTATATACTTTTTTAGTGTTTTAATAATTAAAAAAAAAATAAAACATTGAAAGAAGCTAAATTTTTTTGTGTTGCTGTGTTGACAAATCAAAATATTTTCTGTTTACGAGGCTTTCTTGTAAAGGTGTATTTTTTTATGGGACAAGATTTAGTATTTATTGATGTCATTTTGGGGAATGTGTGATGGCTTTCTATTAAAAAAAAATTTGGTAGGTGAAATGGCAAAAAAATGGAACTCTGGTTTCGATTTATTTTTTTTACCATTATGGTATACACCATATGGGATAAATACATTTTGATATATTTATAGTATGGGAATTTTGTGATGTGAGGATGCCCGATGTCTGTCTGTTTTTGTTTCTTTCCATCTACTGCCTGTCTGTGGCTAGCTTTACTGTTTCTTGATCCTTTTCTTAATGCCAGCACATTACACTGATACGCAAGGTTTTGTTGTTTTGAAATGATGTATCGGAATGGTTTTTTTGCCCAGATTCCGAAAATGACCTTCAAAATTCCGTATCACATCAGGTTTTTTCACAAATGATGGAAATGTGAAAATTAAAAAAACATAATTTTTTAATCACATTGATATATGACAACGTTTGTATCTTGTGAAAATCTTATCTGGAGGGACGCAATGATTGTGTAAGGGGTAGATAAACATAAATACATACTCAAACAAGATGTTAAGCAATTTGAAAACAGTTTCAGACCGTGAGGTCTGAAGGATCCTCAGAACACAGGAGTGTAAAATCCAAAAAACTTTATTTCATGCCCTTAAAAAGTTTTTAATCCATAATGGACAGTTCACACATAACAAAAAGTCTTAGAGAAGACTAGAGATGAGCGAACACTAAAATGTTCGAGGTTCGAAATTCGATTCGAACAGCCGCTCACTGTTCGAGTGTTCGAATGGGTTTCGAACCCCATTATAGTCTATGGGGAACATAAACTCGTTAAGGGGGAAACCCAAATTCGTGTCTGGAGGGTCACCAAGTCCACTATGACACCCCAGGAAATGATACCAACACCCTGGAATGACACTGGGACAGCAGGGGAAGCATGTCTGGGGGCATAAAAGTCACTTTATTTCATGGAAATCCCTGTCAGTTTGCGATTTTCGCAAGCTAACTTTTCCCCATAGAAATGCATTGGCCAGTGCTGATTGGCCAGAGTACGGAACTCGACCAATCAGCGCTGGCTCTGCTGGAGGAGGCGGAGTCTAAGATAGCTCCACACCAGTCTCCATTCAGGTCCGACCTTAGACTCCGCCTCCTCCGGCAGAGCCAGCGCTGATTGGCCGAAGGCTGGCCAATGCATTCCTATGCGAATGCAGACTTAGCAGTGCTGAGTCAGTTTTGCTCAACTACACATCTGATGCACACTCGGCACTGCTACATCAGATGTAGCAATCTGATGTAGCAGAGCCGAGGGTGCACTAGAACCCCTGTGCAAACTCAGTTCACGCTAATAGAATGCATTGGCCAGCGCTGATTGGCCAATGCATTCTATTAGCCCGATGAAGTAGAGCTGAATGTGTGTGCTAAGCACACACATTCAGCACTGCTTCATCAAGCCAATACAATGCATTAGCCAGTGCTGATTGGCCAGAGTACGGAATTCGGCCAATCAGCGCTGGCCAATGCATTCTATTAGCCCGATGAAGTAGAGCTGAATGTGTGTGCTAAGCACACACATTCAGCACTGCTTCATCAAGCCAATACAATGCATTAGCCAGTGCTGATTGGCCAGAGTACGGAATTCGGCCAATCAGCGCTGGCTCTGCTGGAGGAGGCGGAGTCTAAGATCGCTCCACACCAGTCTCCATTCAGGTCCGACCTTAGACTCCGCCTCCTCCGGCAGAGCCAGCGCTGATTGGCCGAAGGCTGGCCAATGCATTCCTATGCGAATGCAGACTTAGCAGTGCTGAGTCAGTTTTGCTCAACTACACATCTGATGCACACTCGGCACTGCTACATCAGATGTAGCAATCTGATGTAGCAGAGCCGAGGGTGCACTAGAACCCCTGTGCAAACTCAGTTCACGCTAATAGAATGCATTGGCCAGCGCTGATTGGCCAATGCATTCTATTAGCCCGATGAAGTAGAGCTGAATGTGTGTGCTAAGCACACACATTCAGCACTGCTTCATCAAGCCAATACAATGCATTAGCCAGTGCTGATTGGCCAGAGTACGGAATTCGGCCAATCAGCGCTGGCCAATGCATTCTATTAGCCCGATGAAGTAGAGCTGAATGTGTGTGCTAAGCACACACATTCAGCACTGCTTCATCAAGCCAATACAATGCATTAGCCAGTGCTGATTGGCCAGAGTACGGAATTCGGCCAATCAGCGCTGGCTCTGCCGGAGGAGGCGGAGTCTAAGGTCGGACCTGAATGGAGACTGGTGTGGAGCGATCTTAGACTCCGCCTCCTCCAGCAGAGCCAGCGCTGATTGGTCGAGTTCCGTACTCTGGCCAATCAGCGCTGGCCAATGCATTCTATTAGCCCGATGAAGTAGAGCTGAATGTGTGTGCTTAGCACACACATTCAGCTCTACTTCATCAGGCTAATAGAATACATTGGCCAATCAGCGCTGGCCAATGCATTCTATTAGCTTGATGAAGCAGAGTGTGCACAAGGGTTCAAGCGCACCCTCGGCTCTGATGTAGCAGAGCTGAGGGTGCACAAGGGTTCAAGTGCACCCTCGGCTCTCCTACATCAGAGCCGAGGGTGCGCTTGAACCCTTGTGCAGCCTCGGCTCTGCTACATCAGAGCCGAGGGTGCGCTTGAACCCTTGTGCACACTCTGCTTCATCAAGCTAATAGAATGCATTGGCCAGCACTGATTGGCCAGAGTACGGAATTCGGCCAATCAGCGCTGGCCAATGCATCCCTATGGGAAAAAGTTTATCTCACAAAAATCACAATTACACACCCGATAGAGCCCCAAAAAGTTATTTTTAATAACATTCCCCCCTAAATAAAGGTTATCCCTAGCTATCCCTGCCTGTACAGCTATCCCTGTCTCATAGTCACAAAGTTCACATTCTCATATGACCCGGATTTGAAATCCACTATTCGTCTAAAATGGAGGTCACCTGATTTCGGCAGCCAATGACTTTTTCCAATTTTTTTCAATGCCCCCAGTGTCGTAGTTCCTGTCCCACCTCCCCTGCGCTGTTATTGGTGCAAAAAAGGCGCCAGGGAAGGTGGGAGGGGAATCGAATTTTGGCGCACTTTACCACGTGGTGTTCGATTCGATTCGAACATGGCGAACACCCTGATATCCGATCGAACATGTGTTCGATAGAACACTGTTCGCTCATCTCTAGAGAAGACATGGTGACACAAAAAGAGTTAGAAAAAAAGTGAATTAAAACACTAGAACCGCTGACGCGTTTCAGGACTAGTTCTTAATGTCCCTTAATCATAGCGGAATGTTGCCTACACTAAGGGAGCGTTCACACTACCGTCGGTGTCCGACATGTAGTGTCCGCTCCTAGTGTCCGCTCAAAATCTGTCACGGACACTAGGAGCGGACACTAGATGTGTCCGTGACACCTGTCATTCACTTTAATGGGCATCGGGTGCGTTCTTTTGCACTCCGTGCCCGTCCTTCCCTGTCCGCAAGAGAAGATGTCCGACTTCTCAAGCGGACAGAGGAACCCTGCATGCACCCGATGCTCATTAAAGTGAATGACAGGTGTCACGGACACATCTAGTGTCCGCTCCTAGTGTCCGTGACAGATTTTGAGCGGACACTAGGAGCGGACACTACATGTCGGACACCGACAGTAGTGTGAACGCCCCCTTACATAACTAATCCAACCTTTATATACTAACAACAGGCTGAAAATTCAAAGCCTTTGATTGCCTAATCCTCTACGATCTGTCCAGCAAGAAAACGCCTACATAGAAGGAAATTAACCCTTTGTCCAACCTCTCTATCGAAAAATCTTTAGTGTTAGCCTAAGTATCAACCAAAAAAACAAGAAGAGACAGTTATATTTTGAACAGAATGGAAGCCTAAAAACCTCATGTTAGGGATATCATAAGGAAAACAGAAATTAGAACTATAGCTGTGTAAGATCGCCACTTCAAAAGACGTGGTCAACCTCTCTTCAGTAGAACTTACATCGTATGAAATCAAATTTTTGAGTAGAGGTTTAAACTTTGAACCTGCAAAGCCTTTTAATATCTTTGAAACTATTATGGACACAAACAAGTTTATGAGGACACTTACCATCAGAAAACACTTTTTTGAAAGTGAGAAAATAAGAAGGGTTAATAACATTGAGGATAGGAAATCCTTACCCTTATCTGCCAGTTTCAAAGAACATGTGTCTGCACAGGTCTTGATAGATTTAAATTATGAAAATGATGTAGTTATTAAAAATGTTGAAAGAGTTGAATTGGATAGGAGAAATATAGATTTTTACCCAGTGGCAACGAGAAGCTCTCATTTTGGTGTTTTTCAGCAAAAAGTAGAGGAGGAGTTAGTTGATTTAGAGAAAAGCACCAGAATTAGAAAGAAAGGTAAAAATAAAAATAACTTGACTAAGAAAGAGTGGAATGCCTTAAAAAATTTAAAAAAAATCTAAAAATGTTGTAATTAAGAGGGCTGACAAGGGGGGGAAGGTGGTAGTGTTGGACTTTGCTGATTATGCAGAAAGTTGCTTGAAGATTCTCAGTGACACCAATACTTATTGTAAATTAGAAAAGGATCCTACCCAAGAGTTTGGGTTATCTTTGCAAGATCTGATTGGTGAAGGTTTGTCACTGGGAGTCTTTAATAAACTAGAAGGAGATTTCCTTTTTAATAAAACACCTACTACTCCAACTCTATACGGCTTACCCAAGCTGCATAAAAATGAAAGACCTATCCCCCTACGCCCGATAATTTCGGGACAAAACTCCCTCAATGAAAGGCTCGGCATTTGGCTGGATAAAATCCTCCAGCCTTTAGTGTTTCGCACTATGGGTTACAGTGCCGCACCTCCCATGAGGCGACCTGAAGCGAGCGCTTCAGGCGGCACTATGCCAGGGCCTCAGGGAGGGCAGCATTTTTGCTAACCTAAGCCAGTCCAGGACAAGCTGTCCTGGACTGGCTTAGCACGGAGCGGTGGTTTGGGGAGGCCACTGGAGCAGCGCTGCTCCAGCAGCCTCCCCGCACGCTCAGGCAGAGTGCAGGCAGCCTCCGGGCCTGCTCTCTGCCGCCGAACGGGGCTAAGCCCCGCCCCCTTTCGAGATGCCACTCCCCTCCACTAAGCCACACCCCCGCTCCGCCCCCTCCTCCGGCGGGGGGGGGGGCGGCTTTCTGCACTTCGCTCGGGCGGTGAAAGGAGCAGGTTCACCCCTGATGGGTTATTTCAAGGACAGCTGTGAGGTTCTGCAGGTTTTTGACAGATTTAAATGGAGAGATGACATGTCATGGTTATCCTGCGACGTGTGCTCTCTCTATCCTAGTATCCCTCACGGGGGTGCCCTGGATGCCTTAGCTTTCCATTTATATAAGTACAGTCTGTACACCCCCGCGATGAACGAATATATTCTGTCGGTTACGTTATTTTTATTAAAACATTTTGTTTTTTGGGATGCTTTTTATTTGCAGATTAAGGGGGCCCCTATGGGAGCCCCCTTTTCACCTTCGTTAGCAAATTTATTTTTATCCTTTTGGGAGGAAAAGCAGATTTTTCCCCCGATTAATTCCGTTTTCTGGTATGGGCGCTACATCGATGACCTACTCATTGTGTGGGTCGGAGATGTGGCGCCCATACCAGAATTTATTTCATTTTTGAACAGTAATGATTTTGGTCTTAATTTTACTCATCAACATGAATTTTCAGTTATTAATTTTTTAGACGTTACCTTGCGAGGGTGTGCAGACTTAGAACAAGTGATTACTACACTCTATCGGAAACCCACATCGGGTAATACAATCTTAGGGGCTGACAGCTGTCACCCGAGGGCAACTATCCAGGGCATCCCCATGGGTGGAGTTTATAAGAGCAAAGAGAGCTTGTAATCTTGAAGATGATTATGAAAGAGAAAAGAATGAGATAATTAGAAGATTGAGCAATAGAGGGTATGACAAAAAAAGTCCTGGAGAGAGCAATTAAAATAACAGATTCAAAAAGTAGGGACAGTCTTTTTGCCAACAAAGAGAACGATGATACCTTTGACAAGGATTCAAAATTAATTTTTTTCAACAAATTATAGTCCTCAGTTTTATGAAATAAAAAGGATAATAAAGAGAAACCTACCAATCTTGGAATTAGACGATACTGCTAAGAAAATTATTGAGAATGGGATTCAATTTGTCCCAAGAAGAGGAAATCCTCTAAAAAATCAATTGTCCCCTAGTTTTTTATGTTCACCTAGTGTAACGAGAATAGATAATTGTGAAAACAGCTTTTACAAATGTAAAAAGCCGAAATGTAAGAGCTGTCCCTTTACTTTTGATACAAATGAATTAATTAGTTTTGCAACCAAATTTAAAGTACGATATGATTCTGTTCAAAACTGTAATTCCAGGTATATAGTCTACTGCATTAAATGTCTTGAATGCAACTTTGATTACATAGGCAGCGCCACTCACCCCCTGAAAGTAAGAGTAGCTGAACAAATAAGGGATAGCAAGAAAAACAACATGGAAACAATTTCAGGTGTGTCTAAACACTTTGCGAGTGCACACGGAGGTGAAGTAAAGAGTCTGCGGTTTTGGGGAGTGGAAACCATAAAAGAAAACATCAGAGGAGGAAATAGAAAAAAGATCCTCCTAAAAAAGGAGGCTCTATGGATCCTCAGGTTTGGTTGTAGACAACCAACTGGTATGAACGCTAAATCAGACTTAGCGTTTGTTTTTTAGATAATTTATTCTTTAGAGAATTTATTGTCTATATATCTAAAAAAATAATAAACAAAAAGATTAAGATATTATTATCATGAAGATTTCTAAATTAATGTCAATAGCGTGTCAATTTTTTGATATTTAGATAATTAATGATTAGAATCTCTTCTCATATAGGGTCATTGCAAGAATCCAATATACTTGAATCCGTGACACAATAAAATAGCGTGAGCAAGCCATAGACTGTTATGAAACCTTTTTCTGAATGTAAGATTTGTAGGGTAGCGTGAGAGAAAACCTATGTACCATTAATTTAGCCGTGTGAACAGGTTCCAATAGGTAGACAGGTGCAATACAACTTTATCTCTATTTATTTGCGAATGAAGTTAGTAAAAGAAACTTTCTAGTTCTATAGAATAATACCTCAAAGTGAAACGAGCTCGAATCTCAAGGTATTTTTCCCTACTTTTTTCTTTCTTAATTTATATATAAGGGGAGAATCATTGGGAATGATATTGTTATAGAGTCATTTTTAGGACTTTTTGAAAAACCTAGTTTTGGATGATATTGATAAATTTATTACAGCCTAGCATAGTGTTTTAGCTATGAATAACTGGGGTAGAATACCTTTGACCTGCAAGTTAATTACCTTGAGGTCATGAAATATAGCGATCTTACACAGCTATAGTTCTAATTTCTGTTTTCCTTATGATATCCCTAAGATGAGGTTTTTAGGCTTCCATTCTGTTCAAAATATAACTGTCTCTTAAAGTTTTTTGGTTGATACTTAGGCTAACACTAAAGATTTTTCGATAGAGAGGTTGCACAAGGGGTTAATTTCCTTGTATGTAGGCGTTTTCTTGCTGGACAGATCGTAGAGGATTAGGCAATCAAAGGCTTTGAATTTTCAGCCTGTTGTTAGTATATAAAGGTTGGATTAGTTATGTTAGTGTAGGCAACATTCCGCTATGATTAAGGGACATTAAGAACTAGTCCCGAAATTCATCAGCGGTTCTAGGGTTTTAATTCACTTTTTTTCTAACTCTTTTTGTGTCACCATGTCTTCTCTAAGACTTTTTGTTATGTGTGAACCGTCCATTATGGATTAAAAACTTTTTAAGGGCATGAAATAAAGTTTTTGGGATTTTACACTCCTGTGTGCTGCGGATCCTTCAGACCTCATGGTCTGAAACTGTTTTCAAATTCCTTCATCGTTGGACTCCAAAGGGTCAAGGAGCATAGGGTCGTGCACCACAGGAAGTTATTGGATGGAAGACGGGTGAGCTACTTTTCTTAAATAACTTTTGTATGTGAAGATATTAAGCACTATATACCAAAAAATTATTTTTTATAGTGTATATAAAACTTAATGAAAGACAATTACACGTCATCTGACAGACTTTATTCAGAATATTGTAAATAAAAAAAATTTATGTAAAAAAAATAAATAATGTAAAATATTCTGAATAAGGTCTGTCAGAAGACGCGTAATTGTCTTTTATTAAGTTTTATATATTATTATTTTTTGGGTATATAGTGCTTAATATCTTGTTTGAGTCGATCAAGGCTTTGTCGGCACTGTGTGAACTTTTGATTGTATAAGTTTCCGCAAAACTTTTTTGAATAAATACAACAATGGAAATGCAACTTATTTATCTGTATGACGTCATGATTTGCTGCACTAACAAAAGCGGAGAATGAGAGAATGTTATCTTGGTACGGCAGTATGACTCATACCTCACGCTATCACTCCCTTCTTTCTATTGGTCACGTGGCGCCATTCTTGGGAGATCTAGTCAGTGCGAAGAAGGGAGTGGTCGCGTTCGGTTGTTTCTTTGTGGTGTGTGCAATGGCTTCAGGTGGTTGTGTTAATCATCCAGACGTATTCTGCTACATATGTGGCTGTTATACGACAGGAAAAAAACGAAGGCAAAATATTACGCCTTTCGTCAAAAATGCTTATTTCCAGTACTTCGGGAATAAACTAGCAGATCAGGACAAAGTTTGGTCGCCTCACAAAGTGTGCCGTGCATGTGTGGAGGGGTTGAGGAACTGGAAAAGTGGAAAAAGGGCATCAGTGCCATTCGGTGTACCCATGGTGTGGCATGAGCCAAAAAATCACAGTGACGACTGCTATTTCTGCACAGTGAAAATCATGGGCCATACCAGAACCAGTAAGTGTAACATTGTGTATCCCAATATCCCATCTGCCATAAGACCAGTGCCCCATAGCGAATACATCCCTGGGCCATCCCCGCCCAATGTCAAGCCCTCAACAGACACCGATTCAGATGGTGATACAAGTGATGGGACGTATCAACTGGACAGTATGTTAGGTATGTTTGGTATGTTTGCTTTTAAATATGTATTTGTTTATCTATTCCTTACACAATCATTCCATCCCTCCGGAGAACATTTTCACACTTTACAAACGTTGTCATATAGCAATGTCATTAAAAAATTACGTTGTTTTCAATTTTCACATTTCCATCATTTTTGAAAAAACCTGATGTGATACGGAAATTCGAAGATCATTTTCAGAATCTGCGGAAAAAATCCATTCAGATACACCTATTCATTTGAAAACAACAGAAAAAAGTTGAAAAATTGCGTATCAGTGTTATCATTATGACTCTCCGATAGTTCTGGAAAAGGAATATTTAAATAAGTTCTCCTTAATGAGAAAAGGAAAACTTGGTCTAGCACCACCTTTTGGAAGGTAGCTCTCTATACATCAATGCCCAGCTTTCTATGACACCTTGTCACACTGATTTGGTTTAAAACCAAACCAGAAGGGCAAGATTTTCCTTTTTCATCAAGGAGAACGTATTTGAATATTCCTTTCCCACAAGTTCTAGTAGAGCATGCATGGTCTGTAGGGTCTACACACAACAAGGTGGCCTGTCTGAGACATAATATTCTGTATCTTCAATAGTCCAGAATTTTCTCAAGATGTATACATATACACAAGGTTTGTTATACAATTTTTCAGTGTTATTTAATTATATATTTTCTATTTTTATTCATTTTATCTTTAGTTTA
Source organism: Leptodactylus fuscus (assembly GCF_031893055.1). Taxonomy (NCBI): domain Eukaryota; kingdom Metazoa; phylum Chordata; class Amphibia; order Anura; family Leptodactylidae; genus Leptodactylus; species Leptodactylus fuscus. The sequence goes on from NC_134271.1 coordinate 97,318,110, forward strand.
ACTCATACATCATGGGAAGGATGCAGCAGTTTTTTCCAGACCCTCATGCCTTCAAGCCAGAAAGATCCCACCCAGATGCTCCCAAGTAAATATTTCTATTTCCTATAAATATCCTCATTATTTATAGATAGAAAGTGTTAGGGAGTAGAGATGAGCGAACACTAAAATGTTCGAGGTTCGAAATTCGATTCGAACAGCCGCTCACTGTTCGAGTGTTCGAATGGGTTTCGAACCCCATTATAGTCTATGGGGAACATAAACTCGTTAAGGGGGAAACCCAAATTCGTGTCTGGAGGGTCACCAAGTCCACTATGACACCCCAGGAAATGATACCAACACCCTGGAATGACACTGGGACAGCAGGGGAAGCATGTCTGGGGGCATAAAAGTCACTTTATTTCATGGAAATCCCTGTCAGTTTGCGATTTTCGCAAGCTAACTTTTCCCCATAGAAATGCATTGGCCAGTGCTGATTGGCCAGAGTACGGAACTCGACCAATCAGCGCTGGCTCTGCTGGAGGAGGCGGAGTCTAAGATAGCTCCACACCAGTCTCCATTCAGGTCCGACCTTAGACTCCGCCTCCTCCGGCAGAGCCAGCGCTGATTGGCCGAAGGCTGGCCAATGCATTCCTATGCGAATGCAGACTTAGCAGTGCTGAGTCAGTTTTGCTCAACTACACATCTGATGCACACTCGGCACTGCTACATCAGATGTAGCAATCTGATGTAGCAGAGCCGAGGGTGCACTAGAACCCCTGTGCAAACTCAGTTCACGCTAATAGAATGCATTGGCCAGCGCTGATTGGCCAATGCATTCTATTAGCCCGATGAAGTAGAGCTGAATGTGTGTGCTAAGCACACACATTCAGCACTGCTTCATCAAGCCAATACAATGCATTAGCCAGTGCTGATTGGCCAGAGTACGGAATTCGGCCAATCAGCGCTGGCCAATGCATTCTATTAGCCCGATGAAGTAGAGCTGAATGTGTGTGCTAAGCACACACATTCAGCACTGCTTCATCAAGCCAATACAATGCATTAGCCAGTGCTGATTGGCCAGAGTACGGAATTCGGCCAATCAGCGCTGGCTCTGCTGGAGGAGGCGGAGTCTAAGATCGCTCCACACCAGTCTCCATTCAGGTCCGACCTTAGACTCCGCCTCCTCCGGCAGAGCCAGCGCTGATTGGCCGAAGGCTGGCCAATGCATTCCTATGCGAATGCAGACTTAGCAGTGCTGAGTCAGTTTTGCTCAACTACACATCTGATGCACACTCGGCACTGCTACATCAGATGTAGCAATCTGATGTAGCAGAGCCGAGGGTGCACTAGAACCCCTGTGCAAACTCAGTTCACGCTAATAGAATGCATTGGCCAGCGCTGATTGGCCAATGCATTCTATTAGCCCGATGAAGTAGAGCTGAATGTGTGTGCTAAGCACACACATTCAGCACTGCTTCATCAAGCCAATACAATGCATTAGCCAGTGCTGATTGGCCAGAGTACGGAATTCGGCCAATCAGCGCTGGCCAATGCATTCTATTAGCCCGATGAAGTAGAGCTGAATGTGTGTGCTAAGCACACACATTCAGCACTGCTTCATCAAGCCAATACAATGCATTAGCCAGTGCTGATTGGCCAGAGTACGGAATTCGGCCAATCAGCGCTGGCTCTGCTGGAGGAGGCGGAGTCTAAGATCGCTCCACACCAGTCTCCATTCAGGTCCGACCTTAGACTCCGCCTCCTCCGGCAGAGCCAGCGCTGATTGGCCGAAGGCTGGCCAATGCATTCCTATGCGAATGCAGACTTAGCAGTGCTGAGTCAGTTTTGCTCAACTACACATCTGATGCACACTCGGCACTGCTACATCAGATGTAGCAATCTGATGTAGCAGAGCCGAGGGTGCACTAGAACCCCTGTGCAAACTCAGTTCACGCTAATAGAATGCATTGGCCAGCGCTGATTGGCCAATGCATTCTATTAGCCCGATGAAGTAGAGCTGAATGTGTGTGCTAAGCACACACATTCAGCACTGCTTCATCAAGCCAATACAATGCATTAGCCAGTGCTGATTGGCCAGAGTACGGAATTCGGCCAATCAGCGCTGGCCAATGCATTCTATTAGCCCGATGAAGTAGAGCTGAATGTGTGTGCTAAGCACACACATTCAGCACTGCTTCATCAAGCCAATACAATGCATTAGCCAGTGCTGATTGGCCAGAGTACGGAATTCGGCCAATCAGCGCTGGCTCTGCCGGAGGAGGCGGAGTCTAAGGTCGGACCTGAATGGAGACTGGTGTGGAGCGATCTTAGACTCCGCCTCCTCCAGCAGAGCCAGCGCTGATTGGTCGAGTTCCGTACTCTGGCCAATCAGCGCTGGCCAATGCATTCTATTAGCCCGATGAAGTAGAGCTGAATGTGTGTGCTTAGCACACACATTCAGCTCTACTTCATCAGGCTAATAGAATACATTGGCCAATCAGCGCTGGCCAATGCATTCTATTAGCTTGATGAAGCAGAGTGTGCACAAGGGTTCAAGCGCACCCTCGGCTCTGATGTAGCAGAGCTGAGGGTGCACAAGGGTTCAAGTGCACCCTCGGCTCTCCTACATCAGAGCCGAGGGTGCGCTTGAACCCTTGTGCAGCCTCGGCTCTGCTACATCAGAGCCGAGGGTGCGCTTGAACCCTTGTGCACACTCTGCTTCATCAAGCTAATAGAATGCATTGGCCAGCACTGATTGGCCAGAGTACGGAATTCGGCCAATCAGCGCTGGCCAATGCATCCCTATGGGAAAAAGTTTATCTCACAAAAATCACAATTACACACCCGATAGAGCCCCAAAAAGTTATTTTTAATAACATTCCCCCCTAAATAAAGGTTATCCCTAGCTATCCCTGCCTGTACAGCTATCCCTGTCTCATAGTCACAAAGTTCACATTCTCATATGACCCGGATTTGAAATCCACTATTCGTCTAAAATGGAGGTCACCTGATTTCGGCAGCCAATGACTTTTTCCAATTTTTTTCAATGCCCCCAGTGTCGTAGTTCCTGTCCCACCTCCCCTGCGCTGTTATTGGTGCAAAAAAGGCGCCAGGGAAGGTGGGAGGGGAATCGAATTTTGGCGCACTTTACCACGTGGTGTTCGATTCGATTCGAACATGGCGAACACCCTGATATCCGATCGAACATGTGTTCGATAGAACACTGTTCGCTCATCTCTATTAGGGAGCCTTCACAAGGAGTAAACACTCTGCTCATTCTGAACGTAAACTCATTCAGAGTGAGCGGTGTTAAAACAGATCCCATTGATTTCTATGGGTGCCGGCATACGCGCTTATCACATTGAAAGCAATAGGTGAAAAAGCCTCCCATTGATTTCAATGGGGAGCACGCGTATGCCGGCACCCATAGAAATCAATGGGATCTGTTTTAATGCCGCTCACTCTGAACAAGTTTACATTGAGAATGAGTGGAGCCTTTACTCCGTGTGAAGGCTCCCTTAGATTTGGAATATAAATCTGTTTTCCCTTAGTCTCATCAGCAGCACAACATATGGGGAATCGTCTGCTCTGGGCGCTGATAGGACAGGTGCAAATTTTTATGAGCACCTGAATACCATGTAAAGGTGGCCAAACTGAACCCCCTTTGTGTAGGGCCTCAACCTAAAGGTTTCTCCACAGATTACAACTGGCTGGTTGTCCATGCAATGACAGGCCAATTGATTTTTAGTGGAACCTTCTTAAAAAATGGATGGTCAAAAGCAAACAACCACTTTAAATTCTGGTTGCCAAGGTCCAAGTGGCACTAACATTTCTGCAGACTAGAAGGTGACAGTGTTGGTCAGGAGATAAGTCAATAATTTGCAGTATTGTAACCTCTTCCTTGTAGATGAGAGCTTCCTTACATTTTTTTCATATTACCTAGATTTCAGTGCATTTTCTTTTTACACACAGGCCATATTATTCATATTTCCCATTTTCTTTGGGACCACGTACTTGCATTGGTCAAGTCTTTTCGCAGGTAAGTACTGAACGTCTATCTAGAGTAGATATTGAGTTGTCAGTAGTGACACACTAGAGCAAATTACTCGAGGTATAAATCAAATCAAGTATAATCATTTCTGTCTGCTTTGTGTGTACACAGATGGAAGCAAAGGTTGTCATGGCCAAGCTCCTGCAGAGATTTCAGTTTGAGCTGGTGGAAGGACAGAGCTTTGCCATTATGGATGCCAGCACCCTGCGGCCTATGGATGGCGTGATCTGTAGGCTAAGACCCAGAACCAGCTCAGGAAAAGCCAAGAAAATTGACTAAACTAACAAAAAAATTTCTGTCATGGTCAACTTGCAACAGTTTCCTCTACTGGGAGCATTAAAAGTCACATCATAATTAGTGGTTTCTCCTCATGTGAAAGTCATTGTGTAGTCGTAGCCATATCAAGCATATGTCTACCATACGGTAAACACAGACATTCATGACTACAGACAGCTAATACTGTTTCATTATACTCCCTTTCACCTAACTTCTACTTCTTTCTAAACCCCTAAATGTATGTAGAGAAGATACATAAGGGCTAGTTCAGACGTGGGGCGCCTGCGCGGGCTTTGACACAGAGAGAGATGCGGCGAGCCGTGTCTCTCTCTGGTCAAAACCCGGCTGCCACGACCATCACGATCGTGGCTTTCCCCTCCTATGTCGGCTCAAATGAATGAGCCGACAAAGGAGGGTGCTGCCGCTAGGCGGAAGCTGCGGTCCAGCGCGCCGCGGCTTCTACCTGAAGAAAGGACATGTAATTTCTTTTCTCCGCTAGCAGCAGCCCACCGCTAGTGGAAAAAAGAAGCCCGGCGGTCTGCATAGACCACCATTGTAAAGGGGCGGATTTTGAAGCGAAATCCGCTGTCAAAATCCGCCCCTTTGTTCATGAATACAGGTTCAGACAGGGTGTATTTGTAGTCTGTTGCCATGAAAACACATAAACTAACTAAATCTAAACTAACTAAAGGCTCGTTCACATCTGCGCCGCCACTCCGTACTTGAGGTTTCCGTTTCCTGCCTAAAACAGAGGCAGGAGACGGAAACCTGCAGGAGGCTTTCTCACCCATTCATTTGAATGGGTGAGAAAGCTGTCCGGCCGTGAGCGGCAGTGAGCGTTTTGCGCTCTCCGCCGCGAAACCGGGTTTTATAATCCAGACACAGTCGAACATGCAGTACTCTGTGTCCGGATAAAAAAATCCGGTTTCACGGTGGAGAGCATAAAACGCTCACCGCCGCTCACGGCTGGACCCGGTCTATGGTTTCCGTCTTCTGGCATGCAGAAGACGGAAACCATAGAACGGAGACCCTGAACGCAGGTGTGAACCTAGCGTTAGACGTACTTATTTAATAAGGAGGTGTGCCTACATCATAACTGGGCATCCCAGTGAAACTAGTCTAAAAAAGGCACCCCTGCAACAAATATGGCCAAAAAAGAAGTAGACGATAGAAAGCAGCATAGATAATACAGTAATATATTTCAAGAAAAAACACATAAGATAGAAAAGATACTAGCAACTAAGAAGAAAAAGAGAGACTTCAGGATTATTTAGTTCTCTGTATGGAGTGATCTCTGCTTAGCCTGATGTTGATTATATAACCTGACCGCGGTTGGGAGGATGGATCTCCACTATCGCTCCTTCTCACTCTTGTGAGAAGCAGAAGCAGTCGCTGACAGTACTGCCCAATGCTGTCATGGTCTCATACATGAGATGGGAGTTATTCTCCAACATGGAGCTGACCATGGACAGTGTCCTTCTGTCACCCACCACCTGCACAGGATCCAGGGGTCTCCCTGATTGATATACTGCTCTCCCAGCAGGCCACACCGAAGAAGATGGCTGATGCTACCACAGAGTTGAAAAAGGCCCTAAAAAGTGCCCCCTGGACTCCGAAGGCCCTCAGCCTCCTGAGCAGGTAGAGTCTGCTGTGACCCTTTCTGTGCAGGTCCAGTTTATTACTGAGGAACAGACCCAGGTATTTATAGATACTTACAGTGGCAGTGTTATTGTCCATGTACATTGAACAGATTTACAAAGAATATCTAAAAAGACAATGCCAGAGTTGCCATTTTTTGTCTTTCAGTCAATGTGATTAAAATGTGTTATGTCAAACAAAATGCCATCAATAGAAACAAAAGATTTTTTTCATTACTAGAATGAATGAATAATGCTAGGTTCATACTAGCGTTAGGCTTTCTGTTCTTCGGTTGCGCTGGGGACCCAAAAAACGGAAAGCTAACCCACTTAAAAAGTGCTTACCCACAGAAACCCATGGACCCACGTAGACAATAATGGGGTCTGCCGGGTTTCTGCCCTAAATAGGTGGAAAAATGCAGAGAAAAAAGTCCTGTATGCATTATTTTTTGGCAATGAATATAATAATAACTTCCCCAACTGATAGCTATATAAAACTGTATGCACCAAAGGGTGAACTTATTTGGTACTTCTGTTTGCTAAAATTTTCTGGTGTGTTACTTGGCACAAAATTTGCCAAACTTATCTTAATGGCGCATGACACATAGAAAATGCAGTGCACATACTGACAAAGCAACTTATAAGTTGGAGTGTAGTTATCTGAGTGGCGGGCAGACATTTTCAGGAAGTTTCTGTGTGTCAAGATGTCACCAGAAAGTAGAGAGCAGCATTGGAACGGAGTGGCAAGAAATCTGTGGTGGTAAGTGTCGCTGTTTTTTCAGTCCTTCCATTCCAATCATTCTCGTGAAGAAAATTTTCTTGTTTGATAATCACTTTAATGCCTTTACGCAAAATCATGTACATGTATGTTGGGAGCGGTGGATGTCAGCTTTATAATATAGCCAGAACCCTCCACTAACAGTTGCGATTGGTGCTGACACCAATCGCAGCTGTTAACACTTTAGATGCCATGTTAAACGTGACTGCAAAGTTTTTAATATTTTAAAAGGTATCAAAACATTATAAATACTATATAAATTGGATATCGCCGTGATCGTACTGACCCACAATACAGGTAACATGTCATTTTTAACAAATAATGAATGAATTCAAAATTAAACCCATAAGAAATTGGTGCAAATGCTGAATTCTGACTTTTTTTTACAGCTTCCCAGTACATTGCACAAGATATTGAATGGGGCCATTACAAAGTACAATTTGTTTCGCAAACAATAATCCATCATGTGTTTCTGTGAACTAAAATCATGGCTCTTGGAATGTGGGTAGGGAAATACAAGAATCCTATTAATATTATAAATGTGAAAGTTTGTGGGTTTGTGTGTGGGCATGTTCGGATGTTTGTTCCTCAATCACGGAAAAACCGCTCCACCGATTTGGCTGAAATTTTCCACAAACATAGTTAATACACCCGATTAAACAATAGGCTACTTTTCGTCACAATAGCGCACATACGTTTGTGCCAGGACCCCCACAAAACCCAAACTCACACCACCATCTCTGCAATCTCACACACTTTGGACCATAGCAAGCCACAAAATTCATACTGCCCTCTACAGCCTCGCCCCTAACCCCACACAATCTCATATACATACACTTTACCACTTTGCCCCTCACCTTAACGATACTCCAGGAGGCTCTCTTTAACGCTCCGGAGCAGCCATGTTTGCCGACCCCCACCGCTCTGACAATCCGCGACACCCCCCACCCATGTCAATACCCCTAGGCGGTCTAAAAAATGCAAAAAATTTTTTTAAAAAAAGTAAAAAAAAAATAAAAAAAAAAATAAAAAGGATTAAAAATTCAAATCACCCCCTTTTCTCTAGAACACATATAAAAGTACTTAAAAACTGTGAAACACATACATATTAGGTATCCGCGCGTCCTAAATCGCCTGCTCTACAAAGCTATACAAATATTTTTCCTGTTCGGTAAATGCTGTAGCGGGAAAAATGGTCAAAAGTGCCAATCCGCTGTTTTTTCACTGTTTTGATTCTGATAAAAATTTGAATAAAAAGTGATCAAAGCAATAACTTTTCCCGAAAATGGTAGAACTACAAAGTACACCTGGTCACACAAAAAAAGACGCCCTATACATCCCCATACACGCATGTATAAAAAAGTTACGGCTGTCGGAATATGGCGACTTTTCAAAAAAAAAAATTTTAAACACAGTTTTGGATTTTTTTTAAGGGGTCAAAATGTAAATAAAACCATATAAATTTGGTATCCCCAGAATCGTAAGGAAACACAGAATACAGGGGACAGGTCATTTTGGCTGCACGGTGAACGCCGTAAAACCAAAGCCCGTAAGAAAGTCGCAGAAATGCATTTTTTCTTCAAATCCACCCCATTCTGAATTTTTTCCCTGCTTCCCAGTACATTATATAGAATAAATAATGGAGGCATCATGAAGAAAAATTTGTCCCAGGAAAAATTAAGACCTCATATGACTCTGGGAGCGGAGAAATAAAAAAGTTATGGGGTTTAGAGGGAGGGGAGTCAAAAACGAAAATGAAAAAATGCCATCGGCGGGAACTTCAAATACTTCTGTACCAAAGTCACTATGTAAAGTTTCTCACAACACCGTATAGCAGCTCAAATACAAATTACATTTAACACAAAAGTCTCATGTATTGTCTGAATTACAGCAAAAACAAGATACAAAGTTACATTTCATATCCCATACCTTATACACACTACGAAAACCTTACCCATGCCTGTCTATACCCACTTCTACAATCACCGCAGACGAAGTCGCGGGTACCAGCTAGTGTAAAAATAAAAATTGACTCGATCCTGTAGGGGTTTGTATTGCAGTGAGGTCCCTTCAGTGAAGCCTGTGAGCAAACACAGAAATATGCATTTTTAGAAACACTCATGTATTTGTTAGTAGAAATCTCCCCTGACTCTAAATCTTCAGTATCTCTGGTGCAGGAAGGGTTAATGCACACAAGGGGTTATTGACGCCTCTCATCACAAATGGGCTATTACAAAGGTGAAGTCACTACTTTCCCTGCTCGGCCAAAGTACAGACCCTAGGGAGGACTGTGTCTCTGACCGTTCCAGCTGTTGCAGTATTTGTCCTTCTTTCTCTGTGTTGATATGTAAGGGGAGTGCGGTGGTTGTTCAGGGCTGTTTATAGATGATCTATCTATGATGATCTAGCTAGCTATAGACCTATCTATAGCTAGTATTTGGGGGGTTTGGTATTGTAGAGCAGAACATGCCACCAAAAACTGTGAACGGATACCATTGCACGGACAAATGCAATTTTCTTTATTTCAACAGAAGTATTGTGCTTTGTTCAGATGCCAATTTACAAACTTAAGCTTTGCTGCCATGTTCTTTTTAGAATGGCTTTTTCTTGGCAAATTTTCCACACAACTCATATTGTTCAGTCTTTTTCTAATTGTACTCTCATGAACTTGACCATTTAACACGCTGAGGCTTGTAAAGTCTTAGATACAGCTCTAAGCATTGCACAGTCTGACCTTCAACTATCTTGAATGTTTTCCACTTATGAATAATCTTTCCTACTATAAATTGATGGACTTCAAATTGTTTAGAAATTCCTTCCCAGATTGAAGCACAACAATTGCTTCTCTAAAATCACTGGTGACGTCTTTCCTCCTTGGCATTGAGTGAGCACATATTTACATAATAATACAGTGTAATTTGTTGTGTGTTGTGGTTTATCTGAGATTGTATTTACCGTCTAAGAAATAGATTTTTTTTATTATGTCAGGATATTAATTATAGGTTTAGAATAGATTTATAATGCAAATCTATATATATTGTGAGAAGGTGGAATCTCGCTATATCAGCCCCAGATTCCTGACTTATGTGTGGTCCAGTGCAGGTCTGGAATAGGCCTCAGCCGCAGATGTGGGGCATAGGCTTGTTATTGGGCCATAAAAGGCTGCTGAGCCTACACTTCAGGGCAGATCCTGAAAGGAGAGGAAGTGGCTGGGTCTATCCTGTAACCCTGAGTCCGGTGAGACCAATTTGCGCTTGTGTTTTTCATGTCAAAAAAGGAAAAAACACGGCACCGAGCCGTTCCTTGTGTAACACCCTCAATACATAGAGTAATAATAGGAAGACAGTACAGGTGACTGCTCACCTGATTTGGTTGTGTGTGACACAACAACTAGTGTACGTAACAACCAAGAGACCAATTTGGTACTGGAGGGCAGCTGCTAGTGGCCATCACAGGGATGTCAGAACAAATAGAAGAATAGACCAGCCTTATGGAAGACAGGCAGTAAACCAGCGCTCACCCACAATAGGATTCAGAAGACATCTTTATTTGGCATGACGCGTTGCGGGCATTGGAGCCCTTTCTCAAGTGCAATATCAATCCTGCCCCAGTGGATAAATGCTCCACTGGGGCAGGATTGATATTGCACTTGATATTGCACTTGAGAAAGGGCTCCAATGCCCGCAACGCGTCATGCCAAATAAAGTTGTCTTCTGAATCCTATTGTGGGTGAGCGCTGGTTTACTGCCTGTCTTCCATATGGCTGGTCCAATTTTCCATGTGTTTTTCATGTGGTAGGTAGTAAGCCACATGTATAGTTAGGTTATAACTCCTGTTTAGTTAGTCGCTTGGACGAACAGGTGTTTTTTTTTTTTGTTTTTTTTTGCCTGAAGTTAAGGATGTATTTTGTTTTGCTTATTTGTGTCTGAAGCAGGGGCGTAACTACCGTAGAGGCAGCGGAGGTGGCTGCCACAGGGCCCGGGCCATTAGGGGGCCCGGTGACAGCCGCTACCACTGCTTTTTTTTTTTTTAATAGGCCGTTACGGGCCCTATTTACTTGCCGATCCTGGCAGGGCCGGGATCAGCAAGTGACACCACAGGCCCCACAAATACTATCATTATACTCGGGGTCTTTGCAGACCCCCAAGTATAATGATTGGCGGATCGGGAGAGGTAAGGGAACGTAAAAAATACTGTTACTCACCTCTCCACGATCCTGCCAGGCCTCCTTCATACTTGTCTGACGTCTCTGACGTCACATGAACCCGGCCTGCTTCCTGGGTCATGTGACGTCCGACGTCATTAAAGAAGGACGAGAGCGGTGGCCGACAGCATAGGAGCCGGGGGACAGGTACGCAACTGTTTTTTTTAATGTTTTTATTCCCCCGGGTCTACGATTATTATACTCTGGGGTCTGAAAAGACCCCAGAGTATAATAATTGTTTATGGGTGTTCACAAATGTCAAAAGTTCGCCACGGGGCCCCGCCATTCCTAGTTACACCACTGGTCTGAAGTCAAGGTTTATTTATTTTTCCTGGGTTTTTTTGTAAATAAACCATTTTGCTGCACATTTTGGTGTCCCTTTCTTGACTGTTTGGGTCCGCACCACTGCTTCTAAAGGAGCTACTTTCCATATATATATATATGTGTGTGTGTGTGTGTATATATATATATATATATATATATATATATATATATATATATATATATATATATATAATATATATATAATATATATGGTATATAGTTGGCTTGGCTCAACTGCTTTCTAATCCCCCACCAATTATGATATCTGAGGCCATATTTTCCCGGCTGGGACTTTTTTTTAACAGCTTGGTTTGTCAATTGCAAACATTTCTTCAATGGAAGCTGCAAAGTAAGCAATGGATTTTTAATGCTAAAACATAACATTAACAAGACATACAAATTAAATAACCTGTATCAATAGCAATAACAACACAATATTCATTTAATGAAAGGTGCCGCAAAAGGACGGCCCGTACACGGGCGGATATCCGCGGCCCCCCGTGTGCAGCCCATGCTTTTAATTCATGGCAGGCAGGTTGCAGCACGGTTGTCTGCAACTGGCCTAAGGCTGAAGCCCAAGAATGGCTGCAAAGGGAATCAAAAATATATTATACTTCTACCTTCTGCTCAATGCACTCCTGGCTTTGGTTCAAAATCCCGTAGCAAAAGCTGCAACAAATAAAGCTGCATTTCTGCAACGTGAGGCCTCAGTCTTAGGGTCCATTCACAGGGAGAAAACGCTCGCTCATTTTAGCAAAATACACGTGTAAAGAATACACATGTAAAAATAAGACTCCCATTGACTTCAATGACATTTTTTACTGTGTAAAAAAGCGTCAAAAAACGTGTCGTGTTTTATGGCGCATTTTTTACATGTGTAAAAAATGTCATTGAAGTCAATGGGAGTCTTATTTTTACACGTGTATTCTTTACTAGAGATGAGCGAACACTAAAATGTTCGAGGTTCGAAATTCGATTCGAACAGCCGCTCAATGTTCGTGTGTTCGAACGGGTTTCGAACCCCATTATAGTCTATGGGGAACAGATACTCGTTAAGGGGGAAACCCAAATCCGTGTCTGGAGGGTCACCAAGTCCACTATGACACCCCAGGAAATGATGCCAACACCTCTGGAATGACACTGGGACAGCAGGGGAAGCATGTCTGGGGGCATCTAACACACCAAAGACCCTCTATTACCCCAACATCACAGCCTAACAACTACACACTTTACACACTCAATACCACCTCTCTGACAGTAGGAAAACACCTTGAAACATGTGTATTTGGCACTTGCAGTGAGGAGAGCTTGTCACCAGCAGTGAATTTGGCCCTTGTAGTAAGTTGAGGTTGGCACCAACATTTGTTTTGAAAATCAGGGTGGATTGAGCCTCTAACCAGCAGAGTTTGGGCAAATTCATGGTGGAGGGAGCCTCTAAAAACCCCAGTTTGGACCAATTCATGGTGGAGGGAGACTCTAAAAACCCCAGTTTGGACCAATTCATGGTGGAGGGAGACTCTAAAAACCCCAGTTTGGACCAATTCATGGTGGAGGGAGCCTCTAAAAACCCCAGTTTGGACCAATTCATGGTGGAGGGAGCCTCTAACCAGCCCAGTTTGGACCAATTAATGGTGGAGGGAGCCTCTAAACAGCCAAGTTTTGGGAAATTCATGGTGGAGGGAGCCTCTAACCAGCCCAGTTTGGACCAATTCATGGTGGAGGGAGCCTGTAACCAGCCCAGTTTGGACCAATTCATGGTGGAGGGAGCCTCTAAACAGCCCAGTTTGGGCAAATTCATGGTGGAGGGAGCCTCTAAAAAACCCAGTTTGGACCAATTCATGGTGGAGGGAGCCTCTAATTAGCCCAGTTTGGACCAATTAATTGTGGAGGGAGCCTCTAACCAGCCCAGTTTGGACCAATTAATGGTGGAGGGAGCCTCTAACCACCCCAGTTTGGGCAAATTCATGGTGGAGGGAGCCTCTAACCAGCCCAGTTTGGACCAATTAATGGTGGAGGGAGCCTCTAAACAGCCAAGTTTTGGGAAATTCATGGTGGAGGGAGCCTCTAACCAGCCCAGTTTGGACCAATTCATGGTGGAGGGAGCCTCTAAACAGCCCAGTTTGGGCAAATTCATGGTGGAGGGAGCCTCTAAACAGCCCAGTTTGGGCAAATTCATGGTGGAGGGAGCCTCTAACCAGCCCAGTTTGGACCAATTAATGGTGGAGGGAGCCTCTAAACAGCCAAGTTTTGGGAAATTCATGGTGGAGGGAGCCTCTAACCAGCCCAGTTTGGACCAATTCATGGTGGAGGGAGCCTCTAAACAGCCCAGTTTGGGCAAATTCATGGTGGAGGGAGCCTCTAAACAGCCCAGTTTGGGCAAATTCATGGTGGAGGGAGCCTCTAACCAGCCCAGTTTGGACCAATTAATGGTGGAGGGAGCCTCTAAACAGCCAAGTTTTGGGAAATTCATGGTGGAGGGAGCCTCTAACCAGCCCAGTTTGGACCAATTCATGGTGGAGGGAGCCTCTAAACAGCCCAGTTTGGGCAAATTCATGGTGGAGGGAGCCTCTAAACAGCCCAGTTTGGGCAAATTCATGGTGGAGGGAGCCTCTAACCAGCCCAGTTTGGACCAATTAATGGTGGAGGGAGCCTCTAAACAGCCAAGTTTTGGGAAATTCATGGTGGAGGGAGCCTCTAAAAAACCCAGTTTGGACCAATTCATGGTGGAGGGAGCCTCTAATTAGCCCAGTTTGGACCAATTAATTGTGGAGGGAGCCTCTAACCAGCCCAGTTTGGACCAATTAATGGTGGAGGGAGCCTCTAACCACCCCAGTTTGGGCAAATTCATGGTGGAGGGAGCCTCTAACCAGCCCAGTTTGGACCAATTAATGGTGGAGGGAGCCTCTAAACAGCCAAGTTTTGGGAAATTCATGGTGGAGGGAGCCTCTAACCAGCCCAGTTTGGACCAATTCATGGTGGAGGGAGCCTCTAAACAGCCAAGTTTTGGGAAATTCATGGTGGAGGGAGCCTCTAAAAAACCCAGTTTGGACCAATTCATGGTGGAGGGAGCCTCTAATTAGCCCAGTTTGGACCAATTAATTGTGGAGGGAGCCTCTAACCAGCCCAGTTTGGACCAATTAATGGTGGAGGGAGCCTCTAACCAGCCCAGTTTGGACCAATTAATGGTGGAGGGAGCCTCTAACCAGCCCAGTTTGGACCAATTAATGGTGGAGGGAGCCTCTAACCAGCCCAGTTTGGACCAATTAATGGTGGAGGGAGCCTCTAAACAGCCAAGTTTTGGGAAATTCATGGTGGAGGGAGCCTCTAACCAGCCCAGTTTGGACCAATTCATGGTGGAGGGAGCCTCTAAACAGCCCAGTTTGGGCAAATTCATGGTGGAGGGAGCCTCTAAAAAACCCAGTTTGGACCAATTCATGGTGGAGGGAGCCTCTAATTAGCCCAGTTTGGACCAATTAATTGTGGAGGGAGCCTCTAACCAGCCCAGTTTGGACCAATTAATGGTGGAGGGAGCCTCTAACCACCCCAGTTTGGGCAAATTCATGGTGGAGGGAGCCTCTAACCAGCCCAGTTTGGACCAATTAATGGTGGAGGGAGCCTCTAAACAGCCAAGTTTTGGGAAATTCATGGTGGAGGGAGCCTCTAACCAGCCCAGTTTGGGCAAATTCATGGTGGAGGGAGCCTCTAACCAGCCCAGTTTGGACCAATTAATGGTGGAGGGAGCCTCTAACCAGCCCAGTTTGGACCAATTAATGGTGGAGGGAGCCTCTAAACAGCCAAGTTTTGGGAAATTCATGGTGGAGGGAGCCTCTAACCAGCCCAGTTTGGACCAATTCATGGTGGAGGGAGCCTCTAAACAGCCCAGTTTGGGCAAATTCATGGTGGAGGGAGCCTCTAAAAAACCCAGTTTGGACCAATTCATGGTGGAGGGAGCCTCTAATTAGCCCAGTTTGGACCAATTAATTGTGGAGGGAGCCTCTAACCAGCCCAGTTTGGACCAATTAATGGTGGAGGGAGCCTCTAACCACCCCAGTTTGGACCAATTCATGGTGGAGGGAGCCTCTAACCAGCCCAGTTTGGACCAATTCATGGTGGAGGGAGCCTCTAAACAGCCAAGTTTTGGGAAATTCATGGTGGAGGGAGCCTCTAACCAGCCCAGTTTGGACCAATTCATGGTGGAGGGAGCCTCTAAACAGCCCAGTTTGGGCAAATTCATGGTGGAGGGAGCCTCTAACCAGCCCAGTTTGGACCAATTAATGGTGGAGGGAGCCTCTAAACAGCCAAGTTTTGGGAAATTCATGGTGGAGGGAGCCTCTAACCAGCCCAGTTTGGACCAAATCATGGTGGAGGGAGCCTCTAAACAGCCAAGTTTTGGGAAATTCATGGTGGAGGGAGCCTCTAAAAAACCCAGTTTGGACCAATTCATGGTGGAGGGAGCCTCTAATTAGCCCAGTTTGGACCAATTAATTGTGGAGGGAGCCTCTAACCAGCCCAGTTTGGACCAATTAATGGTGGAGGGAGCCTCTAACCACCCCAGTTTGGGCAAATTCATGGTGGAGGGAGCCTCTAACCAGCCCAGTTTGGACCAATTAATGGTGGAGGGAGCCTCTAAACAGCCAAGTTTTGGGAAATTCATGGTGGAGGGAGCCTCTAACCAGCCCAGTTTGGACCAATTCATGGTGGAGGGAGCCTCTAAACAGCCAAGTTTTGGGAAATTCATGGTGGAGGGAGCCTCTAACCAGCCCAGTTTGGACCAATTCATGGTGGAGGGAGCCTGTAACCAGCCCAGTTTGGACCAATTCATGGTGGAGGGAGCCTCTAAACAGCCCAGTTTGGGCAAATTCATGGTGGAGGGAGCCTCTAAAAAACCCAGTTTGGACCAATTCATGGTGGAGGGAGCCTCTAATTAGCCCAGTTTGGACCAATTAATTGTGGAGGGAGCCTCTAACCAGCCCAGTTTGGACCAATTAATGGTGGAGGGAGCCTCTAAACAGCCAAGTTTTGGGAAATTCATGGTGGAGGGAGCCTCTAACCAGCCCAGTTTGGACCAATTCATGGTGGAGGGAGCCTCTAAACAGCCCAGTTTGGGCAAATTCATGGTGGAGGGAGCCTCTAAAAAACCCAGTTTGGACCAATTCATGGTGGAGGGAGCCTCTAATTAGCCCAGTTTGGACCAATTAATTGTGGAGGGAGCCTCTAACCAGCCCAGTTTGGACCAATTAATGGTGGAGGGAGCCTCTAAAAAACCCAGTTTGGACCAATTCATGGTGGAGGGAGCCTCTAATTAGCCCAGTTTGGACCAATTAATTGTGGAGGGAGCCTCTAACCAGCCCAGTTTGGACCAATTAATGGTGGAGGGAGCCTCTAACCACCCCAGTTTGGACCAATTCATGGTGGAGGGAGCCTCTAACCACCCCAGTTTGGACCAATTCATGGTGGAGGGAGCCTCTAAACAGCCCAGTTTGGGCAAATTCATGGTGGAGGGAGCCTCTAACCAGCCCAGTTTGGACCAATTAATGGTGGAGGGAGCCTCTAAACAGCCAAGTTTTGGGAAATTCATGGTGGAGGGAGCCTCTAACCAGCCCAGTTTGGACCAATTCATGGTGGAGGGAGCCTCTAAACAGCCCAGTTTGGGCAAATTCATGGTGGAGGGAGCCTCTAAACAGCCCAGTTTGGGCAAATTCATGGTGGAGGGAGCCTCTAACCAGCCCAGTTTGGACCAATTAATGGTGGAGGGAGCCTCTAAACAGCCAAGTTTTGGGAAATTCATGGTGGAGGGAGCCTCTAAAAAACCCAGTTTGGACCAATTCATGGTGGAGGGAGCCTCTAATTAGCCCAGTTTGGACCAATTAATTGTGGAGGGAGCCTCTAACCAGCCCAGTTTGGACCAATTAATGGTGGAGGGAGCCTCTAACCACCCCAGTTTGGGCAAATTCATGGTGGAGGGAGCCTCTAACCAGCCCAGTTTGGACCAATTAATGGTGGAGGGAGCCTCTAAACAGCCAAGTTTTGGGAAATTCATGGTGGAGGGAGCCTCTAACCAGCCCAGTTTGGACCAATTCATGGTGGAGGGAGCCTCTAAACAGCCCAGTTTGGGCAAATTCATGGTGGAGGGAGCCTCTAAACAGCCCAGTTTGGGCAAATTCATGGTGGAGGGAGCCTCTAACCAGCCCAGTTTGGACCAATTAATGGTGGAGGGAGCCTCTAAACAGCCAAGTTTTGGGAAATTCATGGTGGAGGGAGCCTCTAACCAGCCCAGTTTGGACCAATTAATGGTGGAGGGAGCCTCTAACCACCCCAGTTTGGGCAAATTCATGGTGGAGGGAGCCTCTAACCAGCCCAGTTTGGACCAATTAATGGTGGAGGGAGCCTCTAAACAGCCAAGTTTTGGGAAATTCATGGTGGAGGGAGCCTCTAACCAGCCCAGTTTGGACCAATTCATGGTGGAGGGAGCCTCTAAACAGCCCAGTTTGGGCAAATTCATGGTGGAGGGAGCCTCTAAACAGCCAAGTTTTGGGAAATTCATGGTGGAGGGAGCCTCTAACCAGCCCAGTTTGGACCAATTCATGGTGGAGGGAGCCTCTAAAAACCCCAGTTTGGACCAATTCATGGTGGAGGGAGCCTCTAAACAGCCCAGTTTGGGCAAATTCATGGTGGAGGGAGCCTCTAACCAGCAGAGTTGGTGGAAATCAGGGTGGAGGGAGCCTCTAACCAGCAGAGTTGGGGGAAATCAGGGTGGAGGGAGCCTAGTATTAGCAGAATTGTGCAACGCTTATGGTGGATGAGTATGAGGATGCGGAGGAATTGGAGAGGTTGAGTACAGACATGGAGTTTCATGTTGGGGTGCTTTATACAGGTGGGCACAAAAATGACGGCTCTACCCAGTGGTGGTTCATTTTTATCAAAGTGAGCCGGTCGGCACTCTCAGCTGACAGACGGGTGCGCTTGTCAGTGATGATGCCACCGGCTGCACTGAACACCCTCTCAGATAGGACGCTGGCGGCAGGACAGGACAGCACCTCCAAGGCATATAGGGCAAGTTCAAGCCACAGGTCCAACTTCGACACCCAATACGTGTAGGGCGCAGAGGGGTCGGAGAGGACAGGGCTGTGGTCGGAAAGGTATTCCCGCAACATGCGCCTATACTTCTCACGCCTGGTGACACTAGGACCCTCCGTGGCGGCACTTTGGCGAGGGGGTGCCATCAAGGTGTCCCAGACCTTAGACAGTGTGCCCCTCGTTTGTGTGGACCGGTGAGAACTTGGTTGCCTACTGGAGGAACTGCCCTCCCTGCCGCCAACGTCACATGCTGGAAACATCTCCATCATATTCTGCACCAATTGCCTGTGGCAAGCATTGATGCGATTGGCCCTCCCCTCTACCGGAATAAAAGACGAGATGTTGTTTTTATACCGGGGGTCAAGGATAGCAAAGATCCAGTACTGGTTGTCCTCCATGATTTTGACAATACGCTTGTCGGTTGTAAAGCACCCCAACATGAACTCAGCCATGTCTGCCACAGTGTTAGTTGGCATGACTCCTCTGGCCCCACCGGAAAGTTCAATCTCCATTTCCTCCTCATCCTCCATGTCTACCCATCCGCGCTGCAACAATGGGACGATTCGAAGTTGCCCGGAAGCCTCCTGTATCACCATCACATCATCGGACAACTCTTCTTCCTCCTCCTCCTCCTCCTCCTCCTCCATTAAACGCAGTGAAGCGGACAGATGTGTGGACCTACTCTCCAGCTGTGACGGATCGGATGCTATCCCTAACTCCTCTGTGTGATCTGAGTTATCCCTGATGTCAATCAGGGATTCTCTCAGAACACACAAGAGCGGGATTGTAAGGCTCACCATCGCATCCTCAGAGCTCACCCTCCTTGTGGACTCCTCAAAGACCCGTAGGATGTCACAAAGGTCTCTCATCCATGGCCACTCATGGATGTGAAACTGAGGCAGCTGACTTTGTGGCACCCTAGGGTTTTGTAGCTGGTATTCCATCAAAGGTCTCTGCTGCTCAACCACTCTATTCAACATCTGAAACGTTGAGTTCCAGCGTGTGGGGACGTCGCACAAAAGCCGGTGTTGTGGCACATGCAGGCGTTGCTGGAGAGATTTTAAGCTAGCAGCGGCTACTGTCGACTTGCGAAAGTGGGCGCACATGCGCCGCACTTTCACCAGTAGCTCTGGAACATTGGGGTAGCTCTTTAGGAAACGTTGCACCACTAGGTTGAAGACGTGGGCCAGGCATGGAACATGTTGGAGTCCGGCAAGCTCCAGAGCTGCTACCAGGTTCCGGCCGTTATCACAAACGACCATGCCTGGGCCCAGGTGCAGCGGCTCAAACCATATTGCCGTCTCATCGAGGAGGGCATCCCTCACCTCGGAGGCAGTGTGCTGTCTGTCCCCCAAGCTGATCAGCTTCAGCACAGCCTGCTGACGTCTACCAACGCCAGTGCTGCAACGTTTCCAACTCGTAGCTGGGGTCAATCTAACAGCGGAGGAGGAGGCGGTGGCGGAGGAGGAGGCGGTGGCGGAGGAGGAGGCGGTAGAGGAGGAGGAGGAGGGGGGTGTTCTTCTCGTGTCCCTGCCAGGAATGTTAGGCGGGGAGACGAGGTACACCGGGCCAGTTTGGGAAGCAGTCCCAGCCTCAACTACATTCACCCAGTGTGCCGTCAGTGAAATGTAGCGTCCCTGTCCGCATGCACTTGTCCACGCGTCGGTGGTCAAGTGGACCTTTGTGCAAAGCGCGGAACTAAGGGCCCGCCTGATGTTGAGTGACACGTGCTGGTGCAAGGCGGGGACGGCCCACCGGGAGAAGTAGTGACGGCTAGGGACGGCATAGCGAGGTGCCGCAGTTGCCATCAGGTCCAGGAAGGCGGGAGTTTCAACAAGCCGGAACGCCAACATCTCCTGGACCAGCAGTTTAGCGATGTTGGCGTTCTAGGCTTGCGTGGGTGGGTGGTTAGCAGTGTATTTCTGCCGCCGCTCCAATGTCTGAGAGATGGTGGGTTGTTGTAAAGAAACGCCTGATGGTGCCTTTGATGGTGCAGGAGAAGGAGATAAGACAGGACCAGGGGAGGATGAGGTAGAAGTCAACAAAGTGGCGGAGGCAGATGAAGTGGTGTCCTGGCTCGTCCTCTGGAGTGCATCGCCAGCACAGTCAGCAGTGGCAGTGGCAGAGGCAGAGGCAGAGGCAGTGGCAGTGGCGTGAACGGCAGGCGGCCTTTGTCCTGCCGTTGCTGCCTGCCACTGATTCCAGTGCTTGGATTCCAAATGACGGCGCATTGAAGTGGTGGACAGGTTGCTCTTCTCAGAGCCCCTAATCAATTTCGAGAGGCAAATTGTGCAGACAACACTATATCTGTCCTCGGCGCATTCCTTGAAAAAACTCCACACCTTCGAGAAACGTGCCCTCGAGGTGGGAGTTTTTCGGGGCTGGGTACGAACTGGAACATCTTGGGAGATTCCGGGTGTGGCCTGGCTTCGCCTAAGCTGCTGACCTCTGCCTCTGCCTCTAGCTACCCTTTTTGGTGCTGCACCTGCCTCAACATCCACACTACTTTCCCCGCTTGACATCCCCCCTGTCCAGGTCGGGTCAGTGTCCTCATCATCCACCACTTCCTCTTCCAACTCCTGTCTCATCTCCTCCTCCCGCACAATGCGCCGGTCAACTGGATGCCCTGACGGCAACTGCGTCACATCATCGTCGATGAGGGTGGGTTGCTGGTCATCCACCACCAAATCGAACGGAGATGGAGGAGACTCTAGTGTTTGAGCATCTGGATACAGATGCTCCTCTGTTAGGTTCGTGGAATCGTGACGTGGAGAGGCAGGTTGAGGGACAATGAAAGGAGCGGAGAACAGCTCTGGGGAGCAGGGACAGTTTGGGTTATTGTTCTGTAAAGCTTCGGAATTTTGGGAGGAAGGAAGACAAGACTGTTGGGTAATAGGAGGAGAGGAGGCAGAGTCTGACTGGCTGCTGGACAATGTGCTGTAAGCGTTCTCTGACAGCCATTGCAAGACCTGTTCCTGGTTCTCGGGCCTACTAAGGTTTGTACCCTGCAGTTTAGTTAATGTGGCAAGCAACCCTGGCACTGTGGAGTGGCGCAATGCTTGCTGCCCCACAGGAGTAGGCACGGGACGCCCTGTGGCTTCACTGCTACCTTGCTCCCCAGAACCATTCCCCCGACCTCGCCCACGGCCTCGTCCACGTCCCTTTCCGGGAGCCTTGCGCATTTTGAATTCCTAGTTAGAAATTGGCACTGTATACCAGTAGTAAAAATTGTGGGTGCACGTAACCCCAATATATTCTTTGAATTACCAGTCAGAAACTGGCACTATATGGCAGTAGCAAGAAATGAGGGTATTTGTATTCCCAATATACTCTTTGAATTCCCAGTCAGACAATGGCACTGTATACCAGTAGTAAAAATTGTGGGTGCACGTAACCCCAATATATTCTTTGAATTCCCAGTCAGAAACTGGCACTATATGGCAGTAGCAAGAAATGAGGGTATTTATAACCCCAATATATTCTTTGAATTCCCAGTCAGACAATGGCACTGTATACCAGTAGTAAAAATTGTGGGTGCACGTAACCCCAATATATTCTTTGAATTCCCAGTCAGAAACTGGCACTATATGGCAGTAGCAAGAAATGAGGGTATTTGTATTCCCAATATACTCTTTGAATTCCCAGTCAGACAATGGCACTGTATACCAGTAGTAAAAATTGTGGGTGCACGTAACCCCAATATATTCTTTGAATTCCCAGTCAGAAACTGGCACTATATGGCAGTAGCAAGAAATGAGGGTATTTGTATTCCCAATATACTCTTTGAATTCCCAGTCAGACAATGGCACTGTATACCAGTAGTAAAAATTGTGGGTGCACGTAACCCCAATATATTCTTTGAATTACCAGTCAGAAACTGGCACTATATGGCAGTAGCAAGAAATGAGGGTATTTATAACCCCAATATATTCTTTGAATTCCCAGTCAGACAATGGCACTGTATACCAGTAGTAAAAATTGTGGGTGCACGTAACCCCAATATATTCTTTGAATTCCCAGTCAGAAACTGGCACTATATGGCAGTAGCAAGAAATGAGGGTATTTATAACCCCAATATATTCTTTGAATTCCCAGTCAGACAATGGCACTGTATACCAGTAGTAAAAATTGTGGGTGCACGTAACCCCAATATATTCTTTGAATTCCCAGTCAGAAACTGGCACTATATGGCAGTAGCAAGAAATGAGGGTATTTGTATTCCCAATATACTCTTTGAATTCCCAGTCAGACAATGGCACTGTATACCAGTAGTAAAAATTGTGGGTGCACGTAACCCCAATATATTCTTTGAATTCCCAGTCAGAAACTGGCACTATATGGCAGTAGCAAGAAATGAGGGTATTTATAACCCCAATATATTCTTTGAATTCCCAGTCAGACAATGGCACTGTATACCAGTAGTAAAAATTGTGGGTGCACGTAACCCCAATATATTCTTTGAATTCCCAGTCAGAAACTGGCACTATATGGCAGTAGCAAGAAATGAGGGTATTTGTATTCCCAATATACTCTTTGAATTCCCAGTCAGACAATGGCACTGTATACCAGTAGTAAAAATTGTGGGTGCACGTAACCCCAATATATTCTTTGAATTCCCAGTCAGAAACTGGCACTATATGGCAGTAGCAAGAAATGAGGGTATTTATAACCCCAATATATTCTTTGAATTCCCAGTCAGACAATGGCACTGTATACCAGTAGTAAAAATTGTGGGTGCACGTAACCCCAATATATTCTTTGAATTCCCAGTCAGAAACTGGCACTATATGGCAGTAGCAAGAAATGAGGGTATTTGTATTCCCAATATACTCTTTGAATTCCCAGTCAGACAATGGCACTGTATACCAGTAGTAAAAATTGTGGGTGCACGTAACCCCAATATATTCTTTGAATTCCCAGTCAGAAACTGGCACTATATGGCAGTAGCAAGAAATGAGGGTATTTATAACCCCAATATATTCTTTGAATTCCCAGTCAGACAATGGCACTGTATACCAGTAGTAAAAATTGTGGGTGCACGTAACCCCAATATATTCTTTGAATTCCCAGTCAGAAACTGGCATTATATGGCAGTAGCAAGAAATGAGGGTATTTGTATTCCCAATATACTCTTTGAATTCCCAGTCAGACAATGGCACTGTATACCAGTAGTAAAAATTGTGGGTGCACGTAACCCCAATATATTCTTTGAATTCCCAGTCAGAAACTGGCACTATATGGCAGTAGCAAGAAATGAGGGTATTTATAACCCCAATATATTCTTTGAATTCCCAGTCAGACAATGGCACTGTATACCAGTAGTAAAAATTGTGGGTGCACGTAACCCCAATATATTCTTTGAATTCCCAGTCAGAAACTGGCACTATATGGCAGTAGCAAGAAATGAGGGTATTTGTATTCCCAATATACTCTTTGAATTCCCAGTCAGACAATGGCACTGTATACCAGTAGTAAAAATTGTGGGTGCACGTAACCCCAATATATTCTTTGAATTCCCAGTCAGAAACTGGCACTATATGGCAGTAGCAAGAAATGAGGGTATTTATAACCCCAATATATTCTTTGAATTCCCAGTCAGACAATGGCACTGTATACCAGTAGTAAAAATTGTGGGTGCACGTAACCCCAATATATTCTTTGAATTCCCAGTCAGAAACTGGCACTATATGGCAGTAGCAAGAAATGAGGGTATTTGTATTCCCAATATACTCTTTGAATTCCCAGTCAGACAATGGCACTGTATACCAGTAGTAAAAATTGTGGGTGCACGTAACCCCAATATATTCTTTGAATTCCCAGTCAGAAACTGGCACTATATGGCAGTAGCAAGAAATGAGGGTATTTATAACCCCAATATATTCTTTGAATTCCCAGTCAGACAATGGCACTGTATACCAGTAGTAAAAATTGTGGGTGCACGTAACCCCAATATATTCTTTGAATTACCAGTCAGAAACTGGCACTATATGGCAGTAGCAAGAAATGAGGGTATTTATAACCCCAATATATTCTTTGAATTCCCAGTCAGACAATGGCACTGTATACCAGTAGTAAAAATTGTGGGTGCATGTAACCCCAATATATTCTTTGAATTACCAGTCAGAAACTGGCACTATATGGCAGTAGCAAGAAATGAGGGTATTTATAACCCCAATATATTCTTTGAATTCCCAGTCAGACAATGGCACTGTATACCAGTAGTAAAAATTGTGGGTGCACGTAACCCCAATATATTCTTTGAATTCCCAGTCAGAAACTGGCACTATATGGCAGTAGCAAGAAATGAGGGTATTTGTATTCCCAATATACTCTTTGAATTCCCAGTCAGACAATGGCACTGTATACCAGTAGTAAAAATTGTGGGTGCACGTAACCCCAATATATTCTTTGAATTACCAGTCAGAAACTGGCACTATATGGCAGTAGCAAGAAATGAGGGTATTTATAACCCCAATATATTCTTTGAATTCCCAGTCAGACAATGGCACTGTATACCAGTAGTAAAAATTGTGGGTGCACGTAACCCCAATATATTCTTTGAATTACCAGTCAGAAACTGGCACTATATGGCAGTAGCAAGAAATGAGGGTATTTATAACCCCAATATATTCTTTGAATTCCCAGTCAGACAATGGCACTGTATACCAGTAGTAAAAATTGTGGGTGCACGTAACCCCAATATATTCTTTGAATTCCCAGTCAGAAACTGGCACTATATGGCAGTAGCAAGAAATGAGGGTATTTGTATTCCCAATATACTCTTTGAATTCCCAGTCAGACAATGGCACTGTATACCAGTAGTAAAAATTGTGGGTGCACGTAACCCCAATATATTCTTTGAATTACCAGTCAGAAACTGGCACTATATGGCAGTAGCAAGAAATGAGGGTATTTATAACCCCAATATATTCTTTGAATTCCCAGTCAGACAATGGCACTGTATACCAGTAGTAAAAATTGTGGGTGCACGTAACCCCAATATATTCTTTGAATTCCCAGTCAGAAACTGGCACTATATGGCAGTAGCAAGAAATGAGGGTATTTGTATTCCCAATATACTCTTTGAATTCCCAGTCAGACAATGGCACTGTATACCAGTAGTAAAAATTGTGGGTGCACGTAACCCCAATATATTCTTTGAATTCCCAGTCAGAAACTGGCACTATATGGCAGTAGCAAGAAATGAGGGTATTTATAACCCCAATATATTCTTTGAATTCCCAGTCAGACAATGGCACTGTATACCAGTAGTAAAAATTGTGGGTGCACGTAACCCCAATATATTCTTTGAATTCCCAGTCAGAAACTGGCACTATATGGCAGTAGCAAGAAATGAGGGTATTTGTATTCCCAATATACTCTTTGAATTCCCAGTCAGACAATGGCACTGTATACCAGTAGTAAAAATTGTGGGTGCACGTAACCCCAATATATTCTTTGAATTACCAGTCAGAAACTGGCACTATATGGCAGTAGCAAGAAATGAGGGTATTTATAACCCCAATATATTCTTTGAATTCCCAGTCAGACAATGGCACTGTATACCAGTAGTAAAAATTGTGGGTGCACGTAACCCCAATATATTCTTTGAATTCCCAGTCAGAAACTGGCACTATATGGCAGTAGCAAGAAATGAGGGTATTTGTATTCCCAATATACTCTTTGAATTCCCAGTCAGACAATGGCACTGTATACCAGTAGTAAAAATTGTGGGTGCACGTAACCCCAATATATTCTTTGAATTCCCAGTCAGACACTGGCACTATATGGCAGTAGCAAGAAATGAGGGTATTTGTATTCCCAATATATTCTTTGAATTCCCAGTCAGACAATGGCACTGTATACCAGTAGTAAAAATTGTGGGTGCACGTAACCCCAATATATTCTTTGAATTACCAGTCAGAAACTGGCACTATATGGCAGTAGCAAGAAATGAGGGTATTTGTATTCCCAATATATTCTTTGAATTCCCAGTCAGACAATGGCACTGTATACCAGTAGTAAAAATTGTGGGTGTATATAGCCCCAATTCTATTGCTAGGGGACTTGCAGGGTATTTCTGGGGTGAAGGTGGGGGGGCACACCGTTGGAACGGGTATCGGGGTATATATCGGGTATACGGGAATACACTGACAGTGTATTCCATTCAGGATCCTGGGAAAGCTGGGTTGCGGCGATTGAGCCCGTCAGTGCCACGTTACACTGACAAGCTTCTCCCTGGAATTTAGCTCTTACAAGAGCTGTTGGTTGTCTTCTCCTTCCTATCCTAGCCTGTCCCTGCCTACCCAGAATCTAAGCCCTAGCTAGCTGGACGGAAACCTCCGTCCTCGGTGAATTGCAAGCTCAGAATGACGCGAAGCTGGGCGTCGCTGTTCTTTTAAATTAGAGGTCACATGTTTTCGGCAGCCAATGGGTTTTGCCTACTTTTTTCAACGTCACCGGTGTCGTAGTTCCTGTCCCACCTACCCAGCGCTGTTATTGGAGCAAAAAAGGCGCCAGGGAAGGTGGGAGGGGAATCGAGTAATGGCGCACTTTACCACGCGGTGTTCGATTCGATTCGAACATGCCGAACAGCCTAATATCCGATCGAACATGAGTTCGATAGAACACTGTTCGCTCATCTCTATTCTTTACACGTGTATTTTACCAAAATGAGCGCGCGTTTACGCCATGCGAGTGGGCCCTTTGACCTCCTTACACAATACTACACCTGTTCATGTTAATCATTGACTTGAATTGTTCAGGATTTAATCACCCTTAGTTAACCTACAGTGCAGTTACCTCAAGGACTGTTTTAATGTATATGTGGCGAATAGACTTTTTCCAGGTTTACATTACTTGGGGCTTTATAGTTTGTTTTCTAATTAAGTCTAATAATATTGTTAATTGTATAATATAATATTAATTACAATGTCATTATATGGCTATATATTTCCTAGAGTACTCATCCACTGATGTACGTTTTTCTTCATGCCCTATGTGTTTAGTTCAATCATGGCATAGTTTTAACAGACTTCAACCTTGACCTAGCACTAAGGTATTATATACCAGGAAACTCTGTAAGGTCTTGCTAACCAACCCTGAGATACAATAACTATAGAGAAATTTCAGGAGTATTTTCTACATAAAGTGAGGGATTTATCAAGCTCAGAACTCCAGAATTCTGGCATCAAAAAAGTTGCAAAAAATAGAATTTTGTAGATTTCTGTGCTCAAAAATTTTGCAACTCTCTCATTTTTACTCTACCTACTCACTAATGAAAAGTGAGTTGGAAAAGTGGATGTGATTAGCCTATGAAACTGATGTAGATTTATCAAAAAGGATTTCACAACCTCACTCCAGTAAGAGGACAGTACAGAACATGGAGAAACATCTCAGGACAGAAGTGTTAGCCCCCTTGAAGTCGACTGTTTTTGTTGCAAAATATGGAACAGGTCCTATTCCTGTCCAATTTTGCAGCCCTGCTTCCGTGGCATCTATTCATTTTTTATGCATAGCACATTGATCAACTCATTTCTATGACACGGTCATGTCTGCAGGCCGACAGTTTGGGTTGCGAAATATGCCACAGGTTCTATTCCTGTCCAATTTTGCAGAGCTGCTTCCGTGGTTTCCATTCATTTAATGAAAGGGGCCATGGAGGCACGGGTGGCACACGGGTGACGTTCGCATGTCCACCATGCGCCACCCGTGCCATTCATTCACGACAGCCAGCTTTAGACTGAGAAAAGCTATACATTTATCAAACATCAAGCAACGGTTGATACATTTTGAGAAAATTATGGAAATGCAGATTCCAGCTAAAATGGACTTAAACCATTTCCCCACATTGGTCATAATAGTTCAGTGGATGCTGGCTCTTTAACTGTAGTTTTATAGTTCTATACAGCAGAGACCTGGTGCTGATACAAACAATCAAAGACAACTCCTTTTCACTTTGTATAGCCTCCAACCCCCCCTCTAGGTGCCACCCATTACGAGTCCTCTTTACCCAGGTACCTTTGCCAGTGCAGGATGGCTTCCATACGTCCATGCAGGATGGCTTCCATCCGTCCATGCAGGATGGCTTCCATCCGTCCATGCAGGATGGCTTCCATCCGTCCATGCAGGATGGCTTCCATCCGTCCATGCAGGATGGCTTCCATCCGTCCATGCAGGATGGCTTCCATCCGTCCATGCAGGATGGCTTCTATCCTTGTGAAGGTTCCATAGCCTGTCTAAACTATATATATGTTGAGGCTTGGATTTTTTTTAGGTTTTTAAAACATAACAAAAACTACATAAATGACCCACAGAATATAGGTGGCAAGTCACTTTGACTGCACAGTGAACACTGATAAGAACAAAACCTATAGAAAAGTGGTACAAATACAGTTTTCCTCTAATTTCATGCAATACTGAATTTCGTTCCAGCTTTCCAATACATTGTATGGAATATTAAATGGTACCATTATAAAGTACAATTTGTTCTGCAAAAATTAAAAAGAAAAATTAAAAAAACATAAGTTATGTTTATTGTAAGTCAGAGAGTAAATATGAAAATTGAAAAATGTCTGCAGCAGGAAGGGGTTTACATTCCCCTCATCATTCCCCACTATAGAAGTGGATATATATGCTGGCTTGCACCTAAACCAGTTATTAAAGGGTTTTCCATCTATTAGGCCTCACAGATGAAATAAATAAATAAATAAAATAAATCAAGGCAATAGACCTATGTAGAATATAACATTGCAAGACTAATATTAGCTTATAGGACACACTCCTCTAAGCATCGACAAGAAGGGACTTGAGGTTGGAACTAAACACAAGCCATGTATTTTTGTTTAGCCAATAAACCAGATAAAGCTTTGGCACACAAACACTGTGAAAGGCAAATACTCTACAAGTCTACAACATCCAGGTTAGACCTGGCCGCATGTTCTGTAACTCTGATATGATATACTACTCATTTGATAACTAATGCCAGAAACCTTATAAGGCCCCCATAAGGTACCAATAAAACTTGTTCTGTTCCAACACTCATAGAATACAACCTTTAAATTTTCCAGGTTCTTTTATCTTGCACTCTGATTAACTGAATTTCTGATAGATGTCTAAATATGCCTCACAAATAGAAAGCAAAAAATTACAATTGTTACTACTCTTGCATGTAGGATTTTGGGGCTTCTTTTTGACATTATTGCTTGTTCCTGAGAGTCTAGACTGAAGTGGTTGGTTATTGGCTCCAAAAGACCTTGAAAATGATAATCTTGGTGTAGGAATCTCAGTTGGCTTTAAGGTTTCCATGCCAACTTGTGAAGCTGCTGCAGTTTTCAGGGCTCCCCTATGCTGATCAAATTAGCAGCTGAGGAGGGATATTTAAACCCTGTTCCTGCTCATCCAGGTGCCTGCTATTTGGTAATACTTTAGTGAGGCTTCCATACCCTGATTGTTTATGCCCCCTTTAATTAATAGTGCCCCTCAATGAATAATTCCCCTTAGTTAGTAATTACAATAATAATAATGTACCCCCTGAAGTCAATAATTCCCTTGAGTGCCACCTAAACTGAATTCCGCCGAATTCCGCTATTATTAATTATTATACAGAAAAGGACCTATCCAACCAACTTCTTCAGAAGTATCAAATGGATAAAAGGATCCGCGCTTACCAACCGTAGTTCTTGTTGCATTCGTTTATTAAGGCCTCACACACAATGCGTTTCGAAACCGGAAGCTGGTTTCTTCTTCAGGTGTACAAAGGACATGGCTATTATTAATTACACCCTCTTATGTCTCCTTGTATAAATTATGCCCCCAATGATCTCTTACATAAATATTATACCCTAAAGCCAACCTTGTATTAATAATACCAACAATAAGGAATAGGGAAAGAGAGGGAAAACACAGCCCACTTGCAAAAAAGTGAAAAAATATATGTACTTTCTAAAAAACTCACATTCCTTGCGGTGAGACCGGGTGCGTGGACTGAAGCAGTTCTGTCGCCCCAGAACGTATCCAAGATAGGAAAAGTCGAAGCATAGTCCAGCAGCCACGAATATAAAAATCCAAATTTTATTTAATCCATATGAAAGAATTTGAACAGAGATGTATTCAGATGGCAAAAGTAATTCCCATTAGGTGAAGAAAAAGTGTCCTGGCTATATAGATTAAATAAAATTTTAATTTTTATATTTGTGGCTGCTGGACTATGCTTCGACTTTTCCTATCTTGTATTAATAATGCCTATTAGTAACCCCTTTTTATGGTTAAACTCCAAATTTAACCATATACTGCGCTGACATTCGCTTTTATGTATTTTAACATTTTAAACATACATGGCAGTTATATTGAAAAAAGCAATGGTTTCATGTGGCACCAACAGTGTGGTATAGTGGAATGTGATGGACCAGGCCGCAGAACATGTCTGGCTAAGTGGTGGTAGCTGTGGTAACATGAGTGAAAGTATGGCATGGAATATAATGATGGACCAGGCTGCAGAATATGTCTGGCTACGTGGTGGAAGTGGTGGTAGGTGTGCGAACATGAGTGGCAGTGTGGAATGTATATTTTTGGCATGTAGGAGGGAACTAGAGTACCGGAAGAAATCCACCAAAACATGGGTAGCAAATACAAACTTGCCGATGTTACCTTTGGTCAGATCCAATCCCAGGAACCCTAGTGCTGCAAGCCAAAGTGCTAAGGCCAGCTATCACTGATCTGCATATTCAGAGGAGCATCCAAAGAAACCAGCACCAATAAACTCTTAAAAGAAGTATAAGTAGCTCTAAAAGTATAAAAATGAAGCGTTAGAAAACCAATTTGAGTTAAGGCCCCATGTTGTGAGCCACAACAAAAATGCACTGCAGGAAAAACTGTGGCAGTCACCACTGAGGCATGTGAGTGTGGGGAGCTTTAATGGCATGAAACACTATTCCAAAATTATGATGTAAGCAGACCCCATGTGACCAGTGATTCACATTCACGCCTGTGGCAAATGACAGCACAAGAAGCCTAAAGCATAGCTTGAAAAAGACAGCAGAGCATCATCGGAAGCCAGGAGAGGTGAGTATAAGTGTTTGTTATTTTTACTCGCCTCCCCTGGGCCCACTGCTGAAGGCTGTGCAGTGCTCTGCTATAGATATGGTAAATGATCTGGGCACCACTTTTGTTTTGTTTTAAATTCTGATTTTATTGAAATCTTTTATACAAATTTTTACATAAAGTTCACTTGAAAGTTTCATAGTCAGATACTTGGTCAAATATAAAAGCAATATAAATCAACAACTAATACAAAACCAGTTGCAATGTGAACATAGTACTTAGCATAACAAAACAACTTAGATACAACCAGTACGGTAAGCTTAAAGAAAACTTTGTTGAGCTTACAATTGAGGTGTGCAAATAGCACTCTGAAAAACTTGAGTCGAGGATAGTTGTTCCTATAGGTGGGGGGAGGGGGTGAAGGGGGGATAGCTAACGTTACAATTAGATGTGGGGAGAAAGGGGCCAGGAAGGGGAGGATTAAGGAAGGGAACATGACTAGCAGTACAGGACATAGCTAGCATTAAGTTGTGTAGGATCAGACTCTATGGGTTAGCAGCCAAATCCTCACAAGTGTTCCACCAGGGGACCAAATTTTAAGATATGATTCTCGGGTACGGGACTTCCAGTGCATCAATTCTTCATATCTTGCTATTTGGTGAACTTTTTCTCTCCAAAGTTGTGTTGTGGGGGGGTTGGGTTGAAGCCAGAATAACGGCACTAGCGATTTAGCTGCTTCGATTAGATGAGTAGTGAGATTCATTTTCGAAGGTGATTATTGGGGGGAGGGCCTAGATAAAAGGACCATTTCAGGCGTCAATTGGGTTCGCTTTCTGATTACTTTAGAAATTTGGGCCTCAATTCCCGACCAAAAGGGTCTCAACACATCGCATGACCACCAGATATGTAGCATACTTCCCGTTTGTGTCCCGCACCTCCAGCATAATTTCGATTCAGCTAAGCCATGGGCCTGTAACCACTCTGGGGTTTTGTACCTTCTTGCTAAGATCTTAAAATGTGTCTCCTGCAACCTTACGCATCGTGAGAATCCATGTGAATTCTTCAGAATTACGTCAGATTCTGTAGTTGTGAATTTAGTATTTAATTCCTTTTCCCATGAGGAGAGATAAGTAGGTGTAGGGGGATCTCGTAGGCTTAATAGGAGTGTTTTCAAATGGGAAAGCTTCCTAAACATTGGGTTACCAGAGGTTAGTTGTACTTCAAAGGGGGTCAGATTCCTAGTGGATAAACCAACTTGTAGGAGTTCAGTCATCCAGGCCTTAAAATTTTCATAGTGTAGAAAATTAATTTGAAATGTGGGAAGTAGTTGTTGCAGGTCCTGGTGAGACAGTGGTAAACCGTCTACAACTAGGTCAGTTGCTTTAAAGTCAGCCAGCTGTGACCAGAGTCTTTGGTCTGCGCAAGAATGCTTTCGCAAAATCGCCGGCACCGAAGATGCAGGTAAGATGGGAGATAATCCTGGGGACAGTAAGTGGCCGTGTTGTGTCCAAGTTTCACAGGGGCCTCTCAATAACCAACTTCACCAACTTATTGTCTAGGGCCCAAAGAGAGTGCTTGAATGTCGGTCCAAAGTTGGCTAGTTCCAGAGATGTTAAAATCTGATCTCCTGTGGGGTAGGTCATTGACATCCATCTAGATAATTGGATGGCCTTATAAAATGTCGATAAATCTGGGAATGCCAGACCACCATTGTGTTTAAGTCTCGTAAGTAGTTGGTACTGTCAGATCTCAGGTCACAATCACCAATGCCTTACTACTGGATTTATACTTTTATATCCTTATATACATATATCCTTATGTTATGTTTGAAATACTAATTTTCCTTGCTACTGAAAGAATCTAGCTTGAAACGATAAGATGCCGCCGACTCCCAGAAGGTTATTGAATTCCTTAGATTGTAACCAAGACTACGGCCCGCTATGCGTCAAAAAAGTCAAGAACCAATCCTGAAGTGCAGGTCCTGGGATGTCAGAAAAATTTCATGTTATATTATGCATTAACCCTTTCTCTTCCTTTCCTGTATAACTATGTGTGACGTGAAATAAACGCAGTTCAGTGCTAGCCGGAGGCGATATAGCATGAGAGCTGAGTTCTGAAGCAGCTTGAGTCTGGTTCATTTCTTAAAGCGATGGTGCACACATGCTAATACTGATTTGGACTGACTAATTGACCCGTGCTGTCAAATTCGACTTTAACAGTACGACAATCTCGGTGTTTTGTTTGACCAAAGGTATTTGGTCGCAGCAGACTTCAAAGATTGGAAAAAAGGTTTCGGCAAATAAATAGGAAGCATCTGCATGAGGTACAAAACTTTGGGGACTATGTAGGTTTGAAAAAGATTTCATCTACCTATCCAGGAGATAAACGGGAGATCATATGAGTTGAGTAAAGTCTTAATATCCTTAAGTAAAGGGAGAAAGTTCATCGAATAGAGATCATTTATATTTGGAGTGATCTTAACCCCCAGATATTTAATGAAGTCGTTTCTCCATTTAAACTTGGAACTAGCCCTAATTTGGTCCGCATGTGTTTTCGAAACTGAGATGTTAAGGATTTCTGACTTATCGACATTAATTTTGAAATTTGAGATTTCTCCATATCTAGATAACAAGTCGGAAAGTTCTTTGAGTCCTGTTTCAGGGTTTGAGATTACAAAAAGTATGTCATCGGCGAATGCCAGTGAGTGCAATTCCTGACATCCTATGGAGAAGCCAGATATTTTAGGATGTTGTCTGGCGGCACATAGCAGGGGTTCAAGGGAAAGTATAAATAGCGATGGAGACAGGGGGCAACCCTGTCTTGTGCCATTTGTGATGGGGAAGTAGTCCGACAGGGATCCATTTACTTTAATGCGGGCATGGGGCTGGGAATAAATAGAAAATATAGCTTCTATGAAAGCGAGTGGAAAGCCAAAAGCTTTTAGAGCATTTCTCATAAATAACCAACTAACTTGGTCAAATGCTTTTTCAGCATCTGTACCAAGTAGAAGCAGTGGGGATTTCTCTCTTTTAGCTAAGGCGATAGTGTGTAAAAGTCTAATATAGTTGTGTTTCCCTTCTCTACCCTTAACGAATCCGGCTTGTTCCACATCTAACAAAGAAGGTAAGAAATCTCGAGTTCTCAGGGCCAGAAGCTTCGCCCATATTTTAATATCTAAGTTCAGGAGGGATATGGGTCTATAACTGCTACAGATTAATGGATCTTTCCCTTCCTTAGCTATTAACGTCACATGTGCTTCCTGAGTTTGTTTTTGCATAGGGACTCCCTGAAGTAGTGAGTTGCAAAATTTTGTCAGATGGGGCGTTAATTGAGGCTGGAACGTTTTATAATATAGCAATGGCAGGCCATCCGGGCCAGGGCTTTTTCCCAAGAGTAAGGTCTGTAAAGTTTTAATAACTTCATCATCAGTGACTGGTCGCAGTAGCTTTTGCCCATCTAAATCGGATAGCTGTGAGAGAGAAATCTCTTGAAAAAATTTGTCAATTATCTCTTGCCTAATCAATGTTGAAGTGGTAGTTTCTTCCCTTTCTAGGTTATATAGAGATTCATAATAGGAATGGAATATTGAAGCTATATTGTCTGTGTCATAAACCACATGGCCTTGTGGGTTTTTGACTGCAGCTATATGGGCACGGGCTTTTTCCTTCTTAATTAAGGCCGACATTATCTTGCCTCCTTTATTGCCATGTGCATATAATTTACATCTGGAGTATAACAATTGTTTAGCAGTCGCAAAGTTTAGGAGTCGTTTTAGTTTTTCTCTTAGGGTAGCTAGGTCCTCATGCACAACAGCAGAGGTGGATGTCTTATGTACTCGTTCTAAAGAAGATATTTGTGCCAACCACAAATCCATTTCTATCTGCCTCTCTTTTTTGAGTTTAGAAGCCTTTGCAATGAGAAGACCTCGTATAAAGGATTTGTGGGATTCCCACACTAGTGTGAGGGAGGTGTCTTCGGTGCCATTGATTTGAAAGAAGATATTCAGATCTCTAGCTAAATCTGATTTGGTTTCTGGTTTATCCAATGTGGACTCATTCAAGCGCCATGACCATTGTTTCGGGGTCAGGTCGGGGAGGGAGAAAGTCGTGGTGATTGGGGCATGGTCTGAAATGCAAATCGTGCCAATGTCTGAGAGTGAAATATTATTGATTAGGGAATGTGAACAAAATATATAGTCTAACCTCTGGTAAGTTTGGTGTGGGATAGAAAAGAAAGTAAAATCTTTGTCTCTAGGTTTAGTCAGTCTCCAGGAGTCACATAAGTGCAATTTTTGTAGATTCAGATGCAGGCTGCGAATAGTTTTTTGGGAATGCACAGATTTCCCTGATGAAGTGTCTAATAATGGATCTAGAGTCACGTTTAGATCTCCACCCAGTATTATTTCACCCTCTGCAAAAAGAGAGAGATCCGACAGGGCTGAATGTATCCAGTTAATCTGACCGTGATTCGGTGCATAAAAGGCTGCTAACGTAAGAATGCGATTTGCAATTCTGCCCTTCAGAAAAAGGTATCTGCCATCTGCGTCTGCGTGGTGATTTATACATGTAAAGGGAGTTGATGCGTTAATCGCAATAGCTACTCCCTTAGTGGCTGTGTCAGGGTGGCAAGAATGAAACCATTGGTTATATTGAGAACGTGGCATGCAAGGTATCTTACCCTGTTTGAAATGCGTTTCCTGGAGCATCAGGATATCTGTTTTATGTTTTTTCGTGAATCTCTCTAGCCTTTTCTGGCGTGTTAAGGCCATTGACATTATAAGAGGTGATTACCAGAGGGTGGTCTCCTCTGGGTGTCATCATTTCAGATATTAAATACTCTTATGTTAATAAGGGGAAACTATGAGGATCTGGCCGCTTAAACCGTGTTGGACAAGAAGAGGGAGAAATGGGAGGGGAGAGGGGGGGAATCTGGGGGGTGTAGAGGGGTAGGGGGTGAGGGTATACCTTGGGGGATGAAGGTATATAGGGAGAAGTGAGGGGTTAGGTTAGGCCAATAAGACTATTCTAGAGTGACGGTTGTACCTACAATAGCTTAGACCTATAGTATCTGGTGAACAATAGCAACTTATAACTCTAAAGTCGTATTAATCCAAAAAACAAGTGAACTGGTATGAGAACGAAGTAAATCCTGATCGGAAAACAAGCCAACCGAGGCCGCACAAGAATGTGTAGTAAAGAGCTAATTGAGCCCATTAGTGGAAACCATGGGAGAGACTTCCACTAAAACAGTGTGAGATATCTAGGCATACATGCAAAGGGGAACATTTTTAGAGGGAGAGGGAGGTAAAGAGAAGTGTTGGAAGGGAGAGAGGGGAATAAAGTCAGAGATGGGGGGGGACAAGGCAAGGGAAGTGGAGGGGGAGGGAATACTAGAAGAGACAAAGAGGGAATAGTTCTATCTAAAAAGGGAGAAGAGAGAAGAGAAAAGAGAAGGAATAGCGGCAATTTCTTAGAAACCGGCAGTATAATCTTTACAACAAGAACCTTGACACCTTCTCAAAAGACTATATGTCATAGATTTGCATAACCGTTCGGGTAATGCATGTCAAAGTACACATTGAGAAATAGAACAGAACTGCAACACTTAGGTACTATAAAATGTCTTAGGTAAAACCAGAAACAGTGCAAATGTTTAAAGTGAAAATTAAAGGATATATGCAAAATCCATCATGGAGTGAGAAGTCTCCTTCTCATGGTCTGCTTCTTTGTCTTGGGTGACCTATGTCTCTGCGAGCCCATCCAAGAAGAGAGATCTGGTAAGTCCTGTAGAGGTTGAAGATCTCGTGATGGCATCCATGACGGAATATCTATGGGTTCCATATCTAGAATATCCCACACTGCTGGTAGATCTTTAGGTGTGTATATAGTCAGCCTTTTCCCTCCGCACATTATAGCTAGACCAAAAGGGTAAAGCCAGGCGTACTGTATATTCCTTGTGCGCAATTCCTCCAGTAGAGGTCTGAGGAGACGCCTTTTAGCTAGTATAGATGGCGCTACATCTTGGTAGATGGAAAGTTCGTTTCCCTCTATAGCTACTTTCTCTGCTGTACGTGATGCACTTAAAATGGCTGCTGTATCAGTGAAGGACAATAGTCCACAAATTATGTCCCTGGGAGGGTCCCCTTGCTTGGGTTTGGGTCTTAGGGCTCTATGAATTCTTTCAATAACTACCTTAGCCGCTCTCTCAGGTCCTAGTAAGTCAGAAAATAGAGTCATTTTGGGAAGGTCGTCTGGGAGAAAAGTTTCTGGGAGACCTTTTATTCTGAGATTTCTCCTTCTGCTTCTATTCTCTAGGTCTTCAGTTAGAGTCAAAGACCTATCAATAAGATCCTTATGTTGTTGTAGTGTGTCTAAGACATCATCAGAATTGGAGCGTATAGTGGCATAAGCTTCCTCCAAGACTTGCACTCTATGTCCTACAGACTTTACTTCAGCTTTTATTTCGGCAAGGTCAGTGAGCACTGGATTTAAAGCTTTTGCAAGTGCCTTGGCTAGCGGTTTTTGTAAGAAGGTTTTAGAGATATGTCCCGAGTCAGACTGCTCACCTTCCACTATGCTTTCAGGCTCAGATTCGTCTCCGGTCTCCATTTCCGCCCTGCGCTCAGGCGCCATCTTGGAAAAAGCATGAGGAGAAGGTAAGTTCTTTTTTCTAACGAAACGTTGCAGGTCTCCTTGCGATTTTTGTATTTTCGGGGTGCTGGGATGTTCCCCTATCTTTTCCCTTCCAGGTTTCACCATTTCGGCTCTCACAGGTGTGGTGCTGCGGCTCTCTGGAGGCTTAATGTGACGGAGCTCTAGCAATGTGCTTCCATCACGGCACGCGGTCAAGCTCCGCCCCCCTGGGCACCACTGTTCTAGCCTCTGGCCTCCAAAAAGTTGCAAAAGCATTACTGTTAATTCTTTCTGTATATAAAAATACATGAAAATGCAGTGATTTTCCATTAGTTTAATTAACCCTCAGAGCTGCTAAGTAATAACAGCTCTGGTTCCCTGATACTTCTCCTGGCAGCTCAGGCTGACAAGAAATAAAATACAGTGAAAGTAAAGCTTTGGCAAAGTATTCCTGAAAAAAACTTTGCCCAAAAGTGAAGTGCCCCCTGACCTCCACTGCTTACTCTCATGAACAAGGTTCTTGATTCCCTCCTTACTCTGCCACCTAAGTAATAAAATGTTCATCAGTCCAGGTCCTGTCTGCTCACTTAGTATAAGGAGATTACCCCTTCTTCTTCCCATATCCATGGAGATTGTGTATTTTTCACTGTGTTGTTTGATATTTGCTATGCAAGAGAAGCAATGGTTAATTTTCCTACACATGGTCTCAGTACCTCCTCACCTCCACTCTGCTTCCTCCATGACCTGCAGTAAATATTTCTGTCTCTTTGCCTATCTTTAACCTCTTCCATCCTCTCTGAGCAGTATCCATGTTAATAGGAATCCTCCAAAAAGCTTATAGTATAGTATATCCTCCAAAACTAGTACAGGGGGTTAATAAATCTATAAGACTCCTTAATGAATAATTACAATTGAAAACTATAAACAATAAATAAACACTAATAAAATAATACACATAATAAAAACATTAGAAGTACTAAAGCTTTATTAGGTTAAATATTTGGTTATCACAGAGGCGTAGCTAGGGGTTCAGCACAGGGAGAGGCGAACATGTCCAAATGGGCCCTCAATTTAGGTATATCAATATTATCATTAGAAAGTGACCGTATAGTGGTATATACCGGTTCTACACAGGGCTCTGAAGACCATTTAGGTGAATACAGTGCAGTAACATTTAGTGCCTTGCAGGTGACGTCTCTGACTAATCGTTCACATATTCTCTTCCATCTGGACTGCCATAGCCACTTATTTCAATCTCTGTAATGTTTGCAGCACAGACATATTTGGCTCCTTACTTTGCCAGGCACCTGACCCACATTGTTCTTACCTGCACACCCATCCTGCTGTTACCCCTAATTATAAAATATATACCCCCTA
This sequence comes from Leptodactylus fuscus, assembly GCF_031893055.1. Taxonomy (NCBI): domain Eukaryota; kingdom Metazoa; phylum Chordata; class Amphibia; order Anura; family Leptodactylidae; genus Leptodactylus; species Leptodactylus fuscus. The sequence goes on from NC_134271.1 coordinate 97,357,486, forward strand.
TAAATAACACCCCAAAATGCATCTTTAAATTAATAACTTCCCTGTGTACCCCCTTTAAATAATGGGGAAGGGAAGTTACATGGGGCTTTAGCCTTAATGAAGCCCAAGTCCCACCTTAATTAAATTAATTGCCACCTTATATCATGCTGCTGATTCCCCCTGACATAAATACTGTGCCCCTAATGACCCCTTATATAAATGACCACCCCATTATGATCATAATGCCCCCTAATGACCCCTCATATAATTGATGACCCCTAATTAACCCTTATATAATAACCTCCCCCTTGTATTAATAATGCCCTTGTAGCCCTTATATAAAAGACGCCCCCCTTATGTGAATAATACTCCTTTATATAGTGTCCTAATTCTCCCTAATGAATCCTCCCTGATAGTTATAATTCATTTAATAGAAAGTTATAATCACCTGCCTGCAATCCTTTGATTAACAGAGCCGCGGGATCCTCTGTGTCCATGCATAGGAGGTCTATGTCTCGGTGCAGGATGCGCAATGCTGTGTCATGTCATTGTGCCCTCCTGTGCCAAGAAGCAAACGTCCACTGTCTGTTGTCTTGGTGTCTTGTAAACCATAGGCCTGTATTGGCTTGCGGTCTACAAGGCAGTTATTTGCAGGATGCATTTTAACAAGATCAGTGTCCTCAGATACCGGTCTAGTTAAATGTAAAGCATGTATTAATGGCATCCCTGGGGTGAGCCTCACAGTGTCAGTGGGCCTGGGGCAGCAACCCCTCTGCCTTCCCGCCAGCTACGCCACTGGCTTATCAGTGTAAAATCAGGAACAGTTTGTCAGGGTTTTTCGGAGCAAAAATTTGAGTTCAGTCATATATGATAGCTATGCTCCAGACTCTAGCTATGGTCTGACCTGTCAAATTTGTCATGAGTTTCAAAGCAGGATATGTGAAGTTTATCAAGGTTTTCAGAAAAGGAATGTGTTGTCTGACATAGTAAGCTTGGCAGAAGAGGTTGTCAGATATGTGTTAGTTGGCAGAGCAGATCCTGGCGTCAGACTTGGAAAGGTTGTGAGAATTTCACATTTTTGTCACAGTATAATTTGTATAAATGAAGGTTGTCAAGGTGACCTGTAAGAACCAGTTGTCAGCAAGGCCGTCCTCAGGACTGCATTGCATAATATATTAATTTGCATGATTTATTCAATGCAACTTTGATATTACCTTTAACATATATTACTAAATACAACTTAGTTTACTCAGCAAAGTTGCAAAATAGCCATGACTGTTCTACATGCTGGTTAAACATTAACTAAAGAACAATAAGCATTTTCTGAACCATTAGACATTGGAGGGCATTTTCGCAGGTTGCAATGTTGCACTTCTCCAATTCTGAACTACTTTAAAAGCGTTCACACTTGCGCCCCTGTGCGCTCTGTGTCATTCCGCCCAGTTTCCATCCTAAGCCCTGGAGCAACTGGACAGAGGATGGCTTCCAAGAGGTCAGTTTTAAAACCCATTCATTTGAATGGATTTTAAAAGCAAACCGCTGGTGTCCGCCTGCGGCCTCTCTGCAGGGAAACCATTTTTTTGGGCCGGACACAAAGTCCCGCATGTCCAACATTGTGTCCGGCCAAAAAAAAACGGTTTCCCCACAGAGAGACCGCAGGTGAACACCGGCGTTTTGCTTTTAAAAATCCATTCAAATGAATGAGTTTTAAAACTGACCGCTGGGAAAGCTGTCCCCTGTCCAGTTTCTCCGGGGCTTAAGACGGAAATCCACCAGGGACGCAAGTGTGAACGCCCCCTTACAGTGGTTGCCAGGAGTATGATAAATGGTGTAAAGAATGAGTATGGGAGTAAATGAGAGACAAAATGCAAATCATTATTACAATGTAAATTCCAAGTATTAAAGAGGCTTTCCCGGCTACAAATATTGATGACCTATATCAGATTAATGGAGGTCCTACACCTGGCACTCCCATGGATCAGTTGTTCTCCTAGAGAAGAGATCAGGAAGCAGACAGCTCAGTTCTCTCTGTAGTCACCAGACCAGGTACTGCAGATCAGATCCCATTCACTTGAATAGGCACTAAACTGTAGTTACTCAATTCACCCACTACAAAGAAAATCGTGCTTCCTGCTGATTGAAAGGAGTGCTGGGTGTCAGACCTCGACCGATCTAATATTACTGAGCCATGTTTAGGATAGGTCATCAATGTTTTTTGGCCGAGTGGAGCCTTCAAATAGTACATTTCTGCAATATGGTGGCACTAGTCTTCTCTGGGGGTCTTACTGTACCTGTATATCTCATATTTCTTATAGATGGCATAGACCATCTATCACCGGGGTCTGTGACCTTGCACAATAACTAACTGTTACTATCTACAACTGTTACCTACAGCCGGTCATCTGTCAAGTGCCTTGCCACTGAAGATTTACATTCCTTGTACATTCATCCACTACCTCATTACAGAAGAGTTCAATGAGTACAAAGTGTATGCGCACTTTATCACCAATATACGGCTTGGATAACCTGCAGGGGTTGGTGTCTGGGTGGTAGCTTGGGAGGAGACAGACTGTGGACTGTGCTGTGTTGGCTGTATTGGTCATAGCAGAGCAGCCATATTATATCCAACCTGGGGCTGACGAGTAGCCATCGCTGCCTGACTACATTTTGTGATTCTTTTGGTATTTCCCAATCAAAATGGAGTTGTCCCAAGAAGTAGTTGCAGTTTTTTGCAGCTGCATAACACTTCAAGAACATACAGATACATCCTGTAGGATTATGGGTAGACCTTATGGATGTAGTCAATGTGTGGTCTGCAAGTGGTTAAAAGTTTGTTCCAACTTATTTATTTTTTTATTATTTAATAATGCTGTTGAGGGCAGGGCCACTTTAACTACAGGGCCAATGGTGCACATAATGTCCCCACATTATATTGTGATGGCAATCTGGAAAGGGAACATTATACTGGGGGCTCAACCTGAAAAGGGGACATTATACAGGGTGGGTAAACTGGAAAGAGGACATTATGCTGAGGAAGGGCGACCTGGAATGGCCGCATTATACTGTGGGAGGCATTATAATATAATGTATAATATAATTATAATATAATATGGAGGAGGGCATTATAATATAATGTCTGAGGGGCGACCAGGGTGGGATGAGTTCATGTATAAGTTGCCACTGGGGGACCTATTAATGTCTGATGCTTTTGCAGTGGCAGTGTGATGGTCCACTGAGAGACCCATAAACATAAAGAAAATTACTCACCTCCCCCATATCTCATTTCTAACAGAGGCAGCTCTGTTATTCAATTTACAAGTCCCCTTACTGTTTGTGCCAGGTGACCTCTTCAGTCAATCCCTTGCCTTAGCGGTCACCTCTTCACAAATGACACATGACGTTTGAGAAGAGGTCACTGCTCAGGATTGTGATTGGCTGCAGTAGTCCCCAGGTACAATCATGATGTCAGAGAGCTACCTGGGGAGAGGTGAGTAATGTTTTTGGGCCCCTCAGCAGCAGTATTAAATAATAAAAAATAAATCAGAACATGCCTTTAGCATTCTGTAGCAAATAGCTTTTTCACTAAGTATAACAAGCAAAAAAATAAATGTGCACCCAACAACAAAAAAACTCAAGAAAAGATAAAACTGCAATGACTTTGAAATTTCTATTAAGAATGTAACTGAGTAACTCACAAAGTATCTACAGTAGCATAAAAGCAATTTATAAGTTACAAGGATATAAAGCGGTGATATAAACGCAGAGCACTGTATAATGTTACTGGGCTGGGCTAGGCAGCTCACTAATCTCTTTGTGACATGCAAGAGTCTGTACAGGGTGGAATAAACACATAAGAGAAGTTGTACTGTTCCCCTCCTAGAGGCGGGCCACAGTTCTGGCTTCAGCCCCCACTCCAGCCTGGCTGGATAAGATTGCACAGCAGTCATCCCGAGGACACAGTTATTGTTCATTGTAGAAGTAATACAGTCCGCTGCTGACTATGGAGCTGCTGGGCCTCATTTCCTGGGTTCTTCTGTTTTTCCTGGCCCTGGTTGTCATCTGTTTTATCCTGTACTGCGGATACATCCATTACCAACATCTGAAGTATGATCACATCCCTGGACCCCCCAGAGCTAGGTAAGGAATCTTTTCACAGCGTCTGTGTGCAGGTTTTACCTGTATAAGTATGGAGACTTCCTTCCCTAGAAGCAATGGTTTCTTTTACCTAAAAGTATAGTATACATAACATTCATGTACCTCTGTATAAAGTCAGAGACATATGATGAAATAAAGGAGCCCTATTTTGTCTCTGAAAACTTCCCCTCCCCTTTCCCTCTTTCTTCACCCCCTGATTTATTGTAAAATTAAACAACTTTGGAGTTCTCAGCGAGGGAGGGGGACGGGATCCCTGTCATAGTATTCTTCTCCTTGGCTGTCCATTTAATCTTATATATTGTCTCTACACTTTGTTTTTTACCTTGCTATCGAGTTCATTGACTTATATTACTGGTAGTACTCTAGGGCCGGCGTTCCTGCTTTTTGGCTTTTTGGTTTTCTTGTGTGAAATAAAGAATATTTAAAATAAAGAAAAACTAAACAAAAAAAATAGAGCTGTGATATTGCCATGGTAATAGTGGAAATCTGAGAAACTGTGATGTCCGCCAGGATCTTTGATTCTTCACCTTTCACTCAATTTTTCTAAGGATTATATAGAGTCTTTGGGCCAATCTGGAATCTACAAAAATATAGTCAGTGAGAGCTGATGGGTTATGGCAGTGGGAAGGGGATTCCTAGCAGCCAGACCTCAACCAATCATCATACATACTCTAATAAAGGGGTTGGCCAGGAAATCTAGATTTAGGAAATAAATATCAGGTTGGTGTGGTGCAAACAGGTGACTCCCACACAGATCAGCTGCTCGAAGCCACTTCCAACACCCGTCCTATACACTACACAGAGAAAGAAGCAAATAGCTCTGGTCCCTGCAAAATGGCTGGGAGACGCTACTGCAGCTCGGTTCCCATTGACTTCAATGAGAGTTGAACTGTATTTACAGCATCAAACCACTATACAGGCCACAGAACCAACTGCCTGCAGCTCTATGCCCTCATATAGTCTATACATGGGTGCTGGAAATGGCTTCAGACATCTTATCAGTGTGGGAGCTACGTGTCAGCCCTCCACCAGTCAGATATTTATGGCTTATCCTAGACCATAAATAAAAATTCCTGGACATCCCCTTTAATGAAGTGCAAATTAGTTGGGAAAACTCACAGACTTTCATGTTTTCTACAAGTTTAATGTGATTTCTTTTGCAATTTCAGCTTTTTCTTTGGACATTCATCCACAATATTGGAGTATATGAAAAACAACAAACTTGTATATGACTTGTTTTTGGAATGGTGAGTTAAGCATTGAATCTAATAATATAATTATAGTACATTGGGAATAAGGACTGGTCAGAATATGTGAATTAAGAAAAGGATTTGTACCTGTCTGTTATAATATATAATCTCTTTATGCTTCACACCTAGTATAGGCTTGAAAGACTTAATATAAAAACTGGAATGTACAAAATACAGGTGCGACAAACAAATCTGTATAGGATCAGGTCAGGCACCACTTCTACCCAGGGCCGCTTTAACCATAGGGCCAAGGGTGCTCTTGCATTGGGCCCTATGGTAGTGGGGGCTTCCTTAGGACAGTCGTGCATATCCTGGGCAGTGGGTCCGGGTAATACAGTCCATGGTCATGTGATGATACACAGGTGTACAGCTCATTACAGTAGCAGCACAGTAATCAGACATCTGTCTTGTAAGGAGCTGTACACCTATGTTCTCATCACATGACCAGGGACTGATTTATGTTTTTTCCAATGGAAGTAAAGAATGAATGACAGCAAGCAGAGATGTAGAAAACCGTGAGGAATTGATTCTGGAAGTGTATTGGAAAACTGGATTGAACTAAATAACATTATTTGCCGAATCTGAACAGTCCCTTTAATCATAAAGCAACAGCTGCACCCCTTGTACATTGCAAGTGTCCCTCAGTATTGCTACAAAATTCAAGATGTGGATCCACAGCTGTCCAATGTTTTTGGTAGTTTTAGGACTTAGCAGCTCCTGACTATCTGTTATCAGACAAGCACAGATGACAAACATGTCGTAAAATGCTGATTTCTCACTTTCAGGGCTGAGACATATGGCCCAGTTGTACGAATCAATGCTTTACATGAAGTAGAAATTTTGACAGTGAGTCCAGAAGCAGTAAAGGTAAGAAAATCACATTGTAAGCACATATGAATCAAAATTAAAGGTCCACGAGGAGTTACCTTTTCAGGAAGGATATATGAGACATAGTTACTATTAAAAAGAGCTATTTTAGGCTAAGGCCCCACGGGCCGTAATTGCAGTGCTTTCAACAGAAAGTTTGCAGAGTTTTCCTCCGCGAACTTTCTGTTACAATTATATCTATTGGAAAGCCGCCGGCGTTTCCGTAGATATAAATGACATGCTGCAATTTGCAGAGCCGCAACAGCTTTGCAAATCGCAGCGTGTCAGCACTGCGTTTTTTTCCGCAAAGTGGGCATGGGATTCTATTATTAGAATCCCTTTTTTAACTAAGTAGACTTTGGAACAGGAAGAGGCTACAGAAAAATGGAAATCTCTACTCCCAGAACCTGCAGCAGGATGACAACGGGAGCAGAACTGCAGTAACAGCACCCAGCCACTATACAGGTCACAGACCTATCTGCTTCCAGCTCCGTGTACTGCATAGTATGGGGAACAGACATTTCCAATTGGGTATTGCATTCATGTTTGGGGATGATATATCCTATATAGTGCCAAAGTAGTACACCCCACAGTGGTGAGTGCGGATATACTGTATTCTGTACTGATTCTGTATATTTATGTATTGCAGGAATATTTGATGTCTCCGAAGTACAAAAAGGATTGGTTTTATGATAAGCTGTTTAATATGTTTGGAGTACGGTAACTACAATATGCTTTTCCTTTCTTTTAATTGCTTTCATTCATTTACCATAGCAAGTATGTTCATTAAATGTACAAACCTGGATGCTTCAATTTAGAGCCATCTGAATTCACTATGCCATCCGCAAGGGCATACATACTATAGAGGCAGCTTGTTTGGCTGATATAGAGGTTTTAGAAGCTGACGCTCACCCCGGTTGGTTCCCTTAGTTGCTGCATTCTTAGAATATTTCATTCTGTAATCTGTGCATAATAATTAGGTCTGTTGGCAAATAGAAGCCTGAGAGCCTGTGCAGAATAAACTGTGCGAGTGAGGATCTGGCACAAGCAGTGCATATTACACTTAGTACATACCCTGTAACAGACATAAAGCAGTTATCTTCGTTGCCTGCCTCAGTTCACAGTACAGGTATTTGTCAAGAAATGGTTTGGAGGCACTTTCAAAACTCCTCTAGTGAAGGCGCATGCTTAGACCTGACAGTCGAAAGCCTATTGCAGCCTAGCACAGTTTCAAATGTACAGCAGACAGTGTTTACACCAACAAGACTTTTGGATTAACCACTCTGGTGTGACTTGCTGGCTGGGCCTAACTCATTTTGTCTAATGGGACATAAGGACAGGGATTATTTTAATGAAACACTAATAGGATCAAGGTAGGGTTTGTTACATGGCTGGTTAGCTGTAATTCATAGGCGTAGTTCATGGGAGGCAGGAGGGGCATGTTTCCCGGGTGCAATTATGAGAGAAAGCTAGAGGGGTGCCAAGTCTTGACTGCTTGACACAGAACACTCCTGTGAGCCAAAATAAAATGTTCTTTTCCGGAACACAGAGACACTGGAAGCAAGGTCTCTGAAGGGTTGATAGATGCACAAATGGAGTAGGTAAAATCAGTTACTGCCTGGTATGCTGTGGATCCAGTAGGTGGCGCTGCCTTCTGTGACTATTGGTATGAAGCACCACCAGCTATATACATGCAAACCTGGCAGGTTATGGATGCATATAGGAAAGGCATAGTTAGCTACTACTAAAACAATGCAACACTTAAAAACGCCAAGGCCCTGGGTGTGTTAACTGCCAGGAGAAGTCCCCCAAATCCACAACATACTTGAATTAAACCACTCCATTTTAGTCTCAACCCTGAAGGGCTGGACAGCCCATACACCTCTGTGCAGCATGTAATGTTATCATTAAGGAAGCCAGTTTAGGAAATAAGAGATTTTAATGCCTGAGGGATTTCAGCTGGAAACAGTATGTGTGGTAACAGCAAAATTGCTCAGCCTGGAATTATAGAATTATTACATGCAGATGAAATTAATCTAGGGCAGGATTATATACCAAGTGTCACCACCCTAAAGCCCACAAAGATAACAGCATGCTGCAAGTATAATGGTTCCAAACCACCTGACAGATTGCTTCTAAAGCTTGGCTACTAGGGTTGAGCGATCGGGAGCGGAAAAAATCGGATTCCAATCGGCGATCGAGTAAATTTCATGATCGCGATTGGAATTCCGATCCCGATCTTTTTAGGTGGGATCGAGGTCGGAGGTTATTTCCCACAATGCTTTGCTACTGGCCAAGCATTGTGGGAAAAGCTAACAGCTAGCTATGTTAGCTAGGTCCCATAGGAATGAATGGATGCAGCCGCCATCATTCTAATGGGAGACTAGCTAACATCTCTATATGCTGATGTGTTCCGTCCGTAAGAGTCCACATGAGGACCCCTAAGGACGGAACACAAGCGCAACTGAAAGTGCTGTGCAGTTCAAGCACACGGGCGCCATAGACTATAATGGGGTCTGTGTGCTTGAACTGCACAGCGCTTGCAGTTGCATTTGTGTTCCATCCGTAAGAGTCCATGTGAGGACCCCTACGGGTGAACCGGGCATAAAACACTTACCTGAAGTGCTGCTGCTGGTCTGGTCCCCTTGTTCTCGCACCTCCTCTCGCCTCGCTGCCCCCGCCTCCCAAGTTAGTGTTACAGACCTCCCCTCCCAGTACCCGCCCACACTCTCCTAAGCCACAAGCCCCGCCTTCTTCCTAGGTCTGTAACACTAACCTGGGAGGCGGGGGTCAGCGAGGCGAGAACAGGAGTGAGAATGGAACGGACCAGCGGCATCGCTTCTGTGCAAGTAAGTGGACACTAGGGGGGGACTAAGTAGCCAGAGGATTTTTTTTTTTAATCACTACACAGCATGGAGTCTAACAATTAAAGCGTTCAATTTTTAGACTCCATGCTGTGTAGTGAATAGGATCGTTTTTAAAATCTGACCTTCGATTATTAAAAAAAATACCATTGACTTGCATTGGGATTGGAATTGGGATTGGGTTCAAATAGAAAATGATTGAAAATCGGATTTTAAAAACGATCCTGAAATCTCAAGATCGGCTCAACGCTATTGGCTACATTGTGTGTTTGGCTGTGTCATGTTGCACTACCTAAGTCTGTAGTAATGAGGGTGAATGCATTTGACTTGTGACCCACAAGGAAAAACAGCTTTGCAGGTGGATGAAGTCAAGCAGATCACAATGTGACCACTTTCAATAGCTGCAATACAATTGTTACATATTGCAAAGCCAAAGTCAGTATTACCCGAGTTGGATGAAGAGGAGGGGGTGCCAAAATGAAACTTTGCTCCGTTTGCAAGAAAACCTAGTTGCGCCTCTGTGTAGTTACACAAATATCTGACAGCAGATATCACTAGGTACCATCAGCATTGGTGATGGCTCCTGTCTGGCAAAGGTCAGATCAGTGGGAGGATTTCTTGATAGAATTTCTTAAGTACATTATATCAATGTCCTAAATAATAAGCTTTACTTGTTCTCGTATATAACTTGTACAATACTGGGTATTAGTAAATTCAATTTTATACATTTCAGATTCATGGGAAAAGGCTTATTGAACAATCGGGACCATGAACAGTGGCACATGCAGAGGAGGATTATGGACCCAGCGTTCAGCAGAACGTAAGTTCCGGCATACAGGATGCTAGATAGATATACCATACAGGATATGAGAGATATCCTGAAAAAAACCTACATGTCGGGTTTTGCTGTCTGCTTGAAAAGTCGGACATGTTTAGGAACGGACAGTTAAGGACAGGCATGGAGTGTAAAACAGCTCACCCGATCGCCATTTAAATGAATGAAAAATGTCACAGACACAGCTAGTGTCCGCTCCTAATGTCCGTGCAAGATTTTGAACGGACATTAGCAGCGGACACTACCTGTTGGACAATGACGGTAGTGTGAATGCTCCCTTACTAAAGTATATCACAAAATGTATTAATGACACAAATACTGCCAAAAAATCTAAAGTAGTCGAAAGTTTAGTTATGCTGAAAGCGTAACTAAACTTTTGAACGACTTTTGATTTTTTCGCAGTATTTGTGTCATTAATAAATTTTGTAATGTTCTTTACTAGAACATTTTGTCTCCTTTCTGTGAAGTCCTGCATTTCTTTATACTTCCCCTTGCTTCTGTATTGCTCATTTGAGTTACTAAGAGTCACCGGTCTCTTAGAAATGCTGGGGCATGTAGATGCGTCGCAGATCTAGACCAGTCAGAGATTAGATTTCTGTTGTGAGTTAGTCCCCGGCCCACAAAGATTTACGCCCTGCTCTGACCACTGTCTAAAAAAAGTGGCGAGTAGGGTTCAAAAACTGAGATCCGCTATGGTGTGCCAAAAATGTGGCAAACTGAGGTGCATTTTTTGCCCCTTTCTAAGCGCAATTGCCTTAGTACTCGTAAATGTGGGCATATGATGTCAGTACTGAGTACTAGAGTCAGTGCATTGGAGGTCTGGAAGGAATATTTGAACATCACTAGGCACTGGATCGAACCATCGCATATCCAGAATTAATGCTCAAGGCATTGTGAGCTGTAAACATGGCCCTAAATATTAGTCTCTAGATTGCTATAAATATGAGATATAGAGATGACATTTGCTTTTTGTTGAGTTGTATTTTTTGCTATTCCAGTTATTTGAAAGAATTAATGGGACCTTTCAATGAGAAAGCAGAAGAACTGATGGAGAAACTGGCTGAAAAAGCAGATGGAAAGACCCATGTTGAAATGCATCCTATATTGAGTAAAGTCACCTTAGATGTCATTTCAAAGGTAATCCTAATAAATAATAAGTCAATGGTTTTATTTCTCCTTAGCCTCAGGACCTCATACTTAGTATTGATATATGTAGGGCATCTGTTTTGAATGGGTTGGGATCAGTGACATAGGCATAGCTATAGGGGTTGTAAGAGTCCAGATGGCCCTTTAACACATAAGAAACCCCCAATATAATAAATGGCACATGATTATGGAATATAATGAAGTATAATGAACTTTTCTCTTGACTAGGTTGCTTTTGGAATGGAGTTGAACTCCTTGGACAATGATCGGACACCATTTCCAAGGGCCATTTCGTTGGTCTTGCAAGCTATGGTGGAGATGAGAAATCCTTTTATTAGGGTATGGATTACATATGTTATGATAACTAATAAATCATCTGTCTCCTAAACCCAACATATCAACCTAGCCCTGCAGATATAGAGGTTAGGATCATATGAATCAAACAGTGTTTTCTCCTTGTCAATCTGCCCCTGCCACCAAGATATTGCTGTTTGTGAATATGCAGAATAGCTCTTTGGGGCGACAAGAGCCCGACCACTTACTTCTTTGCAGAAATTGCAATTCACCGTTTGATTCAGTTGACCTCTCTTCTGGATTACTTTTAATTCCCCTTTATATATTTCTATGAAGAAATTACAAAATTCCCTAAACTATTCAAATGCACACTTTATAGTCAATAGGATAGTATTCTAGTCAGTGGCGTAACTAGGAATGTCAGGGCCCCGTGGCAAACTTTTGACATGCCCCCCGACCGACACCAGCGCCGAAGACCTCGACCGACCCCCTCCTACGCATTCCTGCACACAGTATTATCTCCCATAGTGGCCCCTGCACACAGTATTATACCCCATAGTGGCCCCTGCACACATTATTATGCCCCTTAGAGGCCCCTGCACACACTATTATGTTCCTCAGTGGCCCCTCCACGCAGTATTATCTCCCATAGTGCCCCCTGCACACAGTATTGTACCCCAGAGTGGCCCCTGCGCACAGTATTATGTCCCACTGTGGACACCCATAAACAATTATTATACTCTGGGGTCTTATTATATCCCAGAGTTTAATAATCGGAGACCCAGGTGGTGCTGCTACGGTGGTAGTTACGCCACTGATTCTAATATGACAGTAGATCTGCTTTAACACAGACATTGAAGAAACATTCCAATACTATATTGTAAATAGGTTCATTGAACACCAGAAAGAGAATTTATGCATCATGCGCCCACCCCTCATATCCTGAACAAGGCATAACACATTGGGGGGAAGTATTACATTTTACTCGACAGTGTTCTGTATTTTATTCTGTATAGTAGTATTCTGTGCACTGACAGTCTGTAGTTGCAGCAACCAGACATGATGGATACTTGTCAAATTACAGCATCCAGAACCTTACATGACCATTGTGCTACACCGACACATAGTAATCATAGCTCTTCAATGCAATAACACAGTTCATTAGCATTATGTGGCCACATCAAATATTCCTTTCTCTTTGTTAAAGGGAGTCTGCCTTGGTAAATTGGTTATAAACTTTCTACAGTTTCCAAATATACCTCTGTTATTCAGCTTTTCAGCCCCATTTCCATGTAAATTTCAATTTTATTAATATGCAAATTAGGGTTAAATGCTTTAGGGCAGTGATGGTGAAGCTATGACATGTCACATGCCATACACCAAGACATTGCAGTTACACAATTGTTATTGCAATAAGTAGCTGCCAATCATTTTTTGTCACCTGTCCACACTATTGTCCTGGCCTCCCAGAGTAAAGCAGCTACAAAGACTGTCCATCTCCGTTCATTACACAGACAGCCCAATTGATTGCCATGCTGCGTATTCTCTGTGGTGGCGGCACAATATATTTGAGCAATTGCTGCTGGATTCCAAGACAGATTATATCTGATTGCTAGGAGTCCTGTAACTATCTCTGATCTACTTATTTCTAGGGGACCTGCATAACAAAATTGAATTGTCAAAATCAGCCAGTCCTTTTAACCCTTTTACTTCCCATTATTCATATACTGCTTTTATTTGCAGTTCTCATGGGAAAAGCGAGCTTTCATAAAAGAAGTTCAGGAAAGTGCTAGGCTGCTCCGGAACACAGGAAGAGAATGCATTCAGAGGCGGAAAAAAGCCATTCAGGATGGAGCAGAGATTCCTATGGATATTCTCACACAGATACTCAAAGGAGCAGGTATTCTTGCTAAAAGCTGGTTATGGAGGAGTATGGCTTACAGTCTTCTCAATACTTAATTCTCTGTACCTCTTTGGTTTTGTGGACTTTGCGTATGTGGATATCATTGACTTGTGTCCATGGCCAGATATGACAGCCAGCCCAAAACTAGAGAATAAAATTGTAAAGAGTTGCAGAGTCACAGGATCAGCACTGAAAGCATAGCACCGTCTCAATGACTGACAGCTCCCTTTCCTATTCATGTCAGCACTAGTGGCTCTGAAATCCACACAGCCCTGCTACACTACACCTTCCTGGAAACTCCTGATATGCTACATCAGTGCTACAAAACTCCCTGAAAATAATGCCATGTCTGAACCTAGAGAAAAGCTTCAGAGTTGTTTTTTTCTTTGTTAAAAACAAGGATGGTTCCCTAGAGCCCTGCATAGACTACTATGGGTTACATAGTTAAAGGGGTTGTTCAGGATATTTTATTATTGCTGCAGGAGGCCATGGAAGGTAAAAAAAAAAGAGATTCTTACCTGTCCCTGGTGCTTCTTAAATTCGGTACACACTAACAAGATATTGGAGCAAGCCCCTTTGGCAGATTTATTGTGAATTTATTAAACATTAGTGAGCCACAAATCACACAGGACAAAGATGAACCCCCTAGTGCAGACCTGGGCAAAGTCCGGCCCCCGGGCCATATCCGGCCCTCTGATTTATTCAGTCCGGCCCGCACAGCTTTGACTAGGGAGGCGTGTCTTAGTGCCGGCCGAAGATGGAGATGTGGAGCGTGTCATAAAGTACTGAGAGATGTAAGGTGAGCTGCAGGGGGGAGAGAGAGAGGGTGTGTGCCTGTCTATATGTGTGCCTGTCTGTGTGCCTGTCTATATGTGTGCCTGTCTATGTGTCTGTCTATATGTGTGCCTGTCTATATGTGTGCCTGTCTATATGTGTGTCTGTCTATGTGTCTGTCTATAGGTGTGCCTGTCTATATGTGTACCTGTCTATAGGTGTGTCTGTTTGTCTATATATGTGTGAGTGTGTCTATATGTGTGTCTGTCTATCTGTATGTGTGTGTCTTAGCAACCTAGGGGCAGAGATGGAAGGGGAATGTTATACTAGGGCAGAGATGGCAGATGGAGGGGGGGACATAAAACTGGTGGAGAGATGGAGGGGGGGGACATGAAATGGGGAAAATAAAGGGGGATATGAAACTGAGAGAGAAATGGAGGGGGGGGACATAAAACTGGGGGTAGATGAAGAGGGCACAGACGGGGGGGACATTAAACCGTGGAGGCAGGTGGAGGGGGACCTGTCTGCCTCTAGTTGCCCCCAGTTTAATGTCACCCTCCAGCTACCCCTACTGTTTAATGTCTGCTTCCAGCTTCACGATTTTAATATCCCCCTCTAGTTGCCCCCAGTTTCATGTCCCGCTCCAGCTGTCAATTTATTGCCCCCCTCCAACTACCCCACTGTTTAATGTCCCCCTCCAACTGCTCCAGTTTCATGTCCCCTCTAGTTTCCCCCAGTTTATACTGAGGCACCAGGTGAGGGACTTAATACTGTGGGGCAGTTGGAGGGGACATTATAATGTGGGGACATATAATGTACGGGTGACTGTAGGAGGATTATACTGTGTGGGGGGGGGCATGGAAAGATGATTGGGAATGGGCGGAGTCAACATAGAAGTGGGTGGAGCTAAATTTTACCGTGGCGCGGCCCTCTAGCATAGTTTCAATTTCTTATACGGCCCCATGGGAAAATTAATTGCCCACCCCTGCCCTAGTGGGTTAGATGCCAGGCCTGGCTGGCGTAACTATGGGTTGAAAAACTGATTGCCAGACACTCATAACAATAACCCACAATTGATAAAGACAACAATAACCCACAGTTGAAACTCAACATGACACCAGTGAACCTTACATGTAGAATGCTATTATTACTTCAAATGCAAGGAGTTCAAAACTGCAGCTGTTTTTGACATGTTCTACTGGGCCATTTTTGAAACAATCTTATCTCCTTTGTCCACTTAGTATATTGGATTTCCATTTCGCCTTTGGTGTGTACTCTTGGTCAATGACATCCTAGAGGATGAACATACAATGATTGTGTTGCAGTCCTTTCTCAAGCCATATAGTTAATTATGACAATATTACTATTGTGACTATATCACATTTTTCCCATGAAGAGGGGATTTCTTTATAAAATGGATAGATTGATATAGTTGGATTATTTTGTCTACTCCTAGAGAAACGTATGTTACAAATGTAACAAATTTGGGGAGCATTAAGGGAATTCCTAAGGGTATCATCCTCTTCACATGAGCTCTTGAACCTGCTTCAGATGTTAATGAAGCCATCCTATTGGTGAAACGCATGTTGGGTGTGAGCACCATTCCCTCCCTGACATTCAGCATGGTATTTGAGTCCATTCAGTATAGTATAGTATTAGGTATGTAGTCACTCTGCTCTTGTTTGGCACAATAGTGGAGATGACTTTGTTGGTAATCTACATTATTACTACTGTGATACTATTTGTATGTATTATAACTGCTGAGTTTTTATTAGCCTATTTTTCATTCATACATTGCATGTGATATATTGTGGCAGGGTGGTATATATCTATGCATTTTGATATTTATAATATATTACCTAGCATTTATATTCTATCTATGTGGCGGGTGTTTATTTTGTCGATACTATTGATAGTGACTTGCAGTGATGCATTTATGGGGCTCATCCCTTGCTGTATTCTACAGTGAGAGGGTTAGGTATCATAGTTGTTGTCTCCTCAGCAACCGTTGTTTGTAAGCTCTTCATATATTTATATATTTGTATCAGCATATCATTTTTGTACATGTATTTTACATCAATATTTGGTATTTTTGCTAGAGACTTGGTGTCTCCATATATTGTTTCTTTGGGTTTATACTTCAGATGTTTGCCTGATATATGATAGTTGTGTGCACTTCTTTTATGCACGTAAGATACCTCTACTTATATAGTTTAGGGTTTCTTGATGCCATGCCATCCATTTTATGCCCAAAAATGATGACAAGTTTAACTCATTAAGATCTCCTGTTTAGTATCTCTTTTTGCCTAAAAGGAATGGGTAACAAGGATTGTGGCAGCCATTTTCATTCTATAGAGTTGTCCTCCATCATATATTCATGAATGGAAGGGTTGACAATTCCTTTGAGACCACTGAAACCCGGTTAGTTTTTTAAAGTGTTACCTCCTTTATAGCTCCACCAAGGGGTATCTAGGCACATTTGGTGTTCAAGGAACTGACCCTCATCCCACACCCTTTAAACCAGTAAGTGTCTACAAACAGATGATCACTGGATAGTTTAAACAGTTAAACACCTAGTGGGCACCTTATTTCCAGGGGACCCTTCTATTTTACTTTAGCCATTTTCTTTTATATTTTGATAAGGTGGAATAAACCGATCAGATGATTCCTCTGTTTAAAGGGGTATTCCCACGTCGCATACTCACCAGTCTTCACTACTGCAAAATCTTCTTTCTTCCTGGGTTCTTGCATCATTTGGTGGGCGGGGTTTCACATGCATCCTGCCGTTTAGCCCCACCCCCAAATTTGTGTGTAGCGCCGCCCACCCATATTGGACTATGAAGTACAAGCAGCAACTCCATTCTGTGTTACATACAGACACTGCCTGTCTCTGCCATAATGAACTCAAATGAGTTAGCTAGCCTGATAACTGGGAGAACAGAAGACAGTTCAGAAATGAAAGAAGCTCCTCTCCCCTATCTGAGAGCAGGAAACTAGGTCACGTGGTGCAGACCCAGGAATAGCTAGATACACAGGCTCGCTCCTGTGCACTTAGCCCCTCCTCCCTCCCCCCTGAGAGCAGCAGATACATCACTTGACTTTTGAGCAGATAAGTCAAGGACTGTGTCAACAATGAATTGAATAAAGTAAGATAGTGGACAAACAAAACAGTTTTGCTGAAGCAGTGTATTTAGGAAAAGTCTTACATCCACATTAACAAGCAGTATAGATAGGATCCTTGTGATGGGACAACCCCTTTAATGACCAAAAGGTTAATACAATGCTCTCTATTCACAGCTCTGGAGGGTGATTATGATATGGAGGATCTACTGGATAACTTCATCACGTTCTTTATAGCAGGTAAGTAACATTTTCACAGTAACTTAACCAATTTTACTTGAGTTACTGTATTGTTTATTGTTAACCTACAGACTGTAAAAGAAGTAGCGGTGTGACAGATGGCTCCAAGATCGGACTGCATAGAGTTACTGTATACTTAAAAACCATGGGGTACATACCATATTTGCACATAGGAGCCATATAAATAAAACTGAAGGAAATATCTAAGACAATCTGTCTCATTTAATATCTTAGATGTATTGAAGCAATGAAAAAGCATCTAGTTGTAAATGTCTATCTACTTTTTAAAGTAAAAGGCCTAGATAGCTATGCAATTTTTTTCTACATTATTCTCTGTATTTTTTTTAGGACATGAAACAACGGCCAACCAGTTAGCATTTACAGTACTGGCACTGGCGCAACACCCAGAGATACTAGAAAAGTGAGTAATATTTCTATAATATAGTATTCCCTAACCAGTGACTCAGGAGTCACATTCACATATGGTTCTGGGGCCCTTGACATGTGGCAGCTGTACAGTAGATACTATTGTGCAGAGGGCTAACTTGAAACTCCTGGGCCACAGTGTATCTGTAATGGAGATTCTGTCTACCTTCCTCCATAGTAATCTAATTTATATCACAGAGGTCGAGGGTTCGGTTTCTGAATGTAGATACACCAGGGCATTCCAAAAAATTGACATGTGTGAACATTCTCTAATACAAAGGGATTTTTACTGCATAATGATCTACAGGTCAAAGTCATAAATGTTTGTAAAAAAATGTTTGTTTTTTTTATATGGTTTTTAATAGTAATAATATGTTAACCCCTCAGGGTCCAGGCTGAAGTGGATGAAGTTATTGGTGCCAAACGAGACCTCGAGTATGACGATCTCGGCAAACTACAATATCTGTCCCAGGTGCTTCTATGTAAATAGAGATTTATGATGTGTCTAGGTATTTGTAGAAATAAAATGAATAGCTGTGTTCACATATGATGGTGATTGTTGTACCCCATTAACATATAATGGGGTGCATCAGGGATTCATCATATTCTTATAATATGATATCATTATTTAGAATAGTTCTGTTTTTTGCTATGCCGCTTCCCAATTAATCTCAGTCGTTTTGTTCATATTGTGGAGTCATATGCACAGATCTCATAAATCATATCCTCCCCACCAGGGCTGAAATCTGATTCCAGGTATAATTTTGTTAGTTGTCTGGCATAAATGCTAATAAATATGAATGGTTCGGTAGCCCCACCTATGCCATGGCCCCTTTTAGGAAAGTGGCGAGGATGTAGTAAAGGAGGAAAAGCTGCAGTTTGTTTAGCAAAACCTGACTTGTGCAAGAAAATGAGGCTTTTGCATGTCTTGGTGTACAAGACATGATAAAGATGCCCCAAAGACTCTGGTTTGAATCTATGGACATAGTCTTGGGAAGATTCAATGGGATCATGCCGACGTTGGGGGAAGGGGGGCAAACTGGGCAATTGCCCAGGGCCCCGACAGCTTCAGCACTTCACCACCATTAACTGAGCCAGGCTATGAACGATGGTCCAGACTGTCAGGCTAACAATGAGAATGGACGGTGACAGAGCTAGGCCGGGCAGCTATGGAGTAGTGATAAACCTTTATTTACTTTCCCTATTGTAGTAGTAGCGTAGCTGCCAAGCAGAGATTTGGGGGAGGGGCTTCCTAGCTGTGTTATTTGTTGCTCCACCTCCAGTCCAGCAGGGGGCGCAGGTGCAGTACTGACCTGCACATTACTTAGCACACAGACAGGGTCTACTGCCTCAGTCTCTGTTCCTGTACAGTGTAATAGATGAACAACATGGCAGCTATAAGCTTTACAGCCAGAGAATACAGGTGAGTCTGCTGTAGCCAGATAGATTCAGTAACAGATAAAGGGGTTTTTCCCTAAACCAAGTTATCCCTTATACATAGAATAGGGGATAACCTGCAGGTCAGTGGGGATCACTGGATGGAGCAATGGTTCTTGGCAGTAATATTCAGCTTCATTCATTTCAATGGGAGTGCCAAAGATAGCACTGTACTTCAGCTATCACCAGCACTCCCATTGAAATGAATGGAGTGGTGCCCATACTGCCAACCATCACTCCATTCAGCAGTCTCCTGATCAGTGTGGGTCAGATCCCCACTGACCTGCAAGTTATCCCCTATTCTATCTATAGGAGATGACGAAACCCCCTTTAAATAATAATTGCAATGTGATGTCCCCTGCACTTAAAGCATCTTAAAGGGTACCTGAAGGTAATGGATACTGATGACCTATCCACAGGATAGGTCATCAGTATCTGACAAGTAGGTGTCTGACACCTGGACCCTGCTCCGATCGGCTGTTTCAGCTGCCTGAAGCTGGATACAAGGTATACATCTAATAGCAACTAGGCCCTGTTGGGAATTTTTGGCCAACAATACCAGTACTTGACATGATCAGTTGCTTTAGGCCAGTCATCAGCCAGTTGGCACAGACTCACTATGGCTGATTTATAAAAACTGTCATAAAGAAAACTGGTCTTAGTTGCCCATAGCAAGCAATTACAGCGCAGCCTCCATTTTATAGTGCTTTTGAAAAATGGAGGCTGTGCTGTGATTGGTTGCTATGGGCAACTAAGACTATTTCTCTTTATGACACTGCGATTTTATCATTATCGGACAGTTTAGATGTAAAACTTACAGATGCCCGGTGTCCTCTGAGATGAGTCCTTTGATGGACTCTGGCACACGATCTGTGCGGGCAGTGAAGCATGCTGTGCATGCAGCTGCCAATGGATAAGGGGACAGAATAAATCTCCACAGGACCTTTACTGGTTTTCCTCAGTTTGTCTGGATTCCTCCCAACCCCGCTGCTTGTAGCGGCCAAATGTGAGAGGTGGAGGATCCTAAATGGGGGTTCTAACATAGCTAGAGAGATGGGGTACTTCTAGACTGGGCTGTTCTGGTGGTGTCAAGAATCTGACTGGCCATTAAGAAGCGGCAATGCTAACTGGAGCTGCTCCTGCAGCACTGCACTCCTGAGCTGCCTCCCAAAGGCACTATAGGAAGGATGTTGCTCTCATGTCAGCAAGATGGAGGCAAGCTGCGCTGTTCACTGCCCCAATCATGTGGACTGCCTTTTTTCTTGAAGACAACCTGACTTTTCTCATTCTAATGGTCCTCTCCAACACCCATTTACCCCACCACCTTTACGTTAATCCAAACTTCAAGATACGTCTAAAACCCAGGGGTGTAGCTATAGGTAATTGCAGAGGTAGCAGTTACTATCGAACTATGGGCCCTGAGGCCCCAAAGGTCCATCTGCCTCATGAAATATACCACTATTCTAAATGCCATAATGTAGGTAGGGGCCATGTTACAGATTTTCCATTGGGACCCAGAAGCTTCAAGTTACACCTCTGCTAAAACCCTTTCCAACACAGTGATGACTACTCCTCCCCTATACTGCACTGGGTCTATTTCTGCATTTCATCTTCTCTTACCTCCACCAAAAATGCTCAGTTTGCCCAAGTGTGTTATTTCAGTAGTGGGAGTGAGTGTGAGTGTGAGTGAGCTCCTGAAACCCATAATGAAGGAATGTATGCTCTGCTATTATTACAGCACTCTGCACTCTATGTAGGAAGGATATTATTCAGAAATCTGTAAATTATCTTAAATAATTGCCACATGTTTTGTAGATCATAAATTACCTTTTTGATATATTTTCTAGGTTCTTAAAGAGACCCTGCGATTATACTCTACAGCTCCAGGTACTACAAGAGCAATTGAAGAGGAAATTACCATTGAGGGAGTGAAAATCCCACCAAAAGTATCTTTGATGGTATGACCCAGTGTTACCCAACTTGGGAATTTCTTCTACCAAAAAATTTTTTGCCAAAAGAAGAAAAATAGCAGTTGTGATGTGGCATTTAGCACAGTTTTTGAATTTACAGCTGAAACATATTAAATAAATTAGTTTCACCTGTAAACTTAAAAAACATCACCAAAGACCTCATCAAAAATTAACATTTTACCATCCCCATGCTCCCTTAGTGACCCTTACTTAGTATCATCAAAAATAAAAAATATACGGCTCACCTCTGATATAGCCAAAATCCACCTATGTGATGCTGGTGCCTGGAACTAATACCTTGGTCTTTGAGGCATACTTGATAGATTCTGCACAGAGGGTAAAATATTCTGGCTCACAGAGAAAAAAAATTCCATAAATATTAACTTTTAATGCTCCATTTAAAAATTTAAAGCTTTTCTGATTGCATTGATTTTATTTTGTCATGTATTATTTTTTTTTTAAAATGGACCATTAAATGTTAATTTTTATGGAATATTTTTCACTGTGAGTTGGAATATTTTATTCTCTGTGCAATATCTTACTTAGTATCATGTTCATAATATCAGTGGTCCAACACACAGGATATGGCTAAGCTTTGGCCCAACACATTAAAATGTTCCCTAGTGGTCCCCAGTCATCTAATAACGCTCCCCATTGGCCCCCTGTCATCTAATTATTCTTCCCTGTGGCCCTAGACATCTATTAGCGCTCCCTAGTGGCTCTGACCAAATGATCAGACTACATAGGATTTGCTTGTAGTATAATACCATGAAGATGTATAGAGCTTCATAGGAATTTTCAATCAAAACAATAATTGCTTCGTTTTCCATTTTAGATTTGTTAGGGACATCAATGGGTCCTCATAATAGAGTATGTTGCAGAGTTCCGAATTAATTAATTAACAGGCCTGGAGAATTACACTTGATACACCACCAGCAGTATATGTGTGTGTGAATTCTCCAGGCCTGTTAATTAATTAATTCGGAACTCTACAACATACTCTATTATGAGGACCCATTGATGTCCCTAACAGATGCATTAGAATAAAAAATGCTGTGAAAGTGCACTTAGCCTTTACTGAAAATTTCACAAAAAATATGTTCCTCATGTAACTTGTAAGCCTTGCATTTGCCATCTTTCTTTTGAGGAAACAAGGCTAGGACAAGCCAGGTTTCAAACTTGTCTGATCCTGATTTCTTCCTCTAGTGATAAGTGGTGTCAAGAGAGTATTGCAGCTGTTTATCTTCTTCTGATGGCCAACAATGGCCAGCTTTACTCTTTCTCCATCATTTACTTAAAGGGGTACTCCCACGTCGCATACTCACCCGTCTTCATTCCTCTAAAATCTTCTGTCTTCCGGCTTTGTTTCGTCATTGGTGGGCGGGGTCACATATGCAAAGCCAAGCGGCGAGATGCCGCCGGCCCTGCGTGCGCGCTCATACACCAGTCTACCCTTTACAATGCAAATACAGACCCGACACCCTGCGGGTCTGTATTCGCATTGTGAAGGTTAGACTGGTGTATGAGCTTGCATGCAGGGCCAGCGGCATCTCGCCACTTGGCTTTGCATATGTGACCCCGGAGCGGAGCGGAACAGCATCGCTTCTGCCGCTGCTGTCTTCATGCAGGGCAGAAGCATAGCGATGTGCCTGTGCCGGCGTCTAACAGTCCCCAGCATCCGCCTATTACAGCGGATGCCGGGGAGTTAGACGCAGGCACAGGTGAAGCCAGCAACATCTCTATGCTTCTGCCCTGCATGAAGCCAGCAGTGGCAGAAGCGATGCTGTTATTCCGCTCCTCCGCCCCCCCCCGGAATAACAGCATCGCTTCTGCCACTGCTGCCTTCATGCAGGGCAGAATCATAGCGATGTTGCTGGCTTCACCTGTGCCGGCGTCAAACCCTGTATTGGCGGCCCCTTCCCCCAAAGGGTAAACTTACCCCCTCCCCTCCAGGCTCGCTCCCGTGCACTTAGCTCCTCCTCCTTCCCCCCTCAGAGCAGGCAGACATATCACTTGACTCAGGTCAGGGCTGTGGCCACAAAAAAATGAATAAAGTGAGATAGTGGCCAAACAAAGCAGTTTTGCTGAAGCAATGTATTTAGGAAAAGTCTTACATTCACATTAATAAGCATTATAGATAGGATCCTTGTGACGGGACAACCCCTTTAATGCTATCTTATCAGTAGGACCCTCCATTGGTTCATACAAATGTTTTCCATTCCCTTTTTATCAATATTTAATTATATATTGTATATTTTATATTTTCATTCATTTTCAGTTTAACTCATACGTCATGGGAAGGATGCAACAGTTTTTTCCAGACCCTCTTGTCTTCAATCCGGACAGATTCCACCCAGATGCTCCCAAGTAAATATTTCTATTTCCTACTTTCTGTTTTATTGAAAGAGTTATTTGGGATAGAAAATACATTTTCATATTCTGTGGGAATTGAGGTGGGGGACTATCACTGAGAGCTTGGCTACAAAGAACCAACATGCCTATTAATTGTATAAACATCTCATTACGTGGACACTTGTAAGGCTTCATTTCATTTGTGGTGGTGCGGCAGGGAAACTGAACACTTGCTATTAGGTTTCTTTACAGATTAGGTGATTACTGGTTGCACAAGCAATGGGAGGCTGTTTGTTTTTTAGGGGATCTTTCTAACAAAAATGGATTTTCCAAAGCAAACACCCACTTTAAAGGGATATTTCAGTTACAAGTTACCTCCTATCCAAAGCGAAGGAGTTCATTTGCAGACCAGTAGTTGTCCCACCACTGGGACTCCCATCTCAAGAACCAGGGTATTTTGTACCCCAGTTATGAACAGGGCACCTGGTCGTACAACACGCACAATTCCATTTATTTGAATGGGGACTACCATATGCTTACTCAGTAATTTACGTTGGTCCCCATTCAACTGAATGGAGCAGTGCACACTGTACAACCAGACATCTTGGTCATAACTGAGGTACAAAACATCCCAGTTCTTCAGATCTGTGGGGTCCCAGCAATAGGACACCCACCTATCAACAAATTGCCGATCAACAAATTGGATAGGAGGTAACTGGAATTCCCCATTAATGTCTGTTTGCCAAGATAAAAGTGGCAGTAACATTTCCGTAGACTGGTGGGTGACTAAGTTGGTCAGGAGAAGAGTTAGTAAATCTGTTGTTATAACCACTTCTTTCTGCACTTTTTGCTGCTCTCTACATAAGAATCATAATATATTTTTTACATTTCCTAGTTTTAAGTGAATTTTCTTTTCACACACAGGCCATACTTTTCATACTTCCCATTTTCTTTGGGACCACGTACTTGCATTGGTCAAGTCTTTGCACAAGTAAGTACTGGACGCATCTAGTAAATATAAAGATGCCAGTAGTGACACATTGAATAAAATTAATAGAATGCAAGTAATTCTTTCTGTATTGTGTGTGTATACAGATGGAAGCAAAGGTTGTCATGGCCAAGCTCGTGCAGAGATATCAGTTTGAGCTGGTGGAAGGACAGAGCTTTGCCATTATGGACTCGGGCACCCTTCGACCCATGGATGGCGTCATCTGCAGGCTGAGACCCAGAACCAACTCGGGAAAATCCAAGAAGGTTGACTAAACTAACATCAAATTTTTGCCATGGTCAACATGGAACATTGGTAGCCATAAAAGTTGTATAACAATTTGCGGTTTGCCCTCAAGTGAAACTCGTTGTGTAGCCTCAGCCATATCAAGTACATATCTACCTTTACAACGAATTCTTTATTTGGTACTGCATTGTGTTAGTTTTGCAAATGAGTTTGTGAAATTAAGGTAGAATATGGATAGAAGGATATATGAATGAGGATTCAAGGTCCACAAGGTTTGTTTGTAGTTTACACATTGTCTTCATAGGAATTGTATACACAAATTGTTAGGATATGTTTAATTGAACTATGTACAAAGTTGCTATATTTTTTATTATAAATGCATCTAAGCAATAAAAATAACTGCTTAAGTGTACATATCTTTTAAATAATAAAATTAGGCCTTTTATGATAATAGGGAATATCACTATCAACGATTACCTATTATATTTCTGGTTTCCTATATCTAAACTCCCTAAATCCTCAATCATACACGGAGAAATGTAGGTGATTTTTTTTTTTTATTAGGTGATTATTCATATACAATTTCATAATGTATTTAAACATCAGAAATACTATATATCTGTGCCTTAAATAACCATTGAATTATTCACAAATAAATCAGATTTAGCATACATGCTTTAATTGAGAACTTGACTCAATGACAACCAGAGTTTTCCACAATAATGCCGTGTAAATCCAATGCATTTTCCAGTTCTATTATTTTAATTTCTGACTTGAGTGTCTAATATGGTTGCTGAATGCTCCTTGTAGTTTTCGATATATATTACCCTCCTACTCTGACTACTTTGTTATATATCTGAGCTATATAGAGCATTGCGTTCCCTACCTGTACCATAGTCTATCCCTTGTATGCTCGAGATGATTTGCCTTTTTTTCCTCTGTATTTGTGGTCTATCCGGCCTTGTTTGTTACTTACAAAACACTTTAATAAAAAACTATTGGCAACCAAAAATTTTCCTGTTCAGTGCAACACAACATTCTGTGACAAGAGCTTTATCGCCCTATGTGATCTGCCATTGATTATATATGACCCTCCAGACAATTTTCTACCGCCTGCAGGTGATATATGGTTATTGCCATAAGTCAGTGGTTTTCTTCCTCACCAGAAAAGGATCATGGCTCACTTAGAGATGAATCTAGGGGCCAAGTAATAAAGTTGCGTTTCTATTTATGATTTGGGTCGACAGGTTGTAGCCTGATTTACATATGACCAACATGGACTCCACAATTAGAAATGTGAGTGCTGTGGGTCATTGTTTTTACATATCCATATACCAGAAGTAGACTGAGAGTTGAATGAACTTCAAGGTGATAAAGGTCAGGGTTTCTTAATCTTGCACATGCTATACTAAAACCAGGATAACTTTGGGCCATATTGTTTGGTACAGCTGTTTCCTAGATAAGATAAAACAAGTTTGACAATTAGAACCTGTCAGTCACAAAATGCCCTCCAAACCAATATTACAAGGGGACTTTAAGAACGCAATGAGCAGACTCATCTATCAGTCTATAAGCAAAGAGGGAAAGGAAGGAGGAGAATTAAAATAAACAGTGATCCCATAACAATTAGTGAACCCATAACGGTTCAAATCATCAGAACATGAACTACAGAACGTCTTAATAAATATATATCAAGAGATCTGACAGGAGGGAAGGGGAGGAGCTAATGATGTAAATGCTCTGTGTATGACGTGTCTTCTGTTCATTGGAGCGCGTTGATCGCGCTTGCACAGTTTGAATCCGGTTGATTGACAACTTCAGTGGCATAAATAGACTTGGAGTGTTAGATGCTGATTTAGCACACAGATGGATTGAGAAAGCGCTAGGACCGCGAACCGGTTGTTCCCCTTTCCATGCCTAAGTGTCATTGCTCTCTCCCAGCTTGTTTTTTTTAACTGTAATTTTTATTGAAAATTTTTTATGAACATATAATAATAAAAGAACAAAGGTCAAGAAGTAAGGCACATACATGGCCAACAATATAATCAGCAATGTGAAATATCAAACAGTAATTAAGGACAGCGGGCAAGACAGACACAATAAAGGGGAAAGACAAAGGAAGGAAAGGGAAGAGGATAAGAGGACATTCCATACAGCCTGGAATGCATCTAGAGTGTGATTGAGGGAGGCCATCAAATACTCCATACTACGTACATCCTTAATTCGAGCCACCAAGTCGGGGACCAGAAGGAGGCGAGGCTTGCTTCCAATGCAGGGCAATAAGCATCTTTGCCGCTGTTCAAATATACAAAAACAATTTAGATGTCTGCTTACCCAGATGGGGGGGATTAAGCAAGTAAGCAAAAGAATCCAACACAATGCCCTAGATAAAAAGAGCTTTCGTAAGAATCTCAAACTCCAGCCAAAGGGGATGAATATCTAGACAGTCCCAGAAGATGTGGCACAAGATACCCACCCCTACTCTGCAGCGCCAACAATGGGGCAGAATGCTAGGATTCAAGGAGTGGAGTAGGGCAAGGGTGTGATACCAGTGCCCCAGGTGATTTTTACATTTGCACAATAAAGGACTGATTTTAGAAGATACTGCCTTTGGTGAGTGCCCCCTTTCTATTTATGCCTGCTACTGTGGATTTTCTTCTGGAACGCTGAGCACCACCATTATAAGGCTCTGCCCTAGCAGGCATAGTTCACATATATTTTTTCCATTTCACTGTGCAAGAAGGATATTTGAAGCGACAGTAGTTCCAAACTGCTTTTTGTTCTTTCCCTATTTGGATTTCTTAATATATCATAGTGATAAGAGTCTATTTTTCTAATGCAGAATATCATTCAGCAGATGCGGACCCACTATACCAATAAATGTGTCTGGCTAAGTGCTACTCCTGAGGGTGTTGTTTAAGTAACCCCTGATATCCAATCTTTAAGCCTTGTATGGGAACATGATGAAAGAACACCACTTGCATATATCCTTAGTGAATTATACTGTTTATGCAAGTATCATCAGTGTATCATATTGGTATCCTGTATCTGTATTACTATGCTACTGTAACATACTGAAATTTCCCCACTGTGGGACTATTAAAGGATTATCTTATATGTAATGTCTAGGACTAGTCAGGAGTGAGACCATCCCATTTGAGATCCTTCAATCTCCAACAAAACAGAGGACTATAACTCACAAGGTTTTATCCCTTTTATTTTACAAACTGTTTTGCTTCTTGTGTCACCTTTGTCTTTTTTATATATACTTAATTTAATTTTATCTGCCTGCAGCCACCAGTAGAAGGAGCCTACTGCATGTATATAGTTTATACATTGAAATCAATAAGAAGATTAAATGCAATTCACTTCCTCTCATGGTGATCACAGTCAACCAAACATTTATCAATTAAAGGGTGTTCCAAATTATTTTTTTCTCTTGTAGAGCATACTTACCTCTGAGTTC
The DNA here is from genome assembly GCF_031893055.1 of Leptodactylus fuscus. Taxonomy (NCBI): domain Eukaryota; kingdom Metazoa; phylum Chordata; class Amphibia; order Anura; family Leptodactylidae; genus Leptodactylus; species Leptodactylus fuscus. The sequence continues at coordinate 97,385,798 of NC_134271.1, forward strand.
AACTGGAGATCCAGCGGAGGGCCTCTGTTCAGATCCCACTCCCCCTGACCTTTGACCAACATCAGATGCAGTCAATGAATGGTTGAGCAGTGATGTTCCATATAGACCACCAATCACTGCTCAGCCACGGATTTTCTGATACACTCACAGAACGACAAATAATGGAGATTCTCTGCTGGATTTCCAGCCAAACAGAGAGGTAAGTATGCATATATTATTATTTTAAGCCTCTGCAGTGGGGAAAAATGACTAGGACCACCCCTTTAACTCTGTGTCTAGGCTTACCTGTGTTTTTCCCCTTTCATGGAGAAATGTACTTTTATATATCTACCCACAACAATAATATTCTAACAGAACATCTATTCTTACTGTTTGCATCAGTGACTAAAGTGTGAAATGATAACCAATGCGCTTCTGTAGTTACACAAGATTTATTGGTACAATTGTCACAGTTATTCTTACTTTGTGCAATAAAACCATTAAAACATTTTTTTTAAAATGTTGGAGATTTTGAGTAACTTATGCTTTAAAATTATTGCTTTTTACATAACACCTCATAATGTGCATAACGCCTCATTTTCACGAGTATACTGAAATAGGGTTGGAATCTATATTTATGTTGATATTTAGTTCTTTTATATTCAGATCTACTTTACGCCAGTGTTTTCCTTTTGTTACCCTTTCTCCCAGCGGTGCACCTCCCATAGAGACAGATCACCCATCATTTCCTTTTTCACTGCTTCTAAAGCTAGCTACACACATTATGTTACCATCTATTGTGTATGGGGCTGTCCCAACCTTTTCAAGTTCCTCTCCTTTTGATTGACAGCAAATAAGTTTCCACCAAAGATGTCTGGCTTATTTCACTCTCCCCAACACATGCACACCTGACTGAGGTCTAACCCTATAAATGCATATTATGAAAGATAATAAGGTTAATGCTGTCAAAAGTCTGTCCCTTGCACGAGCCATTACACTGAATAATAACTGGGGAATTTGTGTACTCGTATGAATGATCAGGGTGCTGGTTTCTTGAGAGGATCTGGCTATTTCTTTGATGTTTTGCGCTCTGCCCGAGGTCTCAGTCTGCAGATCACACCATCCAAGGGCCGCAGGGTTCCAGTATCCGTCATCCTGAAGCTCTGTCCTTCCACCAGTTCAAACTCAAACCTCTGCAAAAATTTGGCTATGACAACCTTTGCCTCCATCTGTACAGAGAGAATAAAAGTTATCACTGACTAAATGATAGTCTAACTTATTTCCAAAACATAATAAGGATAGGAAAATACAGAGCAGTATAATTGGATTGGGTGCCGATTCCTGACATTTCATGAACTAAAAACTTATGATGTCTCTTTAGTCAGCAAATGACCACTGACGTGTGCCCAGACAGGGTGCAACTACAGAGGTCAAATAGTCATGTGCCGTTTGAACACGTCACCCCTAAGGCATGTGATTGGTTGCAGCGGTCATGTGATGCCACAGGATGCCATCACTTCTAGTCAAAGATTGGAAAAGTCAGTGGTCGTCCGCGCAAGAAAGGGGGACATTTAAAGGTTCAATTATGTAATTTTGTTTGTTAGGGGTTTTTTTTGCAATTTTTAGCCTTTACGACCTCATATTTTCAGGGAAAATATGAGGTAACTTCAACTAAACTAATATCTCCTGTTTGTCTTACCTCCCATTTGGACAAATGACTGGGCGTACTGAATTTCAACAAGGCCGACCATTCTCTTTCCTGATATTTGCTATCATGTAAAAATCTGTTCAATTGAATCCACATTAGAGGGCCGGCTGTCCCACAGACATCAGGAGGTTTGGTAAATGCTCATAATATGTACATAGACATGATGTTTGCATGGTGTGCAGTCAAGCATACATGGATTTTGTGACTAATGATATTGAAGACCTACCCCTAGGATACATTGTAAAAGCACTATACAAAATCACCACAGTCCCTTCAAACAGTGGATTAGAAGGGGCCCGGTGTGTTATAACCCCACTGATCTCTTAGATTGTTAGGACCCCACAGATCAGCTATTTCTCACAGTATGCAACTCCCAGTATTGTTTACATACTGGACACTGTGCTGCTCACTCACTGTATTCTTGATATCTGCATTTGTGGATGCTAGGGATGTATCCCTTTCAAATATATCAGATACCACTGCAGCACATGTGACCATCACTATCAAGAATATACTGTAGGGAGCAGGTAGAGGGCCATGGACAAAGTTTGCATCAGGCCCACTGGTCATTAATATTAGATGTCCTGATCTGACACCTAGGTAGTAGAGATGAGCGAGTACTGTTCGGATCAGCCGATCCGAACAGCACGCACCATAGAAATGAATGGATGCACCTGGTACTTCCGCTTTGACGGCAGCCGGCCGCTTAACCCCCCGCGTGCCAGCTACGTCCATTCATTTCTATGCGAGCGTGCTGTTCGGATCGGCTGATCTGAACAGTACTCGCTCATCTCTACTAGGTAGCCCAGCAATGTAATATTGATGAAATATCCTATAGATAAGTCATCCCATAAAACCCCTTTAATATCAGCCACACATTAAAATGCATCTAACTTAGATTTTATAGAGATCACCACTCCTGCTAGAGGAGGCGAATACAGTGTGGACTTTTCTTCACCCTCTGAGAGTAGCATGGCATAAAGATGGTTAGGACTGTTAAGGCCGGTGTTATGGGTTATATCACGCACAGGAAATATCACTTATGGAGATGTTTATCCACCGGATGTCCTTTTCCAGAGACCTACAAGACCTCTCTACATGATCACTAAATGTTTCTCTATAAGTGCCTGATTTGTGTATACATGCTAACAAGTTGGAAATGCAAAAGCTGTGCAATCCAGACAGAGATACCCTAGTATACACTTATCTATAGAAATGGAAATATGGGAAAATAAAATACTTCAATGTCATTACTGTCATAATCCTTTTCTTTAACAAATAATACAGCTATGCGTTTATGATCAGGACATTCAGTAGCTTCTTTGGTTTTACGTGCTAGGATTCAGAGTGAAAAACTCAGTGGTTAACCCCTTAAGGGCATAAATATGGCCCCCGCTCAGAAACTAGAATACATGTACAAGTAAATAAACATACACATTAAGTACCTATAGTATTAAAATATAAAAATACCAATTACATATGCCATACGGTGAAAAACAGTAGAAAACAAACCATAATGGCTGAAATGCCCCTTTTTTTCACCACTTTTCCTCCCAAAAAAATCAGAATGAAAATGAATCAAAGCATCAGACATTTCCCAAAATGGGATCAATAAAAACTGCATCTTGTTTCACAAAAAACCCCACAGCTCCCTATCCAGAAATCTGAGAATGTTATGGATGTTACAATACGATGCAAACAAACACAGATAAAGCCAATAGTCTGCTGGCATGCTAAGCCGCTAGCTCTTTAACTAACAACGCTACCTGTTGGGGAGAGAATGGTGAGGCTTATGTTTAGTCTTTGGCTTAAAGAGGACCTTTCATGTCCTCGGGCACACAGGGTTTTATACACCGCTAGAAAGCTGACATTGCGCTCAATTCAGCGCACTATCGGCTCTCCCGTTATGTGCTCCTGGTGAAGAGCTATCGGTGCCGGTACCCTAGCTCTTCACTGTCAGGAGGGCGTTTCTGACAGTCTAAATGGGAATGCCCCTTCTGTTGTTGCGCATGTTGTTCATCTTAGGTTATATTTACCTACTTTTAAGACGTTATAAGAAAGATGTAAGCTCTCCAGCTGTTGGGAAACTGCAACTCCCAGCATGCATACTTGCTTGATCATTTTGGAACTCCCATAGACATGAATGGGACATGCTTCGAGTTGTAGTTTCACAGCAGTCGGAGTAACAAATGTTGTTCTAAGGACTAGATGTTGGTTATTATGTCCTGATACATAACACATACATATTAAATACTAATACTCGACAATAAAGTTCCTGAAATATTACATGCTGTTTATTGTTTCATTTATTTAGTTTTTACTACCTGAGAAAAAACTTGTCCAATACATGTTCTCGGTCCAAGAGAAAACGGAAAGTAGACGTGGCTAGTTCTGTTTGTATAAAACAAGATAAAATTATATCCAGTACATATACTATGGGTCTAAACATCAATACCAACTACAATGAATAATAAAACCGTATGCAGTAAATTCCTAAGAGGATTTGGTGCTTTAGCTAGGAAAAAGAATGTGCAACCACCGTAAAGTTACAAGAAACTAGCCAGCTTAGACTATTGGATGTAAACTGATATGATATTAAAATGTGGACATTTCATTTAAGGGCTTACATTGACCGCTAGATTTTACTTCCAAAGGGAATCTCTTTGCATGTACCCACACCCGTGGGCTGTTTTATTTACTGCTCTCGACTTTGGTTGTTCTCTGACTTTATCCCTACCTGCTGTCACTATCTTATTAGTAATAATAATTAGTGATGAGTGAGTAGTATTCGATTGAATACCTCACCGGCATAGGAATGCGTTTAACATCCAATGCGTTTAACCCCTTGGTGTTCGGCCAATTACACGCATTTCTATGGCGGCGAGGTATTCGATCGAATACTACTCGCTTATCACTAATAATAATAATAAGAATAATGAAAATGTTATTTATTTAGCACAACATATTTGGCAGCACTTTACATATCAGAGGGGAAATGAACAAATAATATTAGACACTACAATGGGACAAAATAATTAACTCTATGTGTTGCTGACTTTAGCATGTTCCTGACCCTTGAACCTGTGCTGCCAACCTTGACCTTCTGCCTGTTTACTTTGATTGCACAAACTCTGTCACCCATGACCTTAGTCAATATTCAGACTTTGCCTCTGTCCAACCCCTTGGGGGTTTGCACTGTAGTCTCTGACTTGCCTAGTTGACCACCACCAACACTCTGACCACTCCTAGAGGTAGCAATTTGATGGTTTCCCTACAGGGATTAAATGGTGAAGACGAGGAAAGCCAAACTGATTTGGAGACCCAGAGGATCCTCAACCCACTTGTTGTTACCATACTTACTTGGGAGCATCAGGGTGGAATCTATCTGGGTTGAAGACCAGGGGATCTGGAAAATATTTCTCCATCCGGCACATGATATATGTATTGAGCTAGGAAAAGAAGAAATGACTTGTGTGGGAAAATAGTACAGAGACTACAGCTGTGTGGACAAAGATGTAAATATAAGCGGAGGGAATCACAGCCCCAGTAATTTTCTAGAATAACACCCACTATTTAAAATGAACCTTCTACAATGAAACTACAGTCCAGTCTGCAGGCAGAAAGTTATAGAGCAGGAGGATTTGAATTTGAGCAGATTGATGTATAGCAGTGGTTCCCAAACTGTGGGCCGAGACCCCCTGGGGGTTCATGTGAAGACTGTGAATGCTGTGCAGTGCTGTACTGCAATCCCAATATGCTTGTTGATAAAGATTAGCAGACATATAAGTAGGACAGCACTGCACAGCCTTCAGAAGTGGGCCTAGGGAGCTGAATTATGCATAACAAAAAGTTATATTTAACTCTACTGGGAATCTGGAGATGGCCCAGAGTTCTCTACAGGAAAAGGATCTTGTGGGGTTCACCCATCTATGCTAATGAGGCTTCCTGAGGCTTCTGGCCACTGTATGCAGTGGGGGCACTGGGGGGCACATTATACTGTGTGGGGCCTCTAAAGAGCATTATACTGTGGGGGGAGCATATTATACTATATGGAGCCACTGTGGAGCATCACACTTTGTGGGGCCACTGTGGAGCATTATCCTGTGCGGAGACACTGTGGAGCATTATATTGTGGGAGGTACTGTAGAGCATTATACTGTGGGGGGAGCATATTATATGTATGGGGCTACTATGAAGCATTATACTATGTGGGGCCACTGTGGAGCATTTTATACTACTACCACTGTTTTTTTACATTTCTAGACTGCTAGGACCCTGCAGATCAGCTACAGTATTTCCCACAGCATGCAGCTCCTGGTATTGTTTACATCTCGGGCACTGTGCTGCTCACTCACCATACTCTTGATAACTGCAGTTGTGGGTGCTAAAACAATATACCTTTTAAGTATCTGAGATACCAGTGAAGCACCCATAATTATCACTGTCAAGAATTTTCTGTAGGAAAGGAGTAGGGAGCCCCGGAGAAAAGTTTGTACCGGGGGCCCACAAGACTTTAGTTACCCCACTGCTGATTGTATAGTCACATATAGGAAACTATACAATCTAATCTATAAAAAAACATAAGTGGTTACTGAAATATGAAAATAGGGCACATAATAAGAAAGGGATATGCTCTCTATGAAGACTCATCTCATTTAGCCCTACAAAGGAAGACAGTATTTCAAGCGTTCATTTCATTCCATTCATTCCATTCATTCCATTCCATTACTACAGATCATGATTCACTTTTGGCATATTTTTTGCTCTGGAGTGTTTCTCTCTTACCATTACATGTGATCCAGAAGGAATCCTCACTCCTTCAATAACAATTTCCTCTAATGAAGTCCTTGATGTTCCTGGAGCTGTTGGGTACAACCTCAATGTTTCTTTTAAAACCTAAATAAGAAGTTAAGATTTGAAAGCAGATCTATAATGTAAGGCTAGGCTCACACGGCGTCATTTGAAGATGATTTTGAGGTGGATTCATTTTCAGTCAATTGAATAAAGAAGCGCCCTGCTCAATCTCTGGCAGATCTTCCTTTGCAGAACCCTCAATGAGAGGCCATGTCTGTTTAGCCTCACTGTGTTTAGGGGCCAATCAGCATGGAAAGCCAAAGCTCTTCTTTCTGCTGCCTCAAATTCCTATCGAAATTTCACTGTGTGAACCTCACTTAATCGTCCATACTGAACTTGTCCAGTGCTCGTATAGGAACATGTGTAATAATGAAAATAAATCGTAAGTTCACTAGAGCAAGAAATGGCTGTTACTATAAATACCTGAGACATGTATTGCAGTTTCCCAAGATCTTCATATTCAATGTCTCTTCTGGAGCCAATAACTTCATCCACTTCATCCCGGAGCCTATGGAACCAGAGAAATTATTAGAATTGTGAGAAATAAAGTCACTATCATCTGGACAATATTACAAGCTGTGAAGGATATCCTATAATAATATATAAAAAAAAAATCAATAAATCAATTTATTGTTGACCATGATCCAAGGCTTGTGTTACCTCCCAATTCAGTTTCTATTAGTTTAATTCTTTGGTAATGGTCATATAAAGCTGGTTGATTTATACCTTACATTAGTAATCTCCAACCTGTGGCTCCCCAGATGTGGTGAAACTTCCAGCATCATGGTATGAAGACCTCTGCCGTACATTACATGTATTTACATTATGTGTAAAGGTCCTCATTACATTGTGGGGAAGTTAGCTCGGTAGAAGCAGTGGTGCGGACCCAAACAGTCAAGACAGGGACACAAATGGAAGCATGAAGTGCTCTAGAATTTCCTGGTAGACGGCTGCACTAACTTTGGTCTTGATAAAACACAGTGGACCTACACTAGCAGATGACATGGCTCCCCAAACCATCACTGATTGTGGAAACTTCACACTAGACGTCAAGTAGCTTGGATTGTCTGCAGCCTCTCCACTCTTCCTCCAGACTCTGGGACCTTGGTTTCCAAATAAAATGCTAAATTTACTTTCATCTGATAACAACACCTTTGATTACTGAGCAACAGTTCAGTTTTATTTCTCCTTGGCCCAGATAAGATGCTTCTGGCTTTGCCTATTGGTCATGAGTGGCTTGACACATGGAATGTGACACTTGTAGTCCATGTCCTGGGTACATCTATGTGTGGTGACTCTTGAAGCACTAACTCCAGCAGCAGTCCACTCCTTGTGAATCTCCCCCAAATTTTTGAATGGCCTTTTCTTAACAATCCTATCAAGGCTGTGATTATCCTGGTTGCTTGTGCACCTTTTTCTACTACATTTTTCCTTCCACTCAACTTTCCATTAATATGCTTTGACACAGCACTCTGTGAACAGCCAGCTTCTTTAGCAATGACCTTTTGTGGCTTACCCTCCTTGTGGAGTGTGGCAATGACTGCCTTCTGGAGATCTGTCAAGTCAGCAGTCTTCCCCATGATTGTGTTGCCTACTGAACCAGACTTTCACACGGAGTAAACATGCGTGCATTTTGGCAAAATACACATGTAAAAAATACACATGTAAAAATAAGACTCCTATTGACTTCAATGACTTTTTTTTACACGTGTAAAAAAACACGTCAAAATACACATCAAAATACACGTCAAAATAGCAAAATGGCTGTGCAGGAGGCCACATCCAGGCCTCTGGCTGCTATGGCACCCTTTTGGCAACCTGCATTCGTGCTGCAGGGGACCAAGGGGCTGACAGAGGGAACCCCTTCTCTCTTTGTAGCCACTTAACATGCAACAATCACTGTTAACTTATTAACTTAGCTTATAAAGAGTTAAACTACATCTACATCTGGCCCTTACTCATGTAGATTCCTATACTGGAACTCTTCTTTAAATATTTCATATTTCTTTTAAATATTTCATATATATATATATATATATATATATATATATATATGATCTATTTACCTTTTGTGAGAATTAACTTACCGATCTAATACATCTGGGTTCCGACCTAATTCCATGATAGCAAACGATAACTGGTTGGCTGTTGTTTCTTGTCCTAAAACCATTATTCAATCAATAGTCAACATCATTGTAACAAATAAATGTGTGACTGCTGCCCATCCCCCTCCACCTAGCAATCAGGAGAACAGGGAAAGAAAATTTGTCCGGTCCCTAGCTGTGAATGGAGCACTAGAAAGCGCACTAGCCCTTAATTTACAGGGAGGATTCAGGGAAATTATCTGCTCCCCTTACTCCTGATCATTTGGGGTCCCAGAAGTCAGACCCACAGCAATCTGATATTTATCCCCTATCCTATGGATAATACATGAGTATATGTAGTGGCACAATCCCTTTAAGCAGGTACATCACAAAGTATACAGTTAAATATTTCGGCAGCTTGATGTTCCTGCTTAAACAAACAACAGATAAGTGTTGTTATGACCTGCTTGTATAGTATATAGAATTGGATTGGCTATCCGGGTGGCCACAAATACACTGAGACTCACTTGTTGCTGGTCCTTTTCTCTACATATTAGATAGATAGATAGATAGATAGATAGATAGATAGATAGATAGATAGATAGATAGATAGATAGATAGATAGATAATCAAATTTACAAACCCGCAATGAAGAAAGTCACAAAATTATCTATTAAATCCTCCAGAGTGCAGCCTTCTTCTAACTCTAAAAAGACAAAAATAGTAGATAATGGGTATATTGTATTATGAAACGCTGCAGGATTTTTTTTAAAAAAATATATAGATATTGACATGAAAAGTTAAAACTTTACTAAAAATTCTTAAAAGATTTGCTTAACATTAAAAAACCTCATTTAAAACCATGTAATTTTACGATGACACATTTAACTTATTAAAAACACGGAGTAGGATGTCTAAAGCACTTTGTTAGTTGATCTGTTCTATTCCCTATTTTATCTTTGTGTATTGTGTTTTGGAGGGACCCTCTCCTTCTTAGTGACCAGTCTGTTGAGTTTTTATGTTTCTGGAATAGGACATATTTCTTTTTTTTATTAGTATAAGAATGTGTACCAAGACTAGGTTTCCCTAATGATACCACAAGTATTAAGTTACGTTAAGTAAATTGTACCATTTTCTGGATGACAATCAGCATGGCCATTAGGAGACTGACAAAGAAGAATGACAATTCTATATTGGAAAAGTCTAGTAGTTAAGAGGGGAAGATTCCATTCCATGATAAAGGTACATTAGTAAACCTTATAACTAAGGTGTATAAGCCCATTGCTATTTTATATCTCCACTTGCTGCATCAATTTTGATGTGTACACACATATATATATATATAGAGAGAGAGAGAGAGAGAGAGAGAGAGAGAGAGAGAGAGTATATATGAATTGGTGCATATGATCATGTTATTGGATGTAATGTACTGAATTGATTATTAAATATACTAATGGAATATTGCTGTGATACATGTATAAACCACTGTCAATTTGAAATTTTATTAGTTTGAGGAAAAGACACAACTTTTTAGATGAAGAATTTAAATTTCTGCATAGTCAGAAATTTTGGAACATACCGCCTCCTTTGAGGATCTGTGTGAGAATGTCTTTAGGAGTCTCTTCTCCATCTTGAATTGCTTTTATCCTTTGCTCAATACATTCTTTGCCTGTTTTCCTCAGAATGTCAATATTCCTTTTCACTTCTCTGATAAATCCTTGTTTGCTTGGATAAAACTAGGAGGAATAAAAGGATCAGCGGTGACTGAAAGGCAATTGTTTTTATTTGGTAGCCATGGAACAGTAATGTTTGACTCCATATAATGATATGTATATGACCTTTGCCTAAGGGGAGCTCTAGTGTCCCTATTATTAGTAACTAGCTGGTACCCGCGACTTCGTCTGCGGTGATTGTAGCAGTGGGTATATACAGGCGTGGGTAAGGTTTTCGTACTGTGTATAAGGTATGGGATATGAAATGTAACTTTGTATCTTGTTTTTGCTGTAATTCAGAGAATACGTGAGACTTTTGTGTTGAAGTTAATTTGTATTAGAGCTGCTATACGGTGTTGTGAGAAACTTTACATAGTGACTTTGGGACAGAAGTATTTGAAGTTAACCCTTTCCCGCCGATGGCATTTTTGATTTTCGTTTTTGACTCCCCTCCTTCTAAACCCCATAACTTTTTTATTTCTCCGCTCCCAGAGTCATATGAGGTCTTAATTTTTCTTGGGACAAATTTTTCTTCATGATGCCACCATTATTTATTCTATATAATGTACTGGGAAGCAGGAAAAAAATTCAGAATGGGGTGGATTTGAAGAAAAAATGCATTTCTGCGACTTTCTTACGGGCTTTGGTTTTACAGCGTTCACTGTGCAACCAAAATGACATGTCCCCTGTATTCTGTGTTTCGTTACGATTCTGGGGATACCAAATTTATATGGTTTTATTTACATTGTGACCCCTTAAAAAAAAGCCAAAACTGTGTTAAAAAAAATTTTTTTGAAAAGTCGTCATATTCCGACAGCCGTAACTTTTTTATACGTGCATGTACGGGGATGTATAGGGCGTCTTTTTTTGCAGGACCGGGTGTACTTTGTAGTTCTACCATTTTCGGGAAATGTTATTGCTTTGATCACTTTTTATTCAAATTTTTATCAGAATCAAAACAGTGAAAAAACGGCGGTTTGGCACTTTTGACCATTTTTCCCGCTACGGCGTTTACCAAACAGGAAAAATATTTGTATAGCTTTGTAGAGCAGGCGATATCGGACGTGGGGATACCTAATATGTATGTGTTTCACAGTTTTTAACTACTTTTATATGTGTTCTAGGGAAAGGGGGGTGATTTGAATTTTTAATCCTTTTTTTTTTTTTTAATATATATATTTTTTTTTACTTTTTTTAAACTTTTTTTTTTTTGCCTTTATTAGACCGCCTAGGGGTATTGACATGGGTGGGCGGTGTCGCGGATTGTCAGAGTGGTGGGGGTCGGCAAACATGGCTGCTCCGGAGCGTTAAAGAGCGCCTCCTGGAGTATCGTTAAGGTGAGGGGCAAAGTGGTAAAGTATATGTATATGTGAGTGTGTGGGGTTAGGGGCGAGGCTGTAGAGGGCAATATGAATTTTGTGGCTTGCTATGGTCCAAAGTGTGTGAGATTGCAGAGATGGTGGTGTGAGTTTGGGTTTTGTGTGGGTCCTGGCACAAAGGTATGTGCGCTATTGTGACGAAAAGTAGCCTATTGTTTAATCGGGTGTATTAACTATGTTTGTGGAAAATTTCAGCCAAATCGGTGGAGCGGTTTTTCCGTGATTGAGGAACAAACATCCGAACATGCAAACATCCAAACACACAAACCCACAAACCCACAAACTCACAAACTTTCACATTTATAATATTAATAGGATAAAGGTACAAATATTGCTCTGGATGTAATACATACCACTGACAATGGGTCCCGTGCTTCAACCATTCCTTTCATAACCATTGAAATAGTTTGTGGGAATAGCCTTTGATCTTCACGAACTGCATTGAGCTCCATCCCAAAAGCAATCTAAAAAAGAATACAGAATGTAAACTAAGATCTTGTGAAATGTCTTTTCAGCTCTGTCATGCCAATTTAGATTAGATCTGGGATGCCAATACTCCAGTAATGGACACAGGTTGTTATAAAGATATCCACTGAGGACAATGGTACTAATATCCACCTGATGTATATTGAGTACATGCAACATTTGCGTTTCAGCACCATTCTTGTTCCTTCATTGGGCATGACTTACAATACAGAAAACTCTATATGGTGAGAGGAGCCACAAACCTCTCATTATGTCACCATGGCAATGTTAGGCTGAGGTTCCTTGGGCCCATCTCCAATAGACCATTATACCCTTCATATTCATAGACCATAGCAGAACCATTATTGCGTTAGAGCCTGGATCCTCTGATACTCTGATGGGCCAGTCCAATACTGACCATAGGTTGGGGAGATTACTGCCATCATGCACATAAAACGTACCTAAAATACATCAATGTCCGGTACCTCAAGTGGATATTGAAACTGTTGTCCTCCATGGATATCTTTTCGATAGCCTGTGCCCATTATTGGAGTATTGGTATCCTGGATGAGGATTCCTTCAAACGAACACGTGAATTCAGATGTGTTTTTAACCCAAATTAGACCACATGGAAATAATAAGGCTGGTAGGAAAATGACCACAGATGACTATGTTCATCCTCCATCTATTGTACATTTGTAGTTTCTGTATTTTTTATCTTGTATATTCTGCAGCATATAGAGGGTGTGAGAAGCATTAGACTAGGGCTGAGTATAGATCAGTCTTTCTCAAAGTGGGCGATAACGCCCCCTTGTGGGCGCTGGGGGCCTATAGGGGGGCAGTAAAGGGCACAGAGAAGATTGGGGGGCGTTGAAGCGGTTTAGGGGGGCGATGGCTAATTGAAAGGGGTGGTATCATAACAATGATTCTATCTATACTGCTTGTTAATGTGAATGTAAGACTTTTCCTAAATACATTGCTTCAGCAAAACTGCATTGTTTGTCCACTATCTTACTTTATTCACTTCATTATGGACACTAGCACCTGGCCCCCTGCTCATTGCTGAGGGAGCCACATGACGTAGCCCCCTGCTGTGTGAGGGGAGAGAGGGGGGGGCTGAGTGTACGGAGCTAGCCTGTGCCTGCACCACACATACACATCACATACACATCACCTAGCTCCCTGCTGTGAGATAGAGGGGGGGGTGTGGAATAAGTGCTGCTTTCTTATATAAAGCAGTCTAAATCCTACTGGGCTAAAGGACCTGGTCTCTCTGTTCACTAGGATCAAGCTTTATTATATAGAGCAGGCTACTAGTGGGCAGAGGAGCCAGGTCCTTTAGGAAACTCCGTACAAGGTAAATCCAAGTCTACAGGACCTTTTGATGACATCACAGGCCCTTCAGTCATCCCATAGGATCACGCTATGTGGTGCTGTGTGGAACTGTGCTGTGGCAACGTTGCTAACTAAAAAGAGAAATCGGTTGCAGATTACGGAACGCGGTGACTTATAGCTGTTTTTGAGTAAATTCGAGCCTGATATTAACAAACTTGTTAAAAATCATCAAATTCATCCTTCACATTAGATTAGTTTTAAAATTAAAATTGAAATGTTTTAATAACATGAATAAAAGTTTTCCTAATATTACAAAATGGTGTTTTACATTACCCTCATCAGAAAGTCTTATTTTCACATGACACACATAATTTAATTATTAACATAATGACTGCGATTGTGATTCTTAAGATGTAGTAAAGTAAAAAAATTTGGGGGGGGGGCGCTAGAAAATAATTAATTCTCGAAGTGGGCGGTAGACAAAATAAGTTTGCGAACCTCTGGTATAGATCTAGCAATGAGGAGTGTTCACTCAATTACTTTATATGATAAATAGAGATGAGCGAACAGTGTTCTATCAAACACATGTTCGATCGGATATCAGGGTGTTCGCTATGTTCGAATCGAATCGAACACCGCGTGGTAAAGTGCGCCAAAATTCGATTCCCCTCCCACCTTCCCTGGCGCCTTTTTTGCACCAATAACAGTGCAGGGGAGGTGGGACAGGAACTACGACACCGGGGGCATTGAAAAAAATTGGAAAAAGTCATTGGCTGCCGAAATCAGGTGACCTCCATTTTAGACGAATAGTGGATTTCAAATCCGGGTCATATGAGAATGTGAACTTTGTGACTATGAGACAGGGATAGCTGTACAGGCAGGGATAGCTAGGGATAACCTTTATTTAGGGGGGAATGTTATTAAAAATAACTTTTTGGGGCTCTATCGGGTGTGTAATTGTGATTTTTGTGAGATAAACTTTTTCCCATAGGGATGCATTGGCCAGCGCTGATTGGCCAGAGTACGGAACTCGACCAATCAGCGCTGGCTCTGCTGGAGGAGGCGGAGTCTAAGATCGCTCCACACCAGTCTCCATTCAGGTCCGACCTTAGACTCCGCCTCCTCCAGCAGAGCCAGCGCTGATTGGCCGAATTCCGTACTCTGGCCAATCAGCACTGGCTAATGCATTGTATTGGCGTGATGAAGCAGTGCTGAATGTGTGTGCTTAGCACACACATTCAGCTCTACTTCATCGGGCTAATAGAATGCATTGGCCAATCAGCGCTGGCCAATGCATTCTATTAGCTTGATGAAGCAGAGTGTGCACAAGGGTTCAAGCGCACCCTCGGCTCTGATGTAGCAGAGCCGAGGCTGCACAAGGGTTCAAGCGCACCCTCGGCTCTGATGTAGCAGAGCCGAGGGTGCACTTGAACCCTTGTGCAGCCTCGGCTCTGCTACATCAGAGCCGAGGGTGCGCTTGAACCCTTGTGCACCCTCGGCTCTGCTACATCAGAGCCGAGGGTGCGCTTGAACCCTTGTGCACACTCTGCTTCATCAAGCTAATAGAATGCATTGGCCAGCGCTGATTGGCCAATGCATTCTATTAGCCCGATGAAGTAGAGCTGAATGTGTGTGCTAAGCACACACATTCAGCACTGCTTCATCAAGCCAATACAATGCATTAGCCAGTGCTGATTGGCCAGAGTACGGAATTCGGCCAATCAGCGCTGGCTCTGCTGGAGGAGGCGGAGTCTAAGGTCGGACCTGAATGGAGACTGGTGTGGAGCGATCTTAGACTCCGCCTCCTCCAGCAGAGCCAGCGCTGATTGGTCGAGTTCCGTACTCTGGCCAATCAGCGCTGGCCAATGCATTCTATTAGCCGATGAAGTAGAGCTGAATGTGTGTGCTTAGCACACACATTCAGCTCTACTTCATCGGGCTAATAGAATGCATTGGCCAATCAGCGCTGGCCAATGCATTCTATTAGCGTGAACTGAGTTTGCACAGGGGTTCTAGTGCACCCTCGGCTCTGCTACATCAGATTGCTACATCTGATGTAGCAGTGCCGAGTGTGCATCAGATGTGTAGTTGAGCAAAACTGACTCAGCACTGCTAAGTCTCTGCATTCGCATAGGAATGCATTGGCCAGCCTTCGGCCAATCAGCGCTGGCTCTGCCGGAGGAGGCGGAGTCTAAGGTCGGACCTGAATGGAGACTGGTGTGGAGCGATCTTAGACTCCGCCTCCTCCAGCAGAGCCAGCGCTGATTGGTCGAGTTCCGTACTCTGGCCAATCAGCACTGGCCAATGCATTTCTATGGGGAAAAGTTAGCTTGCGAAAATCGCAAACTGACAGGGATTTCCATGAAATAAAGTGACTTTTATGCCCCCAGACATGCTTCCCCTGCTGTCCCAGTGTCATTCCAGGGTGTTGGTATCATTTCCTGGGGTGTCATAGTGGACTTGGTGACCCTCCAGACATGAATTTGGGTTTCCCCCTTAACCAGTATATGTTCCCCATAGACTATAATGGGGTTCGAAACCCATTCGAACACTCGAACAGTGAGCGGCTGTTCGAATCGAATTTCGAACCTCGAACATTTTAGTGTTCGCTCATCTCTAATGATAAATATACCAAAAGTATAGCACGTCTATTGGAGGAATAGGTATAACCCATCATAATTCAATCCTACCTCCCTCCCTCATTAAGCCCTTCAAACCTAGCATGTCTTAAACCACAAACAGATATACAAACACAAAACTGGAACAGGCCAGATGGTTATCGACACTCAACATATCCAACTACAGGTTCAAATATAAAAAATATATACCTTTATTAACACAATGTTAAAATTATATACATCAATATAGAGAAATACACATATACTGGACAGATGCAAAACACCGTATAAAACAGTACACATAGATGAATCTTAGTGAAATAGTATTGCACATATATATATATAGTAAGATGAACTACACCTGATGCAACCTCCACAAACAATTTATTAAATAATCACACTACCCAAATGTAGCTAAACTACTCTCCTAGTATTGACTAAGCATGTATATAGTCATAATATCCTGATTGCAGAAAGAACACTCTCCTTAATTCCACATAAAGTCAGAAAATGACCAATAATATGTATTTCCGAAGCAGGAACAGGGATAAACCCATGTTTACAACATATTGTCATCAGGGAGGCAGAGCCGCAGGTATAATGCACACATAATGTAAAATACAATAAGGATAGGTCTACATCAAGAGGAAATATGCCATCTTACCCATATAGAATCACTGTGATGTAAAGCAAGAACACCTAGTGTCTGTTTGTCAGCCCGCTGTACGTTTCGGCACGCTAAGCCTTCTTCCGGGGGTGGAGTCGTGGCAGGCGCACTTCAATTAGGAAGTGCATTGGTCTGCCTCATCTCAGATACTATAGCATAGTCATAGCCTCAGGGCCTACGACCCCTTTTGTCATTAGTTGCACAGTGTTGCTTTCCCAGCTGTGTCACTTCGCACTGCCTGACCCTGACTCCAATCCTTACATGGATAACTTGTTGACATAGGAATACTCCTTTAAGTGGTGGCACAATGATGCCGCATTATTTTGTAAGAAATGCTAATGGTTACCTTGGCAATGACGTCCAGAGTAAGTCTACTCATTATCTCATGCATTCTGATGGGAGTTTTCCAGTCTGCCTTCTCTAACAGTTTGTCTACCAGTTCCTCTGCTTTTTCATTAAAAGTCCCCATGGATCCTAACAAGTAACTGGAAAAGAAGGTAACGCACACATAACACAATATAATACAAATAAAAGAAGACAAAGCAGCACTCAAATGTTTTTTTCAGTGAATATTCCACTGAAATAGCTATTTGGGTGTAATAAATATTCACTTTTTTCCATTTTCTGGAGATATTTTAGGTAAATATTAAATAAATTATTACACATGTCCTGGGGTCATGCCAAAAACCACCCCATTCTACTGATCTATCACCATCTACTTCCAGAGGTATAAGAAGTACTTACGATTTATTGAATGCTGGATCCATAATCCTCCTTTGTTTGTGCCAGTGGTCACGGTCTCGATCTGTGAGTAAACCTTTTCCCAAAAATCTGAAAGTAGGAATTACCATTTGAAAGTAAGGCAAAACTAACATAGAAAGCTATGGCTATGGCTATTGAGTTTTTTAAGCTGTCCTTCTACTGGAGTACAACAGTCCTTTTTTGTGCTTTTTTTTTTCAAAAGGGACACATCATAAATTGTAAAATGTAACTACAGATAAAGCACACCCAAATTCCCTGACACAAAGAAGGTGAAAAGCCCGGTGTAAAAGGCTTCAAACTAGGAGCAAACACATGATAAATGACTCCAAGTGTCATATGAGTACAAAATCAATCCCACCTTGGACGGCACACCTGGTCGTGTGCATGGGGTCTAAAGCTTCTGGCCCAATGCAAAATATGCACCAGGGTCCCTAACTGTTATCACTACTTATGATACAGCACGTACTGTTATGTGGCAGTAGAGTTTTTAGGCATCAAAGCACATGTACACCTACATCATTTGCATCCCTTATGCTAAGTTCACATTCGCGTCAACTCTTCGCTGAAGGACCAGAACAACAGATAGGCGGTACTCTAAAATAGTGGTTACATATGGAGCCCAACAGACCCCATTGACTATAATGGGGTCTTTTGAGTGTCCATTGTTTCAAAACTGAAAGTGGCGAATGAAAAAGTTGTGTATGCAGGACTTTTTCATTTGCTGATTTCAGACGGCATTGGAACAAAGTCTCCAACGGAGGCTCCAGTGCAAATGTGAACGTAGCCTTAGAAATAAAAATATAAATACTTCCCTAAGTAAGTCAGCCAATTGTTACCTTGCTCCAAACATGCTGTGCAGATTATCATAGAAATCATCTTTAGTGTATTTCGGTGACATCAAAAATTCCTATAAAAATATAAAACAAAAATTCTAGTTATTTATAAGGGCATAATGGGAGACCAAAATATCAAGTAGTGTTACCAACTCAAAAGCAATCACAATGAACAGTCTAAGAAAGTGCATTCTCAAGGACTAGGTCAAAATTTTCTCTTTCAGTCACTTTGTACTACCCAACTCCAATATATCTTTACAGTATGTACAGTAGTTTCACAGGTTACACCTCTTCAAGCTCAGTGAAGAAGAAAGTAGGAGCTGTCTCCCAGAGCAGTATATAGGTAAGTATGATGTGATAGGGGAACAAGGGGTGCGATGGGGGGAGGAGTCTTAGTAGTGGGCGAGATAAACCATTAAAAGCACTAACAGACCTTTAAAAAAAATTGCCCTGAAAAACTCTCCAGGACTAGACTGTTGTATCCACACCCGTTTGAACTTCTGCGCCATCCACACTCGTGCTGCGGCACACGAGGTGTATTTAGTTTTGATTCTTTTCTTAGGGTTCTTCTTATGTTGTCCGAACACTGTCCTATTCCCTCATCTCTGTAATTGCTTTTCACCTTGGTTTCACTCTGCCCCTCTAATAGTTAACTTTAGCCCTACTTGTGTGATTGACAGCCTATCTTCCTATCAGGTCTGGGGCAGGTTCTTCCTTCCTATTTATTGTTTGCACATATTCACATTGGTGCTTGCTATGTCTTGTGCTTGCTGGCTGTTACTCTTGCTGATTTGTTACCTGTACTCATATTATTGACCTCTGGCTTTATCTTTGACTATTCTCTTGGATTACGATTTTGTACTGTGTTACTTGACAGTTACCGAACCCTTGGTTAGTTGACCTCCCTTTGGTGTTGTATGTCTTGTCTGCGTTCTGTGTCATCACCTATATCTAGGGAGGGTTTTGTTGCTAAGTTGTCGTCTGTTGCTTAGAACAGTTCAGGCAAGTAGGCAGGAGGGGTGGTATTTTTATCTTGTTTTTATTTTTGGATGTATTTTCCTTTTTTTTTTAACCTGGGAAAATATAAAAAAGAGGAGGGAATACGTGCCTGTTTTTCACTTTTATTTTTTTTTAGTTAATAGCACAAAGTGCTACTAAAAAAATTTTAGGCTAAGGCCCCACGTTGCAGAAACGCAGCTTTTTTTGTTGCAGATTTTGCTGTGTTTTTTGATCCAAAACCAGGAGTGGATTGAGCAGAAGAGAGAAGTATAAGAGCTTCCTTTATATTTCCCATTCCTTTTGTATCCATTCTTGGCTTTGGCTCAAAAAACTGCAGCAAAATCTGTAGCAAAAAAAGCTGTGTTTCCGTAATGTGAAGCCTTAGCCCAAGGCCAGGGCCCCACGTGCTGCAAACGCAGCGATTTGCCCATGGCGGAAACGCCGTGGGAAAAATTGCTGCGTTTTACAGTACTTGCAAAGTGGATGGGATTCATGAGAATCCCATGCCCACTTTGCGGAAAAAATCACAGCGCAGACACACTGCAATTTCCAAAACCGTTGCGGTTTTGAAAATAGCAGCATGTCAATTATATCTACGGAAACGCCAAAACTTTCCAATAGATATAATTGTAACAGAAAGTCCGCAAAAGAAAACTCCATGAACTTTCTGTTCAAAACGCTGTGGGAACAACTGCAACGCGTTCACGCCGCGGTTGTTCCAGCAGAGCTTTAGCCTTAGCCTAAAACAGTTTTTCCTCTCCATTACGGTAATTTTTATTTTGTTTGGTATCATTGGGGATGAGGCCAGAACCTGTAATAAGGGGGTGGTTTTGATGTGTTATTTTGTTTATTTGTAATTATTTTATTTCATTATTTTTTACTTTTCTTTTTTTTTCTTTTTTTTACATTGTGTCCCCATAAAAGTCCTTTGGGGACATCTGATCACTGTTTCTTTTGTGGGGGAGGCTGATTTTCCCAGTAATTGGGGCTTGTATATTTAGCCCCAGTTGCAGTAGGTATACAGCCTCCTGCACATTACAACAGAGCTGATCTGGGTCCTGTAGTACCCAGCAGCTCTAACACATGTTTATCCCAGTGGATCATGTGATTGCCGGTAATAAACCTTCCCTGCCTTCTCTCTGGGACCTCTGGCTGAAGTTACAGCCAGTTCCTTGTTTCAGCAGCACGATTTTGCACAGCTGCTGAAAACTGCTTGGATGTACCGTTACTGCTACGTCCTTGTAGAAGAAGGAAACCACCATCTGGATGTATATACTCTATGGGCGGTCCGGAAGTGATTACATTACTGCTGGACAACATCATTGTAAATTGAAAATATGATATATTAGACCTCTAATCAAATGTGTAACTGAGGAAATGTTGCAGACAACAGACTTCCATCACAGCAATACTTAAAGTTATGTTCACACAGTATGTTCATATGTCAGTATTCTGCTCAGTATTTTTGTGTCAAACTAGGAATTACTATAGAAATCCACAACACAGATGGGTCAAATAAGAATAATTTATAAACCATCTTTTTTGTCCTAACCCAAATAAAATAAGCCGTGGTCATGAACATTTATCTAGGAATGTTTGACTGCTTACCTTAACTCCTTCAGGGCTAATAACAAAGACCATCACCTTGTGCACTCCATTAAGACGTATTACTGGGCCATACTTCTCCATCCTAGAGAAGAAATAGTTAATAATGTAGGGTATCATCACAAAATGTGCGAATGTCCAAAAAAAATTCTAATCTTATACGAAGGCAAGTGAGACATCTTACATACTTTAGCTGTAGAATTTATTTTCAGAAACTTTCAGAAAAGACAAATACATCATTTTTCAACACAATCTCCATTTTCAACAGCCTTTTTTGTTCCATATAATTTTCACAGTAGTTACTTGCCCTTCTGTCTCCACCTTTTTATCAGACATCAGTCTTTGTTCTTATTAACTGACACTTGTCTTGTCCATCCAACAGAATCATTCCCAGCAGCCCCACAGAAGTGAATGGAGCGGCCGTCACTCAAGCGCAATGGCGTTCCATTCACAAAGAGGCGTCCTTTTTTTTGGTCCTCCCTCCTCCTGATCATACAGTTATCCCCTCTCCTGTGGATAAGGACTAAGTGTCCATAGTGCGACAACCTTTCAATGTTTCCATCAGCTCCTTTTTTATGACTGACATTTGGACGACTGTACAAGACTATACTATACAAGGCGAAGTATGTTCCTAACTCTGATCTAATAAAAGACAGGGCAACTGGATCTCAATTACTTGAGTGCTAATAAAGTCAGAAACATAAGGATATTCTTTCCAAGAGGGTGAATTCTACCACCTTATATTACCACAGTTTTATCTGCTATTCCCACATTTCACTCAGGGGGAGGATGTTCTTAGTCAACATGGGGGCACAATGGATGTCCGTCTCAGATTCCTCATCATTTTCCATAGAATGAATTTTGACATTAATACCTCCCAACCGTCCCAGATTCAGTGGGACAGACCTAGATTCCGGGTCCTGTCCCGTGGTCCTGGTCCGTGGGAGGTATTTCCCGGATTCAACTCATTTGTGCCCGGAGAGAATGCAGATGAGTTGAATACAGTGGTGAAGCAGGAGCGTACAGAGTATGTAATGGGTATGGCGACAGCCCAAAAGTCTCCTAAAGGGAAAGAAGGTTCAAGCATGTGAGAAATAAACATATATGGAAAATATATTGAAAATAACTTCCAAAAGGCCTGAATTAAGTATCTATTTTGATATAATTCATAGAAAAGGGAAGGTAATGGATTCTTGAACTGCATAGACAGACCCATAATTTCCATTCAGTCAGCCATTAGAAGACAAAATAGGCTGCATTCAAGAAGTAGTCTACACCAATGGAGAGGCTTCCTGGTTCAAGCTTCTATCCATTCAGTTCCAAGTAACTCAGACAGATCTTATCTGCCCAAAGTCCTTGCCCTTGCACACTAGACTGACTTATAGCTTAGTGGAGTAGATGACTGCATTTAAAGAGAAGCTGTCACATTTGGGCCTGTGCACACGATGTAACGTGGCGCTCGTTCTGACACGTAAACTCGTGTCAGAGTCAGCACTTCAAAACAGAATCCCATTGATTTCAATGTGTAGCGTGTGTAAGACGGAACACATTGAAGTCAATGGGATTCTCTTTTGAAGCGCTGACTCTGACACGAATTTACGTATCAGAATGAGCACCACGTTACATCATGTGCACGGACCCTTAAACAAGCAGTCTTATCTATAGGCAGCATGTTTATAGCATAGGAGGAGCAGACTGATGTATCATCTTGTATGAAACTTGCCATTTATTTATTGAAATCTCTGCTCTTTTGTTGCTATAAAGTCGAGGTGGTGGTCCTATGAGAAGCTATCCCCCAAACCTATATATAGATTTGCTCAACTCCTCCTGCTCTATAACATGCTGCACTTTGCACTGCATTTTCAATGTAACAGATTTGCTGTAAGAGAATGATCAAGAATTTCTTTAGAACTATGATTAGCTCCTTGACCACTCAGCAGATTTTCATGTCTACATGTCAAAATCTGTGCATAAAAATGGTAAGAACTTGAAGATAAAGATTCTTCATTTCATACAAAGTTTAAAGACATCATTTACTTGTGAAATCTGAAGAATATTTTCATTTTTATATCTTACAGTTGTTGACATCACAACAATGAATTATTGTATAGCTAATAAGTAAAATAAGATTACATTTCATTGCAGTTCTGCAGTGTGTGACTTTGTTACACATCACAATGTCGCGCTATAAGAACATACTTGGCAGGCTGGGGAGAAATCCTGAAATAGACCTGCTATTTGGGATCATTTTATCTGAAGGTTTAAGATTAAGATTAATATATTAAGGCATTCCCTGGCTAGAAGAATTATTCCAAATGCATCAATTTTTACACTTTATTAACCTTGCAGGAATTTTTCAGAATTCACTGTCCATCTAGTGTAGTGTCTGTAGTGTAGGGTTGGACATAACTTCCCTTTAAACCTTCCCCAATGGCAGAACACAAGATCAATAGGGACAGGGTTAAGTTAGCAAGGTCAGTTTTCACTATCTTGATTCTGAACTTTGACACTATCTTGTTGCTGTCCCTGACTTTGCCAATATTTACTTTGCATAGTTATTGTAGTCATCTGAATTAACGTATTATCATGTCTGATATGCATATACACAGAAAGCCAGCCATATACTTCAGATAGCTATCAGCCAAAGTTCTTTCAGCTGTCTGCCTGACTCTCCCATGCACATGCTTGCTCAGCGTGCCAGAGTACTGCATGAAAAAAATACACAAATGCTAACAGGCTACAAATGTATACGTATGGTGTATTCCATACACAAAGCCAGTATGGCAAAATGCGCATCGGGGCCCGTTCTCATATGGTGAGATATTATATTTCTAAGGACAGAATGGTGGTGTTTTATTATGATATTGCAACTTTGTATGGCTTTATGTATCCACTTGATTGTATTATTATGAGTTCATTCTCTTTTTTGTACACACTACGTCACTGGGGTTCTTTTAGCTATACTTGTTAGCATATAGATACATTTATACCACCACCTTTGTCCTTGTATCATATTAATGTTTTTATTTCTCCATATGTGATGCATTAAGGCAACACTAGCCTCCCCCTTTCTTTCTTTGTTCCTTTTACTATTTGCTATTTTTTGTCATGTGATTTTATTGACATCATTAATAAATGTATGCCATTTTACAATTGGTGGTTCTGTCTTTTGACAAAGAGTACTTCACGAGTACAGAACTGGGAGAAGAGTGGAAGAGTCTGGTAGTGGCTGTTCTTCTACAATGGGGAAAGATCAGGGGTCTGCCATATATATTACATGGTCACAAGAGCTTAGAAAAGACCCAGAGTATAATAATAGTTCTTGGATGATTTACCCCCAAAATTTGAGTTCTGCTGGACCCCAAATTTTTGCAATATTTGCAACAAACACTATGGGACATAATACTGTGAACAGAGACCACTATGGGACGTGTTACTGTGTGGAAGGGTCACTGTCAGACATTATACCTTATGGAGGCTGCTATATGGAGCGGCCACTATGGAACATAGTACTGTGTGGAGGGCACACCATGGGACATTCTGCTGTGTATAGGGGCCGCTATGGGACATTACACTGTGTCCAGGGGCCGATATGGGGCATTATACTGTGTGAAGGCCACTTTGGGACATTATTATGTACTATGTGGAAACTAGGAAAGGGTACTATGCCATGGGAGTGGGGCCCAAAGTGAAAAGTTTGCTATGGGTCCAGTTTTGCTAGGCACGCCCCTGATTCCCAGTCTTTACACCAGATGTATTCACCAGAATGCAGTGTGTGCATAGCCTTCAAATGCATATGGGCGCTGATCGAACTGTGACCCAATGGCAGATGTCAAGGGGAAAAAGGATTGATCATGTTGATTTTAAGATGCTCAATTCTCTCTGCTCTCAATAAGTTAGTGGTTTATTACCCTCTCTCCACTGAGAAGACATGCACACTTGGCAATGACAAAATATTGGAAGGTAAAATACATACCATTCAAAGAAGGGGTCATAAATTATCAAGTTATTCTTCATCATCTTCATCAATGATGGTGAGTGTCCAAGGAAGAAACTGCAGATTAAATATTATATATCACTATTTTTATGTTATATTGTTACAGGTAAAATAGTTTATTGTATTATATATGTAAACATGCTGCTCATATACACCCAGGAGTATTCACTGGCTTGAAAGTAAAGTTCAAGAGGCAAAGAGCTCAAGGTAAAGCAAAATGTACATAAAAGATACGGTGTTATCTGCTGCAAAGATAGCTTGATAGTAGCTTCTGTACCTTGGAGCCTCACTCCCCTCTAGGTGCCAAAACATCTCTGAGCTAATCTCCCACTACCTTCCCAAATGTAATCTCTGATCCTCTGAAGACCTTCTTCGCTTTGCTCTTCATGCAACTGCCTCAGGCTACATTTAGATCTACACCAGAGTCTCTGTTGGAGACTGTCACAGAGTCAGACAAAAATCCGACGTTTTCAGTTTACAAAATTATGATAGACCCCATTGCTTAGTGTGTGACTGCTGTTTTAGCAGTTCGCTACTCCATTGTTTGGGTCCCCCAACTGACCTGAACAATGGAGATCCTGCACTAGGGTAGACCTAGCGTCAAAAATTTATTCTGTGCGTTCCTATACTCTGAATGGCATTACCACAATACGTAAGCCTCACAATCACCACCTTCAATAGGACCCTACTGTAACCATAATATCTGAATAGCTTCCACCTTTACCTACTGTCTCCCACCCCCTTTCATTATAGATTGTAAGCAGTACCCTCTGTCCCACTGACTAAGTCAGTCTATTGTATGTATTATGTCTGTAAACAATCTTCATTGTACAACACCATGGCATTAATGGTGCTCTAATATAATAATAACTATAACAACTAGTTGAAAAGCCCCCTCAAAGTCAGGTAAGGCCTGGTTCACATCTGCGTATGGTATTCCGTTTGGGGAGTCTGAGGATCGGTCAACAAGTACAAAATTGTAAATGCCATACATCATCTAATGTTCCCTGTGCTCATGATCAATTTGGCGGTTTTATTTTTAAAACGTGTCCACCCATTCGTAAGATATGGTCCCTGGAAGTTTCTAAGTAGACTAGCTCTTATTCCCCAAGTGGTTGGGAGCCATTTGGTTTTCTCATAGAAAATCAAGGGGTTACCGCACACTTGGGGAATAAGAGTGAGTTTAGATATAATCTTTTGGGGGCTAAAACTTTTGAACAGGTGGAGGATTTTAAAAAGTCAAATTGAAACAGGAGTGCAGACAGTATTCAATGGTATATGGCTTTTAGTATTTTGTACTTGGTGACATACACTCTTTAAGATCTTAAGTGCTTTTAAGTAGGATCAAGAACTCCACAAAATATTACACAGGCTTGTTATCCATTTGCTAGAGAAGCCTCATTGTATATCTATTATGTTGCATTATATTATTACTTTGCATTATTGGTTTTCAATCCATAACTGAGTTGATTGGAGACATAATGTATCTCCAAATACCAGTATACAAAAAATAGGGACTCCATTCACTAGCAGCAAGCAGAGACTAAAAACTGGGAGAAAATGAAATATAAATATATTAGAAACTTGTAGCTCTTACCTTTCTCTCGGGGGTCCGGGGATGTGGTCATACTTTACATGGGTGTAGTAGATATAGCCAGTGCAAAAAAGGAAAACTATGAGCACCAAGAGTAGGAGCAGGTAAATAGCCCCAGTTAGAAGGGCCAAAATCCCCATGTCCTTTGAGTTTTCTACTCTGTTACAGTGAAAGAAGTTCTAGGACAACATCAGAC
Organism: Leptodactylus fuscus; assembly: GCF_031893055.1. Classification (NCBI taxonomy): domain Eukaryota; kingdom Metazoa; phylum Chordata; class Amphibia; order Anura; family Leptodactylidae; genus Leptodactylus; species Leptodactylus fuscus. The sequence continues at coordinate 97,412,585 of NC_134271.1, forward strand.
AAGCACAGGGCTTGTCTGTGATCTATGACCACACTTCAGGGAAGAGCTAGACTATTAAGCATGCCTGTAAGATTATCCCTCCCCCAGGAGGATGAGGAGGTACTATATACATTCTATGCAATAAGGAAACACTCAGAAGCTAAATGTATGAGAAGGTAGGGAGCGTGGAATAACAGGATACTATGAAAAACTTCTATAGTAAAATAAATTCCTTTATTAGCATTGTTACAAAGGAAAACAGCCTGAAAAGACATAACGCTCCTATGCCAGGCACATCTTAGGTGCACAGCTCTGATTTGCACTTGGGATGCCCCATATCAGTGCTTTACTTGTTGCTTACTTCGACCTGTAAGGGGGAGTTCACACAGAGGAAAGTGGAGCGCAATCTGGCATGTATACACGTGCCGGCAGATGACGTGCTCAAAATGCTCCCATTCATTTCAATGGGAGTTAGTAGCGGATACGCCGCGTTATTTTGCGGCCGTGATTTTGCATCCGCAAAATAACGCGGCGTATACGCTCCTAACTCCCATTGAAATGAATGGGAGCATTTTGTGCGCGTCATCTGCCGGCAGACGTGCCAGATTGCGCTCCACTTTCCTCCGTGTGAACTCCCCCTAAGATTTATGAACTACTAGCAGGAGGACCCGGCTTCGCACGGGTATATTACATTTTTTGTTTGTGTAGTGACCCCATAAGAACTGTCCAATTTTGCACTGGTGTATTTTGTATGTTGTTTGTGTGTATGTCCAAAAGCGTCATGTGATCATGTGTATATCATTATGGATATCAGTGAAAAACCTGTGATCAGTTGTTATGGATACCTGGAGTAAAGCTGTGTGAATGTGATCTTGTGTAACAGTGTCATCCACAGTGTCCTGCTTCTTTGAAGCTGACATACAGCAGTGAAGAAAAATGGCTGGTTTGCTATGGAAACCTGTGTGCAGAGGTACGTATCTAATCCTCCCCATGTGGTACTGTGTACAGTGGCATGTATCTAATCCTTTGGTGTGTGGTATTGTGTGAAGACGTGCGTATCTAATCCTTCCCCGTGTAGTACTGTGTGTAGACGCAAGTATCTAATCCTTGTTGCTGTGGTACTGTGTGCAGATGCACATATCTAATCCTCCGGTGTGTGGTACTGTGTGCAGACGTGCCTATCTAATCTTACGGCATGTGGTACTGTGTGCAGATGCGCGTATCTAATCCTCTGGCATGTGGTACTGTGTGCTGAGAAGTGTATGTAATTCTCTGGCATGTGGTATTGTGTGCAGAGGCATGTATCTAATCCTGCCCCATGTGGTACTGTGTACAGACGCAGGTATCTAATCCTCACCTATGTGGTATTGTATGCAGTGGCGCGTATCTAATCCTCCGGCATGTGGTTTTGTGTGGAGAGGCGCGTATCTAATCCTCCGGCGTGTGGTACTGTGTGCAACGGCATGTATCTAATCCTCCCCTGTGTGGTATTGTGAGCAGTAGCATGTATCTAATTCTCCGGTGTGTGGTATTGTGTGAAGACTAGAGATGAGCGAACAGTGTTCTATCGAACACATGTTCGATCGGATATCAGGGTGTTCGCCATGTTCGAATCGAATCGAACACCGCGTGGTAAAGTGCGCCAAAATTCGATTCCCCTCCCACCTTCCCTGGCGCCTTTTTTGCACCAATAACAGCGCAGGGGAGGTGGGACAGGAACTACGACACCGGGGGCATTGAAAAAAATTGGAAAAAGTCATTGGCTGCCGAAATCAGGTGACCTCCATTTTAGACGAATAGTGGATTTCAAATCCGGGTCATATGAGAATGTGAACTTTGTGACTATGAGACAGGGATAGCTGTACAGGCAGGGATAGCTAAGGATAACCTTTATTTAGGGGGGAATGTTATTAAAAATAACTTTTTGGGGCTCTATCGGGTGTGTAATTGTGATTTTTGTGACATAAACTTTTTCCCATAGGGATGCATTGGCCAGCGCTGATTGGCCGAATTCCGTACTCTGGCCAATCAGTGCTGGCCAATGCATTCTAATAGCTTGATGAAGCAGAGTGTGCACAAGGGTTCAAGCGCACCCTCGGCTCTGATGTAGCAGAGCCGAGGCTGCACAAGGGTTCAAGCGCACCCTCGGCTCTGATGTAGGAGAGCCGAGGGTGCACTTGAACCCTTGTGCACCCTCGGCTCTGCTACATCAGAGCCGAGGGTGCGCTTGAACCCTTGTGCACACTCTGCTTCATCAAGCTAATAGAATGCATTGGCCAGCGCTGATTGGCCAATGCATTCTATTAGCCCGATGAAGTAGAGCTGAATGTGTGTGCTAAGCACACACATTCAGCTCTACTTCATCGGGCTAATAGAATGCATTGGCCAGCGCTGATTGGCCGAATTCCGTACTCTGGCCAATCAGCGCTGGCTCTGCTGGAGGAGGCGGAGTCTAAGATCGCTCCACACCAGTCTCCATTCAGGTCCGACCTTAGACTCCGCCTCCTCCAGCAGAGCCAGCGCTGATTGGCCGAATTCCGTACTCTGGCCAATCAGCACTGGCTAATGCATTGTATTGGCGTGATGAAGCAGTGCTGAATGTGTGTGCTTAGCACACACATTCAGCTCTACTTCATCGGGCTAATAGAATGCATTGGCCAGCGCTGATTGGCCGAATTCCGTACTCTGGCCAATCAGCACTGGCTAATGCATTGTATTGGCGTGATGAAGCAGTGCTGAATGTGTGTGCTTAGCACACACATTCAGCTCTACTTCATCGGGCTAATAGAATGCATTGGCCAGCGCTGATTGGCCGAATTCCGTACTCTGGCCAATCAGCACTGGCTAATGCATTGTATTGGCGTGATGAAGCAGTGCTGAATGTGTGTGCTTAGCACACACATTCAGCTCTACTTCATCGGGCTAATAGAATGCATTGGCCAATCAGCGCTGGCCAATGCATTCTATTAGCGTGAACTGAGTTTGCACAGGGGTTCTAGTGCACCCTCGGCTCTGCTACATCAGATTGCTACATCTGATGTAGCAGTGCCGAGTGTGCATCAGATGTGTAGTTGAGCAAAACTGACTCAGCACTGCTAAGTCTCTGCATTCGCATAGGAATGCATTGGCCAGCCTTCGGCCAATCAGCGCTGGCTCTGCCGGAGGAGGCGGAGTCTAAGGTCGGACCTGAATGGAGACTGGTGTGGAGCGATCTTAGACTCCGCCTCCTCCAGCAGAGCCAGCGCTGATTGGTCGAGTTCCGTACTCTGGCCAATCAGCACTGGCCAATGCATTTCTATGGGGAAAAGTTAGCTTGCGAAAATCGCAAACTGACAGGGATTTCCATGAAATAAAGTGACTTTTATGCCCCCAGACATGCTTCCCCTGCTGTCCCAGTGTCATTCCAGGGTGTTGGTATCATTTCCTGGGGTGTCATAGTGAACTTGGTGACCCTCCAGACACGAATTTGGGTTTCCCCCTTAACGAGTTTATGTTCCTCATAGACTATAATGGGGTTCGAAACCCATTCGAACACTCGAACAGTGAGCGGCTGTTCGAATCGAATTTCGAACCTCGAACATTTTAGTGTTCGCTCATCTCTAGTGAAGACGCATGTATCCAATCCCCCGGAGTGTGGAAATGTGTGCAGACGTTTATATCTAATCCTACGGGATGTGGTACTGTTTGCAGACGCATGTATCCAATCTCCCGGCGCATGGTACTGTGTGCAGATGCATGTATCCAAACCCCCAGCGCGTGGTACACATGATGCACGTATGTAATCCTCCCCTGTGTGTTACTGTGTGTAGAAGCGCATATATAATCCTCTGGCGATGGTACTATGTGAAGACATGCATATCTAATCATCCAGCGTGTTGAACTGTGTGCAGATGTTCGTATCTAATCCTCCCCTGTGTGGTATTGTGTGCAGAAGTGTGTATCTAATCCTTCGGCATGTGGAACTGTGTGCAGACGCACATATCTACTCCTTCAGTGTGTGGAACTGTGTGCAGAAGCACATCTGGTGTGTGGGACTGTGTGCAGACACGTGTATCTAATCCTCTGGCATGTGATACTGTGTGCTGATCTGTGTGTCTAATCCTCTGATGCATGTATCTCAGTTTGGATATCAGTGTTGGATTGTGCATGTGGAGTGACCGTGTATTGCAATTGGAATATGAGTGAAATACTTACAGGTTTGTATTGGCTAAGAGGGGGGGCATTGTGTTCGGAATGCTGTATCTCAGCAACGCTACGTCCGAGCAAGTTGGAGTATCGTCTTAAACTTTCCCAGATACCTGAAGAATCTCTGTAACAAATTTGGTGAAGATCTGTCCAGTCGTTTGGTCGTGCATACAGAACAGACAGACAGACAAAAATTCATTTTTATAATATAGAGAGATAATAGAAATATATGCCAGTCCCTGACTGGTGTAAGTTTGAGTTCAAGTGCACAGAACCTCCTGAGATGTACCAGAATTATGGTGAACTGGTGAATACTGAGAGGAATACTCATCTCTCATTGGCCAAGGCCCACCAGTAACCAATAAGAGCTTCCATCAGTATTGATAGGAAACGCTCATTGTCTATCGACAAGGCTCAGTAATTAATGAGCCACCATTTTCCTGATGATGATCATCATCATTCAGGTTAGTGGTGACCGGCAATGTTCAGCAAGGGGCGTAGTACAGTTTTGGGGTAGCAGTTAAAAGTAATTAACAATAATATCTACTACATTATTAAAAGCGGATTTATTAATGGGAAACATGGGAAATTTATTGGTGGAGGCTGAGATGCAAGTGCATAACTAAGGCTAGGCCCACGTGTTAGATTCTATTTTAAAATCGATAGAGAGAAAAGTCCTGCATGGACACCACGAACCCCATTATAGGCTATGGGGTCTGCAAGTGTCAGCTTTTTTAGTGGACGGGCTTGCTATCTTTTGGGTCCACTGGGGGCCCAAAAGTCAGAGAGACGGACACTAGTGTGAACATGCCTAACTCTGTGTGCAGTTTTATATAGTAGCCACACATACATACATTGCGCATCACTTGTACACCACCATAATGCCAATTAGCACAGCCCCTTTCCAGTTTGCATACATTGATGTAGAAGATGACGCCTTCCTGTAGGTGGCCACTTTGAGTATGGACCAATCTTATTTGTGAGGTTCAGACAGACTGGCAGGGCAGGTTATAGAAGTCCTTGCTTCTGCCAGTTATGGAATAATCCGCTATGGTTCTTGATCCTCCAGATAGAATAGTAGTATCCATTGCTTATTGAACATATAAACGTGATCTACACAATAGATGTTCAACAGCAGAGTTATTTAAAGGCAATAAGAGGCCAGAAAATGATTTTGGAATTGTTTTATGTGAAATATATTTTTAAAGATCTTTTTGATGATGATTTTAAAAATGTTCTATGTTGTTAATCCTGCAGTTCTGATACCATCTATTAGGCCATATAATATTTTGAGACTTTGAGGTTTTCTGTAGATTTCTTTGCAGCAGCCACCTCACTTATCAGCAAATTGATGTTCCAAGCTATCAGGTAAAGGTAGATAAGACACAGAATCCACCAGTCACGTAGGTGATTTTAAAGCTTATCTGCTCCCCTCTCTACACAATGACCTCTGCCCAGGTCACAGAGCATGCATAGATAACTCTCCCATACAAGTGAATAGGGTTTGCTCCAGACCATTGCGTCTATGGCCCTTGGTCCCTCTAACATTTGAGTCTCACTATGAGACTCTGTCCCCCATTTTGTTTAAAATAGGCAGAGAGAAAAGTCCTGCAAGGAGGACTTTTCTCTCCACCATTTTTGATGGAAATCTTGTGGAAACCCAGCAGACCCAATTATAGTCTATGGAGTCCGCGGGTTTCTGCATGTAACTACTTTTTAAGCTGATAGGGTTTCCATTTTTTGGACAGAAATCTGAAAGCGAATATGAACCTCGTGTTAGTGGCAAAAGTTGGAATTCTAAGATTTTTAGGATTTTATAGCAATTATAGCTCTTTTTAGGAAACATAGCTATTAAAAATTCTTAGAAATTATGTTTAATATAAAAATGTTATTTAAATAATATTTATCTTCCTGGAAAAACATTCCCTTTAAGTATTTTTTAGCCCAGTTGTCTTTTACGCAAGGTCAGGAGTCTGTAACATGTTGTGCAGTGGAATCTGAAACAAAAATAGAGCAGTCTGTGGACTGGAATTTTTCAGCAAAAGAATGCAATTTTATAAAATGTACATTTACTTGCATTGTACATGTCCTATTCTGGATTTGTCAGTGCGGAATCCACATGTGAAATCTACAAGTCTGCCTGAATCTCACCTATTCCCCCTTTGATCCCGTCCAAACCCACCCAGAGCCTTTGTGTCCCCAGATAGTATTTTTGTTGTAACTGTGCTTTATGAAAAACTGGCAATGTACAACAATATAAACACTTTACTAATTGGGTAATGCCGTATATAAAACAACACATGTATAAGAGTCTTAACTGTAACACACAAAGTATAAATGCTTTTTTTTACTATCGTGTAGGGGTCTGTTTGGTGATAATTTTTGTGATGTGCTTTAGTAACCCATCTAACTTTATTTTCAGGCTCTAAATTTCTCCCAACTGTCTATGGAAAATCCATACACATTGGTATTACCAGTACATAGAACCATTGCTTTAGCCAAGGAAGGCAACTTCATATGGCTGTATCTCCCGCTTTACCCCACCTAGAAAAGTGGTTCTGTTGTCATATGAAAGCAGAAATTTCTGACTATATTTTTAAAGGGTACATGTGGTCATGAAAAGTTGAAATATGTGCAGGATCTTGCTGGGCAATCTGTTCTCTTGCCATATAAGTCTTCAGAAATGGTGCTTTATCCGTTTTTCTGCTACTAAAAGTCCCATTATGGCTGGAGCACATCTTGCATTTCGGTCTAAGGCTGTGGGCGGTTACCATAAAGAGCAGTCTTCCCGTATCCATTACTACTACTAATGGTTTGTAAAGTAATATGTAAAATATGCAAACAAATGGCTGAGAAAAGCACAATAGAACATAATATATAAGCTACAGGAACACTGGATTGCAAATGCAGGACATGGTGCAGCCAAAAACATCCCTGACAAAGGAAAACAGAAGTCTGAGTAAAATAGAAGAAAATCTGTCTGCTGTCTGTGCCTTATATTCTATCTGCAATAACACACACAGATATTCACTTGTATATAGTGAAGCTTACATTCTCCTTACATTGTAGAAATTGTAGAATTCTCTAAATGCCTGTTGTGCAGAGAAAACTGTCTTAAGATGTGCTGTGAGGAGAAAAACACCCATACTCTATACATTCACAATGTAAAGACAGAATAGTGCCTCCCCCTTCCATGAAACCATCTTAAGCCTGCTGTATCTATCGACAGGACTTCCATAGTAACAGGGAGTGAGCAGAAAATTAGCTAGAAGGGAGACTCCTTGTGGCAGGAACTTTAGGGTATGTTCACACAGAGTTTTTGCAGGCGGATTTTGACACAGAATTCATTTCAATGGGAGCCGCTCACTTTTTTTCCCCGTTAGCATTTTTTTTAAGCTAACGGGAAAAAGAAACGACATGCCTTATCTTCCCGCTGATTCCGCGGCTGACTCAACTGCGGCATCCGCTGCTCGAGATTCACTCCCGATTAGGCCCATTCATTTGGGCCTAATCAGGAGCGGGATGCCGATTCATTGCATTGGCATCCCATTGCGGCTAGCTGCACAGAGAACTCACATGTGTGAACAGGCCCTTAGAAAGGTTTTTCTGTCAGAAAGCAGTAACAAAGTGCTTTATAGTTTAGTCTAAACTCAAATGCGCTATTAAATGATACTAAGTTCTTTGAAAAGTTAGTGACCATTTAACAAGTGATCTCTGTCTTTTAAAGAAAGAGTTTCAGAAAACCTCAGCTTTCATATGATACCCTAACCACTTTTCTAGGTGATATAAAACTGGAGATGTAGTCAGTACATTGCTATAGGAGATGCAAAGGTAGCAATGGCTATTTGATCCAGGAGCTTTAAGGAGCCTAAAGGCCTCTCCACAAATTAAGAAGACACCAGTGTCATAGATAACACATCATGTAGTAAGCGGGACCCCTGTTACATATTTCGTTTTCGAGCTTCAAGTTACACCTCTGGATAACAACCCCTCATTTGTAAATGCTATAGCTCTACATAGTGCATTGAGAATGGATATACAGGACTCTTTTTGGCTTTGCTAGTGGGAACTTTAGAGCCTGATTTCTATTAAAACGCCAAAATATTCAGCAAACACCCTGACACAATAGCAAAAAAGAAAAGGCATATATTGAATATGGTAAAAAAAAATAACTTCTAACATTTTAATTTAGATTGTTTTGAAATTATTTTTTGGATTTATGTTCTGCCCGTAGTCTTAGTCTGCAGATTGTGCCATCCATTGGACGCAGAGTGGCTGTATCCAAGATCCTGAAGCTCTGCCCTTCCACCAGCTCAAACTCAAATCTCTGCAGAAGCTTGGCCATGACAACCTTTGCTTCCATCTGCAAAGAGAAACATAGATATTATATGGGACAAGTTCTCACATTTCTTCATGGTGTCAAAGGTGCTGTTGGGCTGCTGGGTTGCTTTCTCTGTACCGAATATTCTAGAGACCCATAATACAGAGTTCACCATGAAGTGGTTAATGGGTTTTTGCACCTTGACAAAATGTTTATTTAGATCTGGTGTTCAGTTTTGTAGATTTTGCTGAGAAGCATAGCATAGGAGCATATTCTATAATAATTGGATGTGCGGTCCATGTCTTTTTCTTTTAAATGTGAATAGCTATCTTGTTCTTACTGATTGGTATTCAAGAAATCAACTAGTGTATATAGAAGTCAGAGACTGATCACATTATCTCATCTTCATTGGAATAATAGATGAGCCGATTATTTCACATACAGTACTTTCTGATACAGATATACCCAGAGTGCAGAGAATGGTTGTTATCATTGCACTGATGTCAAGAGCTTCCTAAATCCAACATCAATAAATAATACTGTATTAGTGCTTCACAGATTAGGCCTTGTCTTTGTTTGCAGAGCAACTTCAGTTGACATGTTTGAATACTACTGCAAAGACCACTAGGAAATATGAAGACATGAGAAATATTATTCTGCTCTCCATACTAGGCATCAGGTTCAATAGGGACTTATATATATGTTACTCTCTTTAGAGCTATGCAGAATATTTAGGTGCTAGATATGTGAAAGAAGTAATAAATATACCAGAAAAATCTCTACCGTGGAATGTCTTTCATTAGTTCTCACAAAGCACTTACCTGAGCAAATACTTGCCCAATACATGATCGTGGTCCAAGAGAAAATGGAAAGTAAGCATAGCCAGGCCTGTTTTAGTAAAAAAAATAAAATAAAATAATAATAATAATAATAATGATGATATCACTGTATAAAAGGCTGTAAATAAGGATTATATTACAGTATGGATAACACACTTACTTGGGAGCATCAGGGTGAAATCTGTCTGGGTTGAAGACCAGGGGATCTTGATAAAATTTCTCCATTCGTGCCATAATGTAAGAATTTAACTACACAAACAAAAAATCCAAGACAATCTGAGAAACCCTAATAGTCTGTATAATGCCACTATATTGAGTTTATAAAGAAGATCTGGCTCTGTATTTGTAATTACTTTTTAATTAAGGAAAATCTGAGGTATCTCCATACCACAATAAATTTGTTTAAGGCCCCACGTTAGGAACGGCGGGCTTTAAACGTAGACCCCAAGGCAGAAACAAAGTGTTTTGGGGGGGGGTTTGTTGCAGATTTTGTTTTTTGAACCCAAAGTCAGAAATGGATTAAAAAGGATTGGCAAATATAAAGGAAGCTCTTAGACATTTCTATTCGGATAAAGCCACTCCGCAAAATTGGCAACAAATAAAAAAATGCATTTCCACAACATGGGGCTTTAGTTTAAATGAGCAACTAAGGAAGGAACTCAGCTGGTTTCTCAAAGACATTTAGCTAGTGTACCCAACTTTTAAGGTAGGGCCGCAGCTAAACTAAATGAGTGAAAGCCCGTCATGACAGAGATTTCTCTGGGCATGCACATGCCTGCTCTCCAGCACTATAGGGGATCATTTCCTGGCTGCAATTTTTTGTTTGTTTGAGGTTAACTCTGGGTTATGGGGGCGAGCACCTTAGAGTAAGATATATATTCCTCTCGCTCCTGCCTCCCCCTGCATTTCTTCCCGGAGGAAATTTTTCCCTCCCTCCTTCCCTTGCATCTACTGAATACACTGAGTTATTGCTTGGTATTTTGTTTTTCTGTTCCCTTCCCTTATTTCTTTTGCAAGTTAACCATCAACATCATACTTTTGGTGTCTGTCTGAATTATTTCTAGATAACAAAGTACGATGTCCCCCTCCTGCTGAGGGGGCAGGGTGTGGCAGGTCTTTCTGTGCACACAATGACATGGGAATATCCCGGTCATGCCTCTTATCATCCATACGACTGGCATACATACGAAATCTATCCCAGGACTATTTGAAAAGCAACCAACCAGCTAACCATAAAACAGTGCAAACTTCATAAATGTTATAAATGCAAGCACTTTATTCTGATACTGAAAATTTATGAGACAACAGCCAACTGTATGGAGAAAGAAGTCCCGGCACAGCTAATATAGCAGCACTGTTGGGGGCCACACGGTGGCTCAGTGGTTAGCACTGCAGCCTTGCAGTCCTTGTGTTCAAATCCCACCAAGGACAAAAAAAAACATCTGCAAGGAGTTTGTATGTTCTCCCCGTGTTTGTGTGGATTTCCATCCCATATTCCAAAAAGACATACTGATGGGGAAAAAATGGGGAAAAAATGTACATTGTGAGCTCTATGTGGGGCTCACAATCTACATAAAAAATAAAAATAAAAAAAATATAGCAGCACTGTACATTCACTGAGACTGCTCCAAGTCTCAGAGTGAGACTAATACCACTGACCGGGGACATGTGAGAGCGGTTATCGTCCACACATCGGGATGAAAGTGGTTACCATTAAGCCAAGCATCTAAATAGGTTGATGAGTAAAGCAATATTTCTGCTATCACTGAACTAGTTTATCATATCCTACCTTTTATACTGTAGGCACATCATTCAGGAAAATAAACTGCTTGCCCACAAGTTTGAGCAGTTTGAAAACTAAATTGAGTATAAGCCGCAATCTCTAAAAAGATTATCATCAAACGTTCTTTATTACTAATTTATGCAAACACTTTGAAGTGGATGTGGATGTAACTGATATTTACTGTCATTATTAAGTAACATTAGGCCTCTCTGCACACAACAAATGTAAGTTTGAAGATGTTTGGCTCTTTGGTGAGCGTCCTAACCGTTTTATTATATCTTCAACATTTGCATTTTCAATCTGTTTAGTCAATCAATTATTTGTTCTGCTTTAAATTGCTCTATCCATAAAGTATAACCATAAGGTTGTAAAGAATTACTATGTGAACTATTAGGTCCCATGCAAGATTAGAAACATCTTAACTCTCTAAGACTATAGAATAGATTGCCACAGTCTATCACCTACCATCACAGTTGTTCCAGGAGGAATCCTCACTCCTTCAATGACCAGCTCCTCATCTAGGGTTCTTGATGTCCCAGGAGCTGCTGGGTACAACCTCAAGGTTTCCTTTAAGACCTCATAGGAAAAAGAACATTCAGGATTTTATTATAACATTCTAAGGCTGCATGCACACGGAGTTACGGCCGGGCTTGTAAAAATACTCATTCACAGCCGTACACGCGAGTGCTGCGGACGGATCCCGAACACTTCCCATTCACTTCAATGGGAGCGCTTGTAACGCCGGCGTTATACAATACAATATATACAATTTTCCAATATACTTTCTGTATCACTTCCTCACGGTTTTCTAGATCTCTGCTTGCTGTCATTCATTCTGTTACTTCTAGAGGATAAAACTCTGACCATGGTCATGTGATTTACGGTCCATGGTCATGTGATGAGCACATGATTATTGTGTTGTGACTATAACGAGCAGAACCTGTGTCCTCATCACATGACCATGGACCGTAAATCACATGACCATGGACCAACCCCTTTAAAATATCACTAACTGTCCATAAAGTTTGACAGAAATCTGCAATAGAAGCAAATATAAGAAACTTTCTTACACTTATCAGAAAAAAACTATTTCTTTTCTGTTTTTAAAACTATAATTTTTATTAAAGCTTTTCATACATGTTATAAAACATAAACGGAATTAACTGCAAAAAACAGAGCAATAACATCAAAACCACCATTATTAGGAGGCCAAAACAGTAATAAGAAAAACTCACAGGACAAATGACATAATGGGGGGAGGGGAACAGGACAAGACAAAAGGAGGGTGAAGGGAAGGAAAGATCAGAGACCTTGGAGGCTACAATATCTATTCCAAGGGGACCAAATAGACTGGAAGACCTCCACCTTATTATTGAGAGTGGCAGTGAGGAACTCTAAACTTCTAACATCCTTGATACAGTCCACCAGCACAGAACCCATGGGGGGATATACACTCCGCCAATAGAGAGCCACCAGTGTTTTAGCTGCAGTGCAAATACATAAAAAGAGCTTAGATGACTTCTTGCCAAAGAGTCGCAGTGGCAAAGAAGATAAACTGATGGATCTAAGGGAGAGAGAGTACATCAGTCATGTCCTTGACCTCCCTCCAGACAGTCAGTGTCGGTTAGTCAACAACCAGAGAGCCATTGTAGGTCATATTAAACGTAAAATTTGCACATTTATTTCTTACAGTGCCAGTTACATGCCAGTTAGGGCAAATTTAGGGAAAAAATGCAATAAACATACAAGTCCTTCAAGTTCAATCTATAAATTTACCAAGATGCTCCAAAGGAAAACATAAAACCCCAAAAGACAGAGGCCATGTACCACATCAGATTTAAAAAAAATATTACCCAATTCTAAATGTGGCAATTGGACTTAATCCCTGAATCAACATCCTGTTCCAAAGATTCTAGTTCCTATAATGTGTGTTATGTTTTACTTTCAGCAAAGTCATCCAGGCCTCTATAGAGCTTGTACAAGGTATCAGCTAGCACAACATCCTGTGGCAGTGAGTTCCATAGTCTCACTCCTCTTAGTGTGAAGAAGCTGTGATTATGATAAAAAAAAACTTTTTTCCTCTAGGTATAGAAGATGCCCCTTTGGCACGGTTACAGATCTAGATGTAAAGGAGATCATTGGAAGGACATTTGTACTGACCATTGATATATTGGCCAGGGAACAGAGATACTTCTTTGAGCCTAAGCATCTTTACTGATGACTAGCGACTCCTAGTATATTTTCTATCTGCTATTCTGAGCTTGTATGTGTTCTTTCTTGTAATATATTCCTGTATTATCCATGCTGCTGTAACACACTGAATTGCCTCATGGTGGGACTATTAAAGGATTATCTTATCTTATGTATCATATTCACTCCTTTGTAGCCTAGTGTGGAAGTAAGTGTGGAAGTGGAGTCCTCCTTCTAAGGTCACATTTACTTGTCTGGCTTAGGGGATTCTGGATCCCTTTTTGTGGAGCCTATTGAAAAACTATGTGCCCTAGTTGTCCTCATCTTGTTGAGTTGGATGAAAACAATGAACATTTTGAAGTGGAGAAGGCAGAGGTGGAAGACATGACTGTTGGTGGAGGCCGTACTATTATGGCAAATGTCAGGAAAGGGTTAAAGGAGGTGCTGCTCATGGTCAGAAAAGTGTCTGCACATTTCAAATATTCTTACGTATGTGAGAACACACTGCTGGACTTGCAAGGTTGCATGTGCAAGGTCCAACTATCTTAAATTCTAGGTTAAGTCTTTGTGAACAGCAGAAGCTGGTGAAAGACTACTGCATGGAAAAGACTGGAGGGACAATGTGTCATGAGAGAAGTGTGTCTTTTGCTGAAGCCCTGTGAGAAGGTCACCAAATGTGTCATCATGGACATTCATATCTATTAGAGGAAACACTTATACTCATGCAACATGGGATCCACCTCTTGGCCACCATTACCCACTTGGGGCTATTGGGAATCGGCATATACAACCTTAAGAAGACTTGGAAGAGGATGGACAACTAGGTCTAGGTTGTATTGAAGGACCTGTGAAGACTTTCTCGTGGCTGAAGAGCTAGAAATGGGCTAGATAGAGTCCTTGGGGCCCTGCAAATTCCATATGCTATAGTTTAAGTCACTTTAAACTCAGATATATAACAAATTTAATCAGTCTAAAATGAATCATGGCACCAAGGTATCCAAACCCAAAATGAAACAGATCTTCAGTGGTTTGGCCATCTCTAGTGGTTATATGATATATGGACACCTCCCTGCTATAGCTGTGTCCCAGCACTGAAAAACCAGAGGTGTGATTCTGAAGCTTGTGGATAGGATGCAGCATTTACAACACCTATTATTGTGAGAGTTTATTCATTTCAATATGGAAATGTAAGTTTGTTGGCCATTGAATGTTTACTATATGTGAAGCAAGGAATGGTATGTAATATGGGCCAACAAGGCATCATTGTGAAAAGGTTTGTTATCAGTACCTGAGAAAGATATCGCAGTTTCCCAAGATCTTCATAGTCAATGTCTCTTTTGGAGCCAATAACCTCATCCACTTCAGACTGGACCCTGAGAAATGGAAATTATTTTCAGAACAGCTACTGATATAATGGCAGAACTCAGAGGCGTCAATTACAGGGAGTCTGTCAGCAGGAAAATCATTATCAAACTAATGACAGTACCTTGTAGAGCATCTTCTAAACTGCAAATTAGCTGAAAAGGGCTTTAGGGACATGTCCTCTCCTGCCAGTGCACCCCTAACTACAGACAAAATGGAAGATGGGGGAGGAGCTGGGCAGCAGTTAGTGGCAATTACCTAGTGAAACCTCTTAAATTTCTTTTCAGCTAATTTGCATAAGAATACAACACAGATTTTTATGAAAATGGAGCTGAATACAAAATAAGAAAGACATCTTTGGAAAGTTTAGATGGAGCTCTACTAGGTACTGTCATCAGTCTGATACCAATTTTCCGATGGTTGTGGTTGCTACCCCTGCATCCCCTATAGGTATACCCCTGGTATAACTACAAACTACTGTTGATACATTATGTGGATTTACCTTGTCAGGATCTCTGGGTTCCGTGCTAATTCCATCACAGCAAAGGCTAGCTGGTTGGCCGTTGTTTCCTGACCTAAAAGCATTTGCAATTCAATAACCTGTTTGTAACATGTAAGTAGATAGGTAGATATGAGATAGATGGATGGATGGATGGATGGATGGATAGATAGATAGATAGATAGATAGGAGATAGATAGATAGATAGATAGATAGATAGATAGATAGATAGATAGATGTGATTTCTAAATCTAACAGAAAATAGTTACAAGATGAAAAGTGATTAATTTGTCTCATTAGTTAATATTGTTAGCATTTAGAATTACTAACCTCCAATGAAGAATGTGACAAAGTTATCTATCAAATCCTCCAAACTGCAGCCACCTTCCAACTCTGAAAGGGCAAAAAGAAATATATGATGAGACACTGAAATGACTGAATTACGATGATAGGAACTGGAAAGCATTACATACACATCTTACTTCATCTCCAGGGACTCAGAACTCCAAGGATGGAATACTCTGATTTGTAGACTCTGCCAGACCACCCATCTCTCTACCCATCTATTTATTTATCTAGCTAAAAAAATACAAATGTAAGGCTCAGGCCTACATCGCTGAAATATAGCTTTCTTTGTTGCAGATTTTACAGCATGTATTTGAGCCACAGCCAAGACTGGCTACAAGGAGAATAGGAAGTATACAGGAAACCTCTCTGCTCGGCATAATCCATTCCAGGCTTTGGCTCAAAAAACTGCAGTGAAATCTGCAACAATGAAAGATGCATATTTTCAACATGGGGCCTGAGCCTAAGGCAGCACTCCAAGGTTAAGTGTAGAAAGAAGTGGGGTACTTTATTCACCCATGCAATGTTTCACCTCTAAGCACTAGAGACTTTCTCAAGGACTTGGTTGACTTCTATGGAAGACTAGGTCTACTTCTTTGGGCTTACATCCTACTGTATCCTGTACTGTGAAAACCTTAAAAAATTTTAACTAGCTATCATGCATGATAAGGGCCCCTCCTATTTGGAGTGCTGCCTATTTTTGAAGATCGATCTATCTATCTCTCTCTCTATCTATCTATCTATCTATCTATCTATCTATCTATCTAGTAGAAAAAAATGCAGAAGCAGCACAGCATACAAACCGGGTGCAAAGCCAAACTAGAAGGTGGCTAATCTTCAACTTTATATAAGAAATGGAAAAAATGGCAGCACTCCAATATTTAGAAAAAGTGTGGGTTTATTCCAAGCAGCGACGTTTCGGTTCTTATCTGAACCTTTTTCAAGCCTTGAAAAAGTGGCGATCCCACTGCCACTGCCATGATTATTATACACGGGGGTCTGAAAAGACCCCCGAGTATAATAATCAGAGCCCCAGGTGAGGTGATGGAACATAATAAACAATGTTACTTACCTCTCCGGGATCCAATGTTAATCTTAGCTGGCTTCAGGCCTATATGGTAATGCCCAGACGTCACGTAGTCTGGTATATTACCATATAGGCCTAAAGCCTGTGCTAGCAGTACCATATAGGCCCAAAGCCTGCTAGGATTAAAGAGGACCTTTCATGGGTTTTGGCAAAGGCAGTTCTATATACTGCTGGAAAGTCTACAGTGCGCTGAATTCAGTGCACTTTCAGCTTTCCTGATCTGTGCCCCGGGTGAAGAACTATCGGTGACAGTACTGTAGCTCTTCACAGTCAGAAGGGCGATCCTGACAGTCTGTCAGGAATGTCCTTCTTCCCAGCAGCGCCTGTAGCACTGTACTGTGTGAGTCGGGAGGAACTCTCCCCTCTCCTCCTGATAATACTCGTCTATGGATGAGCACTGTGAGAAGAGGGAGGATCGCCCTTCTGACTTTGAAGAGCTACAATACCGGCACTGCTAGCGCTTCACCCGGGGCACAGATCAGGAAAGCCGACAGTGCGCTGAATTCAGCGGTATATAGAACTGCCTTTCCAGTGGTATATAGAACTGCCTTTGCCCAAACCCATGAAAGGTCCTCTTTAACATCGGATCCCGGAGAGGTGAGTAACATTGTTTATTATGTTCTCTCATCTCCCCTGGGGCTCCGATTATTATACTCGGGGATCTGAAAAGACCCCTGAGTATAATAATAGAGCTTGAAGGGTCCACTGTGGCTCCTGTAACCTCTATTATGCCCCACAGCGGCCCCCCTGCAACCTCTATTATGCCCCACAGTCTATTGTGCCACTGTGGGGTATATATATATATATATATTGGTTGGGTGTGCGGAGAAGTGAGGAGTCAAAGATGTCTGTGTTTCAAACCTTACAGAGTCAAGTCACAGCTGAAAGAAGTGGTCATGGTGGTCCAAAGGGAGGCTAGGTTCACCACTGTATATTATAATAATCAGCCCCATTAACTTCAATGGCACTGACCTGGCAGTATCTTCCCCGGCCAGTACAAAGAGTATAGAGCTGTGCTTGTTCTGGTGCATTGAATACCCTGGAACAGATCATTGTGGGGGTGCCATTGTTAAATCATCAGTCCTGAAATACTTATTTAATTTCTGCACAATCATCTTTTATGTGTGCATACCTGCCCCTTTAAGTATCTGTGTAAGGATATCTACAGGAATGTCTTCTCCATCGTGAATCGCCTTCATTCTTCGCTCAATACATTCTCTGCCAGTTTTCCGGAGAAGTTCGATGCTCTTTTTTATGTCTCTGAGAAAGGCCTGTTTTCCTGGCGTATACTATGAAAAGAAATACAAGTGGCATTATCCTGCAATGGCAAAATGTAACATCAGCTGGAGTAAGTTTAGAACTATTCATTATATTGTCAAAAGTGTAAATAAACTTTCTGACAACTTTTGATTTTCTGGCAGCTTTTTTGTCATTTACAAATTTTGTAACATACTTTATAAACAAATGTCGACTCCTTTCTAATAGATGAGAGTCTTGAAGAACGAGGGTCCCTTTATTATCTCTCAAAAGGGAATTTTTGCTATGGTCTTTTTAAACCAGACATTCCCTTTAATGACTATATATGTTTGCCTCCTCACTGTAGTATGACGTGTGGCAGTAATGGCCTAGAATACAAACCCTTGTGAAAGGATTCCGTGTCTCAACCATTCCTCGCATAACAGTTGAAATGGCTCTGGGAAATGGTGTCTGGTCATCATGGAGAGAATTCAGCACCATCCCAAAAGCAACCTGGTGAATACAAATAATAGCAATTCTTTATACTGAAAATGTTTCCAAATGCCTTGTATTTTAAGGGAGATTTTGTGTATTTAAAGGCTACTCAGTGTATAATAAAAAATGCATTGTGTTTCAGTTGCTTACCCACACTCTGCTTATTGTCATCTTTGCTTATATTCAGAGGCTAAATGGCAGTTGCGATCATGTCTTATAACACCAGCTCTACCCTCTTCTACCTTTACATTGCGTTACATTTGACTGGCCATATTGACTTGTGACTACTGCATTTTGTCTCATTATTTTTAATACTGGTGGTGTCTGGCTTTGTACAATAAGAGCAAGTAGTGGAAGGAATATGACAATGGATGGCTTCTACTGGTTTGCAATCCAAATGGCTACAAGTTACAGGGGGTCAAAATCTTGCTCTAAGTGGCTAGATTAGCTATGGATAATTTATGTAACCTGGGATTTGGTCTATTTAAGTCCTTTCCAAATGTAAGACAATGAGATCACTGTTCAGTTTGCATATTATATTGTTAGAGCTATGCACAACTACTGGATAAGATGTACACATAGATTTTGATCATTACAGACACATATTTTGCTGAAAGATTTCTAAATTGTTCATAGTTACCTTGGCTATAACATCCAGTGTGACTCTACTCAGCATATCATATATCCCAACCTGACATTTTCCATCCGCCTTATCTCCCAACGTGTCCATCAAGTCTTCTGCTTTTTCATTAAAAGTTCCCATTAATCCTATCAAGTAACTGGAAAGGAAAGGAAAATCTAGAAAATCAATCACTGATGTCATTGAAACCTTTTACCCCATTGAGTTAAAGGGATCGCCTCAGGGGCAGACAACAAAAATAGTTATGGTCCCCTTGTTTTCCAATATCTCAACGAATAGTCATGGAATTCATTAGCTTAGACATATGCCCACAATGTTAGGATTCATGCACAGGAACGTGTACATTGTCAACACTTTTCACCTGTGGGGGTCCCTGGTGTCAGATCCCTGCAGATCTGTTATTGCTAACCCCTTTAATGTGACAGGGCCTCCTTACCTACAAAGCTCCCATGTAACTGCACAGGTTCCATCAATGGTATGTCTACCCATTGATTGTCCGATTTACAGAACCTACTTTCTACAACAGTGACAGGAAAGAACCCTATACAGAACTCTGTAGGAGGCCCACAGAACATTCAGACAATATCAATTTGATGAAGAACACATAGCAATGCAAGATATTTTCTGCTTTTTTGATAACGGAAAAGTTGCTTTTGCTTGTAGAGATAGATTTTTATGGTGTGTATTAGACGCTATCTTCTATAATATTTGCAAGAAATTAGTAAAATGTTGCAGTATATAAAGTTTATATAGAAAAACAGTATTTATTTTTTCATTCTTAAGTTAACTTGAAGGTAACATTTTGAGTGATTTGTAAAAGTGTTAAATACAGTGTTAAATAAAGGTTCTTACGTTCTACTGAAAGCTGGATCCATAATCCTCCTCTGTTTGTGCCAGTGGTCATAATCTCGAGCTGTCAGTAAACCCGTTCCCATGAATCTAGGGACAGGATAAAAAACCTGTAAAATACTGCACTGGATACTATAACATACGGTATATAATACAGTAAATAGATATCCGCTAGAGTCTCATGAACTGGACATTAAACCCCTAGATCTTCAGCAAGAAGTCAACGTGTCATTGGCATACTAATAACTGTACCATGTACTGACCACTGACAGGATAGAGATACCAAACTCTAACAGGGAATATAAAATCCCAGGTACGTTCACCTGTAACACACCTAATGGTGTGTATTTGATCATTTGCACCAAATGTTCCACTGAAAATCTGTATGTTGGAGAGACCGGACAGAAACTCAAAATGAGAATTAATTCACATCGCCATACAATCAAACAACAGAGAACTGATCTTCCCGTGCCAAATCATTTCTGCCAGGAAGATCATAATATCACCAATGACATGAAAATCTTGATCTTAAAAGGGAACTTTAAATCAAGGAAACAGCGACTGATTTATGAGTACAAGGCCATGACCCTATTCCAGACGCTAGACAATGGAATGAACGTCTCACGTGGGTTTATGTCTTTTTATACAAATCATTAAGACAGCCATTAAGATAAGAACCTTCGATCTGGCAATTGATTGTTTGTTTTTATAAGTATATAGTAATAAGCCTCTTCCCCCCTCCCTCCTGTAATCCTACCCCTGTGTCCAGTTATAAATATGCAGCCTCTAGAAGGTGTTTTTAGATATATCTGAAGAAGAAGCTCAGAGGAAGCTTCGAAACGTCATATTCTGTCATCACTATGAGTTAGCCATTAAAAAAGGTATCACCTACTGAAGACTTGCAAAGTTTTTTTGTTTTTTTATATTTCATGTACCATGTCCATTAAATTTCCTTGTATTAGACTGCATCTTACTGACTCACCAGGGACTGGGTTGTATGCTCCTTGGTCACTAGGGTTGTTATGAAACTGACTTATAACTAATGCAGTTATTAGAGCCATATGGTATTAAAGTTTGGGGCTTATAAAGGTGTTTACTGTCAATCACAAAACCACTTGAAAATGATTCAAAATTATTCAAATCCTGCTCTGACACTGCAAAGCTAACCTTTGTCAGGTCCTACTGGGATAAAAATCCCCATTTACAAACACTATAATGTCCCTAAGTGGCCTTCATACAGTATAACATCCCATAGCGGCTCCTCCACACAGTATAATGCCCCATAGCGGCCCCTCCACACAGTATAATGTCCCATAGCAGCCCCTCCACACAGTATAATGTCCCATAGCGGCCCCTCCACACAGTATAATGTCCCATAGCGGCCCCTCCACACAGTATAATGCCCCATAGCAGCCCCTCCGTACAGTATAATGCCCTATAGCAGCCCCTCCACACAGTATAATGTGCCATAGTGGCCCCTCCACACAGTATAATGTCCCATAGTGGCCACTCTACACAGCATAATGTACCATTGTGGCCTCCACACAGTATGATGCTATATAACGGCCCCTGTACATAGTATAATGTCACATAATGGCCTCTGCATTCAGTGTAATAGTGGCCCCTCCATACAGTATAGTGTCCCATAGCGGCCCCTGCAGACAGTAAAATGTTCTATAGCGGCCCCTGCAGACAGTAAAATATTCTATAGAGGCCCCTACACATAATATTAAGTCCCATAGTGGCCCCTACAGTGTTTTTGTACAGATATTGCAAAAATCTTGGGTCCGGCAGAGCCCAACATTTTTGGGGTATACAACCCACAAACTATTATACTCTGAAGTCTTTTCAACTCTTTTTTTTCCCTGTCCTACAGGCAGAACTTGAACCTGAGATCTGCTGATCCCTATTGCTACATAATGCAGTACATCTGAGAGATTAAGCTGCCAGAGCAGGAGTATTTTCTAACTCTGGTGGCTAGTCCTGGGTCTCAGCTGTGTAATATAGTGGAGACCCAAAAGTCGCAATGTTGGCACAGGTCCTGTGCCTGTGGCATTAAATTGTTGAGCTACTACAGTGCTAAGCATCAACTATGTGCTCAGTGCGATGTAATACACAGTCTACCAATAAGTATTTGGACACCTGTGGTAGAATAGAAAAACAACATTTCTTCATATCAATAGTTGGTAGACCCCAGCAGATGCTTCCTTACGGATGGTATTGATGGACACAATACTCCCAGATGCCTGTGGAGACTCCTGGTGTATGTGAGCCATCGGTTGGGTGCAGTTTCTCTGGCCAGCACTCGTCGTTCTCTAACTCCCAGTTTCGGAGCTCTGCCGCCTCGGGGCACATTCCGACAATCACCGTTCACCCTCCACTTCGAAATCACATAGGCCACTGTCGATTTTGGGTAATTGAGTTCACTTGCTATGTCCCTTAAGGATTGACCATTTCTGTGGTACCCGACAATTACCCCTTTCTTGAAATCTGACAACTCTGCACTTTGTGGCATCTTTCATGCGACTAATGCCAATGTTGTTTCCTATTTAACGGAAGAAGACGTGACGTACATCACGACCGCAGATATCTTCATTTACATGGGTGTCCAAATACTTATTGGTAGTCAGTGTAGTACAGTGCAGAACAGGAAGGGGTTAAGGACACAGCCCCATTATTCAAATCTGACATAATAATACTGTAACATACTCAAATTATTTTAGAGTTTGTTAATTCATTAAAGAGGACCTGTCATGTCCTCGAGCACATGTGGTTTCATATACCACTAGAAAGCTGACAGTGCACTAAAATCAGAGCACTGTTGGCTTTCCCGTTATGTGCCCCAGAGGAAGAGCTATTGGTGCAATTACTGATAGCTTTTCACTGTCAGAAGGGAGTTCCTGACAGTCTAGCTGGGAACGCCCTACTTGACAGTACTGTCCATAGCTCTATATACTGTCAGAAGGGGCACGTTCCTTACCAGCCATAATGCTGATTGGTGAGGAATGCCCCCCTCCCCCCCTTTTGACAGTACTCATCCATAGACTAGCACTGGGGGCGTTCCTCACCACCCAGCGCCATAATAGTACGACAATGTAATGTCATGGGCACAGAAGCTGTACCTGTGGCATTACATCTTGCTCTCCACTGTGTTGTACAGCAAGGGCCAGGACCAGCCACCGGAGTTGGAAGATAACCCGACTCCGGCGAATTAAACCCCTGGATGCCATAATCAATAGCAATCATGGTATCCAGGGTGTCCGGGGGAAAGATCACCCCCCGTCACCCCTCAACCCCTGCAATAAATTTGTGGGTTCTGAGGGGTTACCATGGTAGCCAGAAAGCCAGGCCATGGCTTCCTGACTGCCTATGCATAGTTCCCATAGGAACTAATGTTTGGTGGTCTGCAATACGGACATTGTACTTGGGAATCCCATCCACACAGAAAAATATGCGCAGCGGAAATGCTGTGATTTCCAAAAACTTTGTGTTTTTAGAAATCACAGCATGCCAATTATACCACAGAAACACTGGTATAACTGAAGCAGATAGTCTGTAGAAGAAACCTATGTGGAATTTCGGTGAAAAGCACTGAGGGAAAAACCATAATGAGTTTCAGCTGTGATTTTTCGGTGCGGCCCACTACGTGAGGCTTAAGCTCTAAAGTTCTATTTTTTCTTAGATTGTTCACACAGACTGTTAAAAAAACTACTACTGTATAAGCTGTGTACACAAAATAATACATTTTTAATTAACTCTGTTTGCAGAGCTGCTTCATTTCTTATTAGATGCATTGAAGGATAAATTGGATGAAAAATTGGGCATACATTTGAGCCATTGTTACCTTGCTCCAAACAGAACACCAATACGGGAATAAAAATCATCTTTGGTGTATTTTGGTGACATCAATAATTCCTGTGGAAAAAAAACATATGAAACTATAAGTTAAAGGTAGGATAAATATAATAAGCGCTTATCTGTTCTGTGATTATCTGTTATTATATGTGTTGAGCCCTGGGAAAAGTAACTTGAATATATCTAGGTATGGGGTATGTATGTATATGTGTGTGTGTCATATCATAGAGGGGTAGGTATAGCATCTAAGAATAATGGGATAATGTTGGCTGGCTAATGGACAAATACATTAATATACAGTATATTAGCCAAATGAGGGGTATCCAATGCAGTGATTTGTGAGTAGATCTAGACAATATAGGAATACTGGGAAATCTAACTATATAGGCATGTTTGGTGATTTACCTTAACTCCATCTGAGCTGATAACAAGAACCAATACATTGTGTAATCCATTGATACGTATCACTGGACCGTACTGCTCCACCCTAGAAGATACATGGTATTATGACATAACAGGAATAAGTGAGGATACTTTAGATTTAACCCCTTTATCATGAAGCAAACCCAGAAATCATCTGATTGTTGCAGTGTCGGCTTCTCAGGCAGAAAATTCTGGGCTCTATATTCATTAGGGCTAGTTCACACGTGAACTGCCCGCGCGGGTTTTGACACAGAGAGAGACGCGGCGAGCCGCATCTCTCTCTTGTCAAAACCCGCCCGCCGCGACCATCGCTGTCGCGGCTTAACCCTCTGCTGTCGGCTCAAATGAATGAGCCGACATAGGAGGGAGCTGCCGGGGGCGGAAGCCGCGCGGCTGAGCCTGCGCGGCTTCCGCCTGAAGAAAGGACATGTCCTTTCTTTTCTCCGCTAGCAGCAGCCCGCCGCTAGCGGAGAAAAGAAGCCCGGCGGTCTCCATAGACCACCATTATAAGGGGAGGTTTTGGACGCGAAATCCGCTGTCAAAAACCTCCCCTTATACTCACGTGTGAACTAGCCCTTAGAATGAAGTCCCGAGCACTGGTCTATTCTAATTTCTCCAGAATGGAGGGTTGGAAACTCCCTGTTTTAGTGATCGATAGGGCATGACTATTGGTCTCCCAACAATCAGTAAGCGGTGGCATAGGCTTGCTAATCACAAACACCCCTATAGGTAAGTGAAAATGTATCCGTCAGACGGCTTGGTCATTTACAACTAAACTACAGAAACCGCAGAGCTTTGTTCAACTGTGATGAGACATGTTATAGATTAGAGAAGATACCAGTGACCAGGCTCCTTTAAGGCCGGTTCACATCTGCGTTCAGTATTCCGTTCAGGGAGTCCGCTTGGGAATCCGCTAATAAAGCGGTTAGCAAAGAAACCACCAGGACTCCATAAACTATAATGGGGTCCATGTGTTTTCTGTGCGGTGTCTGCATGAATCATGCAGAGAGAAAAGTACTGCAAGCACCACTTTTCTCTCTGCATGATTCATGCGGACACCGTGCGGACACCACACAAACCCCATTATAGTTTATGGAATCTGTGTGGCTTCTTTGCTAACCGCTTTTTAATGCTTTCGGTATTACGTTCAGGGGGTCCCCAAGCAGACTTCCCGAACAGAATACTGAATGCAGATATGAATCAGGCCTTACGTACACCTAATGTATGTCGTTATTGTAGTCTCCGCAGAAAATAAGAACATAGAAAAAAAAGCTTCTGCAGCTAATAATAATAGTAATACTATTATTATTAATAATAATAATAATAATACTATTATTATTAATAATAATAATAAAGCAGCCAGCAGTAATTATCAGATGATAACTTACCATTCCAGGAAGGTGTCATATATGAGCATATTATTCTTCATCAGCTTCATTATTGTGGGCGAGTGTCCAAAGAGAAAACTGCAAAATAAGCGAAATCTACATTTAGGGTGCATTCACACTGAGTAAACGCTAGCTTATTCTGAACGTAAAACACGTTCAGAATAAGCGGCGTCTAAAGCAGCTCCATTCATTTCTATGGGAGCGGGGATACGAGCGCTCCCCATAGAAATGAATGGGCTGCTTCTTTCACTCCGTGCAGTCCCATTGAAGTGAATGGGGAGTGCCGGCGTGTACGCTCCGGCATGAGCAGAGCTTGCCGTATACGCCGGCACTCCCCATTCACTTCAATGGGACTGCACGGAGTGAAAGAAGCAGACCATTCATTTCTATGGGGAGCGCTCGTATCCCCGCTCCCATAGAAATGAATGGAGCTGCTTTAGACGCCGCTTATTCTGAACGTGTTTTACGTTCAGAATAAGCTAGCGTTTACTCAGTGTGAATGCACCCTTAGACAATATCATTAGACATTTCTATTACAACATCACATGTGCTCAGTCAGACCTGTAAGTAATGTCATGTTATATAACCACCTCATACATAGCTATACTATATATATATATATATATATATATATATATATACAGTCCTATGAAAAAGTTTGGGCACCCCTATTAATCTTAATCATTTTTAGTTCTAAATATTTTGGTGTTTATAACAGCCATTTCAGTTTGATATATCTAATAACTGATGGACACAGTAATATTTCAGGATTGAAATGAGGTTTATTGTACTAACAGAAAATGTGCAATATGCATTAAACCAAAATTTGACCGGTGCAAAAGTATGGGCACCTCAACAGAAAAGTGACATTAATATTTAGTAGATCCTCCTTTTGCAAAGATAACAGCCTCTAGTCGCTTCCTGTAGCTTTTAATCAGTTCCTGGATCCTGGATAAAGGTATTTTGGACAAACAATTCAAGTTCAGTTAAGTTAGATGGTCGCCGAGCATGGACAGCCCGCTTCAAATCATCCCACAGATGTTCAATGATATTCAGGTCTGGGGACTGGGATGGCCATTCCAGAACATTGTAATTGTTCCTCTGCATGAATGCCTGAGGATTTGGAGCGGTGTTTTGGATCATTGTCTTGCTGAAATATCCATCCCCGGCGTAACTTCAACTTCGTCACTGATTCTTGAACATTATTCTCAAGAATCTGCTGATACTGAGTGGAATCCATGCGACTCTCAACTTTAACAAGATTCCCGATGCCGGCATTGGTCACACAGCCCCAAAGCATGATGGAACCTCCACCAAATTTTACAGTGGGTAGCATGTGTTTTTCTTGGAATGCTGTTTCTTTTTGGACGCCATGCATAACGCCTTTTTTTATAACCAAACAACTCAATTTTTGTTTCCAAAATGAAGCTGCCTTGTCCAAATGTGCTTTTTCATACCTCAGGCAACTCTATTTGTGGCGTACGTGCAGAAACAGCTTCTTTCTCATCACTCTCCCATACAGCTTCTATTTGTGCAAAGTGCGCTGTATAGTTGACCGATGCACAGTGACACCATCTGCAGCAAGATGATGCTGCAGCTCTTTGGAGGTGGTCTGTGGATTGTCCTTGACTGTTCTCACCATTCTTCTTCTCTGCCTTTCTGATATTTTTCTTGGCCTGCCACTTCTGGGCTTAACAAGAACTGTCCCTGTGGTCTTCCATTTCCTTACTATGTTCCTCACAGTGGAAACTGACAGGTTAAATCTCTGAGACAACTTTTTGTATCCTTCCCCTGAACAACTATGTTGAACAATCTTTGTTTTCAGATCATTTGAGAGTTGTTTTCAGTAGCCCATGATGCCACTCTTCAGAGGAGATTCAAATAGGAGATCAACTTGCAATTGGCCACCTTAAATACCTTTTCTTATGATTGGATACATCTGGCTATGAAGTTCAAAGCTCACTGAGGTTACAAAACCAATTTTGTGCTTCAGTAAGTCAGTAAAAAGTAGTTAGGGGAATTCAAATCAATAAAATGATAAAGGTGCCCATACTTTTGCACCGGTCAAATTTTGGTTTAATGCATATTGCACATTTTCTGTTAGTACAATAAACCTCATTTCAATCCTGAAATATTACTGTGTCCATCAGTTATTAGATATATCAAACTGAAATGGCTGTTGCAAACACCAAAATATTTAGAACAAAAAATGATTAAGATTAATAGGGGTGCCCAAACTTTTTCATAGGACTGTATATGTACATATATACTGTATATACACATACTATATATATATATATATATATATATATATATATATGTATACCTCTGCAAAATACCACCTCTTTGAGAAGACCACTGCATTACACAGACAATTTCACAATTTCATTTTCAAAACACCAGCATCTTACCCTAGAAGTCTATTCATTAATGCAATTTTGGGGTTATCTGTATATATTTATACATATAGAAAAAGGAATGTAGCCCGCCAGCATCTCAATTTCAAGTATCTATCCATTGTAAGCCGATGGCCGGCCGGGTAATGGAGGGGGTGTACATCTCACCCAGACTACTAAGGTGGGTGAGATGAGAAAACTCTAGAAAGAATGTTTCTCAGCAGATAATTCTGTCTGCTGAGTGTTATTTCAAAGTTCCGGTTACTGGACTGGATTTTTAGGAATGGCAGGTAGGTTGGTAGTGGGACCTGTCATTCCACCCCCCCCCCTCCAGTCCACACTTTGGGGATGTTCTAGCAGCGACTCAGATGTTGAGAGTCTCCTCGTCAAGGAGGCTTAAGAAGTCAGTTCCAGCAGCAGACTGGGGGCAGAGTTTGGCTGGAGAGCCAAAGAAAGAGGTCATATTTTTGGAGCTGTGTCCAGAGTGATTCTACTGGCTTTTGGATTTCTGTTATTCTAGGTGAGGTACCTATTCTATGTTTAGTTAGAGCCTAGCCGGGCAGGTATTTATTTTTGTATTGTTTGCTTTTGTTGCTGCAACTTTACTATATGGCTTCCTCTCATCATTAATCTTGTGTTATGACATCACATCTGGTTATATTTGAAGTGGATTATTATTATATTTTATACATGAACTATATATTCCCTGGGATAATTTGCACTTAGCATTATGCACTTTATGATAATAATTCTATTAATGTATAGTATTATATAATGTGTATACTTTATGCTAAGTGATTGATGTATATATGAGGGGTGGGTGTATACACCTTGACAATGCCAATATTTTGTGCTTGAAAATGAATGGAGTTGAAATGTTGCATCTGTGCACTATGGGTAAATCCTTAGTATGGTACATACTATTGGTGTACCATTTCCATCATTCTGTGATGTTGCTGTCACAGTGCTGTGTCTGGGTGAGATATGGTCAGAATTAGATAAGGTACTGCTCTCATCACAGGGTATGATTTATGGCCTGGATAGGGTGACACTGCTCCCCACTCCCACAAATAGATATTCTGAACTTGCACAGGATGATATAACATCTTAAAATGTTATAGATTTACTTTAAAGCAAAATGAACATAATAGGAAAGCTTCTTACTTCATACTGCACATGCTGGGGTCAGTTTAGGTTAGAACAATCACCTATTAGAAACCTGATAGAGACCTAATAATTCTGATAGCTGAGAGTTTTGCTCTTGCTACCGTGTAAATGAGGCGGCGCTATGCCAGGGCCCCGGGGAGAGCGGCAGCCAGTCCAGGACAAGCTGTCCTGGACTGGCTTAGCGTCACTGTCACCGAGTGGTGGATTGGGGAGGCCGCTGAAGCAGCGCTGCTCCAGCGGCCTCCCCTCACACTCAGGCAGAGAGCAGGTCCTCTCCCTGCCTGCTCTCTGCCTGCTAACACCGCTCTGCCACTCCCCCTTTGCCCCGCCCCCCTCTGCTCCGCCCCCTCCTCCCAGGGGGGGGCAGCTTTCTGTCATCCGCCTCGGGCGGCGACAAAGTTAGGTTCACCCCTGAGTGTACTAGCTCACCAGTATATGATGGTTATCACTATGTCTTACCTTGTTATATCAATGTATCAGTGGACCACCCACTTATAGAGCTATTTTGTAGCAAAGGACCTTGTGGCGTCCTCAGATCCAGGGGTTCAGTGAAATTGTAAGTTCTGTTTCCCCTCACTGCGACGCCATTATAGACAGGGGTGTGACTACATTTGTCATCTGCACCCTTGAACACTAAATTTTACCAGCATTTGGTTTTGGATTTCTTTTATGTATCTTCTAACTCCTTACCTGTCTCTCGGAGGACCAGGGATGTGATCATACTTCATGTGGATATAGTGGATGTATCCACAGTACAGGAGGAAACAGATGACAACCAGGATCAGGAGCAGAATGGCAGCGCCTGTGATAAAACTCCAAACTGTCATGTCTCCTTGTTCTGAGCCAGGTATAAGAACAGGACAGAGGCTGTTTAAGACTTTTACTAAAACACAAACCAAGCTAGGAAGTGCAAGCGGCACAATAAGTCACAGTGTCCCTCCCACGGAGGAACAAGGAGGTGTTTCCACATTCTTGGGTTGAGGCCCTGCACATAAAGGCAAACACTAAGCAATTCAGTGTAAATAATGTATAGATTTTTCTTTAAAAAATGAGGTAGAGATTGTATAGAAATATGCACATTGCAGCAATGACGCAATTCAATTTCTGAGTAAGTCTTTATTTCTACATTGCAGTATAGCATTATTAAACGCAGATATAAGAACAGTCATAAAAGAGGACCTTGCACTGCCGCTGTTAACTTTATCATGTTCTTACGACGGCTATAAGGTTAAATGCTTGGCTCCCTGCCCAGCCATATGCTTGTGTAGGCCACAGCAGCGCAATGGTACTATTACTAGTAAAGGGGTTGTCCCGTCACAAGGATCCTATCTATAATGCTTGTAAATGTGAATATAAGACTTTTCCTAAATACACTGCTTCAGCAGAACTCCTTTGTTTGTTCACTATATTACTTTATTCAATTTTTTGTGGCCACAGCCCTGACCTAGCTGCTCCTGAGTCAAGTGATGTTTCAGCCTGCTCTCAGGGGGGAGGGAGGAGGGGCTAAGTGCACGGGAGCGAGCCTGGAGTGGGGGGTAGTTTACCCTTTGGGGGAAGGGGACGCCAATACACTGTTAGACGCCGGCACAAGTGAAGCCAGCAACATCGCTATGCTTCTGCCCTGCATGAAGCAAGCAGAAGCGATGCTGTTCCGCTCCGTTCCGGGGTCACATATGCAAAGCCAAGCGGCGAGATGCCGCCAGCCCTGCGTACACGCTCATACACCAGTCTAGCCTTCACAATGCAGACCCGGCACCCTGTCAGGTCTGTATTTGCATTGTGAAGGCTAGACGGTCTATGAGCGCGCACGCAGGGCCGGCGGCATCTCGCCGTTTGGCTTTGCATATGTGACCCCGCCCACCAATGACGAGACAAAGCCGGAAGACAGAAGACTTTAGAGGAACGAAGACTGGTAAGTATGTGACGTGGGAGTACCCCTTTAAAGGGGTAGCAAGGCGGGGAGGTTGTACAGAATGAAATAGGTGGGCAGGGTGTTGGAAAAGCAATGAGCCAATGATGTCTGGTGAGAAAACAGTCACTTTAACTGTACTGTATTTGCTTCAATATTCTTCTAGGGGTGACATCATGATGTTGGCAACCAACACCTCAATTTCTAGAACTTTCAGCCTGCAGTCTAAACTGTTGAAGAACCTTACCACAGTCCATATTTACATAATAATAATAATAATAGGCAATTCCTGTTAGATCGGCGGGGTCTGACTGTTGGGAATTCCACAGATCAGCTGTTTCCATAAGCGCATGAAGCTTCTGGGCCCCAACACAAAATCTGCACCATGCATCCCAAATACAGTCCTATGAAAAAGTTTGGGCACCCCTATTAATCTTAATCATTTTTAGTTCTAAATATTTTGGTGTTTGCAACAGCCATTTCAGTTTGATATATCTAATAACTGATGGACACAGTAATATTTCAGGATTGAAATGAGGTTTATTGTACTAACAGAAAATGTGCAATATGCATTAAACCAATATTTGACCGGTGCAAAAGTATGGGCACCTCAACAGAAAAGTGACATTAATATTTAGTAGATCCTCCTTTTGCACAGATAACAGCCTCTAGTCGCTTCCTGTAGCTTTTGATCAGTTCCTGGATCCTGGATGAAGGTATTTTGGACCATTCCTCTTTACAAAACAAGTCAAGTTCAGTTAAGTTTGATGGTCGCCGAGCATGGACAGCCCGCTCTCAAATGATCTGAAAACAAAGATTGTTCAACATAGTTGTTCAGGGGAAGGATACAAAAAGTTGTCTCAGAGATTTAACCTGTCAGTTTCCACTGTGAGGAACATAGTAAGGAAATGGAAGACCACAGGGACAGTTCTTGTTAAGCCCAGAAGTGGCAGGCCAAGAAAAATATCAGAAAGGCAGAGAAGAATGGTGAGAACAGTGAAGGACAATCCACAGACCACCTCCAAAGAGCTGCAGCATCATCTTGCTGCAGATGGTGTCACTGTGCATCAGTCAACAATACAGCGCACTTTGCACAAGGAGAAGCTGTATGGGAGAGTGATGAGAAAGAAGCCGTTTCTGCAAGCACGCCACAAACAGAGTCGCCTGAGGTATGCAAAACCACATTTGGACAAGCCAGCTTCATTTTGGAAGAAGGTCCTGTGGACTGATGAAACAAAGATTGAGTTGTTTGATCATACAAAAAGGCGTTATGCATGGTGTCCAAAAAGAAACAGCATTCCAAGAAAAACACATGCTACCCACTGTAAAATTTGGTGGAGGTTCCATCATGCTTTGGGGCTGTGTGGCCAATGCCGGCACCAGGAATCTTTTTAAAGTTGAGGTTCACATGGATTCCACTCAGTATCAGCAGATTCTTGAGAATAATGTTCAAGAATCAGTGACGAAGCTGAAGTTACGCCGGGGATGGATATTTCAGCAAGACAATGATCCAAAACACGGCTCCAAATCGACTCAGTCATTCATGCAGAGGAACAATTACAATGTTCTGGAATGGCCATCCCAGTCCCCAGACCTGAATATCATTGAACATCTGTGGGATGATTTGAGAGCGGGCTGTCCATGCTCGGCGACCATCAAACTTAACTGAACTTGAATTGTTTTGTAAAGAGGAATGGTCCAAAATACCTTCATCCAGGATCCAGGAACTGATTAAAAGCTACAGGAAGTGACTAGAGGCTGTTATCTTTGCAAAAAGGAGGATCTACTAAATATTAATGTCACTTTTCTGTTGAGGTGCCCATACTTTTGCACCGGTCAAATATTGGTTTAATGCATATTGCACATTTTCTGTTAGTACAATAAACCTCATTTCAATCCAGAAATATTACTGTGTCCATCAGTTATTAGATATATCAAACTGAAATGGCTGTTGCAAACACCAAAATATTTAGAACTAAAAATGATTAAGATTAATAGGGGTGCCCAAACTTTTTCATAGGACTGTATAATGTATTTCTTATAGTACTGGTCTGGGTCTATAAGGAAGACACAACTGATGGGCCACCTAGGGTTCTGGGTCAAGATGTGACCGGACAGGTTGTTCCTGTTATTTCTCCACAAAACTTACTAATAAATTCACAACTGTGACGCCACACCAGGGCTTCCCCCCCGATGCTTGGAACTCTGACCTTCCTTCGAGTCTGCTGCCTGCCGATTGGGATAAATCTTTCACGCTGTCTCATAAATTAGCTTTGCCCTGTAGTGTGCAGGAAAGGAGTTTTAAAATTTTAACCCGTTGGTACAGGTGTCTCGACATCCTTCACAGGATTTTTCCCACTGTTTCGGACTGGTGTTGGCGCTGTGGCACTGAAAGAAGCACCATGCTTCATATCTGTTGGGAATGTGATGTTCTTCGACCTTTTTGGGATGCGGTCTTCTCTCTTTATTCTAGGGTGTGTGAACACTCCAATTTTCGTTACTCTCCAACTGGCTTGTTGTCGGTCATTCTCGGTAAGATTTCCGAGATCAAAAAGGACCTCTTGGAGCATTTCCTTACGGCCGCCAGCGCCGTCATTCCGAGATATTGGCGCAGCTCTACACCGCCCTCGCTGCTTGAGTTCTTACAGGAACTTCTCCTCATACGGAGAATGGAAGCTCTGGTTGCGGAGGACTCTCCCGACCCTCTCTGTTTGAACAGCTCTGGAGGCCCTTGGTGATCTTCCAGGAGTCTTCTGATTTTTCTTCTTCCTTCTCCTGATCAGAATCTGGCTGCTCCTCCATCCTTTTCTGATTTCTCCCCCTTTCTCTTCTCTCTCCTCCCTACATGGTCTTTCCCATCCGTTTGTGTCCTGGTCTTGTTGTTCCTGCCCTTACATGGTTATTGTCACCCATTTTTTTCTATTGCCATTCATATTGATGGGCTTGTTTTGGCCCGCTTTTTCCCTCTCATCTTACTTGCCTTGGCGATGTTCATATTGTGTTGTACGATGCTGGTCGAGGGCATCCCCCTCGCCCATTCATGCTGTTTGGGGCCTGCATGCCCTACTTGATACCCTTGTTATTAGTCTTTTGGTTTTTTTATGCTATAAAACTTCAATAAAACCCGATTATACATAAATTCACAACTGGGTGTTTCCATTACACTTGTCAAATGGATGTGTCCCTACATAGTCCGACATTGTCAACATTGATTAGATGATGTTAAGTGTGCAGGACATATTCCCAACTAGTAACATATGGTTACCAATTAATTCATACATTTTTAGGAAGAATGAATACAACCCAGAATTTTGAGAAAAGATGCTCCAGAATTGTTATATTACGTAGAATTAAATTTTTTATTAAAACAAACTATTTCAGAGCAGTGACAGGTCCTCTTTTAAAGTCATGGCACTTTTTCAGATGACATCAAAAAGTTTTATTAAAAAAAACAAACTGTTACATGTTACTTATATTACAGTAGATTCAGTATATTATTTTTCTCCATAAACTGTAACCTGTACAAAATAAACAGCTGAATTACTGTATCCCTTAGGGCTCGTTCACATCTGCACCCGTACTCCGTTATGCAGGTTTCCGTTTCCTGCACAAAACAGGGGCAAGAGACGGAAACCCGCCGGCATGTTTCAATCCCATTCATTTGAATGGGCTTGAAAAGTCTCCGGCTGTATGTGCCAGTGAGCGTTTTATGCTCTCCACGGCAAAACAGTTTTTTTTAAGCCGGACACAGAGTCGAACATGCAGTACTCTGTGTCCGGCTTTAAAAAAAACGGTTTCGCCGCGGAACGCATAAAATGCTCACCGGCGCTCACGGCCGGACTCGGCATGACAGGTTTCTGTCTTCTGCATGCAGAAGACGGAAACCTGAAAACGGAGATCGAACGCTGGTGTGAACCCAGCGTAAGGTGTAATGCACTTATATAAACTCAAAAGTGATCATGTAGGGATAAGGTCCAAGTATAGTGTCTTCTTCATTTCTTTGACCTGTGTTCTGTTCGAGCTTTCAGTCTGCAGATTACACCATCCATTGGGCGCAGGGTTCCTGTATCTAAGATCCTGAAGCTCTGCCCTTCCACCAGCTCAAACTCAAATCTCTGCAGGAGTTTGGCCATGACAAACTTTGCTTCCATCTGTAAAGGGAAACAGATATTATATGGGACAGGTTATCATATCTCTCGCCCACCAGATTTCTCTATTTTTGGTACTTAGGATCTTGTGTTTACATGGGCAATGCTATTATGCTTAAATCTCAACCAGTGGCGTAACTACCGAGGTAGCAGCTGCCACAAGGCCCAGGACATTAGGGGCCCGGAAATAGCCGCTACCGCTGCGTTGTTTTTTTTTTCCTTAAAAGGCCGTTACCGGGCAGGATCCGTAAGTGACACAGCGGGCCCCACAAACACTATTATTATACTCGGGGGTCTTTTCAGACCCCCCTGAGTATAATGATCAGAGTCCCGGGAGAGGTACGGGAGCATAAAAAAACAGTTATTTATCTCTCTCTGCTCCATACAGGCATCGGCCTAGTTGTGTGATGTCCCTAATGTCACTTGACTGGGACCTGCGTCCCGGGTCATGTGACGTCCGGACAACATTGAAGATGGCCGACACCACCGAGGACTATAGCGGAGTCGGGGATAGGTAAGTAACAGTGTTTTTTATGTTTGTATCCCCCCTCGGTCTTCGATTATTATACTCTGGGGTCTGAAAAGACCCCAGAGTATAATAATTGTTCATGGGTGTTCATTATGGGGCATAATACTGTGTGCAGGGGCCACAATGGGGCATAATAGTATGTGCAGGGGCTACTATGGGGCATAATACTGTATGCAGGGGCCACTATGGGGCATAACACTCTGTACTGGGGCCACTATGGGGCATAACACTCTGTACTGGGGCCACTATGGGGCATAACACTCTGTACTGGGGCCACTATGGGGCATAATACTGTGTGCAGGGGCCACTATGGGGCATAATAGTATGTGCAGGGGCCACTATGGGGCATAATACTCTGTACTGGGGCCACTATGGGGCATAATAGTGTGTGCAGGGGTCACTATGAGGCATAATAGAGAACGCAGGAATGCGGAAGGGGGGGTCGGTCAAGGTCGTCGGTCGGGGGGCCCCATGTCAAAAGTTCGCCACGGGGCCCCGCCATTCCTAGTTACGCCACTGATCTCAACTTTGATAGTTGAGTTAGACTACCAGATCAGTGTTTATCAAAAGTGTCAGCTATGTATGGTGATAGATACATCAAGTCCATTCATTGGGATGAGTTGGTAATTCTAGGCTAACGGTAGAAACCCCTTCACATATAAAATGCCCTTTTTAACATATAAACCCAGAGAAATAAAGTTTATTGTTTTCCTTACACTTATGTCCCAATGTCTCTAATACAAAGTTGATGAACAATTTTATGATGATTTTCTTTCTAAAATTCTAAAGTAGCCATAGAAAAATATACAATATTGTAAGTACTCAGGGTCGGACTGGGGTGTCTAGGGCCCACCAGTGGAATTGTTTCTAGGGGCCCACCCCCAGGAACCTGCAGATCAGTGGCGGTACCAAAACACGACGTCTAAAAGTAATAACATGTCGGGAGCCATGCTGCTCACCCACTATACCATGTGCACTACCTAAATGTATTGCTACACCTTGTATGGCAAGTGAACAGCGCGGCTCCTAGAAATGCTACTATTCCCTGTACCTGCTTGGTCCTGGAAGAGCTGATCTGCAGAGGTCCTGGCTGTTGTATCATCATAGATGTAATATTGATGGCTTATCCTAAGGACAGACCATCAATATTAGAAAGATGAATAAATCCTTTAGAGCTAGTTCACATGGAGATATATGAACTCTGCGTGTGAACATTCTGTCGCAGATGCCAAGCATCCCGTCGTGGCATTCCGCTCCGGATTAGACCCAAATGAATGGGTCGGAGCCTCGTGCCGCAGATGCTGAGATTGATTCAGCCGCGGAATCTGCGGCAAGATAGGGCAGCTCGCTTCTTTTTTCCGCTACTAGCTAGCGGAAAAAAGAAGCGAGCAGCTCCCATTGAAGTCATTGGGAGTCATTTTTGGCAGAGGATTTTGAGACGGATTCCACCTCAAAATCCGCTGCCAACTTCCCCGTGTGAACTAGCCCTTAAAGTGGTTGTCCAGGAATTGGAGCAACTCATGTCCCGGATGGGAAGTGTAAAATAAAAAACAAATAAATAAAAAAGCATACTCATCTGTCCCCGTTACTCCGTTGTGCGCTGCCAGTGTCCATTCAGTCTCGTACTGGCGCCTCCTTGCTGGGAGTCCTGCACCTCATGTGATCGCTGAGACTAGTTAGGTAAAGTATTTCCAGAAATGAGACCGTGAGACCGAACAGACACAGGCGGGGACAACGGGGTGCTGGGGACAGGTGAGTATACTTTTTTTTTTTTTTTTTTTACACCTCTACTGCATGTATTTTTCTGCAATGTGTGGATGGGATTGCACACACTATATACCTACACACTCAGGCCTGGTTCACATCTGCGTTCAGTAATCCATTTGGGGAGTCCGCATGGTGGCCCCCGAACAGACTACTGAACGCATTAGCAAGCGGTGTTCTGTGAAAGCACATGGACCCCATAGATTAAAATGGAGTCCGTGTGCTTTCCGTGCGGTGTCCACACGGAACATGCGGACAGAAAAGTACTTTATGATCTACTTTCCTGTCCACATGTTCCGTACAGAGACCGCGCGGAAATCTAATCTATGGGGGCACACAGTATTTTCCCCTATAATGGCCCCTGCACACAGTATTATGACCCTTAGTGGCCCCTGCACACAGTATTATACCCCATAGTGGCCCCTGCACACAGTATTATCCCCCATAGTGGCCCCTGCACACAGTATTATCCCCCATAGTGGCCCCTGCACACAGTATTATCCCTCATAGTGGCCCCTGCACACAGTATTATGTCCCTTACTGGCCCCTGCACACAGTATTATGTCCCTTACTGGCCCCTGCACAAAGTATCATCCCCAAAAGTGTCCCCTGCACACAGTATTATAGCCCATAGTGGCCCCTGCACACAGTATTATGTCCCTTACTGGCCCCTGCACACAGTATCATCCCCCATAGTGGCCCCTGCACACAGTATTATGTCCCTTACTGGCCCCAGCACACATTATCATCCCCCATAGTGGCCCCTGTACACAGTATTATGTCCCATAGTGGCCCCTGCACACAGTATTATGTCCCTTACTGGCCCCTGCACACAGTATTATGTCCCTTACTGGCCCCAGCACACAGTATTATGCCTCATAGTGGCCCCTGCACACAGTATTATCCCCCATAGTCGCCCCTGCACACAGTATTATGCCCCATAGTGGCCCCTGCACACAGTATCATCCCCCATAGTGGCCCCTGCACACAGTATTATGCCCCATACTGGCCCCTGCACACAGTATTATGCCCCATAGTGGCCCCTGCACACAGTATTATGTCCCATAGTGGCCCCTGCACACAGTATTATGTCCCATAGTGCCCCTTGCATACAGTATTATGTCCCATAGTGGCCCCTGCACACAGTATTATTCCCCATAGTGGCCCCTATATACAGTATTATTCCCCATAGTGGCCCCTGCACACAGTATTATGCCCCATAGTGGCCCCTGCACACAGTATTATGCCCCATAGTGGCCCCTGCACACAGTATTATGTCCCATAGTGGCCCCTGCACACAGTATTATGTCCCATAGTGCCCCTTGCATACAGTATTATGTCCCATAGTGGCCCCTGCACACAGTATTATTCCCCATAGTGGCCCCTATATACAGTATTATTCCCCATAGTGGCCCCTGCACACAGTATTATGCCCCATAGTGGCCCCTGCACACAGTATTATGTCCCATAGTGGCTCCTGCACACAGTATTATACCCCATTGTGGACACCCATAAACAGTTATTATACTCTGGGGTCTTTTCAGACCCCAGAGTATAATAATCGGAGACCTGGGGGAATAAAAACATAAAAAATTACTGTTTCTCACCTGTCCCCGACTCCAACGCTGTCTTCTCCGCTGCCGTCCTTCTGAAATGACGTCAGACGTCACATGACCCGGGACGCAGGCCGGGTTCATGTGACGTCAGAGACGTCAGGAAGGATGCCTGACAGGATCGTGGAGAGGTAAGTAACACTGTTTGTTATGTTCCCTTACCTCTCCCGATCCGCCGATCATTATACTCGGGGGTCTGCAAAGACCCCCGAGTATAATGATGGTATTTGTGGGACCCGCAGTGTCACTTACCGATCCCAGCCCAGCCAGGATCAGCAAGTGAATAGGGCCCGTAACAGCCTATTAAAAAAAAAAAACGCAGCGGTATCGGCTGTCACCGGGCCCCCTAATGGCCCGGGCCCTGTGGCAGCCGCCTCCGCTGCCTCTATGGTAGTTACGCCCCTGATACCATATATGTCATATAAATACTTATATGAATGTATGAATACTATATATACTCACATATATACATACATACACTCACCCATAAACATTATTGTAGTATACTGTATACATACCTGTATACTGTATACATACCTGTATACATACCTGTATACAAAGACACAGTACTCACACAATATACAACACACATACAGTACACAAATGTACACATATATACATATTACATAGACAGATTTTACCAAAAGGATATACTTACATTTTCCAGAAGAGCACAGCATTGCATGAGACTGCTCCTGTCTTCCCCACACGATCCGATGTGAGAGACGACTCACTGTGAGGGGAGGGGGAGGGAAGCAGGAAGTCCGGGCAGCACAGCAGGTCCTCACAGGAGAGCAGCAGGTCAGTGACAGGAGTACGAGCTGCCATTATAGCTGAGGCTGAAGCTGCACACGTGTCCTCCGGTATATACTTTCCCTATATATCGGGAGGACACTATGTGCAGCATCAGCTAATGGAGGCCCCTGTGTTCTGAGGCAAATGCAGATGCATTGGTCAGGTGCTCGATTGGGGGCCCCGACCAATGTATCTGCATTAGTACAATGAGGATTTAACAGTCGGGGCCTGGGGCCCACCGGGGGATTCACCGGTACACCGGTGGGCCAGTCCGACCCTGTAAGTACTGTACATGAAATGTATATAGAGGTGCAAGATTATTGCTCCTCATAAGTTCTAGTGCCAAAAACATCCAACTCCATATAGCAACACAAGGCTGTTGTCTTCATGGTCATCAAGATGATAATATGCATGTTCAGACACATAAAACCCTCCTGCTAATTGTCAGGATACGGAGTCGCCGCGGTCTCCTTGCTGCGCGGTGTCTCCCTGGGAAACGTGTTAGGAGTTCTATTGGGTGTGCTTAGGTCATTAAGGGTTAATCTTTTCCTTGCTCTCAGTCTCCATGCCGTTAGCCATCAGGTGTGTTCTCTGCTGCTATTTAAACCCCACCCAGGCATGGATCCTTGCCAGCCATTCACTTTGTGTTTCCTGGTCCCCCTGCTCAGTCTTATTCCCTGTCTGTTTGTATTCGGTCTGTTCCTTGATTTGTATCCCGGCTTGTATTTTTGACTATCCCTTGTCTTTTGATTCGGTACCTTTATTATATCTCCTAGTTCGACCTCTTGCTCGTCTGACCTCGCCTTCTCTTCTGTGTCTTGCTGGGACTTGTGGTCCTCCCTGGTTCCATGCTGTTTAGTCTTTTGTTTTGCATTGCATTTACACTGCGCTTTCTGTTTAGGTGTGACCCCCGTGACTCCAGTCCCTAGCACTTTCAGGGCATCCTCTTCCCTTATCCTAGCTGCCGGGATAGAAGCGTAAGGAGTCGTGGTAGGCGCACTTCAATTAGGAAGTGCATTGGTCTGCCTCATCTCAGATACTACAGCAGGGGTAGGGAACGTACGGCTCTCCAGATGTTGCAAAACTACAATTCCCAGCATGCATACTTGCTCTGCTGTTATTGGAACTCCCATGGAAGTGAATGGAGCATGCTGGGAGTTGTAGTTTCAAAGCAGCTGGAGAGCCGAAGGTTCCCTATCCCTGTACTACAGCATAGTCATAGCCGCAGGGCCTACGACCCCTTTTGTCGTTAGTTGCACAGTGTTGCTTTCCCAGCTGTGTCACTTTGCACTGCCTGACCCTGACTCCAATCCTTACACTAATCTTGTGTGTTTGGATGTTTGTGTGTGTGTTTGTTCCACAATCACGCAAAGACGGCTGAACGGATTTGGATGAAATTTGGCACATAGATAGATTGTAACCTCGATTAAAATATAGGCTACTTTTTATCCCGGTAAATGACATGGCTTCACAACTAATATCAATTTTTGTTCACATACTATATTATACTGCGCTCATCTCTACTTCTGAGAAAGCCAGGGCTGTTATCTCTCTGTGTAAACACTCACTAGCCCTCAGTGTTCATGCATTTGCATATTATCTAATCTGCTCCAGGCACTGCTGAAAACTGACATGGGCAAATACCTTCAATCCAAATTGGTAGTTTGCCAATTTTCAACATGCCTGGAAAAAGAAAATCTAATTTGTCACAAACAACGAGAGCTATGAAGGGGTCAGAAGTCACAGAGGTCTCCTCAATCAGAGCTGACGGGGATCATCGGCGCCAACAACATGCTCATTATATGGTGTCCCAGCAAGCTGCTGAGATACCGGAACAATCACGGGCACAGCTTGAGGAATGAGTTCAGCGGCAGGCCAGCTTGACAGCTGCCGGAGCAGGCGGATCATCAACGCCAACAACACTCTCATTATAGGACGTTCCAGCAAGCTGCTGAGATGCTGGAACAATCCAGGCGAAGTGCAAGAAACAAGTTCAGCGGCAGGCCAGCTTGAGAGCTGCCAAAACGCGGATCATCAACGCCAACAACACGCTCATTACATGGTGTCCCAGCGAGCTGCTGAGATACTGCAACAGTCACGGGCACAACACGAGGAACGAGTTCAGCAGTAGGCCAGTTTGACAGCTGTCGAAATGGTGGAGCAGGCGGATCATCAACACCAACAACACGCTCATTATGTGGCGTCCCAGCGAGCTGCTGAGATTCCGGAACAATCACAGACACGATGTGAGGAGCAAGGTCAGCAGCAGGACAGCTTGAGAGCTACCGAAATGCCGGAGCAGGCAAACCATCGATCATCGATAGCAGCAATTTGCTGAATATAGGCGGATGATCGACGCCGACAACCCACAGATGAAGTCGTGGGCAGAGGCTAGTGTATTATTTATATATTGTGGAGAAGGTAGCTCAGTGGAAGCAGTGGTGTGGACAGAAACAGTCAAGATAGGGACACAAAATATGCAGCAAACAGGAATATTTAGAAAACAGGAAAATAAATAAACCTTCGCTTCAAGCACAAATGAGCAAAAACAAAATACAGCCTTAACTTCAGGCAAAAATAAAACTAATTCCTGCTCGTTCGAGCGACTAATTAAACAGAAGCAATAACTGATCTATACGTGTGGTTTACTATCAGCCACACGAAAAAACAACCACAATTTGGTCTCGCCGGTCTCAGGGTTACAGGACAGACCCAGCCACCTCTTCATTTCCTGGATCTGCTCTGAAGTGCAGGTTCTGCAACCTTTTATGGGCCAGTAACGAGCCTCAGGACCCACACCTGGGGCTGAAACCTATTCCAGACCCGCACTGAACCACACATAAGTCAGCAATCTGGGGCTGATATAGGGGAACTCCAGTACTTTGCCTGTCACCTTCTCACAATATATATTAAATA
This sequence comes from Leptodactylus fuscus, assembly GCF_031893055.1. Taxonomy (NCBI): domain Eukaryota; kingdom Metazoa; phylum Chordata; class Amphibia; order Anura; family Leptodactylidae; genus Leptodactylus; species Leptodactylus fuscus. The sequence continues at coordinate 97,455,298 of NC_134271.1, forward strand.
CTCATTAGACCACTAAAATATACATGTTACAGAAATATCACAACAATCTCTACTCATGAAAGTCTTTATTCAGTTCTCATATGAACTTACCTGAGCAAATACTTGCCCAATACATGATCGTGGTCCAAGTGAAAATGGAAAATAAGTATAGCCAGGCCTGTTTTGATTAAAAAAAAAAAAAAAAAAAAAAAAGGTGATATATTCATTACATGAAATACTAGAAATAAGGATTGTATTAGAACATGGATAAAACACTTACTTGGGAGCATCAGGGTGAAATCTGTCTGGGTTGAAAACCAGAGGATCTTGATAAAATTTCTCCATCCGACCCATAATGTAAGAATTAAACTACAGAGAGAAGAAATCCGAGATAGTGTGAGAAGCCTTATTGGTCTATATGATAATGTCACCTATTTCCACCTTATTGAGCTTATAAAGAAGACCTTTCCCTGTATTAGTAATTATCTTTCATTGAAGGAAGATCTGAGGTATCGCTACACTGTATTCATCAATTTTCTTGGATTAATAAGCAACTAAACAAGGAATTCCATGGATGTTATAAATGCAAGTGCTTTGTTTTCCAGTTGGCAATTCAACTAATACGCTATTTGGACCCGCATTGACACAACTGTAACATATGAGGCAACAGTCAACTGTATGAAGCAAGAAGTTACAGTAGAACTAATATAGCAGCACTGCACATTCACTGAGACTCTGCTTCGTATCTCAGTGTGAGACTAGTGCTACTGACCAGGGACATATGAGAGCGGTTATCGCACACACATCCAGAGGCAAGTGGTTAACATTAAGCCAATCATAGGTTGATGAGTAAAGCAATATTTCTGCTATCACTCAACTAGTTTGCCAATGATTACCTTTTATATAAAAGGCAGAACATATAGGATATGTGAGAAGGTTTCTGACATACGTGTGGTCCAGTGCGGGTCTTGAATAGGCTTCAGTCCCAGGTGTGGGTCCTGGGCTCATTACTGGGCCATAAAAGGCTGCAGATCCTGCTCTTCAGGGCAGATCCTGGGAGTGAGAGAAGGTGCCTGAGTTTTTCCTGACACTGTGAGTCTGGTAAAACTGTATTGCACCCTTTTTGTTGATCCGTGTGGCTGGTAATAAGCCACACTTAAAATTAGTACTTATTGCCTAGTTAGTGCTCAGACAAGCAGGGTTTTGTTTCACATTCTTTTGCCTGAAATTAAGGCTGTATTTTATTTTGAAATGAAAAAAAATAATAAATTGCCCCACAGCTCAACAATTGGCTATAATGCACATCAAGGATCTATACGTGCAGGGAAAAAACTCCTCGGCTAGGAGGTGCTTTTGAGCCTGAAGTAAAGGTTTATTTATTTTGCTGTTTTTTTCTAAATAAACCTGTCTGCTACAAGATTTTGGTGTCCCTGTCTCTGACTGCTTGGGCCCACACCATTGCTGCTACAGAGGTACCTTCCTCACAGATATTAAACTGTTTGTCCACAAGTTTAATCAGTTGGGATTATAAGGAATAATCTCAAAAGGTTCATCATGAAATACGCTCTATTACCAACATGCAAAGTTTAAGGCTTTAAATTGAAAGATGTGGAAGTAAGGGTGGTTTCCCACTACAGTTATTATGGTTCATTGCTCTCATCCATCAAAGGATGTTGATATAGTGATTAATACTGATAACCCCCTTATTTTCATTCACTGTAATGCAAAAAAAATGACAAAAACTATCTTCTGTCATTTTTGTTTACTTTCCTAACGGACGAAAAAGTTGCGCAGATACAACAAACGTAAGCAAACATGATGGAAAGCTTCTGTCATATCTTTTTTTACATTAGAGTGATTGGGAGCCTACATCAATATCACATGGAGAGGTTCCTGTTTGCATTAGTCACTCTTTTGGTGCTCTTACTGTGAACATCCCCTTCACAATATGTACTGACATCAGTAAGTAACATCACTAAAATCTGTAAAACTCTGTAAAATTTGATTATACTGTATGTGAAAATGATCCTTTAAACTGCTATACCTATAAAGTATTATCATAAAATTATAAAGAGTTGCAATGTAATCTGTTAGACCCCAGGCAAGACTAGAAACATCTTAGCCCTCATAAGTATAGCATGGATTGCCACAGTCTGCCGCCTACCAAGAGAGTTGTTTTAGGAGGAATCCTCACTCCTTCAATGACCATTTCCTCTTCTAGGGCCCTTGATGTCCCAGGAGCTGTTGGGTACAACCTCAACGTTTCCTTTAAGACCTGGTAGGAAAAAGAACATTCAGGGCTGTTATTACAAAATTCAAGCAAAAACATAGAAAGCTAGTGTGGTCATTGGCAGGTATCATAGCAGCTAGTCCTTACCCATCTACTCTGGGACAACTGAAAATTAGACACTAAACCTGAAGAAGGGAAAACCAGGTAATAAATGCAAAACATGAGTTGTATAATGGGCAGAAATAGTGTTATTCCATATATACACGCATGACTTTACTATCAATTTATGTAAAATTTGTTGTTGAAAGGTTAGGTAATCTTTAAAGACATTGTCCAAATTATTTAATTCTGAGAGCGGGTACTCATTAAAAATAATAGACCAAGCAATATTTTCCAGTTCTTGGAGCTGACAATTCCAACTTATGATCTGAGACAGCCATCACAAATGCTAAATACCTACTATTTTAGCTCTTCTTTATTATACGGGATCTAATGGGTGTTATATTTAGAATGTCTATTATTGTAATTGAGAAATTCTTTATTTCAATTAGGAAAGTGTAAGCTTCTTAGCCTTTGTTTGTTCATTATGTGTTAGGCAAGGAAGTGTATGTTATCCAGGACAACAAGGTACAGATGTGGAAAAGTTAGATTTTTATTAACAGTACTTGAGACAGATATTGGAGTTTCCCAAGATCTTCATAGTCAATGTCTCTTTTGGAACCAATAACCTCATCCACCTCAGACTGGACCCTGAGCAATGGAAAGTATTGTCAGTATTCTCAGCTACTAATATAATGGTAGAACTACAAACTACTATTGGTAAATGAGGTAGCGATACCTTGTCAGGATCTCTGGGTTCCGTGCTAATTCCATCACAGCAAAGGATAGCTGGTTGGCCGTTGTTTCCTGCCCTAAAAGCATTTGAAAATCAACTGTGAACCTGTTTGTAACATTTAAGAAAGGATAGATATGGAATAGATAGATAGATAGATAGATAGATAGATGATTCATTTCTTTCATTCAGAATTACTAACCCGCAATAAAGAATGTGACAAAGTTATCTATTAAATCCTCCAAACTGCAGCCATCTTCAACCTCTGGAAGAACAAGTGGAAATATATGATGAGACACTAAAATTACTGAAGGATTAATGGAAGTGGAAAGTATTACATACACATTTTACTTGAACTGCAGTGACCCAGGACTCTACTCCTACTGTATCCCGTACGTCCCACCAGCAGAACAATAATGGAGTGTTTCCGCCCCTGTGTGCTTGTAGGACAGGAAAAAATTTTTAATAAAATACCTGTACACTCTCCTCCTCAATATCAGGAAGGAAGTTCTCCCTCTTTGGGGAGTCTACCTGGACAAAAGTCCTGTCCAGGGGTCTTGGAGTACCTACGACAAGATGATGTCATCCAATTGGAGAGAACTCTGAACTGTATTAATTAGCAACCCTGCACTTCTCCAATCAACTGAAGGGGAAAGCAGTCAGAGTGCGCTTAGGCAACATGACGAGAGTTCTCTACTCGATGCTAACCTCTTCTCAGAGAAGTGGGAATGATCTTGAGGTGGGCAGAGAATAATTTAACTCATCACTCTACTGTTCATATCAAAGGGTCACTGAAGGTATTAGCAGACTAAGTGAGTTGGGGTCTCTCCATTCCAGGAAAATGGTCCCTGCATCCAGAAGTCTTCCAGACGATTACCCAGAAGTGGGGGTATCCAGAAGTAGATGTGATAGCAACCAGACTCAATGCCAAGGTGGAGAAGGTCTACTCTCTTTACCAGAAGGACAATCCTTTGGCTGTGGATGCCCTGTCCATTCCATGGAGGTTCAGACTAGCATATATATTTCCTCACATGGATGCACTGTACAGAAAGGGCCACAGCAGACCCTACTTGATTAGGAGGCTGAGGGCCTTTGGAGTCCAGGGGGCATTTCTTAGGGCCTTTTTCAACTCTGTAGTGGCATCAGCCATCTTCTTTGGAGCGGCTTGCTGGGGAAGTAGCATATCAAGCAGGGATAGGACTAGACTCGACAAACTGATTAGAAGTGCCAGCTCTTTCCCGGGGAGCCCCCTGGACCCAGTTCAGGTGGTGGTCAACATTAGGATAATGTCCGTGGTGAGTTCCATACTGGAGAATAACATCCACCCTATGCATAAGACTGTGATAGCACTGGGCAGTACGGTCAGTGACCAACTGCTTCACCCTAAGTGTGAGAAGGAGCGCTATCAAAGGTCTTTACTCCCCGCTGAGGTTAGGCTGTACAATCAACACTGAGCTAAGCAGAGATCATTCCATACAGAGAACTGAAAGATCCTTAAGTTGTGATATCCCTCCTACTATTTTCTCTCCTTTATCTTTTATCCTATTATTCCTAATATTTTGGAATTTCTTAAGAATGGCCTGGACAAAAGTTGAAATAACAGATTGCAGCCTTTTCTGACTGTCTTCTATTACAGGATGCCTAGCTAGAACCTCACTGAAGACAATCCTGTTATAGCCATAGTAGCGGATCAGCGCACCTGGATCTTGGTTTTGTGCATGCGGTCACAAAGAAAATGGTGGCTCTGGTAAAATGGTGCCTTGGTCAGTTTAGACCAATGCATCAGTAGGGTTAATGTTCGCGGTCAGATTAGTCACTGATCTCGATCATTGCTGCCCTGGTCTCTGCTGTATAAGACAGGGAAGACCTGGTAGCTACACCAGCCGCACATCTCCAGAGAAGCGACCATGTTTAAAGACCCGACATCTGCCGTAGTAATAAAGCGGATGTTGAGAAGGGGTTAAAGTCCTGGAATAATTTTTTAATTTCTGTGTACCTGCCCCTTTAAGTATCTGTGTAAGGATATCTACAGGAATGTCTTCTCCATCGTGAATCGCCTTCATTCTTCGCTCAATACATTCTCTGCCAGTTTTCCGAAGAAGTTTGATGTTCTCTTTGACCTCTCTGATAAAAGCCTGTTTTCCTGGAGTATACTATGGAAAGAAATAAAAGTGGCTTTATCCTAAAACAGCAAAATTTAACATCAGCTTATGTAATATTATTCTCTAATAATACAGGGCACGTACCATTACGCAGGGCATATTGAACTTTGTTTGTAGGTTCCCCCATTGCAGAGATATTGGTGCCGTTAGTTTCAGCTTCCATCATGACTGTACTGTCAGAGGGGACGTCCTTACAGGTCAGCATCATCTCTGGGAGGTGGGGAACATACTTACAGTACACTTGTATAGTCTTGTACTGTGAAGGATTGTGCTCTACCACCCAGCAATGACGCTGAGCTGTAAAAATGATAGTAAAGAGATATCGGTAGCCAAAACTAATTGCACCAATATCTCTGCAATAGGGCATGTACAAACAAAACTGGAAGTGCATTGAATTCAGCACATGGACAGCTTTGTAATGAAATGTGCCACATTTGAAAGACTCATACAATCAACAAGGTAGATTAATAGATGAAAGTCCAAGGGTCCTTATTAACTCTTCAACATGGACTTTTTGCTATAGGATTTTAAAAGCAGACATCCCCTTTAAGATATGGTCGACTTTTATATATGGTCGACTCCCCACTGACTCTTGTGGCAGTAATGGCCTAGAATACAAACCTTCGCTAAAGGATTCCGTGTCTCAACCATTCCTCGCATAACAGTTGAAATGGCTCTGGGAAATGGTGTCTGGTCATCATGAAGAGAATTTAGCTCCATCCCAAAAGCAGCCTGGTGAACATAAATAATGGCAATTCATTATACTGAAAATGTTTCCAATTGCCAAGTATTTTAACAAAACTTTTCTGTTTTAAAGGTTACTCAAAATACAATGGAAATGCATTGGCATAGATTCACTATTGTGGTTATGACTAGATACTGGCACATGACACATTTTTGGAGCATCCTGGAAAATCTAGTGTGGACTAAAAGTTGTCGATTTGCTAGACATGTGGGTGTGGATTCTCAGAAGAAGGGGGACACAATGTGCTAGAAATGCACCAAGGCTGTGTCGTTAAATTCTAACTCTAAGTAAGCCAACAAAAAGGTGATATAAACTTAGACTAGGCAGTCTAAAGATACACCAGACTTATTATCCATCCAGCATGAGCCACTGTGATAAAGCTGGAGTATTTCCAGACTGCCTGTCAAACTATTAGTAAATCTGGGCCATTGTGATTCAGTTCCTCATTGTTTTCCAACTCTGCTTGTTGTCATTTTTGCTTCTATCCACAGACAACATGGCAGCTGTGATCATGTCATGTAACAGTCTCTCTATATCTCCATACATTTGGTTTGCTACATTAGGTTATTGACTCTTGACCACTGTATTTTGTCTCATTATTTTTCATACTGTTGGTGTCTGGCTTCATACAATAAGGGCAAGCACTGTTAGGAGCGCGACCATGAATGGCCTCTATTGACAATCCAAAGGATAGGACTTGCACCAGTATTGGTCTATTTAGGGGAAGTCGAAAACAATGACATGACTGTTCAGTTTGCATATTGTATTGCTAGAGCTATTCACAGGCTAGATAATACAATATAATCATAATTTTATTGTGATCCTAGTCAGTTACCTTGGCTATAACATCCAGTGTGACTCTGCTCAGCATATCATGCATCCCAACCTGACTTTTTCGATCAGCCTTATCTCCCAATGTGTCCATCAAGTCTTCTGCTTTTTCATTAAAAGTTCCCATTAATTCTATCAAGTAACTAGAAAGGAAGATAAAAGCAGTGAATTATTATGTCACTGAAAAAGTGCTGGGGTCCTAGGTTCAAATCCAACCAAGCACAACGTCTACATGGAGTTTGTATGTTCTCCACACGCGGGAGTTTAAATGGGTACTTAGACTGTAAGCCATGTGTAAGAAAGTGACTGACAATGTCTATAAAGCGCTGTGTAATATGCTGGTACTATATCACGTAAGAGATAAGGGAACCTGTCAGGTGGGTTTTCCACCATAAACTGGCTCCATCATGTTACGTGACGAAGTAATTCCCTTTCCATTGATGTGATCTCTATGTTACAGCAAAGTGAAATTATAAATGTTTGAAGGCATAAAAATTCACATTTTGAAAAAGATGCTTAGTCCTATTGAAATTAACCTAATAGCAGTGCTTAAATTGGAAAAAATTTTTAAAGGGAACTCTGGAATAATGGCTCCCCCTCCCCATCAAAACCTCTCCCCTCCCCACCGCAACCCTTCCCCTCAGACATGAACATTCCTGCACACACTATTATGCCCAATATTGGCATAAATTATGCCCCATAGTGGCCCTTGCACACAGTATTACATGCCCCCAAGTGCCCCTTGAACATAATATTGCATGCCCCATTGTAGATACCTAGGAACAATTATTATACTCTGGGGTCTTTTCAGATCCTGGAGAATAATAATCAGAGACCTAGGGCCCAGGGAGGAAACAAAAAAACTGTTACTTACCTCTCCCTGGCTCCGGAGCACTTCCCACAGAGCATGTCGGCCATCTGAAGTGCAGTACACGCGGTACACCGGGCATCACGTGAGCAGGGGGCTTGCGTTGCTACGTAAAAGTACACAAGCCCCTGACCCATGTGACATCAGAGATGTCACCAAGTAGTCCTGAAGCCGCCGGGAGAGGTAAGAAACAGCGTTTATTATGTTCCACGATTTGGGTCAAACAATTTCTTAATTTATATGGTATAAATTATACAGTATAAAGTAAGAAATTATACCGGAACACTAACCGGCATTTTTTAATTATTCCGGAACTGAGTTCTGACACGTTCCCGCTCAATTTAACCACTGCCTAATAGTAAGGGTGGGTGGGGAGTAGCTTCAACCTAGTCACACTGTCCCCTTGCTAAACATTCCTGATTGACATCTTCCCTGTGATGTCTGGAAGTAAGGGGACTGTGATGGAGATGTCAGTCATGCCCAGGAGGATTACCAAGTGGACTATGTGACTAGGCTGAAGTTGCTCCCCGCCCCCCTGTGACTACTTAGGATAATTTTCAAATATGACATTTTATACTTTCAAACATTTATAACTTTATTGCAAGAGAAAGATTACAATGGACACCAAAGGTCATTAATTCATCCTATGATGGGGGTAGTTTATAATAGAAAAACTACTTGAAGTTTAATTAAATGGATTGTCTGATGTACAAAACCCCCTTTCATTATCAGTGGGGGTACTCCATTCAGGACTCTTAATACCTCCTTTGACCTTTGGTGGCACTGTAAGGAAATTGAACACTTACTGCTGGTTCCCACAGAGAGTACTGGTGATCATCGCAGATACGAGCAGGGGAAGACCCTGTGATCAATTTATTACTGAAGCTCCTTTCTAACAAAAAACAATTGTTTAAAGTTTGTAACCCCTTTAAGTAACCCAACACTACATAATACATTATATACCTTACCTTAGGTGACTGGAATTTATCTTAATTTTTTTTATGATATATATAAAAGGACACATGGGGTTAATGATACAAATAGTCATTGGCAACTGGGAAGAAGGAGTTCTTCAGAACATTCAAAACACAGAAATTTGATGGAGAACGCACAGCAGTGCCAGGTATTTTATAGCTACTAGATTACAGAAAATATCATTTTGCTTTTTGTAAGTCAAAACACCTATTAAAACACCTATTCAATTCTGAAATGATTGAATTAGGACTACAAGGGATATACAAAGTTCATGTTGGAAAACAATATTTATTCATTTAATACTTAAAAAGGGTTCCCATGACCTATGTAGATAAACTGATTGACATGGCAGTGCTGCACCTCTTCACAATCCATATGATGTCCCGTTCATTGGTCACATGGCATGATCACAGCTCAGTTCCATTCAAGGCAATAAGCTGAGCAGATTTATCAAGTCACAGTACAAAAGTATGGCACTGTACGTGGTAAGTACTGAACCTGAGCGCTGCAGCTTCTTCAAACAGCTGATTAGCCAGGGGTCCAGGTGTCAGACCCCTGCCAAACTTTATTTATTGATATATACTGGGCTTAGGTTAGCAATTATGTAGCCAGTAAAACTCCTTTAGCATAACTTGTGGGTATCATTTTTGCGAGACAATCTAAACACAAGGTGCTAAATAAAGATTCTTACGTTCTACTGAAAGCGGGATCCATTATCCTCCTCTGCTTGTGCCAGTGGCTATAATCTCGAGCTGTCACTAAACCCTTTCCCATGAATCTGTAGAGAAAATAAATTTTTTTTAAAAAAAACCCAATAAAACACTGCACTGAATACTATGACATATATGCAATATATACAGTCCTATGAAAAAGTTTGGGCACCCCTATTAATCTTAATCATTTTTTGTTCTAAATATTTTGGTGTTTGCAACAGCCATTTCAGTTTGATATATCTAATAACTGATGGACACAGTAATATTTCAGGATTGAAATGAGGTTTATTGTACTAACAGAAAATGTGCAATATGCATTAAACCAAAATTTGACCGGTGCAAAAGTATGGGCACCCTTATCATTTTATTGATTTGAATTCCCCTAACTACTTTTTACTGACTTACTGAAGCACAAAATTGGTTTTGTAACCTCAGTGAGCTTTGAACTTCATAGCCAGATGTATCCAATCATAAGAAAAGGTATTAAAGGTGGCCAATTGCAAGTTGATCTCCTATTTGAATCTCCTCTGAAGAGTGGCATCATGGGCTACTCAAAACAACTCTCAAATGATCTGAAAACAAAGATTGTTCAACATAGTTGTTCAGGGGAAGGATACAAAAAGTTGTCTCAGAGATTTAACCTGTCAGTTTCCACTGTGAGGAACACAGTAAGGAAATGGAAGAGCACAGGGACAGTTCTTGTTAAGCCCAGAAGTGGCAGGCCAAGAAAAATATCAGAAAGACAGAGAAGAAGAATGGTGAGAACAGTCAAGGACAATCCACAGACCACCTCCAAAGAGCTGCAGCATCATCTTGCTGCAGATGGTGTCACTGTGCATCGGTCAACTATACAGCGCACTTTGCACAAATAGAAGCTGTATGGGAGAGTGATGAGAAAGAAGCCGTTTCTGCACGTACGCCACAAATAGAGTTGCCTGAGGTATGAAAAAGCACATTTGGACAAGGCAGCTTCATTTTGGAAACAAAAATTGAGTTGTTTGGTTATAAAAAGAGGCGTTATGCATGGCGTCCAAAAAGAAACAGCATTCCAAGAAAAACACATGCTACCCACTGTAAAATTTGGTGGAGGTTCCATCATGCTTTGGGGCTGTGTGGCCAATGCCGGCATCGGGAATCTTGTTAAAGTTGAGAGTCGCATGGATTCCACTCAGCAGCAGATTCTTGAGAATAATGTTCAAGAATCAGTGACGAAGTTGAAGTTACGCCGGGGATGGATATTTCAGCAAGACAATGATCCAAAACACCGCTCCAAATCCTCAGGCATTCATGCAGAGGAACAATTACAATGTTCTGGAATGGCCATCCCAGTCCCCAGACCTGAATATCATTGAACATCTGTGGGATGATTTGAAGCGGGCTGTCCATGCTCGGCGACCATCAAACTTAACTGAACTTGAATTGTTTGTCCAAAATACCTTTATCCAGGATCCAGGAACTGATTAAAAGCTACAGGAAGCGACTAGAGGCTGTTATCTTTGCAAAAGGAGGATCTACTAAATATTAATGTCACTTTTCTGTTGAGGTGCCCATACTTTTGCACCGGTCAAATTTTGGTTTAATGCATATTGCACATTTTTTGTTAGTACAATAAACCTCATTTCAATCCTGAAATATTACCGTGTCCATCAGTTATTAGATATATCAAACTGAAATGGCTGTTGCAAACACCAAAATATTTAGAACTAAAAATGATTAAGATTAATAGGGGTGCCCAAACTTTTTCATAGGACTGTATTAAATAGACATAATTTGCTAGACTCTCATGGACTGAACACTAAACTTGTAGATCTTCAACAAGAGGTCAATACTCCATTGGCATACTAATAACTGTACACTTGCCCATTACATTTCCTTGGGCTGGACTGTAACTTACAGACTCACCAAATACTGGGTCCTATGCTACACTGGGTCACCAAGGAGAGTGATATATTTCAGTAAAGTCGTGAGCCTCATCCATCTTTTAAGAAAAACGGTCTACTGAGTACAAAATGGCAATATTTTTGAAAAATAACCTGCCACTTTTTATGTCACAAAACTGGCCTGCAAAACAAGGATGGGCTGAAGGGCCTAGGACCATCAAAGGAACTTGTTCTGGGAGCCCACCCAACAGCTTCCTGCTAATAACCTATACCATGGCTCCCTCACTGAAATCTTATATATGTGTTGACTATACAGCATTACTGAGTATGTTCCCTACATCAACATCCCCCTATAGTTCTATGCAGACCCCAAAAGTTCCATGACTGGTTCATGCACAGTAATGTATGGGGAATGACATGGCAATAGAGCACTACACATAAGTGCAAGATTATATTGAGGGAGCTGTGATGCAGACATAGCAGACAGGGCTACCAGTAGGAATTTTTAGCCCCCCACAGAATAATGCTCCACAGTACCCCTCCACAGTATACAATGCTCCCCTGAGCCCCCCACCCCACAGTAGCTCCACGTGATGTATAATGCTACACAGTGGCTCCGTGCAGTGTAAAATGCTCGCATGAGCCCTCATAGTGGCCCCACATGGTATATAACACTTCATAAAGCATAATATGCTATCCCAGAGCCCCAACTCAGTATGATATGCTCCTGCTCCTCAAAGCCCCCACACAGCATCTTTGGCCTGTAGTTGACCTCCTCAAGTGTTTTAGGGCTCGTTCACACGTGAGCACAGGGGAGGTTTTTGACAGCAGATTTCGCGTCAAAAACCTCCCCTTACAATGGTGGTCTATGCAGACCGCCAGGCTTCTTTTCTGCGCTAGCGGCGGGCTGCTGCTAGCAGAGAAAAGAAGCAACATATCCTTTCTTCAGGCAGAAGCCGCGGGCTGAGCCGCGCGGCTTCCACCACCAGCAGTACCCTCCTTGTCGGCTCATTCATTTGAGCCGACAGCGGAGGGGAAAGCCGCAGCAGGCGGGTTTTGACCAGAGAGAGACGCGGCTCGCTGCATCTCTCTCGGTGTCAAAACCCGCGCGGGCAGTTCACGTGTGAACTAGCCCTTAGACATCACCGCTGAGGCCCAATCACAGGATGAGTGCAGATGGACTCCTAACGGAGGAAGCTTCAACTGCATCTTTCTTTTTTTTTTTTTCAACTGTAATTTTTATTAAATTTTCAAACAAAGTATACAACCATATACAATAGACATGCGAAATAAAATAAAATAAAGGAAAAGCCTAACCGAAAATGGCTTTCCACAACTGCATGAAACAAAAAAAAAAAAACACATTACAACAAGCAAACAGAGGAAACTGACAGAACAAACAGGACAGAGGGGAGTAGGACAAAAAAAAGAGAGGGTGGGTGGGCAAGCAAGGGGGGGGAGAGGGAATACGAACAGGTGTGAGTGGACAAAGGAGGGTCAAAAACCGTGCGTTATACAGTAAGCATCCCAGGACGACCAGATGGAATCAAAAACCTCCACTGAATGAGTCAGCGTGGCTGTCATATATTCAAGGCTACGCACGTCTTTAAGACGTGCTATCAATTCAGATTTGGTAGGGGGAAGCACATCTTTCCAATGGCGGGCAATAAGGGTTTTTGCTGCAGTACACAGATACAGAAACAAACAAGAGGTCTTCTTACCCAGTTGCTTAGGAGGCAAATTAAGTAGATAAATCAGTGGATCCAGTGGAACCCCCTGGATAAAAAGATCTTCCATAATAAGTTGCACCTCCTCTCAAAAAGGACGGAGAAGAGGACCATCCCAAAATATGTGAAAAATCGAGCCCAAAGAGGACTGACAGCGCCAACACATAGGGGAAAGGGCAGGGTTAAGTTTATGCAACAGTACAGGAGTATGATACCAGGACATGAGGATTTTATACTGGGTCACCCGAAAGGTAATACATGTAGAGGATTTAGCAGCCCGGGACCAGATAGCCGCCAAGAATCTAAAGGAATCGGATGCCCCAAAACCTCCTCCCACTGAGTCATCTACTTATGAGGCAGGGAGGACGACAAAACTGCATCTTTCATTTAATGTCTGTTGTTGTCATCCTGTGACTGATGAGAGCAACAGACAATAATAATTGTAGTGTGAACCAGTGGCGTAACTAGGAATGGCGGGGCCCCGTGGCGAACTTTTGACATGGGGCCCCCCCCGACACCGAAGATCTCGACCGAGTCTCTCCTACGCATTCCTGCGCGCTCTATTATGTCCCATAGTGGCCCCTGCACACAGTATTATGTCCCTTAGTGGCCCCTGCACACAGTATTATGTCCCTTAGTGGCCCCTGCACACAGTATTATACCCAATAGTGGCCCCCTGCACACAGTATTATACCCAATAGTGGCCCCCTGCACACAGTATTATGTCCCTTAGTGGCCCCTACAGGACTAAATACTGTCACCGCTGACCGCTATACCAGGACAAATTGTGGATAAAAAAAAATCTGGTCATGTGCATTACAATTTAGTAACTCCATGTGCCTCATATTAATAGCAGTTAACCCCATCATCTCCCTCACATTAACCCCTGTCTGCCTCACCATAAGAGTTACTGATATGTGAGAGACATGGAGGTAATAATAAAGTATCTTCATTATTATTACCCCCATATGTCTCACATATCAGTAACTCTTATGGTGAGGCAAACAGGGGTTAATGTGAGGGAGATGATGGGGTTAACTGCTATTACTATGAGGCACATGGAGTTACTAAAACACAAGTAATCCCCCCAAATGCCTGATAGTAATAAGTATAGTAACCCCAGTAAGTACCTGTGTAGCTTCAGTTTCATTTTCCTGGAGCAGCTTCTTCCTCTTCTCTTCTGTGCTGGACGGCAGGGATAAGCCCCGCCTCCTCCTCTCATTGGTGGGCAGAGGACAGGCAGAGAAAGGGAGGGGGGAGAGAGGGGGAACGTCCTGAAGCGCTGACAGGAGCCAGAGCTGCAGCTCCTGTGTCTCAGCCGTTGCTGCAGCTTCGGGGCCCCCTGTTGGTGGAAAGTATTCCACCAACAGGGGGCCCCGATCATTATATTCGGGGGTCCGAAAAGACCTCCGAGAATAATGATAGCAGCGGTAGCAGCTGTCACCGGGCCCCTGATGTCCCGGGCCCTGTGGCAGCTGCTACCGCTGCTATGGTGGTAGTTACGCCACTGGTGTGAACCTACCCTAAGGATTTAGAGGGTTTTGAAAACTTGTGGGACTTATCTATTGATTTATGTAATCACAAGATACATAATTTTGCATAATCAATAGATTACACTACACGTCTATGGCAATACAACTAGTAAAGACTGACACTGCTGCCCTGAAGCTGCTGCTATTATTTTTTGTGTAGCTTTCCCAATTCTAAATAAATAAGTGCCATTACTCTTAGCTCCTGATAGATGTGTACTATCTTTAGAACTGGGCAAGCTGTACAAAAAATACTAACAATTGCAGATACAGCACAGTTTGGTGCTAGTCTATTATGTAAATATCAAATTAAAAAAATATAACAGTAAAAAGTCAAAAGACATTACAGGCTCTATTTAACTTGTACCCGACATCCGCTGTACATGTACAGCAAATGTTGCGTCTTTAAACTTGGCTATAAAGTTGAGCCAGCAACAAAACCCGCACATTTCTAAAGTGCCTGTGTTTGAGATCAAAGGTAACTCTGACACATATTTCACCTCTCACATATTATTGTAAAAATATAAAAAATTCCAATCACCCGCCTGTACGGAGGAACTGTACGGACCTGCTTTTAGCGCTCATCCTGTAAACAATATGGGGCTGGAAGCAGAAAGCCTTCATTGCAGCTGCAGTGAAAGCGCCCGTCTTCAAGACCATGGACGAAGCTTTCTGCTTCAGGCCATGCATTGTGTACTGGAAAGATGATCGATCCGGGGTTCGGGTATCGGCCCCATATCAATCAGATATTTATGGCCTATCCTGAGGATATGCCATCAAAAAAAAAAAAAAAGCCGGACAACCCCTTTAGGTAGGGGCCCCACAGGTAGGAAACGCTGCGGGAAATATCGAGGCGTTTTACAGTGACTGCAAAGTGAATGGGATTCTTGCAAATCCTATGCCAACTTTGCGGTAAAAACCATGGCACAGACACGCCGCAATATCCAAAAACGGCACGGTTTTGGAAATTGCAGCATGTCAATTTTATCTACGGAAATGCCGGCAGTTTCCCCATCGGTATAATTGTAACAGAAAGTCCGCAAAAACTTTGTGGAATCTGCCTCAAAATCCGCCTGCAAAAAGGTCTCCAATTCATTTCAATGCGAGTCACTAGTTTCTTTCCCGCTAGTGATTTTTTTCAGCTAGTGGGAAAAAAAGCGTCATTCCCTATCTTCACACAGATTCCACAGCTGAGTCAACTGCGGCGTCCGCAGCCCGAGACACCCTCCATTCATCTGGGCCTAATCAGGAGTCGCGACTTACCCTAAAGTGCTGCGAGAAGAACCGCGATGCATTGCCACCGCATTTTTTCCTGCAGCGTTTTATAGCTGCGGGACGTCCCATGGGGCCTTAGCCTTAATATCCATTCTCCTATTTCTCCACCCAAAAGATGTCCTTCCCTTCTGTGTAAGATCCTTCTAACCGAGGCCTACTTACAAAAGAGGAAGATCCCATCTGAAGTCTTCTCTGATGGATTTTGCTGAATACAGAATAGAGCAGCTTGCAGTGCACAGCAACATATGTAAGCTTTAGAAGACAAACTATAAGAAATTGTTGAATGTAAGCCAATCTTAAAAGTTATGTTGGATTATAGGTATCTTATTTTGCTTGTGGTCTGTTGATCCTATCAGTTGCCTGCTACATATTAGGGAATTGCTTAAATATTCATTTGCATAAAGGGTGTGTTGTGCCTGCGACTATACAGTAAGTGGCAGCAAAGAACAGACCATTGAGAAGATTGCTTATAGGTGTTATTAAGACAGAAAGTACTTGCTCTCTATTCACATGATTGAGGAAAATCCCTGATTGTGGGGATCTGACTGCTGAGAACCCCCCCCCCCCCCCCCAATGCTCCAGAGAATAGGGGGTGATTCCCTCATTGCGGATTCAGCCTGAATATGGTTATGTCATGTTTTTTATTAGATGCATTGGAGCAAAAAAATGTTTGCAAATCTGGTCATACTCTTTAAACCATTGTTACCTTGCTCCAAAAAGAGCTTCAATACGTTTATAAAAATTATCTTTGGTGTATTTTGGAGACATCAAGAATTCCTGTAGAAAAAAAAAACAATATGAAATTATAAGTACAATGTAGGAGGAATATACTGATATATAAAAAGTAATGATCTTTTCTATGGTTTATTAGACGTATCAGGGTCTGCTAATCAAATAGGGAAAGGTAACTTGAATATATCCAGGGACATTGGTGCAGAAAGTACTAGTTGTATACAAATATGTGTATATCTATACATTCATGTCACAGAAGTGTATGGTATGTTTAGGGCCAATGGTAAAATACATTGATATCAAATATCAAATCAGAGAGTAACAATACTGTGATTTGTGAGTAGATCTAGACAATACAGGAATACAGGGAAATCTGACTATATAGACATGTTTGGTGATTTACCTTAACTCCTTCTGGGCTGATAACAAGAACCATTGTTGTATGTAATCCATTGATACGTATCACAGGACCATACTTCTCAACCCTAGAGGAAACATGCTATTATTACATAACAGAAACAAGTGTGGACCCTTTAGATTCAAGTCAAGCCCAGATATCAACTGATTTACACTGCGGTATTATGTTCTGGAAGGGGAACCATTTTATAGGTAGAAGTGCCAAGTCTGATGGAGTCACCCCTAGTTACAGGCTCTACAGTATGGGAAGAGTAGGGTTACTAATAGAGTGTAAGATATTGTATCAATATTGTGGCAACAATAAAAGCTTCTGTCATGATTTTGTAAAATTCCCATCTTCTAAACACATCCTATAACATTATGCTAAGTGGCTGCCAAACCTCTGAGACCAAATCAAGTTAAAGGGGTTTTCTTATTGACGACCTATTCCTAATAGCTCATCTGCTATTAATGACCCATTCTAAGGATAGGTCATCAATAACTTACTATTGGACTACCACTTTAATGGTGCTGTATTGTAGTTCTCTGCACAGTAAGTGGCCAAGAACTTTGCTATGGAGGAAAATACATTTATAGAAATGTACATAGAAAAAAAACATTTATCACCTACTCACATAATATCCCTCAAGCTGAGACCCCTTCCATCACTAGAACAAGGTCCAGACCACTGCTCCATTCAAACTACTCCAAAATGGTGAGCTTGGAACCCCCTGTTCTAGTGATAGTTGGGTTAAATTATGCTGCTGTCTTTTCATTATAAGGATTGTGGTGGTCATGGCTATCAGTCTGTCAACAAACAGTAAAATATAAAAAACAAAAAAAACTTTGCAAGTCTTCAGTAGGTGATACCTTTTTTAATGGCTAACTCATAATGATGACAGAATATGACGTTTCGAAGCTTTCCTCTGAGCTTCTTCTTCAGATATAACTTGCAAAGTTTTTTTTGTTTTTTATATTTTATAACCACTGGCTAACACGGTACCAAAACAAACATTTTCCTTTTAACAAACAGTAAGTGATGGCATGTACTTGCAAACAGAGGTGAGATCCAGCCAATTCTTCCCAGTTCTACAGATAAGTTGTTAAAAATACCACTGCCAGATCACTGAATTGAGCAGAAGAGGAGCCCAACCTGGTTCTATTACTGGTACCAAAGCCTTCCTACCCTACCACTTTCTAACTTGTAGACCACAAACCACATTACAACCTGTGGGCAGCAAGAAGTAATCATCAGTGTACTACTTACTCTTCTGCTCCCCAACCCCTCCTGCTCCTTACTACTTTGGGAAGAAAACATGGGGGTACATACTGTACTAAAACACTGTGTTTGGGGACACTGATGTAGCCACTTTACAGTGGCCATTATTTTGATAGGAGCCATTGTATGATGGCCAATA
Source organism: Leptodactylus fuscus (assembly GCF_031893055.1). Lineage (NCBI taxonomy): Eukaryota > Metazoa > Chordata > Amphibia > Anura > Leptodactylidae > Leptodactylus > Leptodactylus fuscus. The sequence goes on from NC_134271.1 coordinate 97,473,590, forward strand.
TATGGGGTCATTATATTGTATGGCATCATTATGTGGAGGTCATGGTATGTTAAGGGGGACATTATACTGTATGAGGGCGCTGCTTCAGCTTTCCACCACAGGAAGCTGAAGGGCTGGGACATAAAGAGGAATCTGAAACGGACCTCTGCCTGAAATTCCTATTGTTTTTCTGCCATATGAACAAAACCTTATGGCTGAGCCCCAAGTTGTGAAAATACAGCTATTTTTGTTGCAGATTTTACTGCAGTTTTTTGAGCCAAGAATAGCTACTAAAGTATTGAGAAATATATAGGAAATTCTTATACTTCTCCCTTCTGCTCAATCCACTCAAAAAACTGCAGCAAAATCTGCAACAACAAAAAAAAGATGCATTTCTGAGCTGTGGGGAATCAGCCTAACGGAGTTATCTCCTTTTTAATATTGATGGCCTATTTTTAGGCTACATTCGAACAGAGGTACAAAAGAACTGTAAAAAAATGTATTGGGGATTCTGTGAAAATGAATAAAAATGGGACACATCCTATTTTTTGACCGTCTGTTAAAACAAAGTGTCAAAAAAAAACCTGTGAACTGAACAGCACCATTCACATACATTGAATGTAATGCAGTCATGTGACAGATGTTTAAACTGTCATGTGCATACATCTTAAGGATGGGCCGTTACATCTCTAAGGACCTGATAGGCAGGACCCCTGCAGATCAGCTGTTTTGAGGCAATGCAGATTTATCCACTTTTATCCAATTTATCCACCAGACTGCTCAGTCATTTACAGCACGGTGGCTCAGTGGTTAGCACTGCAGCCTTGCAGTGCTGGAGTCCTAGGTTCATATCCTGCCAAGGGCAACATCTGCAAGGAGTTTGTATGTTCTCCCCGTGTTTGTGTGGGTTTCCTCCGGGTACTCCGGTTTCCTCCCACACACCAGAGACATACTGATAGGGAATGTAGATTGTGAGCCCTATATGGAACAGTGACTGACAATATCTGTAAAGCGCTGTGGAATATGATGGCGCTATATAAGTAAGCATAATAAATAAATAAATAATAACTAAAAGCTATTCATCATACACTGTGATCAGACATGATATAGATTAGAGAAGGTACCAGTCACCAGGCTCCTTTACATACAAATCAAGTATGTTGTTATTGCAGTCTCCACAGAAAATAAGAACATAGAAGAAATCTTCTATGCTCCTAATAATAATAATGATAACAATAATAACATAGCAGCCATATATAATTAGCCAGTACCATAATATCAGTGGTAATTGTCAGGTGATAACTTACCATTCAAGCAAGGTGTCATATATGACCTTATTATTCTTCATCAGCTTAATTATTGTGGGCGAGTGTCCAAAGAGAAAACTACAAAATAAGCAAAATCTATGTTACATAGAACCATTTTGTATCAATTTTCTCTTTTTGTGACAATTGAGTCAAAATGCATCTCCACATGTGTTACATGAGCAGTTCTAGTTATGTAACCTTTGCTAGTTATGACTATGTACATCAACTGCTAAAAACTACTCCAACCAGGAGGACAAGTTTTATTGTTTTGGCGAACAGTTTAACAAAAATGACATGAGAAACTGAGTTGACCTGCTATATATCAATGCACCTAGAATGACATGGCTTAAAAATACAATCAAAGGAGAAAAGGAGAGAAGGTGGAGCCCTATTACCACAGTATAGAAACACAGCAATCTTTGGGGAAAACTTGTGTTCTCAGAAACCAATCTGTGTAATGGTAACCCTTACACTACACTGCACTGCTAGGATACTGAAAGCAGAGTCATTGCTTTGTATATAGCTTCAATGTATAATGAAACATTCTGCCAATCTCTAAGATACTTAGTGTTTCAATAACTCATAGGATCTCTGCATGCTGTCAGTGAAAGTGAACATTCTTGTTGAAAGGTCACCTGGCAGGTGGTTTTTCCATCCTAAATTGGCCCCAGAATATATACCATGCAGTAATAAGTTTTCCTAAATTGCCCCTCATTAAGGGATAATTCACACAACTGAGATTCAGAAAGGAAACCCTGTTTGTGTGTTGGGCGGATTTACCAGCTTGCACCTTATGCCAGGAGGGGGAGTCCTAGCAAGACAGTTATACATAATCCAGTCACATTAATGTGACCACCTGTCAAAATCCAGAATAGCCACCTGTCACAGAGCGGACCGCTGCGATACATGCAGGAAGAGAGGGGATGTTGTGATGATGTCACTGGGATGTTGAGCCATACCGACTCCAGTGCCGTACCGACACTCTTATGCAGTGAGGGACCTGTCAATAAACCCTCACAGAGCATGATGTAGATAGCGTGACTAAATGAAGCTTCACCTTTCCCCACTTATTAGAGGAAGTGCTCCCTGCAGCCTGTAGCTAGAAGGTGCTGCAAAGATCCCATGACTTGTCAGTTCTGCTTCCCCTCATTGCCATACTATTATATACAGGGATATGGCTCCATTTCACATCTGCAGCCATGAAACCTAAATTTTATCCTAAAACTCTAGCAGAACTGTAAGAAATTTACGTGAGATTTCTTTGTGTATCTTCTAACTCCTTACCTGTCTCTCGGAGGACCAGGGATGTGATCATACTTCATGTGAATATAGTGGATGTATCCACAATACAGGAGGAAACAGATGACGACCAGGATCAGGAGCAGAATGGCAGATCCTGTTAGAAAACTCCACACCGTCATGTCTCCTTGTTCTGAGCCAGGTATAAGAACAGGACAGAGGCTGCTTGTGATTTTTACTAAAACACAAACCAAGCTAGGAAGTGCAAGCGGCACAATAAGTCACAGTGTCCTTCCCACGGAGGAACGAGGAGGTGTTTCCACATTCTTGGGTTGAGGCCCTGCACATAAAGGCAAACACTAAGCAACTCGGTATAAATAATGTATAGATGTTTCCTAGAAAGAATGAGGTAGAGATTGTATTAGAATCTGCACATTGCAGCAATGACACAATTCAACTTCTGAGTAAGACTTTATTTCTATATTTAAGCATAGCACCTTGCACTGCCACACTTTATCATGTCCTTAGGGTGGTGATAAGGTTAAATGCTTGGCTCCCTGCCCAGCCATATGCTTTTGTAGGCCACAGCAGCACAATGGTACTATTACTATTAAAGGGGAGGCAGGATTGGAAGTTTGTGCAGAGGGAACAGGTGGGGAGGGTACGGGAAAAGCAATGAGCCAATGACGTCTGGTAAGAAAATTGTACAGTCACTGGATTTAACTGTACTGTATTTGCTTCAAGATTCTTCCAGGGGTGTCATCATCATATTGGCAAATAACACCTCGATTTACAGGACTTTCAGTCTGCAGCCTAAAAATGCTGTAGTACCTTACTCAAGTCCTTGTTTGCATAACCATTTCATTTATTTATTTTATGTTACTTATATAGCGCCATCATATACCGCAGCACTTTATAGCCATTGGCAGTCACTGTCCCATATAGGGCTCACAATCTACATTTCCTATGAGTATGTCTTTGGAATGTGGGAGGAAACCAAACAGCACTGGCGCTTATAACCATTCCATTCATTTAAAGGGGTTATCCAGCTTTTATAAACTCATGGTCTATTCTTAAGATAGGACATACACTTTAGATAGGCAGTGGTCCAATTGTCAGGACCCCTACAGATCAGCTGTTTCCCAAAGTACTCAGCTCATTCTTTACATGGCGGGTGGTGATGGGTACTGCAGCAGTATCCCATAACCTTGAATGGGAGACAATACTTGGAAACAGCCAACTTGCAGAAGTTCCGACATTTGTACCCCCATCTCAAATTGAATGCCTTTCTTTTAAGGATAGGTCAACAATTTTTGAAAGCTGCATAAACCCTTTAGAAAGACCTAACACCTTGTTTTCCATGATATAATAATTGTTAAGCGTTGTTCCTCTGTTATTCCTCCTAGAAACTTAGGAATAAATTGACAATTGGGTGTTTCCATTTTAAATATCCTGACACTGTCAGCAGTGATTAGATGATGCCAGAGTTTGCAGGAACATATCCCCAACTGGTAACAGTTACCAATTCGTTTATACAGTTTAACAAATAACCCCTAAAGATTTAGTAGAAATAACCAAGGAACAACACTACACAGAGTTTAATAAAAAGATGCTCCAGAATTGTTATATTATGTGGAATACAATTATTTGCTAAACCATACATGCCCAGAGAAGTGACAGATCCTCTATAAGGTAGGATTCACACTACCGTTGATGTCCGCTCAGAAGGTGTCTGTTTAAAAATAAATAAATAAATAAATAAATAAATAAATAAACAAACAAAACGGACACCTATCATAACGGACAGTAATTGATGGCTAGCAGTTACTGTCCGTTATATGTCCGTTGCCCATAGCCCTCAATGTTAAAAAAAAAAAAAAAAAAAAAAACGGACACTGTTATTTCAAACAGACAGAAAAGTTCTGCACGTAAGATTTTTTTGTCTGCTTGAAAAAACGGACATGGTTGTAAACAGACACTAAAGGACACAAACGGACACTAAAGGACACAAGATAAAATCTCATTGAAATGAATGGTAATTGCAAACGGACCAGCTAGTGTCCGTTGCTAAAAACTTGTATGGACAATAGCCACGGACACTGCTGAGCGGACACCAATTGTAGTGTGAACACCCCCTAATTTGATAGTGACCACACACAATCTTTTGAAAGTGGGTAGTGCAGGTCCTAATTCAGCAGTGATCTCCTTTATCATTGTTGCAGCTAACTCTCCTACTCCTGCAATCCATACCCTGGGAAAAGAAAGGTGAGGTTTATTACCGCTTCTGTTTTCTCCATTACAAACTATATAGCAAATATAAAAAAAATACATTTTAATAACATCCCCATTGCACAAACCATCGTCATAACCGACCATTCACCTAGAACTATACATATGTCAAAACACTCAAAAAAAACCGCAGTAAAATCTGAAAAAGAGCAGCATTTATGCAATGTGGGTCCTCAGCCAGGACAGCCCAAAAGGTTGTGAAAAAAAATCTAAAAATTACTTTGGTAGTGCAACAAGTAGAAAAAAACTAATGACAAAAACTATGCACAAAAAAATGTGTTATTGAGGACTTTTCGTGACTAGTCATTAAGGTGTTAAAGTCTTGCCACTTTTTAGGATGATATGCCTGCATAATATTATTTCAGTGACGCAAAGATGAAGACCACATTATAATAAGACCACATTATAATATGGCTCATGGCTGTTTATTAAAAAGGTTTATAATTAACTGCATTATATGTTAACATGTTTTATTACAGAAGGTACAGTAATGATAGGTTCACACCTGCGTTCACCTGTCCGTTCTGTGGTTTCCGTCTTCTGCATGCCAGAAGTCGGAAAGCTCAGACCGGGGCCGGCCGTGAGCGGCGGTGAGTGTTTTATGCTCTCCGCCGCGAAACCGGATTTTTTTATCCGGACACAGAGTACTGCATGTCCGACTCTGTGTCCGGATTATAAAACCCGGTTTCACGGCGGAGAGCATAAAACGCTCACCGCCGGACAGCTTTCTCACCCATTCAAATGAATGGGTGAGCGACTCCTACAGGTTTCCGTCTCCTGCTCTGTTTTAGGCAGGAAACGGAAACCTGAACTACGGAGAGGACAACGCAGATGTGAACGAGCCCTAAGCTTGTTTTCTATTTAGACATTAAAACCTGTACACAAAAATTTTTATGATCGAGGTTGGAGGTTATTTCCCACAATGCTTTGCTACTGGCCAAGCATTGTGGGAAAAGCTAACAATGTTAGCTAGGTCCCATAGGAATGAATGGATGCAGCCGGCACACAGCCTGTGCCGGCGTCTGGCCACTTGACCCCTGCACACCTGCTGTGTCCATTCATTCTAATGGGAGACTAGCTAATGCCCGGTTGACATATGCTGATGTGTTCCGTTCGTAAGAGTCTGCATGAGGACCCCTACGGACGGAACACAAGCGCAACTGCAAGCGCTTGCAGTTGCGCTTGTGTTCATAGGGGTCCACATGCAGACTCTTACGGACGGAACACATCAGCATATGTCAACCGGGCATAACACTTACCTGCACAGATGCTGCCGCTGGTCCGGTCCCCGCTGTTCTCGCTCCTCTTCTCGCCTCGCTTCCCCCACCTCCCAGGTTAGTGTTACAGACCTAGGAAGAAGGCGGGGCTTGTGGCTTAAGAGAGTGTGGGCAGGTACTGGGAGGGGAGCACTCACGTCTCCCCGCCCTGTACCCGCCCACACTCTCTTAAACCACAAGCCCCGCCTTCTTCCTAGGTCTGTAACAATAACCTGGGAGGCGGGGACAGCAAGGCGAGAAGATGAGCGAGAACAGGAGCGAGAACAGCGGGGACCGGACCAGCAGCAGCATCTGTGCAGGTAAGTGGACAGCAGGGGACGACTTAAGTAGCCGGGGGATTTTTTAATCACTACACAGCGTGGAGTCTAGCAATTAAAGCGTTCAATTTTTAGACTCCATGCTGTTTAGTGAATAGGATCGTTTTTAAAATCTGATATTCGATTATTAAAAAAAATCCCATTGACTTGCATTGGGATCGGAATCGAATGGAAAATGATCGGAAATCGGATTTTAAAAACGATCCTGAAATCGCAAGATCAGCTCAACTCTACTATTAACCCTAATCAGGCAAATCAAAGGCCCAAAAGCTTTGGTAGCTCATATGTACTGTTTAATCCTCTTGGTTCCATAGGATGCAATGGGGAGCAATTATTTAATATACACCATGAGGGTGTGTAGTGTTTAGATTTTTTTAAAATTTAGAGGGACCAAAAAAAGTGTTGCGAAAAGCGATGAAAAACATATGGTTCTTTATACCATTGAGAATGCCAAAAATGTGTATAAGAAGCCTAATAATAATCACCATTTTATAAAGTTATTATCATATTATCATTAAGCATAGTATGTACATTTTCCAATAAACATCTAATTTTTAAATCAAAATATTACATTTGTAAAAATGTAATTCTTGGAATATTAGTAAATTGTGTAATTATGTAATAACTATATACTTTGTGTGATTTGAGCACCAGTGTTGCAATGGCCAAGCTCCACAGTACAGGTACACTGCCAGAGTCTCAATTACAACACAGTTTTTCATATATCATTTGTTTGTTCGTCATTATATACTATGAGAGTACCAACAGAATTAGATGGTGTATTATATGGGGTAGAGAATGATAGACAACATTACATTATTGTTAACAGTACCTAAGACAGATATTGGAGTTTCCCAAGATCATCATATTCAATGTCTCTTTTAAAGCCAATAACCTCATCCACTTCAGACTGGACCCTGAGCAATGTGATGTTTTATCAGCACAGATACTGATATACTGTTAGAACTACAAACTGCTATTGATAAGTAGATTTACCTTGTCAGGATCTCTGGGTTCTGTGCTAATTTCATCACTGCAAAAGATAGCTGATTGGCTGTTGTTTCTTGACCTGAATCCATTTACAAATCAATAGACAGGTACATACATACATACATACATAGGATGGATTTACATAATAGTTGTGAAGGTTGGGTAAAGAGTTAGACACAAAGTCCATTAACGCCAACCTATAATTCTACTATGGTAGTCCAGAAGAAGACAAAAAACCATAAGGCGGAATCCAATTGGTCCATATTTAGGGTAAAAAAAACCTTTGTGAAGGTGTATTTTAACTCCATGAGGGTGCAGGTATTTTTAGGCCTTTGGGATATTATTTTGTCATTTTTGCATCACTGTGTTCCCATAAATATTTTTTTCTCGTAGATATTGGTGCATGAGAATTTTTGTGTAGAGAGCTGTATTTTTGAGTTTCACAATTTTGGGTTAATACTATATGTTTTGTTTTGTTTTTTTAAAAAAAACAACAACAAAAAAACCTTTTGCTCATTGTTTGGGGCAGTGGGATTTTTTTGTGGGGGGGGGCAGTTATATTTTTTCCAGTTTTCAATATTTGGTATAAATAAAACATATTGGCTACTTGCCACTAACATCCTAGTGCCAGCATTGTATATGTATATTGATGTATTTGTCAGCATTGTATATCACACCAAGGAGTTAAATGAACAAAGTTTCCATGAACTTTGAAATCATACATCACAGTTCCATTTGGTTTTTTTTCTCTGTGTACACATTCATACAGAAGCACTGCTTACATAGAATTCAGTATAAACAGATTATCTATATGTTGTAGCTGCATACAAGGACATAGCAGGTACTGGGTTCAAGGATACAGTGTGTGAATAAATTCTGACCGACCAATTCCCGTGAATAGCTGTAATCTGCAAAAAAGAATAGTAGAAATTGTTCAAAGATCGACCAGAAGTCCTCTATCTCTTTGTAACTGCTGTCTCCTCTGGCCAATAGATGGAGGTTCCAAATAATGATTTCCCACCCTCATCTATAAATTTAGAATTTCTCAATAGGATACTTGAAAATGAAACACCTGTTTGGTATGGACATAGGAAGAAAAGTCATGACTTTTATATTTTTACCTTAGAAATTACATCTAGTGTAACTTTGTTCAACACTTTGTGCAGATTACAACCAGGTATTCTCCATCCAACTTTGACAGTTCTACCTCTTCCACTTTTTCATTGAAAGCCTCCAAAAATCCTACCAGGTATCTGGAAGAGGAGAAAAAAAGGAACTAGAAATAAACATCCAAGGTCAAACTGCATATACACTTTAATGGCTTTTTAATGTGTGTGTGTATCTGTATATATATATATATATATATATATATATATATATATATATATATATATATATATATATATATATGGGAATACTGAAAGCGTATATAATCCGTGCTGGCAATTTTAGGAACTCTGGAGGGTATGATGTCTATCTTTGCTTACTCTTTTGTAAAAGCGGGATCCATCATCTTCCTTTGCATTGTCCAGTGAGAGTTGACTTGGTCTGTTATGAGGCCATTATCCATTAACCTGGAAATAATGTAAATATGTTAATATTTTTGTAACTATTATTGAAAAGTCTACCGTCTTGAGTAGACCAATGGGGAACTATGGAACAAGTACAGAAACACTAAAGTGAAGGTGACTTTCTGAAAGGTGAGTACTTGTCTATTTCATATTTGGTTATTACTGAGGATTTCCAGAAAGTCAGAAACATCCCTAAATTTTACAAAAATGCATCTGAATACATATGCCCAGTATGGTCAAATTTAATGTTACCTCCAGTAGTATAATTACTATCCATGACCTTAAAGCAGTAGCAGAAGTCAGTTTTATGTGCCATGATTATCACACTTATTGGTACTAAACAGCAGTGCAATACCGCTGCTGATGTTAGCATATATATGGCACATGCAAATATATGTTTCCTGCAGCTTCTTGCACTTGTGATTTATTATTCCAAAACTGATCTTGAGGGGCAGATCTTTTGAAGCCCAACAAGGGACTCCCCTCTATAACATCCATGCGACCTTATGGAAAACAGCATAATGTATGTATAATGCCTTTAATTTTACTTACATGAACTAGATATAGTGTAAGCATAGAGGGGATAGATAAAGAACTGCTGTGCTGTTCTTTTTCGCTACATATGACATTTATGTTTTAGTATTAAAAGCATTCCTGTGGTTTGCTCTATTGACTGCCATGTTTGAGATGTACACTATCTTCTTGCATTACAGTTACAATGAATGTAAGTTAATTTCTGAAAAATCTAATAGGCTGTATCAAGTCCATCCCACCTTTCAGAGGTCAGAGAGTGACAGAAAACTTGCATATATGTCTTATCAGTTGTATCACATGTCCTAGTTTACACAGCACAGCCAGTAACTGTTATGTATAAGGTAGATCAGTATGAGATAAAACAGGCTACCTTTCTGCAAACAAGCTAGCGTTAAAGTGTTCATCAGTAAAAAGCTAATAATTCATGAAAACAATGTCAAGACTTCTGGAAAATAAGGCTCTATACAGTCGAATACACAATCCTCTTCATTTCATTCCTCCTTCTAAGCTGCATAGAAGAATTTTTCACATTGTGTAAAATGTAGATATGTACTATAGAGCTATATCTTTGAACCCTGCAAAAACTGAAAATATTGTATTTTTCTCAAGACATACATATTTTATGAATAGTATGTCGCCTCAAAAGTTATCCAGCATTTAGTGGTCCCTTGTCTGCACCCATTCATAATATGGGGCTGCTATATATAAATATACTATGGCAGGAAGACACAAAGGCATATACAGAAACATATCACAGACATTTACTAAAGCACATACAGTACACACACTCCCTGATGCATGAAAACTTGCACACTTACGAAACAACCCAAATGCCAGCCACAGGGCTTCCATATTATTACCAGCCACAGTGTGTCATATCAGCAAAAAATGCCCCATATCAACAGCAGACTCCTTGTTTCCATGATACAAAAACAGATGAGAGGAAACTCCCTGAAGTGAGATCTTATCTCTGGGAGCTATAGCAGCCTGGTGTGAATCCTATAAAAAAGGGGTTAAACACCAGTTATGTTACCATGGGGTCAATGTGTTTGCTTTCTATTTAACAACATAAAAATATAAATATAACGCAGTGAAGCCTCTTTATTAGGGACCCTCGATGATCATGGGATGATGCTTTGCCATTAATGTAAGGAATTGAAAAATTATAGCAATTCAATTTGTCAGTACAGATTAAATGTTATTGTTCCCTGTTATCTACCCTTTGGCTAAGGGCCTGTGTTGATGAAATGTAGCCTTTTTTCATTGCAGTTTACAGAATTATAAGAATAAATAGAAAGAACTTCCACACTCTAAGGGTGCATGCACACTACGTAACGCCGGGCGTGTATGAGAGCCGTACACGCCGGCGTTACAGCAGGGCTGCCGAACACTTCCCATTCACTTCAATGGGAGCGCTCGTAACAGCGGCGTTTACGAGCGCTCCCATTGAAGTGAATGGGAAGTGTTCGGCAGCCCTGCTGTAACGCCGGCGTGTACGGCTCTCATACACGCCCGGCGTTACGTAGTGTGCATGCACCCTAATAGTATAAAACTATTCAAGTTTATTAGTAGCTAAATGTAAAAAAAACTCCAAAACATACAGATACAAATAACATTATAATACAAATATAATTATTGTGTCAAATCAGAGATAATAGTACCAGTAAACACCAAGGTGGTATGTGTAGTACAGGGTAACACAATAAGTAATAGGTAATGAATAGAGTATCTGCAAAAAGCAATATACTGTATATGTCCATAAGACTATAGTATATATTATATGGCTACAAAGAACTTGCATTTGCCTTTGTCATTACCTTTCACTTGGTGATTATACTTGGTTCTTTGTAGCCATATAATATATACTATGGTCTTGTGGGCTTATACTGTATATTGCTTTTTGCAGATACTCTATTCATTACCTATTACTTAATGTGTTACCCTGTGCTACACATACCACCTTGGTGTTTACTGGTACTATTATCTCTTTGATTCCCCACAATAATTGTATTTGTATTGGATGATGTTATTTATATCTGTATGTTTTTGTTTTTTTTTATTTAGATACCAATACACTTGGATAGTTTTATACTATTAGAGTGTGGAAGCTTTTTCTATTTGTTCTTATGTGAGTTTCTCCACACTTGCTATGGGCTCGTTCACATCTGCGCCCCGGTCTCCGTTATGCAGGTTTCCGTTTCCTGCACAAAACAGAGGCAGGAGACAGAAACCTCCAGGACTCTTTCATATCCATTCATTTGAATGGGTGAGAAAGCTGTCCGGCTGTGAGCGGCGGTGAGCGTTTTATGCTCTCCACCGCGAAACCGTTTTTATTAAACCGGACACAGAGTTGGACATGCAGTACTCTGTAAAAAAAGAACAACCTATATGATCAGCCAATTTATGGAAGATCAATAAAAAACTGCGCTAACCTGAGATGGCATAAAAAATTTTTATTCAAAAACACACTAATAATACACACTGTGTATTATTAGTGTGTTTTTGAATAAAAAATTTTTATGCCATCTCAGGTTAGCGCAGTTTTTTATTGATCTTCCATAAATTGGCTGATCATATAGGTTGTTCTTTTTTCAGTATACTATTCCCTACGGGGAATTAGTTTAAACTGCAGCTCCCAAAAACCTGATCCTAAACGGTTATTCTCTAAACAAATCTAACAGATCAGCTCGGTGCAACCTCTTCTTTTTTATGCAGTACTCTGTGTCCAATTTTTAAAAAAACAGTTTCGCGGCGGAGAGCATAAAACGCTCACCGCCATACCCGGTCTGACAGCTTTCCGTCTTCTGCATGCAGAAGACGGAAACCACAGAACGGAGACCCGAACGCAGGTGTGAACCTAGCGTATGCAGTATTGGCTCTTAAGTGTTATAGTTTACAGAATTAACAAAAGGGAAGCGTCTAAGTATTTGCTATACATTTTCCATTCCATTTGTAGCCACTCCTGACTTTGGCTCAAAAAGCCACGACAAAATCTTCAAAAAAAATGCTGCATTGCTGAAACGTGAGGCCTCATCCTTTAATGGGATATACCACTAATAAACACATGATGGACAGCTTAATATGCATATCCATGCATCAGGGAGTTATGGGACAACTGGTGAGGAATGCCCCCCAGTGGCCAAAAAAGGCTCAATGACTCTACTAAAGTATCTAAATACAGGGTCATGTCCCATGTACAGCTCTATACAGCTCTATATTCATGTTTACAGTATAAATAGAATAAAGATCTGTTGCCAATTAAAAACACCACTTCGTGATGATTCTAAATCTTAATACAGTTACAAATTCATTATCATAATTATTGTCTGTTATTATATTAAACTTACTATAGGTTTATTAAAGACGCAATTTGAATTTCATATCTCCTTAGGGTACGTTCACACCACAATTAGTTATGCCCGTTGCTCTCATCTGTCATAGCATGACAGCAGCGGACATTAAAGGCAATAGAAGTTACTGAGCGGCATCCATTTCTGTGTGTGTGTGTGTACTTTTACTCTTCAGAATATTATTGTAAAGGTGATCTATACAATACTATGGTGTGAAATTGAACTTCTTTCTGCAAACAGCAATTTTCGCTGCTACCAGTAGATGGCAGTGTCTTATAACATAACACTGTATTCATAACTGTTTTCAAATCTGAATATTTCACAGCTCCACCTTCCATCTTTTAAATGTGTGTATTTCCAAACCAGCCAGTAGGGTTATAGCGTTCCGCCTAAGTTTTCAGTGTTTGGACAAAAGAATTAATTTAGTATTTATCTAGGAATCAAAAAAGGCACCCGCAAGCAGTAGGACATAAAGGCACAAATCTACTTCTTATAATAGGTACACAGTAGCTTTCGGGTTTCCGCTGACCCTGTCTGCTTACAATAACCCAGGACTTTTCTCTCTGCTGATTTTAAGCCGATTCTGCACCTTATTGTGATTATTCATATTGAAATGTGCTCATAAAAGAAGGTGATGACAGCTCTGGATATTAGAAGTGCATATTTATACAGGGTCATTTAGTACTTAGTGGCCGGGATGTTATATTCTCTGATAGACGAGCACCTGTATGTGTTGGCATACAATTCTCCCTCATTTGCATAATGGTTCTAAGTTGTTTTTCTCCAAATTTATAAAAGTGACATATAACAAAGGTATGTTGTTAATCACGGTGAAACCCCTAGCTATGAACCAAGAGTTCCTTGTTTCGATGCACAAGAAATGCAAGGAGGTTCCCATGTTAACCCATTTATGCCTAGAGTTCCATTATTGAAAGTGAAAAATATATAACCTCCGGCATAAATGGGTTAAGAGATACACTGTACTGTATAATTTCAGGAAAACATAGTTTGATAAAGATCTGAGCAGGTGAAATGTCCTCCCATCTTACTTCGTCCTGCCCTACTAGATTGATCTGTCAATAAGGTCAAGCCAAGCCAGACAGCAAAAAACTATTTGCTATCCCCTTCCTCAACTCTTTTTCAAACCATATTTTCTATAAAATGCCAAAGAATCCTCCAAGTTCTCTGATTTCCTCCCACGCTCCAAAGACATACTGATAGGGAATGTAGATTGTGAGTCCTGTATGGGACAGTGACCAGCAATGTCTGTAAAGTGCTGTGGAAAATACTGGCGCTATATCAGTGAGAGAAATAACAATAAGAGGGTGTTCACACTACCGTTGGTGTCCGTTATGAAGGTGTCCGTTTAAAAGAAAAAAAACGGACACCTATCATAACAGACATCAAGGGGGCGTTCACACTACCGTCTGTGTCCGACAGGTAGTGTCCGCTCCTAGTGTCCGTTCAAAATCTCACACGGACATTAGGAGCGGACTCTAGCTGTGTCCGTGACACCTGTCATTTGTTTAAATGGGCATCGGGTGCGTTCTTTTGCACTCCGTGCCCTTCCTTCACTGTCCACATGTAAAGATGTCCGACTTTTCAAGCGGACAGAAAAACCCGACATGTAGGTTTTTTCTGTCTGCTTGAAAAGTCGGACATCTTTACATGCGGACAGTGAAGAAAGGGCACGGAATGCAAAAGAACGCACCCGATCGCCATTTAAATAAATGACAGGTGTCACGGACACAGCTAGAGTCCGCTCCTAATGTCCGTGTGAGATTTTGAACGGACACTAGGAGCGGACACTACCTGTCGGACACTGACGGTAGTGTGAACGCTCCCTAACTGATGGCCATCAGTTACTGTCTGTTATATGTCCGTTGCCCATAGATCTCAATGTTTAAAAAAAACGTACACTTTCTGTCCGTTTTTCAAACGGACAAAAAAATCCTGTATGTGTGATTTCTCTGTTCGCTTGAAAAAACGGACATGGTTATTAACAGACCCTTAAGGACACAAACAGACAACAGATGAAATCCCATGGAAATGAATGGAAATTGTAACGGACACAGCTAGTGTCCGTTGCTAAAATCTTGAACGGACAGTAGCAACAGACACTGCAGTCGGACACCAACAGTAGTGTGAACACCCCCTAAATAGGCAAGGCTGACAATATTGTATGTTGCCCATGGTTAAAGCAGCATGGATCTACTGGCAGGGTCCCTATAATATAAATTTGGGAGGAACTGCACCTTCTTTCTGACGTGCATGGGCCTAATTTGCTAAAATGGAACAAGAGGCATAATAAATCTTGCATATATTCACCACGAGGACAATGTGATTCCACTGCTGTCAGATATTTCAGGTTATTCATACGAACTGTATATTGCAGTGCAGTTGCAATTCATAAATGCATTTTAAATAGTGACTACAAATAGACAACGCTCACTCTCCCCAACAAACAAGCAACGTGACGAATCTTGTGTAAAAGTCATCAAAACAGACAAAAATTATCTTTTGTACCCAGCATAAAATAGAAAAAAGGGCGCTGAATTGGAAGCACGAAAACTTTGGTGTATTAGGGGCCACCCACACTACCACTGCTGTCTGCCCAGGGGTTTCGGTCCTAAACCCTGGTGAAACTGGACAGGGGACAGCGTGCCCGTGGTCAGCTTTAAAAACCATTCATTTGAAGGGGGTTTTTTTTAGAGGTAACCACCGGTGTCCATATGCAGCCTCTCCCCCTGGAAGCCATTTTTTTGCATGGACACAAAGTCTGCATGTACGTCTTTGTGTCCATGCAAAAAAAAAAAAAAAAAAAGGTTTCCAGGCGGAGAGGCTGCATATGGACACCGGCGGTTACCTCTAAAAACCCCTTCACATGAATGGGTGTTAAAATTGACCACGGGCACGCTGTCCCCTGTCCAGTTTCACCAGGGTTTAGGACAGAAACCCTTAGGTTGACAGCGACGGTAGTGTGAACATCCCTTTATGTGCAGTACGGTGGCTCAGTGGTTAGCCTTGCAGCGCTGGAGTCCTGGGTTTAAATCCCACCAAGGACGACATCTACAAGGAGTTTGTATGTTCTCCCTGTGTTTGTGTGGGTTTCCTCCCACACGCCAAAGATATACTGATAGGGACTGTAGATTGTGAGCCCTATATGGGACAGTGACTGTCAATGTCTGTAAAGCGCTGCGGAATATGATGGCGCTATACAGGTAAGCATAATAAATAAATAATAATGTGCAGTAATACCTGGTCTATACATTGGTATTGGCAACAAATATATGAAACATGTTGCACAATATTAATAAATGAATCATATCTTTAACCATTTCTAGAGATGGTTTTTGTACATGCACATGACCCAGTGACAGGAGTGATTGCTCTGTCCTGGCCAACCAGTTAGCTGAGCTCACGTTACACTCCACGGCTGATCTGTGCAGGATCCGCTGCTGGACCCCACAGATCAGATATATATGGCTTATGCTAAGCCTAGACCATAACTAAAAGAAATCCTGCCCAAGCCCTTGAATACACGAGTACTGTGCATGTGCTGTGTTCTGCCATAAGTGCAGCACGCCATTTCTTTTAACCCTCTGTTATCTGCCCTATTCCTCACTACTTCATGACTCATATTCATCTCTAGCCTATCTCAGCTAGATGTACATTCTTAGGTTTGCCCTCTGGATTTATTACTGAGCTAGGTAACATAACACACGTTGCTTTCACTGCCACAGGTCGAATCAAGTCTGAGGTTACTACAGTTACCGCCCAAAACTCAAGTGACGTCATAAACGCGCGTTATTTTGAATCCCCACGTCCGTCCCGCCGTAGACGTGCCATCATCACGTGACATTCCCCTTTGAAGCCTGGGCGTGTCGCCTCGAGGACTACGCATGCGTCGTATGTAGCCCTACCAACCCACTACGCAGGCGCCAGTGGGCGGAGCCGGCACCGGCTCATTCTAGTGACTCGGAAGCGGCCCCTCCTTATCAGTGGCGGCGCCGGGATTGAGGCCCCTCCTTCCACCAGCACCTCAGTCCTCCCTCTCAGTCCAGCACCGGAAGCTAGTGACTGGCGATATCCGGCCGGAGTGAGCGCACTGGGGACCGGCCTGCTTGTCCCGGGCACCTTCTCATGGTAACTGTCTCCCAGGCTTTCCGAAGTCGCGGCATTACCTCAGCGCCCACCTAACAGACTGTCCGGTCTGGGGAGAGTAGAAGAACTTGGGACTGAGGCGGCATTAAGGGGTGTCCTGACTTTCCCGGAGTGCCCCATCTGACAGAGGGGTAACTAGCAGTGTCCAGCAGGGAGCACCTCACACAGGGGTCGCACTGAAGCTCTGAGTAGCCGGCACCTGGTCAGGAGCACCGTGTATGTGTGCAGTGCCTCACCCTACACCCTGTGGAGCCGAGAACCTCACCCAGGGCAGTCACTCTACATCAGCCTGTGACAGGAACCTCACCTGGAGCTAACCCAACAACTTGCCACATAGTGACCCACAGAGTGGGCACCGAACACCTTATACAAGGGGCATCACCAGCTTCTTGGACAGCATATAGGAACTTAAAGAATTTCCTAAAAAAGACCAGTTTATTCCATTTAAGATCAGTGAGCTGTCAGTGGCCACCATCTGCTACAGAGTCCTCCATAGCTGACCTAACCCATAGTCACTCCAGGGTAATCTGCTGGCACCCTGGTATACCTGCCTGTCACAATGGACACTTTGAGCTGCGGAATTTAGTCATTTGACCTCATACTTAACCAAAAGCAAACCTAGCACTTTGCAGTTTTCTAAAGCAAAGTTTTGCTTGGATACAACGTTTCCAGAGGACATTTGACAATCCAAGGATCTTGTACCAGTATTGGATACGCCCAATTTCTTATTTCCATTAAGTCATATTTAATGCTCCAGCATGGGCAAGGTTCTTTCCAAGATTTTTGGCAACAAAGAAATGCGGATCCTGATGCTGGGACTGGACGCAGCTGGTAAAACCACCATCCTGTACAAACTGAAGCTGGGCCAGTCTGTCACTACCATCCCGACCGTGGGGTTCAATGTGGAGACTGTAACTTATAAGAATGTCAAATTCAATGTTTGGGATGTAGGGGGCCAAGACAAGATTCGACCTCTATGGCGGCACTATTACACCGGGACCCAAGGGCTCATCTTTGTGGTGGACTGCGCTGACCGGGACCGTATTGATGAGGCTAGACAGGAACTTCATCGTATTATTAATGACAGGGAAATGAGGGACGCCATCATCCTAATATTTGCCAATAAGCAAGATCTTCCGGATGCCATGAAACCGCACGAGATTCAGGAGAAACTTGGCCTGACCCGGATCAGGGATAGAAATTGGTATGTGCAGCCATCCTGTGCTACTAGTGGGGACGGTCTCTACGAAGGACTCACGTGGTTAACTTCCAACTACAAGTCCTAATGACAATTAGAAGATCCATTGCGGTTTTATGATATTACTTCTCCGAAGAGTATATTGGTAGAAAGTAATGTCCCAGGATTATGCTGATCTTACCGATCGTCACGTTAAATTACAGAGAATGGGCTGGAATATGTTATATATAAATATATACTTTATTTTTCTTTCTTGCTCTGCTTTAGGTTTCTGACCTCAGAAATTTTCCAGATACAGAATTAAACATGACTTAAGAATCGAGATGCAGGATGTGGGAGATTCCTTCTCTGCTGTGCCCAAAGTTAAGGGTTTGAGGGTTAAACGCTAACTTCTCTGCTTCCTTTTTTTCTTTCCCTGTTTTTGTTGTAGTTTCTGCATTCATACAGGGTATGTCGCTAGGTCTCTTTCCACTAGTAAACGTTAAAGAATATTCTCTAAAAATCACATGGCAGTCTTGTCTTTTATATCAAGACTTTTTAATAAGGGTTCTGCTAGCTAGCATTTAACAAATTACTTCTAAATTGTGTTTTTCGTTTTTTGGTTTTTTTAATATATATATAATACTTCTATATTTAATGCTTACATGATTATTAGACCTTCAAATCCGTTGCTGATTATTGGTGCAAAATAAATATTTAGCGTTCCATCTATGGTGATGACATTCAGATGTCGGTGATGAGTGTCACGACGCATGCATGAGTAAGCTGAATGCAGAAAAAAAAAAAAAAGTTTCTCCTAATTGATTTTTAGCCAGAAATAACAGGAAGACTGTGGCATTGACAAGTATCAGCGTCCAGTGTCTCCTGTACCTGTTATCTACTTCATAAGAAGAAATATCTGGGTTTTGTATATAGAGGTCCATTCACATGTAGCAATACTTTCCAATTATGCAAAGCACAAGTTTGTAATTCAATGCAAATTGCAAAGCTTTCTCGGACGCTTGATAATCAGCCTCCTGCCTGATTTCTGTGTTATAAGGTACTTTACTCCAAAGCGTCTGAATCTATATGCATTTATTAATAAATACACATATTATTTCTCTACCCTCATAGTGTACAGTACGCTTCTTTTCAGCTTTCTTTCATGTATGGTGTGAACAGCGCAGGTGTCTTGGAAGTCCTGAAAGTTGACACTTCCTGTATGTTGGCAAGTGAGCATACCTCTTGAGAAATAATGCAGAAAAAGGGAAGATGATAGTCTTAATTGTGTTCTTTTACTCACTGGATGCAATCTTGGCTCCTCTGGCCTATTAATTTATCGCAGGTTCCGTTTACCTCAATGTTATGTGCTATGCAATTGCTCCATGTCTCAGTGTGGACTCTACTACACTACTAGGTCACTAATCATAGAACCATTTACTTATTAAATAAAGTATCTTTCTGACTCGTGTGTGGCATGAGAAAGGTAAGTGTCAAAGTAATACTACAGATTTTCCTTGAACTCTGTTACAAGTCTCAGTGAAGAAAGCCATAGGATGTTAAAGGGGTTTTCGGCTCTGATAAACCATTACTTGTTAGAAAGGGTCCTTTGACAGTAAGTTTGTTACAGGTGACCAGATTGCCTTCCTTCTGGGACCCACGGAAATCGGTTATTTTTGGGAAAGGTGTTTCATATACCTGAAGCATCTCCACAAGAGAAATGTATCAGTATACAGTATCCATTCAAATCAATGGGCTGGCTGCTCTATCATCTCAGCCATATGTCAAGAAATTGCATTGCTAATGGTAAGGAATAAGTGTTTTAGATGAACGATTGTAGGGCATTTTAGGGTTTGTTGGGTTTTTTTTTTTTTTGGGGGGGGGGGGGGGTACTGGGCTGACAACCTTTCTCCAAATGTCAGTCTTGTATAACAAGGCACAGTACATGTAATGAGTTTCTTGCTGCAAAGTTAAAATTTGTCTCTTATCACGTCATCAGATAGTGTGCATTTTGTGTTGTACTAGGACTTGGCGAGGGTAAAAGCCCAAGTTCTTTGTATGTTAAAGCAATTGAAAATAAGTTATTGCAGTCTCACGTGATATATTGACTCCTGCAGTATAGAGAAGGGTGAAGGTTTTTTTTTTTCTTCTTCCTTTCTGCAGTTTATCACGTGCTTCAGATCTGTCATACTTCTACCTCTCCTGTCTTCTGATGCTGTATGCTGCTGTTAGGGTTGAGCTGTCACACCCTCCTAATGTCAGTTTCAGAGCTGCCTCTGTAGTTTCCTGCTGATCAAGATGACTAATAAGATGAGGTGCGCTCACTGCCTACACTACAGACTCTGCTTTTTTTTTGTGTAAAATGTCCTAAGGAGACCTGTTTACTGATCCACTTATTAAGCTGTTCTGCTCCTTATCTTGAACCTGCTTATTTTCATTATATCAGTCTCTGTATTCAGCCTCACATATACAGCTCTATGGAGTAAGAAGTTGAGTAGGATTGTTCTGCTGGTTAAATAATTTATTTCCTCATTATTTGTACTAGTGGCCTTTTATCTACAACCTAGCAGTTTAAAAAAAAAAAAAAGCAAGGAGTGCAAGAGCAGCTGCAATGTTAGTTTGAATCACTAGGGATTGAATGGATAGTTTAGTTAGATGTTTGTGTTGGCGCTCATCTGGCAGAACAACCAGCAAACTTAGCTGGAAGATGTCTTCAGACTTCTTGCTTCTGCTACTCCAGATTGATCCCAGTATAATATTGTATGTATTGCAATCAAATGATAACCCCCTTCTGACACTAAAGGGCTACAGTAACCTCACCGATAGCTCTTCACCAGGGACACATAACGGGAAAGCCGATAGTGCACTGACTTCAGTCGTCTTTCTAGCGGTATATAATACAACATATGTCTGAGGACATGAAATGACCACTTTAGTCCGGGGCGTCACGGACCGGAAACGCCATGATTTGCCTCCGCTGCAGGAAAAATCGCGACATTGTACAGTGCAGGCAAAGTGGATGGGATTCATGTGAATCCCATCCCCACTTTGCGAAAAAGATCACAGCGTGGACGCACTGCGATTTGCAAAGCTGTTGCGGCTTTGCAAATCGCAGCATGTCAATTATATCTATGAAAATGCCGGCGCCTTGCCTGTAGATATGTTAGGAGAAAGTCCGCTGAGGAAAACTCTGAACTTTCTCTTAAAAACTCTGCGGAAAGAACCGCAATGCGTTCACACAGCGGTTCTTCCTGCAGCGCTTTACTATCTTTGTCTGTCTTTACTGGGCCTATGACTGCTAAGAATTCCAGCGATCAGGAGAATGGGGGTTCTCAAGGATTCTCTAGTGCCATATGTGATTTAACCAATGGTTCACATACTTGACTGGTGCTCCTTTCTCTTTCATAGGACATCTGAGATAGCGGTCAAATAAAATTGACTACAGTGGGCCATGTAGGAATGTTTCATCTTCTATCCTTTGAACAGCAGATAAAAGTCTGTTTCGAAAGAGTGATAAGGCTGTATTCACATGAAAGTTATAAATGATTGTGTGACTGCCATTGTTTTTTAACAGCCACCACTTTTAAAATCTACGTCAGTGTTGCTATTCACATGACAACTGTTATTTTGATGGTCTGTTTTTGCTTAATTTACACATTGATGAGGGGTCCTTGAAAATGGCTGCCTCGTGGATGCAGATTCGCCTGTGAAAATGTCACAGCCATTCGAACAGAGCCTAATGTAACTATTGCATCTGTTAGTATAATGAACAGTGCTATGGAACTGGAGCCGTAAAGAATTTACTGACTGCCTTCAAAATAAGATCATTAAGCAACGGCATTAATTGTGCCTGTATTGGTTTCAGAAGGCAAGGAGGCTGTACTATTTATACCTGCATCATTTTGAGAAATAGAAGAAAGCAGTACTATCTGTATCTTTGTAAGTACGGGGAAGTAGTACTTTGTATACCTACTTCATTAGGGGGAAACGGAACTGTCAGTACATACAGCATATGGGGTGATGCTACATAACTACCGTATATACTCGAGAATAAGTTGACCCAAATATAAGCCGATGCCCCTAATTTTACCACACAAAAATTGGAAAACTTATTGACTTGAATATAAGCCTAAGGGGGAAAATGCAGCAGCTACTGGAAAATTTCAAGAATTATAATGGTCGGAGTTTTTGGGTGCAGTAGTTGCTAGGGAAGGGGAGGGTGTGTTTTGGTTGTCTGTCTGCCCCTTCCCTGAGCTTGAGGGCTGAGTTTTTCCCCCACTTGGAATTCAGCCTGGCTGAATATAGGGAATCTGCAGTGCTCCTATTAACCCCTTTCTGACAGAACAGGAGCACTGCAGATCCCCTATATTCAGTAGACTGAGCACTGTCAGACACAGGGATACCTAATGTGTATGTGTTTCACAGTCATTTTCTACTTTTATATGTATTCTAGGGAAAGGAGGGATTTAGAACTTTTATTTACTTTATTTTTTTTAAAGCTTCCCCCCCACACACACTATTTTATGGGAGATTCTATACATTACTATTGTGGCTGGTCATAGAGCCCCCCTCCCCCCCCCCCAATTTTTTTTTTTTTTTTTTTTTTTTTTTTTTGCTTGACTCGAGTATAAGCCGAGGGGGCTTTTTCAGCACAAAAACTGTGCTGAAAAATTCGGCATATACTAGAGTATATCATTTTCAGTAAGATGAGGAGGCAGGAGTGCCTAGCTTCATTTTCAGAGAGACCTTGCATCATTGAAGAGCACCTTAGCATCTGGTCATAGGTGTCGCTCCACTGATCCCAGCACATTCTCTCTAGTTCTCACTATTAGTGAGCAACAAGTGCAGTTAGTTTTGGTGCCTAATGTGCTTTTTAAGCTCTGCAATGTCAAAAGGGTGTTGTCAGGCAGGGGGACATGACTCAGAGCTCCAGTCCATGGCAGGGCTCAATCCACGTCCCTTGTCAGCTCTTGAAAAGAACAGTGCTGATTGCTCAGAAATGGTGAAGACTAGAGAAAAAATTCTGACTGCCAGAATCAGCAGTGACTATGCAAAGATTTGGACTTGTTGGGGGCATCACTATTTATGCACGTGTTATTTTACAGACAAGAAGGCAGAACTATATGTGCTTACTCCAGTAATATAGAAAGACTGGGGGGAGGGAGTATTTATGCTTACATGATTAGTTAAAATACTTAATGTAAATTTTTTTTTTTTTTCCTTCAAATTACGTCATGCTTACATTTTTAAGACAAGAATGGGTTAAGGCCCACTACCATAAAGGTACGGAGATATCAGATGTGACTAAAATAGGGGAAGTATCTGTTGCAAAAGTATTTAGTTTAGTTTCTGACTGAATGAAGTCTGTCACAATGGAAGTGTTCTCATGCCTTCAGAGGCCTCGTATATGATCATTATATTGCTGTGCGTTTAGCATGGGGGTGGGGGGTACATCTCCCATAGCTCATGTAGTAGTTTGGTAATCTTGATAGCATTGTGTGGTGTTCTGTATTCTATAACTGTACCACATTTATTATATCCCACATTTTTCACTTTACTTTGTGGAATACTTCAGAGACTATTCCCTTTCACTAGTTGGCCATGGTACTTCTTATTGGCAACCCACTCATAGCTCTCCTAAATGGTTAGGTTTGTAATTTATTTTTTTTTTAAAGTAATCTTATAGTATGGTGTGTGTGCCCTAAAGAATGAAGTAACCATTGGATCTGTACCCAAAAGATGCCTAGCAGCAGGAAGTTTAGAGTTGCCACTATGGCTATTTCCATATGTGCAGACAATACATTTTTCTCTCCTCTTTTACCAGCCACAGTAATTCCTAATTGCCTTGTTACATCGGAGGCTCCTTTAAGAGTGGAGGTGAACGCCATCATCCACACACTACCTTCCTGTATATCTGCTATCATGTATATAATACATTATCTATATAGTCAGGCACTTAATATACCATGTCACACTTGTGTTTCCTTTAGTAAACCCCTCCATCTTTCATGGCTGTAAATGACTAAATGTAGGTTTCTGATTTCTAATATTCAATAGCCAGCAATGACTCCAGTACTTTTCCTTTTTTTTTTTTTTTTTTTTTTTTTTTTTTTTTCTTCCCCTCACACTGAAATTTCTGCACTCATGTTGTCTCTCCCTTTGGTTTCCAATAGCAAACAAATCCTGACCCTGCCTGTAAAACAAGTCTTGTTAGGCACACGTCAAAGCTTGGAAGCGATGAATGAATCACTGGGATGAGTGTGTAATGTCCGCTGTGCAGTCAGCAGTGCAGAAGGGGAATGACTGAACAGGGGAAGTATAGTGCTGGAGAGGAGACTACAATCACAGATTCTTATCAAGTAAATGAGTTATAATTATCTGTCCTTTCACATAAGGTGAACTTGGTGATTTCATCAAGCTGTACATATGAATACAATATCACACACACTGACTATTGTATAACCACTATGAGTAAGTTAGTAAAACCAGCTGTATACATTGAACTGTTTCATATATATGGTATTTCCCCCCTCTCTCCTGCTCTGAGCATGCTATCCTAGAGTCCTATGAGTGCCAGAGCAAACTTAAGACCAGGTATTCTGCTATCAGTCAGCCACTGGCACTCTAACTCTGCGTACTTTGTTACTGTCCTGAATCCCTGACTTGGGTGTCATGGCAGACCCCATAGCACATGCTGTAAACCTAGTCTTTGCTTGGCTGCCTCAGACAGCCAGTATTCTTTAAAGAGATATGCGTGTATCACATTGAAACCAATAGGGAAAAAAAAGCAGCCCATTCATTTCAATGGGGAGTGCACGTATGCCGGCTCCCATTGAAATGAATGGGATCTGCTTTGTACGCTCTGATTCTGAATGTGTTTTACGTTCAGAATTAGTTCAGCGTATACTCAGTGTGAATGCACTCTTAGAGTTAGTGCAGAAATAATTGTGAATTAAATCTCTTCCATTCATCTAAATCAGAGGTTCTCAAACTTATTTTGTCTACCGCCCACTTCGAGAATGAATTATTTTCTAGCGCCCCCCCCCCCCCCCAAATTTTTTTACTTTACTACATCTTAAGAATCACAATCGCAGTCATTATGTTAATAATTAAATTGTGTGTCATGTGAAAATAAGACTTTCTGATGAGGGTAATGTAAAACACCATTTTGTAATATTAGGAAAACTTTTATTCATGTTATTAAAACAAACATTTCAATTTTAATTTTAAAACTAATCTAATGTGAAGGATGAATTTGATGATTTTTAACAAGTTTGTTAATATCAGGCTCGAATTTACTCAAAAACAGCCGTAAGTCACCGCGTTCGGTAATCTGCAACCGATTTCTCTTTTTAGTTAGCAACGTTGCCACAGCACTAAATCCACGTTCACACAAATACGATGATGGGAATGCTATCAAAAATCGTTGAACGATGGACCACAATCCAGGGTACAATTGCGGGATTGGCTTTTGTAGCCAAAATTCTTGGTATCCATTTTTGAATTTTATTTTTATTTCCTCGTTCGTTATCAGTTCTATGAGTTCTTCTTCCAGCTGGGGTGATCCTGTTGTGTTGATATTTGAAAAAGGATCCAACACCCAGTCCGGTATTTCCAATTTTAAAATGTAAAAATCTTCTTTCTTCCTGTTTGCTCGTGTCAATTAGCCACGCCCCCAAATTAACGTGTAGCTCCACCCACCACATAGCGTGATCCTATGGGATGACTGAAGGGCCTGTGATGTCATCAAAAGGTCCTGTAGACTTGGATTTACCTTGTATGGAGTTTCCTAAAGGACCTGGCTCCTCTGCCCACTAGCAGCCTGCTCTATATAATAAAGCTTTATCCTAGTGAACAGAGAGACCAGGTCCTTTAGCCTAGTAGGATTTAGACTGCTTTATATAAGAAAGCAGCACTTATTCCACCCCCCCATCTCACAGCAGGGAGCTAGGTGATGTGTATGTGATGTGTATGTGTGGTGCAGACACAGGCTGGCTCCGTACACTCAGCCCCCGCCCCTTCTCTACCCCCACACAGCAGGGAGCTACGTCATGTGGCTCCCTCAGCAATGAGCAGGGGGCCAGGTGCTAGTGTCCATAATGAAGTGATTAAAGTAAGATAGTGGACAAACAATGCAGTTTTGCTGAAGCAATGTATTTAGGAAAAGTCTTACATTCACATTAACAAGCAGTATAGATAGAATCATTGTTATGATACCACCCCTTTAAATTAGCCATCGCCCCCCTAAACCGCTTCAACGCCCCCCAATCTTCTCTGTGCCCTTTACTGCCCCCCTATAGGCCTCCAGCGCCCACAAGGGGGCGTTATCGCCTACTTTGAGAAAGACTGATCTAAATGGAGGTTGATTCTGTGGCAAGCACACCAAATGTGTGTAAGCCCTATTACTAAATAGGACAGGCAAACGTTTCTGCATTGGTATTATGGACGGATAGAGTTCATGTACACGGCGAAGTGCTGACCCTGTACAATGACCCACAGAGTCTGTGAGGGTCTGAATATTGGACCTATAGGTGTCCAGTAGGGCCATATGGTGCCTCTGTAAGCCACCATAGTTTTGTATATCTATATAAATCTGAGGAAAAAGGTACAATATGGGCTCTTGTTACGGAATTGGTGTTATATTACTGACCTAAAAACATGGCTCTATAATATTGCATAAACTTTGCTATTCTCTTTCTGTTACAGCAGTGCCTGTGCAAGTTTTAGTCTTTAGGATACTCTGGACCACTGCCTAGAAGCTCAGGTTGAACAGTGCAATAATTTTTCTTATCTATGAATAACTGTGAGTGCAGATAAAGGCAAGTGCGTAAGACTTTATGATTATTCTAGGTCTCTTGGAATAACTCGCAACCAGTAGCAGGGAAATGGCTTCTCTGCTAAACACTTCTAACTCAGGTCTCGTCCCTATTTAAAGAATGCAGTATTTCACTAACATAGGCCTCTCAGAAGAATGCAGTGACTTCCTATAATGAAATGCCAGCATTCTGTTATCCAGCTTAGTAAGTAAACATTACCTTTAAAAGGGAGGAAAATGATCTCTAGGGAGACATATAACATCCAGTAAACAGGCCTGAGCGATGCATCTTATTCATGACAGTGCTAGCGTGAAGTTGTAGGTTTCACTATGCTTGTGTGAATTTTTATTTTTTTTCGAAGAGTCTGTAGACTACGTATAGGCTATAAAATCTCGAGACTCTTTTTGGCCATTTTCTTTTAGCTTTTTTTTTTTTTTTTTTTTTTCTCCCTGCCACGTGGGAATAGCCTTAAGAAAGGCTATTCTTCTCCTACCTTTAGATGTCCTCTCCGGGCCGCCGTTCATTAGAAATCCTGGTTTTCGTCAGTATGCAAATGACTTCTTTCGCAGCACTGGGGGCAGTCCCCAATGCTGCGAGAAAAATATATCTAGCGCCGCCTTGATCTTCGTCTGGAATGGCCTCTCTTCCCGTTTCCAAAATTTAACAACAAATACATCCACAGCAGTGCTATATATACTCACTGTTTCATTGTGCACCCTTCCTTTTGTTTTATTTTACTTGTATCACTGTTCTTTTACATGTTGTGAATCTTTGGACATACTTCATTTCCCATGATTCATCTGCCTGCTCTCACTCTGTGTATCCCTCCCCTCTCTATTTTTCCATGTGTGCAAATTCCCTCCTACAAGGTCTGTTTTTTTCACTGTCTGTCCAGTCTCCTCCGTACATCTAAACAAGTACTATATCACTCCCACGGAGGTCAGTATGGCACAAGTGGCAAAGAGGTCACGTGTAGCTGTGATGTTTTGCTGCTGGCTGAACTGCTCATAGGGAGGAGTATTGAGATGCTTGCAAACTCAATGTCACAACTCTGGTCAATGACCTTAAAATAAATCTGATACAATGCTCAATTTAAGCCGTTACGGCTTTGCAAATTGCAGCATGTCAATTATATCTACTAAAACGCTGGCGGCTTTCCCGTAGATATAATGTTAAGAGAAAGTCCGCAGAGGAAAACTGTGAACTTTCTCTTAAAAGCGCTGCGGAAAGAACCACAATGCGTTCACGCAGCGGTTCTTCCCGCAGCGCTTTAGTGCTACGGATACGGCCTGTGGGCCCTTAGCCTTAAGGTTGAAGACAATCCATATGTCCAATTAGGGTATGGTTCTCATGGCTCTTCTCCCTAACCAAAAATCCCATTTCTTCCACATGTAAAGCCTGTAATGTTAGGTGTGCAGTGTGTATGTTCAGTGCACATGTTCGGAAATACTCTTGGCATATGTATTGAAGCTATCTATAGCCTGTATAGCAGGGGTAGGGAACCTTTGGCTCTCCAGCTGCTGTGAAACTACAACTCCCAGCATGCTCCATTCACTTCCATGGGAGTTCCCAGAACAGCAGAGCCAGTATGCATGCTGGAAGTTGTAGTTTTGCAACAGCTGGAGAGCCGTACGTTCCCTACCCCTGCTGTATAGGGTGAGACATTGCTGCTTGCATAAGTTCTGTTTGCTCACTGTACACCCACATGTTCTTCTGTAATCTGCTGGGTGAGAATTTAAGAACTAAACTTCTCATTAAGATGATAAAAAATATGAAGGGAAGGGCCTTGTAGCCCAAAATACTGCACTGCAGATTTCCTTACTCTATGTAACCTAACATGCTCCCTAGACAAGAGCTATCTTTAACTGGACTT
Source organism: Leptodactylus fuscus (assembly GCF_031893055.1). Lineage (NCBI taxonomy): Eukaryota > Metazoa > Chordata > Amphibia > Anura > Leptodactylidae > Leptodactylus > Leptodactylus fuscus. Next base: position 97,502,473 of record NC_134271.1, read on the forward strand.
TACTGAACTGGAGTTCCCCTTTTAATTCCCCAGGTCACAGCAGACTGCTTATAAATACATCAGATGGCAGACGTAGATATAGGTACAAAATACCACCTGTATCACTGTTGAAAGGATATGGCGGTCGTGTTGACATACTACAAATTAAGGGTGGAAGACGAGTTATGTTACTTCATCTTATTTATTTTCTTACTGATGAAATGATTGTGAAAGTATTGTCAGTCGGCCAGGCCGTACCTGCCTGCAGCATTGACAAGCAGTCGTGAGTTACGATGGGTGTGTACTACAAAAGAACTGGAGCCAAACAATCGAGACTGTGAATATAATAACACCATTCAGTGGAACACACCTCGACATGCCCTGTGGTGTGCTAACCCCCAGCTCTCTGGGAAGCAGAGCACAGATTACAGGACAAGGACATGACTCAGTGCAACTTCTTAGCACACCTTTATTAAACTACAGCGTACAAAGGGCGTGCGTACAGGACTAGTCACTGTAACTTCAGCAGATTTAGAGGAATGTGACTGGTTACCCATTAACTTTAAAGTTAATATTGATCTACGTTTTAGGGACAGCGGTTGTATCTCTGAACCTTGACATTGTACACACGCTTGTTTTATTAAATCATTTTTATATTTGGATATAATACTATTGCTTTAGGATAGTTTGCCTGAAGACCATTGCCCCTTAAAAAGTGGAATATACTACTGTAAAGCCAGCTCCACACAAAATCTAATGAATGGGCCCACCACTAAGAGACCAAACTGGCCAACTCCATGGGGCTCATGGAATATGGCGAATGACTGCAGCTAATCATGCAAGTCACAAGGAATTTTGACTAACTATGGCCCGTATTTTCTAACCTAGCAAACCACGTGACGGAAGTTGAATTTTTGAAACTGTTTGTATTAAATGAACTAAAATTGGTCATTACACATATATGGACAGCACCTCCATTAACATAGTATAATCCCGAAGAGCAACAACAAGGAATCAATGCACAGCGTTGAAGAATTGTATTTATTTATAGCACAATAGGTTTGTGCTTTGTTTAGGAACACTTCCTCCCATAGGGTGTCGACACTCATATGTCATTCTGCTTACAGAAATGAAGATATGCAAAACCAGAAGTCCACATTATTATATGAATGTCATTTGCTGTTGTGTTTAATACAGTTTATATCTCTCTCTTATCACCCAAACTTGGAAGGAACTGATTGTATAAGGCTGGATTCACATGGTCATAATGTATCTGTATTATACAAAACCTATCACATCTACAAATACAATCCCAGATGTTGCTGTAATGATACGAGCTAGCAGTATCTACGTTGCTGTATGCTTGGTTCCTTAAACCCACATTCAGGACAGAATTTGTGGCTTTAATGTATTTAATACAGACATATTCTCACCATGTGATTTCAGCCTGCACTGCGGGAAGTTCTCTACTATTAAGTGCAATGTTTAATACCCATAATGGTCCAGATTTTATTTCAGGCACTTCACAATAGACCACTTTAAAGGGTTGTGCTATGGTCTACATGTGTAGAAACTGTAAAATGATTTAGTGAATGGGTCATCTGGTGATACAGGCCGCCAGGTCACACTCAGTCTCCAACAGCAGGTCAACGGCCATCAGACAACTGCAGTGTCAAAAGTAGTCACCATTGTCTGTGGAGCTGGTCAGCTGTTACTCTGCTTTTTATATAGCACAGGGAGTCTGTGGCGCGCGCTGTTCAGTGACAGGTTTATGAAGCTGAATAAACAACCTATACATTATTCTAATGTAGCAATGCTGTAAGTCTTCTCCCTAGAGACACATATGACCTGGGTGTCTCCTTCCAAGGATGGAAATGTGAGAGCCCTGTCTATAATTAGGCATTAAACACCTTAATTAAATAGATTTATTGCTTATTGTCTGTATCAGAAAAGTGCAACTGACCAGCTGGAATTCACTGTACCAAATGCAGACCCCCCCTACCTGTATGTACAATGGTCAATTAAACGTCAGCATTGCAGACTTTACATCCCTAGAATCATGATGACAGATGCCATAAAAAAGGGGCATAGTTGGGTCGGGTGTAAACAGTGAGTGCCAAGCTGCAATGCTGTGGCAAACACACATATTGTGGCCTTGTGCGAGTGGCTTAAAGAGGCAATATGTGTCAGGCACCAGATTCCACCTTCTTGTGACTTATTGAAAACTTTTTGTTATGTTGGGTAAGCGGCATCACAAGTGGATTCCTCAAAGAGCGCCACCATAATATTTTGGGAATAATTTAAGGTACATAAAGGAGTTACTATTAATATGAGGAACATGGAGGTTTTAAATTGATAACATATCCTTTACATTAATAAGTGTCCACATTGTTTCTCTCACATAATGGCAACATTGTGAGTCGCATTAATGTCAATGTTTCTCAGTGCTAGATGGCTACAAAACATAACATACTTATGACTTACACACTGGCACAGGCTCTCAAGCATAGTCCTGATTCCTAATATTGTGAGTCACGTAGGCTGAGGTACATCATAAGGAACCCTCAGGTCTCCCAGTCAAGATCATCATTGGTGGCAGTGGAGAAGGATGGAGGAGAGCTCTTCTCTCCTCCTGTGTTGCAGCAAATACTATAGTAAAGTATAGTAAAGGGTGTCTGGCATTGAGGACATGGTGTGTACTGGGCAGCACATGCGCCATGTTCTCTTTTGAGAAGGACCTACTGTTAAGCTGCATGGCCTTGCAGCTTTGCAGATTACTATTGGAAACACTTTAATTTATGGTATTGAACCAATTGCCCCCCCCCCCCCCCCCAGTATTGAAATAATGTTGAAAATGTGATGCATTTTGCAGCCCTACTTAGGACACTAAACTACCATGGGGTCTTTATGAACCAATGGCATAGTGTCTTAAATCTACCCATATCCAGCCTATCTGACCATGGGAAGTTTTATTAAAATTTTAAAAAAAACTCAATAGATACCATTTACTAAAATAGGAGCTGTCAAATTTTGGTGGTTCAGCGCAGTTTAGTCCCCTCTTGCTGTCAAACTTGGCTCTAACTGTATTTCTTATCTCCTGAGCTCCCACAATGCACTGGTGTCCTGTAACTCAATCTGTCATATGTAAGAGAAGACAAACTCCAATTCAGTGCAATATAAGTAAAGCAAAGTATTTACAAGGTTACTTCCGATCTAATGCAGATTTTATCATTGGAGCTGAGTTTTCATTTTTGTCCTTTAGACAATGGAACAATGATAGCAAAGTGCTCCTTTTTACTTTCCATTGTTGTTTTTTTGCTTTCTCACATATGCGGGAAGTGCCTAAGAGGATAAAAAAGGAATGGCTGCCAAATAATTTCTATAGATTTTCCTTCTTGAGCGGTGTAATCTAGTGTAATTAAACCATGTAACCTTTCTCCCGTATTTGTACAGTACAGGCCTTCTGCAAACCCCCACGCTCAGCAGCTTTGATACCAGACTGCTGTGCGTCAGTGAAGGAGTTTCTCCTTGAACTTATTAGACTTATGCATGGAAGTTATAATCCAGGAATTTATCTCTTGTATTCCTGACGCTTGTGGAGTTTTGCCTTTTACTGATACATATGTTTCCCACCTGGCTTTGTCCAGCATTAGAATTTGTATTTCTCTGTTGGAAAGTTAAGCAATGGATTAATAACCTCCTAATGTTGTACCTCCCCTTTGTATATAAAATAGTGAAAGTAATACAACTCTTTTGACCCTGGACGGGTGCAAGTATACTACCTTGGCAAGGAAGGAACCTAAGGTCATATTGACCAACCTGTTGGTGCCTGGCCCTCACTGAGAGTATTAGGGTAAGTTCACACAGTTTTTTGGACCAGAACCTGAAGCGGAAGCCACTTCAGGTTCCGGTCCAAAAGACAGGTCGCCACAACTGAAAGCCGGTGCACTGCACCAGCATCCAGCCGCGCACTCCACTCTGGATTAGGCCCAATGAATGGGGCCTAGTCCGGAGGAGGGAGTTTCTTCAGGCTGAATCATGAGGCGACTCGGCCTGAAGAATGAGAATCTCTCCTTTTTTCTGGGAGCCGGAAGAAACGATTGATTTCAATGGGAGCCGGTCAGTTCTTTTTTTCCTGGGAGCCGGCTCCCGGAAAAAGAAGCAAGATGATCATTCTTTCAGGCAGATTTGCCTCGCAACATCCGCCTGAAGACACTCCCTCCCGACTAGGCCCATTAATTTGGGCCTAATCCGGAGTGGCGTGCACGACTGCACCGGTATCCAGTCGCAGCTACCGTACCGGTATCCAGTCGCAGCTAATGTATTTTAGACCAGAACCTGAGACTGCCTCAGGTTCCGGTCCAAAAAAATTGTTGTCCTCTTTTCCTTCTGATCTACTACCACTGTTCAAAAGTGAGAATGACCTAAACTAGCTGTGTACAATGTGCACAATGCTACCAGATGGCTCATAGCTCATCTATTTCCAGTAATCAGAAAAAGTGGGAAATCAGATACTTACCAGATGGTAGAGGGTCCTTACTCAGATACATGCTGATCTCCCTCTGTTTTTTCATTATGTAAGCCATGCTGCTACTCTCCATAGGTTTTGGAACGGCCCAGCATTGCAGTATTTCTAGCTGGAAGTTTGCAAAATCTCTTCCATTTTTTGGCTAATGCCCGGCGTTGTGGAAACACAGGGTTTTTTGTTGCTGTTTTTTTTGGAGCCAAATCCAGTAGTGAATTGAGCAAAAAGTAGAAGTAGTAGTATTGTATATATTTCTCCCATTCTTCTTGGAGCCATTCTTTGCTTTGACTCAAAAAGCTGCTACAAAATCTGCAACAATAAAAGCTGTTTCTGCAATGTGGGGCCTCAGCCTTGCTGATTATTCTACTGTTGCGGAAACACAACTTTTTTTGTTTGTTGCAGATTTTGTTGCGTTTTTTTGAGCCAAAGCCAGGAGTGGCTATATATGGAATCAAAAATATATAGAAAGCACTTATACTTCTAACTTTTGCTCAATCTTGTCCTGGCTTTGACTCTAAAAACCACAACAAAATCTGCAACAGAAAAAAGCTGTGTTTCCGCAACGTTGGGCCACAGCTTTAAACAGTAAACTAAAAAAAAGGGAGTACAGAGACTTAAACCAGGATTTTGTAGAATGGGGCCAGTGGAATCACCTCCGGATTAATGCTGGGAAGAATAAGGTGATGGTGGTGGACTTTAGTAAGCGGAGAAGGTGGAGATCTAAGGGACATGCACTGAGCTAGTCAAGACCTAGAAGTACCTGGATGTGCTCCTCAATAATAAACTGGTCTGTGCTGATCATCTGGGTGCGCTGCACAGAAAGGGTCACAGCTGACTCTATCTGCTCAGGAGGCTGAGGGCCTTCGGAGTCCAGGGACCACTTCTTAGGGCCTTTTTCAACTCTGTGGTTGCTTCAGCCATCTTTTTCGGTCTGGCCTGCTGGGGGAGCAGTATATCAATCAGGGACAGAAATAGACTTGACAGGCTGATCAGAAGGACCAGCTCTGTCCTGGGGAGCCCCCTAGACCCAGTACTGGTGGTGGGTGACAGAAGGACACTGTCCGTGGTGACCTCCATGCGGGAGAACAAATCCCACCCCATGTTTGAGACTTTGACGGCACTTGGCAGCACTATCAGTGACCCTCTGCTTCACCCCAAGTGTGAGAAGGAGCGCTGTCATAGATCCTTCCTCCCAACCGCTGTCAGGCTACATAATCTACATCAGACCAAGCAAAGAGAGAGAGAGCTGAAGTCTTCTTTTTTTTTTTTTTCTTCCTTAGCTGCAATGGATTCTTAGTATTTTTTCAGTTTATGTGTCTCCTTCTGTAATATATTACTGTGTATTATCCTGTATCTGTATTATCATGCTGCTGCTGTAACATGCTGAAATTTCCCCATGGTGGGACTATAAAATAATTATCTTAAAAAGGGTAAAAATTGCCTACCACTTTAGGCCAAGGCTTCTCATAGCATCCTGCAGCAAAAAAAAACAGTAGTACAGGGAAAACAGTGGCAGCAATGCATCACATCTTTTTCCCGCAAGGCTGTTTAGTCGGCATACCCACACTTCATGTATTTTTCTGCAGTGTGGGGATGGGACTACACAGTGACTGTAAAACGCAGCATTTTTTTCTGTTGTATTTACGCCATGTGGGGCCTCAACTTTAAAGTGATTTGCTATTAAGAAAGTCTAACCTGCAAATCCAAATTGTATTCTGTCCAAAAATCTGTAGAGTACGGCTACGTTCACATCTGTATCACAGTCTCTCTTCTGAGCCTCCGATGTAGAGTCTGGCAGAAATCCCAGATGAAAAAAGTCCTACAACCCTGGCTTTTTTAGAGTCTGGCAGAAATCCCAGAAGAAAAAGTCCTACAACCTTGACTTTTTCCAGGGATGTCTGTAAAAAAAAATAACAGACACCTGGCAGACACCCATTATACTCAATGGGAAAGACACCTATGATACTTGATGGGATCCCTCAGGACAGGGTCGGACTGGCCCGCCGGAGCACCGGGGAATCCCCCGGTGGGCCCCAGGCCCCGATTATATATTGCTGCTCGTTTTATTTAAGAAAAAGCATAGGCAGGGGCCCGATCTGCATGATCAAGGGCTGATCGGGATGGTTAGGGGACTATTAGTACTTCCTAGTAGTACTTCGGGACCTGCATATACTAAGAGGAGGCAGCGTCCCTCTTCTCCTGCTAGTGAGAAAAGCCCAGGAGGCAGAGCTAATCGCTGTGCAGCATAAGGCTGCTGCCCAGACCCTGCAAAGAAGAGGAGGAGGAGGAGAGGAAGCTCCGTGCTGCAAAGAGAAAGTAAAATTCACCAGGTACATGATGGAGGGGGGAGGGGGGGTTACTATTCCTATTAATGTAAGGCATTTGGGGTTATTAATTTAGTGTTAGTAACTCCATGTGTCTCACATTAATAGCAATTAACCCCATCATGTCCCTGACATTAACCCTCGTGTGCCCCATATTAGGGTTACTGATATTTGAGATATATGGAGGTAATACTATTAATACTATTTAATGTAATAATCATTACCTCCATATGTCTTACATGGGGGACATGATGGGGTTAACTGCTATTATTATGAGGCACATGGAGTTAATAAGCTGTAATACACATGACAGACACTATGGGGGATAATACTGTGTGCAGGGGCCACTATGGGGCATAATACTGTTTGCAGGGACCACTATAGGGGATAATACTGTGTGCAGGGGCCACTAAGGGACATAATACTGTGTGCAGGGGCCACTAAGGGACATAATACTGTGTGCAGGGGCCACTAATGGACATAATACTGTGTGCAGGGGCCACTAAGGGACATAATACTGTGTGCAGGGGCCACTAAGGGACATAATACTGTGTGCAGGGGCCACTAAGAGACATAATACTGTGTGCAGGGGCCACTATGGGGCATAATACTGTGTGCAGGGGCCACTAAGGGACATAATACTGTGTGCAGGGGCCACTAAGGGACATAATACTGTGTGCAGGGGCCACTAAGGGACATAATACTGTGTGCAGGGGCCACTAAGGGACATAATACTGTGTGCAGGGGCCACTTTGGGACATAATACTGTGTGCAGGGGCCACTAAGGGACATAATACTGTGTGCAGGGGCTACTATGGGGCATAATACTGTGTGCAGGGGCCACTAAGGGACATAATACTGTGTGCAGGGGCCACTATGGGGCATAATACTGTGTGCAGGGGCCACTATAGGGGATAATACTGTGTGCAGGGGCCACTATGGGGGATAATACTGTGTGCAGGGGCCACTATGGGGCATAATACTGTGTGCAGGGGCCATTATAGGGGATTAATACTGTGTGCAGGGGCCACTAAGGGACATAATACTGTGTGCAGGGGCCACTAAGGGACATAATACTGTGTGCAGGGGCCACTATGGGACATAATACTGTGTGCAGGGGCCACTATGGGGGATAATAGAACGTGCAAGAATGCGTAGGAGGGGGGTCGGTCGAGGTCTTCGGTGTCAGTCGGAGGGGGGGGGGCCATGTCAAATAGTTCGCCACGGGGCCCCGCCATTCCTAGTTACGCCACTGGGTCAGTGGTAACCACAACCGTGCCGTTTGTGTGCAGGAGACCTAAGGCTGAGACCCCACATTGTGGAAACACAGCGTTTTTGTTAAAGATCTTGCTGTATTTTTTTGAGCCAAAGCCAAGAAAGGAAGGACTACTAAAGGAATGGGAAATACCTAGGAAAATTCTTAGACTTCTTCCTTCTGCTCAATCCACTCCTGGCTCAGAAAAACGCAGCAAAATAAGCTGTGTTTTCATAACGTGGGCCTAGCATTAGGCCTGCTGCACACAAATGGCACGGATGTGGTTACCACTGACTTCTAATGGGAAATTACAGGTGTATCAAGGTAAATAGCACAGTATGGCAGCACCCCTATGCTGAGGTTTGTGCTATATGACTATCATATAGGGGTCATTAGCCTTACAATTATTGCTCGGCAGTTCGAGGACCTCATCTTTGATTTTTTTTATTTAAATTGGCACACTAAACAAAAAAGGTTGCCTCCCCCTATTCTAGACCCGCCCCCTGTATCCTGGGTCCTGGTGAGGGGCAGCTACTGGAACCAATCCAGCTTGATGCTGCAAGTGTCACTGACGTCTTGACGCTGAGCGTGGCAGCGGGTTTCTACAGAAGCAAACACAAACAAAAACAACTTTTTCCCCTACTTTCCCCCTAATCTATTAATTTCACTGACCCTTCTGAGAACTACAACTCCCAGCAGCTCCAGATGCTCTGGATCTGTTGAGAGTTGTAGAATCCCCCCCCCCCCCCCCCCCCCCCCAAGTTAATTTCCCACTGTATTGTAATGCTGGTGCCTGGTCTTGGGTTCCAGCATAACAATGACTAAGTCGCAGGAGCCCCCTGTAGGCCACACATCACATCACCGTGATGTGTGGTTAACAAGTCCCAGGGTGCAACAGAAAGAGGAGAGGCGGCAAGCAGGAGCGGGGTGAGGTAAGTGATGCAGCCAGGTTCTCTCCAGTTTTGCGATTGGACTTTAACAATCAAAAAACCATACTCGCCTGTCCCCAGCACCCCATTGTAACTCGTCTGGAAAACCTGCACCTAATTGGTCTCAGCGGTCACATGAGGTGCAGGACTCCCAGTAAGAAGGAGCCAGCATGAGACTAAATGGACACTGGTGGCAGACAACAGATCGCTGGGGACAAGTGAGTGTGCTTTTTTGTTTGTTTGTTTTTTACTTTACACCTACTGCTTGCCACATGGGTTGCTCCAGTTCCTGGACAACCTCTTTAAAGGATTTATCCACCTTTCTAATATTGATGGCCTGTCTTTAGAATAGGCCATCAATATTACATCTCTGGGGGTACAGCAGCCAGAACCTCTGCAGATCAGCTTTTCTAGGACAGTGTAGGTACAGGTAATGGTAATAATTTTAGAAGTCACGCTGTTCACTTGCCATACTGGGTGTAGTGGTGGGTTTAAGTAGTGCAGCAGTGAACATCATATGGTGGGTGAGCAGCATGGCATTGTTATTACTTGTAGCCGTGATGTCTAGGTAAAGCTGATCTGCAGGGGTCCTGGCGGTGGGCCCCTAGAAATAATTCCACTGGTGGGCCCTAGTCATCCCAGTCCGACACTGCCTCAGGATCCATTGCTGTCTTTCATTAGATGGACTGTTGTACCGAGTGACAAAAAAGTGAATGTAGTCTAAAAAGGTTATTTTGCAAAAGTATTATAGTATATAGTACAGGGTGGGCTATTTATATGGATACACCTAAAGAAAATTGGAATGGTTGGTGATATCAATTTCCTGTTTGTGGCACATTAGCATATGGGAGGGGGAAAACTTTTCAAGATGGTTGGTGACCATGGTGGCCATTTTGAACTTGTCCATTTTGTATCCAACTTTAGTTTTTTCATTGGGAAGAGGGTCATGTGACACATCAAAGTTATTGAGCATTTCACAAGAACAACAATGGTGTGCTTGATTTTAACAAAACTTTATTCTTTCATGAGTTATTTACAAATTCCTGACCACTTATAAAATGTGTTCAAAGTGCTGCTCATTGTGTTGGATTGTCAATGCAACCCTCTTCTCCCACTCTTGACACACTGATAGCATTTCTTCTGCAGTGTTGCTAACACAGGTTTCCAGTATCCGTTGTTTCAGGTGCTGCACATCTCGTAGCTTCACAGCATAGACAATTGCCTTCAGATGACTCCAAAGATAAAAGTCTAAGGAGGTCAGATCAGGAGACCTTGGTGGCCATTCAACTTGCCCACGACGACCAATCCACTTTCCATGAAATCTTTCATTTAGGAATGCTCGGACCTGATACCCATAATGTGGTGGTGCACCATCTTCCTGGAAAAACTCAGGGAACGTGCCAGCTTCAGTGCATAAAGAGGGAAACACATCATTATGTAGCAATATCAGATATCCAGTGGCATTAAGGTTTTCATTGATGAAGAATGGCCCCACTATCTTTGTACCCCATATACCACACCATACCATCAATTTTTGTGTTCCAACAGTCTTGGAGGGATCTATCTAGTGTGAGTTAGTGTCACACCAATAGCAGTGCTTTTGTTTGTTAACTTCACCATTCACAAAAAAGTTTGCCTCATCACTGAACATAATGTTCTGTGTAAACTGAGGGACCTGTTCCAATTTTTGTTTTGCCCATTTTGCAAATTCAGTGCTCCGATCTGTGTCTTCGTTGTGGAGATGCTGCTGCAGCTGAGGTTGTAAGGGTGCCATTTGTGAGTATTGATGTTCGACTGATGCCACTGTCCAGTGACATGCGGCGAGTGCTACGCTGTGGGCTCTTGCTGAATGAAGTACAATTGAAATGTTTTTGAACAAACTGCCTATGATAACAGTATATTTTAATTAATAAAAATAAAAACAAAATGCACTCAAAATGCATGTTCTAATTTCAACCTTTTTATTTTTATAAAGAACAAAAAAATGGTCATTTGTGAAATTCTAAGCATTAGCAGGTTATTACAAACTGAAATCAAACAGTTTTCAAGTCAAAACTTTATTCTAGGTGATGTTACATTTGCACATAGGACCCCTTTTTCGAAAAGAGCTTCTGAACTCTCTTGTCCATTGAATTTGTCAGGTTTTGGATGGTTTCTGCTTCAATAGTTTTGCATGAGGACTGAATACCCTCCCAGAGCTGTTGCTTAGATGTGAACTGCCTCCTGCCATCATAGATACTCCTTTTGCTGATGCTCCAGAGGTTCTCAATGGGGTTGAGATCAGGGGAGCATGGGGGCCACACCATAAGTTTGTCCCCTTTTATGCCCATAGCAGCCAGAGATGCAGATGTGTTATTTGCAGCATGAGACGGTGCATTATCGTGCATGAAAATGGTCTTGCTGCAGAATGCACGGTTCTTCTTCTTGAACCATGGCAGGAAGTGCTGTATGAGAAACTCCACATACATTATGGCGTTCATCTTTACCCCTTCAGGGATCCTAAAGGAGCTGACAATCTCTCTCCCCATGATTCCAGCCCAAAACATTACTCCACCTCCTCCTTGTTGGCACCGTAGCCGTATTTGCATGGGGTGTCCATCAACCAGCCATCCTCCACTCCATCCATCTGGACCATTGAGCGTTGCACAGCTCTCATCGGTGAACAAAACAGTTTTGAAGTCAGTCTTCATGTATTGTTTGGCCCACTGGAGCCATTTCTGCTTGTGTGCAGTGGATAGAGGAGGTCACAGGATGGCTTACGCACAGCTGCAAACCTCTGAAGGACCCTGCATCTTGTTGTTCGGGGGACGTTGGAGGCACCAGCAGCTTCAAAAACGTGTCTGCTACTATGACAAGGCATTTTTGCAGTTGCTCTTTTAACCTGACATAATTGTTTGTTGGAAAGAGTCCTCAATTATCCCTTATCAGCACGCATACGTGTATGCTGTGAATCAGCTACATACTTCTTGATTGTGCGTTGATCACGATGAAGTGTCTTGGCAATGTTGATTGTAGTCATTCCTTGACCTAAATACTCCACAATTTGTTGCTTCTTGACACATCCTTTTTCTTTCCCATTTTGGCAGAAAATGTAGGCTGCTTAATAATGTGGGACAGCCTTCTTAAGTAGTCTTGCCTTTAATTGGACGCACCTGTCAAACTAATTAGCGCAGGCGTCTGCAATTGCTTTCAGTGATATAGAGAGCCCTGACACACATCACCATCAATGAGTTTAACAGACAAACAAAAATTCTTACCTTATCACTCCTAAACACTTTTTGCATAATAATGTGGAACACAGTGTAGTAAGAACTGAGAAAGTATACTTTGTGCATTTTTTTTTTTTTTTTACAGTTTTGTATGTGATAAAAGGTTCCAAAACGTAGCATTGTATAAAAACTTATACCAGTAAAATATGAGAGTGGGCTGCAATAGTGTCCAATGAGGAGAAAATTGAGGTTGATGCTAAGGCCCCATGTAGTGCGTCACAGTGGGAGAATCCTTGGTAGAAACGTATCGCAGTTTTTCCCGCAGCACTTTACCTATAAGGAAATCGCTGGTGTTTCTGTAAGTATAACTGAACTTTAGTATATAACTGAGTATAAATTTCTAAAAACACAACGGCTTTGGAAATCACAGCATTTCCGCTGCACGTATTTTTCTGCAATGTGTAGATGGGATCCATTTTCCAGTGACTGTAAAACACTGTGGGCAAACTGGTGTTTATGTCACATAGGGCCCCCGTCTTTAAATGGATACACCCGACTAAAATACCCTCTTCGGTTATGTTGGCATAATAGAAGGTGTTTTACTGCTCTAGAGAGATGAGCTACTGAAAAGTCTCCTACTCACTGTGACCATATGTTATATAATAATGTTACCTTTGGGAAGTTTCCTTATAAATATAACCTGTCTGACTTAATATTCAGTTCTATCTCCAAGCAGCATGTTACTGCGCATGAGATGCTGAGCAGGTTAATGTAAAGTTTTGCTCTCAGGATAAATGGTGATTTATTCATTTATATCTCTGCTCCAAACTCTTTGAGCTCTGCTCTGTATATTCCACAACTGAATTACGGATGGAAAATCTGCTGTGTTGTACAATAGCAGTAAAGTGGATGTGACATTAAACAAACGTCATCTACAAAATTCTGAAACAAAAACTGTAAATGTATACACACGGTGAAATCTGCAACAATGACACTATGAATTGTACTGCAAAAACTAAATTTTTTTCCCTAATGGAATTTTGGAAAATCCATTTCTGATTTTGAATGACAGAAATTCAGCTGTAAATCTCTCCAATGTGGATGTACCCTTAGGCTGAGGCCGCATGTTGCGAAAACGCAGCTTTGCTCAGTGGATTGAGCTGAAGAGAGAAGTATAAGTACTGCCTGTATATTTCCCATTACTTTTGTAGCCATTCTTGGCTTTGGATCAAATAAACAACAGCAAAATCTGCAACAACAAAAAAATCTGCTATTCCGAAACGTGGGGCCTCAGCTTTAGGGCAGAACCCCATGCAGCGTAAATGCTGCAATTTGCCCACGGTGGAAATGCTGCAGAAAAAAAATCACAGTCACAGTCAGATCAAATTGGATGGGATTCTAACAAATCTCATGCCCACTTTATGGTAAAAACCGCTCTGTGGACATGCCGCAGTTTCCAATACGGCACGGTTTTGGAAATCGCAACATGTCAATTATACCTACGGAAATGTTGGTGGTTTTCCCAAAGAGGTATAATTAAAACAGAAAGTCTGCAGAGGGGCCTTATCCTTACACAGGAATTCGACTGAATATTTCTACCCTATTCACCGGACAGGTAATAATGATTTGTGGACGTTCAACTATTGAGACCACATCTGTTTGCTAGAACCAGACATTCCCATGCGGAGTTTAAATGGGGCATAAGCACTAGCCATAATCGTGTAACTGGACTGGGACAGGCAGCTGAGATGAGATAAGATAAGATAAAATAATCCTTTAATAGTCCCACAGTGGGTAAATTTCAGAATGTTACAGCAGCATAGTAATACAGATACAGGATAATATACAGTAATATATTACAGAAGTAGACACACATAAGCTGAGAAGAGAAGGTATACTAGGAGTCCATAGCAGCTAAGGAAGAGAAGAGAGAAAGAAGGAAGACTTCAGAATCATTATCATTAGTTCTCTGTGCGGAGTGATCTTCGCTTGGTCTGATGTAGATTATACAGCCTGGTCGCGGTTGGCAGGAAGGTCTTGCGATAGCGCCTTCTCACACTTGGGGTGAAGCAGACGGTAACTTACAGTGCTGCCAAGTGCCATCATGGTCTCCTACATGGGGTGGGATTTGTTCTCCCGCATGGAGCTCACCACGGACAGTAACCTTCTGTCACCCACCACCTGTACTGGGTCCAGGGGGCTCCCCAGGACAGAGTTGGCCCTTCTGATCAGCCTGTCAAGTCTATTTCTGTCCCTGGTTGATATACTGCTCCCCCAGCAGGCCACACCGAAAAAGATGGCTGAGGCAACCACAGAGTTGAAAAAGGCCATAAGAAGTGTCCCCTGGACTCTGAAGGTCCTCAGCCTCCTGAGCAGGTAGAGTCTGCTGTGACCCTTTCTGTGCAGCGCCTCCAGGTGATCAGCCCAATCTAGTTTATGATTGAGGAGCACATCCAGATACTTATAGGTCCTGACTATCTCAATGCATGTCCCTTGGATCTCCACCGGGGTTGGAGCACTTCTCCGTCCACCACCATCTCCTTGGTCTTCCCAGCATTAATCCTGAGGTGGTTCAGCTGGCACCATTCAACAAAGTCCCGTTTTAAGTCTCTGTATTCCCTATCGTCGCCATCAGTGATAAGGCCTACTATTGCAGAGTCATCGGAGTACTTCTGTAAGTAACAGCTGGATGAGTTATGCCTAAATTCAGCAGTGTACAGTATGAAGAAAAATGGGGCAAGAACTGTACCTTGTGGTGCCCCCGTACTACAGATCACAGTGTCAGACACACAGTCCCGAGCTCTCACCTACTGAGGGCGGGTTGTCAGGTAGTCTAGGATCCAGAAGGACAGGTGGTGGTCCACTCCACCAAGGTTCAGCTTCTTCCTCAGTAGCCCTGGTTGAATGGTGTTGAACGCACTGGAGAAATAAAAGAACATTATTCTCACAGTGTTCCCGGGTTTCTCCAGGTGAGAGAGAGCTCTGTGAAGAAGGTTAATGATGGCGTCATCTACCCCAATGCCCGGCCGATAGGCAAACTGGAGGGAGTCCAGAGCGGGGCACACTAGAGGGCGTAGATGTGTCAGGACCAGTCTCTCTAGGACCTTCATCAGGTGGGATGTCAGTGCTACAGGTCGGTAGTCATTGTAGTCCCCTATTCTAAAGATCAATAGAGAGTACTATCAGACCTTCACCAAATTACAATTAGTCTAAAGCCCCATTTTGCGAGCTACAGTGAAAAGCGCTGTGGAAAAGACCAAGGTGAAAACATATTGCGTTTTTTTCCGCAGAGCTTTTCACAGAAAGTCAACAGAGTTTTCCTTTGCGGACTTTCTGTCCCTATTATACCTATTCATAAAATTGAAGTGTTTCCCTAGGTGTAACATGCAGCGATTTACAAAAGTGCAATGGTTTTTGAAATCGCAGCCTTTCCACTGCAAGTGAATTGAATAAGCCAGGATCCCACGCACTTTGCAGGTACTGTAATACGCTGCCGTCAAATGGTGGCATTTATACTATTTGGGGCCCTGACCATATGTAGACTGAAATAAACTTTGAATTGCCCATCTGCTAATAACCCTAAACACCGATTTATCAGCGCAAATGTTCCTTGCTTACCGTAATCTATTTTTGGTCATTTTAAATATTAAGAAATATGATATTCATTTGTATAATAACTTGTATCTGCTTTTACTGTGGTTCCTGTGGTTGGATACATGATTCAGAGCCTGCTGACTGAGTCATGGATGAAATTACATATTCTGTATCTTAGATTCACCTATATCCTTCTGTCTGACTAGGACTAGCGTGGGGTCACCTGTGATGACAGAACAGTGCAGGAAATATTACAAGTTCTGTTCCCAGTTAATTTTTAGACAAAATTTGATTAATAATACTTGAGTCATTTAAGGTAGATTGGTTGCTAGGTATTCATAGCCTTTTATAAAAAGCAAACAGTCTTATGTGTCATTAGTTAGATTTAAGGCTAAGGCACTACATAGGCCCTAAAGTGGTTTTCTGGGCCCCCAACCAAGAGTAAGAAATGGCAGGGAAGGGGTTAAAATAATTTAAAAATGTGTTTTCACCTGTCCTATGTCCCCATCTCAGCCACATCTTCCCTGTGCCAGTCTTCTGTTCGCTCCAGCGATTAATTGCCCCCCACATAGCTGCGTCAGTCAATCAGTGGTCACATACATGTGGTTTGGTTCCACTGCCTCAATGACGTACCCAAGTACCTGTGCGTGACCACTAAGGTCTGTCATTTTTTGCACCAGAGCAGAAGATTGGGACTGGGGAAATGTGAGATTTTATTCTAATCCATTCTTCCTAATTTAACCATGCCTGTAACCCCTAATTTAACCGTTTTCTCTTTCCCTGAAAATAACAAAATCGAAAAAAAAACAAAAAAACTTTTATGACACATCAATCAGACAAGTGATTTAAGTAATATCCCATTGTTCCAAACCTCTAGCATTTCAGACAACTTGCCACACCTGGTCATAAGAGATTGCTACAATGGATACAAGAAACCCCAAAACTGGCTTCAAGCAGGTGTTTGGTCCATGAAATATGGACTATATGTTAGTTGTATATCCAGTATCAAACACTGAGCAGGCACCTGGACTCCAAGTATCATAGCCATCTATGAAGCTAAGAGTCCCTACCTCCCCATGGGAATACTGCCCTATGCAATCATGTTTTCAGGACAACAGTCCCGAGAGGAGGCAGGGAAGGACCTGTATTATCATATATACCTATGATGCTTAGAGTCTGTGTTCACTCAGTGTTCATTCCAGAAAATGCAGCCTATGTATGGTCCGTATATCACGCCAGTGTGAAACAGAACTTAGACCGAGACATTGCTGTAGCAGGTAAAAGGAAGAAATCAGACCTGGGCCCTTATTTCTGAGGCTGCCTGAAGCCCCCTCTGCCACATATGAACACATTAATGTTATAAATGGCACATGGCAAGTGGGGGCACTATTACAGATTTTATATTGGGGTCCAGAAGTCTTCATCACAGGCAGTATCATGTTCTACATGTAGGATAAATGCTGTTAAAAATTCTTTATGTAGTTAGTCCATGCAAAGACTATACACAGATCCATATCATAGAGATCCGTATAATACAAATATGTAATACACCAGCTATTGGTTTTACATGGTGGCTCACAGGGGCTTGTCTCCTTGAATATCTAGAAGAAAGAAATTGTGGAATGCTCCATACAAAAGGTGTTCTTAACGCAATACTTGTAGGGAAAATAATGGAGCATCATAAAAGAAACACATGGAGTGTCTACAGGTTTATAAGGATCTGTATATACTTAGAGCTATAGACTCAAAGGGTTTTACAATGCAAACCTCAAACAGAAGGCTTCAACATAAGCCGCTGTATAACCACACAGGTCATACTTCAACCGTAGTGCCCCCTTGTAAAAAACATATACCTTACTTATTGTATACCCCTTCATGATATAGCAATTTCTACTACATTATTTCATGTAGCATGCGCACCCTTTCTTAAAGGGGTATTCCCATCTACATAACTATTTTTAAATTTGTAGATAATTAAAAGTTAAATATTTTTGCAAATATAAGTAATTAAACATGTTGCAGAGTTTTAAAGATTTTCTCTAAATATCTTGTAGTCACAGTCTGTTGTCTTGATCAGTTGCCAATGGATATGACCATGAATGCAGGACCTTTCTTTTAAATCTTATTTTATTGAAATTTTTTATAATTTTACATCTCTTATAAACAGTACAAGATAAGTAGTAATAATTCAAACAGATTAGTTACAGGAAATTATGTACAAAACCATGTAAGGTCAAGATGGAATAAGACCTCTTTAAGTTGTTTTCATGTAGATGTAAGAAAACAATAAAGACAATATACAGCCTAGTTGTGTCCATGTCTGCTTCACTACATTAAGAATCAGATAACTGGCAGTAAAGCCAAGATGTGCCCAATAATGAGCACGCACAAAACATAAACTTGGGGGGAGGGGAGATGGGGGGGAAGAGAGAGGGAGGTAAAGAAAAGGATTTAGAATGACAGAATGGGGATATAGCAAGACAGCATAAGTACATCCAACAAAGAATGCAGGACCTTTCTAAGGTCAGAAAATCCACCATGATTTCCTCATTGTGGCCGGGATATCTTCTGATACATGTAGTGTCCCTGTCTGCTGACATAAGGAAATCATAGCTGGGTTCCTGAAAAGTCCCAGACCGTAGAAAGTTTCTACATTAGTGGTCGTATCCATTGGCAACCGATCAACACAACAGACTGTCACCACTAAGATAGAGAAAATCTTCAAAACTCTGCAGAATTTTTAACCACTTATTTAACTTTTCATTATCTACAAATATAGATGTGATTATATTCATGGGAATACCCCTTTAAGCATGGGTTATGCCTTAAGGACAAACTGAAAGGATTTTACAATGTAAACCTCAAACAAAGGCTGCAACATAGGCCACTATGTAAGATTACAACTCTGACTTTCCAAGTGGGCGGTAACTTTTTGCTTTTCTCTGAGAAAATAAAAAGTTCCCACCCACTTGGAGAATTACAATACTGTGTAAGCGGCCATTTTCTTGTGGCCTGTGGGCATGCACAGTCTGCTCTGCCCGAGGCCTAGAAGTCTGAAAGCTGCATCGGAAGAAGACGGGTGAAGAGGACGTTGCTGACGAAGATGGAGGCGGCGCTGTAGAGAGTTCTCTCGCAGCATTGTGGACGCCCCCAGTGCTGCGAAAGAACTCATTTGCATACCGCCAAAAACCGAGATTTCTACGGAACGGCGGCGCAGAGAAGACAACAAAAGGTAGGAGACGAATAGCCTTTCTTAAGGCTATTCTGACGTGTTACTAAGAAAAAAATGTGTTTGAAAGATAGGATCCCTTTAAAAGGAAATACACCAAATTGATCAGGGAAACAGCGAGCATTATATGATATACAGTCCTATGAAAAAGTTTGGGCACCCCTATTAATCTTAATCATTTTTTGTTCTAAATATTTTGGTGTTTGCAACAGCCATTTCAGTTTGATATATCTAATAACTGATGGACACAGTAATATTTCAGGATTGAAATGAGGTTTATTGTACTAACAGAAAATGTGCAATATGCATTAAACCAAAATTTGACCGGTGCAAAAGTATGGGCACCCTTATCATTTTATTGATTTGAATTCCCCTAACTACTTTTTACTGACTTACTGAAGCACAAAATTGGTTTTGTAACCTCAGTGAGCTTTGAACTTCATAGCCAGATGTATCCAATTATAAGAAAAGGTATTTAAGGTGGCCAATTGCAAGTTGATCTCCTATTTGAATTTCCTCTGAAGAGTGGCATCATGGGCTACTCAAAACAACTCTCAAATGATCTGAAAACAAAGATTGTTCAACATAGTTGTTCAGGGGAAGGATACAAAAATTTATCTCAGAGATTTAACCTGTCAGTTTCCACTGTGAGGAACATAGTAAGGAAATGGAAGACCACAGGGACAGTTCTTGTTAAGCCCAGAAGTGGCAGGCCAAGAAAAATATCAGAAAGGCAGAGAAGAAGAATGGTGAGAACAGTCAAGGACAATCCACAGACCACCTCCAAAGAGCTGCAGCATCATCTTGCTGCAGATGGTGTCACTGTGCATCGGTCAACTATACAGCGCACTTTGCACAAATAGAAGCTGTATGGGAGAGTGATGAGAAAGAAGCCGTTTCTGCACGTACGCCACAAATAGAGTTGCCTGAGGTATGAAAAAGCACATTTGGACAAGCCAGCTTCATTTTGGAAACAAAAATTGAGTTGTTTGGTTATAAAAAAAAAGGCGTTATGCATGGCGTCCAAAAAGAAACAGCATTCCAAGAAAAACACATGCTACCCACTGTAAAATTTGGTGGAGGTTCCATCATGCTTTGGGGCTGTGTGGCCAATGCCGGCATCGGGAATCTTGTTAAAGTTGAGGGTCGCATGGATTCCACTCAGTATCAGCAGATTCTTGAGAATAATGTTCAAGAATCAGTGACAAAGTTGAAGTTACGCCGGGGATGGATATTTCAGCAAGACAATGATCCAAAACACCGCTCCAAATCCTCAGGCATTCATGCAGAGGAACAATTACAATGTTCTGGAATGGCCATCCCAGTCCCCAGACCTGAATATCATTGAACATCTGTGGGATGATTTGAAGCGGGCTGTCCATGCTCGGCGACCATCTAACTTAACTGAACTTGAATTGTTTGTCCAAAATACCTTTATCCAGGATCCAGGAACTGATTAAAAGCTACAGGAAGCGACTAGAGGCTGTTATCTTTGCAAAAGGAGGATGTACTAAATATTAATGTCACTTTTCTGTTGAGGTGCCCATACTTTTGCACCGGTCAAATTTTGGTTTAATGCATATTGCGCATTTTCTGTTAGTACAATAAACCTCATTTCAATCCTGAAATATTACTGTGTCCATCAGTTATTAGATATATCAAACTGAAATGGCTGTTGCAAATACCAAAATATTTAGAACTA
This sequence comes from Leptodactylus fuscus, assembly GCF_031893055.1. Lineage (NCBI taxonomy): Eukaryota > Metazoa > Chordata > Amphibia > Anura > Leptodactylidae > Leptodactylus > Leptodactylus fuscus. The sequence continues at coordinate 97,523,219 of NC_134271.1, forward strand.
AAAATGATTAAGATTAATAGGGGTGCCCAAACTTTTTCATAGGACTGTATCTTATTTAGCACTTTCTTCTTGGTGACGGATCTAAATGTCATGAAAATGACTGAAGTGAGAATAAAAAAAGCTTTTAAAATCAGATTTATATTTTGATGTTGATAAACTGAAATAATTGTTCTAAATGCAATGACTATATCTCCGGCTCCACTTCCTGCTAGTATATATTATTTATTTAAATAAATAAATAAATATATATATATATATATATATATATATATATATATATATATAATAAAGCTAAGCTAATCTCCAAATTAATTAGTTTCTCAGTCCTCTGCCTCCCTCAAGGGATCGCTGATCTTCTCAGCCTGTTGAATAAGAGTCTCCAGGGACCATTATTAATTTAACAATTAAAGGAACATACGGAAGGAAATTCTTCCAGGGGATTTTAATATTATGGTTTCTATGGCTGAGCGGTCTTACCATATAACCCAAGGCAGAAGGAGAAGAGCTCATATCCAGCTGTCTACATTACAGGGGGAGTTTACATGATTAAATTGCTGTCATTCAAACACTGAGTGACTGTTTAGTCTGAAAACTCCCAGAAATCAGGAATTCTAATTAGACCTCATGAGGGTCATGTGGAAAATTTCAATCATAAGTCGGAGCTGACAGGGAGAATTGTTTGGTGTCCTCTGCAAACCGGCTGAAGTAAGGTCACATGATCAGTCATGTAAAATAAGCCATACATGACGTCTGTATGTTTGCTCTCTGTTCTTTGGGTTGTATAAAGTTTCGGCTCTAAAATGATAGTTTCAGGTTAACGGGTGGCAGCCATGTAATTGCAACTAACCTCTGTGTGTTTAGGCTGGGGTTGTATTCACACCTACAATTGTCCTACAGTTACTGTAATTGCAGCTGTCCTCTGCCAGCTATGGTCATGTGACTTATACACAACTTTTTCCATTTGTTTATCTTGTCAAGATTTTGTCCTCAAACACAGTCTGCATCGTCCTCAGACCCAGACATTGCATGTACGTATGACTGTTGGCTGTGGAATCCTGTTCAGTGCAATAGTTGCTAAAAAGTCTGTGAGTAGCCTAAAAAATAAACTGCAAGACTTGTTAACGTAGAGACAGATGTGTCGTACACTGAAATGTATTGGTGCCATAGTAACAAAAAAACAAACACAAATTGGAAAATTTATTAAGTCCTGCCTTCCAAAATTTGGGTATAAAAAAAAAGTTCCAAGGTAGATATTTGCAACTTCTTGCATTTTTATCTACTCTCTACAGTGAATTTTGGGTGGAAAAGTCAATGTGGCAAGCGGGGGACTTTTTAAAACGTTATAAATCACTCCAGTAGGGAGGTGGCAAATAAAATGGAATAAGATGGGGGCGTGGCCTGGCTATGGAGGAGTGAGGACGTGCTTTGCCTCAACTCCTTCCCCGGCCTCCAGTGTTTTGCTGCCTGCGTGCCGACCGACACCTTGCTACTCACCCGAATATGGGGAAATCCTGCAGGACCGTCCAGAGGTCCTCCTCGACGTGTTCCCCGCGATGACTCCATTGAGCCGTTTCTCCAGGCTCCGCGCTCCTCTGCTGCAGCCGCGGTGTCCAGATCCAAGATGGAGCTCGTCACTGCCTCCTCACCGTTTGGCCCCAATGCATGCCCACCTCTGGAGGTTCCTGCCGATGCCCGCGGCCCCTCTGTGGTCCCAGACCTGCCTTCTTCTGCACCTGGTGTTCCTGGTCTCTCCTCCAGCCCTCAGCCATTATGGGCTTTGGACATCGCCGGCTGTCGCTCCTACCCTCCCTCCCTCCCCCCTATCTGCGGGGAGTTCTGATTCTTCCTGGCCGTCTCTCCCGCCATCTCCTGCAGTCCTCTCAGCTTCTCCACACTCCAGGGGTGATGATGTCCGTCTCCGTCAGGTTGCCCCTCTTCCCCAGTTTGCTCATCTCTGTTCATCCCACCCGGATGTACACCTTTTTTGGTTGGAATATAGCCAATTGTCCTCCTTCCTGTGGAAGTTTTCTCTTCCGCCCCTTCTTTGTTCCCCCCTGTCCACTCTGGAGGCCACCCTCTCACGCGCAGACCCTACCCCGCGTGCTCTCTCCATATTGTATGATGTTCTCCTTGAGGATGCCACTCCTGGGCTTCCTCCTTATGCGGGGTCCTGGAACTCTGAACTCACCTCTAGTCTGACGATTCCCGATTGGAATAAGTCCTTCACACTGACCCATAAAATGGCCTTGCCCTGTAGTGCGCAGAACAGAAATTTCAAAATTCTGGCCCGGTGGTATAGGTGTCCAGACCTTCTCCACAGGATCTACCCATCTGTTTCTGATCGATGTTGGCGCTGTGGTGTTGAGAGAGGTACTATGCTCCACATCTGGTGGGAGTGCGATCCCATTAAACCCTTCTGGGACGCAGTCTTTTCCCTGTACTCTAAGGTATGTGATCGTACTATTGCTCCGTCTCCCCAGGTGGCCCTCCTTTCGGTCCTCCCCGGTAAGATTTCTGAGATTAAGAAGGACCTCTTGTGGCACTGTCTTACGGCTGCCAGGACTTGTCATCCCTAGGCATTGGCGCAGTACTACTCTGCCCTCAATGCTGGAATTTCTGCAGGAGCTTCTCCTTATTAGGAGGATGGAGGCTTTGGTTGCGGAGGACTCTCCGGACCCTTCCAGGCTTGACAGCACCTGGGTCGTGTTTCAAGATTCTTCCGAGTTCTCCTCCTCTTTCTCCCCTTTGTGGTCCTTGTCTCTGTCCCTTTGTCTGTGTTGTTCCCGTTTCCCCTATTGCCCGCCTTTTTTTCTATGTCCCCTTTTGTCATGTATGTATTTACTCTGTAAAGTTTGCAACACAGACATGTTTGACTCCTCACTTCTCTATGCAACCCAACCCCTATATATGTGTATATATATATATATATATATATATATATATATATATATATAATTTATATATATATATATATATATATATATATATATATATATATAATTTATATATATATATATATATATGTATATATAATTTAAATTTTTATATATATATATATATATATATATATATATAATTTAAATATAAATTTATATATATATATATATATATATATATATATATATATATATAATTTAAATATAAATTTATATATATATATATATATATATATATATATATATATATATATAATGTCCCACAGCAGCCCCTGCAACCTCTATTATGCCTCTCAGTGGCACAATATACTGTGGGGCATAATAGAGGTTGCAGGGGGCCGTGTGGGGCATAATAGAGGTTTCAGGAGGCTGGTGTGGGGCATAATAGAGGTTGTAGGGGGCCATTGATTGTGGGGCATAATAGAGGTTGCAGGGGGCCAGTGTGGGGCATAATAAAGGTTGCAAGGGGCCAGTGTGGGGCATAATAAAGGTTGCAGGGGGCCGCTGTGGAGCATAATAGAGGTTGCAGGGGGCCGTTGTGGGGCATAATAGAGGTTGCAGGGCTGGTGTGGGGCATAATAGAGGTTGCAGGGGGCTGCTGTGAGGCATAATGGAGGTTGCAGGGGGCCGCTGTGGGGCATAATAGAGGTTGCAGGGGGCCACTGTGGGGCATAATAGAGGTTACAGTGGCTGCTGTGGGGCATAATAAAGGTTGCAGGGGCCACAGTGGACCCTGCTACCTCTATTATGCTCCACAGTTGCCCACCCATGAATTATGATTATACTCTGGTGTCTTTTCAGACCCTGGAGTACAATAATCAGAGACCCAGGGGAGGTGAGGGAACATAATAAACACTGTTACTCACCTCTCCGGGATATGATGTTACTCTTAGCACAGGCTTCGGTCCTTTATGTTAATATCCCAGATGTCACGTGGTCTGCTAGAATTAACACCGGATCCAGGTGAGGTGAGTAACACTGTTTATTATGTTCACCTCCCCTGGGGCTCCGATTATTATACTCAGGGGTCTGAAAAGTTGGGTTCATGGCCGCCCCCTGCATCCTATATCAGAAGGGGAAGCAGGGGGTGGCCATGAGCAGGCCCGGGGAAGTACGTAAATTGGTCGCTACCTGCTGGGGATGACAAAAAAAAAAGTATGTTACGTACCTACCTTGCCGCTGCTGCCACTCCTGCTGCTGCCGCCTCCTCTTCACTGGGCAAAAGATGTCTGTGTCTCGTGCGCTAAGATGCAGAGGTCTAAAACAGCCCAGGATAGGGCCGCTCGGTTTGTTTTCAGAGCAACCCCATCCTGCACTAGCTTTGAAAAATCAAAAGTAATAAAATAAATAAAAGTCCTGTGGCTGCCGCCATCTCCAAAAGTGCCGCCTGAGGTGGCCGCCTCACCTCGTCTCATTAGAGGTGCAGCCCTGGCTGCGTAACTTCTAGAGTGCCCCCGATCAGTAAGTCTGAATGCCCACAAACGGGCGCCATCATTAGCGTGCCTCTTTTAGAAGGCTGTTCTACCCAGCAGTTTACAAGTGCAATGAATGCTCACACGCTTATTATTATTATGGGAGCAATGAGCTGGATTAATTATTCACCACTTTGCTCCCTTCCAGGCGCTGAACACTGACGTCACATCAGGCCCAGAGTAGAAGTAGGGGAGCATTATATTCTGTGTAAGCATTAAAAAGAAGGGGGTATAAGAGGGAAATATATTGTGGCATAAAGGGGCATAGCACAGAAATGGGGTATGGTATTCAAATCGAGTTAATTTTCCTTCCTCCCCGAAATCATTTTTCAAAATTTGCTTAGTTTGCCCACTATTAATGGGACTTTGCATACCTAACCACTTCACTCATTAGCTGCCAACCCTAAACGCAGCATTGGTTCTAGCCACATATATGCTATTGTGGGGTCAGTTAGTGGTAAAGTGTAAAGCAATCTTGCTGCCAAGAAAATAAATTTTTATGCGACCTGTTCAGTGCCCCCCTACCAGAGCAGCCATTTTCACCTGTGATAGACACCTAGTGCTGTCCCTTAAAATAAATGTGTAAATGGGTGCTGTGGTAGATTCGGCCATGCCTCAGTGCACCAAACGGCTCATCTGCGTGCGGCTTATAAGTAGATTCTCTCCCCAGTAAAATAGTCCAAGACAAAAAAAAAAAAAGTGTATGTTCACTATGTCACTAACAGCCTCTACCACATCATATAAGTGACTTATTAGTGATTTTGGTGGTGGTACAGTCAGGCATAGGAAGAAGTGTCCACTAGAGGATCTACTCTGGTTTCTCTCAGCTTGACTGACAGAGACCTCTCCCTAAGTTATATATTGTGTGTGTGGAGGTGAAAAGGTTAGGGCAGCATAAATCTACTGAGCCGTCCCTTTAAATATTTCACAACCCATTTCAGCAAGTCCCTATGGGGAAGATTTTGTATTCAGAATTGATCAATTTGTTTTTGTTACACCTATAAAACCTTCTTATGAGGCTTGTTCCGTGTCAGGGTCCAGGAGATCTCATGATCTGTAGACATATATGAAAATATAATTCATGTATCTATTTGTATATTGTTTTTGCTGTAAAGGATATTTTGTTGCACTTCCATACCAGAAGATGAAGCAGAGAACTGTTACATTACACTTTGGACTTGTTTCACAGAGAACCTTGATATGGTGTGGATGAGTTCAGTCTCATATTCGCTGAATAGCTAAATCCAGGCCAAGTGCAAAATTGTGCTGAGTTTGCTTTTAAAGCCATGAGGAATTCTTCAACTCTGCAGGGACACTGCCATGCTTAGGCCTAGTCTACATGAGTAATTACTAGCAGCTCCCATAGGACTCCGCACACAGCTTTACAAAACTTTGCAAATCTGCCTAGTTATACAGAAGACTGGTAAAGATGGCTGAAAAGTCCTACGTGGGGAGCAATTGCAGCCAAGGGTGATTTTCATATGTGAAATAAAATAAAAGTCAGCCCTTGAATAAGCATAGCATACTCCTAGTTAACAGTACACGTGGGGCCACCTCTGCTGCGGTGTTGAACTGGCAGGGCGTAATGATCATGGCCGCAGGGATTGCAACCGGGCCCGGCAAGGTTCAGGACCTGTAGCCAGCTCGAGATGGGCGAGGCCTGATACTACTATGCCATATTGTCGGGCAAAAGTTTACACCCGGGCCCACAAGGCACTTTCTATGCCACTGTTGAACAGAATGTATGAAAGTAGGTACGTAAGCAAGAAAATAGGATACAAGTGGAATTCATTATGTTCTCATGTGGCTGCAGTTCTCCAGGGAACAGGGGCTGAGCTCCAGAGAAACGACTACGAGATAGAAATAGCAATTTGTTACATTTACATAATTTGATAAATGTAAGGTTCTACATTTGGAGACAAAAATAAGACAGCCAGTCTTCTCTAAATGGATCAACCATGGAGAAGGATTAGGGAGTAAATATAATTATAGAAGGTCGTGCCAGTCTGCTGCATCTAAAGCCAACACTACTACTTTGTATTAGGAGTATAACTGGAGAAGAAAGTACTCTTTACTACATTCTAAAGCACTGGTATGGCTATGTCTTTATTATACAGTAAAGTTATGGCCATAAGGGTTGTAATAGGATATCAAGCAGCTAGAGAGAAGGCCAAATAGAAATTGGGCGTGGAAGTTCTAAGCAAATTGGCAAAATAAAATGGATTAACCCTAGGAGACTAAAGGTGGCCATACATGTTAGATAGCTGTCAACTGAATAGCTGTTCATTTGACAACTATTTCCCCCTTCCATATGCATGTATGACTTGATAGGATGTGACTGTACGTGTTGGATCCCATTGAAATGTATAGGTTCACCTAATAGGTATTACCACCTGTAGATGGAGGTGGTTAAAACTTTTGTGATAGCATATTCTTATTGATGAAATCTTGAAGAACGCTAGGTCAATCCTTGCAGGTGAAAAAAAGATTTTCCCTCAAACTGGGGCTCTGAACCCATCTGATCTTAATTTTATGACAAGTACCATTGTGGGGTAGGACTCAGCATAGTGGCACCCACATACCTATTAGCAATGGATTTAGATTTGCATGTCTGTGTGATTAATGGATGTATCGAAGTGAGGTCTCACCTACTGCATTGGCCACTTCGTGAGACCCTACATAGTGCCTTCAGCGAAATTTCCATCTGCGCTTTACTTCAGATCAATTGTAAGGAAATATAATTAATGTAGGTGTTTATGTATGTTTAATGAATTAACCCTTAATCTACCCGAAAAGATTAGCAATCCCATTAGTGTCTGTGAACTGCAGGCTCCTAATACACTTGGTATCAGCACTGCCGGATAGTACTGTCCCCAGGGGTCTAATTATAAGACGCTTATTTTAGAACCTGCTTACAATGAAGAGCTGGTGTCAAAAGCACTTCACAGGCTTTAATCCTGAGACATAAATTAAGAAACATCTTTTCACATCCCTCACATTCTTGTTATCATCATCATGTGGATACATTAATACCAGTCATCATTGCAAAGTGACTGGTAAGAACCGAGTGTGGTGACTGGTGAGGGAGGATTGGGAGAATGGATTGTCTGGGATTACTTTACTGGAGGTAGCTAATCTATAGGCCTCTGTATAGTAGTACATGAGAACAGAATGATAGCCATGTGTGTAGTCCAATAGAGATGTACAGTATTTACTTTATATACTGTGTGTATATATATATATATATATATATATATATATATACTCTTCTACATATGTGGCAATTGTGGCCCATTCATCAGGATGAGCATTTGTGAGGTCAGACACCCATGTTAGATGAGATGGCCTGGTGTTGGATGGAGTTGAGTTGAGGGCTCTGTGCGGACCAGTCTAGTTCTTCCACACCACATTCAGCCGACCATACCTTTATAGACCTTCATTTGTGCTCTGAGGCCCCCACAAAGTTAGAAGCATACATTTCTTTTTAAATGTCTTGGTATGTTGAAGCATTAAGATTTCCCTTCTCTTGAACCAACAGACCTAGGCCATCCCCTGAAAAACATCTCCATAAAATATTCCCTAATCCACCAAACTTTATAGTACCATGCTGGAGCCCTTTAGATTGAGACATTATTTCCCAATTTTTTGTAATGGTGACTGCAGGGCTAGGGGCTGGATGTTATACACCTGTCACAATAAGAATGAAACCTGAATTCAAAGAGATTTGCTCTATTGTGTGTTGTATGTTGTATATATATGTTTATATGTACACTATATGGCTGTGCCTTTCCCTTTCTACATTATTAAGGTGCTACTTTACTGTGATGTGTGCAGGGCCTTGGGGTCCAGGTCTGCAGGTCCTCAAGGTTGTGCGCTGCTGCTGCTGATGATGATGATGAAGAGGAGCTGCTAGACACCAGAGCAATGGGATTATGCATGGGCATTAGGAGACTGCACAATAAAAGTAAGGTAAGCTATGGCCCTGAAGAAGTGAGAGACTGACTGGGGACTAAACTACCATGCCGAAGACCTAGGAAGGGTTCTGAGAGAGTACAGTGTGCTCTTGTGTGGATCATCCAGATATAGAGACTATACCCTTAAAGAGAACCTTTCACCACCTCCACCCATTGAATTGCTTAGCATCTGGTAATAGGCGCTGCTATGATGATTTCAGCACAGTTGGAATTTTTTTTCTAGCCTCCACCAGCAGCAAGCGCAGATAGATTTGGGGTATAATGTGCTATTTGAGCTCTGTAATGTCAGAAGGGCAGTATCAGGTGTATTGGGGGAGGGGGAGTGATGGTGATTCAAAGCTCCAATCAGAAGCAGCCAGTGTCAGAGCTCTGAATCACACCCCTTTCCTGCTCCTGTCTGACACCGCCCACCTGACAGTACTAAATGGCACCAAAACTAACAGCATTGATTGCTCAGGAATGGTGGGGGCTAGAGAAAGAATTCCAGGGAGGTAGCACAGACACTAAGTGATACACAAAGGTACCGCCACATGCTGATCTGAACTGCTGTGATAGACTGAGATTGTGCTCCTCTTGCTGGAAAAGTGTTACTCCAATTAAGGACTATGATATAATATGTTACCAAATGGTGGTCGTCTGGCCATAACCGAAATATAATATGCTGTGCCCCAGATAGGGAGGTCTGCGGGGTTTTTTTGTTGTTTTTTTTTTTGGCAAGATGTGTGGTGTGTCATCATTTGCTGTGAGACTCTATCCCATTGCAGTACCCCACTGTGGCCAGAACCTTACATGTGGTTGACAACAATTTATTTGAGCAAACAACAGAATACTGACTACCAAAGCAACATGTGCATTATAATGGATTGCAAGGCAATGGCAGTACCCGATAGGACTAGTTTTGTTTGTAGATTTCTTTACCCTCCATACTTTTCTATATAGTATGTTCCTGTTTCTTCATTAAGAACTGGTCGTGTAGTTCCTGGAACAGCCAAACCATAAACGTAGATGAAAAACTGTTTTAGAATGGCTCCAAACTGGAACTTCACTTTAAGAACACTCAAGGACCTTTTGTCCAAGAAGTACTTGTACAAGCACATAAATAATAAAGTAGAGATTGCAGAAGAGATAACAAGGGCAGAAGGATGTGGTATAACTGTTTCAATGCAGAGGATACGTTATGGGATGCAGGTGTCAGTGATATGGGATGAGGTCGTTTTCGTATAGCTAGATGCAGGTCAGGATCTTAGAATGGATGGGGCGGGTAAGAAAAATAACAGACATATTGACTTAAAGGGGTAGGTCAGCATTTGTAGAATATGGCTGAGTTGTTGCAAAACAACCCCACACCTATCCTCCTGGTTGTGTGCGGTATTGCAGCTCACAACTATTCGCCAGAATACAGCTGAGCAGCAGTTTTAGACAAAACGCATGGAAAGAAGTGGTGCAGTTTCTGGATGAAAGCAGACATGTTTTTTTTCTAAACCTGGAAACTCTTTTCTATGCCTCTCTTTCTAAAGTGATGGGATATTGCAAAAATGAAATGACCCTGTCTGATCTGCGATTTATCCCCTATCCTGTGAATAGAGAATAGGTTACTTAGGTAGGACAACTTCTTTAAACTGCACATATTCCAGACTATGCATTCATCCCGATGTCTCCAGACCTTTAGTACTATTATTCATACCCCGCAAGGTTTTCAGGCTATGAAGTATCAGATTAATAGAGTTTTACAGTGTATCACTAAAGAGAATGAATAATGAGCCTTCGATTCTGTATCTTAAAAAGTGATAGTGGAGTCAAATAACATCTCCAGCCTGAAATCCCTCTTTTTTCTTTCTGTTCATACTGTAGCCCGAAAACGTCTCAGTGGAATTATGTAGCAGTCATATTTACACTCAGGCAGATACAGAGGCTCCTTCTCATGAAGTCATGTCTGGCTGAACTGGTGAGATATACAGTATACAGAAATATAGTTTCATAGGGTTTGTTGCAATACACAATACGTGATAATCGTGTGATAATCGCGCTTATCACATTGAAAGCAATAGGGAAAAAAGCAGCCCATTCATTTCTATGGGGAGCGCACGTATGCCGGCTCCCATAGAAAGCAATGAGATCTGTTTTAACGCCACTGATTCGGAACGTGTTACATGTTCAGAATCAGTGAGCGTATACTCCGTGTGAAGGCACCCTAATACTAGTCCATATCCTGCTCTACCCTTTGTACAGTAGTGTTTATTTCTGGATTTATAGTGTCTTTCTTTATAGGGAATGAAGGTGGATTATTATAGCAGTAGATCAGAGCTTGTTCTCTATGCCCTTGCTCACTGAATCACATTCTCTAGCGTAAATTGTTCTTCCAATCACATAAGCTTTTCTTTGTGTACAAGTGAGCAATATTTCCTTCCTGAGCACACATCTGGATAACCAACCACATGGTCATTCTGGGTCATAATAACCTTGTCTTCAGAGAAAATCCTCATTGTTCATGCACCTGTACCAGAAATCGTATGACTTTCTTAATAACAGCAGATTTATTGTGCCATATTATGATATAATGTAGCAGAAGCACAACTGAAAACTATGTCACTGTATTACAGTCTTTATTGAGGATTCTTGGTGGTCCCAGTCCTGGGCTGCACTTTCATCTTCAAGACAGACTTGGAAGACTTATGCATATATGCAACAAGTAAAATATGTTATAGTACCTTATTTCTTTATTGATATTATGAAGTAATGCCTGCCACAGATGTCCCTATGACAACTCTTCCTGCCCAGTCATTCAGCTTTGCATCTCCCCTCACCTCTTCCCTACTGAGACCACTGCCTCTCATGTTCTGAACACCAGGTCAGAGGTCTTTCTTTAGTATACCCATCACTGTGTTCTACTTCCTTCCAGCCAAACCCTGGTTTTCCTGGTTGAAATAAGGCACCTTCCTCATCGGTGCCTGAACCATAAGGTTCCTAGCTTGCTACTGAAACTATTCCACCTGTCCAGACCTTGGTTTGTGCAGTGACATCTCCACTGAATTTAGACTGTATTAAGACACCTTGCAGTGAAGACAAGATCACTATACAGGGGTTAAATTGTGAAAACTAAGAGACCACTTAGACAACATTGTCAGAGGTACACCAATGTCAGATTAGTTCAGTGACACAGTGGGTCCACTGTTGTGTCACACTTGCCATTGGGACATTGTATAGATTGAAATCTATATATACATACATATCCAAGGAAATGATAGTATATTGACTAGAGATAGGCGAACCTCCCAAGATTTCTGGTCTTTAGTCAAGTGATGTATCTGCTGCTCTGAGGGGGGGAGGGAGGAGGGGCTATGTGCACGGGAGCGAGCCTGGAGGGGGGGGTGTAGTTTACCCTTTGGGGGGAAGGGGCCACCAATACAGACCCGGCATCCGCTGTAATAGAGAGGCGGATGCCGGGGAGTGTAGACGCCGGCACAGGTGAAGCCAGCAGCGGCAGGAGTGATGCTGATATTCCGGGGGGGGCGGAGGAGCGGAATAACAGCATCGCTTCTGCCGCTGCTGGCTTCATGCAGGGCAGAAGCATAGCGATGTTGCTGGCATCTGTGCCGGCATCTGTGCCGGCGTCTACACTCCCCGGCATCCGCCTCTCTATTACAGCGGATGCCGGGTCTGTATTCACATATGCAAAGCCAAGCGGCGAGATGCCGCTGGCCCTGCGTGCACACTCATAGACCAGTCTAGCCTTCACAATGCGAATACAGACCCGGTATCCGCTGTAATAGAGAGAGGCGGATGTCGGGTCTGTATTCACATTGTGAAGGCTAGACTGGTCTATGAGCACACACGCAGGGCCAGCGGCATCTCACCGCTTGGCTTTGCATATGTGACCCCGCCCACCAATGACGTAACAAAGCCGGAAGACAGAAGAATTTATAGCAACGAAGACTGGTCCAATCCAATCCAACTAAACTGTGTTATAATTCTCCTACTCCTACCGGTAGCTGTATTGCAAGCTTTTCAGCACTCGGTGCTCTGTGCATGCAATGAATAACACATCCATCCTTACTTCTACCATCTCTGATATGCCTTATGTTCCACCCACACAACCTTATATATTGTATACGTTATTAGCATGTCAGGTGGCACCAGAACATCTCAGTGACTCACAAGACACATGTTTCTTATGTGTAAAACATGGGGCGGAAGCAATTTTAGTTTATCCGATGCAAATTACCATTTATACGGTTTTGTTGAAAACCATTCAGTTTTGAATATTCAGGTCAAACAAATATCGTAATGAATTGGCTCGGCCATCTCTAGTATTGACAAGGGTCAAGCATTGAAATATAGGACAAGAAGCCATAAGGACAACGAGGCAAACGTGCTATGGGGATTGAAATTGATAATATGGAAAAAAAACTATTAAAGGGGTTGTACCAAGTTTACAATTTATCGCCTGTCTAGAGAATAGGTGATAAGTGTGTGATCGGGACGAGGCTCACCACTGGGACCTTTACCTCTCTGGAAATCCCACAGATTTTAATAGAATGGGAATGTGCCAATATGACAGCTGCTCTTCCACCATCTCGTGATTGATGGAGGTTGAGGTGGTCAGACTCCCATCAATCATTTGCTTATCACTTATCATTGAAAAGTGTAAACCTGGCAGAACATCTTTTATAATAACAATAATTATTATTATTATTATTATTATTATTATTATTATTATTATTTTTCACTGTTACCAATGAGTCTTGTGAATAATACTTCTTGAAGTTACTGTGAAGGTCAGGAAGATTTTGGAAGAGGTGTAATTGTGAGTTATCTTTTCTCCGCACTATCATCTGATTGTACTTTGTACCCAATAACCCTCAAAAAGGATTTATAGGCAAACATATACAAAACACACCCACTACAAACCTGGGGGACAGTGGCACTGATGACGGGAGAGTAGTTTGAGTTATACATAAAGGGTATATACTGGTGAAAGTTACTCCTGTCACCTCTTTTTATATGACACTGAGCACAGGACCCAAAAATTATAGGATGGAAAACTATATTTCTGTATTCCATAATTTACTAATGTTATTCTCTAAGTCTTTCCCACTCTGGGTGAAGCTTAGTTATCACATGGCTTTTTATACTTGTCATGTGACACATATAGGCAAACGGGGTGGTTTTGAATCATGATAGAAAATAGGATATGAATATACCATGTGGTAGTTGCTGCATTGTGGTAACCATACTGTACTGATTTTGACACAAAACAACACAGATTTTGATGCAGAATGTGAAGTAGAATTTCGGGAAGAGTGCCTTGCATAAGTATTTGTTCTGTTTAATTATTTCCCCTGGGCATTTGCTTATTATACTCTGGGGTGTAGGGAGACCCAAGAGTGTAATAATAGCACCAAAGCGGAGGGGCTAACCCCACGAATATTTATCAAATTTCATGGGGTCATCTGAAGTAGCTCTAGGGGGGGGGGGGCTCTTGGGAGAATTTTATACTGTATGGGGTCAGTGTGGAGAGCATACTGTATTCTACTGTGTGGGGGCCAATGTGGAGCATATAATACTGTATGAAGGGCCACTGTAGAGCATATTATGCTGAGTGAGGACCACTGTGGAGCATATTATGCTATGTGGGGCCTCTTCACTATTCACATCACATACACCATCTATTTTATAGCAGCAGTGCACTATTATTACAGGCTGTAATAAAATTGCATGGTGATTATAAAACCAGTACAATTGTGCTATGTAAATAGTGAAGGACCACAGTATCTTCAAACATTTGATAAGCAGGGGCCCCAGATGTTGGACCCCCACTGATCTCTTACATCTCTTACACCAGTGGTTCTTAACCTTGTTTGAGGTACCGAACCCACCAGTTTCATATGCACATTCACCGAACCCTTCTTTAGTGATAAATAAAAATATTTATTTCCAAATTCAAGACATAGGTATATGTTCTTTTACTGGTATGCAAAATGAACCGTGCATGTGGCCTAGGGTTCAATCGAACCCTGGTTAAGAACCACTGTCTTAGACTGTTAGGACCCCGTATTCTTGATAACCGCAGTTGTGGTACCAAAGCTGTATACCTTTCAAGTATCTGAGATACCACTGCAGCACACGTTACCATCACTATCAAGAATATCCTGTAGGGAGGGGGTATGGGACTCTGAACCAGGCCCACAAGATTTTAGTTACACCACTGTCTCTGGTAGTGGGCAATGTAGGGGAAATATAACATTATACTGCAGCCATGCAGATGCAGATCTTAGTAATACATGGATGGCACCAGTCTCTCAGAACAAGACTGGCACTGTTATATCTCTTATGAGTAGGGAATACCCTTCATGAGACAACCCCTTTAAGCCAGTTTCCCATAATGAACAATGTTCTGAACCTGTTCACACATCATAGGCCTCTGACTCAATATGGGACTACTGCTCCATTCTGAAAACATGATAAAAAATGGGGCACTAGTCCAGTTTTCAGTATGAGAAATACAGCCGACATACAGTCACAGACTGAATATGCCTATCCGAATGTGGTCTAACAGAGGAATTTTAATATTTGACTTCGGTCTTCCTCTAGGTAGCATACTATATCAGGGTATCATTTTATGTGGCTATGATTAAATAAATGATTTAAATTTAATATAATGCAACATAAAATACATGACACGGTACAATGAAATGGCTAGTGACAAATGAGTCATGGCTCTACTTGTGCGACATATCATATAAGGATGTGGTACTGAGATGAGTCAATATAGTGTAATGAGATATTTAGTTTCCTACTAAAATTATCTATTAGGGAGTTTTTTAAACATGAAATCTATTTTTTTTTTTTTTTCAAGAACTCTTGAAAATCTAATTTTTAGTAAGAGGAACCTCAGGTACTGGATGACTACTTCACTATTTTCTTGTGGAGTCTTTGTAGTTACCTTCCTTTTTATGCATATAGAGCAAATTAAAGGAAGTCTACCACCTCTCCAAGCATATACAAGTGCAACCACTACATTATAAAGTATATGACAGTGATAAAACAGCATGTCTTGTCTTGTGTATGTCACTTTTGTACATTTGGAGAAACACAACTTACTACTCAAGTAGGATCGACTCCCACTGCATGATGTGGCAAAGGCATAGGATATGGTAGTGGTCTGAGTGGCAAGAAAAGTGCTCCAAAATGGTGATAACACGCCCCCAGTGCACCAACTGCCTAATTTGCATAACAATTCAAAGTTGTGTTTCTCCAAATCTACAGAAATGACATACATGACACTGTTTATCACTGTAATGTGCTCTGAAACACTGCGGTGGCAGTAGAGTATATTTGGGGAATATATATATATATATATATATATATATATATATATATATATATATATATATATATATAAATTCATAGTTCAGGTGAGGAGAACAAACTTTCAACATGCTTTATATAAGAAAATTACCTATTTCTTCACTTATTTGTCTCTTTCTGTCACTGATCAAATATGTAAAATAGAAATCTATGGAGATAGGAGGGGAGGAAAAGGAGAGCTCCTGAAATAGAGAGACATCAGCAATATATAGAGACAGTTCCTTTTCACAACGCAGCTGGGTTGTCAGGAATTAGTATCCAGCTGTCTCTTAACAAAACCGACTCATTTATTGCTGTAGATAACCACATATTTCTGACTTTATCCTTCTCCTCTTCACCCTTCCCCTCCGTAGAGCTCATTGTGAACTGTGACTGATTGCATATGGAGTATGGACAGAATGAATCAGATAACAAGTAGAGCTGGGAAATACTTAAAGATACATATCTTTTAGTGAAGTATATTGCAAAGTCTGTATACAAGTATTAGTTTTATAATGCTTTAAAGGGATTCTACCATTAAAAACCTTTTTTTGTGTGGATAAGACATTGGAATAGCCTTTAGAAAGGCTATTCGTCTCTTACCTGTCGATGTGGTCTCCGCTGCGCCGTTCCTTACAAATACCGTTTTTTACCGGTATGCAAATGAGTTCTCTCGCAGCGATGTGGGCGGTCCCGAGCGCTCAAAAAGTGATGGGGGCATCCCCACCGCTGCCAGAGAAGTGTCTCCAAGCACCGCCTCCTTCTTCGTCCACCACTTCATCTTCAATGTCTTCTTTCGGCGCAGGCTTGTAACTTCTAGCAGAGCAGAGCAGACTGCGCAGGCGCACATGCGACGGGAAAATGGCCGCTAACAATACTGTGCAAGCGGCCATTTTCCCGTGACCTGTGCGCCTGCGCAGTCTGCTCTGCCCAAGGCCCGAGGCCTAGAAGTTATAAGCCTGCGCCGGAAGAAGACATTGAAGATGATGCAGCGGACGAAGAAGGAGGCGTCACTTGGAGACACTTCTCTGGCAGTGGTGGGGACGACCGCCCCAATCACTGTGAGAGAACTCATTTGCATACCGGTAAAAACTGGTATTTCTAAGGAACGGTGCAGCGGAGACCACGTCTACAGGTAAGAGATGAATAGCCTTTCTAAAGTCTATTCCGACGTCTTATCCACAAAAAAAGGGTTTTAATGGTAGAATCCCTTTAAGCACCTTTGGTACAGGAACATTGGACAGGAAAATTTAAAGGGGCTTTAACATAACCTATCCAGAGGATAGATGATAATTGTTTGATCAGTTAGGTCCAATTACGGTACTAGGTCCACCACTGATCAGACACGTATCACCTTATCATCATTCTATTTATGGCAAACAACTTTTACAGTTAGCAAACTATATATATATATATATATATATATATATATATATATATATTTCAAAATGTCAATATTTTATTATATTTCTTTCAATATTTTACATTATTAAAGATATTATTAAATATTAAAATATTGAATTAAATTTAAATGATGTAGTTAGGGCCTGAGACAGGACAAATGCCCTCTAGAAATTTGACCAGAGCACTTGAGGCTTGAGCAGACTCTCCCTATACACAAATTATGGACCTATAGTATTGCATACAGAACTTCTCTACCATGTAAAGTGCAGCTAAAGCCATCATTATCCCTCATTATAATGACATGTGTCTAAGTGATATTATGTAGGAGAGGTATCAAGTTTTGTACAAAATGTTCTGAATCTGCCTTATTGCATTTGTACTGTAAAAATACATATAGAAAATAGAATACTTATGGAAGATTGGTTTTAACTTATTTCGAAATCTGCTTGGTTTTTATCGTTTGGCTCTAGTGATGAATGTAGACAGAAAGCAACTGCAGAGAATGTAAGACAAAAATAATACTTCTCTATCCAGCCGAGGAAGGAGTCATGATGAATCACTCTGTGGTCAATATTAGTAACCCACTATTCCATCCTCAACAAGCAGATCAGGAAGGGGGAAGATCATTATTTAAAGGGAGCGTTATATAATTTTTGTACAATTGCTTTACTTATTGGTTAATGCTTCACTGAAAGTAAATTGTAATAAGAGTAATTATAACAATACAATCTTATTTATTTCTGATTTCTTATCATTTTTCATCCTAAAGAAGAAAGGCTAAATACATATAGGCGATAGAGACCTGTTTCGCTTCATTTTGGGGGAGAGCTGGTTTTCATACATTTCCTAGGAAGCCTTGCTCCCTAATACTAGCTGAGTCACCGGAAAGAGAATCAGTACTTTCCAAAAACCAGTCACCGCAGAAACTCAGTGCAAAAGGGTTATGCAATTGCACGGTTTCTTTTAAGTAACAGCATAAACTAGTGTATACTATTGCCCTAGAAAACAATGGTAGGAAAGCACTATTAGGGCTAGTTCACATGGGGCAAGAGGGGGCGGATTTTGGCACAGAATCCACCTTAAAATCTTTTTACCACGAGCGGTTTGTTTACGCTCGTGAAAAAAAGAAGCGAGCTGCCCTTTCTTGAGGCGGATGCCGCGGCGGAAATTGCCACAGCGCGTCCGCATCAAGACAATCCCTCCGGACTAGGCCCATTCATTTGGGCCTACTCTGGAGCGGAAAGCCGCGACTGTCGCATTTTGCACTAGCCACGGCAGGTGCATTTTGATCCATATTCTGACTCGCTTCGCGCATCAAAATCAGGTCCTAAATACATGGTCATTAGCCCCGTGTGAACTAGCCGTTAAGGGAGATTCCCTTAACAGAACGCTGAAAAGTAAAAAAAAAAAAAAAAAAAAAGCAGGAGAATTTCCAGACTGATAACTAGTACTTTAGGAGACAGTTTAGCATCAGAAAGGAATCTATAAGGACAGAAGTGGGTTGCCCTGGTTTTAGTTAAAAGGGCATTCCTATTTCAAGGATCATATCCAGACTTATAGTTAAAGCTAACTAAAGTGTTTTACCTAATACTTTGCTCTATCTACCTTCCTCTGTTTGCCAGATACAGATAAATATATCTTCTCATTCTTTACATCTGGTTGCCTATGTTATAGTCCTGCTCGCTGCCAGCTTCCCAGTGGTTTTAAAACCCATACGGTGTCTGTATGCGGCCTGTCTGTGGGGAAACCATTTTTTTTTGCATCCCCTGTGCTGTTTGAAAACTCTCCAGTGGAGCCTCTGTCTTCTTCTCCACCTCTTCTCTTCCGTTTCCATCACATCTTCATCCAAAAGCGCAGACTGCGTATGTTCGTCGGCCATTTTCCTGTAGCTGAATGGGAGAGGCCACAGGAAAATGGCCAACAGACATGCATAGTCAGTGCTTTTGGATGAAAACGCAATGGGGGCGGAAGAGAAGAGGTGAAGAAGAAGACACAGGCTCCACTGGAGAGCTTTCAAACAGCACAGGGGATGCAAAAAAAATGGTTTCCCCACAGACAGGCCGCATACAGACACCGTATTGGTTTTAAAACCACCGGGAAGCTGGCTTCTATGCAGTTTCTCTGAAGAATAGAATGGAGTGACACAGGGCGCACAGCGCTACAAGTGTGAACGCCCCCTCACTGATGTTAATGTGTCCGTCTTTTTAACTGATCCATTTAATGGATCAATAAAAAAACAGACACACTTACATATCTTTTTAGGCCGCAACTGATCATTGATAAATGGTTAAAACGTATCTGCAAGCCAGAGGTTCAGTAAAAACTGTGAGGACTGTAGTATTTCTCCATAGTAATCTATTGACTTGGCCCCCTGACAGGTTGTAATTAAGCCCATCCCTATGTTCCTCTGAGCCAGTTCAGAACATGCAGTAATCTCCGTATTCAGCATTATTCACACATTGGGGAACAACTAGCCAAAAGCTCAACCAACTGCAGAACAAATTTGAGATCTTACTTTATCAAATTACGGAGTTAATCTATTTATAATGAGTCATTTGTTACCAAATATTCACAAATTAACATATAAAATCCAGCACATTGTTCTCCCAAATGCATCCATGTCAGTAGTGCAGTCTAAATGTTGCGCACTTTTGAGCTATATGTATCAAAGGCAGTGATTTGCAGCAGTCAGATTGGCGTCCATGTACCGTGGCTAGACCTGATCTCCTCCCAGTTCACTGTTAGTATCTTGGGCCTTGTCCCATAACTGAAGATTGTTATGTGTTAAGGTCAGTGTTTCTTTGCTGCTTGTTTTGTGACAACAGTAAAAATAATATATAACCAACCACATAGTAACATTTGTTGCTTTCATTTTGTTACCAGAACTGGATGACACTGTGTAACACTAGTTGTTACCAAAATATCTCAGACATGCACGCAGTCTTCCTTCTTCTTAAAGGGGAGTTTTTACTTTAGTAAAAGTTCAGGAAGCTTTAGTGCAGGTTCATCATACCTTTATACATAAGTGTAGCATGGCATAAATAGCATTTTCCTAATATATACAACTAAGGTCACTCTAGTAATTCGGCATTAGAACTGCTGGGAGTTAGCAGATAGAGATACTGGGCATGAATATTAGATCATGGGGTTGTTCAATCAAATTTGTGAGGGTCCAACTCCTGGCACCCTTGTCATTCAGTTGACTAAAGGGGTCAGGGCACTCCAACACTTGAGCAGGGCATCGCAGTTGCAGTAAGCTGCAACACTGGGTGCAGCCGCTACCAAAAGTGTATATTTTCTAGAGGACCATGAAACCCTTTACTCAACTTATCAGCAGGGGTGCTAGGAATTACACTGATTGATATGATATTGATGAGCTATAAATATTGTAGTCCTAAAAAAAAAACAAAAAAAACTTAATTCTCCCTTTTGCGGCACTGCTGCCCATATCTTCCACCAATTTAAGAATATCCTTGGGAGTAACCCTATGAGGATGCACAGGACTCCTTCCTCCCTTATATACTGTATGTTATGAGTTTATTTATGTACTATATTGTAGCTGTTTCTGTGTTGCTGACTACTGGTGCTTTCCCCTTTGGATGATGGAGTCCTTTATGTGCAAATGACATGGAGCTCACGATAACCAGCCCTGACCATGGACTGTATATCACATGACCATGGACTGATCTTTATCCACTAAGTGTAAGTAGAATGTATAACAACAAGCAGAGATCTAGATAACTGGGAGAAATTGCTACAGAAAGTATATTGGAAAATTGTACAACTTTTTATTATACAAACAATAACATTGAAGTCTCAATATTGTTCTGAAACTGGACATCCCCATTAAATAGTATAGATACACAAGAATTACAGTGGAAATTTCCAATAATAAACACCTTGAATTAGTAATTAAAGGGGTTGTCCAGGATATTTTTTTTTATTATTATTGTAGGCTGAGGAAGGTGAAAAAAATAAAAAATAAAAACATACTCACCTGTCCCCAGTGGCCAGTCCTGATACTTCACTGTTTTCTTCAGTCTTTTTACTTCGATTGGGCCTCAACAAACATGTGACCATTGAAGTCAATCAGCAGCCTAAAGAAAGGGACACAGGACATCACAGCCATTGAAGATTTCTGGCAAAAGAAGAAGCAGAGCACAGGACCGAATCGTACTGGGAGAAACCAGAGCACCAGGAATAGGTGAGTAAAAACCATCCCCGGCCTAATTTGAAAATTAATTTTTATCCTGGATAACCCCTTTAACCCTTTCGCTGCCAGGCACGTACACTGTACGTGCTCCCAAGGTGGCACTTCAGTAGTGGAGGACGTACTTAGTACGTCCTCCCTACTAATGCCGATCTCTCTGGACTGCATCAACATATCTTGATGCTTTAAAATGCATTTTAAAGAAGAGACTCTCATCTTTAAAATGATATCAAGAACTTGATTGGATGTACAGTCTTGGAGCAATTCACTGTTGAAAACACTATTTGGCATTGAGATCCAACTGCAGATCTCAATTCCCGATAGCGTTTCAACAGTGAATTGCTCCAAAACTGTACATCCAATCATCGAGTTCTTGATATCATTTTAAAGATGAGATTCTCCTCTTTAAAATGCAATTGAAAGAATCAATATATGTTGATGCAGTCCAAAGATATAGAGCTCCAAAGTGTCCCCCCCCTCCTGTCTAAGCAAGCAATTTGCGATCTAACAAGAAAAGGAAGAGGGACACGGAGCAGTGCAGCAGAGAGAGAGAGACAGAGAAACAGTCTCTCTGCATCAGACTCTCTGCATAACTTGTATGTGACAGCAGGAGGGGGGTGGCAGGGACTCTATTGTCCCTATTAACCCTTCTCCTGCCAATCAGAGCGTATACTATACATTTGTCTCTGATTGTCACATACAGTTATAATGTAATTCCCCCCTGAGCTTTACTAGTGGGGTATTCTTATGTTATACCCCTTGAACATAACCAGGAAGTTTGTTGGCACTGTGACCCAGACGTTTACCATTGTCCAGGTTGCAGAGCCAAAAAAAAAAAGTCGCACCAAACACTTACACAACATATACATAAAGTCGCAAATAAAGTTTACATTTCACCCAATCCCTATCCTGTCTATACCTGAGCTTTCTACAGTAAAATACGTCTCTAGTGATGTCCGTTACACACTAAAATAATAGTAATAATGATTATCACTAGAGATGAATGTACAGATTGCTAAAATTATTATAGGGGGATGGAAAATACCATTTTTATGTAAAATACTATTTAATTTGCATGCACAAAATGAGATGGCGCATTTCTGCGATTTTGGCGATTCTTTAACACCCGCCCCTGTAAATATATACATGTGTGGTATGTATAAACTCCTCACATATTGCAGTTTTATGGACAGTACATTATGTTTGCAGAAAGGGATTTCTTGAGCCGCACTTTAGTGGCAAATTTGAATTTTTGCGCAATTTTTGCTAGCAATCTCTGTTTGCGGCAAAGTTGAATGAAGGTGGTTGTATATATAAACTATTAAATTGTGTTTTTATATACGGTATGCTGTGTACTCTGAAAAAAGTTAGATTTTGGTATCACAGTCACAGTTTGGTAGGTGCAGTATAGCTTTTTAACATATTAGTGAACAACAGCAAAATCCTGCTTGTCTTCTGTATTCGTGTTTTTGGGAGTCCGAGCTCTTGTTGTAGTTGATGTTTGCGGTACATATAGTATATATACACATTGTATACACCATAAGCTATTATTTTAAAAGTATTTTGTATATGAATGTGAGATTGAACATGAGTTTTAGGTGCAAATATGTGTTTTAGCGTATTTTTTCAAAAAATTATTTGAGTTGGTCGCAAAGTTGCATGAAGGTGGATGTGGCTATCGATGACCCATTAAGACATTTGTAATCTTCAGGTTGTCTACTTTCAAAAAATATATAGGGTTTAGGGGTTCACTTACTTTTCATGGTGTGTAATCCCTACATTTTATAGGATGATACTTTTTTAACATTTCCAGCTTCAAAGCAGAATTTTGTTCCTTCCAGTTCTAGCGATTTTCTGAAGACACGTGCATGCGGGTTCAGGCCATAGTGATATGTATGAACTCTGCACATGTTGAACTCTTATTTTTAGGAGATTTGGTGCATTTAATTTTTTGTTTGGTTTCCGTTTTTAACAACTAATATACATTTATTTGCATTTTTTCATAAAACATTCACTTTAAATCAAAATTGCATGAAGGTGCCTGTTCGTATACAGTACCAAGTGGCATTCTGACAATGCTGCAGGTGTCTACTTTAAGAAAATATATAAGTATGGGGGGGTTGGATGCTTTTTTAATGTTGCAATTTAGGTTTGATTTGTCCATCTCAAAACTGTGAAAATTGCTCTGACTACTGGAGGTGCAAAATTTCCAGAGACCCTTGGCAGCGAAAAGGTTAAGTGGTGCCATAAGTTTATGACTTGGTTCCCCAAAATATATTATAGTAAGAAGCAGTTGAACCTTGAAAGTACCCCATGAGGGGGTACATGTGCTTAAAGTGGGTGTATGAAAGGAATATGCAAATATGATGGTAAAAAGAAAATTTGCTTTCGTGCCACCAATTCACACCCAGCTTGGAGTGTAGTGCTGTGTGGTGGCCGAAGTGCATACAAACTTGATTTCAAATGTTACACGCAGAACATATTTTATAATCTCATATTGTCTTACTGGTTTAGCTGGGTATGAGATAGGTTCACATCAAGTTCACATTAACATTCCTTTGTTGCAAAAAAGTGGACGTCATTAAAGTGTAATCACCCCTTCCCCCTCCCCCTACCATCTCTACAAGTCACAAGAAGAAGGTCCAGTTCCTGTTCTTGGCTGAGGTGGCCAAGTGTGTGATATGACTACCCACTAAACTGAATGGAAGAATGGTAAACATTGAGTGAGTGTGCTAGAATAAGAGACCTGGGTGGGGGAGCATGGAGGGGTCTTTGCAGCTGGGAACCCTATTAATCATACTTTTATAACATTTCTGATTAATTGCAGGAATAACAATTTAAGTAAAATGATAAAGAAAATTGTAAATCCATGATACAGTATTACTATTGATGGCAGAACCATTGTTTATAGCACGCCATTGAGTAAACTTGTATTATACTTCTCTTCTCTCACTCATCCTTATATATCCTCCCAGAAGTACCTTGTTGACTTGGTTGTGTAACTTTCCTACAATGGAGTTCGTCCTGAGGAGCAATATATGACTAAATAAAGTGTCAATTGGTCATCTCATTTTATTTGATACATTAGGTGACTCTGTAGTTCTATAGGTATATTGTGTACCAAAGTCTTTCCCACTACCTTTGTATATTCTGCTTAGCATTACAGCCTGTAGCTGGTTTTCTCTTCTGTATCCATGGTCATACTTCCTGCCTATGCTCCAGTGATTATGTAGCAACCCAATGGAGGCAGATGGAGGATAGGAGTTGTAGTTATTGTCAATAGTGACCAATAACACGCAACTGTCTCCTCCAGCATACCTTCTAAGTGCTGAGGAGTCCTAAAGGGTTCCTAACGGTGGTGGTAGTTTCCCAGGGGTACTTCCAGTAGGTGGCAGTCATTAGCCTAATTGAGCCAAACGAGGTTGGTCGGAAGGACCCTTGATGGTAACTGCAGGAATGGCTCAGGAGACAGCACTTACAATTGAACAACAGATGATACTTTATTGAAGTAAGTCAATAGCAACAGGTAAGATAATAAGATAAGGGCGGTATAGCCTCTCCCACTATATAGAGGCTGAATCATAAGTCCTAAGATGCCCTGTTTAACCTGTGGGGATGCAGTGTTCAAACTCTGAGGCTTGGGATAACCTCAAATTCTCCTCCAAATTGGAACTCTTCTTGCCCTCTTCTCTTTAGGTGGACAGCTGTAATCATGAAGGGTAATGGCTCTCACTGGCAGGAATGTCCCCAAATGTCCACACTCACTTGTGGCTGGGACAGACTGCCATGAGGATGACTTACCCCAGCCAGTCATGGGTTGGACTGGAACATAGCTGTTCTAAAAGGAAGGGTGTAACTGCACCTCTTTCTCTCGTCTGGCATCTACACAGTAAAACATGAAATTTATAATGCAATGTGTTTAGTGTCCACTGAGATGGATGCAGGTCAACCTTGTCATAGGGTCATTTAGTGAATCTATAGCACCATCCAATATGACATTAATGTACTAACTCACATGTAGAGTTACAGTCATGCATATGATAGATAGATAGATAGATAGATAGATAGATAGATAGATAGATAGATAGATATTCATATGACATAGACATGTGGCCATTTATATGGATAAAGATATGGATATACTTCATGTCATATATCATTGTGCTGGTCTTATGACACAAAGTACTGTCATGGGGACACAAGAGTAGAGGAATTTTGAGAAACACAGCCTTTTACTAAACTGTTCAGGTAAGTCTTATTTTATATAACTGAATAGACTCATCACCATGAAAGTAACAAAAAAGTTTAAGTAATACAACATCTGTCTAACATTACATTGGGGGGTTGCGCTAGTGTATAAGCTTTACGTTCCATAAACATGGCCTCAGCTCTCGCAAACAATGAACCAGTCTGCGCATTCTTCCAGGAATTACTATCCTCACTCACACATCAGCCGAGACTGGCATGAAGTCATTTATTTGCTTTTAAGATTATTTTCCATATAAGTTACTAGCATTGTCTCCAAAGTAACTAAATATTTATTTGTGACCATCGAGACAAAGAAAATAAAGTTAATTTGATCATTGCTTGGATAGCACTTACATATTCCAGAGTGCTGTGACAATCTATGGACTTAAACATATGGAAGAATGAAACATACCCTCCAATGTTGTGTTTATACTATAGCGCTCTTTACAGATCTCCTGGGAGGTTGCTGCCAGTACTCTTAGGCCCCGTGCTCATGTCCAATCACAGCAGAATGTAGTTGGAAGACACCGCAGAATGACATCTAAGGCCCGGTTCACATCTGTGCATGGGTTTCCGTTCGGGGGTCCACTTGGGGTCTATTCACATGACTATGATGTATAAAGGAGAGTCAAAAACAGACATTCCCTTGCCCTGTATTCTGGCAAGACAGGCAGGATGTTTAATTTACATAATTAATTGATTAAGTAAAATACCCTCTATAAGAGGGCAAAAGAGACCTGCCCCCACTGTGTTTATTCTGTCCTGTGTGGTGGGACAGGTGGAGGGTGGTCTCTTTTGTCCTCCTATCTTTATCCTTATATATTTTTACTGTATTTTACTGTATTTCTTTCTTATGTTTTCTTCTTTCTCTTCTCTTGTTTACGTTCGAGAAAAATAAAAAGTTTCAGAATACTTAATCTTCTTTTAGAAGACAATTTCAGTTCATGGCACTGCCCCTCGGCATCTCCTCTGCTCCCCAGACCTTTACCAAGGTGGTGGCTCTGATAGCTGCTGTACTCAGGCTTCAGGGTCTGTGTATTGTGCCATAACTGGAGGACAGGCTTATAAAGGCTCAGGCCCAGGACATCCTGCTCCAACATCTGTAGATGGTTGTGTCATTTCTCCGGCATCTAGACTGGATCATAAACTGGGAGAAGTTGGATGTCAGACCTTCCACATGAAAGAAGTTTCTGGGCTCCATTCTGGTTACCGACTGGCAACCTCTTTGCTCTCAATTAACCTTCATAAAATAGTAGCGGTCAGATATACAAAACTCAGAGGCCACAGCTTTTAGGTGTTCAGTATTGAGCACCATAAAGCGGGTGGACCCTCATAGGGGTTTACTTCATACATCCCTATATTGTGCTGCTGGTAGGATGTAAGGGAATAGTTAATTATGATATTAATTTGTTTTCCCTTAGTCCTAAGAGCAGCACAAGCTTCCCCCTTAGATATTATTTGTTTTTTCTTTACAATTAACATAGTGGGGAGAGGTCTATTTTGCCCTCTTATAGAGGGAGTATTAATTAATAAATTAATTAATTAATTAACAATTTTGTCTGTCTTACCAGCACGAAGGTTGCTGTTAGGACTAAGGGAAAACATTAACAAAAACAATTTTTTTTGATCTGTGTAACACCTTTTTCAAGGAACCTTCATAGACTTTCTATCTATTGCGTAATCTGTGCAAACGGCCAAAATACGACATATTTTCATGTTTTTCCTCAGCAAAACAATTAACTAAAACATTTTTGTGTGCAGCCAGCTTCATACTGGTTGTCACCCAGCTTTCCATGAAACAGATATAAAAAATGGATCGAGACAGACTATTTAGGGACTTTTCTGTGGGGAATCTGAATACACCAGCAGTCAGCGCACAGGGCGTTTTGCCCCGCTCTTGTGCAGCAGCCTGTAATGTTTATGTAGCAGTAATTCCTCTGTAACATACAATGATCATGAAAGTAATTGCTAAAATTCACTCAGCATCATAACCTGTCAACGGGTTTATTCGTAGTGATTAACTCTTTACAGGCATGAAAGGCCGCGGGTCAGGAGGTTAAGTGGAAACCTCATTTCGCTTTTATTACACATATATACAAATAACTCCCTCACACTTGCCCTTTGCCTCTTGTGATAAAACACAAACATGTCAGCAGGACATTTAACCTCTGGGTAATTGACTGAGAGTCCAGTCTACACTTCTTGTAAAGAGAAGGCAACCCCTCTCAAGTCATGTCCCCTTGCTATTTTATTTTTTTTTCGACAAGCCCCCTTCAGCAGGATCAGTAAGCCATAAGAAGCCCAGCCAGACGGGTATGTTAACAATCTCCAGCTGCCGCACTTGACAAATCCCCCACCCACCAGAAATGGCCAATAAATCCAGGTAATAACCTCAAAATTGTATGGCCATTGACCAGTGCAGGTGGGAAGAGTATAAACTGCATGTCTAAGGCTGGGAACACACGTTGCATTACCCACTATAGCGACTAACCCTGGCACTGTGAAGTACGGTAGCAATGAAGTGGAAGGGATTTAAAGAATTTCCTCCCATATATTACAGAAACAATCCCACAGCACAAAGTATCCTGCAGTCAGAACATTCAGCCAAAGATGTGCCATCTTTATGTCACTGTCTACAACAGTAAACCTGGACCACAATGCCTTATGTATACAGTTGGCTGTTCTTGGCCCTGCCGTTCAGTCCCAAGTAAATGCAGCAACAGCGCGCTGTAGTACCAGACACAGCCACAGTCACATGTATGGAGCTGTGCTTGTGTCCATTCCTTTTGCTGATTGGTGGATACCACGATGACTGTACCCCAAAAAGTGGTGGTCTATCCTAGAGACAGGCCATTCATATTTGCCTCCTACGAAAGCCCTTTTAAGTATTCTGGTCAGCAGTTTTGCCTCCTTACTTTACTATGTAGAGGCGTCAGTAGTGGGAGAAAGTTTCACTTGTGGTGGCGCTCTCACGCTGATCCCTTCTCAGATATACAAATTGTCACAGATAAGAAATTACATTTTCAGACAAAACCAGTCTTATGAAAGATAATATAAAAATCTCAAGTTTCATTCAACCTCTACACAGGAAACCAATTCAATTTCTGCTTTTTGTAAAGATGATAGAATGGAGAACTAGAGCTTTGTCTATGTGCACATATTTGAAGATGTGTTTGAAGACATTCACACTGGGCAGTAATGTTGCAGCAAAAAAATTTCAACTGCAACTGCATTACTGGTGCAGCATGTGGTTTTTACAGCCAAACATCTGTGTTTATTAGGTTAGCAGGCTGCAGCGAAAAAGTTTTCCTCTGTGGACTTTCTGCTTCAGTTATTCCTATAGGGAAAATCTTACAGAATACTTTCCAAAAACGCAACACAGGGATTGTAAATACCAATTCAGATGAAAGATGGATCTGCAACACTCCTCTTCATTAATAAAACTTTAACTTTATTCCATTTTCAAGGACGATACAAAAACTCCATATAAAAGGTAGAAAAAACAAAAAATACAAAAAGACGCAATAAAAACCGCTGTCAGTGAAGCATGGCTGACGCGTTTCAAGACCGTCTAGGTCTCTTACTCATAGCTGTTTGAGGTCCTGAGACCTAAGAGACCTAGACGGTCTTGAAACGCGTCAGCTATGCTTCACTGACAGCGGTTTTTATTGCGTCTTTTTGTATTTTTTGTTTTTTCTACCTTTTATATGGAGTTTTTGTATTGTCCTTGAAAATGGAATAAAGTTAAAGTTTTGTTAATGAAGAGGAGTGTTGCAGATCCATCTTTCATCTGAATTGGTATATACATTATCTTGGTCTTGGAGTCCCAAAGGCAGCGGATCGTGCACCTCCCTGAGAAATTTGTGCAGGTGAGCTTTTTTATGACCGAAGTTTCTTGTACAGGGATTGTAAAACGCTACGTTCTCTGCCATGGCCAAAACGTAGCGTTTACGCTACATGGGACCCCGGCCTTAAGATGAGGACACACTGGCCAAAATGACTATGGATAACGCTAAGTTCACATTAGCATTTGTTGCCTGTTTTTCTGCTCTGGAAAAGGACCGGAACAAGGGACAGGCGGACCATCAAAATAGTGGTGAAATATGGAGTCCAACGGGTGTCCTTTTTAAAATGAAGCAGAAGAAAGAGTGAAGAAAAAGTCGTGCATGTAGAACTTTTCCATCCGCTGGTTTCAGGCGGACATTGTGATAGAATCTCCTATGGTGACTCTGATGCAAATGTAAACATAGCCTTAGCTACCACAAATTCATGGTGGCTCACCTGCGGCAATTTATAGTTGTAGCATAGTGAGATCCAAACAAATCCCATCCATATGTGGCATTAAAGGGGTTGTCCCATCACAAGGATCCTATCTATACTGCTTGCTAATGTGAATGTAAGACTTTTCCTAAATACACTGCTTCAGCAAAACTGCTTTGTTTGTCCACTATCTTACTTTATTCATTTTTTTGGGACACATCCCTTAACTTATCTGGTCATAAGTCAAGTGATGAATCAGCCTGCTCTCAGGGGGAGGGGCTAAGTGCACGGGAGAGAGCCTGGAGAGGGGGGGGTAGTTTACCCTTTGGGGGGGAAGGGGCTGCCAATACACTCCCCGGCATCCGCTGTAATAGAGAGGCGGATGCCGGGGACGGTTAGACGCCAGCACAGATGCCAGCAACATCGCTATGCTTCTGCCCTGCATGAAGCCAGCAGCGGCAGGAGCGATGCTGCTATTCCGGGGAAGGGGGGGGGGGGGGGGGCGGAATAACATTATGGCTTCTGCCGCTGCTGGCTTCATGCAGGGCAGAAGCATAGCGATGTTGCTGGCATCTGTGCATATGTGCCGGCGTCTACACTCCCCGGCATCCGCCTCTCTATTACAGCGGATGCCGGGTCTGTATTCACATATGCAAAGCCAAGCGGCGAGATGCCGCTGGCCCTGCGTGCATGCTCATAGATGGTGAGACCAGTCTAGCCTTCACAATGCGAATACAGACCCGGCACCTGCTGTAATAGAGAGGAGGCGGATGTCGGGTCTGTATTCGCATTGTGAAGGCTAGACTGGTCTATGAGCGCGCACGCAGGGCCAGCGGCATCTCGACGCTTGGCTTTGCATATGTGACCCCGCCCACCAATGACGCAACAAAGCTGGAAGACAGAAGATTTTACAACAACAAAGACTGCTGAGTATGCGACGTGGGACAACCCCTTTAAGGCTAAGGCCCCAAGTTGCGGAAATGCCGCTTTTTTTGTTGCAGATTTTGTTACCCTTTTTTTTTTTTTTTTTTTTTTTTTTTTAAGCCAAAGCCAAGAATAGCTTCAAAAGGAATGGGAAATATAAAGGTAGTTTTTATACTTCTCCCTCTTGCTCAATCCACTTCTGGCTTTATCTCAAAAAACCGCAACAAAATCTGTAACAAAAACGCTGTGTTTCAGCAACATGATGCCTCAGCCTATTGGTTGAATATTATAGACCTGTATCTATCTGTAACATCTTTTTTAACCATTTACAATGAATTTCCTTTAGCCAGCATCAATAGGGTTCTGAGAGGAAGGGGGGGGGCTCACAAAATGGGTGCTTGTAGTAGATCATAGTGGATGACGATGGATTGTTTCATCAGTGATACGGTCCAAATGACTTACGTCAGCTGGTAAAACAAGTTGGACAAGAAAAGCGACTGCTGGCCCCTTATGACAGTAGTACATTCTGGGAGCGGCTTCATGAGTCACTAAGTGAAATGAAAGTGGAAGGAGGGGAAGGCTAAGTTCACACTTGCACTGGGCTCTCTGTAGTTCTGTCCACCGGGGGACTCGAACAATGGAGATCCTGTCCGCTAAAACAACATTTACCTGCGGACCCCATAGACTTTAATGGGGTTCAACAGGTTGCCACCATTTTTATACTCAAACTGGCAGAGAGAAAAGTCCTCGATGCAGGACTTTTGTCTCTGCCGATTATTGCCGGACACTAGCCTGTAAACCTAGTCTGACATGGATATTACATGGGGAACAGGCAACTGTCTCTGCTCTAAATACAATGACCAGCCCTCTTCTGTAAAATCACAAAAAAATCCCCAGTATGTATAAGACATTGCTGACAATTATGAGCCTGACAATGATTTTTTTAGGGTGACATCCAGTTGGAAGCACTTTAAACTATTTTTTTCATCCTCAGATTCTGACCCTGAATAACAATACAGACATACAGTCAGCCCTCTCATGGCGGTGCCCCATTGATAGTCCCATTATTGTACCAGCACAGTGCCCCATCTCTTAGGCTATGGCTATACACTGACTTTAGGTATCATACAGGTTGCCAAAGATATTCAAAATCACTGTTTGCTGTCAGTGAGCTAAAATATTTGTGTCTAATTCAGGAAATCCTCCCATCCCAGGTAGGATTAGCTCAATATTGGGTTTTCAGCCTCTGGAAACAAACAAGAATATTTCTATTTACTGTCAGTAAGCAGAATACTGTCAAAATATAACATCAGTATAGTTTGTAGCTATGTAAAAGTGGTAATATATGTTGCATGGGTCATGAAAATCGCCTTGACGCTTTTTTTTTGTACTATACTGGGGGGATGCATAATTATGGTTATGTGACTTTTTAGTGATTTTTCCACTGGCTTTGGCGCTTTTCCTAAAGGGTCGGGGATGGGCCTCCTCCTGCACCGCATTCATCATGATTTACGCCATAAAGGTAGCATTATTTATGGCAAAATGGCAAAACCTATGCCAACAAGAGGCTGGTGTGGATTTGTGCCTAGACACAAAGATATTGTGAGGGTGCAGCTAATTCATGATAAGGCAAGTCTTCCACGTGCCTTCCACTGGCACAGGGGACATTGAGACTGACATACAATATGTATGCTTTATTAACCCCCCCCCCCCCACCACCATCCTTTGTCTTCTCTGCTTCATACATTAGGATACTATTATTGTCATCACTTCACTAGGGCGGCTACCAAGCTGTGTGACACATATAATATATATCATTCAAATATATTTCCAATAGGCAAATTTTAGTTCCCCTTACGACCGGAAGATACGACTCTACTTATTATTTGCTTTTTCTCTTCTTTCAATGGACTTTGGCTAAATACACAACTGTGATGTTATATACCAGCAACGGTCCACAGGCAGCAAGCAAATGAATGAAGAGAATATCACCTATGACCTAGCAAATCATACTCATATCTCATTGTACAAGGCATGTAATAATAATGATTTATGATTTATATAGCGCCAACTTATTCTGTAGCCCTTTACAAATCAAAGGGTTCATGTAGTGACAAAATAAGACATTGCAGAGTAATAAATTAATCCACACCAAAGGAGCGAGGACCTGCCCCATGAGAGTTTACAATCTATGAAGTAGAAGGGGTGGCACAAGACGTAGCAGTGCTTATTCAGTGGTCCGGCCATTTTTATGCGATAATGTAGCATAAATAAATGGAGCTGTATGAGTCAGTCCAGCCAGTGTACAGATTTAATGAGCCTAGGCATGCAGGGTTACACTTAGATGAAGGCATCATGGCTTGGGGGGAATGGAGGGTACACAGAGGACGGTTAGTTTGTGGAGTACAAGTACAGAAGTGTTAGATTAAGATATGTGATAGACTTGCCCAAAGAGATGTGTTTTTAGGATGCACTTGAAGCTGTGGAAGTTGTGAATTAATCTGAATGTCTGGGGTAGCGCATTCCAGAGAACTGGTGCAGCTAGGAAAAAATCATGGAGATAGGAGTGTAATGTTTTGAGTATAAATGATATTAGTCTTACCTCATTGACAGTGCGGGTAGATTGGTAGACAGAGATGAGGGAGGAAATGTAGGGAGGCGCAGTGCTATGGAGGGATTTGTGGATGAGGGTGATAGGTTTATATTGTATTCCATAGTGAACAGTTAACTAGTGCAGTGACTGGCACAGACCGGAGGCATCGCGTGTAGTGTTTAGACAGATAGATAAGCCTGGCCACTGCATTCAGAATAGAGGGGAAACTTTAGGGAGAGGAAGACTGATTAGTAAGGGGTTACAGTAGTCAAGAGTGAATCAGGACAACAATAAAGGTGTTTGGTGCCTGAGGTGTAGGTGGCATATACAGTGGGGCAAAAAAGTATTTAGTCAGTCACCAATAGTGCAAGCTCCACCACTTAAAAAGATGAGAGGCGTCTGTAATTTACATCATAGGTAGACCTCAACTATGAGAGACAAAATGAGAAAACAAATCCAGAAAATCACATTGTCTGATTTTGTAAGAATTTATTTGCAAATTATGGTGGAAAATAAGTATTTGGTCAGTAACAAAATTTCATCTCAATACTTTGTTATATATCCTTTGTTGGCAATGACAGAGGTCAAACGTTTTCTGTAAGTCTTCACAAGGTTGGCACACACTGTTGTTGGTATGTTGGCCCATTCCTCCATGCAGATCTCCTCTAGAGCAGTGATGTTTTAGGGCTTTCGCTTGGCAACACGGACTTTCAACTCCCTCCAAAGGTTTTCTATAGGGTTGAGATCTGGAGACTGGCTAGGCCCCTCCAGGACCTTGAAATGCTTCTTACAAAGCCACTCCTTCGTTGCCCTGGCGGTGTGCTTTGGATCATTGTCATGTTGAAAGACCCAGACACGTTTCATCTTCAATGCCCTTGCTGATGGAAGGAGGTTTGCACTCAAAATCTCACGATACATGGCCCCATTCATTCTTTCATGTACCCGGATCAGTCGTCCTGGCCCCTTTGCAGAGAAACAGCCCCAAAGCATGATGTTTCCACCCCCATGCTTTACAGTAGGTATGGTGTTTGATGGATGCAACTCGGTATTCTTTTTCCTCCAAACACGAAAAGTTGTGTTTCTACCAAACAGTTCCAGTTTGGTTTCATCAGACCATAGGACATTCTCCCAATACTCTTCTGGGTCATCCAAATGCTCTCTAGCAAACTTCAGACGGGCCCGGACATGTACTGGCTTAAGCAGTGGGACACGTCTGGCACTGCAGGATCTGAGTCCCTGGCGGCATATTGTGTTACTGATGGTAGGCTTTGTTACATTGGTCCCAGCTCTCTGCAGTTCATTCACTAGGTCCCCCCGCGTTGTTCTGGGATTTTTGCTCACCGTTCTTGTGATCATTTTGACCCCACGGGGTGAGATTTTGCGTGGAGCCCCAGATCGAGGGAGATTATCAGTGGTCTTGTATGTCTTCCATTTTCTAATTATTGCTCCCACAGTTGATTTCTTCAATCCAAGCTGGTTGCCTATTGCAGATTCAGTCTTCCCAGCCTGGTGCAGGGCTACAATTTTGTTTCTGGTGTCCTTTGACAGCTCTTTGGTCTTCACCATAGTGGAGTTTGGAGTCTGACTGTTTGAGGGTGTGCACAGGTGTCTTTTTATACTGATAACAAGTATAAACAGGTGCCATTACTACAGGTAATGAGTGGAGGAAAGAGGAGACTCTTGAAGAAGTTACAGGTCTGTGAGAGCCAGAAATCTTGATTGCTTGTAGGTGACCAAATACTTATTTTCCACCATAATTTGAAAATAAATTCTTACAAAATCAGACAATGTGATTTTCTGGATTTTTTTTCTCATTTTGTCTCTCATAGTTGAGGTCTACCTATGCTGTAAATTACAGACGCCTCTCATCTTTTTAAGTGGTGGAACTTGCACTATTGTTGACTGACTAAATACTTTTTTGCCCCACTGTACATGCAAGTGATTGAACATAGGGGGTAAAGAAGAGTGGGCACACATAACCCCAAACATAACCCCAAGAAAGCAGGCGTGCTGCCTGTGCATTATGGTAAGACCACAGACTGAATTGGAAATATCAGGGTTAGGTTGGTTAGAAATAACAGTAGTTCAGTCATTGAAAGATTCTGTGCAGATAGAGGATCGAAATAATGCTAGAGACAGCAGAGGGACAGTCGCTGGTGGTTTGTCCAATAGGGGCTGTATACAGTGAGAAGAGGAGGAGACCTAGGACCGAGCCCTGGGGAACCCTGACTGCAAGAGAAAGAAGAGAAGAGACAAGGCCGGCAAATGATGCACTGAAGGAGCAATCAGAGAGATAGGAGACCAAGAGAGAGCAATGTCCAAGAAGCAGAGTGCAGCATACTGAGGAGACGTTTATGCTTTACGGTGCCAAATGCTGCTGAGAAAGTCAGAAGAATTAGAAGAGAATACTTACTACTAGATTTAGCATGAACATCATTGGGGACTTTTGTAAGGGCAGTTTCAGCCGAGCGCGTAGTGCACGAAGACCAGATTGCAAAAGATCCAGAGAGTCAGCAGAGAGAGCGGATTAGGTAAACTCATCATTGTATGCGATACAATGTACTGTATAAGCATACAACACTACAGTGCAAAATAAAATGGCTAAATACAATTGCTGTTATTATTTATCGTGTATTGTTTCTGAATTAGCTTCATAATGGTGCTTACTAGAGATGAGCCAGTACTATTCGAAACGGTAGTTTTGAATAGCACGCTCCCATAGGAATGAATGGGAGTGGCCAGCGCCGGCTGCGTCCATTCATTCCTACGGGAGCTTGCTATTCGAAACTGCCGTTTCAAATAGTACTCACCCATCTCTAGTGCTTACATTTCAATTCTAGTTCTGTTTTTAGCTATGTGGATGGGTCCAGGTTCTGTATCACACATAGATATAAGACCACATTCCAAACCAGAGCCATCTGATATGAATACAATACAGCTTCTGGAAAGTTCAATATGTTAAGCAGGGGAGCAAGAAGCTATAAATGTTCAATATATACTATTCTGCTCAACCCATTAGACTTTAGATGCCTGCTTGGTTTCCTATCATCTTTGAATTGCCTATATACCTTGGGGTGTCAGCATGCTTGAGAGTGGGTTCCCGCAAGATTGAGGAAGTGCTTGCTTATATTCTTGTTTATTATCTTTACGTTCGTGCTTATTATAATTTTTTATTTATCATTTATGTGCCATTCTTCTCACTATCCTTTTGAACCTGCTTTTAGGCTAATGCCCCATGTTGTGAAACCTCAGCATCCTTTATTGCAGATTTTGCTGTGGTTTTTAAGCTAAAACGTGGATTGAGAGGAAGGTAGAAGTATAAGAACTTCCTATATATTTTACATTGTTTTTGTAGCCATTCTCGACTGTGGCTCAAAGAGAGGCAGGTAATATTTGCATACATAGCGGACCCCTGAAATTAATTCCTTTGGTGGACCCTAGGCACTCCAGTCCGACACTGCTGCTGACATAGTCACTTTGTACATACATTACGTGTATTGTGCTGATCGTGAGTTGTAGTATGTATTATGCTCCAGAACTGCACTATTCTTGTGGACTCGCTAAGTATATATGTTCGGGGTTTCCGTCTCCCATTCTGCTTGAAAACTGCAAATATTACTTGCCTCTCTTTGGCAAATTCCTAAAATTGCGCTGAGCCACATTTCTTTTCAGTGTTAGCCTATTACCTAGCCCTTACCTTGGACCAATTATGTCCTGTGGCCTTCTCCGTAGCCTGCTGACTCATTCTTGACTTGGACTAGGGCCCTCTTAAATCTGTGATGACATTAATGGTGATGAGGGCCCTACAGTGACAATAAGGAGACAGGGGCCTGGGACGGAGGATAGTGATCAATCTGTCTCTGTACCTAGATGTCATCTTAGCCACCCAATTCATCTGTATATAACAATGAATAGTTTGTTATATATGGGTGTATAGTCTGCATGCTGTATTCTGCCTATTTGTACATAGTGCAGTGAGTATACTGTGCCCTGTACCATTCTTGCAGGGATTGAGAGGCTAGGGGCTCACTATCTTTCCTGGTTCAGGAACCAATGTGGGCCAATCTGAGCCTGGTCAGCAGAATAGTGAGTGTCCCTCTGAACACATAGTATATCTCAGGATCAATACAGTATAAGTCATGTAATACATTTATAAAGTAAGACAACTACCGTATTTATGTACGACTGTACTATTTGTAGAAAGATGTTGCGCACTTTACCACCATTACAGTACTATTTGGTCTGATCACATCTATAGTCATACATAATTGAGCAGTTTCAGATAATGCTTAGATATATATGGGGAAAATCAACGTCTTGTCATTGAAATTATTATAGTGCATCTCACTTGTCTTTGTAGTTGTCCGCAGCTTAGTGACTGCCCTAGCCCAATACATCACACACCCTGACTTATCCTTTTAAATCTAGTTTTATGCCCACGTCTGTAATTAAAATGTATTCTTTTAGGTGCCTGAGTCATCCATTACGCATTTGATCTCACATCCTTCTGGGCTTAGCCCAAACAGCTGTACTCTAGCTCCCAGTCCCCTCAAAGGAGAAATGCGAGGAACTCTTCCTAGATTTTTTAAGGGACCTGTCACCAGATCATCAAAGTATATTCTCATAGAACCTTATGATATGAAGGGAGATTTCTGTACTCATGTGCGAAATGATCAAAGGACGTTACCAAAGATGTAATTATAATGTCACCAATAGTTAACTCTCCTGCTGCTGTCTGGAAACTGTCAACATGCAGCTGGTGACTGATCTGGTATTCTTGTATTTGGCAATTTGACTTACTGAGCAATTCAAGACAAGACTAATACTATTAAATTCATAAAAAGTTCCCTATCCCTGGATGACCCCTTTAAAGGGTCTCTATCAGCAAAATGATGCTGATAGAGCCCCACATATGCGTGAATAGCTTTTAAAAAGGCTATTCAGGCACCGGTAAAGTTATATTAAACTACCCCCCCCCCCCCCCCCCCCCCCCGTTTTAAAATAAAACCCTAAAAAAGAATATGTTAAACTTATCTATCGTGCACGGTGGGCGGGTATTCAGGGTCCGATGTCATCTGCAGCCACGCCTCCTCTTCCAGTGATGTCCTCGAATCCCGTCTAACTAGTGAACTGACATTCATAAAAAATGGTGCGGGTTCATGCGCAGTAGCATGCTTCTTCTACTACTGCTACTGCGCATGCACCCGCGCCATTTTTTATCAATGTCAGTTTGCGAGTTAGATGGGACCCGAGGACATCGCTGGAAGAGGAGGCATGGCTGAAGATGACATTGAACCCTGAATGCCCGCCCCCTGTGCACGTTCGGTAAGTTGAACATATTCTGTTTTAGGGTTTTATTTTGAAACGGGATGGTAGTATAATATAACTTTACCGGTGCCTGAATAGGCTATTCACACATATGTGGGGCTCTATCAGCATAATTTTGCTGATAGAGACCCTTTAAGGCCTGTGGTACAATATACCTAACACCAATGGCTTCGGTAGACATTGAAGGCATTTCATTAAAATCCTGAGATCATTATTGGAGACTGTCAGCAGTGAAATCAGGGCCTAAGAAGCAGCACAGTACAAACATCAACCACTTCCTGAGGTGCAATGTGTCATACTGCTAACCCCTTCCTGCCTGATAGTATACAAGTTACTCTTCGCTGTCGCTACAATTCCTGACTGTGTGTTACTGCAACGCAAGGCTGATGACCGATGCTGGATCCACAATTCTTCACTCAGCTGCAAATACAGATTGCACTGCATTGGAGATTAATATTGTTTACTTGTTTTATCTTCCTATAGGTCATGGCTTAGGATGGGATTACAAAGTCTTTGTGGCAGGTTGTGATGCAGTTTTTTAAGCCAAAGCCCGAGGTAGTTTCAGATGGAATGGGAAATATAAAAGCAGGACATATTCTTGTCCTTCCTGCTGGATTAACATGTGGCTTTGGCTCTATTTTTGAAGCCTTTTTTTTCCTCCTGGCCTTTCCCCGAGGTATTCGTTTAGTGAAGACATGCCAAGTTCAGGATTCTTAATGACTTTCTCTGTAACAGACGGGTCTTCACCAAAGATTACTTCATTCGCACATCCTCAGAATTCTTCAAGGCTGCTCAAATATCACGTTTTTTTGTGTTCACTTGTCCAATTTAACCCTGAGATTGCCCCCACTAGCTTTGAGGGGATTATGTTTGTATAGGGTGGCCGACGGAGTTTCCCTTTCTTTCATATCAATGGGTTATAAAGCCTCCCATTGATTTCAATGTGTAGCACGCATAAGCCGGCACCCACTGAAGTCAATGGGATCTGTTTTCAAGCACCTCGCTCTGACACGTGTTTACGTGTCTAAATGAGTGGTGCATTACTCTGTGGAAACGGAGACTTAGGCATACTAAACGCCCCACCTTCTGACCTGACATTGGACTTTATGATGGCCTGGAAACAGGATGTGGAGACCTCTTTACCCCAGCCCAGTGGGCTGATTGTTGCACCTTCATCAGCAAGGGCAGGTCACCCTTAGTATAAATTCACACAGGGTTTTTTGGTCCAGAACCTGAGGCGGAGGTGGCCTCAGGTTCCAGACCAAAATACAGGTAGCTGGGACCTGATGCATCGGCATCCATTCGTACACTCTGCTCCGGATTAGGTCCAAATGAATGGGCCTAGTCAGGAGGGAGTGTCTTCAGGTGGATGTCGTGAAGCATGAGCATGTCGCTCCGACTCCCAGAATAAAAGAACTGATACACGCAGATACGGCCTCAAAATCCTGACCAAAAACCCCGTGTGAACTTACCCTTAGGTAGCCTTCTCAAAAGCTTTTAAATATCTGGTGCCCTCCAGAATGCATGGTTTTTACCCGACGGTTTCACCCCCTTGTTTTCAGGGCTGTAATTCTTTGGGTGATACTCTTCATATCTGGTAGAGCTGCACTCTAGCCTGTTGCTTTTAGACGTTCATTCATAGCGTGACTCAAAGACTCCTAAGACTGACAATATATTCGGAGTCCAGGGGCCACTTCTTAGGGCCTTTTTCAACTCTGTGGTTGCTTCAGCCATCTTTTTCGGTGTGGCCTGCTGGGGGAGCAGTATATCAACCAGGGACAGAAATAGACTTGACAGGCTGATTAGGAGGGCCAGCTCTGTCCTGGGGAGCCCCCTGGACCCAGTACAGGTGGTAGGTGACAGAAGGATACTGTCCGTGGTGAGCTCCATGCGGGAGAACAAATCCCACCCCATGTATGAGACCTTGATGACACTTGGCAGGACTGTAAGTGACCGTCTGCTTCACCCCAAGTGTGAGAAGGAGCGCTATCACAGGTCCTTCCTTCCAACTGCGACCAGGCTGTATAATCTACATCAGACCAAGCGAAGATCACTCCGCACAGAAAACTAATGATTATGACATCTTCCTTCTTTCTTCTTCTGTTCCTTAGCTGCTATGGACTCCTAGTATATCTTCTCTTCTCAGCTTATGTGTGTCTACATCTGTAATATATTACTGTGTATTATCCTGTATCTGTATTATTATTCTGCTGTAACAAGCTGAAATTTCCCCACTGTGGGACTATTAAAGAATTATCTTATCTTATATTGATTGCAGCGAGAATCTATATTGCTTCCAATTGGAAGAAGCCAAGTCTTTCTTTGATTGCTCTAATGTTTGGGTTTGCATTATTCTATTCATGTATGATACATTGTACAGGTTGTTGCACTATTGACTGTTCATACTAATGTCATTTTTCTACCTGTACATTGTATTTTTTTGCTGTTATACAATATATACTTTTGAAACTAACTTATGGCTTTGGCTCAAAAACCTGCTCCAAAACTGACATAAAATATGGCATGTGTAATTCCAGACATCTGACGGCTAGCTATCTGCAATCCATAGTACCAACATAGTGCTGATACACAGCCTTTTTATTGCAGATTTTG
The DNA here is from genome assembly GCF_031893055.1 of Leptodactylus fuscus. Classification (NCBI taxonomy): domain Eukaryota; kingdom Metazoa; phylum Chordata; class Amphibia; order Anura; family Leptodactylidae; genus Leptodactylus; species Leptodactylus fuscus. The sequence continues at coordinate 97,564,528 of NC_134271.1, forward strand.
CTGTGGGTTTTTGAGCCAAAAACAAGAATAATTACAAAAGGAATGGGAAATATATAGAAAGTTCTTACACTTCTACCTACTGCTCAAACCATTCCTGGCTTTGGCTCAAAAAATGCAGCAAAATCTGCAACAAAAAATGCAATGCGGGGCCTCAGCCTTAAAGGGGTTGTCCACTTTCAGACCAATTGAGAGACAAATGTTATGGTTTTTATAATAAAAAGTTGTACAATTTTCCTATATACTTTCTGTATCAATTCCTCACAGTTTCTTAGATCTCTGCTTGCTGTCATTCATTAGGCTTATCTCTAGTGGATAAAACTCTGACCATGGTCATGTGATTTACGGTCCATGGTCATGTGATGGGCACACAGGTGAACAGCTCGTTATAATCACAGCACAGTAATCAGGCATCTGCCTGGTAATCAGCTGTGCACCTGTGTCCATCACATGACCATGAACCGTAACTCACATGACCATGGTCAGACTTTTATTCACTAAACGTAACAGAATGAATGACAGCAAGCAGAGATCTAGAAAACCGTGAGAAATTCATACAAAACGTATATTGGAGAATTGAATGTCTTTTTATTGTACAAATAATAACATTTGTCTCTCAATATTGGTCTGAAAGTGGCCAAACCCTTTAAGCTTTTCTGCTCCTATGTAGAAGAGATTAAATGGAATTTAATTACGTAGATGTGAGCCTAGCTTAAAGGAGTTGTTCAGGTATATATATATATATATATATATATATATATATATATATCCTTTAATTAATGTTTTTATTAGCAACTGTCTAATATATTGTGATATGTTGTCCAATACTAATCAGTATTACCTGGAAAGCAGCACAGAAAGGGTTACATAGAGAAAAGAGCAATGAAAGAGCAGCCTGAGTACTGTCAGATGTGTTAATTTTCTGTCTCACGTTCTCAAATTCTTAACTTCCTAATGGTTAGGAACAGAAATAGCATTTCTATGTTTAAACTGTACGTGCCTTGCAGAGGCTTTCAACAAGAAACTCTTCATTGCAATGCAAACCTCCACTTGCTGCTGGTCTCAGCTTATAAACAAGGGCAAAAATAATCAGTGGTCCAGGGGCAAGTATTGATACAGGTGGAGGAGTCCAGAGGAAAAAAAACATCTTGGTCTTGTTTTGCTTCCTGGCTTGGTCTGCCACCAGCCTATCATTATCAAGAAGAGTGAGGGTATGTTCACATGGAACTTTTTGAAGACGGATTTTGACTCAGAATCCTCCTCAAAATCTGCCTGCAAAAACACCTCCCATATATTTCAAAGGGAGTCACTCACATTTTTTTTTCCGCTACCAATTTTTTTCAGCTTGCGGGAAAAAAAAATGTGACATGCCCTATCTTCATATGGAATCCGCAGCTGATTCAGCCGCAGCATCCGAGGCTCAAGACACCCTCCTGCTTAGGCCCTGATATTGGCTGGCAATTTCAGTTTTAAAGGGAGTCTGTCAGCAGTAAATTCGTTATAAACCTACTGACAATACCTTGTAAAGATGATTGTACAGTTTCTAAAAGCACAGACTTGCTAGGTGAATGGGGCTAAGCCTGCAGAATCTTTCTAGGTGGCTACGCAATATATGGAACTGTATGGCATACTGCGGCTATGGGAAACTGGGGGTGCCAGGAGTTGAACCCACAGCCCATCTGCTATTCATGACCAACTCTAAGCATAGATCAGCAATAATGAAGTCTTAAACAACTTCTTTAAAGGAGATATACTGTGAGCAACACTTATCCTCCATCCATGGGGCTGCCAAGTTAGCAGGCTGCAGTTCAAGACGATCCTTGACAGTCCAATACAGTGTTGACTGGGATGTCTAGGGCTCACCAGTGGAATTGATTCTAGGAGCCCACTGCACACAGCCAGGACTCCTGCAGATCAGTTGTAATGACATCTCAGAAGCCATGCTGCTCTACCTGCCATACGATGTGAACCACTACACTGCCTAAGCCCACTGCTACATCCTGTATGACAAGTGAGCAGCATGGCTCCTGGAATTGTTAACATTACCTCTAGCCACACTGTCCTGGGGACAGGAGTGTACAGGGCCGCCGATAGGCCAGTACTACTGCTACTGGCGTCAGGGGCCCGGCCAAATTTAAAAATGGGGGGGGGTGGGCGGTTTTGGCCCGCCACCGTGTGCCGGCCCCCTGGCGCCGGCAGCAGTCATTGTATGTCCTGTTTCAACTCAGATCGGCATCCAGAGGACGCCGATCTGAGTTGAACACATACGCGGCTGAAGCGAGGAGCTGACACAGGTCAGCTCCTCGCTTCGCCACTGCCGCCTCTCTTGGTGACACATATGCGGCTGAGCCAGAACCCGGCTCAGCCGCATATGTGTCAGCGAGAGAGGCGGCAGCGGCGAAGCGAGGAGCTGACACAGGTCAGCTTGCTTCAGCCGATGTGATGACATCACATCGTGTCTACAACTGTGCGCCAGTAAGAGAGAGAGGCGCGCAGAGAGCAGCGGGGGAACGAAGGAGAAGGTAAGTGTAATGTGGAACGTGAAACTGGGGGCAGATGAAGGAGAGGACGGCATGACACTGGGGGCAGAGATGGAGGGGACATGAATCTGGGGGCAGAGATGGAGGGGACATGAATCTGGGGGCAGAGATGGAGGGGACATGAATCTGGGGGCAGAGATGGAGGGGACATGAATCTGGGGGCAGAGATGGAGGGACATGAATCCGGGGGCAGAGATGTGATGACATGAATCTGGGGGCAGAGATGTGATGACATGAATCTGTGGGCAGAAATGGAGGGGACATGAATCTGGGGGCAGAGATGGGGGGACATGAATCTGGGGGCAGAGATGGAGGGGACATTAATCTGGGGGAAGAGATGGGGGGACATTAATCTGGGGGCAGAGATGGGGGGACATGAATCTGGGGGCAGAGATGTGGGGACATGAATCTGGGGGCAGAGATGGAGGGGACATTAATCTGGGGGCAGAGATGGGGGGACATGAATCTGGGGGCAGAGATGGAGGGACATGAATCTGGGGGCAGAGATGGAGGGACATGAATCTGGGGGCAGAGATGTGGGGACATGAATCTGGGGGCAGAAATGGAGGGGACATGAATCTGGGGGCAGAGATGGAGGGGACATGAATCTGGGGGAAGATGAAGGGTGTATATGAAGCTGGGGGAAGAGACGGAGGGGGGACATATAATTTACGGGTGACTTTAGGAGAATTATACAGTGTGCGGGCAAATGGAAAATTAATGAGTGGGCGAAGTCAACATAACAGTGGGTGGGGCTAAATTTCCCACGGTGCGCAAAGCGCGCCGCACATTTTGTCCCTCTTTTGGTTCTTCAAAAGTTGAGAGGTATGGGTACAGGGGGCAATGGAAAGATGTTAGAAGGTGGACGGGGGGGATTGTTGGGACATCGGGTGTGCGGCACTGCGGAGAGGGAACTGGGGCAATAATATATAATATATAAGTTTTTAGCTGGAGAATAATAATGATGTAGGCCGCTATGCTACCAGCATAGCAGCCTGTTTGGGGGTGGGACTTTCACTTTAAAGCAGTGTTCACATTGCGTTTTTGGCCTCCCTTGCTGGGATACGTTGGTAACCAGTCACAATCAGCTCCCCACTTATCCCTGCACGGAGAACTGCAGGCCCCCCCATTTTTTTAATGGCCAGTTCTTCGTGCAGGGATAAGTTGACAGCTGATTCTGACTGGTTACCAACGGGTTTTTTTTAATCAGTGTCCGCGAGCAAGCGCCGGAGGAAGACGGGACCCGAAGACATCGGAGGAAGAAGAGGCGGGTAAGAAGATGAAGACACACCCAGAATGCCCACCCAGCGTGCACGTTCGGTAAGTAGAGCACATTCTTTTTTAGGTTATTATTTTAAAACGGGGGGGGGGGGGGGGGGGGGGTAGTGTAATATAACATTTACGGTGCCTGAATAGCCTTTGTAAAGGCTATGCACGCATATGTGGGGCTCTATCAGCATGATTTTGCTGATAGAGCCCCTTTAAATTGTGAAGCCTCTGCTCAATCAAGCAGACAATCTCAGGACCCCTGATCACACGTTTGATCTTGTGATACAACTCCTTTATGACCTGTTAGGTCTCAGACATATTTATCTTAGTAAATACTTGTGGTGTTCAAGAACTCTGCAAGGTGCTGTTCCTCTGTTATAATTTCCATAAAATGTATTAATAAATTTATGAATAAATTGACAACAGGGAGCATGTACCTATCCAGTCTGACATTGTCCAGTCAGTGCTGATAGTGCTATACCATGTAGGGGCGCACTTCTTTAACAAGAGAAATGGTGACTTCCAGTTATCAATTTATTCATGAATATTCATGAAGTATATCTAAGGAATGGCACATTGTTAAGGGATGCTCCAGATTTATGTAAAGGATAATATTTTGGGTCCTATAAATATGTTTTTTTGCGACTGCAGCAGAAACATCAGACTACACTTTGAGATGAGGGCCCTGTGATCTTCAGACCTTTGTATCTCTTGACCTCATTCATGGAATCTTTTGATCCTGTAATTGAAGGTTCGGAGCTGTGGACTCTCCGGCTCTGAGTCATGGCTTCAGATATCCGCCTACCATAATCAGTTTAACAGGTAAAGAAATAGTGTGAACGCCAAGCAGCAGAGAAATGGAAATAGGAATTATTTCTACTTGCATACAATTTGCTCCGTGTCATCTGGATGAGTAATATAGGTCAAGAAGAGAACTGCAGGATCTGCAATATTGTCCCTCAAAATATGAAATACTGAGAAAATAAGTCTATAAGATGTCTGTGTGTTTTGTAAGTGAAATAGAGTAATATTCTATGTGCAGTTACTGTAGCAGATTTCTAGTGCAGTGCCCATATGGGCTACTATCCAGCTTTCCCAGGCCCTAAACAGAATTTACTTTTGTATTTTAATAGAAAGATAACAACCTCCCCCCCTTTCCTCATCCATATTACTGTCACTGTAATGTTGGCTCATTTATAGTTCTGCATTTCTGTTCATGAACCAGGAAACACAGGATGAAGAGTGTTGTAGGTTTAGGTTCCTCCTAAATAGCAGAATACTGGGGAACATTTAGGCCATTGTACAGTGCAGGCAAAGTGGATGGGATTCATGCGAATCCCATCCCCACTTTGTGGAAAAGATCGCAGTGCGGACCCGCTGCGATTTGCAAAGCAGTTGCAGCTTTGCAAATTGCAGCATGTCAATTATATCTACGGAAACGCCTGTGGCTTTCCCGTAGATATAATGCTAAGAGAAAGTCCACAGAGGAAAACTATGCAAATTTTCTCTTAAAAGCGCTGCGGAAAAAAACGCAATGCATTTGTGCTGCGGATACGGCCTGTGGGGCCTTAGCCTTAGGCCCCACATTGCAGAAACGCAGCTATTTTTGTTGCAGATTTTGCTGCGGTTTTTTGAGCCAAAGTCAGGAGTGGATTGAACAGAAGGTAGGAGTATAAGAAGTTCCTATATATTTTCCATTCGTTGTGTAGCCATCCTTGGCTTTGGCTCAAAAAAATGCAACAAAATCTGCAACAACAAAAAAAAACTGCGTTTCCGCAATGTGGGGCCTCAGCCTTAAGGTTTTTTTCCATGAAATATACCCACAAGCATATATGATAGATATGTGATTGCAGGGATCCCTACCCATCATGAGAATGGGCATTCCATGTACATCAAAGGGCTTATTCACATGTACATACAAAACGGCCACGTGACAGTCGTTTTTGTCCCAGTTGTTACACAGCCCTGTTTAGAACTAGAGATGAGCGAGTAGTGTTCGGATCAGCCGATCCGAACAGCACGCGCTATAGAAATGAATGGATGCACCTGGTACTTCCGCTTTGACGGCGGCCGGCCGAATAACCCCCCGCGTGCCAGCTACGTCCATTCATTTCTATGCGAGCGTGCTGTTCGGATCGGCTGATCCGAACAATACTCGCTCATCTCTATTTAGAACACATTGCATTGTACTGAATTACAATACAATGTAATTCACATATCTGTCAAAAAAATAGAACATGCCCTATTTTTGCCTGTCTTCACGGATCTCTGAATAGACTCAAGTCCATGATGGATCTATGATCAAGATTGCCCCATGGATGCAAAACAGGCATTGAAAACCAATGTATCTATTTTTCACAACCTGAAGTTTTTGCAATACCATTGAGGCAGCGATGGGACAAAATACTGTGCGGAGGGGCCACTATGGAACATTAAACTGTATGGAGGCTGCTTAGGAACATTATATTGTGTGCAGAGGCCACTATGGAACATAATACTGTGTGGAGGATCTACTATGGGACATTAGACTGTGTGGAGGGACCACTATGGGACATAATACTGTGTGGAGGATCCATTATAGGACATAATACTTTGTGCAGGGGCCACTATGGGACATTAGACTGTGTGGAGGGACCACTATAGGACATAATACTGTGTGGAGGGACCACTATGGATCATTACAATGTGTGGTGGGGCTGCTATGGGACATTATTCTGTTAGGGGGCTAGAAAAGGGGGCGCTATGCTGTGTGTGTGTGGGAGGAGTTTGCTATGGGACCCAGTCTTTTCTGGTTACGCACCTGTAGATGTGTATCAGTCTAACCTGCCAATTTTGACAGATTTGACCAACTATCTAATGTGAGTCACAGGGTGGCCTTCTGACTGTCAATTGATGACAGATGTCGTCGGAGATCTCCAGCAAGTTTGATAGCAGGTTTCTCCCCTCTATGAGTTCAGTACACATGCACCACTCTCCTGAGCTAAACATGTATGTACAGTATATGGGGCAGTCTCCAGCGCTCCCATAGAGAATGAAGGGCACATGCTTGGTTTGCCACTTCATCAGGACAGGACAACTGGACCCCATTCTGATGATAAGTGGGGTCCCAAGAGGGTCCAATATCAATACGAAATTACTTCAAAACTTGGTACAACTCCTTTAATAGTTTTCTTCCTCTGCATGCAAACAAGAATGCTTTCATTCACTGACATCAAACAAATGTAAAAATGGCGACAAATGGAAGCAACAAGAAACCTTGTGTAACTATGTGAAAACAATGTATCCTATGTGCTGTTACAATGTTACTTGTGGAGAATTATTTGCAGTCTATGGGGAGGTTTTCCTATGATCGGCTCTGTATTGCCCTGGTAATTGGCTATTGCACAATATCATCAGAGTATATATAGGTATGCTGACAAGCAGGTCCCCTGCCTCCCTTGTGCTGCTTCCTGCCCCCTCTCTTAGTGGGTGTGGTACATTGAGATTTCCTGTGACAAGGCCATGTGCTGTTCTCTAATCATTATCAATTGCTCAGCTTGGTACCACACCCAGCAACCATAAAAATGTCATTATATAAGACTGCAAACAAAGCGCTCGCCAGCAACACGGGGGATATATAACATAGCATAACTGCTGCATGTAATAAGTCCCAGGCATGCCAGATGTTGCAAAAGTTTTAGCAATACTGTAATAGTATCATTATGAGCAAGAGGTATTCACACCCCCACCACAAGTGTGGCTGAGCACTTAAAGTAGAATGCATATCTCAAAAACCTTTCATTGTGATTTCTTTCTGTATTTCAGACACTGAACTCCAGTGGTACTAAAGGTCACAGCATATCCTGAAACTACAGATCATATAGTGTGATAATTGCCAGTAGTGCGGACTCTTACAATCCTGCATTCCTCTATTTATTGTATGAAACATTGCTGCAGAATTGATAACCGCTGGCAAGCGAGCAGCGCAGCACCTGACATGTAAGCAACGCCAGGAGCTGTGCGCTTCAGCAGATATCTTATCTGCAGGGGTCCTGACAGTCTGACCCCCTGCTGATGTAAAATAATGAACTATCTTTAGGATAGGTGCATAACCCATTTATTACCATGCCCCCTATAGAAAGACTTGGTGATAGGTGGGGATCTGATGGTTAGGACCCCACAATCCAAAGAAAGGATGAATATAAGTGACATATTGAAGTCCACCATTGCAATAATTTCTCTCAATTCTGTATACAGCTCCTAGTAGCTGTCTCCATGGTAACAGACTTCAAATAAATCCGGAGTAGTCTGATCCTGAGCCATGTTACCTCCATTCATTCTCCCCCTAAACTTCATAATGAACGCAAGAATGTTTGTTTCTAGTTTGTAGCCACACAGACACATAGATCTGCATAGGAACTGTAGATAAATAAACCAAATATTTTTACTCAGTTTTACTACCATCAACACAACACATTACGGGAAATTACGCACAGCGGAGACGCTATGATTTCCAACACTGTTGTAGTGTTGGAAATCGCAGCATGTCAATTATACCTACAGAAACGCCAAGGGTTTTCCTATAGGTATAATTGAAGCAGAAAGCACTGCAGGAAAACCGCAATGTGTTGCCGCCACCGTCTTTGCTTTTGTTCTTTTTGGCTGCGGCCCGCTACGTGGGGCCTTAGAATAACATTGTCAGAGAGAAAAGTCTTGAACAAAGGATTTTGCTCTCCGCTGGTTGTACACTGAAACCTATAGATCCGTGGTTGACTGTGGGTAACTGCTTTTTTAGCAGACAGGTTCTCCATTTTTTGGGTCCCTATATGCAAGGTGTGAACCTAGCATAAAAGCTCAATGGGGGGGGGGGAAGAAAAGGTGTGTGGGCTTACAGGTTTTATTAGAACAACTATAATAGACTATAGTATATTGCTGGCACTCAGACAGAGGGGGCAAATATAAAAATTATACAAAAGCAACATAATAGGAAAGAAACTCACACGAGAAGCCCTATGTAAACGGATGTGTAAATCTCAGACAGTCACAATATACAATACTAGCATCTGCCCGTGACTTTATCTGCGGGTTGGTGTTGGTGCTGAGCCGCTTATATTTAGCCAATTGCTGTTGTGGATAATCAGCCTGCTCCCGCGTCTCGGCTCTGCTACATCGCTGCTTATGCGCAGCATACTCAGCTGTATGTACATCTCTGTATATGGAGAGCATACTCAACTGTGCTACTTCGCCGCCTAAGCTCTGCTGGCCATTTGGATTATAGGGGTATTCTTATGTCAGTGTCTGAGCAGCTTCTGTGTTGGAAACGGCTGAACGGATGTTGCAGAAATTAGCCACAGTTCGATCAGCCTGCTCCCGCATCTCAGCTCTGCTACATTGTTGCATATGCATAGGATACCCAGCTGTATGTACATGTTTGCATATGGAGAGCCTATAGAGGTGTGCTACAGTACTGCCTAAACTCTGCTACATCGGACAATTGTGATTACAGGGGTTTGGTCATGTGACTGTTTGAGCAGCTTTTGTGTTACAAAGGGCTGAACAGATGTTGCTGAAATGTGTCACAGTTCTCCCCCCTCCCCCATCAGAGGCAGAACAACACGTTCCCTGTAGTACTCACTGAAACTCTAAACCTGATATAGTCCTTTTGCCCATACACAGTCTGCATGTTCTGTAGTCTCCTTATCTTCTATGAGACTCCATTTTCTTCAGCTTTCACACTGTCCAGCTTCATCCTATATAGCTCCACCCACCACCTAGCATGATCCTGTCTGAGAATGACTCAAGGACCTGTGATGACGTCATCACAGGTCCTTTAGTGTTGTGTGAACCTAAATTCCTTCCCTGTGGTCGTGTAGTGACGTCATTTACCGGGATAAAAAGTAGCCTATGTTTTAATCGGGGTTCCTATCCATGTATGTGGCAAATTTAATGCAAATCCGTTCAGCCATTTTTGCGTGATTGAGGAACAAACTTTCACATTTATAATATTAGTAGGATAGGATAGTATAGGATAGGATTAGTAGGATAGGATTTTCATATGGTAGAATAGTATTCACTAATTCATGGGCAAAAATATTTTGTAGCAAAATATTTTTATGTACGGATAGGAACACTCACAGCTCCTTGTGTATGTGATAAATGGGTGCTATATATCTGCTTTTCCCTGTCAGTATTATTAACTGGAGACTGGTACCATTATAGCATGAGATGGCTGAGATAAGCTTGGTTTATTTCCTGATGAGACTGATATGTGAGCATGACATAAAACCTGCACCTTATTTCCATCTGAACAAAAACCTTCTAAAGCCTTGGAAACAAAAAAAAAGTGAAAGGCATTTATCAAGCCTCTTGCACCCATATTCTTCTAATTCTGCCCCTTTTTATTAAGTTTTATGCTGTGTACAGGATTTATTATGTGTTTTCGCCTATTTTGAAGGCTTTACCATAAGGCTCGTCACCTGCTTTTTGGTCTGGAAAAGTAGCTTTGGGCCATCTGTAGTTACATTTCACAGTGCATTTATGACGTGCCTTTTTTTGTAAAATTCTGAGCAAGGCTGATGACTCCTTTTTTGTAAATTAAGCACAAAGACTGGCGAAGGTATAAGAAAGATGCAAAGCATTTGCTCTATTAATAAATGACCCCCCAGTGAGTGTGTGAATGAGGCCTTAGAGAAGTTGACTGCAATTTTTCTCAAAAACAGCGCCACCTCAGTTTATGGTTTGTTTCTGGTATTGCAGCTCTGCTTGATAACAGTAAATCAGACCAAGACACAATACCAGATACAGGTTGTGGAGAAGTGTAAAGCAATCATTTCTCTTTCCCTGGACCAACTTCTTTACATAAGGGTAAAGAGCAATACCAGAGAACAAACAGAAGCCAAAAATTAGTACGTCTGGAGAATCCAAAGGTGTGGAATCTGTTCTATGCTGTATACACCTGCTGTGACTAGGAGCCATGTATAATTGATGGAGTAAAGCAGTGCTCTCTACTATAACACCTGGCGCAGCACAATTGCCCAGCTTTTTATCCAGACACAATGCTCTTCGTCACAGGGATAACACGCGACAAAGAGGAATGCCTTCTCAGCAGAAAAAGCGCAGTGATTTGCCAGCCCTGCCTTTAGTCTGCAAACACTATGTAGGAATGCAAAGCTAAAATTACCAATGCTCAGCTTACTTTTCCTAACGTAACTGAACAGTATAATGCTAGGTTCACACCTGCGTTCGGGTTTCCATTCAGGGGGTCCGCTTGGGGACCCCCCCAAATGGAAACCTAATCCGCTAAAAAAACCCGTTACCTTCGGACACCCGCAGACCCCATAGAATTTAATGGGGTCCACTGGGTTTCCACCCGAAAGAGGTGAAAAATGCGGAGAGAAAAGCGCTGCTTGCAGCACTTTTCTCTCTGTATTTTTCAAGCTGAATGGGGAACGGAATCCCCAGGTGGAGACCGGGCGCAGATATGAACCTAGCTTTAGAGAAACATGGCTTCTTTCTTCAAACATCATCACCACTCCTCTCAGCAGCTTGTGTTTGGTATTACAGATCAGCCAATTCACCTCAATGAAGCTGCGCTGCAATACCAGGCACTCCCCATGGACATGGGTGACACCTGTTTCAAGAAGAAAGCAGCCATATTTTGTAAGCATGGAAACCCCTTTAGACTGGGGCCCCACATGACAGAAAAAAACACTGCAATATGAAAAATATGAGCAGTGGATAGGCTGATATTTCCAAAACCGTCACTGTTTTGCAGCATGTCAATTATACCTATGAAAATGCCGGCGGTTTCCCTATTGGTATAATGGAAGCAGAAAGTCCTCAGAAGAAACTTCTGCGCACTTTCTGTGAAAAGTGCTGAGGAAAAAGGGATGCGTTGCCACCACGTTTTTATCCCACAGCGCTTTCTTGTTGCAGCCTGCTAAATGGGGTCTTAGCCAAATACAACTAAAAAAAAAAAATGCTGCTGAAAAAGAGCAGCAAAAACACATTGGTTTTTTATTTCATGTTGTTTGTTTTGTTTTTGCTGTGGTTTTCTCAGCGATTTTTTTTCTTTCCCTTTTAAATATATAGAGAAAACACTTGCAATGCCACAGCTAAAATTAACATGGCACAGTTCTGAAAACCACATTCGATTTTAAAAATGCATCTTTTCCGCAGCCTTTTTTCCCCCCACAAAGTGTGGATAAAACTAAATGAAATCCCATTCACTGCGCTGGTACTGTAAAAAACACAGTGTTTTGTTTTGTCAGGGCTGAGGCCCCATGTTGCAGAAAGACAGCTTTTTTATTGCAGATTGTGCTGCGATTTTATCAGCCAAAGCCAGGAGCGGATTGAGCAGAAGTTTCCTATACATTTTCCATTCTTTTTGTAGACACTCCTTGGTTTGGCTCCAAAAAAAAGCTGCAAAATCTGCAACAAAAAAAGCTGTGTTTCCACAATGTGGGGCCTCAGCCTTAGGGAGCCTTCACACGGAGTTTACGCTTCGCTCATCCGGACACGTAAACACGTGTCAAAGTGACTGCTTAAAACACAATCCCATAGACTTCAATGGGTACCGGTTTTACACACGCTACACATTGAAATCAATGGGTTTAAAAGCCTCCCATTGATTTCAATGTATAGCGCGCGTAAAACTGGCACCTATTGATGCCTATGGGATTGTGTTTTACAGCGGTCACTTTGACACGTGTTTATGCGTCTGAATGAGCGGAACATAAACTCCGTGTGATGGCTCCCTTAGGCTGGTTTCACACAGGCGTCTTTTTTAAAAAACATTTTTAATTTCTGCCACATAAAAACGCTGCTGACAGATATTACTGGTTATACAATAAGAAATAAGTACGGTGTATAAACATGTTGGTTTTCCTTGGTTTTTAACATTTTATTAACTTAGAAGCAACACTATGTGACATTATTATGTGATTTATTACTGTGCGGAGGCCCCTACATGGGATGTTATTCTGTCACAGAGATCTTTGGTGTTAATGTGGAGGGGGTGGGGGCACACTTTGTAAATACTGAATTCAACTTACCACTTGCTCCTTAAACATCACTGAGTGTGGGGGTCGATTATATTATATGTGGATGGTACTGTGGAGGCCATTATATTACATATGAGGAACTAAAAGGGGCATTCTACGGAGTCTGAGGGCCACTATACTACATGTTGGGGCACTTATGATGACATTGTACAGAGTTTGGAGGCACTGACGGGGCTATTATACTACTTGTAAGGTGGCCATTAAATAATTGTTAACGAATGCTCCAAACGAAGCCTTTATTAACATCTAAGTTAATATGATGGCGCTATACAAGTAAGCATAATAAAGAAAGAAATATTAACATTAAGTGATTGCTACTTTGGGGTTACTCAGTTGAGACATTTTCTCATTAGTGGTACTTTGTGTAGATCAGTAGTTGCCAACCTGTTCCAACAGAGGAGCCACCTGTAGATCTCTACCATAGCGCTCTTTCCACAGACTTGTTTTATGGTATCGCCTAATATTCTACTTGCATCTTATGTATGCCATATGCTCTGTGGCTGCCCGGACTGAAGCATTCTCATCCAGAAATACGAGTCTTGACCTACTTCCATGTATTAGCAGAGAACAGATTAATGTGAAAAGGAGAAATAAGGACACAGGTGCAAAGGAGACAACAACTGCCCATCAGTCACTATAGAAAGAACCCATTGCTTGCATCCAGTAAGAGGCCAGAACTGATAAATGCCACGAATGCCTCCGTTTCTAGATTTTCAGCACAATTTCCCTTTCACTGAGTTGTCCTTTACTGGCATGTTCTTAAAAAATCAATTATTTACTTGGTCCAAGGAGTTTAAATTGACTGATCAGATCTGGCAGATGATGATGATGATGATGGACCAGGGGGCTCTGGCTTCATCACGACCCCATGTCACAGGAGTGGAAGCAGGGCTCTGACCCCTGGGTTGCTTCGCTCCTCCTTCTCTGATCTCACAAGTAATTAATTATCTGTCTTGTAGGGACTGGCTGATTATAGTAAAGTCAGTAGCTGGGGGTGGGGAACACAAAGCGACATGACCCAGCAGTTATGGCGTGGCTAGGACCTATGGTTCATCACCATCCTCCGCCACTGGATCGAGTAAGTCTATTTAATCTTCCTGGACAATATCTTTAATGAAAAAAATGGCCACTCTGAGCCTTTGTGTAATGTGGTTTCGCTGTGTAACTTATTGTCATCTTTGCTGTGAAGTTCTGTGCTTCGCTCCAGAGCATTTAGCTTCTTTCTGCCCTTCTGTTGTGCACAGGAGGCCAAACCATCAATTCTAAGAGTCAGATTGAGGTTCTAAAAAATTGCATTGTAAGGCTCCGCTCCCATGGTGTAACGCGCCGCTTATTTAGACGCGTATACATGTGTCAGAGCGCGGCGCTTCAAAACAGAACCCATTGATTTCAATGGGCACCAGATTACGCGCGCTACACATTTAAATCAATGGGTTATAAAGTCTCCGTGGGAACAGAGCCTTACGATTGACCTTCTGTTCACTCAGGAAACATGGTGAGCATCAAAGGAGTAGAGGAGAAAGGAGCTCCGTGCTCTAGGGGAAGCATATAACTTCACATTAATGCTGTTATTCAGCAACATTACAGTACACACAGGCTCATGCTCCGTAATACAGGTCAGATTCCATAGGAGTCTCTGTATAACTCTATGAAATTGTATGTACCTCTATAGCAGCCCTAAGTACGAGCCTGCACAATACTGAACCCTTGTAATGAGTGAGGTCAGTAGTTGCCACATTCTCATTATTCTTTTTACAAAATGGTTGTCACTTCAAGAGTCAATGTACCCATTTATACCTGTACATATCATAGTACTCTATAGTTCCCCTTTATCTTCAGAATTGATCTTGTGCAGGTTAACAAGAGGTCATATGGCACCATCATTTCTCCATTTATTACAGTACAGCAGTGTGGTATGTATACTTTGCCATTATTTTATCATTGAGTAGAATGGAAATACACTTGCCTTTGTTAAGGGTAAATGACACCGTGCATGGTGACATTGATTTTGCACACACGAGCTGTATCTCGCACGCAGGACTTGAGTAATAAGTGAGGATGAAAACTAGTCATTAGTAATGGGGGAGAAAGTGTGTGCTGTGTGGTAAAGGAAGAGGCTACCGTAATAAATAATGTAGCCCTGTCCTTGTTCTTACATACAGGATTTATCTAACTGATTTCTACATACTGGATTATTCATGGTCTTTGGGATATGGGAATTCATACTAAAGGAGTAGATCCGCCCACTGCAGTATAAGATATATAGCGTTCAATATTTATCACATTGAAGGATATATATTTGCAGCCATTTTGTGTATACAGCTCCTGAGCAGATCTAAGTCTCCAGAGTCACTATGTTACTTACTGATCTCACTGTATATAGTGCCTTTTGACCCAGATTTCTGCTGTTAGCCATAACTGATGCAAGAGGAAGTGACTTGTGTTGCCTTATTTTCTATAGATCTTAATGAAGTGACCACACGTGTAGCTGCTTCTCCACTGTTGATGTGGATATAGTGGCATGTGACATCACAGTTCAACAGAGCAAGGAAGGAGCTTTACACAAAAATATTTTAAAAAAGATTTTTTTTTTAACATTGTAAATGCATTAACAATATATACCTGCATTTGCCCATTTTATAGCTGTATTTAAACAAATTGACTGGAAGGGAAAATTGGCATCAAATGATTACTTTTTCCTGTAGTGCCACCACTGGGCAAATAAAGAATTACACCGATCGCTAAAATCAAGGTGCTATCCGTATGCCTGGATGTTTTAGATCCTCCTGAAAGATAAACTTTGTAGATGCTCTGGTTAATAGGCCTGGCCATAGTGAATCAGAAGTTTGCACAGCAGATCAAAATTTGAGAATTATTTCTTGCCATTGTCCAGTTTTGTTATTACAGCCGATCTGAAAGCAACAACAACAAAAAACGCAGGAAGTGCAGTCATATGGCATGTCATTCATGAACTATAGCCTCAGTATCTGATGGTAAAACTCATTCTGTCAGCATGTTCACCCAGCAAAAAGCTTTGATCATCAGTTCCTGAGAACAGAATTGAAATAATTTTTTTTAAAAAATGACTAAATATGATGAAACTTCCTGTTGTCACTTTTACAAAAAAAAAAATTTCTGTACGTAGGAGCAACAATATTTGTCTTTTTATGAAAATACGGCCATAAGTATTGGGGTGGAATACTTATTAATCCTCTAAAAACATTCAACATCTGAAAAAAATCTATGACTTTTACGTGATAAATAGACTAAGAAGCCAGTGACAACATAAAACCGATGCCTGATGCAATGTAGACTCCTGAGCAGGATACAGCTGCTGTAAGTCGTGGGTAACAGACTTATGAATATTTTCTTTCCATTTGTAATATGAAGCGGTGACCACAAAAAAAAAAAAAAATTGTGTGAGAAAGCTTTGTAGCTAAAGGTACAGCACCAGCTCCCTCTACAGGACAATGGTAGCCATTGCATCTAAATATCAACATCAGTGCAGAAAAGGCCAATGTCTGGAGGCAACAAATAAAATATATTTAGTAAAATTAATATTTAAAATAAAAAAAACACTTCACCAGTGTACAATATTTCCCTCAATTTTACAGTCTATACAGAAGATTTTGCAGAGTTGTACTATATTTCACTTTGATTTTGAGTTATATATAGCAAACTTTGGATATGAACGTTGATGTAAGTATAGACAGATAAAGTACATGTCACATTTTATGTAAATTTAAGCCACTTTCACATGATCAGTAAGCCAAAACCAGAGAAAAGATATACCGGTAATGGATGAAAATACTGACCAGAATACTGCTGTGTGAAAGAGGCCTGTGAAATGTTTAAAGGGGTGTTCCTATCTGGAATATATGTGGCATATCCCCAGGATGTCCTATGATCCACTGATGTGTCTCATGTCTGATGGCTCTCTCCATTCAATTCTATGGGATTTCTGAGAATAGCCAAACAGGGAGGCTCAACTATTCTCTAAAGTCCATATAAAGTAAATGTATAGAGCTGGACGTGACATAGTGAGTGAGTTGGGGGTCCAAGAGGTGGGACCAGCATCTATGGGCATCCTGGGGATATACTTTAAGTGTCCTACAAGTTTGGGGTTTTTTTTACAAAAAAGGTGTTTTTCATGTCAAAGGCCCTCCGTAAAGGGTATTGGCATCTTAAGCATGTCCAGGATATCCCATAAGTGCCTCATAGATGTGATCTTCTATAGACTTCAATACAGAAGACTGTATGCAAGAGTGGCCAACCTAAAACGTGTTAGCTGTGAATTGTGGAACACTAGCCCATGTTCTTCCAACAAGTGAGGACTCCAGAAGTTAAAACCATAAAACAAACTCAAAAGATGTATAAATGTAAAAGTGTTTATTGCCCATATACAATCCACTACGTGGTACATAGGTCACATGCAGGCTACAGCTGATCTTTCTCTGTATATTTTACTAATCTGAAAGGACCAAAACTAATTGCACCAGGTGACCTGTTTTTGGATGACTTATACACTTTCCACTTCAGATCACTGGAAGCCCTTGCAGTGAAAAATGAATTTGAGGTCAGTGTCATGCAGTAGGACGGCCATACTGTAGTCAGTCTCCTACAATCCCCCAGGAACAGTCTTCTTAAGTGCCGCAGTACTGAGAACCTTACACAGACCATAATCTAATCATCCATCCAATGTCTCTTCAGCCATCCATCCCACATTCACTGTGTTTATATCGCCATTACACTGTCCCAGCAAAGGTAAAGGATCCGATGATATCATTCCTGCCCAATATTCCCCATATTTACAAAGCTGGGGAAAGAGAAAATATATAGGAGTCATTATATAATGGGCAAACCCCAAATAAATATATGATACACGATACAGGTAATATCATTGACTGCACAAATTCTACAGAAATTTATTTTTAGAAAGGTTTAATTTTGATTTGTCTCAGTTTCACATATATGGTCAAGAGAAAAACAAAGTATACCCTTACTAGAATTCTATGATTTACATATTAAGAGGTAAAAGACGCTCTAGCGCTTGTATCATTGTAAAAATTGTGTTTCAATATGTCACAATTTTCAAAATCTGCTTGCTGTTAGTGCGTCAAAACATTCTTAATAACATGAAAGTTCCGGACACAGTCCTGCTCGAAACTCCCTTATCCTTTCCACTAATCTTACAAGCAAACAGATGTCTGATCAAAGTCACGTAGACCGAAATATTACACTGACATTTGTTTTTGGATTGGTAATAAAATTTGGAGTTCATTCACCTATATATTGCTTGAGTGCTACAAATATTTAGCTTTTCTAAACTGATACATTATAACAATCATAAAGCTTTATTCATACATCTGTGTTTTACATGTGTATGTAAGCCAACCCAGGAGTGAATGACTGTTATTCATTTCAGAGAAACGGACAGTCATGGGAATATAGGCTAAACCTGTTAGCTCCAGCCTAGTCTACACATGTACACTGGGGTTTACACGGTGTGTTTATGCTCCAAAACACATACCACACATGCATTTTATAGGGAGAAAAAAAAAAAAAAAGCCATCTTTCTATCAAAGCACGTGTTTTTATATGCACTTTAGAGGAGAAAAGCATCATGTAAATCAGGGGTTGTAAACTCTGATGGGTAAATGAGCAGCACAAACAACAAATTTAAAGTTGACAGGCTGCATTCCTTATGTTAGCTGCATGTCCTTACTGTAAAATGGCATCTACCAGTGGCTCCATTTTTGCACTCATACAAAGGTGATTATTAGTGTTGAGCGAGTAGTATTCAATCGAATACCTCACCATCATAGGAATGCGTGTAAGTGGCCGAACACCAAGGGGTTAAACGCATTGAATATGCGATGCGCTTAACCCCTTGGTGTCCGGCCACTTACACGCATTCCTATGGCGGTAAGGTATTCGATTGAATACTACTCGCTCAACACTAGAGATTATTCGAACAGTACGTACCTCACTGGCCATCCTCTTTCCCTGCTCTGAGCACACATGTGGAGGGACTGGGTAGCAGAGAACTAAGTACTGCACTCACACTGCCCGCACTGTGTAGGCCACAGGCATGCAAACTGGAAAGTGGGAGGGCAAAACTGGCTCAGGACTCCTTCTACTTTTCCCTTGGTTCTTTTTGTGATTTTTCCCCAGTTCTGCCTGTCCAGTTATTCACATGCAGCAGGATCACAGAGGCGGGAAAACCAGCTACATCCTACCCTTGGCAATGGGCTGCAGATAACAGCCTCAGAGGTCACATATTTCAAAGCCCTGATGTAAATGCACCCATACACTAAAAGGCCACTTTATTAGAAATACCTGCCCTATCACCATGAGTGCCAGATGACATCAAATGATCCAAGTTTTTGTGTGAATCCACATTGGAAGCATGAGTAAATGAACCCTTTCTGGAAGGTGTTAATAGTTCAGGCTGGTGAAGTAATGTGTTTAATGGAATGTTTTCTTGGTACTCTAGGTTTTCCGATAATAGTGTATGCTACACTGAATTGCTCAAGTTCTGAAGGTTAAACAAGGACCAACATAATACTAAATGAATGTCTTTAATTCAGTGGCCAGTGTACACTGAAAAATGTCCGTCAGCTCTCTGAGAAGGACTAGGTCAGGAGTAGTTTATAGCTGCTGGATGTAAACAATAATGCTCTGGTTCACTAATAGCAAGCAGAAATTCTGAAAATGGTCAGGAGTATGACGTATGCAAGTCTATTGCATTGTACAATGAACAAGCTATATCTATAGAAAACCATAAAAGACATAATTAAGGAAGAACCTGTACAACAGCAAAGCTCTCAAGGATGTGAAACTCACTTATTTTTTCCTGTAGATCTGCAGAATATGGATATCTTCGCTCCGATACTCCTCATCGTGTTTATCAATAGGCACTTCCTCATATTCAAAATCCAGTTTCAGTAGCTGCAAAAGGAAAGACCCGCAGTGAAAGAGGAAATGGGGAAAGATTCACACCATCAGTCTGGACAGCTATTCCAGGAGTCTGAACACACTGCAGGTACACAATGTCAAAAAGATGATCTGACCACTGAAGCGCAGCATACCTACCCCCTCCCCCAATTCTAAACACCGCATTACCATAATAGAAGCAAGTGGCTGCTATGATCATCCTGATCTTCCAGATTCTTGAATATAATGCCAGAACAAGCAACAGATGAGAGAGCAAATCATTGTAATTTCTTACCTCAAAAAATTTCCGTTCTACTTCTGGATTTTTACCAGTGGTCCTCTCCTCATAACAACATAAAATACAAGTCTTGCTACTCGCCAGATCCCGCAGGGTCTTCAGTAATGGCTTTAAAGACTATATAATAAAAAAAAAGGATAAAAACTGTTTATAAGGAGAAAATCTCCAATCCCATTAAAGCAAGTGAACACCTGTCCATTGTTATTTTGTGACATTGAAGCTTCGCCCCATGGAAGTGAATAGGTCTGACAGGGCGCTCACACTTGCTCCCGTGTCCGCCTGCCGGGTCTCTGTCCTATTCCCCAGACAACTGCATAGGGGACCGCTTCCTGGCGGTCAGTTTTAAAACCCATGTATGCGCCAAGAAAGCATCTGATACACAGGTTGAGCATATTCACTGAATATAGCAATGTATGGCATAAGGGTGTCCTTTAGGCATACACTGGATTGAGCCAGTAGGCATCATCATCCATTTCCCCCCCATTTCATATGTATACCTCTAACAAAAAAAATGTGAATAGAACCTGAGGTGCACTCATCCCATCTGATTTAGTTTTTTTGGGCATCCTACTAACCTTTACGGGGTCCCAGTAATAAAATCTACACACACCTCTTCATAGTAGATGCAATCAGCTATTAAGATGTAGTCCGGAGAAGGGGAAAAATCCAAAACGTCCTCACCCCTGAAATAAAATATATACATTTTTACCAATGTGACATTACTAAGTGACCGCTGTCAGCGCCAATTCTCCAGGACCACTGAAATACAAACCATTTTAGTACCTTCGCTTGGCACGACCCCGTGAGGAGAGCAGAGTTGTTTTCAATGTTTGTTTTCATCAAATCTTGCAAATCTTCAAGATCAGTTACAGTGACATTGGCTCTGGATGAGAAAACAGTGAATTAGATTTAGCCATCAAATGTGGCACCTACCATGAAATACAGTAAGCTACTAAACTGTAGAGTCAAAAGCCGATCTGATGTGAGGGTACCAGTGCATTTGTGATACCCGGAAACAAGGACTTGCACATATTATGGAACTTATACACAATATACAGTATATACACTACCAAACATGAGTATTTTTATACAATGTCTACATGATGACTAATTCAGTGGAAGACTATGAGGTACATTCACAAATATACAGATGGCTGTTAAAGGTCTCTACAACCCTGGCTCAATAATAATCCTGCATGTATACTGCCAATAGAAAGGATTCTCTAATGTTATGTACCTAAAGGGGTATTATCCATTCCATCTAATACTAGATTTGCCATCATTTTATGATCAGCAGGTTCCTAAACTCTGGAACTACAATGGAATCGGAGAATGAAGGGGCTGGGCTAGCTGACCCCTACAGTCCTTTCATGCTCACAATTGTCACTTCATAAGATGGGACTATCCCTTTAATACTCTGCTGTGGAGGATTTCCTTCTATATGCCTTATCAAGAAATATGGACATCATAAAGACTATGGCGTGGAGTTACTCAATTAGCAGACTGCAGTACAAACCGAACCATGGCCGCCAACTGTCCGGACCCCTGTCTTCTAGTTCCTTCATGACAGTGGTCAAGTGAAAGACTGATTGACTCACAGTTGGTTAAAAATATTTAAAGTGCCTCATCTTACCAATCCTTTGCCGTTCTTGTTCTGCCCATTCCCCACACTGAGACCTGTGTCAGTCAATGCTATTTACCAGCACACTCTGGACATAAGTGATGCTCTGTCTTATACAGAGTGCAGAGCATGAGGGGGCGGAGCATGACACCTATATAATCCCTGTACAACGCTCTGCCCCACCACAGGTTCTGCACTAGGAAGAGCACCAGATATGCATTACTGTAAGGGGGGCAACTTGGAATTTGCAGTTTCCACACATTGCATGCTGAGGCCTCCATATATAGGACATACTGGGGATGTAGTGCAGGAATCCATTATCACATACTGTCTCCCACTGTTATAGGGCACAGAGCCTGTCTCACCCGAGGCTAGCTGCCATGATGCCCACAATTCCAGTGCCAGAGCCCAGCTCCACCACAGATCTCCCTGTGAACAGGCCAGGGTCCGCACATTCCCGCCGCTCCAGGAATTTAGAGAGGACGATGGCCGCGTCCCACACCACACAGCCCACATCCCCGGAGCTGAGCTGCCGTATCTCCAGCACTGCCCCATCACGGCGCTCCAGCTCCCGGACGAAGATCCCTGATTCTTCCGTCATGGCTGAAAAGGCAAACTGCGCGCGCGCACATACACCGCAGCAGAATTCAGACGCAAGCGCAGGCGTGTGTGCTACCGCGCATGCGTGATGTTCAGCCACACAGCAGTGTATATACAGTGTGTACCAGAACCAGAGATACTGCATTTAGGGCAGGCCTATGGTGTGTGGTACCCCTGGAATAGGGAGCGGAACCCCCAAACGTAGAGCAGGCACTAGAAACTAGCATTAATGGACTGAGCTCCAATGATTCTAGCACAGTTGGAATTTTTATTCTCGAGCCTCCGACATTCCCACACAATAAGCGCAGTTAGCTTTGGTGCCTGATGTGCTACTTAAATTGTGGTCAATAATGACGGTTCCATAAGGAAGTCTTCTGTATATCAGTTAGTCTAGGGTTCCAAATGTCCATTATTCTGATTCCCTGAATAAAGCTAGGATAAACAGGAGTGCTGCACTGTGCCCATATGTATTAGCAGGAAAAGACTGGCAATATGGTGCTGTAGCCATATATAGAGCAAAAGCATACACTTACCTCACGTCCACTTTGCCTCATCATGAATTAAAGGGGTTGACCACTTTCAGACCAATATTGACAAAGAAATGTACAATAAAAAGATATACAATTTTCCAATATACTTTCTGTATCAATTCCTCAGGTTTTCTAGATCTCTGCTCGCTGTCATTCATTCTGTTACTTCTAGAGGATAAAACTCTGACCATGGTCATGTGATTTACAGTCCGTGGTCATGTGATGAGTACACAGGTGCTGCGCGTTGTAGTCACAGCACAACAATCAGACATATGCCTGGTAACGAGCTGTGCACCTGTGTGCTCATCACATGACCATGGACTGTACATCACATGACCATGGTCAGACTTTTATCCTCTAGAACAGGGGTAGGGAACCTTTGGCGCTCCAGCTGCTGTGAAACTACAACTCCCAGCATGCTCCATTCACTTCCATGGGAGTTCCCAGAACAGCAGAGCCAGTATGCATGCTGGGAGTTGTAGTTTTGCAACAGCTGGAGAGCCGTACGTTCCCTACCCCTGCTCTAGAAGTAACAGAATGAATGACAGCAAGCAGAGATCTAGAAAACTGTGAGGAATTGATACAGAAATATTGGAAAATTGTATATCTTTTTATTGTACATTTGTCAATATTGGTCTGAAAGTGGCCAACCCCTTTAAGTATATCCTCCAAAAGCCCGTACACCTTGGCTAAAATGTACACCAACTTCTTGCTGGTGCAGATTTGTGCTGTCAATTACATCACAAAATTGGAAAGGGTGGCGTAAAACACAACTTGAAACTATATTAGCTGGAAGTGGTGTTAATACATGGCACAGTTTTTTTTTTTTTTAGAGAATCTGACCCCTTGTGTTTTAGATATTGATGATCTATGCGCACAATATGTTATTGGTATATGAACAGTGGGTCCAAATGCCACACCTATCAGCTGATCCAGTTTCCATATATTGTATAGACCGTATACGGCCAGAAGGGGAGCAGAATCACAGATCCTCAGAACCACAGCTCAGCCCTTAGGTGAGAGGATTGAGACAGAGATGGCAATCAGTCTCTGGAAGTATGATTAGCAAGCGAATAGCATAACCAGCCTGAAGCTGCTCCCCACCCACATGACTACTTAGTTCATTTACATATAATTTTTAAAGCTTTCAAACGTGTATAACATCACTTCACTGCAACAGAGATTACAGAGCGGCAGCAATGGAAATAGGTTTACTTCATCCTACACGATAGGCCAGTTTATGTTTGAAAAACAACTGAAAGGTTCACTTTAGGCTAAGACTGCACGTGGCGGATATACAGCTTTTTGTGTTTTTTTGAGCCAAAGTCAAGAGTGGCTACAAAAGGAATGGAAAATTTATACGCTGCTCAAAAAAAATAACGTGGAGGCCACACACCATTGAGCCCCAGTTTGACATGTTTTAAGGACATTACATCAAAGTTGGATCAGCCTGTAGTGTGTTTTTCCACTTTAATTTTGGGGGAGACTCCAAATCTTGGTTTAATAATTTGATTTACATGTGATGATTTTTGTGTGATTTTGTTGTCATCAAATTCAACTTTGTACAGAACAAAGTACTCAATGAGAATATTTCATTTATTCAGATCTAGGATGTTATTTGAGTGTTCCCTTTTTTTTTTTTTTTTTTGAGCGGTGTAGGAAGTTCTTATACTTCTCCCTTCTGCTGAATCCACTTTTGAATTTCGCTTGAACCCCCCCCCCCCAGCAAAATCTGAAACAAGCAAAAAAAAAAAAAAAAAAGTAAAAGCCTTTAGCCTTACAGAGGAGCTTTCACCACCTTCACAAGTTCAGCTGTTTGCATTTGCTGCTGCAGTACAGAGCCTAAATAGCACATCAGGCACAAACTACCGTAATAGCACAGGAATGGTGGGGGCAACAGAAAAAATTCCAACTGTGCTGGAATCAGTGGAGCAGAACCTATTAACATATGCAAAGAACTGGAGTTGGTAAAGGTGGTGAAAGGTTTTCTTTAAGGCTGTGTGTTTTCATGCAATTTTTGTACAAAACTAGAATTAGGTGGGGAAAAAACCTTAAACTTTTTGCTCCCTCCTATAAACTGAATCAAAACATCATCTGAACTTGCCACTATGATATGAAATGTCTTTTTCCACACTGGACATTCCAGATCATAACCTTCGACTGCACTAGACCACAATACTGTTAGGTCGGGGCCCCACTGGCTGGAAACGCCGCGATTTGGCCGTGGTAAAAATTGCAGTATTTTTACAGTACTTGCAAATCCCATGCCCACTTTGCGGGAAAAAAAATAAAGAAAATCGCAGCGCAGACATGCTGCGATTTCCCAAACAGTCGCAGTTTTGATAATCACAGCATGTCAATTATATCTACGGAAAAGTCGGTGGCTTTCCTATAGATATAATTGTAACAAAGTACGTGGAGGAAAACTCTGAACTTTCTGTTCACACCGTGGCTCTTCCCGCAGCGCTTTAGCGCTGCATTTCCGCCCAGTGGGGCCTTAGCCTAACTGTGCTCACCCCAACCCTCTGCCTGACTTTGGTTTGTAAGGCCTCATCACTTTACAATGAATTAACACTATTTATTAGGACATGCCCTTTAATCTTCATTTACATAAAACCTCATACAGATCATTGACGTTTTTACAGAACTCAAAGAAATAATAGAAATCAGTCATCAGATTAAGACTACTGTAAATTTATTACATCTGTTAAGAACACAGATACAAAGCACAGTAAAAGGCCACAAGACAGGAAAGAAACGTGGCTCTTAGACATCTGTACAAACACTGTGGAAACCTGATAAGTCGTGTGACATCCCACGCCATCTGCCATTAGAGGCTTGGAATAAAAACTAAGAATGTCCACTGTCAAGATTGCTGGAAAAAATCGGAAGGATTCTTGCCACCAATATCAAATTCATCGGAAAGTTAAGTTATCCTCACTCTACCATCCCCTCATGCATCACTGAACCCCTCCCCCCTTATTATACTTCTAGCAGATAGAAGAATAAGACAGATCCAGAATTGGTAAGGCATAAATGGATAAAATACTGGATCTTCACTGAAATCACAAAACTTCACTTCTCCAGAGGATAACAGGATTTTGTTAGGGGATTCTGAGTTTGGGTTACTTTAACCGCTTGACCAAAGGAGGGGGGGGGGGGGGAGATACATAGTGGTCACAAGATAAAGTGCATATTACCTGTACACAGCAGAGGCAACCATATGTGCCCCCCATGGATGTAGCTCACTGTCCGCTATATACAGGTGAAACATTCACTTTAGGATCTTGCTTCCACGTACTATATACAAAGTGCAACGATTGAATATTTCATAAAATAAATACTTTCATTCCTTTTCCTTAACCCATTGCATGCCATATGCGATAAGTCTGTAGGATATTTGGGACATAATATTAGGGTGAGGGATAAAACTATCAAAATATTCAGTTTTTAAATGATTTGTGGCCATTTAACGGAGAAATGAGCCATTCTATAGGAGCCTCATCCTATGAAAGGTTACGTTCTACATTCATGGCAGAGAGGTTTGTTCTCGGTACAAAAGGCAACTCAGGAGCAGAATCTGGCTTTTACCTGCTAAAAATAAAGGAAAAAGGCACGTCTGAATATTCTGCATGCTTAATACTAGTCTTGTTATCTGGTAGCATCATTTTTTAGGTAGTGTTTGTGAAGAAATAAACGTGTAGTGCACTTCACTTGTATTTGGAATTAGTGTGCTGTTGTGGCATAAGGGTGATGGGATGGCTGATAGATGCCAGTATAAACTCTACCCATCTGTATTGCACTCTGGAGTCAGCCATGACACTGATTCGCCATACACTGACACAAAGACATATGCTCATTGCTGAACCCCTGACATATCAGTGTCATACATATCTCAACAAATGTTCCAACATGATAGACAATCCTTTCTGATGATAGTAAGTAACTATACACACTCTACTACTTTGGTACCACCTCTTCATTGCAGTCCTCAACTGATTCAAGAACTAGGTGGTCTGTGCCAACCTGTACTCAGGGAAAACCATGCGTTGAGCCCTCTAATCCAACTGAAATAAATAGAAAGAAATGTAGCTGAGCTGAGTTTATAAGTATGAATAAAACTCATGACCATTTGTTATCTGTGGACTTGGGTCAACCATCACAATGCACCAACCTGTTATGTTTTATGGTATATACAACGCAAAAGGGTATTTCATATACTAGGCGATAACTGCCTGTTAAGAGGGGTACCCACCACTGGGACTCTATATCAAACTGTATGGGTGTTGAAAAATAGCTTTTTCACTCACTTCTATAGACTTGAATGGAGAAGGCAGCACATATGTACAGGCACCTAACCATTACAAGTTTATGGAGAGCATAGCAGCCAGGAATTGGCAAACGGATGTCAGCGAGCGTTCTTCTCCGAAAAGTGGAGATATAGCCCACACCTAAGACTCTTCACATTTCTGGTAAACGTCAGGTTTTGACTGATACTAAAGGAAGCCTTCTGTTTGCAAGCCGCAAGTTTTTTTCCCCTCTGAAAGAAAACTGCAGCATGATATGCTTTTCTTTCCTGCCAAAAACATTGACTTTAATAGTATGAAGGATGCATAAAGAAGGCTTCAATTGTATCCATCTGCATAAAAAAATTATCACTAGAAAGTAGAGTTAAAATCTAAAGCTCCCTTGAAATGTCAACAGATCCTAACAGGCATTTCTTCTGCGGATGTGCCATAAATGCATAAAATGAGAATAACCCTTAATTCATGTGGCTATGTTGTACAACTGTGCTTCATTTCCTCCATTTATAAAATCCGCTTGCTGATAGTGAATGAAATCATTCTTATTTGCACTCAGATACTAAAACCGTGGACAGGGCCAAAATTTTTCCAAACTCTACCCAGTCTAGACAACCCTTTATGAACTAAATACATCAGAAGTACAAAGCTCCAGGATGACAACTGCTGTACACAAGAGGATTTCAATTCACTGAAAACAAGCAGATATCTTGAAAATAGCAAGAAACTGAAGCAAAGTATATGAGGAAGTTGCACTGTGTCAGACAACGTTTAAGCTTTAGTTACATCAAACTGGAATACCCCTTGAAGGGACAGAGATTCAGCTCTGCTACAACCATATGAGAAAAATTCTTCCTCCTGAATTTTTGTTCCCTCACAAGATGCTGTGTGTACATATAAAACTACTTGCCAAACAAAAATAATAGGCATCCAAGGATCTGCATGGGTGAGGTTTCCATAGAAATCCTATAGAGGACTCTCTGACACCATGTCCTGTTCTTGGTTTGGAAAGAAAAAGGTCACTTAGTGCATTTGATAAACATGACATCCTACCCCTCCAAATAATACACATTAAGCATTTTTTGTCAAATTATTTGGCTCATTGTATAACACCTGGAGTGTCACTAGTTGGTTCATATGGAGGGTGCGGTACAAAAACAAAATAAACAGACGAAAACGGTAAAGGGGGATGTAAGGAGCAGACAGCACTGTGTCTCCAAAACAAGGCAAGGATGCGTCATAGTCCCCTGAGGCAGTAACACGCTGTTTTAGTGTTTGAAGGCCGTAGTGTGGAGATCATTCCTGCACTTGCTGTTTTGATCAGTAGCACTTTAGTATAAGAACGTTGTCTTAACCCATCTGATGCTAAATGTCTAGCACAGAAGAGGTTAACATGGAAATACAGTGCCTTATCAAAATAAATTACAAAAAGAAAAAAAAAAAAAAAAAAACTAGTAAAAGTACATCGCTGATCCCTATCCAGTGTCAAAGACTTCTGTCAACTGTAGTCATTGTGGCGTTTCTGAATTTTCCAATAAGGTCAGTCTGTGCAAAGGTGGATGGGAAAATTCCCTTTTGTAAGTCTTTGGTGGCAGTTTTGGTAGCTGAGGGCTGGAATTCTGCCTCGGTGGAACTGGTGGAGCTGCACATGGAGAAAGGTTGTTGTGACTGGTGCTGAGCCCACAGCAGCGACGCAGTGCTCTTGGCGAAGGGGTGCTTGGAGGTGTGTTGGGAGAGTTTGGGACGGTGTTAGCCTCCCGGAACCAATCCTGCTCTCGGTGGAGGCGTCCCAAGGGGGGAGGTTGAAGATTTAATGGGCAGTTTATAAAGTGTTCAGGAGGCCTTTGTGGGACAGGAGGTGGAGTGTCAGGAAGTGGATCTCTTGGAGGAGGAGGAGGTGGGCTGTGCAGAGGTCCATCAAAGGGTCCGGTATAAGCAGGGACTCTGGGTTGAATCTTTGGAGGTGGGGGAAGCCTGGGAGGAATGGCAGGTGGGTCCTCGTCTGATCTAGAATTTCCCTGGATGATACAGAAGGGTATAATCAGTATAAAGAACGGACAGATATTAATGAAATAACTTACAATTTATATTCTATAGATTCGGAGAACAGTTATGTACACACAATTATCTGTCAGACATTTTATCCTGGTTCAGAAAGTGCAGAGAACCAACCCCCGGCCATTTCAGACTACAGAAGCACACCAGGAGCTAAACTGCTTAGAAGTGGGGGTAGTCTACATCTGTATGCAGTGATACAAAGGATACATTTCCCCTGTCTGCCTTATATTACTAGTAAGTACATCTGACATTGGGTAACCTTTGCTACAAGAACATAACACTAGATAGCAGCACATACCAAGAGGCTGGAAGCATCCGGGTCAAATTTTTTGCGTGGTGGCAAAGGAGGAGGAAGCAGTGGTTCATCATTGAACTTGTGCAGACTATTACAAGAACTAAAGAAGGACTCTGTAAGACAAAAAAATATATATACATAAATGCAGCTGCTCTGTGATTGGACATTGAAATGCTGTGTGTGCCCGTGTTCCTATAGGCTGCAACAAACACGAAGGTACTAAGCTGGTGAAAAGTCTTTAGGCTATAGGACAACCATTTTTATTTCGCAATGCAACTTACAACAAGATGCAGTATAAAGAACTTCACAAATGCATTAACCCATTTTTACTCCCTGTATTCCAAAAACCAAAGCTTTCTCATTTTTTCAGTTTACGTAGTCATATGAGGACTTGATTTTTGCGTGACGAGTTGTACATGAAAATAGTACCATTTATTATTCCATACAATGCACTGGGAAGCGGCATAAAAATTCAGAATGAAATAGAATTGAGAAAAAAACGCTGTACAGCCATTTTCTTCTGTGTTTTGTTTTTACAGCTTCCACTCTGGTAAAAATGCTATGTTAGGGTGCATTCACACTGAGTAACGCCGGGCGTGTATGAGAGCCGTACACGCCGGCATTACGGCAGACTGCCGAACACTTCCCATTCACTTCAATGGGAGCGCTCGTAACAGCGGCGTTTACG
Organism: Leptodactylus fuscus; assembly: GCF_031893055.1. Lineage (NCBI taxonomy): Eukaryota > Metazoa > Chordata > Amphibia > Anura > Leptodactylidae > Leptodactylus > Leptodactylus fuscus. The sequence continues at coordinate 97,594,702 of NC_134271.1, forward strand.
AGCGCTCCCATTGAAGTGAATGGGAAGTGTTCGGCAGCCCTGCTGTAACGCCGGCGTGTACGGCTCTCATACACGCCCGGCGTTACGTAGTGTGAATGCACCCTTAGTTTTATTCTGTGGGTCAGTACGATCACGGTCATACCAAATTTATATAGGTTTTATTTTTCATATTTTAATAACTTTCCAAAAACTCTAAGTTTTGAAGAAAAAAAAAAATCTTTGAATCACCGTATTCTGACAGCATGTTGAGGAATGTATGCTTTTTTTGATCACTTTTTATTCCATTTATTTTAAGAAGGCAATTTGGCAAAAAAAAAACAAAAACGCAAAATCAGCCACTTTGATTTCTTCTCCTGCTATGGCATTTACCATATGGGACAAATATTTTTATATTTTAATAGTTTGGGCATTTTCAGACTTAGTGATGCCTAATCTGGCCGCTCAGTTACCAAACATGAAATCAGTCAGATGATGTGGTCGCATTTGACCACAGTATCTGAGTGGTTAAATGCCCGCGATCAGAGTCATCTCTGATCACGGTCAATGCTGTCGGGTCCCTGCTGTATAAATCAGCACAGTCCCAGTAGCTAATGCGGCCGTTCTATTTCAGATCGTCTGTCATACTTGGTCACGTGCACCAGGACATACATGTATGTTCTGATGCGAGTAAGGGTTATAAAGTGAAGTGTAGAAACAGTGAGTTACAGAAACTGTATAGGCTAGGTGAGTAGTGAAGCCCCTTTTACCCAACCAGTCCAGTCCATGTTGGGTTGGTTTTCACAGATGTCTTTATTTTGCTGCTAAGTGAAAAAGACATAGTATCAGACAGTAATAAACAATGATATACTTACTAGAGTTTGGCAGGAGGACAGGAGCAAAGATACTGTTACTACCTGTTAAAAACAGGAACATTCAGTATTATAATAGAGAACTGTGTACAGATATTTTCTCCTAAGTCGTATGCCAAACCATGGGCATAGAGAAAGATATTAATGAAAGTCAATGGAATCAATGACAATTTAATCAACTATCTTCTATAACTTGTATCAATACCTCTGTTTTCAAGGTCTCTGCTTGCCTTCAGTGAATGGAAATATTCAGTCTAATTTTGGGGGCTGAAAGCCTACCAGAATAATATCCTGCTTATATAGCTTCAACTCCTTTACACCGTGTAACAAGCCTGATATATACAACACTATGTCCACTTACTGACAACAAACACAGATCTTGAAACTGTAAAGAACCGAGACAAAAAAAAAAAAAAAAACATTCGAAAGTTGTAGAAATCGACATTACATAAAACCGAAGAACCTCTTTAAAATGTTACCGTGTATGAAAGTGTGCTGGGACTATTGGATCAAGAAGACTTTGTAAACACTTACCATATGAACTGTTCAGATCAAAAAACACGCTGAGTTCCGATGAGGCAGAAACAGGAGGTGTAGATGGAGTGTTGGGCGAGATGGGTGGAGAGGTTGTAGATTCGTGTTCTGATTCAGTGATTCTGCTGAAGCTGATCGTATATGGTTCCCTTTCTAGTGGGGTAGGATGTCCACGGAGAGTACCAGAAGATGACAGATGCCTGCCACTATTTGGTCTAATGCCAGGAGACTTCAATGGGTATGTTGTTCTTCGTGGCTGTAAGAATCAGCAATCACATAACTAAAGTCAAGTGTGCTTAGATGTTATAACAGTACACAGAATCATTGCCATGCGTTATTGGTTTAACATATACAGACAAGCATAAGTCATACTGAGTACACAGTCCAGTCCGTCATGGGTTTCAATCTTCTAGGCCTCGGGCAGAGCTGACTGCACATGCCCGGGCCACAAGAAAATGGCCACTTACACAGTAAGCAGCCATTTTCTTGTGGCCCGGGCATGCGCAGCCGGCTCTGCCCGAGGCCTAGAAGATTGAAACCCAGGATGGAAGAAGACACAGGGAGAGGGAGTTCCAGAAGAAGATAGAGGCATCACTGGAGTTCTCTTGCAGTATTAGGGACGCCCGAGTACTGTTTGAGCGCTGGGGCCTGCCCCCAGTGCTGTGAGAGAACTAATTTGCATACTGAAGAAAACCGGTATTTCTACTGAACAGCGGCACGGCGAAGACATCTAAAGATAGAAGAAGAATAGCCTTTCTTAAAGAGGACCTTTCACCACTTTTGGGCACATGCAGTGTTATATACTGCCGGAAGGCTGACAGTGCGCTGAATTCAGCGCACTGTCGGCTTTCCCGATCTGTGCCCGGTGTAAAGAGCTTACGGTGCCGGTACCGTAGTGCTCTATGGTCAGAAGGGCGTTTCTGACCATTAGCCAGAGACGTCCTTCTGCCTCGCGGCGCCTATCGCGCTGTACAGTGTGAGCGGGGAAGAACGCCCCCTCCCTCTGCTCACAGCGCTCGTCCATAGACGAGTATTATCAGGGAGGGGAGGGGGCGTTCCTCCCCGCTCCAAAGCACAGTGCGATAGGCGCCGCGAGGCAGAAGGACGTTCCTGGCTAACTGTCAGAAACGCCCTTCTGACCATAGAGCACTACGGTACTGGCACCGTAAGCTCTGTACACCGGGCACAGATCGGGAAAGCCGACAGTGCGCTGAATTCAGCGCACTGTCAGCTTTCCGGCAGTATATAGAACTGCATGTGCCCAAAAGTGGTGAAAGGTCCTCTTTAAGGCTATTCCTACGTGTTAGGGAGAAAAAAAAAAAAGGGTATTCAATGATAGGATCCCTTTAAAGCATGACCGGGAGGGAACATGACACAGGGATTCTCTCTTTACTATTCTTTGGATACCTGTGTCACATGCCTCACTAGAGACCACGCACATATAACTTAGTTGAATGTGTAGCAGCAGGAACATATAAGGATTACATTACATTATAAATTAGTGTCAATAATACTTACAAATCTGGGGGGCTGTTTGCAGCCTCGAGGCTCAATCTCTAGAGATTTATTAAACAAATAGTCTGTGAAATCTTTTTCCATGGTATTTCCCATAGGGTTCAGATTCTCAAAGAACCTCTGCAATTACAATAAAACAAAAAACAAAACTCACATTAGCAAGACAGCTATGTATGCACTGAAATCCCTTTAAGACTAAGGCCCCACACTGCGGAAACTCAGCTTTTTTTTTTTTTTTTTTTTTTAAGCCGAAGCCAAGAATGGCTACAAAAGGAATGGAAAATATAGGAGGAAGTTCTTATACTTCTACCTTCTGTTAAATCCACTCCTGGCCTTGGCTTGATTTTCACAATGGTTAATACTAAGGCTAGGAAATCGATTGACTTATTTGAAATTATTTTCCTTTTCAAAGAATTGAGAATCTGATTTTCATCAAAATCATATTAGTCCGGCAAGTCTGATCTGTTCCATACAGGCTATGTCCTTCTGATGCAAACTACGATTAACAGTGTCTTAATAGTAGTCAGTACTTATATAGTAAAAAGCAAGGAAGCCTGCATCAAATTTATCTGACTCGCTATGCCAGCACAGCTAACTTTCTTTTTTACGCTTATTTATGTACAATGAAAAACTAGACTGAAATGGATAAAGGCCCTTAAGTTTGAAAAAAAACAACAACAAAAAAAACAAAAAAAAAACAAACCACATTTGATTTTTTAACAAAAATCGTCCAGCCCTATTTCATACCCGGATGTCTGCCTCAACCCGTAAACAATAAGGCTGGTTTTGGTACTGCTGGATCTCCCCTGTGATTTCAGCCACTTTTCGTCTTTTGCTGAAGTTGATCAGTTCTTTGCCATGTCTCTTGAGGAAGTCTGGATTTCCTTCTTCAGTTTTTAGTATATTTGTTAGGTATATTCCTGGATGAAAAATACAGAATTTTTTTTTTTTTTTCAAAAAATTATTATACATGCATTATCTGTTTGAGCATTGATGAAATCTGTACAGTAAGGAAATGTATGTGGATGAACAAAAGAACATAACATCTCCTCCAATATTGCAGCCCCATATACCTCCACCAGGACCACGCATGGCTATGCGCCTTTGTGCACCACTAATACCGCTGCAAAAGGAGGATTCCCCAGCATCACCCAGAAAATATTTTGGAAGTATTAGCAAACAAGCATCTTTAAAAAGAAGTAGAAACAGCTGTTTTCTTCAATTCAGAACACTGGGGTGAAAAGCAAAGTGGACATACCAAAAAAAGGCACACAGGGTGGGTTGATTGACTTGAGTTTTGCCAAATACTTCTTGAAGTGATCCTGACTAAGCTCCACTGCTTCATCAAGTATTTTCTTCTTCCTTTCCTGTAATGCCTGTGAATGATAAAACCTACATAAATCCCATGGTCACCAGCTTAACTTCCACCAAAGTGAACGATAAAACCCATCCCTCACCTCAAAAGTGTGATCCAGGCGATATACAGGGACGGAGTTGACTGCGCTTACAATTTCCAAAACACCATTAAAATTATTCAAATCCTGGAAAACCTGAAGAATTTCAATAATGCGACTAAAGAACGCTACCCGCTCCTCAAAGTTCTCAGTCTCAACAAGACACCTGGTGAACAAAAAGGGGAAAAAAAAGGGAAGAGGTCAAACCAAAAAAGAATAAATGTACAATCATATGCCGTCATTGTCCTTAATACAGCTAAATCATATCTCTCTCACACACATTAAAGAGAATTTGTCACCAGCGCCACCTCTTTGCATCCTTCAGTAGATACAGCTCCACTGATTTCAGTATATTTTGGAACCTTCTCTCTAGACCCCGCCATTCCTGAGCAACCAGTGCAGTTAGATTAAGATCTCTATACGCTAATGAGGCTCTCTACTGTCAGGAGGACTTGAGGTGCAGCAGATATTCAGAGACCGCCTACCTGACAAGCCACAGATGAAATTACAATTGCACCAGAATCAGTGGAGCAGCAACTATTACAGAACGCAAAGAGTTTGAGGACTACATAGTGACATTGCTTGTGCAACCTACTTACATTGATCTCTATGCTGGAAAGGTTTCCAGCATTTTGTGATCTGCTACCAGCTGCTTTGGATTTTTTTTTTTTGACTATCAGGTCTTGTTTGCATTATGTAATAACACAACACAATTTACAACCATTTCTTAAAATCTTGTAATATGACCTCATTGTGTGAACAAAGTCGCCCATGCACATACAACAGAAACCGATTGACAATGATCCTTCCTGACCATCTTCCTACACAGGAACATTTAGTTTGGTGGATCAAGGGAATAAGCCATAGCCAGAAATCTCTAGTGTTGTCTTATCAAATCTTTCTCCCAACATCTGCCATCGAAGGAGGGTCAGGATACTCTAGACTACATTAGATATTTAGTCATTCCCATGACATAGGCACTTTAAAGCGACTCTGTTAGGAGGTTTTGGGATATTAAACCAGTAGCATGGCTTCCCCGTGATTGTTTAAAAAAAGAAAGTGTAACATGAGACGTAACAGATATGAAATTCAGGACGCAAAATAAAGCATGGGTGTACTGCCTGGGCACTACTGGAGATATGGCCAAGCACCAGAAACAAAGAAGAGTCATATGATAGTATCAGATTTGACTCTCAGTAAGTATTGGATAGTTTCTCTAAACAACAGTGGGCAGAAAGGCTCATCATAGGCCAGTCTGGGACACTAAAGCACTGGTCCATAAAGACATGCTGGTGGTTTAGTGTTCCAAAACCTATTCCCTTTAAGGGCACTTTAATACAAAGTGAGTATAGGATCCCTGTGTTTCAAGGCAATGTTCTACCAACAGTGAATACCCTTCAACAAACAATATCCTAACAAACCAAATGGTATTTCATAACATCTAGTGTGAAACCAAATAGTTAGGCCAAGATATGACACCACAAAATGGCAAAGAAACTTTTAGAGTCATTCAGGTTTTTATTTTTAATTCTGTGTAGTATTTGGCAGGAAACTATTAAAAAGAGGCTGTCCTCTTCTCAACAGAGCAATCAACCCGTGTGTCTATGTATGACGCCCCAACTATGCAGACACTAACAGACCATGTAACATCAAAGCCCAGATTTGTCTGACACATAAGCAGAACCTACTTTTCAAACCAAAGAGTGAGGTTTGTGGTATGGCGAATCATCTTCAGCAAGTTAGGAGAATGGATTTCTTTGTCTTCTTTCGTCCAGACGCTGCCTACAAGTTCTGACGGCTGCACAGCCCTGAAGAGTACAAGTGTTAGAGCACAAAGTTACAACAAAGACACACACCCCACAGGCAAGAAGAATGGTAATGTAGAGTTGTCAATTTATACATACATTTCCAAGAACAATGCAGAATTCCCAGAAAAACGGACACAAAATCGATACTCCTTGGCGAATGCAAGTGTTTAATAAAACCCACATAGCAGAAGAGAAAGCATGTTCTCTTCATGTGATAAAAACAATTGCATGTTCAACCACGTTCATAGAATACCAGTACGTATGTACTGCATTGCACCACCAACACATGGCAAGTATTGCTTTTCCAAAAGATAACATTGTGCAAAAGTTTTAGGCAGTGGGGTGGGGGTTAAATGCTGCAAAGTAATGCTTTAAAGGGAAAAAAAAATGATGCGTTAATAGTTTAGTTTTGTCAGTTAATAAACTGAAATAAATGAACAAAGGAGAAATCTAAAACACAGAAATATTTGGTGTGGCCACCCTTTGCCTACAATACAGCATGCTTTCTTGTAGGGACACTTGCAGAGGGTTTTTGAAGGAAATCGGCAGAGAAGTTGTTCCAATCATCATGGAGAACTAAGGCCTCGTTCACATCTGTGTTGGTAATTCATTTGGTGGAGTCTGCATGGGGACCCTCCCTCGGATGGAATACCAAATACACTGGCAAGAAGTATGAAGTGAAAGCACATGGTTCCCCATAGACTACAATGGGGTCTGTGTGCTTGCCACAAGATCTCCGCACAGAACATACGGACAGGAAAGTAGTTCACAATCTACTTTCCTGTCCGCATGACTTGTGCGGAGATCTGGCGGCAAGCACACAGACCCCATTATAGTCTATGAGGATCTGTGTGCTTTCACTGCACACCGCTTGCAATTGCGTTCGGTAGTCCGTTCGGGGGGTCCCCATGCAGACTCCCCGAACGGACTACCGAATGCAGATGTGAACGAGGGGTAAGCACAGATTTTCTGCGGATGTAGGCTTACTGAAATCCTTCTGTTAGTTCATATAATCAGAGATAGTCTTGTTGATCACTTCCAGGACTCCTCCAAAGGGAGTTCACACATATTAACTAACAAAGAAAAAAAAAACCCTAATCTAACACTTCTATTTTTGAAAGTATTCTCACTTTGCAATATTTTTCCACACCTGCCTAAGACTTTGGCACAGTGCTGTGGGTCGTCAATAGATGTTCCTTGGAAACTCCTTTAATATGTCTGTGTTTGCAGTTGTGGGGGACCCCTTTAAAGGATAAGTATATGAAAAGTATTTCCATTTCTTTGCATTGGCTTCAGAGGCTGATAATCCTGTGTAGACAAGGATGCTTACCTGTACAGATCAGACTCTATAAGAGTCAGCTGACGAGCAATCTCTATAGGATGCAGTGTCATCAGGTCAAATGTCTCGCACTGGCCCGAACGACTAATGTGCCACTCAATAGGAGGAGGGGGGCTCTCAAATGTGATATTGTGGCTGACACCATTTGCTTGAGCTAGTTTCTTGCGTCTGATAATTTTGGCGATGGACTCTACCCATTTCTTCATGGACTTTCCTAGATAGCAGAAAAGAAAACATCTGACTCAGACTGGAGGAACATTATTCCTTCAGGTAGATTTCCCTACTTTTATGAGGACTTACCTTTAACACTGGAAATAAAGGTTTCTAACCGTTCAAGAAGCTCAGAGTCTCTTTCAAAATCATAGTAATGGTGTTCAACCCAGTGCCGAAATACATTTAATACCCTGCAAGAGACCAATAAGTCAGTACATGAGTGTATGATATACGATAACAGAACATGCTTTGCTCGTTCACACAGTGGTACAGAACTGGATGGGAGGAGCAGGGAATATTCTCGAACGCCTCTGAAACGCTTCCATTCTGCAGTTTAGAGGCCCAGGAGTTTGGAGCCTCTGTTATGTGATGGTCACCGCAGCACCCCCACATATAGTATAATGTCCCTCATATTCAGTAGAATGGCATCCTCAATGACCTCACATGAAAACTCAAATGGCAAACTCGGACCACGACCACCAGCTGTCAGTACCCAGAGCCTCTTGGCTCTTTCACTATAACAGTAGTTGGGAGTAACCACCTTCTCTCGCCCGCTGTCCCCAAGCCATGAGCCCGTGCACTAGCGGCCGCAGTAATTGGTGCCTTCACACGTGAGGGCTCTTGTGCTGATGCCACTACTGTAAGGACTCAGGAGAGTTTGGACAGCGGATGGGAGGAGAATGTTCCTCTCGGCTGCTGTTAATACTAATGTGTGGGGACACAAATGGGAAATTATACTGAGGAGCATACGGTGAGGAGGCACAATAATGGGGCAATATACTGTATGGGGGCACAAATGGGAACTTCTATTAAGGGAGAGGATACTAAGGAGCATATTATGAGGAGACACAATAATGGCCCATTAGTGTCCTCCACAGCATAATGTTCCCACCTAACGTATAAAACGTCTTAGTGCCCCCACACACTGTATAATGATCTTTAGTGCCCCCACCCAAAATATAATGCCACATTAGTGCCCCCTAACACAGTATAATGCTACGTGTTAGTCTTTTTGTCAAAAAATTCTGTAAATACTGGATATGTTGTTCAGCTGCTGTTCTGCTTGGATCTTTACTTGATTACAGTCAATGGACCTTTACTAAAAGTAGTTGAGTACCCTGCCCTAGGGTACTCATACCGCAGGTTGAGAACCATTGGACTACAGTATCTAGATTTATGAAGACGTTATCATATTTCTATTGCCGGTGGAGGGTGCGTCTCATAAATAACAAGACACATGCCTTCTCATAAATGAGGCACACCCTTTGCCGGTCCATGCGCCTGGAGGAACATCTACCATATGCCAGCTCGTAGGTGATGTAGATTTCCAGCATCATCCTTTACAGATTTCTGGTGAGGGTGGGGCAATAATGAAAAGCCACAGATTGTTTGCATAAAAACAAAAATAAATTGCAACTTGTTATGTCTTGTCAGTCACAAAACCGGCAAACAAGGCATAATGAATCTGACCCATTGGCTACAGATATAACAGCCAGGTGCCATACAGCCAAACTGAAAACCCACCTGAGTTGCACTGGCTGAACATATTCTTTCCGAAATCTTTTAAGGTTGGCGCTGATTGGCTGTTCTCCCTTCTCTATCGCAATTCTGTCAGCTTCTGTGGGTTCCGGGTCTGGTATTTCAAATCTAAGAAGAGCAGACAACTGTTTTAGTCAATTCCCTTTATTAAGGATATTTTAATTTGGTTTTTCCATCTAAAACCCTCCTATTAATTTCAAGCGTATTGCCAAGATCAGGCCATGTTTCCAGCCCCTCAAAATAAACAGAAATGCCTCTATTCACTGACAGCAGAAATTTCAGTACTCGGTAGAAACAATATAGTACAAAGTTGCATAACTTTGCAAAATACAAAAATTATTTTATTATTAATTTATGAGTGTTAAACCCTTAGCGTTGTGCATGTACGGCACAGTAAGAAGGTACTTAAAGGTCTGCAATATACTGCAACACTCACGATCAGAAATGAATCCAGCTTTTTAACCCCTTAGATGATGTGATCACAGCATTCAATGGGCTGTTTACACTTCATTTAAAAAAAAAAAAAGCATAATAGGCTTTTTAACACATAAAGCTAGGCTATGTCTGCTTCCGGTGTCTGTCCACTGCAGATCAATCAGAAATTGCCATAGGACAGTGCTGCAAGCCTTTTTTTTTTTTTTTGTTCGCATTTACCGTAAAAACCCCCCACAAAAACACAGACACTTAATGGATCCCATTATAGCCAATGGGGTATTTTGTGATCTAAGAACATCAGATGGACCATTTTTTCCATTATTCTGGCCTTCCTATAGAAAGGACTACTCAGCACAAAGGCTGAATGTGGCAGCGCAGTGCAAAACTCACGTAGAATAAAAAATACATAACTGGTATTATTCCGTCTGTAAAAGCACTGTGAACGTAAAAAAAACAAACCTGTGCAAATAATAACACACAAAGAAAGTATTGCTGTAGCCATACTGACCCGTACAACAAAGATTTGTCATTTATTCTGAATGTCCACCATTAGAAATCTTTTTTTTTATGTTGGATTTATTTATTTTTTTATTTATTTTATTTATTTACACAGCTTCATAGCAGTCACAGGTTTAAGTTTCTGATACAGAGCTGATGATTTTGCAGCCACCACTAGGAGGAGGTTAGGGCTTACAGGTTAGGGTTACAACATAGCGTTTTAGGAGTCCTGTACATAACCATATGCAGTATACTCCTAAATTCCCCTTAGCGGTGGCTGCAGACAATCTGACGCTCCAAATGGAGCAGGTAGGAACGCCCCCTCCCCCTCCCTGCTCACACTCTACAGCGCGATAGGCGCTGCTGGGCAGAAGGGCGTCCCTGGCTAAGTGTCAGAAACGCCCATCTGACTATAAAGCGCTACGGTATCGGGACCGATAGCGCTTTAACCGGGGCACAGATCGGGAAAGCCGACAGTGCAATGAATTCAGCACACTGTCAGCTTTCCAGCAGTATATAGAACTGCCTGTGCCCAATCTGATGAAAGGTCCTCTTTAAGACAGTCATGTCTGAACCATACACCTAAATGTGTTAGTTAATTGCATGTGTATTAACTTGCCTTTCAATCAGCAGACTCAGTAACTCTTGCGGCTTGCAAAAAGAGCGATACGTAGTCAGAAAAGTGCGAACAAAGTTAGGATCTAGGAGAAACAAGATAAAGAAATGCATCCAGAATCTCAAATGGTTGAATAGGATTTGTCATACTGATTTTCTGACACTGCAGAAAAGAGAACTTACCTGCATACATGTGATATGTCAACCTCTCGATAAGCTTCACTACCGTACCCCCCTTAATAATGGGAATGCCACCTCTAATTTGCACACTGTCCTCAAAAACAATGTTCTCCTCCGAATCCTCCTCGACAAAGCGGTAAACTTCTGGACTGGGCAAGCGTAGGGGCTGCTCATTCTCTTCTCGAATGAGTACAGAATCCAGCATCCGGTCCAGTGTGCTGCGGTATTGTAAGGAAATCAAAGCTGCCATCCAGTTGTTCTTCTCTTCAGCCGTCTTGGCGGCAAACACCATGCTGTTCTCGTCTTTTGAGAGCAACTCAAAAGCATGCTTGCAATCACAAGTGTCCTCCCGATCAATGACCTGCACCTTCCTCATGATGAATTTCTCTTTCAGGCGGTACTCGGCGGTGTTGTAACCAGGGATTCGAGACTGTCCATGATTCATTTTGCAGCTGATCATTAGGCCATCAAAAAGGAAAATATGGCGTTCATGTTTGGCCCCCACTCGGGTCAGCGAGCCTTCCATAATAAATTCATTACAACATTGCCCAATGTCTTTGCCCTCCCAGCCATCAATGTTCTTTTGGATTTCATTCATTTTCTTGATAGCTAGGTGTTTGCTGCGCATTTGACCGTTGTATAGGCGCCAGATGGTCTCCCTGATGAACACAAGCAACTTATTTGGTTACAGATTCATAAAAATAAAAACATTTGATTTTTAGATTTTAAAAGCTTCCCTGGAGATGGCCATGTTGGAGACACACACCTCCTATATAGACAGTACAGATGGATGTGTGTGCTAAACCGTAATAGCTGCCTACTTGCAGAGTCTTTCCCTATCCTGCTTCTCACCTCCTTCAGTGGGATGGGTTTTTTTTTTGGTTTTTTTTCTAGCATGGATTGCTGCAAATAAGAGGTCTCTCTGCCTGCAGATAATATTAAGAGCTACTATGTGACCTCATATTTATCCAGAAATGATACCAAAATGACTCTCTGTTCCTCCTACTTATCCCACAGAATCAGCTCTGTATACACCCCCACCCTGTCATATACTGTCCATAGTTCCCCCATCTCTCACAGTTAGGTCACCATGGGCCTCATTACTTTCAGGACCTTTGGTGATATCATTTTCACAGTCTAAAGTCTTGGAAGGCCCATTTTAATTCTAAAATGGAATTAGCGCTGCAGACTTGGTGATAATAATTCTGAATCTATCATAATAGTCAGATCATTCTGAATCAACTCTCAACCTTGCATTCCTTTATAAAAGAAAAAAAAAAAAATCCTGCTGTTCCCTTACCCAGGTCGGCGCCGCGGCGAGTGTTTATTGTAAATCCGTTCCATGCTACAGCGGAGGTTGAGTAGAGCAGTGATGGCTTGTTTCAGGCACTCTCTGTCCTCTTGGTCTTCGCTCCGTTCTTGTAACAGCTATATATTGGAGTAAATGACAGAGAATCTTAATATATTTTTCGAAGCCATAAGGAAGTGGAACAAACAAAAGACAAGTTGATCCTGGGTTTTATACCAATTGCTCAATTTGGAGTTGGAAGGAAAAAAATTTCCCAAGACATTAGGCAACTGGCATGTTAGAAGTGTAGGAAATATTCCAGCTTACCTCTAATAATTCAAAATAGTGCAAACAGTGGTAAACAGGAACCAGCATTAGACGAGGGAGAACATATCTCACTGCTTCTTTGAAACCTTCTGAAATGGACTGTACAGAAAAAAAACAAGACATTAGAGAATGAAAAAATAATATGAATGCATTAATGGTAAAGGATATGCACTTTTCCAATAAAATTGTTTTATTGTCTTCCAAAAAAAAAAAAATTAACTTTGTAATGTAAAAAAAACCATTTTTTTGTACAGTACACATCTCCTATGCATAGCTATGGGACTCTATTGATACAGACTACAAAAAACACCTCAAAAACTATGTGTCGTCTGATCCTGCAGTCATGTTCTAGTATAAAAGAATGTAAACCCTCATGAGTAGGGCCCGCACTCTTATTGTTTGATCTGTTCATTTCTTTGTCACATTGCAATGTCAATAACATGGGTATGTAAATGAGCTGCATATACAAAATGGCAGAAGACACCGTTTGCAACGTTGCTAGATTTTAGATGCTTTGCAAAAAAGAATATACTGATGGCCCATTTTTGAGCATGGGGCCTACGTTTGACTGGAGAACTTAGAACTGCTAAGAAACCCCTACACAACACAAAGGTTCATACAAAATAGACATGTCACCTGAAAATAGAGAGCAACAGCCGGCTTTGCCATGAGGTTGTTAAAATGTTCTTGGAACTGGGTAGCAAGGATGTCCTGGGATAAAGTTTCATAAGGGTCAAAGGCTTGCTCCTGAGGGAAAAAGAAGGGGAGAAGGTTGGGGATTGGGATCAAATGGTGTAATATCAAACAGATCAATAACATAATACAGTAAGTCAGCAAAAACACTTTATGCATGCATAAACCACACTGCAACCCAAGATCCTGGCATGTAGTCCATAATCGCGTCAGATTACACTAGGAGCTCTTTGAAGCTCCCGCAGAAAGAAATGCTCAGACCTTAATAGAACCCAGTAGTAATCGATCCCATGTAATTTAAAGGGATTTTTCGATTAGGACAATCTACTTATTCATAGGGTCCCTAGACTAGAACTCTCTAGTGTTCATCTACTGAGACTACCAGAGATTAGAAGTGGGTAATGTAGGTAAACCTGGCTATAAGTGTTCAACTTTTTTGCAGCACCACCACAGGTGAACTGAGGCATTACATAGTATCCAATCAAATCAGAAAAAAATGCTCTAACTACTCTGTACTGTAGTTAAGATCCTGATCTAATACCACATAAAAAAAAAAACCACACAAAAACATGATGCTTGAATGTTTTCAAAACCAGACAACCCCCGAACTAGGGCTAAGGGATACTACATACGGTAAGTAGTCCAGATTGTCCTTGTAATTGCAGAAGAAAAAGCACTTATTACAGTCGAAGGGACAGTCACATAATGGACTACAGTGCTACTTTGTTCAGCTCTTCTTTGGCTGACAGAGGGGTGTTACAAATGGACAAACAAAATGCCATAAAGTAGAAAACTGTTTTTGCTAACTGTGTGTTTAACAGTCTGAGAGGTCAAAAGGAACCCGGCCTACCATCAGGTTATGAAACCAACTCCTTATAGATTTTGTATCATCATATAATATAAAGGTATGAATGCAATAATATACTGTAAATGATAACGCTGTGGTAAGGCAATATACACATGGACAGGGTCTAGTCCTTACCTCCGCTAAATCTTCAAAGCAGCTTCCAACTAGTGGATGTGGACTACTTTCATCCGTCATCTCCACAGTGTCCTCAATTAGACCCAAAAGCTTCACCGTTAACTCATGAATGTCCAGAATGTTACTGAAGATAATCTCTATGTCCTGTGAGAAGACACAAAGAATCCCTCTGTCACATAGCCACATTATATACTGTGCAATTCTGCAGGCTTCACAGCTGTAATCCCCCAGCATTCCTTGCTAGCTAAATGACTGCAGAGTCTTTGCGCTTCTTATCTAAAGTCTAGGGAGTCTTTTGGAAGGAGCTTGAACAGTTCCCTGCGACAATCAGCAGAATAGAGTCCATCTCTGGAATATCATTTTTGCTGTAGTGCACAATCTATATAGGAAGAGTAATGTCATGTACTGGCAGTAAAGCTGTCATTTATATTTAGAATATATTAAATCATAGCTTTATAATCTTAGAAAACAGCTGCTTTAGTAGAGTACATGTGGTTGTCAGTACAAGGCCTTGTCTGAACCTTGAATTTGCTGAGGTCATTCAATGACACTGACATCCACAGCACACTTCACATCTTATCCCAGAGCTCCTTTGGAAAAAAAAAAAAAAAAATTAAGTGATTATATCAGAAAAATAAACACTGGAGACCGCAACAAGTGCAATTGACCTGGCAGCGCTCACTTTTCTTGTAGAGACTAGGTCATCCTGGGAGCAGCCATTTTGCCCCCAATAAAAAAAAAAAAAAAAACAGGGGTAGAGTCACCAGTAGAAACCAAAAAGGTTGTGTTTTTCTACTTCCAACCTGCTGTAAAAAAAAAGAACTGTACTCTGGTTGCTACAGACAACCCCAGAACATGTATCCATCTTATGTTGTATATAGAAGGCCATGTTGAGAGTAACAGTAATACTGCACATTGATTTTCACTCAAAATGTCTCACTCTTTGTCGGGTCACCATACCCACATTAGTCTCCCCAGTTTTATCAGCAGCAGTTGGTGCAGCTTTACAAGGACTTTTGGAGAAATCACAATTTTTGTATTAGCTCTGCCATGTTTTGCAGAAACATAAAATAGATATAAAAGGGTACTGGTTGACCCTGGGCTATACACCCATAGCACAGTATGTATGAGCCTTGATAGTATCACACCCTCAGATGATGTGATGAGGTAGAGCGGGGCTGAAGCTGCGTATTTTAGTCACTGATCAGCAAAACGGGTATCCTTGTCCTGATCACTGAGAAGGAGCATACGTGTCTTGATCATTAACCAGTTAATGGACTTTTTCCCATGAACATAACCAGATTTACATTTGTAGACATTTAAAAGTTAAACAATTTTGCATAAATAAATAAAATTTACAGAGTTTTTTCTTTAGTTATTTTAGGGTTGACAGTCTTTTGTCTTGCCAAATGATAAAATCACGAATGCAGTAACTTTCTATGGTCTAGGATAGTGACGGTGAACCTATGACACTTAGGTGGCATAAACTGCAGGTGGGATTTAAAAAAGAAGTCATATACTGTTTGGGGGCTATAAAAGATGTGGCATGGCACCAGAGTTAAGCTAGGTTTTTTGTCCCGAATTTCAACACCCCCAAGCACAAAAGGCTAGCCATCACTGGCCTAGGACTAGTCAGAAACAGAACCATGATTTCCTTATTGTGCCCAATTTACCTTCTGATACATGTAGTGTCCCTGCCTGCTAATGTGTGCAAAATAGAGAAATTCTGGCTGGGTTCCCAACAAGAGCCAGACCATAGAAAGTTTCTGCATTCATGTTCATAACCACTGGCAGGCGATCAAGACAAAGGGCCGTCACCACTAAGGGAGCGTTCACACTACCGTCGGTGTCCGACATGTAGTGTCCGCTCCTAGTGTCTGCTCAAAATCTGTCACGGACACTAGGAGCGGACACTAGATGTGTCCGTGACACCTGTCATTCACTTGAATGGGCATCGGGTGCGTTCTTTTGCACTCCGTGCCCGTCCTTCTCTGTCCGCAAGAGAAGATGTCCGACTTCTCAAGCGGACAGAAAAACCCTGCATGCAGGGTTCCTCTGTCCGCTTGAGAAGTCGGACATCTTCTCTTGTGGACAGAGAAGGACGGGCACGGAGTGCAAAAGAACGCACCCGATGCCCATTCAAGTGAATGACAGGTGTCACGGACACATCTAGTGTCCGCTCCTAGTGTCCGTGACAGATTTTGAGCGGACACTAGGAGCGGACACTACATGTCGGACACTGACGGTAGTGTGAACGCCCCCTTAGATGGTTAGAGGAAATCTTTAAAACTCTGCAAAAAAATATTTATATTTACAAGAAAGTTCAATAAATAGGACTTGTCTACAGATTTAAATATGTTCCTGGGAAAAGCCATTTAAAGGGTGTGTGCGCGAATAGTTTGGCAGCTGCCCCGAAGATCCTAAATCGAGTTCATAAGTTGCTACATATCAAGTACACATAAGAAAGTAAATATTTCTAAGGTTGGGAGTTTTATTTATCCTAATGAAGAACAATGACACTCTCCAAGGCCTGAAATGCCAGATAACAGGAAATAATAGGTTGTCCAAATTCAGACATGGGCTGATAAAATGAAAAGGCATCTCTTTAGGGTCTCTGATAAAAGAATATGTCCACAGTGCTCGATCCTACACAAGTTATGCTGCAGATAAAGACACACAAACCACTAAAACTATTCAATTTTTCAAGCCAGCTGACTGTTTCCAAACTCAGTGACTGCAGCAACACCGTAACCAAAGCACGAACACCATAGAAACAATTCAATACACAGCGAGTGTTAGTTACATAATATCTCAGCTGTCTGCAGCAGGTACACACAGCGCTTATCAGGGAACGGCCACTTGGCACTTATTTTAGAAGTAGAAAAGGACAATTGGAAAATTTCTGATATTCAGCCTTTCACAATACTCTCCAGATAGGCTATAAGACTTTTGAGAGTGTATTTAAAGAGTCATGGACAGTATGGAATAGAATACTATGGAAGTATTTAGTGTGTAAAGTCACAGTCACTAACTCCAAGTCATAGGCTGATCACATTTGCAATAGCAAGAGTTAGAAAGGGCGGTCAGGTAGCAAACGTAACCCGACAATGATCAATTCTGCAGGATCAGCTTAGGGAGTCGTACATTTCTTCTGTGAACCTGACAATCCACCTCCGATAGCAAACTGTAGCTAGAGTTAGTAACACTAGAAACATTGGGGAACAGCATAGCTAACAATTACAAACTGCACAGCTTAGCTTAAAGGAGTTTTCCCGCTAAGGACACTTACACCTTATTCTAACCACTGAGACTATCAACATTAACAAGAAAAGGGGTCACAAGTCTCCTGTGTGACTAGTGATGCAGTGCATATGTACAACCCCAGCTCCATTCACTTCTATGGGACTGACAGATGTACTCAGCTATCTTTATCAGTCCCATAGAAGGTAGCAGATTAATGGATGTGCACATGCACTAGTACTCCATTCTCGCTGGAGATTTGGGACCCCGATTTTAGTGATTGTTGAGGGTCCAGCAGTCAGATACTTATAAGTGCTGTTAATAGGGAAGCCTATAGGGATGCACTATCCAGAAATGCAGAACTTACATTGGGTGTAAACAGCTTCTTCTTAGCCAAGAATGCCTCCCGGAAAACCTTAATAATGAGGTTTAGCTCACGCAGATATTGCCTTTCTCCTGCAATTTCGGTCCTGACCAGCTCATAATAGTTCAGCTCCCCTGTTGAGGATGGTTCCTCATCACAGAGTGCCACTAAGCCAATGTCGTCATCTTGATCGAACATGTCCATCAACACCTGGTGGGAGGAAAGGAGGTAGTGTCATTAGTATATACCGTAGATTTTTCATTTATACATTTGAAGGGGTTGTCTGTAAACAAGAAAGATCCCATTTAATGACTGTAAGCATATATAAAAGTGTGTTATGTTCACTTTCTGTTTAATATTCCGATCTTCTAACCATTGCAGATCATGTGTACATCATGTCAGCCAGATCCTCTACATTCTTGTATGGTATATTATCAAGTAAAGCACAGTCTTTATTTACAAAGTGAGGAGCTGCATACACCCAAGCACCTCACCCATTTGTGACGGACATGTAAGAAGCCAGAACACAAGGATCAGTGTCTGGACATTTCTGCAAGTATAACTGCAGCACTTTATAATTGTTGAGAAGAAAAAATTGATTTCAATACTAGAAGTATATACACGTGTCTTCAGTTTACTCCAACCTAGGGGAGGCCATCAGTCCCTTAGTGTTGGACAGTCCATTTAACACCTCACTATGCACAACGTCTGGGTATCCAGATCTCACCTTATCAGCGCACATAGACACTTTGATGTCCTGCTGTGAGATCTCATAATGTCGGATGTTAAAAACATAGTTTCCTGCTAGCTTTAAGATGTCCGCAGAGATGTATTCCAGGACTGCCACAATGTAGAGAGATACATGGTAATCCACCTTGTAGCCAAGCACTTCCTGATAAGAAAAAGATGATCACTGTAAATGCCGTCATATTAACTGAAAGTCTGTCTTATGAATATAGTGAAAAGTGTGCTATAAAAAAAAACAAAAAATTAGTAAGTCTTATCCTTTGTGTTGTTTCTGGGACAGCTGGGTGACATTCTGTTTCTAATCTTTTATTGTTTTATCTTACTGCACTGTAACATACCTTTCTGTAACCACATAAGCTTGTATCCGCTAGAATATATCTCTATGTATGTTGGTTGTCTAGTATCGACCCTCTTGGGTTAATAAATATAAAACTTTAGAAGGCTCGTCTCATATTATCCTATAAGACCCGGTCCCTCTCCAAGGGTGAGAGTGGATGGTAAAGGTAAGAAGGTGATTGCAGTTTTGCCCGTGGCAAGGCCAGGTAGGCCAGAGGCTGGGTCGAAGTGGCTGTGGCGAGGCGAGATCTTTCACACTCAGCTTTCCCAGAATCCAATAGTACTAAAAATGACCAAGCACACATGAAAAAAAAAAAACCCAGAGGAGCCTTGGCCAGACAATTAGTCTTCAAATAGTGTAGAAAAAAAATGGTTACCTTCAGTGAGGGGTGTATTTTATCAACCGGAAGCAGCAGTGGATTCCTTCTCTTGCGCTTTTCAATGGCAGACTGAGCATCGGCAATGGCCCACTTGTCAATTGGATGAGGAAAGGTTTTCTGCACTCTCTCCTAAAAAAACAGAGAAATTTCAGATAATTTAGTAAGTGATGTAATGATAATATTCAGAACACATAATTCACTGTAGTTCTACAAGCTGTATAGGCCGTGTGATTTTCTGCACAATGTGCCTTGTATTGCTCAAAATGTACTTATATTGGACGATGGAGAACCAAGTGCCATGACTGTAGCAAACCAACAAGTGACCTTGAAAATGTGAAAAGCACAAAAAGCGATGCGGCAGATGGGACAGCCGGTCATAAATCATAACAGATTGACTTTTGTCTTATACCTTACAGGAGGATAAATTTAGTGAAGAGGTTACAGCAAAAACAATCAATCAATCTGTGACCCTCACACTCCTGTACATCCATATTAACATCCTCATGTTGTTTCCTACGGGTGGTAGGTGCTATGCCTGTCTGTCCGGACAACTAATGCAACACTAAAAGACCACAAACTATTCCTAGAAAAGAAATGAAAAGTGATCTGTGGACACTAATGAAGACGGAGCGCCTGCCAACACTCAAATGCAAGTCTTGGCCAGCGATCAGTAAACCTGTGCCAGCCTGATGGATATGTATGTTGTACTACACAGATGCTGCCATTTTATTCTTTTATTGAGAATTATGCAGCATGCTGTCAGAAAACAATTACACCAATTAACTGGAAAACACTTTAAATACCGTGGCCCCACGGGCCAGAAACGTCGCAATTTGCGTTTCCGCCACGGGAAAAATTGCAGCGTTATACAGTAACTGCAAAGTGGATGGGATTAATGCGAATCCCATGCCCACTTTGCGTTTAACCGGAGCGGTTTTGGAAATCGCAGCATGTCAATTATATCTATGGAAATGCCGGCGGCTTTCCTGTAGATATAATGGTAACAGAAAGTCCGCAGAGGAAAACTCTGTGAACTTTCTGTTCAAAGCGCTGCGGGAAGAACCGTGATGCGTAGCCTAAAAGGGTTTGTCTAGCTATAACACCAGTTTTAAGCAATTGAAAGACCCCCCACCATCCTAATACGGAACTCCTCATTCATAAACCAGAGGGGAAATTATGTGATCCCCACAAGATTGAAAGGAGAATTTCCAGCCCAGACAAGACTTTTAAATTAATTGTTTGGGATTAGAAAATAAGGATCTGGTAATTTTTTCTTGCCTACAAACAGTGCCACTCTTGTCCACAGGGTGTGTCTGATATTGCATCTCATTTTCAATACCAGACACTGCCATGAAACAAAGTGCTGTTTTAGGAAGAAAAAATAGATCGATTTTCCTGTAAGTTTATACAACCCCTGTGTCATGGATTTCAAAAGGGAATTCCGGATAATGATGAACCATATTTAAAACAAGACACCCCTCACTGCAGTATAGCTCCTTCCTATAGCTAATTGATGGGGTGCTGGGAGTCCACCCCCACTGATCTAATCCTAAGGTTTGGTCATCAATACGAAACTTATGGAGTAACCCTTTAACTCACCTCTCTTCACCTCCAGTTCCGTAGGAAGTTTACTTGTGGCTTGAGCAAAGTTCATTACAGTTTACCCTGAGCAGGAGAAGTCCAGGGAGACTGAAGAGATAGCTGTCACTTTAAATGGCTTTAACTCTCAAACCAAAAGGGTTAGTTCACACGGAGTGTGACGCGGAATCTGCCTTAAGAAAAAGACTCCCATTGATTTGAATGGAAGCTACGTGCTTTTCTTTCCCCGCTAGCGGGAAAAAGAAGCAACATACCGTTTCTTCTTGTGGGTTCTGCCACGGCGCGAGATTCACTCCCGATTAGGCCCATTCATTTGGGCTTAATCAGGAGCAGGATGCGATGCACTGCATCAGCATCCCGTCGCGGCTAGCTGTGTGAAGAGTTGACAAGGTGGAAAAGGTCTCCGCTGTGTGAACATACCCTTAGAGTTGCAATGATTCTGCAAAGAATCTTGGCTTTAAAACAAGTCGTTGCCCTTAACCCACCTAGATCTTGAGATATCACTGGTTAAAGTGGAACTGCATGATTCGCAACTTTCAATTTAACCTATGTACAGGAGAACAGTCTACAGGGAGAGAAGGATTTTTTTTTTTTTTTTTTTTTATTCTCTTGTCACCTCAGATAACTCCAGAAGATGGGTTGTCATGGAGTTTTTTGTTCTTGCCATCACCACCCTTTTTCAATCAGAACGTATACTTGCCATTTAACCCTTTATATGCTGCCCACAGCAGCCAAGTCATTTTATAGGAGAAAAATAAAAAGTAAAAATAGATTTTTTTTTCCTCCTTTATTACGAACAAAACCCCACCACACAATTCGTATCACTACATCCGTAACAATCCTTAAAATAAAATTAGTACATTATTTATTGTACATGATAAGGACTATAACCCGTAAAATTCATAACTGATGTTTTATGTTCATCTAACCTCTCAAAAACAAAAAGTAATAAAAACTGATCAAAAAGTACCCACAAAATACAAGGTCTCGTGAAGCTACATTAGAATAAAATCTAAAAAGCTATGAAAACGTGTATGCAGATAGGGAAAAAATGTTACTGATTTAAGGCTAGAATGTGTCTGATCACTAAAGGGATAAAATGCACATAAGGCACCCATGTCGTGTCAGTAATATTTCATTGACTCGTAAATTAAAAGTCTGCAAAAAAAAGTGACACTTTTCAGGATTCTTGCAATTTTCATGTAAATGTTAGGGGGTTAATTATATGTGATAATGATAACTGAATTTCCAAAATGTATTCTCCCATAGCGCTCTCATAATGTGTGCAAAGAAAGTACCCAAAATGAAAGAGGGTAACAGGAACACTTTAACCTTACTCACCTCCACATCCTGGACAGTCCTGGGCTGAGCAATGCATAATTTACTAAGGAGCTGGAGGATGAGCTCCTCAATGTAATACAACGAGTCTTCTTTTGCGGCAAGGGTCGGGTGTACTTGTTGTTGGACCTGAAGGGAGAAAAAAATATATGTAAATCCATTTTATACTGTATACAGCCTTATGTCTATGAGCACCATTTTATTACTAAGCATTTTCCCCACAAATCCATAACAAGTGATCAGAAGAGTGGAGGTATTTTTAGTGGGTGATGAACAATATGGCTGTCAGTACGGATTCTCAAGAAGTTATTACTCCGTTTTATAGGTGCTCGGAATGGCAAATCTGGCAGTCTATAGAGAAGTCTATAAATGAGGCAAATTTGCCCTCCAGGAGACTAAGATCCACTTCACTTCTCATCAAGCTTTCCTATTTTATATATTGGACCTAGAGGCCTTTCAATAGCCCCAAGAACAGCTACACGTGTGACCACAGGAAGCCTCTGCACTTAGTTGGTGCCTGAGGCTTTGATAATGCTAAAAAAGGAAATATCCATGAAGGGAGGACTCGATTAACAGGCAAAACCAGTATCTGGGTACACGGCTGCCAGAGTTGGGTGTGTCTGCTGCACAGTAATGTCACGTCTTACCCACTGAACCAAGGCAAAAATCCTCTACATTGTTATAAAGCAAGGAAAGAAAGTCAGGCGACATCCAATCCACCTGCCAGTACAACTCCTGCAGGGAACGTTACCCATCTTTCCTGCTTGAAATGACAACGACTTTTAATAAACCTTCAGGTAATGATTGTGGTGTGTGCTGGAGTATCCATTACAATACAGCTCGTCCCTCCTGTTCACCCCCATTAATCCCCTATAAAGATGACAGCCTCCTTTTATAAGGGAGGTCAAAACGTGTCAGACTTCTGTTGCCGTTTTTGCCATCCAGAAACCTCAATGAAGCACTGAAGTATACATAGATCTAGAAAAAGTTTTAATGGAGTCAACAAATAGCAATTCATTTGGTCAAGTAAATGTAGAAGTAATGGGTGAGGGAGTTTTGGATATGGTGCTATTATTAAGGGGGCGTTCACACTACTGTTGGATTCCATCAGTGTCTGTGGCTATTGTCTGTTCAAGATTTTAGCAACAAACACTAGCTGGTCCGTCTGAGATTTCCAATAATTTCAATGGGATTTTAATCTTGTGTCCGTTTAAAAACATGGCCGTTCTTTCAAGCAGACAAAAAAAAATCCTACATGCAGGACTTTTCTGTCCATTTGAAAAAACGGACAGCAAGTGTCCTATATATATATATATATATATATATATATATATATATATATATATATATATATATATATATATATATATATATATATAGTCTATGGACTTTTAATGGACAGTAATTGATAGCCATCAGCTACTGTCAGTTTGTGTCTGTTATGATAGGTTTTTTTTTTTTTTTTTTTCAGAACTCATGCGCCATTCCTCTGCCAGCTCTGAATAGACAATGTCACTACGTACTAGGAAATACCCTAAACTGATAACACCCAATTATCAATCTATTGAGAAGTTTATAAGAGAAATAACAAAGGATAGACACAATGCTGAGGTCAAAGAAAAGATGCTCCACAATTCCTAGTATGGGGAATACAAGTATTCTCTTAGCTATGTCAGGCGAGCATATTGTCGTGGGAAGAAACAATGACCCGTACCATAGGGACATTACCATGTTGGACATAAGACTGTCTGACCTACTCACCTACTGTGCTGCTCTTACACACAATAAGTCATAAACAGGGTGGCAACCACAGACAAGAAAAACAAAAAAGGAGGATTCTGCCACAAAATGCAAATTGCCAGAAAAGGAAAAAAATACTTGCAATGAAAAGGTAATCTCATCTATTCACTAAATATGTTATATATATTCATATTCTGATCTGCAGACCCAAGGTCCTCTCTTCCCATCTACCAGTACATAGACAGCCCTGGCAAGCATTTCTCTTGTTCCAATTCCACGAGACAAGAATAGTCTGTAACCTGAGCTCCATTTAATGACTCGGGCTCATTTTCCAAGCACTTTGGGGGTATTAATGGATTCTTGTTTGCTTCATAGAGAATGACAGCTCGCTCTGATGCGTGTAATACTGCAGATGCAGCTCAGCAAATATTTGCAGGGTTAATATATTGGCTGGACCAGAGTCTAGTATTTAAAAAGATACTGACACACAAGGCTATTACAGGGATCAGTCACATATACTGCACACAGAGTAAGATGGTGGACTCTATGTACATTACTATCAAGCGGTTTAGCAGATGACCCAGTTTGGAGAGGTCCTTAATGCATTGGTGCCATTTACAGGTTTGGTTTCCATGTAAGAGTACTCATAATAATAGAGATGGCGTTATTGGCCATCAAGTCTCATCTTCGAATAACATTTGACCAACAACTGCATTGCAACAAATGCAGTATTGGCACGTGAGAATCTAACTGAACATGGTTTACCACAAGTCGCCATGTTTTATGACACCGTGACAATTACATGGGGATCACATGGTTTTATGACCGTTGTCACGGGATGGTTAGAGTCTATACTATAGGCAATGTGTAATATATATTTCATGTGGAATGTATTCTCTAACCTGTTGTAAACATCAGTGTGTAGTTGGCTGATTAGGGTCTAGTGTGTTAGCACATTGTATGCAAATACCTCTAACTAGTGAGGACCAGTGAGGACAATGGGTGGAGATAATCTGATCAGTGTCTCCAAGAAGATGTTGGACGGTGCATTGTCCACAGGAGACAGGGAGTCTGCTCTCCTTGGTATAGGTGAGGGGGGAAGGATCTGTGACTCAGCCCTCCCCACCCACAGATAGAGGAAGTAACAGTCTTAGTATATAGTTGTAGCTAGCAGTTAGTATGTGTTAGCCGGCCTGTGCACAGCTCTGCAGAGAGCCAGAATTTAGTTACAGGACCAAGGAACCAAAGTTATCATTGGATTGTGACTTCTGTGGACTTATTGTTATTACGGTTGATGTGACCGCCGCCGGCTACTAACTTTGTGGATTACAATAAATTGCTGTTGTCTCCCGACCTCTTGTGTCCCTGTTGATTCAAAAGACCATCCGGAGGAAGACGTATACCTTTGCTCCGTGACAACTGGTGGCAGCAGTGGGATTCGAACCCACGCCTCCGAAGAGACTGGAGAGATACAGGAGTGGCAGGTACAGACCCAAAAGAGCAGATGGGTTGTTTTGTATGAGGAGGAATTGGCAGTGCTGGGGCTAGAAGCAACTGCAGAGCAAAGGAGTAGAGCGTTACAGAGGGCTCAGGAAACGGAGAAGGAGGAACAGAGAATGGCGCATGAAAAGGAAAGAATGGCGCATGAAATGCGAATGGCTGAGATAACTATGAGGAATTATAATCAAACGTCGACCCCCAGCCCAACAGTGAGAGAACCACCATATGTCTCCCATAAACACTTCAAGACCTTTGAGGAAGCGGCTGGGGATGTTGATGGATATTTTCAGGACTTCGAACACCAGTGCCGCCTGATGGAAGTCCCAGAGAAGGATTGGGTCCGGTATCTGGTGGGGCACCTACGAGATGGGGCTGCGGAAGCTCTCAGAGCCATGGACCCTAGTGATCAGCGGGACTATGAGGCCATTAAAAGAGCGGTGCAGAAGTATTATGCAGTCACTCCAGAGACCTACCGAGTTCAGTTCCGCTCTTTGTCTTACAATGGGGGAAGCTCCTTCCACATGTTCGCCCACAAGTTGAAGCAAGCATGCAAGCGCTGGCTAGAAGGAGAGGAGGCTGTCACAGTCGATAAGATCCTCCACGTCATACTTAAGGAACAGTTCTTTTCCCAGTGCCCCGCTGAGATCCGTGAGTGGGTGCTGGAACGGAACCCAGCCACAGTTGAGCAAGCTGCTTCTCTTGCAGATGAGGGCCTGACCATCAAGCCGCAGTGGAAGAGGTTGTTTGCAGAGGAGCGGAAAACTACCACAGTCCGCCAGACACCCTTCAGCCAGCCAACCACCTTTCGTGCCCGGCCTCAGGATTACAATTCCCCCTCTACCCCTGTCCCAGCCCATCGGCCTCCAGCTATGAACAACCCTGTCCCTAGACAACGACCTACTGGAAGAATGCTAGAGCGCAGATGTTTTGGGTGCGGGCGGCCTGGACATTTGCAAGCTAGTTGCCCTGTTAACATGGGGGCACGGGCCACCGTGGCATCCCGGCCTATTCACTACCTGGGAACCACTCCTAGGACAGAAAGTTTGGCCCCATTTCCAGATGACTCCATGAATGACACATCTGTTCCACCTCCAGGGGTCTATGGGATTCAGCCTTCCGCCACACATCCCGCAAACCTTCAGAGGAAGCACTTGCAGGAGGTCCTACTGGATGGCCGAACAGTTGTTGGATTCCGGGACTCGGGAGCTTTCCTAACGGTAGCGGACCCCCGAGTTGTGCGACCCGAGGCCCTAGAGGAGGGTCCTGGCATTTCTATCAAGTTGGCAGGGGGTACTCAAAGACGTATTCCTAAAGCTACCGTGGAACTCGACTATGGTTATGGACCAAAACGATGCACAATTGGTGTGATGAGCGGGCTGCCGGCCGATGTTCTGTTAGGCAACGATGTTGGAAATCTACAGTGCCACTTTGTGGGAGCAGTGACCCGAAGCCAAGCTCAGGGAGAAGCCAACATGGATCCACCGGATTTTCTGACAGATGCCAGCCCTTCAACCCTACAACTTTACCATTCAGTACCGCCGAGGGAACCAACACCAGAACACAGATGGGTTATCCCGGCAGGAGGAAATATGAGCTATAGAGACTGATGTGCATTCCCCAATTTACCTGTGTAGGCCAATTGTGTCATGCACATGTTTTGAGAGGGGGAGGGGTTGTCACGGGATGGTTAGAGTCTATACTATAGGCAATGTGTAATATATATTTCATGTGGAATGTATTCTCTAACCTGTTGTAAACATCAGTGTGTAGTTGGCTGATTAGGGTCTAGTGTGTTAGCACATTGTATGCAAATACCTCTAACTAGTGAGGACCAGTGAGGACAATGGGTGGAGATAATCTGATCAGTGTCTCCAAGAAGATGTTGGACGGTGCATTGTCCACAGGAGACAGGGAGTCTGCTCTCCTTGGTATAGGTGAGGGGGGAAGGATCTGTGACTCAGCCCTCCCCACCCACAGATAGAGGAAGTAACAGTCTTAGTATATAGTTGTAGCTAGCAGTTAGTATGTGTTAGCCGGCCTGTGCACAGCTCTGCAGAGAGCCAGAATTTAGTTACAGGACCAAGGAACCAAAGTTATCATTGGATTGTGACTTCTGTGGACTTATTGTTATTACGGTTGATGTGACCGCCGCCGGCTACTAACTTTGTGGATTACAATAAATTGCTGTTGTCTCCCGACCTCTTGTGTCCCTGTTGATTCAAAAGATCATCCGGAGGAAGACGTATACCTTTGCTCCGTGACAACCGTCATCTGTACTTGTCATGCCAAACTGCAGTAAAACTACATATGATTATTGCCATCGAGCGCACAATTACTACATGTACAAGAACTTTAGGGCTAGTTCACACGAGAACAGAAGGGTCGGATTATGACGCGGAATCCACGTCATAATCCGCCCCCTCACAATGGTGGTCTATGGAGACTGCTAGCATTCTTTTTTCCGCTAGCGGCAAAAAAGAAGTGAGCTGCCCTTTCTTCAGGCCGTGGTGTCTGTCTCGCAGCAGCACCCTCTGGACTAGTCCCATTCATTTGGGCCTACTCTAGAGCGGAATCCCGCGACGGGATGCTATACACTGCACGCATTCGCGACGGAATATGCACACGTGGATTTGCGTGTGAACTAAGACTGTGTTCGCATGTTGAGGAAATCCCACAGTTTACTGCCATGATTTATTGTAAACAAGATCTTTGCTTACTGTCAAGGAATATAAATCCTACTTTCTTCCAGAAGCTGAAAACCTGTCTTGGCCTTGTCTTGCTCACATGGGTGCAGAATTTATTACAAGAGAGAGCTGAGATATACTATTACAATAAACTTCATTTACATAAAGAACGGACAGCTGGAATATGTATGTTAGGGGCATTTACAGAGCTGTTTACCCATGTCCCCTCCCTATGTATAGTGTAATGATGTGAACTCCCATAATACTAAAATGAAATAAAATTTCATTTCAACCATAACAAACAGTTACTTAAGTTGAGTAATGCTACACGGTCATCTTCTGAGAAGTTGTCCATATTTGGAACAAACGGCCGAAAGATGTTTCTTTAAAAATTTTACCAGAAAGAATCAGGTGTTACTTAATCTTTTATTATTTAATACTGCTGCCAAGAGACCCATGAACATGAAAAAAATCATTACTCACCTCTCCCCGGGCCCTCAAAGTGGCAACAGCTCCAGTTTTCTGTATACAGGTCCCCTAGCTCAGTGGCTCTCAACCTGCAGTACAAATACCCTGAGGGTACAAGCCATGATGAAAGCCACTGCCACCCGGTCACCACTCTGCTCCCCACTTCCTCCTAAGCTCCAGGGCTCGGTGCCCAGTGCAGAGTAGTGGGGAGCAGAGCCTATGGAATCAAGACGATTGACACTGTACAACAGAAGAGTCAAGAATAAGGATTTCTTGAGATCCAGTTATCTTCCAGGGATAGTTTACGAATAGCACAAGCAATCTTTACACTCTGATGACATAACCACGAAGAGAGGAAAGAGAGAAGCTTGATGTGCCGAGAAGCATTTCACACTCTCGCCAACCAAAGTAATGGAGACTGCAGGGAAAGGAAGACCAACTTCACTGTGTGAACACACATCTAGGCAAGAAGGGTTATAAGATAATTCCTACGCTGTAGATAATACGTTGAACATAGTGTCCCCTTTGGGTTCCCAAGGTTTTGGCTGTAACCTGTAGTGAAACCTGTTTAGAAGTGGTCAGCTTTACTGCAGTGTCTCCAGAGGGGGAAACTGAGCATTAGGGTAAGTTCACACGGAGTAACGTGCCGCGTGATGTGGCACGTATACGGCGTGTGAGTTTGCACGCCGTATACGCTCCCATTTTTTTTAATGGGAGTTCAGATCATATACACCACGTTATTTTGCGGCCGCAAAATAGCGCGGCGTATACAATGGGAGCGTATACGGCGCGCAAACTCTCACACGCAGTATACGTGCCACATCACGCAGCACATTACTCCGTGTGAACTTACCCTTACAGAAAGGCCATTCATATGTAGAGGTTGTCTTGTAATGCAGGACAGGGCAGGTCCTCAAGTGCAAGAGAAGCTCTTTTTAACCACTCTGTACTTTGGCCAAGAGATATATGAAAATGAATGATCTAAACTGGACAACTCCTTTAGTGCAGTATAATACAAAAGGGCTATTTAGGTTCTTGTATGGACAATACTTAAAAGTAATAGTCAGGAGGCCACAGTGCACTGTAAAATATCCACAATGGACTAGCCAAGTGGTGTATAGGTAGATTTTATTATTGCCAGATTATTAGAATTTCTGATAAGAGGTTTACAGTACATAAACTCATTTCTATCCAAAATAAGGCCATTTACAAAAATGTAAAAATTACACTTAAAACTGTACTGTTAACACTATCTAAAATATTATAGATGATTGTTAATGCTACCATTCCCCCTCCCCCACTTGCTTACAGAAACAGCCAAAAGTGAACACTCCTAACCGCTCAGGTCAGATTCTGCAATTTTTTTCAGGTTTCGAGTGAATCAATCATTTGAAGAATTTTCATAGACGACTTGAGCTATATTTAGAGCAGGGACAAATGACTGCAATAAAACTGAGCGACACAGATACCAGGCATGAAAATATAAATAACCGCCATTACCTTCCTGTTCCTACCTGATAAGAAGAGACACTTTTAGGTTCAGAACTAGTCCGAACAAAGACAAGGACATCAACATCTATGGCCTGAGAAAAATTATAGCCTACATCAGGTCATTACAATCCCAGGAACCAAATAGGGAGAGTGTGGTAACATCTGCCCAGGTACCTTTCTTTTTGGGTTATTTTCACCAATATGTATTTTATTACTGGGCTTAGATATCAGACATTAGATATGGATTTCACTGTTGTCTGTCACTATAGAACCTCTTGCTGTCAGCAGACATCTGAAGCAGCCAAAATTTTAAGTCTGTGGCGGCCTTAAAGGGGTTGGCAGACACTTTCATATACTCTTACAAAAAGAGGCCAAAGGCACTGCCGCCCCCCGAAAAAATTATTTTATTATTGTCTTTCATGGAAACAGCAGATTTTTGTGGACCTGGGAGTAAGTGGTCTTCAAACCCATCAAAAAAAAAAAAAAACAGGAAGAGAAGCAGCAGTGGGCACTGACCAAGCTTCTATACGTATATGCATACATATATGTTCCCGCACCCTCCGCTTTTGATACTTTCTATAGTCCATTAGGGAATTCTGAGTTAATACAGGAGGTTTAGTGTTCAGGATCCTCATGGCTTGGCCAATATCTTCTGAATGCCACAGACAACCTACTGATTTGAACTAGAACAGTGTAATGCTTCATTTCACCTGTGGTGGTGCTGCAGGGAAATGGAACACTTGCTGTCATGTATTCTCATAGATTGCAGCTGATTGCTGAGGTTCCAAGCAAGGAGATACTTTGTGATCATCTCATTGATAAGGGCCCCTCTAACCAGTAAGTGGTTGTCCAAAGCAGAGAATCCTTTTAACTGTCCGCCATGGAATCCCTTCATGGAAAAAAATAAAGCTTGGACAGGTTATATTTTACCTAATAAACCCGATCACTTCTCATATAGATAGGCGAAGCCACATGAGTTTGGTGAGTGTACAAATATCTGATAATTGCTTATGTCATCAAAGCAATAGGATCAAACAGGCTGAGATTCAATCTCGTTCTCTCAGGTATCAGCTCATCCTTTCAGTCAGATGCTCAAATATCGAGAATATCACCAATGCAAGATGCAAAACCGAAGTTCCAGACCATGGTCCATATCCTACACCCCGTCATGACCAAAGAGGTCCCAGACAACATACATATTTCACCGTATATACATAAAAACAGAAAACCGCTGACTTACAGTAGTTCTTCCGGAACTCATAAAAAATCTAAGGGAATTTATAACATGTAGGTGAAATGTTCCCCTTCCCAGAAGGCTGTCAGCATCATAACACGTTTCTGCAAAACAACTGGACCGGGAAGTCTCGCTATTCAATGAAGGCTTTGTCCTACAGCCCCCACAGGTCACATACACTGGACACAGAGAACTTTTGCTTTTCATAGTGTACACATATATGGATGGGATCTACTGCCGTCTGAACATTCCCCAGAAACAGACCCCTATATATTTCTTAATATGTGGAGAGACATGGAGCAGTAACTTGCATGAACATGTGCTGATTTGCATCATGAATTCCCTTAAAGGGGTTTTCCAGCTCATTCTCATACACTGTCTTTGAAAATGAAGTGCCATTGTGGGGTCCACAGCCGCCGTCAGTTCCAGTGACATTTCTTCAGTGCCATGTCATTGTACGTGACTGAAGCAGTCATCTGTGTTAGGCATGGTCACATAACAAGCTCTCACTGCAATGATAACAGGCGGCAGCAGCAGGAGGCCCCAGTGACCAGCAGTGTGGGAACAGCACCAAATCTGATAAAGATGTCCATAAACACAAGAGATTTTTCCAGGGGTCACTGGTAGATCAAGCCTATTTTCCTAGAATCTGCTAGTGCCCATACACATTAGATATGAGCCAGCCGAACCTGTGGATTTGGTCAGTATCATGTTTATGGGGGTGCCCAGCTTCTTCTCTATGGACTATGTGGTGGGAAAGAATTGGGCATATTATAGTTCCACATGTCTGGTCCATTGCCCTCACAGATGAGCTTCTACCAGGGGTGTCGGCCATTATGGCTTGCCTTCCTGTAAGGGTAAGTTCACACTGAGTTTTTTGGTCAGGGTTTTGAGGCCGTATCCGCCTCAAAATCCTGACCAACAAGACGACTCCCATTTAAATCAATGGGAGCCGCTCAGGTCTTTTTTTTACGGGAGCTGGTTTGTTCCGGCTCCTGGAAAAAGAAGCGAGGTGCTCATTCTTCAGGCCGTTTCACCTCGTGATTTGGCCTGAAGACACTCCCTCCTCCGGACTTGGCTCATTCATTGAGCCTAATCCGGAGCGGCGTGCGCGATTGGATGCCATTGCAGTGCACCGGCTTTCAGTTGCAGCTACCCGGTTCCGACTCAGGTCTCGGACCAAAAAACTCTGTGTGAACTTACCCTAAGTGAACCTCTCAACAACCCTGGCATGTTTGTTTTACTAAATATCCTTTGTATTCCCAATGAAACTCTTGATCAACTTTTCTTACAATGTGACATTATACAGTTCCTCTGTTCTTCCACCTGGAAACATAGAAATAAATGGACAACTTGAGATTACCATTTCCCTTGCCAATAGGCTGTGCCTAGATCGTATAGCTCTAGCAGCAATGACCGGGCAGTATCAGATGATATAAGACCGCGCTCCTAATAATAACACGCAGCTGTCATTTTATTCATACATTTGTAGGAGGAATAATAGAGGGACATATGGCAAGCATACAATTTATTTTCTCCAAGATTTTGCGGCTAGGGGTGAACCGAAAATAAAAATGAAAACATGGGAAATAAAAAAAAGCTTATAATTCTACAAATAGAAGGTGACGGAATAGCAAAACACAAAGGAAAATGTTTGCGACAGTAGAAATCTGGCATCCGGCCACCAAAAAATACCAAGTTCATGAAGTGTACAAAAAGAAGCCAAAACATGTCTTCTAACAAGTCTGTGGGGTGAGGAGCAATGGTTTCATTCTAGTAGAATTCCCCCCAAATAGAAGAAAGTTAAGCCATATCTTCAAAGAAGAGGCTACAAAGGCTGTTGTACAACTTTACAGGGATCCTGAGTGGTATATATTTGCTATCCCCCATTGCTCTGCCTGGGTAAATGCATATTACTTCAATTCTTCAGTCAGAAAGCTCAGAATTATCAAAGCTATAACTCTACCTTCTTAAAGGGGTTTAAAGGAATATTTTTGTATACGTCCTCAGAAACCATGACCTGCCAGACTGAGAGCATGCTGGGACACACAGTTCATCGAGTGATGACCAGCTACAAGGTTATAACCCCCTGTATAGGAATATGTACAGTCAGATAAGGGGAATTCATGCAGCCGACTACATGAGAAGCCCGAACCAGTAATTTAATGGTTTCTATAAATGGACGTCAGGCCTTGAAAGCAACAGACAGTGTATCACTACCATAAATGAGCATGCGGCTTCTCATAAATAACCAGCATCAACAAACCAGCGCTCCACTACCTGCCAAGAGTCCCTCAGCTCGTCCTGGAGATGGATCAAGGTTGGCTGCCAGAATAAGAAGGTCTGCAGGTGACAAGTCAAATTCTGATCCGTCCAAGTCACCTCCACGGATCAAACCCTGCTCTATTATATTGCTGTATTTTAGGAATACAACATTGTACATGTACCACCTGCTACGAAGGTAACACTTTACACTACATGTACATAGAAATAGATAAAGATTGCTGTATGGAACACTATAGAAGTGTTTTCACATATGTAGTGAGGACCATGTCACTTACTGAGAATTGGGAATATCAGTAGTATATTTTTACGTATCCCTGCTGCAACTCTACCACAAATGCACGCAACACACCACTTAAAAACCCAGTCACAGGCCTGCTGTACATTACTGTGAATAAAGGTTGGGATATACAGTCCGTACATCGTCTGGATTTCCCAGCCCAAAGGGTTAGCCAGGAGATCCAGAATCCAAGCAGCACAGTGATGTATGATGCTAAGAGTCCCTGACCCCTCAGCTTTACTGTCCTAATAACATATACAGTACAAGACAAAGGAGCCATGGGGAAGGCAGGGACCCCCACTATGATGTAAGGAGTCCCAGGACCAGATTCAGTCCAGAAAACACAGCCAATACAAGGTAGGGTTTTTCTGGATTATATCTGCTTGTGTGTATGGGGCCTCAAGGAGACGGATTATGAGCAATACAATCTGTCTGAAATAAAATGTTAGGAAAACACTACAGACAAATCTGTTGCACTATAATATGCCTATTGCAGGGCTTGAGGGGGAGGAGCATGACTTTAAAGGGGTTTTTTTTGGACTACAGATACTGAATACCTACCCTAAGGACAGAAATTAATTTTCGCATGGGTTGGGGTCTGACACCCCAAACCCCCATTGATTACCAGTTCTCAACAGCTGATCCAGTGACAATGGAGTGGGGGCAGTCAGCTCTATTCCCTGTGTAGTAGATACTCAGTTCAGCCACTACACAGAGAACAGCGCTGTCTGCTTCCTGCTCCATTCTCTGTGTACCAGCTGCTGAGAACTGCTAATTGCTGGTGGTGTTAGAGAGGGAGGTGTTAGACCCCCACAGTTCACACTTTTGATATAAGCCATGTCCCCTCTTGGCCCTTTAATAAGCTTAGCATAGTGTAACAGATATGCTAGAAGTGTTCTTTTAACACCTTATATACATACCATTTTGGGCCTTAAAGGGGTCATATGGGTTGATTCGGATCACAAAATACATGGTTGTTTTCTTAGGGTCCATCACACGGAGGAAAATGGTGAGGAATTGCAGACACTCATCCCGTTTCTAGTGGATATGTCACATCTCTGGGGGTCCAACAACTGTGTCCTCCAACAATCAAGAGAACAGGGGACTAGAAGTCCCCTCCGTCCTCCCTGCCAATGCACTTGTATGACCAGTGTTCCACTCACCTCTATGGGACTGCCGGAGATTACAATCCCAGTGGCCCCGTAGCAGTGAATGGAGCACCAGTTACACAAGATCATTGGCAAGTCATTCACAGAAAAGATTCAGTAGGACGTTCAAACCTCCATTCTCCTAATTGCTGGGGTCCAATGGTCAGACCAACATCGATTTGACATTCATACCCTACCCTCGCTATTTTTAAGACCCTTGCCTGCTGTCAGAGAATAGGAACTTCCAATGGCTAAAAAACTAAGCAGACCTAACACTACTCACAGCTGAGGGTTTGTTTCAACTTGGCAAGCCTCAAGTCCAGAAACATGTATGAGTGTTGGAAAATGTATCACACTGGAATCCAGACTATCTAGCTCACAGTGAATTGTCTACAATGGACCCCAGTGGATTTTATGGTTACCATTGACGTTCTAATCTTTTTGATGGTAGATCAAAGCTGTAGACTGCCAACAACAACAACCTAACACCTGATGGAGGCCTTAGACATGACTTCTTAGCTTCTAGAAGCAAAAAGGTCTCATTCACTGACAGCAAGCAGGAACTGGAGGGGAAAAGATATACCATGGATATTAAAAGGCAGGATTATTCCTATTACATAATTATTAAACTTGATTTTCCAGAATAACACTCAATGTACCAATGTATTAGAGTACTGTGGGGCACAAGCTCCCAGCCTGGGTTTAGGGAGAAGAATTACTTTCCTTTCCCAGTTGCCATGGCAGGATTGTGGCAACCTGGATGTGTCACAGAATCTGGCATCTAATGAAAGTCTGAATGATGCTCTAACGCATAGTGCAAATATGTTACCATGGACCAGTGTCAGTAGTATACATGCCTTACTGATCTTCAACCTCAGATTAACACTGACCAATGTAAGGCTAATCATATAGGTTGATTCGGATCGCAAAATACATGGTTGTTTTCTTAGGGTCCATCACACGGAGGAAAATGGTGAGGAATTTGGTGTGGAATTTCAGCGCTGAAATAAAAGCCTCCCATGGACTTCAATGGGAGGCTTTTTTTTTTTCCACGCTGAAATTCCACACCAAATTCTTCACCATTTTCTTCCGTGTGAATGGACCTTTACAGAAACAGTACCATAGCTTCCCACAGGCTGTGTACAGAACTGAAATGAATGGGGATTAGCTACAAAACCACACACAACCTATAGACAAACTGTTTGTGGGGGGAAAGTCTTCAACTGGTTGTATTAACCTATAAAAAAAAAGTGTCCAATATTCCAAGATCTTTTACAATACGATATCCATGGCCTTTCACTATGATGCTTATCCCTCTGTGTCATTGTTGATGCCCACAGTAAGCAAATCTGACTCTCTATTCAAGCAGTGGCGAATATGGTACTTGTAGAATTCAGGCTTATCAAATCAGATTAATGAAATGTAAAGGGCTATTCCCCCCTATCCACAGGATAAAGGGTAAAGTGCTGATCGGCTCAGGTCTGGGCACTGGTATCCCATTCTGTCTGAAATGTTGAGTTTGCGCATTACCACTCCATTAATTTCTATGGGACAGAAGGAGAAAGTGCTTCAAAATCTCATGCAGTCCCATAGAAGTGAAAAGAGTGATCACACATGTGCGACCAGCTGCTCCATTCACTTGGATGTACAAGGGACCCCCACTGATCAGCAATTTGTTCTAACCAGAATACTCCTTTAACATGTATTTACATGCTGGTATAGGAGATATTACAATATTACAAAGTCTCAGCCTGGACAAATGGATGTAACCTATTAAATTATCCTGTGTATACTTTGCTCTTGGGGCGCACAAGGTGTAATACCAGGCTTGTCCCCTACCAGTCAAATACACCAGAACATCACCTGCACTTCTGTTTATTCAGATGGCAATGACCTAGCCTATAGCTGTAGATTATTACAGGAGCATGCTTGCTGTCAGTGAACGGATGCTGCTACCTTTTTACATTCAGACGCTGAACAATTGCCAAAATTGTTTCCACTCAATGACAGCAAGTGGAGATCTTTAAACTGGTGAGGAATGAAATCAGGGAGAATGAAGCTTTATTTTCACAAAAGCCCCTTTAATGCATGACTTTTGCAGAACTACAAGTCCTAAAATCCCTGACAGTAAGAAGAGCTGACCCCCTGCTGATCAACCATTGGAAATGTTCCCCTCCAAACATGCTCTACCATCTCAGGTTATGATGGGACTTGTAGTTCACCCATCATACACTGCATAGCCGGACCCTTACTCACATTACTGCCCTATGGTTGGTAAGTTACTGAATGCTAGGAGTAGTAGTCCTGGATCATGCAGCACATCCACAATGCCAGGTATAGCCAGTCTGTATATAAGGAATTACAAGGCCAAGACTGCCGGTCAGTAGCCTGAATGTGGCAGGTCATGCTGGGGCTTGTAGTTCTCCACACCTGGCCAGCCACACGTAGCCTGCATCTACTTCCATATGAAATCTACGTCCTCAAACTACAACTCCCAGCATGCCTTGTCAGTCCATAAAATCCAGAAGGACACAGCTAATTGTAGGACTTGTAGTTCCCAGACGGGTGGCAGTTATGGCGACCTCCTATGCCCTCACCTTCCTCAGGGCTGGCACGAATAGCCCCCGCCACTTCAGGCCGTTCTCCTCGCTGAAGAAGTCGTAGGTCTGCGGGGAAGGCTGCATGATCTTTGCCTCATGGGACTCCGTCAGCATGTAGCCCGGAGCCGGGGCCGCGCACTCTCCAGCATAGACCGCCGGGGGATGGGGCTCTGCTCAAGCCGCTCAGTCAGGTTTGGGGTCCCGGACTACCCCCATCATGCTGGGCCTCAGGATGCAGCGGCCACTGCTGCTTGTTGTTGTGATGGGATCCGGCTTCCTCTGGGAGTCTCAGCCCCTGCCGCCCTCCCCCTGGCCCGCAGAGACTGCACGGAGCATGCGCGTGAGGGGAGTGGAGGGAGGCGGCGGGGAGGAGGAGAGACTGCTGAGACCATCCGGGGACGGGGAGAGCTGAGGGAGGAGAGGTCAAAGCTAGGCAGGAGGTGACCGCACTGCTAGACGGTGACAGGCTAGTCTGCCTCATACGTACTGTGCTCAGTGTCATCCATAGCGATGGATTTAGCCATATCGTGCGGGACTTGGGGATGTAATAGCAACCTATAAGAAGGGACATTGGGGTGATGGCAGCAGAAAGTATGGGATTTCCTATGGGATAAGTAACTCCAAGTGCAAAATATGGAATGACTGTGTGCCATGTATCAGATCATGACATACCCGTCAGACAGGGTCTGTTTCTCCAAAAAAAAAAGCGCTTGGGCTTATTTTCAGGGCAGGTCTTAAATTTTCCCATGAACCACTATCACACATTTGATTACTTTATATTCCAATATTTGTCAGCGAATAAGCGACAGTTCAGCACTTTTGGGTCTTTTTCTCCCCACTACAACATTTACCATACTGGTAGAATATGTTTATAAGTTTCAGACACAAGGATACCTAATGTGTATGCGCTTCACAGTATTTTTTTTTGTCTTATATGTATTCTAGTGAAAGGAATGGGGATTTGAACTTTGTGGGGTTTTTTAGATTTTTTCGCTATTTTTTTTACTATTTTATTAACCCCCTCCTTAAGGGGCTTGAAAATACAATCGTCTCATGGACTGCAATACAACTGAATTGTAGTCTATGGGAGATTCACTACATTACTATTGAGGCTGGTCATAGACCAGCTTCAATAGTAATATTCATATGAAAGGTCTGGCAGTCTTCATAAGGCTCCCGGCTGTCAAGTGAACAGGTTGGCTCTTGCATTTGTGCTGCACGGGAGCCGGCCTGCAACGAGAAAGGTACAGGGGACATTAAGGGGAAATTTGTGCTACTTTGGGAGGGGGGGATGTCACAATCAGCAATGCCCGCTATTGGAGTGGACATTGATCGCTGGCATTAGCTCCAGGTCTCCATTGTACAGTCATGGCCAAAAGTTTTGAGAATGATACAAATATTAATTTTTACAAAGTCTACTGCTTCAATTTTTCTAATGGCAATTTGCATATACTCCAGAATGTTATAAAGAGTGATCAGCTTAACAGCAATTACTTGCAAAGTCAATATTTGCCTAGAAAATGAACTTTATTCCCCAAAACACATTTCAACATTATTGCAGCCCTGCCTTAAAAGGACCAGCTAACATCGTTTCAGTGATTGCTCCATTAACACAGGTGTGGGTGTTGATGAGGACAGGGCTGGAGATCAATCTGTCATGATTAAGTAAGAATGACACCACTGGACACTTTAAAAGGAGGCTGGTGCTTGGCATCATTGTTTCTCTTCTGTTAACCATGGTTATCTCTAAAGAAACACGTGCAGTCATCATTGCACTGCACAAAAATAACCTAACAGGGAAGAGTATCGCAGCTAGAAAGATTGCACCTCAGTCAACAATCTATCGCATCATCAAGAACTTCAAGGAGAGAGGTTCCATTGTTGGCAAAAAGGCTCCAGGGCGCCCAAGAAAGACCAGCAAGCGCTAGGACTGTCTCTTAAAAGTGTTTCAGCTGTGGGGTCGGGCTACCAGCAGTGCAGAGCTTGCTCAGGAATGGCAGCAGGCAGGTGTGAGTGCATCTGCACGCACTATGAGGTGGAGACTCTTGGAGCAAGGCCTGGTCTCAAGGAGGGCAGCAAAGAAGCCACTTCTCTCCAGAAAAAACATCAGGGACAGACTGATATTCTGCAAAAGGTACAGGGAGTGGACTGCTGAGGACTGGGGTAAAGTCATTTTCTCTGATGAATCCCCTTTTCGATTGTTTGGGACATCTGTAAAACAGCTTATTCAGAGAAGACGAGGTGAGCGCTACCACCAGTCTTGTCTCATGCCAACTGTAAAGCATCCTGAAACCATTCATGTGTGGGGTTGCTTCTCAGCCAAGGGAATCGGCTCTCTCACAGTCTTGCCTAAAATCACAGCCATGAATAAAGAATGGTACCAGAATGTCCTCCAAGATCAACTTCTCCCAACCGTCCAAGAGCAGTTTGGCGATCAACAATGCCTTTTCCAGCATGATGGAGCACCTTGCCATAAAGCAAAGGTGATAACTAAATGGCTCAGGGAACAAAACAGAGATTTTGGGTCCATGGCCTGGAAACTCCCCAGATCTTAATCCCATTGAGAACTTGTGGTCAATCATCAAGAGACGGGTGGACAAACAAAAACCTACAAATTCTGACAAAATGCAAGCATTGATTGTGCAAGAATGGACTGCTATCAGTCAGGATTTGGTCTAGAAGTTGATTGAGAGCATGCCAGGGAGAATTGCAGAGGTCCTGAAGAAGAAGGGTCAACACTGCAAATATTGACTTGCTGCATTAACTCATTCTAACTGTCAATATAAGCTTTTGTTACTCATAATATGATTGCAATTATATTTCTGTATGTGATAAAAACATCTGACAAACACACATAAAAACCAGAGGGCAGCAGATCATGTGAAAATATAAGATTTATGTCATTCTCAAAACTTTTGGCCATGACTGTACATTACAGCAGAGACCCGATACATTAGCTATGCTAGCTGCTGTAATTGCACGACAGATGTCGGCAGTTGCTATCTCTTCATCCCTTATAGCTATGTCCCTGGATTGGGGATTGTCCCTAACACATAGGAATCGCCTTAAGAGAGGCTATTCTTCTCCTACCTTTAGATGTCTTCTCCACGCCGCCATTCGATAGAAATCCCGGTTTTCCTCTGTATGCAAATGAGTTCTCTCGCAGCACTGGGGGCGTCCCCAATGCTGCTAGGGAACTTTCCAGCGCCATCTTTACCTTCGCCTGGAACGGCCTCTCCCTGCGTCTTCTTCCAGTACTGGCTTCAAACTTGTCATCAGGCCTCGGGCAGAGCAGACTGCGCGTGCCCACAGCCACTTTCATGTGGCCGCTTACCCCAGTTTACTGTGTAAGCAGCCACAAGAAAATGGCCACTTACACCATTTTACTGAAATAGAGAGAATAAGTTTTCCATAGGCAAGCGCGGGCGTAGATGTGGCATAGCCATTCTTTTTTTATTTTATCATTGCGTCCCCTATGAGGTCATAGTAGACAGTAGACATTTGTAGGACATTTTGATATTTTTTTTTTCTTCCGATTTCCCTTGTTAGTCATTCAGTGCTCTTATCCTAGGTCTAGAGTTGAGCGACATTTCTGATATTTGCTTAGTGTGTGATTTTGGCCTCCAGATTAGATTTATTAGTAATAATTTTGTTCTGAATTGTAATTGTATCAATTGCCCTGAAGTCATCTCTCTGGCATCTCCTAGGACTGTATCCAACCCCTTTTGAGCTCTATCCTATTATTAATATTATAAATGTGAAAGTTTGTGAGTTTGTGGGTTTGTGTGTTTGGATGTTTGCATGTTCGGATGTTTGTTCCTCAATCACGGAAAAACCGCTCCACCGATTTGGCTGAAATTTACCACAAACGTAGTTAATACACCTGATTAAACAATAGGCTACTTTTCGTCACAATAGTGCACATACGTTTGTGCCAGGACCCCCACAAAACCCAAACTCACACCACCATCTCTGCAATCTCACACACTTTGGACCATAGCAAGCCACAAAATTCATATTGCCCTCTACAGCCTCGCCCCTAACCCCACACAATCTCATATACATATACTTTACCACTTTGCCCCTCACCTTGCCGATACTCCAGGAGGCTCTCTTTAACGCTCCGGAGCAGCCATATTTGCCGACCCGCACTGCTCTGACAATCCGCGACACCGCCCACCCATGTCAATACCCCTAGGCGGTCTAATAAATGCAAAAAAAAAAGTTTAAAAAAAGTAAAAAAAAATAAATAAAAAGGATTAAAAATTCAAATCACTCCCCTTTCCCTAGAACACATATAAAAGTAGTTAAAAACTGTGAAACACATACATGTTAGGTATCCCCACGTCCGAAATCGCCTGCTCTACAAAGCTACCGTATTTTCCGGACTATAAGGCGCACATAAAATACTTCGATTTCCTCAGAAATCGAAAGTGCGCCTTATAGTCCGGTGCGCCTTATATAAGGCTTGAAGCGGCGGCACGCGAGGAGTTAAGCGGCGGCCGCCGGCAAAGTCTGCATGCCGCTTCCATACATTGCAATGGGAGCGCGCTATTCAAATAGTATTCGTTCATCTCTAACTATTTGAATAGCGCGCTCTCATTGTAATGTATGGAAGCGGCATGCAGACTTTGCCGGCGGCCGCTGCTTAAAGAGATTCTACTAGAGATGAGCGAGTACTGTTCGGATCAGCCGATCCGAACAGTACTCGCTCAACTCTAGATTCTACCATTAAAAGAACCTCTTCCCCCTAACCAC
This sequence comes from Leptodactylus fuscus, assembly GCF_031893055.1. Lineage (NCBI taxonomy): Eukaryota > Metazoa > Chordata > Amphibia > Anura > Leptodactylidae > Leptodactylus > Leptodactylus fuscus. The sequence continues at coordinate 97,637,160 of NC_134271.1, forward strand.
GTCGGAATAGCCTTAAAAGACTATTCGTCTCTTACCTTTCCCATAGCCAGCGCCGCCTTCTCCCTGAGCTGTGTTCGCGCCTTCCGTGTTGTCTTCTTTGGGCCTCATGGATGACGCATGCGCAGTCGGCTCTGGCTGCGAGAGCCTGTTAGAGCCGACTGCGCATGCGTCATCCATGAGGCCCAAAGAAGACAGAGACGGAGCTGCGGAAGAAGGCGGCGCTGGCTATGGTAAAAAGGTAAGGAGATTATTCCGACGTGATCAAGAAGGAAGTTATTTAACTCCTCGTGTGCCGAGCGCTTCCATTCATTTCAATGGAAGCGTACCATTGAAATGAATAGAAGCGGCTGGCACGGGGGGGGTTAAGCGGCCGCCGGCAAAGTCTGCCGGCCGCCGCTTTCAATCATATAAGGCGCACCGGACAGCGCTGCGCCTTGTAGTCCGGTGCGCCTTATATATGGACCTAGGCAGGACTATAAGGCGCTCATGGGTAATGCGCCTTATAGTCCGGTGCGCCTTATAGTCCGCAAAATACGGTACACAAATATTTTTCCTGTTCGGTAAACGCCGTAGCGAGAAAAATGGTCAAAAGTGCCAAACCGCCATTTTTTCACTGTTTTGATTCTGATAAAAATTTGAATAAAAAGTGATCAAAGCAATAACATTTCCCAAAAATGGTAGAACTACAAAGTACACCCGGTCCCACTAAAAAAGACGCCCTATACATCCCCGTACACGCACGTATAAAAAAGTTACGGCTGTCGGAATATGGCGACTTTTCAAAAAATAATTTTTTAACACAGTTTTGGATTTTTTTTAAGGGGACAAAATGTAAATAAAACCGTATAAATTTGGTATCCCCGGAATCGTAACGAAACACAGAATACAGGGGACATGTCATTTTGGTTGCACAGTGAACGCCGTAAAACCAAAGCCCGTAAGAAAGTCGCAGAAATGCATTTTTTCTTCAAATCCACCCCATTCTGAATTTTTTCCCTGCTTCCCAGTACATTATATAGAATAAATAATGGTGGCATCATGAAGAAAAATTTGTCCCAGGAAAAATTAAGACCTCATATGGCTCTGGGAGCAGAGAAATAAAAAAGTTATGGGGTTTAGAAGGAGGGGAGTCAAAAACGAAATTCAAAAAATGCCATCGGCGGGAAAGGGTTAACTTCAAATACTTCTGTTTGGGACAGAAGTCATTATGTAAAGTTTCTCACAACACCGTATAGCAGCTCTAATACAAATTAACTTCAACACAAAAGTCTCACGTATTCTCTGAATTATAGAAAAAACAAGATACAAAGTTACATTTCATATCCCATACCTTATACACAGTACGAAAACCTTACCCATGCCTGTCTATACCCACTTCTACAATCACTGCAGACGAAGTCGCGGGTACCAGCTAGTATAGCTATAAGTATACAGATGGTAGCCAGTGGTGCACGCTCTGATTTTTCTATTTTAAAAACATTTCCAAAAAGTATCTCCTCTTTTTTTTTTTTAGCTAGATTGCTGTGGGTGTTTATACATACCACATGGTGTTATTCTGAAGAAAAAAAACGTAAATATATAGTACATATGGTAGATATGTGTGTTTTTGTGCATAATCCTATTCACCGACCACCACGACTATACTGTATGTGTCAGGGACAGTGTGCCCAATTATTGTGGAAAAAATGAATAAGCAATGTTTTTAGGTTTTGTTTTTTAAAGTCGTCAAAAAACGTCTATCAGCAAAATGTTACATGAATGATGGGCATTGCAGGAGATTCCAGGTGTAGGTGTAATACTAACAGCAGAAGTACAGTATCAGACAAGGCTGGATATGGCCAGGCAGTATAAGGGTACTAGTAGAAGCAGCATTTAAAGTTCTATGGGTAAAAATACCAGTCCATAATGCTCAACAATCTGTACTGGCTGCTTTTTCGGCTAACTGTAGCGGTAGTTCTTAGGTGGAGGGGAGCAGAGAGGGTTCTCCATGAACGATTGGTAGTCTTCTGTTCAGCAAAGGCTGTGTACAGAGTTTATCTTTGTAATACAGCAATTTTGCCTGTCTTGTAGAATCAAGGGGAAAAAAATCCATTTTGCTTTTATGATGAAAGTCTACAAGTATGGCTGTTAAATAGGCACCCCTTTGCTCGATAATAACATTAGGCTTTTCATCACATAAGCAACCAAGCATGCAACTTGCAATGTTCACCAGTGTATCTGAGAACCCAGTTGTTTTGTTGTCCTAAAATGGTTGGTCTTGGTCAGGCTCATCGTCAATATCATTATCTCTAATCCAATGAATGTCAGCCTCGTCACCTAGCTCTGCCTGTGAAAACTCCATACCCCCCTTCCCCAACACATACAATGCCCCATCGGCCTTCTTACCTCCTCTGCCTCCTCCACTTCCTTTTCCGTGTGACATTATGAAGATGTGGAAGAAGCTGTTCTGACTCCAACCATTGTTGTATCAGTATGAGCATTTGCTCCAACATAAACCAATATAAATATCAAGGGAGGATGACATCACTGAGAACATTGACCCAACTTACACATCTGGTGGCCTCTTCAAAGGGCCAAAACAGGCGACATGAAAAATAACACATTGTCCCTGTTCTCTGCTTCATGATGTAATCATTGACCACATATGCAAGACAGGCAACTTCTGCTATTTTTAAAAATTCATTTACATGACAGAGTTCATCATCCGTGTGCTAGGCATTGTATTAGCAGCCAGCAGATTACCTGACATGCGCTGTACTATTACAGAAGATATCGGGTAGTTAAATATGGCGGCCTCTCAGGAGCTCAGCATCTCCGGGTCTCCACTGAATTATACAGTGCAGACCTGGTAGCATTGCTCGCAATTCGGCATTAAAGGGGTATTCCCACGTCGCATACTCACCAGTCTTTACTGCTGTAAAATCTTCTTTCTTCCTGGTTTCTTGCATCATTTCGTGGGCGGGGTTTCACATGCAACCTGCCGTTTAGCCCCACCCCCAAATTTGCATGTAGCTCCGCCCACCCATATTGGACTATGAAGTACAGGCAGCAGCAACTCCATTCTGTGTTACATACAGACACTGCCTGTCTCTGCCATAATGAACACAATTGAATTAGCTAACCTGATAACTGGGAGAACAGAAGAAATGAAAGCAGTTCCTCTCCTCTATCTGCTAACAGGAAGCTAGGTCAGATGGTATAGACACAGGAATAGCTAAATACATAGGTTCGCTGGCATGCACTTAGCCCCTCCTCCCTCCCCCCTCAGAGCAGCAGATACATCACTTGACTTATGACCAGATAAGTCAAGAGATGTGTCAAAAAATATGAATAAAGTAAGATAGTGGACAAACAAAGCAGTTTTGCTGAAGCAGCGTATTTAGGAAAAGTCTTACATCCACATTAACAAGCAGTATAGATAGGATCCTTGTGATGGGACAACCCCTTTAACCCTCCTAAAAGCTCACTGAAAAGAACGTCTTTTTGGTAAGGATTTTGAGGCGGATACGGTGTCAAAATCCTGACCAAAAAACACTGTGTGAACTTACCCTTAGACTGCCCAAATTCAATGCAGCAATCTTCCTGCCATTGTCACTGACTATGTTGCCCAGTCTTATTTGGCAGGGAGACTTTTGGTGGTAATTTTGCTGCTCAATGCAGAACAGCCACTGTTCCACTGTAGTGACTTCTCTCGCCCAGGTAAGAAAGAATCACAGTGCATCATGTACCATATGAAGAGAGGGAGTGGGAGCAACACTCTCTGCCCTGTTGCTGTTGTGATGTCTATTGAAGAGGATGCTGAGGAGTTGGATAAGTACAGCCTGGTGTCAGATCCAGATCTACACAACAATAAAAGTAACACTAAAACCTGGCCTCATTACTATGGTAAGTTGTCGCCACTGCCATGCAGAACATTGACTCAGTGGGCCATGAACGATATGTACTATCCCTGGTTGTAGCATCAACAGTATCTTACACTCTGCTTAACAGCAACAATTCTGTTAACAGGCGCATGTTCTCCACAACATGAGAATACAAGGCAGGAATGTTTTTGAGAAATAATGCTGGCCTGGCATTTTCCATAGAGGCTGCGAACATGTCATCAGTTGCCTAAAGGCAGTGGAATCCAGTAAGTTCTATGTCAGCGACTGCACCGCCAGGAACAAGTTCAGTTGGCACACAAGGGCATGACTGGGTGCATATTTTCTTTTCCTACCCACACATTTTGTTATGGATGACTGATGATAGAACTGAGAAGTTAGACTAGAAGAATCAGACAGAGATGATGACACTGACCATGTACTTGTTGTACATGTGGCCTAGTTACTAGAATGACCATGAAGATTAGGATGGTTTTGCAGATTGGAGAGGAAGATGCCACTTCACGTGCAGAGGGGAGTTGTATCTGAACAGTTACAGCGTATTTTCTGCTTGTAGAGCTTGAACACTGCAATGCCTTTGTCATCTTGTAGTGTAGAGAAATTTCCACACAGGAGATACCTGCACAAAGCCACCAATAGCAACATTTAAAGAGGACCTTTCACCATTTTGCCCACAGGCAGTTTTATATACTGCCGGAAAGCTGACAGTGTGCTGAGTTCAGCGCACTGTCGGCTTTCCCGATCTGGGCCCGGTGTGAAGAGCTTACGGCCCGGTACCGTAGCTCTTCTATGGTCAGAAGGGCGTTTCTGACACTCAGTCAGAGACGTCCTTCTTCACAGCACAGCCAATCGCGCTGTGCTGTGAGAGCCGGGAGGAACGCCCCCTCCATCTGCTCACACAGCTTGTACATAGACGAGTATTATCAGGGAGGGAGGGGGCGTTCCTCCCGGCTCTCACAGCACAGCGCGATTGGCTGTGCTGTGAAGAAGGACGTCTCTGACTGAGTGTCAGAAACGCCCTTCTGACCATAGAAGAGCTACGGTACCGGACCGTAAGCTCTTCACACTGGGCCCACATCGGGAAAGCCGACAGTATGCTTCTATAGGTCCAAATGTTAACTGTTAAGAAAAAGGAGGCAGAATGTGATGTATACTGGCTTAAACTTTCAGTGTGAACAAGATGATAAGTGAGCCATCCAGTCCGCAATGTCATACATTTCCTTTGTGACTACTGGAGGCACGAACAACTGTGGCCTGCCAACTGAAAGGTTGGTGCCAACAGAGCTGCTGCTACAGTCACCCACATTCTTACTGGCGGATGATGTGGAATGGCTGCTTCCTTCAACAAAACTGAGTGCTGCCATGCTAAATTGTCACTTCGCTTAGACACAGAAACATTGAATATAGGAATTGTGATTGTGATAAAGGAGCGCTGACAATAGTCGCTGTCTGATTGTCCCTGCCTAAAACCATGATACTACTATACTGATATTTCTATTTCCCTCTAATGCATTTATAAATTGTAATTCTATCTATATATTATATATATTATTATTAAATATTAATATATATATATATATATATATATATATATATATATATATATATATATATATTAGCAGTTACCCGCGACTTCGTCTGCGGGTTGGCAGTGGCGCTGAACCACTTATATTTCTTGTCCCCCCCATCTCTGCCCCCAGTTTCTTGTCCCCCCTATCTCTGCCCCCAGTTTCTTGTCCCCCCCTTCATCTGCCCCAGTTTCATGTCCCCCCTTCATCTGCCCCCAGTTTCATGTCCCCCCTTCATCTGCCCCCAGTTTCATGTCCCCCCCTTCATCTGCCCCCAGTTTCATGTCCCCCCCTTCATCTGCCCCAGTTTCTTGTCCCCCCTTCATCCGCCCCCAGTTTCTTGTCCCCCCTTCATCTTCCCCCAGTTTCTTGTCCCCCCATCTCTGCCCCCAGTTTCTTGTCCCCCCTTCATCTGCCCCCAGTTTCTTGTCCCCCCATCTCTTCCCCCAGTTTCTTGTCCCCCCTTCATCTGCCCCCAGTTTCATGTCCCCCCTTCATCTGCCCCCAGTTTCATGTCCCCCCCCTTCATCTGCCCCCAGTTTCATGTCCCCCCCTTCATCTGCCCCCAGTTTCATGTCCCCCCTTCATCTGCCCCCAGTTTCTTGTCCCCCCCTTCATCTGCCCCCAGTTTCTTGTCCCCCCATCTCTGCCCCCAGTTTCTTGTCCCCCCATCTCTGCCCCCAGTTTCTTGTCCCCCCATCTCTGCCCCCAGTTTCTTGTCCCCCCTTCATCTGCCCCCAGTTTCTTGTCCCCCCATTTCTGCCCCCAGTTTCTTGTCCCCCCTTCATCTGCCCCGTTTCGTCCCCCCATCTCTGCTCCCAGTTTCTTGTCCCCCCATCTCTGCTCCCAGTTTCTTGTCCCCCCTTCATCTGCCCCGTTTCTTTTCCCCCCATCTCTGCTCCCAGTTTCTTGTCCCCCCATCTCTGCTCCCAGTTTCTTGTCCCCCCATCTCTGCCCCCAGTTTCTTGTCCCCCCATCTCTGCCCCCAGTTTCTTGTCCCCCCATCTCTGCCCCCAGTTTCTTGTCCCCCCCATCTCTGCGCCCAGTTTCTTGTCCCCCCATCTCTGCGCCCAGTTTCTTGTCCCCCCATCTCTGCCCCCAGTTTCTTGTCCCCATCTCTGCCCCTAGTTTGTTGTCCCCCCATCTCTGCTCCCAGCTTCATGTCTCCCCCCCCCCTACATCGGCCCCAGTGTAGTTGGACTCACCTTGCCATGCTCCCCCGCCGCTCTCTCCCTGCACATAGTTGTCAGGCAGCTGGCTGCGTGTGGCATATATGAGGCAGAGCGAGGGCCGGCGTCAGGTTGCTATAACAGCCGTAAGCCTTGCGCTGCCTCCCTGGCCTGTCAGTCTTTCGCTTCTATTGCAGCCTAGGTAGGTAGACTGCAATAGAGGCGCCGCACTGCACAATACCAGCGCCTCTATTGCAGTCTAACTGCCATACACAGCCAGCCGCCCGACACCTATGTGCAGTGAGTGAGCGGAGACAGCGGCGGGGGAGCGTGGCAAGGTGAGTCCAACTACGCTGGGGCCGATGGGGGGGGGGACATGAAGCTGGGGAATGTGGTTGATCCCTACGGACACCGACCTAGGGACACCCCCCCCCCAACCCCCTGTACCTGCTGCACTGACCTGTTATGTGGTGCAGCAGCTTCCTCCTTAGCCATCCGCAAAGTGTGTAGGTGGCCTGGGATAGCTGCGGCGCCGGGACCATGTGGGCTGCCGCCATCTTGCTCACTGTGTCCCTGCTCAATCGGCACGCCCACCTTCAGCCACCAACCTATGGTGCCACAGCCCTAGCTCCAGAGCCCACCCACAGCCTGCCATGCACAAATAGGAGGTGCGTGCACAGACCAGCGCTGGCGGAATGCCAGCTGCTACAGCTGTGCCGGAGGATTCTTTGGAGGGTCACAGTGGCGATTTGGGGTGAGTGACCCACATTTAAAGTAGCCTATTACCTCTTCCTGGGAAATATGTGTGTGTGTGTGTGTGTGTGTGTGTATGAAATTTCCCCAAAATCCATTCAGCTCTTTGGCTGTGATTGAGGAACAAACATCCAAACACACAAACCCACAAACATCCAAACTCACAAACTTTCACCTTTATAATATTAATAGGCTATATATCTTCTCCTTCCTATGAAGTACACAAATCCTCACTTATTTCTCTGCAATTTCAATCCAAGGTGTAACATTCCTGGCAGGGCTCTTTTATATTGGCTATAAGTCATCAGTGACCTCACACATCTATAGTGCTCATGACTGGCTGAGATCTACCTGCAAGGCATTATAGGGAAATCCTGTCATTCCGTCATATGATTATCTTTCTTCGTTGACATGTTTTGATCTGTAAAATGTCAACCACCATTGAGTGATTTGTCCAAAAAATTTTTTAAAAATTCCAGGTTTGCTACAATCCAAACATTTGGAAATTTCGTAAAGAATTTTGTAGAAGTGATTTACTCATCTCTATATAGGAGATGTGGGGTGATACTTTTGAACTGTACATCAAGTATAGAAAGAGGGAAGTACTGGATGTGTGATGTTTTACACAATCTAAAGTATGGATCTCCACAAAGGTATGTAAATTAGGGCTTGGCGATTTTGACAAACATCAAAATTGCGAATAATCAGGCATTTTATATCATTTAAAGAGCATCTTTCACTTTCTGGGGCACATGCGGTGTAGTACACCTGGTGAAGAGCTATCGGTGCCGGTACTGTAGCTCTTCACGGTCAGAAGGGCGTTTCTAACAGTCAGTCAGGAATGCCCTTCCTCACAGTAGCATCTATAGCGCTGTACTGTGAGAGGGGGCATTACTTACAGCCTTGCGATGACTGCTCTCACAGTGCAATAGATGCTGCTGTGAGGAAGGGCATTCCTGACTGACTGTCAGAAACGCCCTCCTGACACTGAAGAGCTACAGAACTGGCACTAATAGCTCTTTACTGGGGGCACAGAACATGAAAGTCGATAGTGCGCTGAATTCAGTGTACTGTCGGCTTTCTAGTGGTATATAAAACCACGTGCCCCAGGAGGTGAAAAGTCCTCTTTAAGAATAATGACGATTATTTAGGTCACAGTACAAGTACGTGTTGGCCCAAACTTCAAGAGATTTGTTCCGCAAAATTTGCCTGGTGGTTCTGTTTGAACTGATCACAGCTGAACCAAAACTGCTATTATACTTTAGGGTTTCTTCAGACCACATAGTATAATAAGCAGAGGCCCAGGGGTGGTGAGAAAACATAACAAAATGTGTTACTCGCCTCTCCTTGGTTCCTGTGGGGCTCCCTGTTCTCTTTGGCACTTCTTCATGATGTCAGGCAGAAGGAACAAAATGAACAAGGAGCCCTGGAGAGGTGAATAACACTGTTTTTATGTTTGATCACCTTCCCTGGGCCTCCCCTTATTATACGACGGTTATTTTTTAATTAATTGCCCAGCTATAATGTAAATCCAGGGTGGTAAGTTGTGATGGAAAGTCCCTCAACCGGCATCCACTCCAAACCTATTCAGTGGCCTTCCAATTGTAATTACTCACCAAAAGCCTTAAGGGGAGTCTGTCAGCAGTAAATGTGTTATAAATCTAATGACAGTACTTGTAGAGGAGATACTAAACTTTTCAAATATGCCTCGGTTATTCAGCTTTGGAGCTCCGCTTTCATTTAATGTTCAGTTTTATTCATATGCAAATTAGGATAAAATCTATATATATATTTCCATATACCGTATATACTCGAGTATAAGATGAGTTTTTCAGCACAGTTTTTGTGCTGAAAAAGTCTGCCTCGGCTTATACTCGGGTCATTACGGCAATATCATAGTTACAGACCGGACATCCGGACCTGGCATACAGACACCGGGGCGAGTGCTGGGCCGCAGCATCGCCACGCTCCTGTTCATTTCAAACTGCAGAAGTACTTACGGTACTTCTGCTAGCAGGGCCGGAATACAGATCCCCGCCACTGCTCTATCACGCGGGGTGACGTGGCCTCGTAACCTCAGGCCCGCACCCGGCGTGTCACGTTCCGGCCATGCTAGCAGTACTTGCTCCTCCTGCTCGGAGTGTGGCGATGCTGCGGCCTGGCACCCACCCTGGTGTCTGGATGCTGGGTCTGTAGCTATAATGGCGCCGCTCTACTCCAGAGCGGTCACCATGGCAACCGGCACCTCCGCTGTATGAGTTACAGCGGAGATGTCCTCCGCGGGTAGTGCTGGAAGCCTCAGAGGGGAACCGCTGTAGGGAAGCGGCAGGCGCCGCCATGCCCCTGGAGAGAGGAGGGAGAGGACACGACCGCTCTCTCGAGGGCGTCCCTGAAGCGCTGAGGGAGATCCCCTGCCGCCGGCAGGAGCGCTGAGGCCAGACCTGAAGGTAAACCTCGGTCACCGTACCTGAAGGGGAACTGCGGCTGGCCGCCGGCAGAAGCGCTGAGGGGAGTTCCTGGCAGCCGGGGATTCCCCTCAGAGCTCCTGCCGGCGGCCGGCCGCAGTTCCTCTTCAGGTCCGGCAAGCCGAGGTTGTCATTCAGGTCCTCCCCTCAGCGCTCCTGTCGGGGATTCCCCTCAGCATTTCTATAAAGGCTCCCCGGCCTGTAGTGCTTTTCTTTTTGCAATTTATTGCAATGCATTAGCATTGTAATGCATTGCATTACTGATCAGACCCCCTGTAGGGGGTCTAATAAATGCAAAAAATAAATAACAAAAAAGTAAAAAATAAAAAAAATGAAGTATTAAAAATTCAAATCCTCCCACTTTCCCTAGAACACATTGTAAGCCGATAGCTGGTCAGGTAGTGGAGGGGGTGTACATCTCACCCAGACTACTCAGGTGGGTGAGGTGAGAAAACTCCGGAAGGAATGTGTGTTCTCAGCAGACAACTTTCGTCTGCTGAGCATTTTGGTAAATGCTCAGTATTGGGCCGGATTTTTAGGAATGGCAGGTAGGTTGGTAGTGGGACCTGTCATTCCACCCCTCCTCAGTCCACACTTTGGGGATGTTCCAGCAGCGACTCAGCTGCAGAGAGTCTCCCCGTCAAGGAGGCTTAAGAGGCCAGCTCCAGCAGCAGACTCTTGGCAGAGCTTGGCTGGAGAGTCAACAGAGAGTTCATATTTTTGGAGCTGTGTCCCGAATGATTCTACTGGCTTTTGATTTCTGTTATTCTAGGTTTAGTTACAGCCTAGCCCGGCAGGTATTTATTTTTGTATTGTTTCCTTTTTGTTGCTGCACTACCTTTTTTTTGAGTGAAAATAAAACTCTACTTTTGTTTTGGACTAAAGAAACTGGACTTGTGTGTCTATGCAACCCCACCTAGCAACCCCAGACCCTGTCAACATATAATTAATAACTAGAGATGATCGAGTAGGTATTCGATCGAATACCACAGTATTCAAAATACTTGTACTCGATCGAGCACTACTCGCTGTTCGAATGTAAAAGTTCGATGCAGTACCAGCATTGATTGGCCGAATGCTATACAGTCGGCCAATCAACGCTGGTTCTTCTCCTACCTTTAGAAGTCTTCTCCGTGCAGCTTCCCCGCGGCGTCTTCCGGCTCTTCATTCACTCTGCCAGGCATCGGGCCTGGGCAGAGCCGACTGCGCATGTCTGCTTGTAGTGTGGGCATGCGCAGTCGGCTCTGCCCAGGCCTGATGCCTGGCAGAGTGAATTCAGAGCCAGAAGATGCCGCGGGGATGCTGCACGGAGAAGACTTCTCGGAGGATCCAGCCCAACCCGTATTTTTCCTGTACGGTAAACGCCGTAGCGGGAAAAAAAAGTTGTCTATCTGCCCCTTACCTGAGATTGTTTTTTTTTCCCCCCACTTGGAATTCAGCCTGACTACAGCCAGGCTGAATATAGAGTAATCCTTGAAAAGTAAATCCAGCAACCGGCAACTTCTTTAAAAATCTTTCATTTTATTGGCATAATTCCATTTAAAATTGCATGATGTACAACATCTAGGTGACACTCCTTCGATGGACAGAGGAACTGCTGACGCGTTTCGGAAATTATTTCCTTATTCGTAGAATATAGAGTATCTGCAGTGCTCCTGTTCCGTCGGGATGGGGTTAATAGGAGCACTGCAGATACCCTATATTCAGCCAGGTTGAATTCCAAGTGGGGGGGGGGGATACCCCAGTCCTCAAGCTCAAGGAAGGAGCAGACAGACAACCAAAACACCCCCTCCCCTTTCCCAGCACCCAGCATCTACTGCACCCAAAAACTCTGACCATTTTAATTTTTGAAATTTTCCAGTAGCTGCTGCATTTCCTTCCTAGGCTTATACTCGAGTCAATAAGTTTTCCCAGTTTTTTGAGGTAAAATTAGGGGCCTCGGCTTATATTCGGGTCGGCTTATACTAGAGTATATACGGTATATAAAATGTTGATTTAAATGGTATCTGAATAACAGAGGCATATTTGAGAAGCGCACAATCACCTGTTTTAGGTATTGTGATTAGGTTTATAACCAATTTACTGCTGACAGACTCGCTTTACGTAATTGTGACTAGCTTTAGATGTAGACCTTGATGCCATCTGAGAGCCTTACACTCAATGTCTCTTATCCCTCTATTCTCCATTATTGAACATGTGGTCGCCTATGTGAAAGTACTGTCTATTACAGTAAATAGGAGATATGGAAAAGGATGAACACAAATCAGCCACACACTGAGTGCTGACTTTTGTGGTGCTTTCGGCACCCTAGTCGTCATCCCCAGAAGTGTTAGCATCTCATACATCCATAGATATCCACATTTGTGTATTCAACACTGGTCTTCTACTCTGCATACAGTACAAATAAATAAGTTGCCTATAATATCATACAGGAAACATGCCATGGCCAGTCAAATAATTGCTTTCTTTTCTAAGCTACAATCTGGTTGGTGATGACACTCGAGAAATATTTGTTGACTGTATTTTATTACACATTTTCACTTCATTTTCCCCAAAATTGTTCCAACCAATCTGCTATTAGTGACTGTAACTGTTAGGAAAATCATCAGCTGCATCAAAAAAAGTATGGTACCTAGAGAAGTGGGACCAAGAGTTACTAAAATCTTCAAAGATCTCTATTTGGCCACACGATGGATACGTTTTCTGTCATGAAAACAAAACCAGCCTATGCTGCAATCAGATACAGGTGTGAATCACATGTGAGGGGACATTCACACAATGTAAGACGGTGCGGATTCTTGCATGATAACTCGCGTAAGATACAGAGCTGCAAAACAGAATCCCATTGACTTCAATGGGTTCCGTTTAATGCACGTAACACATTGAAAACAATGGGAGGCTTTTTAACTCATTGATTTCAATGTGTTACACGGAACCCATTGAAGTCAACAGGATTCTGTTTTGCAGCGCTGATTCTTACGCAAGTTATCGTGCAAGAATCAGCGCCACGTTACATCATATGAATGCCCCCTTATACATTGCATCTGATGAAATGCACTGAGAAAATCTGCAGCACAATTAACATACTGCAGGCTTTAAATAATCTCTCACATATACTGTGATCTGGTAATGTCTTGCCTCCCCTTCCCCACTGAGATAACCAGTACACTCAGGCTGCCCACACAACCTTGTTTACAGTGGCTTGCAAAAGTATTCATACCCGTTGAACGTATCCATATTTTGTCACCTTACAACCACAAACTTACAGTATATACTCGAGTATAAGCCGACCCGAATATAAGCAGAGGCCCCTAATTTTACCACAAAAAAACTGGGAAACTTATTGACTCGAGTATAAGCCTAGGGGGAAAAATGCAGCAGCTACTGGAAAATTTCAAAAATTAAAATGGTCGGAGTTTTTGGGTGCAGTAGGTGCTGGGAAAGGGGAAGGGGTGTTTTGGTTGTCTGTCTGCTCCTTCCCTGATACTGAGGACACACACACACACTTGGAATTCAGCCTGGCTGAATATAGGGTGTCTGCAGTGCTCCTATTAACCCCTTCCCGACAGAACAGGAGCACTGCAGATCCCCTATATTCAGTAAACTGGGCACTTGCAGACACAGGGATACCTAAGGTGTACAGTATGTGTTTCACAGTAACTTTCTACTTTTATATGCATTCTAGGGAAAGAAGTGATTTAGAACATTTTATTTTTATTTATATTTTTTTAAAGCTTCTTTTTTTCCCACTATTCTATGGGAGATACTATACATTACTATTGCGGCTGGTCATAGACACCCCCCCCCCCCCAAATAAAAAACATAAAAAAAATATATATATATTTATTTTTTAATTGCATGACTCAAGTATAAGTCAAGGGGGGCTTTTTCAGCACAAAAACTGTGCTGAAAAACTTGGCTTATACTTGAGTATATACGGGAAATCTATTTTATTGATATTTTAAGTGATAACAAACACAAAGTAGCAGATAAATGTGAATTGAAAGGAAAACGATACATGGATTTCAAAATTTAATCAAATAAAAGTATGAAAAGTGTGATGTGCAAAAGTATTCAGCCCCTGTACTCGGATACCCCTAAATAAAATCCTGTGTACACAATTGTTTTCAGAAGTCACTTACTGAGTTAATAGAGCCCAGCTGTGTGTAATTTAGTCTCAGTATAAATACACCTGTTCTGTGAAGACCTCAGTGGTTTGTTAGAGAACATTAGTGAATAAACAGCATCATGAAGACCAAGGAACTCACCAGACAGGTCAGAGATAAATTTGTGGAAAAGTATAAAGCAGGGTTAGGTTATAAAAACATATCCCTGGCTTTGAACATCTCAAGGAGCACTGTTCAATCCATCATCCAAATGGATCCATCATCCAAAAATGTTAAAGCATTGTAAAACTGCAAACCTACCAAGACATGGCCATCCACCTAAACTAACAGATCAAGCAAGGACAGCACTTTTCAGAGAAGCAGCCAAGAGGCCCATGGTCACTATAGAGGGACTGCAGAAATCCACCAGTGGGAGAGACTGTCCAGAGGACAACTATAAGTCGTGTACTCCATGAATGTGGCCTTTTTGGAAGAGTGGCAAGAAGAAAACCATTGTTGAAAGAAAGGCACAAGAAGTATCAATTGCACTTTGCCACAAGCCATATAGGGGACACTGTAAATACAGTATGTAGAAGAAGGTGCTCTGTCAGATTAGACCAAAGTTGAACTTTTTGACCTAAATGAAAAACACTGTGTGGCAGAAAAGTAACACTGCTCATACACCTGAGCACACCATCCTCACTGTGAAACATGCTGGTAGCATCATGGTGTGGGATGCTTTTCTTCAGCGGGGACAGTGAAGCTGGTCAGAGTTGATGGGCAGATGGATGGAGCTAAATAAAGTGCAATTCTAGAAGAAAACCTGTTGGAGGTTGCAAAAGACTTGAGAAAGCAAAGGAGATTCACTTTCCAGCAAGACAATGACCCTAAACATATAGCCAGAGCTATAATGGAATGGCTTAGATCAAATAATATTCAGGCGTTAGAATGGCCCAATTAAAGTCCAGACCTAAATCTCATTGAGCAACTGTGGAAAGACATGAAAATTGCTGTTCAGACGCTCTGCATCCAATCTGGCTGAGCTTCAGCTATTTTGCAAAGAAGAATCTGCAAAAATCTCAGTCTCTCGATCAACAAAACTGGTAGAGACATAACCCAAAAGACTTGCAGCTGTAATTGCAGTAAAAGGTGGCTCAACAAAGTATTGCTATAGGGGGGCTGAATACTTTTGCACGTCACACTTTTTAGATTTTTATTTGATTTTATTATCTGCTACCTTGTGTTTGTTATCACTTAAAATCTCAATAAAATACATTTATGTTTGTGGTTGTAAGGTGACAAAATATGAAAAAGTTCAAAGGTTATGAGCACTTTTGCAAGGCACTGTATGTGTGGTTAACCAGTGAGCAAAGCTGTCAACCTCAACAATTGTTAACCTATTAGCTATTTTGTTTGTAAGGTCAGTTTAAGGCCCAAGGCAGGAAGAGATTCCAGCTGACAATGCACAATACAGGTAAATCACAGGTCTCTTTACTTTTGCATCAAAAAAGAACTCAATAGTAATGTTACATAACTGCTACAGTTAATTGAAACTTACTATTGCGTTCTCTGTCAGTGCAACATATGGAGTTACAATCTAGATTCCAGGTGTCCGAAAATAAGACATGGTCTAATATTTTTTTTCTCCGAATAAAGGGTATAGGGTTTATTTTGGGGTCTTATTTTTCAGGCACCAGAGCAATACAGGATTTTTTCTGACGGATGGGAACTACAGGATGCCTATTCTCCATCAACGTGACATAATCTAGCACTGGGGGCACTGACTGTAACTAGGGTTTATTTTTGGAGTAGGGCTTATATTTTAAGCCTACTCCAAAAACCCTGCAAAATCAATCTAGGGCTTCTCTTCGGTGTAGGGCTTATTTTTGGAAAAACAGGGTGGTACGGGTCAAACATCCTTTTCCACAAACCAGTGCATGAAAAATATTTTGTGTATTTAGTTGTATACTCACTTACAAATAGTACAGGTCTATTCACACAGTAAATACAATTCACTCTACTAAAGATGGATAAAATGTATTCAAATTGTGCCAACCATCAGAAAATGCAGAGGTTCTGTAAAAACTTCTGGAAGTTGTAGGGTCATTCAGTGACTATACAATACTCGGTTAGAAACAGTACATTCAGTCAGTAATCTGACTATAAAAGGCTCTTTTACAGGTTGAACCGTTCCTCCACTTCAGAGGCAATCATCTCCGCTATGGCAAGGGATGAGGTAGCAGCAGGAGAAGGGGCGTTCCTCACGTGCAGAATGCGATTTGCAAGGTCTCCAGAACCTCCATCAAAAACAAAGTCATCTACAAGGTTACCATCTCTATCCAAGGCCTGTGCTCGGACTCCAGAGGGACCCCTAGATAAGAAAAGGTTACAGGGTTTATCTGGGACTTTACCAATTATATGGTGATTTTAGAAGCTGCGGCTTATTCAACAGACACAACAGTGTACTTCTAAGAGTTACTGGCAATGCTGCTTCCAGAAAGTTCACTATACATCAATTATTAGGCACTGCTCCACCGATTCTCTCACGGTTGAAATTTTTTTTCCTAGCCCCCACTATTCTAGAGCAAATCAATGCTGTTAGTTTTGGTGCCTGATATCCTATTTAGTCTTTGTACTGTCAGGAGAGCGGTATCAGGCAATGGCTGTGACTCTGTGCTCTGACACTGGCTCCCTCTGATTAGTGCTCTGTATCACACACCCCGCCTGACACTGCCCTTCTGACATTACAGTGCTTATATAGCACATCAGGCTCCAAAATTAACTGCGCTTATTGCTGGAGAATGGTGGAGGCTAGAGCAGTGTCTATTAACAGGTAATAAGAACTTGTATTGGTGAAGGTGGTGAAAGGTCCTCTTTAAGTATTGCATGATTTATGTCACCTATATTATCTATGCAGTTTCAGTTATAGTTTTCTGAACTGTGCAAGCCTTCTAATAACTTTTATGGATTGCTACTGCTGCTTAGTGATTTATACAGAAGTTAAACTGCAGCATCCTGCATGAGAAACCTTTCTATAAGGTATTAGCAGTCTGTTGTCAAACCTTTTTTAATTTTTTTTGTAGACAGTGCCACCTAGTGTTACTTTGAGGTATGCCCACCTCATCTGCTTCCTGAGGTTATCTTAGTATATATATATATATATCCCCCATAAGTGTTATTAGACAATTCTGAATATATTTTACAAGCAGCACATGAAGCTTCTATTAGACCCCTGGAGAGAGAGGGAGGCTCACCCTTGATTGTTCCTATACATTTTACTATCATTGATGAGTATTTCAACAAGAGGGTGTGCGGAATTTGAACCAAGTTTTCATAAAATGGTCATGGTTTTAAAATGCAACAACAAGACAAAAAAATCTTCAAAGAAGAGAACCAGCAATCCAAAAATAAAAATCCAAATATTACTTTATTCTTCAATAGTTAAAAAGAAAAACATACAAAAAGATTCTGAAAAATATAAGGTATACATGGCGATATTTGACTCACATGTATTGAAGGAGCGTCTGCGCTGACGCGTTTCGGTACCGTGTGTACCTTATTCGTAGCTATGTTTTTCTTTTTAACTATTGAAGAATAAAGTAATATTTGGATTTTTATTTTTGGATTGCTGGTTTTCTTCTTCGAAGATTTTTTGTCTTGTTGCATTGCTCTTGGCCGTGGAGCTTTAATCCGTGCAATCTATCTAATAGTGTGGGATACAAGTCACGTATGGATAAAAAATTTTAAAATTTTTTACATATTTTTCCTTACGTGTTATTCATAGTGGAATAGTGGGCTGTTTTCCCTTCTCCCCCTTTTTTCCTTATTTTATGGTTTTAAAACGTAGAACTTTTCTTACAGAATTAAAGGGGTTGTCCGGGATAACATCTTCCCCCTCCTACTTTCTAAATTACATTATTAAGCAAAAATATATATTTACCCATATCCTTGGAGCGGCCATATGACAGCCCCAGGGACATTTTCTGATTATCCGATGACAATCAGTTTCCCCATTTCCGGAAATGGATTGTCACTACTACTCCAACCCCCCCCCCCCCCCCCACCAATCCACCATACTTACCTATCTTCTTCCTTTCTAGGCTTCTTTCTCCGGGGAACAGATTCTCCTTCCTTGACATCAGCGCGCACATGCACAACAGAGACAGAGTCCTGGCTTAGCACTGAAGTCGACAGCACATCTCTATTTTGCAAGCTGGGAGCCTGCACAATAGAGATGGATTGAAAGCTACGGCATTCTTTGCGTTCCCCACAGAAGGAAGAAGACAGGTAAAGTATAAAAGGGTAAGAGGGTGAGCTGAGTGAGTTGGGAAGGGCTAGCAGTGGGAGGAATAGCTAGGGAGACAGGGAGGGGGGGTATTAGGGAGATAGTGTGAGAGCCTACAACTACCAGAATGCATTGTAGCAGGAAGCTACACCATGTAAAATGCAGAAGATGCTAGGCACTCGCAGAGAAACCCAGAAATCACTAAAAACATTCCTAAAGTTATATGAGTTGACTTATTAACCCATTAATATTACTATCAGACCTTTTATTTTAAAAAAACAAACCCTTTAATCCCCCTGACTGTTATTTGCAGAGACCAGTTCCCTACATTCTACATTAGGGTATGTTCACACTGTCTCAGCTGCGGAATCCGTGGGAAGAAAGGGCATGTTGCTTCTTTTTCTCGCTAGCTGAAAGAAAAAAATCGCTAGCGGTAAAAAGAAGTGAGTGACTCCCACTGTAATGAATGGGAGCCTTTTTTGCAAGCGGATTTTGAGGCGGACTAGTCCTTATAGAGATCTTACCTGAGAATGTCATTAATGGACAGCTCTGGGATGAACTTCTGCATTTCTTTCAGCTGTGCTCGTAGAAACAACGCCCGGTACATCTCCCCCATACCATACACCAGATTCTTCAAAACCAATTTACGAAGGCCGCTGAAATATGAATAAAAAACATAAATAACTAAGACATAAAGTGGAAAAAACCAACTCCAATAAGCAGCTAGCATAGCAATCTCTTAAAGAATATATGCACCTTAATAACTATTTTTACATTGAGCTAAAGCCAGAGAGCACAGGAGCCTGACGTTCAGAGGAATTCGGAGTCTCTTTTGTTCTAACAAATTGCAAAATTCTAAGAGCATCGTTGGATGTAAATGGAGAAAGAGACTAAGGGCCCATTCACCCAGCGGAATCTATTGCTGCTGCTTTTGAGGTGGCTGGAGGCTAATCTGGGCCTAACCCGTGGTGGTAAGCTGCAGAGGACTGCCAATGTTCTATATCGCCATTCTGCTGCAGGGAGGAAAATGAAGAGGAATCTGAGGAAGATGTCCACCTCACATTGCTCTCCGCTTTCCACCGTGTGAATGTAGGATAAATGTGAGTCAATAAAATTAAAAAATAAGTTCATCCAAGCCTGTGTGGATTCGGTCCCGTTTGTTATCCTGGGCTTGTATCTGGCTCCTGCATCTGACCTCTCTGTATTTCAGAGTGCGGTCCAGTTTGTGGCTAGATTCCCGGGTGCTTATGTGCTATGCCTCAGAGACTTTAATAGGGTTCTAGATGCCACACTGGACCAATTCTCTCTGGAGCCTGAACCCCAAAAATTGCCCTGTCCCACTGCTTTGGCCCGTCTAATTCACGAATTGGGTTGGCAGGATCTATGACCGCTTCAGTATCCTGCAGTCTCTCCCTTTTCCTGCTACACAGCCGGTAAGCATCCCCTGTCTAGAATTGAGTATGCTTTTGGTGATGTTAAAACCTGTTCCTTACTGCAGTTTATTTCTTATTTGCCTAGGGCAGTCTCGATCCACTCTCAGTTGTTAGTTGCATTTGCGGCCCAGTGTTCATCCCTTGAAACTGCATATGTTGATAACCCTACTGAGGAGGCTCGGTCTCAATGGTTGCAGGTGGGTAGGCAGTATCTACATGTATTGCATGACAAGGTCTGCAGGTCCTTATTTTTTTTTTTTCAAGCAGAGATTCTATGAACTGGGTAATGTCACGTAGCTAGTTTATACACTAAAACACGGCCTCTCCTGCAATACTGAGGATACGCTCGGAGACAGGTGACATGCTCTCCCGACATCTCAGCGGTATTATAGTGAGCATTATCTCTCTAAGCTTAGGATCACTGAGCAAGAAGTGACTTCCTACTTAGACTCTCTCCCTCCCTAGCCTATCAGGGAAGCAACAAGCTTTTTTGGACACACCTTTCACGTTGGGAGGAATTATCTGAGACACTGGCGGGTATGGCGAAGGGCAAGTCACCTGGGCCTGATGGCATTCCGATGCAGGTGTATGTTCGCTACAGCGACCTTCTCCTCCTGGAGCTATTAAAATGTTATAACGATGCCTTTGCGGGCCACAGTCTCCCAGAATCCTTTTATGATGCTACTATTATACTCTTGCTAAAACCCAATAAGGACCCACTGAACTGTGGCTCGTATTGGCCTATATCGTTGCTTAATATAGATTATAAACTCCTAACCAAGATGATGACCAACAGGCTCAATTTGATTATTTTGGAACTGGTTTCATGCCAGGAAACTCCACTTCAGACAATCTCAGACGAGTTCAGGCAATCACTCAGATGGGAGTATCTTTTTCTCAGGACTAGGCTATAGCCTCCTTAGATGCTACTAAGGCATTCGACTCAGTTGAGTGGCCCTTCTTTTTGCAGGTATTGTGTAAATTTGGGTTTGGTGAGGGATTTCTAACCTGGTTTTCAATTTTATATAGTTCCCCTAGACCGGCACTGTCCATCAATGGGCCACTGTCTCCCTATTTTGCGTTAGGTAAGGGTACTGGACAGGGTTGTCCACTGTCCCCCCTGCGTTTTCCTTGGCAGTGGAGCCCCTTGTGGCGCTCCTTTGCGCTGACCAAGTACATAGAGGTATTACCATAGGTGCCCATGAGCAGAGAATGACATTATATGCTGATGACTTACTTCTATTTATGAGTGACCCCTCCCGCTTGCTACCCAGTGCTATGTCCTTGATTGATGTATTCGGTAACTACTCAGGTTTACGTACTAACTGGGCTAAGTCCTCATATATGTACATTAGTCGTGGATCGGACGCCCAGGTTAGTGACACCATACAGTCCTATGAAAAAGTTTGGGCACCCCTATTAATCTTAATAATTTTTTGTTCTAAATATTTTGGTGTTTGCAACAGCCATTTCAGTTTGATATATCTAATAACTGATGAACAAAGTAATATTTCAGGATTGAAATGAGGTTTATTGTACTAACAGAAAATGTGCAATATGCATTAAACCAAAATATGACCGGTGCAAAAGTATGGGCACCCTTATCATTTTATTGATTTGAATTCCCCTAACTACTTTTTACTGACTTACTGAAGCACAAAATTGGTTTTGTAACCTCAGTGAGCTTTGAACTTCATAGCCAGGTGTATCCAATCATAAGAAAAGGTATTTAAGGTGGCCAATTGCAAGTTGATCTCCTATTTGAATCTCCTCTGAAGAGTGGCATCATGGGCTACTCAAAACAACTCTCAAATGATCTGAAAACAAAGATTGTTCAACATAGTTGTTCAGGGGAAGGATACAAAACGTTGTCTCAGAGATTTAACCTGTCAGTTTCCACTGTGAGGAACATAGTAAGGAAATGGAAGACCACAGGGACAGTTCTTGTTAAGCCCAGAAGTGGCAGGCCAAGAAAAATATCAGAAAGGCAGAGAAGAAGAATGGTGAGAACAGTCAAGGACAATCCACAGACCACCTCCAAAGAGCTGCAGCATCATCTTGCTGCAGATGGTGTCACTGTGCATCGGTCAACTATACAGCGCACTTTTTCCCCAGACCTGAATATCATTGAACATCTGTGGGATGATTTGAAGCGGGCTGTCCATGCTCGGCGACCATCTAACTTAACTGAACTTGAATTGTTTGTCCAAAATACCTTTATCCAGGATCCAGGAACTGATTAAAAGCTACAGGAAGCGACTAGAGGCTGTTATCTTTGCAAAAGGAGGATCTACTAAATATTAATGTCACTTTTCTGTTGAGGTGCCCATACTTTTGCACCGGTCAAATTTTGATTTAATGCATATTGCACATTTTCTGTTAGTACAATAAACCTCATTTCAATCCTGAAATATTACTGTGTCCATCAGTTATTAGATATATCAAACTGAAATGGCTGTTGCAAATACCAAAATATTTAGAACTAAAAATGATTAAGATTAATAGGGGTGCCCAAACTTTTTCATAGGACTGTATGTGGGCTGAATGTTGTCTCCACATTTAAATATCGGGGTATTTTATCCCTAGAGACCACGGGCTATTTCTGGAACAAAATATTTTTCCCTTACTTTCCAGTTTTAGGGCTAAATTCCATGTTTGGTTGTCTCTGCCTCTATCAGTAGTGGCTCAAATCAATTTGGTCAAAATGGTAGTCTTGCCCAAATGTCTATATGTCCTGAGCCATGCTGCAGTGTCAATGCCTCTTAGATTTTTTTTAAGCAAATGGGTTCACTTTTTATCTCTTTGGTTTGGGGTAATTCTAGATCTAATCGTAAATTATCCTCGTTACAGATGCCGAAGCAGTCAGGGGTAGCTCCCTTCCTGATTTGTTTCTTTATTACCTGGCGGGTCAGCTCAGATACATTCGGCCGTGGCTCCTTTCCGCTACTTTGCCTAAGTCTGAGGCTCAACACCTGGGTCTGCGCACTGTGTGGTCAATTTTTGAATACCCGAATCTATACCGGCGCAAGTTGCTTCCCGTTGATTCCCTGGCGGGACAGGTCTGGCGGCAAGCTAAAAAATTTGTGGCCTTTTTGGATACTCCTGCCGAGACACCACTGTGGCATAATCCGGGCCTGACAGAGTTGTTTATCCTACCGAGAGCCCAGACCTGGTCCAACTATGGGATAGCCTCTATCGGCGATTTGTATACCCAGGGTGTCAAGACATTTGATTTACTAGGTACCGCATACGTCCCTAGGACACAATTTTTCAGATACTTCCAAATTAGACATGCACTATCCTCTGCATTTCCAAAACAACCATGCAAGATTTCTGATTATCCACTTATAGGGGTTCTTTGTTCACAGGGTCCTGGGGGTTTGATCTCTATTCTGTATGCGCATTTGATTCAAGTCAAGGTGTCCCTTTTAGATGCTCCGGCCTTGGTGCGTTGGCACACTGTCATCTCTGACGTTTCGGATGAGATGTTCCAGGAGATTATAGAATCTCCTTTGTACGTATCTCCCTCAGCCAACAATAAATTAATACAGATTTTTATTTTAGACCAATGCTACGCCTTCTTGCCTTTTCAAAATGAGACAGTTATCTCACCTGGGTTGCCTCAGGTGTTCCAGTCCATTATCAGACTTCTGGCATATGATCTAGGTCTGTCCTATTATACGAGATTTCTGGCAGGGTGTTGTGGACCTCCTGACAGGAGTTCTGTCTATGCTGGTGTCGTTTACTCCAGAGGTGTGCCTTTTTGACATTCTGGATGAGGAGGTGTGGCAGCACCATATCAGAGTCTTTTTGCGGGAGTCCTTGTTTTATGCTAGAAAGGCCATTGCACTACATTGGATGGCACCGTGACCCCCAATCAGTGTCAATATGGAAAAAACTTATTAACTCCATACTCCCCTTTAATCAGATTGTATACAAAGGGAGAGGATGCCCTCAAAAATTCCACAAAGTAGGGGGGCCTTGGTGTAATTCCCCCATCATCCAATATACTGCCTTATCCTTGCGAACAGCTATACACTCCTTCTTGCCTGAGGCGTAGGGGATAGTTTGGAGTGTCCATGTCTTTCTCTAACTTGACTAGCTGTGTCTCTATGTTGTCCCACTTTCTTACTAGGGTGTGCTACTTGTGATTTTTTTTATGAGATATTGCATCGACCTGGCTACTGCGCTTTGTGCATGCTGGCACTAGGTGGGTTTTTCTGATTGACCAAATCTGGATTGGGAGGTGGTGAGTGACAGATTTCCTTTATTTTTCTCTTATTTTGTTCTCTTTGTTCCTTTTCAGGTATGCTGCTGTCATATACACATGTACATTTTTGCTGTCTACTGTTTGTTACCCGTTTGGTACTGCTAATATGTTTGTTGTACCTTTTTCAATAAAATAATTAAATTAAATAAATAAATAAATAAAAGCTTTAGGAAAGTTACCCAACATTAATTACTCCACGTCATAGCAATGAAAAACCAAGGGTTGGGGATTTGATAATGGGCACTACAACACAAAGCCATACATATGATAACCAGAAATCTACCTATAAGTAACGGCTTCTCCAAAATCTCTGGCATTGAAATCACACAGTCTGTAGCCTTCTCTTTTAAATGCCAACACTGCATTTGGTCCAAGCCAGACATTCCCGTCCATGCGAGGCGTGAAATGGACTCCAAGAAATGGAAAGCGTGGATCTGGAACCTACAGCCCAATGTGGAGAGAATGGCATTAAGTTGCAAATACTACACAGTACAAGCAGATTAATCAAAAACCCTGATAATGATGATCTGGGTTTAAGCACCCGTCTATCAGCTCACACAATATGCTGCACGCAAAAAAACTGTACGATTCTCAATGCAGCTTTGTATGTGACTAGAGAAGGAAACCTGATGCTATTTCACATTTTATGTTTAATCAATGTTTATTAAAGATTTTTCAAATACAGGGGAAGGGGGAAACAGGAATAAGGAAACGACAATAAGGACGAGGCCCGCAGGCCTCCAATGAACAAAAGCCAGTCGTGGTATACCCAATCGGCCAAACATATTGCAAAGGAAAAATAAATTAAAAAAACCTCAACATCAGACAAAGTGAATATGGAATGGTACATGATAACTACCAGGGAAAACCCTAATAGACAAAGAAAAACAACAGGGAACAAACAACCAGAGGGGGACACGAGGACACCACATACGGAGAGACTAGGACATGAGAAATAGAGAGGGGGATAGGAGGGTAGGAGGAGGACCAGACAAGCAAAGTCATGAAAAGGAGGAAGAGAACTCGGAGGAGTCTTGGAACATAACCCAGGGCCGCCAGGTACTGTCAAACCAGGGGGGGACCGGAGTGTCCTCCGCAACCAGGGCCTCCATTCTCCTGATAAGGAGCAGCTCCTGCAGAAATTCAAGCATAGTAGGTGGACTAGTGCACCAGTGTCTAGGGAGGACAGCCCTGACGGCCGAGAGGAAATGCCGCAAAAGGTCCTTTTTGATCTCAGAGATCTTGTCAGGAAGAACCGAGAGGAGGGCCACCTGAGGCGACGGGGTGATAGAATGGTCACCTATTTCACATTTTAGTTTGATTCTAAGAGTAAGCTATTGTAGAAATGGCGAGTACATCATCTTATCAGTTAATATATCTTGAAAGAGTAATGGAAATAGTCTAAAGGTGATACCTACTGGGTAAATGTTCCCTTTAACAAGATAACACTTTTCCGGCTTTAGCACCAAGTAATCTCCCCGGAAAGGAACAATGCGAGGTTCTGAACTACATCCACTGATTTGGGACAAACGGTCTGAGAAAAGACCAGCACAGGTCAGCACATACTTACAATGAACTTCTTCCCCCTGTAACAAAGACATTGAATCAACAAGCAATACAACTATAGCCGTTATTACTTAAAAGGAGTTTTCTCACTAGCGACACTTACCCACAGCCCTTAGCTAACTGTGTGAGACATTATATATATATATATATATATATATATATATATATATACACATACATACATACACACACACACACGTATAAACCCAGAGGTTTCCTAAATTCACTTCACTAAATTGTTACCTTTTTGTTCTTGATTACAACAGGATATTCCAAGCCTGGAGAGTAACAGAAAAGTGTTACATTTGTGGAAAACAATATTTTATCCTTCATCATATTCCTTATCAGTAATATATTTTGATGATTAAGAAAATGCCATTTAAGATAACAATCATGGCCAAATGCAGGCAAAATAGAGAATTACATGGCTATGGTGCCCCTCCCTATGGCATCTATATACTAAAGCTACACACTCCAAATAGGTGATAAATGGTATTTATGGAAAAATCCCTTGACATAAAAATTCAGAAGGACACAGGAGCAAGACACTAAAAAAAAGTCAGGCTTGTTAGTAGTAACTCACCTTGCTCTGAGCCTGCTGGGCTTTCATTCACCATATGTATATCTGACACTTCAAATCCCGTTAAGACGCTACCTCCGGTATCATGGAAATCATCAGTGTAGGACTGAGCGACATGTCTGTAATTTACAATTCCTGTGTATGGAGAGTCCAGCGCCATTATGCCCTGTATTGCCAAGAATGATACATATGATGATCTGGTTTACTTTTACAGAACCTCTCTATGTATGAACAGGGGAAGTAAGATTCATAGGCTCTATGAGTCTGTGGGGGAGACAGGACTCACCATAACAGTCCCAATTGAACTATAACCACTATAATACTATTTTCTGCTGTTGCTGAGATTTTAGCTTTCTTCCTAATATGCTAATGAGCTGTTTGGCACAACAATGCTTTCATCGCACCAAAAAGCTATGCTTTCCAGCAACAAATCTCTCCATTCCTCCCTGCTATAACGGACATGTATATTATCTGGTTATGTCAATCATACAAGGAAGGGAGCTCTATCGTGTGGTAAAAGCAATGGTGATGCCCTTGTTGCATCAGGTATCAATAGGATACCAGAAATATCTCAGAAATGGAGGCTGAGCTAACAACTTATTCATGCATTTCCAGGAAGAATAAAAGAAGGCCAGCACAATTTTATATCCTAATGTATGCTTCAGAATTGTTATTTACAATATACAAATATTTACTACAGTTATAATAAAAAAGGTATTAAGCAATGTTCACATACATAAGCATCACAGGCTTTATCAGGGGATTTCTTCATATTCATCAAAACGATACCATGGCAAAGCAGTAGCAACACCGTAGTAAGAGTGCTTCTGTTGGAATTCAGAGTTTCACATAACTCTTCACCCTTCACTTATCTAAGAGGAATAGGTCACCCCACTCCTTACCCTGCAATAGGGCTCTTTCTCCCTTATTTCTTTAGCACTGATGATTCGGAGCCCTGGGACATTGTTTTGCAGTCCTCTCTCATACAAAGCTTGCAGTCTTGGTATCTCCTGGTGCTTTACAGCTATTATAAGCTGCAAAAAAAAACAACAAATAGATTTTGTACCTACAGACACAATGACCTAGAATGTAGCCTCTCCAAGACTACACCGCAACATTACTATACCTTGCCACACTGCTTGTATGGAATTCTTTTACGGTCACAGTATTCATAGAGAAGAGAGGCCCCTCGCACGCACAGTTTGGCTTTTAGAGATCCTGGTGTGTAATATATTCCACTGTGAATAACACCGCTATTATGGCCACTTTGATGGGTAGCTATAAGATACAAGACACATAATATTACAAGGCAAGCTTTGATCTGGAATGGTAAGACACCATACAAAGCACCACAGTCAAATATTTCTTGGCCTTATGAAGTCTTCAGTCCAGGTCCTTTATTTAGGTGTAAACCTCTTTGGGTACCACAATATAGTACCCAGACCTTTTGATGACAATGCGCCCCCCTCTGACCAAAACTATGACCATTAGATACGCAAACTATCAGAGCAAGGACGGAAGAGTTTTAATATTAGCTAAATTGGATTACTGATTTTACAGAACTGATTAAGTAACTTTAGGACAGACCTCCAACAACATCCTGTACAGCCACTACTAAGCTGACGGCATGTATGTGTACATAGCAGTGTAGGCAATGCAGAGGCTACATGTACACCTGGACATCATGGCCCCTTCTCAAACAGCTCATTGTCAGAGGTGTAGAGATTTTGACACCTCATTTCCCACCACTGATATGATATTGATGACCTATCCTACAGAAAATCTTTCTAGGCTGAGGTTACAAGCTATGGAATAGCTATATTTTTTTGCAGATTTCATTGAGTTTTTCAGAGCCAAAGCTAAGAATGACTTCAAAACGAAAGAGAAATGTAAAGGAAGAGCCGTTCTGTTAAATTCACTCCTCATTAAACCATGGCAAAATAAAAATAAATTGCTTTCCTGTAAAGTGTGACACCAGCCTAAAAGAATTTTGAAGCTAAAATCATGTGCAACTAAAAAAAAATAACTTTTTTGCACCCACTCTAAGAAAACAGTCTTCCAAATATACTCACCATTCTGAAGAAGACTGCTTGTTTCATGCATTCAGTCTTCTGTTTACAGAGGTGGGAAATAACATGAAATCTATAGTGACATCAATGCTGCGACCAATCAATGGATGTCACAATCCAACTTTGTAAGCAGAAAAAAGGTGAAGAGAGAAGCACTAAGGGCTAGTTCATATGGAGTTACATGAATTCTGCGTGTACACATTCCGTCGCGGATGCAGTGCACTGTCATCCCGTTGCGATATTCCGCTCCGGATTAGGCACAAATGAATGGGCGGGAGCCTCGCGCTGCAGAATCAGCAGCAAGATCGGGCAGCGCGCTTCTTTTTTCCGCTACTAGCTAGCAGAAAAAAGAAGCAAGCGGCTCCCACTGAAGTCAATGGGAGCCATTTTTGGCAGCAGATTTTGAGGCGGATTCTGCGTCAAAATCCGCTGCCAAAAGACTCCGTGTGAACTAGCCCTAAGCCACCATGGTGACTGCAGTTTATTTCAAGACTCTAATGTTTTACATTTAGACAAGCTTTTACTCAGACTAGTGAGCGACATGGTGCTGTTTTCTACTTCTGTGATTACATATGGAGGACCTTATTGTTTGCTGAGCACCAGCAGGGAATGGTGTGGGACCCGGAGACTGTTTTGGATTTAATTCATGGCTCCCTATGTGGTGCACTGTTCTCTATTTATGTAAATTGTAAGCATACTCACTTACCAATCTCATGCTCTTTTTCCAGAATAGCAAATCGGAGGTTTGGATGTCTCAGGATGAGCTGCCGAGCAGAAGCAAGTCCTACAATTCCTGCCCCAACAATGACAACATCGTAGGTACTGGAAAAAAAAACAAAAGGAGGGTGCTGAAAAATGTTAACCTCAGATACAAGAATAAGCCTGACAGGTTTCTAACACTAAAGTCACAGATTTTCTTTTCCTAACACAATCATTTGATATTTCTATAATCTCATGTAGCCTTCTGTTGTTATCCACCAGTGACCATGAGCTCTCCAGCAAGAAGCATAGGAACAAGTTTGTATAGCAAGTCTCCTGACGCTCTTTATTCTATGTTATCATGTCATCATTGGATTTATGGACAAATCATTGCTTGTCCCCATACAGTTTACATTACGATCGACAACAAATCCCTGTTTTTACAGTACAAGGGATGTGCTGCCAAAAAAATGATTTTTATCTTAGCAAAAAATGAGCAATAGTCATATGAGCATCTGGATGTTGACAAAGGGCGGTGATCAGGAATGGATGTTCATATGATTGTTTGGGTGATCATCACCTCATGTAAATGAATCTCCAGTTAGTCTGAGGGTGGGTTCACACCTGCACCCAGTCTCCGCTTTGCAGGTTTCCATCTTCTGCCCGAAAAAAACTGGACAGGAGACGGAAACTGGCAATCAGTTTTCAAACCCATTCATTTGAATGGGTTTGCAAAGTGTCCGCTCCTGAGCGTCTTCTGCCTCTCCGCGGCGAAACCTATTTTTTTTTTAAACCGGACACCAAGTCGGACATCCAGGACTTTGTGTCTGTTTAAAAAAAAAAAAAACGATTTTCCTGCGGAGACCAGAAGATGCCGGGTTTCTGTCTCCTATCCAGTTTCTCGGGCAGAAGACAGAAACCCACAAAGCGGAGACTGGGCGCAGGTGTGAACCCGCCCTCAGTCAGGTTTTGCAGATATCTCATGATAGAAAATGACAATCTAAACACTTCCTCTTTACAATTAGTGTAATCACTGTATGACCCCAGGGAAATTCCATAGAAGGGTCGGGAAGCGTAATGAAACTACATAGTTTCCCTTTGACGTTTTACCATCTCATAAAATGATGATATAGCATTTGGATATTTCATCACCTTATAATTGGTGATACTCCAATCTCTGGGACACCCACCCATCCTCCAAATAAAGGAGTGTGTGACACCCTACACAGCTGCAGCCTGGCCCCATTGTGTAGGAGAACTACAACACAGCGAGTGACCAAATTGGTCACCCCACTGCTGCATTTGGGGTAACAGTGATGGGGGTGCAATCCTAGACAGCACTACAGTCCCTTTATGTTCTGAATGAGTGGAAAGGATGAGAGCAACAGACATTAAATGACAAATGCAAATTTGGTCCACCCGTCTGGTGTCAATCTGCATTCACCCCCACGTTAAAAACAAATACAATAGCCGCTAGTGTCCATCAAGTTTTTCTTACTTTTCTTACGGAAGGTAAAAGTTATGCATGCAGGACCTTTTCTCATAATATGAAAGTAAACAAACAAGACAGAAGAAAGTGTCTTGTCATGTTTTTACATTATAGTCAATAGGAAGGGACTGTTAACATCCACTGCTCTCATTTATGATAGGATGCAATAGACTGCAATAATGGTAGTGTGAACCTAACCTTAATATGTGAATAAAAGAAATTACATTCAAAACAATGGTGTCAGAAATGCTGCTTATTTGCAAAAATTCCCTTATTCTTCACGTCTCTATTCCATATAATAAGGTTATGGCTAAGTAGGTCTGTCAATGTCAAACTTCTTTTATTTATTAATCATCTAAGGGTCAAAATCCAGATTTCTTAGTTATGTTCTTGCTCAACCATATCAGAGGTCAACTATGGAAACGGAAGAAAGTAAAGTGAGTCTCTTTCATTTATACAATGCGATACAAGACAATGGTCCCATCTGCCCACACAGAAGATTATGCTGTGCTATTTTTCTCAAGGAAACCATGCACGCCTCAGTGAAACAGACAACAGTATATGTGAGGTGTCAGTAATGTTTGTGCTGCCTGTCCTCTATGCCCCTTTGGTGGTGACTATGGCATTGTGACTATGACTAATAACTCAGCGCCATTAGTCTAAGGCTATGGCAGCTTGTTCTATATAACATAGTCCAGAACAATCTACACCAGGCTGCTCACCCCATCTGTACCATTATAAACCTGTCTCAGTGAAGACATGCTGGGACTAGTAGTTCTACAACAGCTGACAGGACACTTCATAACGTTATACAGATACCACAGCATCCAGCGTTACCTGTGACAGCGGGCCCTATGTCCACACAGCCTGGGGCCCCCCAACCCCAGCCGTAAGCCTATGGCGGCCCTCGTACAGCGCAGCCCGGCCATTCCCCCCGTTGTGTTTTGGAACAGTCCGGTCACAGCTCACTCTGAGAGCCCGGAGCTCTCACCGACCAATTACCAACCACGTGAAAACATCTCAGCCAATAAGAAATCTGCATTCTCAGCCAATCAGAGGATTCTAGAGAGATAAACACAGACTGCACGCTCCAGCCAATAGGAATAGGATTGGGTAGATTCACCGGCCAATAGCATAAGACCAGGAAGAAAACATCGTCTAGAGGGCGCCCTAGGACAGGGGTGAAAGGGCAGTGGGCGTGGCGATCACTAGACTATATGTCCGATACTGCTGGAGGTGAGGCTGTCATTGTAGCTGTGCAGGGGCTGGTAATGGCCGCTCTGGTCACATTATCTGTAGTGTATATTACTGTATGTGCCGTGTGTCAGTCGTCTATAGTATACAGAATCTGGTCAGTTCTGCATGTGGCACGGTGTACTCTATTGGTTATGGGAGGAGCTGCATGGAAAATAGTCCAAGCAAAACGTGCCTTAGGGTATGTTCACATGAAGGTATTACTGCAGAGTTTGAGGACTTGTACCCCCTTAATCCGCCTCCTGATCATTACAGTGGGAGGGAGATGCAGATTTCTTCAGCTCGGCTTTTTCCCTTATCTTATCTTAATTGTAAATACAGGGCAAATACATTCAGGCATGATGCAGCTAAAAAGAGCTGAAAGTTCGCTTAGCCATACCCCCTTAAAGGGGTATTCCCATGACGCTTGTTCACTAACATGCATGCTGTTGTGCTCTCTTCACTTCCTGCTTTTCTCGGCACATAGGTGGGCGGGGTTTCACTTGCACGGGATTGGTTGTAAATGAATGACCACAGTGTGAAGCTGATGTAGCAGAGCTGGATTTGAGTCAGTTTGCATTACATACAGAGGTAATGGGCTCCCTATCTCAGCCCTTATCAGACAAATTCAATTAAACCGACTGATAAGTGCTCAGAAATCCCGGAGCTCCCACCTCCCCTATCTGAGAAGCTCCGCTACTTAAAAGACACAAACAGCTCAGAGTTGCTCCCAGCCCCTCCCTCCTGAGAGCAGGCAGCTACATCACTTGACAAATGAGCAGATAATCCCAAGGGCCATAGAAACGCAGTGTAAACAATGAAGTGAATAAATTAAGATATCAGTTTTGATAAAGCAATGCATTTAGGAAAAGTCTTAAATCCACATAAACTAGCAGTATAGATAGCATCCTTGTGATGGGACAACCTCTTTAATAGCTACACCTGGACTATAGTTGGATAACCATGTCCCTACATGGCAAACCCCACCTCAAAATGGGCCACTCAATCTTTTAACCTAATATTATGAAATCCTGTGGATGGCAGCAGCCAGGGCTCATACCATTAGATTAAACAGAGGAGTGGATAAGGGTATGTGATTGTCTATACATCGTAGACAGTAATAATTTATACGTAGCCCTTCAGGAGCAAAAAGAGTCTTCTCTTTTTAGTGAGTAAATCCAAACTATCCAGCCCTATATATATATATATATATATATATATATATATATATATATATATTAGTGTCAAGACATTACAGACCCTCCTCCCTTATTCGCTTTGAACCCAACTTGCAGCTATGGACAGGACTTCCTAGGAACAGGGAGTGAGCTACACATTAGCTAGAAGGGAGATATTTAGTGGCAGGAACTTTAGTGTATTGCATACTGGTCCAGAATCACATGCTCAGAGCAGAGAGGCTCGCATGATATCAGGGGCCTCAGCAGTTGCCAGTAAGGGCGGGTTTATCCGTGGATTTCAGCTTCTGAAAATTAAAGGTTAATAGCTATTGGAGACCCTTGGCGATCCATCCAATTCGGGGTGGCTTTTCAGGGAAAATTCGCTGCTTAATTTCCCTTCTGGAAATATACTTGAGACAGAGAATCCACCTGGGAAAGTTCTTCACAGAGTGATATGTTAACAGCATGTTGCCGCAAAAGGAGATTGGCCTTTTCAAGGGGTGTGAGTTGTGTAAAGAAGAGAGGCTAAGTATATACCTACTCCCTAAATAGTAATAGTATAGTGATCTGTGGGTTTTACATGTTTTGGCTATAACCCCAGATCTATGGAGCTCAGAGCAGTGAAGCTGACAGTGCAGCACCCAATATGGACCTTTTTTTCAGCAGTTACATACAGTGGAGCTCATTTTGTTTGAACGCTCACGGGCACCACATTGGGAACAGTGTCACGTATCATATTACCTGGTGATGTGATCCCTTGCACAGTTGGTATTGGGCTTGCTGTTTTTGACTACATAGCCTTACAGACCAATCTATTTATATGGCTAATCCCATATCTATATACGATCATATTTCTCTGTTTACTGTCTTTGTTGTGCTGTCTTTTATGTATAGGTGAAGCTATATGGAGGAGATCTCTAATGTAATAGTCGCAGGTTTACCAGCCATTGATCAGAGCAGCAGCATGTTCGGCCACCATTCCTAACATCCAGCCTAGACTTCTCTATAAGTATATTTGATACTCTTAATCTAGAAATTGGTCAGACTGTGTACTTGGCATCTGTTGTGTAGAAGGTTACCACAGTACTACAAACTGGGGGTGTCGTGTGCAGTTTGACATGGATAACTACATATGTTGTAAGTTTTGCTGTGCCATGCTTCAGCACACAGGACAGGACATAGGGGGTGAATCCATGAGTATGCTGTGTGGCGGTTCCCTCCTCATCTTTCTATCGGTGTGACCCCCCTCTTCCTACAGAACAAGGAATGTAAACAATGGGGGCTACAAGGGTAAAAATTGTGTTTCAGAATGCTCCGTTTCATATGTTAACATGATTTTCTGCTGGGTGCCCAGTCTTCAGATCAGGTAAAAGGCAGCAGTAAGTTGGGGGGGGGATGCACAAAAACCTTGTGATTCCCAGGACCTCCAGGTGATTTCACATGCCTGAACGGATGTATTATTATAAAATTTTCTATGGTGACAAGCTGCACTCAAAAGTTTCCGTTTTCTAACTTCTTTAACATGCAATTGTATTTGACCATGAGATGGCACTGTGATTTCATATACCTTATGTTCCCTGTAGACAAGTACAAACAATAAAGGAGTTTCGTACACAAAACTTAAAGGTGTTTTCTGGGACTTATTAATATATGAACTAATCTTAGCAAAGGTAAATTGAAGATCAGTGGCATCCAATATCTGGGACCCAAGCGGAATAGCTATTTGAAGTGGAACCAGCTTTATGCTGAGTCCCATTTCTCGTTCACAGGCCATCAGCCACATGACCTGTTCGCAGTTCAGTCCTGTTCAAGTGAAGGTGCAGAGCTACTATACAAATATACAGCACTGCGCTTCGCTTTCTCTAAAGAGGCTGCATCGCTCACCAGAATGCTGTGGTCTCTACAAACATCTATTCTGCAGTGAGCCTAGTATCAGACCCCCACTGATCCTTATATGATGATCTATCCTAAGGATAAGTCCCTCAATTACTAAGCATGGTAAAACTCTTTAACCTATTCCTGACATCCACCATACTATTACAGTGAATGCCAGGTGTTTAAAGACGACACAGCTACAGCCTCTATAGTAATGCCGCAAATCTCTCATAGACGGCAATATACACTATGTGATCAAAAGTATCCAGACACCCCCAAAAACATACGTTTTTCATATTAGTTGCATTGTGCTGCCACCTACAGCCAGGTACTCCATATCAACGACCTCAGTAGACATTAGACATTGTGAGAGAGCAGAATGGGGCACTCCGCGGAACTCACAGACTTTGAACGTGGTCAGGTGATTGGGTGCCACACATCACGCAGGTCAATGCCAAACGACGCCTTGCTTGGTGTAAGAGGCGTGAACATTGGACGATTGAAAAGTGGAAAAACGTGTGGAGTGACGAATCGCGGTACACAATGTGGCGATCCAATGGCAGGATGTGGGTATGGCAAATGCCCGGTGAACGTCATCTGCCAGCATGTGTAGTGCCAACAGTAAAATTCGGAGGCGGTGGTGTTATGGTGTGGTCGTGTTTTTCATGGAGGGGGCTTGCACCCCTTGTTGTTTTGCGTGGCACTATCACAGCACAGGCCTACATTGATGTTTTAAATGCCTTCTTGCTTCCCACTGTTGAAGAGCAATTCAGGGATGGCGATTGCAACTTTCAACACGATCGAGCATCTGTTCATACTGCACGGCCTGTGGCGGAGTGGTTACACAACAAGAACATCTCTGTAATGGACTGGCCTGCACAGAGTCCTGACTTGAATCCTATAGAACACCTTTGGGATGTTTTGAAACGCCAACTTCGTGCCAGGCCTCACCGACCTACATCGATACCTCTCCTCAGTGCAGCACTCCATGAAGAATAGGCTGCCATTCCCCAAGAAACCTTCCAGCACCTGATTGAACGTATGCCTGCGAGAGTGGAAGCTGTCATCAAGGCTAAGGGTGGGCCAACGCCATATTGAATTCCAGCATTACCGATGGAGGGCGCCACAAACTTGTAAGTCATTTTCAGCCAGGTGTCCGGATACTTTTGATCACATAGTGTAATTGTATTGCAGTCTATGGAACTTGCAATTAAATGATTGCAGGTTCAAGCTTTTTCCTAGAATACATATAAAACTGAAACTAGGAAAAAAAAATCAAAGTGCTGAACCATTTTTTTTTTCGCTTTTTCACCTCTGATAAAAATTTTAACAAAAAGTGATCAAAGCAATAGACATACCTCAAAATGGTATAACCAAAAATACAGAAATATAAAGTGTTACGGATGTCAAAATATGGCAAACTAACAAAAAAATTTGTTTTCAAAGTTGGGATTTTTGTTAAAATGTAAATAAAACTAGATTATATATTATATATACATTATAAAGAACAAATTGTCCTATAAACAATAAGCCCTCATATGGTTCTGTCAACTGGAAAATAAAAAGTTATGGGGTTTGGAAAGCGGGGAGTCAGAATTGAAAATCGAAAAATGCCACCAGTGGGAATGGGTTAAAGGGGTTATCCAGCTTTTAACAATTGATGGCCTTTTATTAACATAGGTCATGAATTTTAAAAAGCCACAGTTCCACCCATTTGGACCATCAGAGACCAGATGTTTCCGCAGCTCCTGACATTGTGCCTTTGTGGGTACTGCAGCAGTGTTTTGGGGTTTTTATTTTGACTGTTTTGCAATACATTTTATTTTATGGAGTAATAATTGGTGCCATTACAGTAGAAAATCCAACTTGTCCCTCAGAAAGTAAGCCCTCAACCAGATGTATAAATGGAAAAATAAAAAAAATATATGGCTTTTTGAAGCTAGCAAGAAAAAAAAAACTAAAAAAAAAAAATGGAAAATCGCATTGGCTGGAAGGGGCTACAGACATTGTCTGGGATTTAACACGACTAGTCTATAAATGCAGTGAATGTGATATCAGTGGGTTGAGCTTGTGTACCACACACAGTCAGATCCACAAGGACGTGCATCATTGGTTACTGTAGTAAAGCGGCTGCCCAGTGAGCTCCATTGGCCCACTAGTGAGGGGTTAGATCCCTATAGATCACACATCAATTGGCCCACAGCTAGGCCATTCACGAATTCTACGTGCTACGACTGACTGCATCTGCTGGGAGTTGTAGTTTCCTATTCTGGAGAACCACAAGTTGTTGTCTGCTCTACTAGCTTATAAGGCTCTTATCATCTTGTTTTGTCTGTTCTAGGATCCTCACTATGATATTCACTCAGTTTGTGCGGCCATCTCTACTTATTAAGAAGCGACTTCCGTCTTCACCTGGTTGCAGATACTTCTGGGGCTGGCTGAATGCCGTATTTAACAGGTAGGCAGAATTGGACTCATTGCCCATAGCATCCAATCACAGCACAGCTTTCATTTTCAGGAGCAGCATAATAAATGCAAGCTGTGCTGTGATTGGTTGCTATGTGCAACTAAGAGAGTTTTGCTTTTAGACCATTTTTAATAAATCTGCCCCATTGTACCATAATATCAGTTTTGGTGGATAGTTGCAAATAATAAGAAAATGAAGCAAATGTAAGGCATTGTATTAGCTCAGGACCAAGCTCCAATTTACTGTTTTCTTTCTTGGAGGTTATTTTTTTTTTTGTGCTCATTTACTTTAATAGGAACTATGCTGACAAGCCGAGTATGCTTGCCTCCCTGTTACCCTATGTCCCATACACCAGAATGGAGAGAGGCCTGCATATGTGCAGCCATCTCTCCAATGATTGTCCAACTGGATATTGCCGCTCTCTCTTCAGACATGTCAGAGGACCCACATTCTTCACATAGGTGAACAATAGCTGAATACAGAAAAAAATACCACATTGTAGTATGGTAAGTGGAAGAAGAGAGAAAGGGGAGCAAAAAACTGGGGTTCATCACTAACATGGTGTAACCAGAAGGGAGTAAAAATGGGGGAAAGAGAAGCATCCCAGACATGCAACCCCTTTTAAAGAATCGGTGTCAGACAAGGGCCATGAAATCTTGAAAAGTGGAGAGGCTGCATACGGATACCAGCGGTTTGCTTTAAAAATCAATTGAAATGATTGCATTTTTAAAGTTACTGCCAGCAAGCTGTCTCTATACCGTTTTTCCAAGGAATTAGGCGGAATCACAAATGGCGGACAGCAACGCAAGTGTGAACGCCGCATAACTTCAGTGACCCATAATATCTTGGACTGAAGAATCTTCATTGCAGCTTTAGCTTACCTTTAAAGGATCACTCTGGGCAAAAAAACTAATATTGTAGGATAATAAGTACAGAAAGTTGGCATAGAAGTGGCACATCTTTGGAATACAGTCCCAATTTGCAGCGAAGATACAATTGCTGTTGCAGATGCTGTTTTTCTGTCCAACTTGACACTTTTTAAGACAGTGGACAGAGTAAGGTGGGTCAGGGACACCTTGGCCTGTCATAAGAGACAAGAGATCTCTAGATTTGAGTTAGTAGGGAAATTGGTTAAAGGTATTCCATCATTAGAATCCCTTTTTTCATTACTACCACATTGGAATAGCCTTAAGAAAGGCTATTCTTCCCCTACCTTTAGAATTCTTCTCTGTGCCGCTGTTCTGGTGATATTCCCGGTTTTCTCCGTATGCAAATGAGTTTTCGGACAGTACAGGGGGCATCCCCTGCGCTGCCTGAAGACTCTCCAGCGACACCCTTCTTCTTCTACAGCCGCACGCATCCTCCTGCTTCTTCTTCCGGCAAGAGTGCATTCACTCGTGTTTCGGACACAGGAAAATGGCCAACTGCACCGAAGGCACATGTTCATCGGCCATTTTCCTGTGGCCAAACGGGAGAGGCCTCAGGAAAATGGCCGATGGCCATGCGCAGTCAGCACTTTTAGATGAAGACGCGATGGGAGTGCAAGAGAAGAGGCTATCCAGAGAAAAAGACAGAGGCGTCGCTGGAGAGTTTTCATGCAGTACAGGGGGTGCCCCCAGTGCTGTCTGAAAACTCTTTTACATATGGAAGAAAGAATAAATTCCTCAGGAACGGCGTCTCAGATCAGAATAATAAAGGTAAGTGAAGAATAGTATTTCTTAAGGCTACTCCTACATGTACTTAATTAAAAAAGGGAATTTTAATGATAGAATCCCTTTAAGAAAGGTGTAGGAAATGGCAGTCTTCATGAAATCCACCATTGAGTTATGGCCCGTGTAGGTCCCAAGGGTATAGAGCAGGGGTCCAATACGTCAATCGCG
Source organism: Leptodactylus fuscus (assembly GCF_031893055.1). Taxonomy (NCBI): domain Eukaryota; kingdom Metazoa; phylum Chordata; class Amphibia; order Anura; family Leptodactylidae; genus Leptodactylus; species Leptodactylus fuscus. Next base: position 97,676,126 of record NC_134271.1, read on the forward strand.
ATCTACCGTTCATCGCGAAGGACGTATGCGTCAATCGTCGGTGTCTGCTTGTTCACAGTGCAAGCTGAGAATTATCTCTGGACACTTGCAGGCCAGGGCCTTGCACTCATTCACAGTCAGAGCTGCGGCGGCCCCGCCTGCAAGTGTCCGGAGATGACTCTCAGCCTGCGCTGTGAACAAGCAGACATCGGAGAGCTGTCTCCTACTCTCACGCTCCGCTCTGCCCACAAGAAGTGGGTAGTATATCTTATCCCTTGGTCAGTTTATAAAGTAGCTCACATGTTGAAAAAGTGTGAGCACCCCTGGTATAGAGTATGACAGGAATACTTCTTGGCATAACACAGAGTATTAGTTTTTTCATGCGGACATAACCATATTTATATGTGGAGAAAGAGAAATTGAACATGTTTTCAAATATAGATAACTGAAAGTTTTAATGATTTTGTCTTACTGATTTTGGTGACCACAATCTTTTCTGTTAATCGGTTGGCAAGTTCCCTGATTCATAGCCATATCCATTGGCAACTGATCAAGACAAAGCTGTCACTACTAAGATGGTTAGACACTCTGAAAAACTTTTACTGTCTTATATTTGCAAAAATGTTTAACTTGTCTACAAATTTAACTATGGATATGTTCGTGGGAATCCCCCTCTATGTTGGATAATTGTCCAGTGTTTAATATTTATTTTGCAGAAAAGTCCCATCCTATCTTATTCCTATTGTAATATGAAGAGCAAGTAAATTCTTAAAAGATGGAATACCGTAATTAGAAGCGGGTAACACTCCCTTACTGAAGGCTTTTGTTTGGTCCCGCTGAAGCATGGAGGCAGATGGCAGCTTGTCGTCACTGTAATACACAAGACCTAGATGATTTGTGTGATAAACCCTCAGTAACCACTCGCCGTTCCATCCTCGTCTTCCATACATGATATGAAACGCACAGTGAGATACAATACAATTATTGTGGTTGCGGCTCAGGCATAGGTCACGCCTGCTATCTTTTATCTGGAGTCACTCAGCTCTAGAGACAGCTGTACCTGGTCTGTTTCTTCAGAGCAATAAGACACCGGGGGCCTCTTATCGGGAGCACACAGGTAATCAAATCTGAGTCTTATTCAGACTATAATCACTAAACTTAATCCAGGATACAGGGCAACGGCAGATAAACACAGTTACAGCTGAGAGCACACTGGGTAATTAGAAATATAGAGGATTAAACATCTGATATCCATGGGTGTGGATCCCAAGAGCTCCCAACACCTACTCCTTATTGCCAAGTGATAGTCGGCAGCCATCCATACAGAAATTCAACTTGCCAATCCATTTCCCCCCATAAATTCCATACAGCAGAATGGAGAAAGACCCGTACATGCTCAGCCACTTTTCCATTGGCTTTCTCTATATGACATATCATTTGTCTGCCATGGTTCCATAGATGTCTGCTGTGTATATAGATATGGATTTTACAGCATCCATACAGTATATGGATTTTCACTCCCTTGAACTTAACACGAATGTGTCCACTGACAACAATTAGAGAAATCAAACATGGTGGACAATTAAAAAATAAATTATATCAGAAAGTTACAGAAGGTTTCATTATACAGTTACAGGATTACAGTATTTTGATCTTCTTTGAGTATATGACTCTCTAGTGCCCGGGATAAATCACTGTTATCTACATTTTATCCCCTGCAGGGTCGATTATGAGCGCATAAAGGAAGTTGGACCTGACCGCGCTGCATCAGAATGGCTTTTGCGCTGTGGTGCTAAAGTACGTTATAAGGGATTTGACAAATGGCAACACGACTATAATGGACTCCCAACCGGGCCACTTGGAAAATACAAGATTCAGGCTATAGATGCCAATGAGTCGTGCATCATGTACAGAGGGTTTGACTACTTAGGTGAGGAGATGCTTTATTACGCTTGCAATTGACCCGTTATGGATTTTACAATGCACAGTTGTCATTTGGGAAATCTTGGATGTGATCATATAACTGTTATGTGTGTCCATAGAAAGAAATGTATATTGCTTTGTATCCAGTAGTGACTAATACTACTCAAGTCACTCAAGTACTACACTAGTCAAGAAAAGTGGCCAATAACATGGTAGACGTTTCACTGAATGTAATAGTTATCCACAACTGTCTTGACCTCCTGAGCTGAACTTCCCTTTGCAACTAAAGCCGTACATTGAACCCGCTGGCAGCCATTTTGTTAGTTAAGGAGATCTTTATTTTGTCAGCTGGTCTTAGAAACATCATACAAGTATGGAGACACTTCATGTCTGTGTGTGACTGTTAATATTGTGCATTGGCTTATGCTAGTCACTTAAGTTAAAGGGGTTGTCCGGGCACATGATGTCACTACCTCTGTCATCTTGGGGTCTATTCCTGAGGCCACTAATTGGCCACATTGGTCACGTGTAGCGGGGACTTCTGCCAGATGACAACAGACCAGGAGGACTGGACCGCACTGGGGCACCTGGAACAGGTAAGTATGATTTTTTTATTTTTTTTTTAACCGCCCCCAGCCTATTTTAAAAATATATTTTTAGCCTGGGTAACTTCTTTAAGTAGTGCAGTAGACTTTAGACTGTGAAGGACAAAATCTTAAATTGGATAAAAAATTGCATCCCTCTTAGCCCTCAAAAATTCACCTACAGGCAAGGACTTCTTGGTATGCTTGGGATGAAGGCTCTGTGCATGCAAAAGAGTGTTGCCTGACTCAATTTTGCGATAATTTGCGGACAACACCCTGCCCCTGGCCTCATCTCCTATTAAGGTAACATCCAGAAAATTTATAACGTTGGTACCTAAATTGTGGGTGAATTTCAGGTTATATAAGTTGTTATTCAAATACTCCATAAATCTTTGTATATATTCCTTTTCCCCTGTCCACATTAATAAACAGTCATCTATATAGCGAACATACCAATGGATATGGTCCCTATATGGATTAGAATCACTATATACATGTTTCCTCCCACCACGCCATCGTGATGTTCACCAGCGAGGTGCCCCTTTTATCTGTAAATAATATCTATTGCAAAACATAAAAAAATTGTGATGGGGCAAGTATTCTACAACCTGTATTACATATTCATTAAAATCAGGTTCAAAATTAGAATGAATGTACAAAAAATATGCCAATGTGCTGATTGCCACGTCGTGTGGGATAGATCAGGATAAAGCTGTAACATCGCAGATTACCCATGTGAACTCCCCCCTCCACTGAAACCCATCAAAGGTGTTTAAGGGCTAAGAGGAATTGTTCCACTGTTGGGGCATTCGATAAAGAGGATGAAATAACTAAAAATAGATTGAGGCAAAGGGGCTATCCCCAATGGGCAATCAAGAGGGCCTGTAATATAGCCAACAATACTTATGGAAACCGCATACGTTTAAACAGAGCAATAATAATACAACCGTACATTTTGCTACTAGGTATAGTCTGGAATATAATGAGATAGTCAAGATAATAAAAAACAATTTTCCTACCCTGAATTAAGACCCGGTTTTGAAACAAATCATTTCGCAGGGATGCAATTTTGTATCCAAAAGGGGAAAGACCATTGGGAATTATATATCCCCCAGTTTGTTCATCGATGATAGGAATTCAGAATCTGCGACCTGCCTCAATACAGTAGGTTTTTTCAAATGCGATCATAACCGCTGTGGAGTATGTAATTGGGCCACAAAGACTTCCACATTTAAAAACACAAATTGTGAACAAGAATATCAGATTAAAAGTTATATCAATTGTAACAGTAGTCAAGTAATTTATATGATCTCATGCGAGTTATACAAGATTCCCTAAGTAGGAAGCACCAGAAGATCTTTAAAAACTCGAGTGTCAGAACACGTGCGGAGCATTGTCAATGATGATTGTTCCAAGAGTACTGGAGTTTCCAGGCACTCTCGGAGCAAACATGCAAAGGACACATCTAGTTTGAGATTCAGGGGTATAGAGCAAGTGACCCGTCCCAGAAGAGAAGGTAATTGGGAGCATCAGGTACAGATTCGGGAGGTTTATTGGATTCTAAAAATTGGAATCCGTTTCCCGGAAGGTATGAATTATAGAAACGATGTGTCCTACATTTATCATACCTGAATGTACCTCAAATGGCTTATAATATTTCGTATTGTCACTGGTAAATAAGCACTTACCTGGATCAGATGATTTGTTCTTTTCCAATGGATTAGATCCTGTCCAATGACATGCGAAGGGGATGGTCACGTGATGTTCCTTTGAGCATGCGCAATAGAATTAAAGAATTAGCAACAGCCATCTTTATTAAGGGAATCTTGCACCCTGAATTTGAGCATGCGCGGTTTTTGGAACAGGTAGAAATGGTTATAGCGGTATTTATAAAATATATATATATATATATATAATACACATAAACTGGCACTCATATAGGGCACAATAGAAACTCATCTTGGGATAAACATGGATTCTTTCCATGAGTGATGGAGTAAATTTATTTATTTCAACACAGGATCTTTCACAAGAAACAGATGTTCCATAAACGTTTTTGTGGTGGTTCCTGTGTACAGTAAAAGAATATGGGTAACATTAGTATGCATTTTGTTTGTTTTCTGTTGGCGTACCATTTTTTCACTGAAGTTATTCTGATAGTGATGAAAATTTGCAGGCAAGTTACTTATTGGGAAATATATACGATCAATCTATGTAGTCTTCTTTTCTACTGTTTATAATAGTTTTTAAGTGTTTTTATATGCGGGTTTTTTTGTATGTTGGAGGGTGATTTCCGTCTGTCGGGAACTGCACTATGAAGAGAAATCTAGAACTATAATTGTGACATTAGTAGAGCAATAATTGTGGTGCCTTTTCGGACAGAGAGAAAAAAACTTTTTGGAGTGTTCTCAATATACGATCAGGGTGAGAATCCATCATCCCTCTTGTGAGCTCTTACCTGTGTAATACAAGTGTTATGCACATGTAGGGCATTACAACAGGTGATTTCCCAGTATACAAGAGGGGAGGGCTTACCATTCAGGATCAGGCTTTGAAAAAGGAAAGATATTTCCGAAACGCGTCAGCCTGATGCTGTGCGTTTTCTGTATGATGCGTGTACACTACGATTTTTAATGGATTTGATAATAAAGAAGAAGTTTTAACTTTACTACAACGGCGATGCTGGATTCTTGCTTTTGATGGATCTATGTTACACTCCAAGCCGAAGGAGGATTTATCCAGGCAGAGCTGAAGTAGTCATATACATGGAGGTGGGAGTTGTAATAAAAAAAGATCACCGAAGAATGAGCTGAGTATTTTCCATTTTTCCCGTTCCCTATCCATGCAATAATTTGTTCCTTTCAGATGGGCTGGAGCATCTGGAGGAGATAAAACTATGTAAGTGTATGTACATTGAAGATGCTTGTTTGGAGAGAATAAGTAAGATAGAAAACCTACAAAAGAGCCTGCAAAGACTGGAAATCATCACCTGTGGCAATGTGAGCGACAAAGGTGTCATCTCACTCAATTCCCTGAGGTGAGTCACTAGCATGGCTGGCTTCAAGATATTTTATTGCTTGTAGTAGTAAATGTTATTTATATGTAGGATCCAGTGAGATTTCTCAATGGTATGAACCAGAAGGTAAAATATGTCTATGGCAAATGAGTTGTCCTCTGTTTTCAAGTCTGCACATTTGTGCTGTGTTTGTTGACATGCCTTCTTACAGCCTCTAGATGGCACTCTTGCTGTTAATGCCAGTATACAGTATATGAATGCACTTCAATGTTACTCTGAAGATGAGTATTATAAATAAATAAATATATATATATATATATATATATGTAATGCCATGTAATCTTTACTAATCACATGCCTTGAGACTATCAAAGCTGTGATCACACTTAGCACTTAAAAAATACTTATTAATTTATCCTTATTATATTTGCATTTGTGTACTAACATTATTTCTGTGATTTCTAGGAATTTGCAGTATTTATTTCTGAGCGACCTGCCAGCGATCAAGCAGAGAGCCGTGACTGTAGGTCTCCTCCAGAAATCCAACCCTTCACTGCAAATCGAATTAGATCTGGATTAAGAGTTATTTGGACTCGTTTTTTCCATTTTCCTTTATAGTGTATTCAAATTCTGTGCTAAGAACATTGCTATTAAAGAATTACATGGAGAGTGCCATTTTGGAGCTTATGGGGAATGGGAGCTGCACTATAGCATTCATTGTAATCTGAGAGGTCACGAATATGAAGGGCCATGTTAGAGGTGATGGGTCATGATGCCCCTTAGTCATATGCATTGTGTATAGATTAGTTATATTGTTCTTGCAGTGCCTTGTTCTTCTTCTTACGCTCTCTGGAACAGGTAGATACATAAAGGAAGCGGCTGCCTAGAATACAACACATTCGTAAGCAGTGATCAATCCCGACTTGGCCAAAGAGTTGAGGTTAAACATGGTCATACACATTAGATAAACGTATATGAGGATAGTCCAATTTCTGAATGTATACTTTAATATACTCTTTTATACTGGATGATGAATATACATATATGTGATGGGCATAGAGCACACAGTACAGAGCACTCTATTCACATAACTTTTAAGATGCAATACTTGTCACAATTCATTTATTAAAAAAAAACTTTAAAAAAACAAATCATAAATGGCTTTTGTTCCTTTCATGTTGTGATGTGATGCTTCTGGCCACCTGCTGTGCTGGGGACTACAACATTCATAATCCCTTCACGCTTGTGATGGCAGGAGTCCCCGAGTGACTTCCCAGTGATGTCTCTTTAAGCAACGCATAAGTAACCTAACGATATACCCTGGAACATGTACACTGTGTTTTGTTTTTTAAAGACAGTCCGTTGTCTGCCCAACGTCAGATTGATGCCTTGGAGACCTTCTTTGTACATCATTACAGATCCCAAGTGTTTTACAGATCTGTAATTGTCTTGGGTGCCCCCCCCCCCTCCCATAGGAGACAGTCTTGTTTGAAAGATACACACTACTGATGGTTTTCTAACAAAAATTCTTAAATTACCTGTTTAACTCGGCTTAGAAGGTTTTAAATCGCCCTCTTTCACCCCTTGGATCGGCCGCAATGAAATTGCAGGGTTCGAGGGGCTGCCTATCTCTATTTAACACAAGTAGCCTATGTGCAATGTACTGCAATACGATATATCGCAGTATACTGTACTGGGGATCAGCAGATCACAGGTTTAAGTCCCCTTGTGAGACAGAAAAAAGTATAAAAAAAAGTTAGAAGGAAAAAACACCTTTTAATTTAAATAACACAATGTAAATAAAACAAAAATGTTGGGTATCCCCCCCCCTCTAATGTATGTATATGTCCACAAAATCCACAAATACTGTTATGTATTTTGTGAATGCCATAAAATGATATATCTCTACGGCAATGCACAAATTTTGGTCCCCCAAAAAGTAGCAATAAAAAGGGATAAATAGTCATAAAGACCAAAAATGGGTACAAATAAAATCTACAGCTTGCCCCACAAATAAAGACCCCTTACATATCTCTATCAACTAAACAGTAAAAAAAAAATTATAGGTGTCAGAATACAGTGAACCCAGGAAAATCTGATAGAATTTTAGGTTTTTTCACCTGGCTCCCCCAAGACTAAATGTTGCCAAATAAAAGTACAATGTGCTATGTAAAGAATAAGCCCTCACTTAGGTATCTTGACAGAGGAATAAAAAAAGCTATGAATTTTGGAAGGCGGAGAAGAAAAATATATATATATAAAAAAAAAGTCACTTTCCTGTGTCCTTAAAGGACCTATTGGTGTGACCTTTATTACAAATATTTTCCTGGGTCTTAAATTTTTTCTCATAATACAAGACAACTTCCAACTTCAAAGGAATGTCCACTTTAGGCAATCTCTTGTTGAAAGAGTCTCCCAATAATAAGTTTACCAGAAGATGATAAAGACGACTTGGATCCAGTGATCAGCTGCAACCTATGGGGGAACATACAAGCAAATATCATCTAAAACCTTTAAGTAACAAGTTGATAACATTAATAAATGGCTGCCAGGCGCTGTATGGATCAATAAAGTTTATTAACACAACCGTCCATAGTTCAAAAGTATTAAGTAAAAATATATTTGGTTTGTGTATACACTTTTCTTACATTTACATATATGTATAGTTCAGTGTTGTCCCTAATGTGTGGACTGTCGTCATTATTCAGATAATATAGAGTAAAAAGGAAATCACTTTTGCCATACAGCCCTCAGAGGGTCCAATGTTTATGTAACATGGTCATATGCGAGCGATTCCAAACAGCGGTTTAATGAATGATCAGAAATCGCCCCTGGATAACTTAATGCCCATAAAATGAAGGTCAGAACATGGCAGAATAAACTGGCTTTCTACTGCCATTGTGCTTTATCTGCACAGGTAATCTCACAGTCACAACTTAACCCAATAGTTACCATCGCTGGTCAAAGCGTTCTATTCCTTTTGAGAACGGGGAAGTGAGTGGTGGCGTGAAGCCTCTGGCACCTCTTATCTCAAATGATGTACTGGTAAAAAGACAACATGGCCAATCCTCTAATGGACAGCCTTGCATTTACAAGCATTTGTTACATTGATAGTAGTAAATGATCTAAGGATGTTAAAGAATAAAAATATTTAGAACTAACAATAGACATCTATGTTCAGACACGATCATGCATGGAAGTTCATCCTTCCACTTGTTAATTGTAAACCGAAATACAGTACATCACTACTTGGAAATCTGTCACTGAAGATTGCTTAGCTGAAGAGTTTCTTCAGTTGGGGCATCTAAGCCGCGCTTCTAGGCTGATGTTATGTATCTACTTAGGCCGGGAATGTTGTACATTGTGTTTTAGAGATCTTGAGAATATAGCACCCTGAGCTGTCCTCTGATCTTCCCATTGATATGCCTTCTTCCTTACCAAAGAGGGATCCAGTAAGGTTATATCTACTCAACCAGGAAAACCAGGTCTGTTTTTTACGTTGCTTTTGGCACCTGTTTTTCATAGATCTCTCATACACTTGAGTCTATGAGTGATTTCTGATAAACAGCCAGAAACAGGACATGTGAGCCCCACAAACCTTACACTGTTGTGTAAGTAACGTCTAAAGATGCATGCTATCCTGGGACATCCTCATACCCACAGTGTTGGGGCAATAATGGATTAATTGCCTGGATACTGGTCACCCGCACATATGGTTAGTTCAATGGAATATTATATTATAATATTATACATTTTCCCTGTAGCAGCCAATAAAAAGGTAGGCGCTATGAGAGCCAGACCAATGGCAGCAGTCATCTGTAGCCGCTGGGTGGACACATTGTATTAGTGTGCTGTATCGCTACACCACATGCGTTTTTTTAATAGAAATTGGTGTCTTTCAAATAGCATTTTAACCATTTGTGCTTCACCTGCACAAATAAAGTCTGAGAACTTCAATGCAATACCACTGTAAAACCATTTAGTGGGGAATTCATGCCCTGGTATATTTAGGATTTTTATGTTATTGCACAAATAGGTCCGGTTCACAACTGTATTCTGGCCATTCCGTTACCCATTTTTCATGTGGAAGCCAAGTGGAAACCACACAGATCCCATTATGGTCTAAGGGTCCATTCACACGGAGTAAACACGTGCTCATTTTGGCAAAATACGCGTGTAAAGAATACACATGTAAAAATAAGACTCCCATTGACTTCAATGACATTTTTTAGACGTGTAAAAAACGCACCAAAAAACGTGTCAAAAAACGCATTGTTTTTTGGCGCATTTTTTACACGTGTAAAAAATGTCATTGAAGTCAATGGGAGTTTTATTTTTACACGTTTAGGGTGCATTCACACGGAGTAAAATGGAGTGTAATTTGGAGTGTAATTTTTACACGTGTAAAAAATTTACACGCATATTTTGGAGCGTTTTTTTACACGTGGCGTTTACGGAGAGTTCACGGAGCATGTTTTTCTACATGCGTAAACGCTCCAAAAAACGTTCCGTAAACGCCACATGTAAAAAAAACGCTCCAAAATACACGTGTACATTTTAAAAATTACACTCCAAATTACACTCCATTTTACTCCGTGTGAATGCACCCTTATCCTTTACACGTGTATTTTGCCAAAATGAGCGCGCCTTTACTTGGTGTGAATGGACCCTAAGGGGTCCACGGGTTTCCTTAGGTAATCGCTTTTTTTATGCGGATAGGTTTCCATTCGAGGACATTCCCAAGCGGACTTCCCGAACGGAAACCTAAATGCAGATGTGAATGGGCCATAGTTATGGTGTAATGTTTCTCATTTTTACATGCAATTTTTTTAATGGCAAACTAATTCAATTGATGTTGCTCACTAACCTGAAACACCAGAATAAGAAGTCAAGAGCTACATCAATCAAGAAAAAAATATAAGTACTGGTCCTCAAAACTCCTTGTTTAATATTGTATCTACAATGTGACAAAGGGTAAAGACAGATTTCAATCTAATTCTGAATATATAATAAATATGTAGCACCATACTTATATTATTTTATATGAACCTGTCAGTCGTACTCCATGTGGTCTCCACTGGTGTATGGAACCTGATTCCACCAAACGCCTTCTGGTATTCACAACAATGTTATAAGCGAGTTGTATAGCCTTAGGGGTCATTCACATGGAGTAAAGTGGCACTGATTTTGCCATGATAACTCGCGGCAGAATCAGTTCTGATTAGAAGAGAAACACGTTGAACTCAATGGGAGTCTTCTTATCAGCGCCGATTCTGCTGCGAGTTATCGAAGCAGATTCAGTGCCACTTAACTCCATGTGAACATTTCTATCAAGCTGCGATTTGAGACCCTGCAGGCTACAACTAACAGATTATATAATTCCTCTATGCTTTTATGCAAAATTTAAACATTGGAACAATGTTGTGAACACCACAAGGAATTTATCAAGTTCCATAAACCAGTGGAGACTGTGTGGAATACACATGGGAAGTACAATCCAGCATAATGTTTCACATTCTAATTCTGAACTCATATAAGAATATATAAGTTTAGCATCTGTGTTAGCTGGGTATGAAAGCTCCGCAAAAGCTACACACGTGATCTCCTGAACTGTAGATATATTCTGTACATCCATACATACATTGTGTGTGCTTATGTAAGATATTTGTTTTATGTGATATATAACATTTTAATTTCCCTACGCATTAGGAGATGTACCGGTGTTGGTATCTGCTTGTACCTTATGATCACATCATAAATACAATATTAAACATAAGGAGTTTTAAGAGCCAGTACCTTATTTTTCTGCTATAATTTGTGGTGCAGATAAAACCCAGAAGGATAGATTTTCTTTTACAAAAAGAGCAGCATGCACCACATTGCCTAGAAAGGATTATTTATGTACTTGCTGTACTACAATGTAACAGTGTGCTGCAGTAAATGACAGCAGTGGCCATATAGCTCATAAAACAGTACATGTGAAAGTGCCTTGAATATAAAAAGACGTTCATTACTATAATAGCACATTACGGCATCAGGCTCAGCTCTAGACTGAAACTGCAAATTAAATGTCCCCCTTCACTATTGGTACATACGAGTAGTTATAGGTTTGGGTCTAGATGGGCAGGTAAGCTTAGATATGGGTTTGGTAATTTGGGCTCACAGAGGACTGTAGTTAAGGAAAGTTGGTTTGTTGCTTATGGCCCGTATACTGCTGTGGCTGAAGAAATAGCTGCCAAGTGCTTTATTTGATATTGGTATGTGATGCTCGATAAGTAACACAATAAGGAATAGAGCTGTATGCGGTCTGCTCTCTGCACAGGGAGCCTACAGTATTGTGAAATTGCCCATCTGTGAGATACAATCAGACGTGCCCTCTGCTTTAGCGCATATTCTGCCAAGGTGCAGTTTATTAGCATTTAAACTGCTGGATCCTATAAATAACTTCCAAAGGCCATGACCGCTGTTACCGGAATATGTGCCGCATCTCATTTTCCCCTGAAATTCCTGATGTTTTGTTCCAGCAGTAATAAATATTTAACTAGTCTCTTTCTCCCATTTATATGTTGGGGAAACGGTAGTTGAATTTTCTGGTATTGTAATATTTCTTGCTCTCCAGTGCTGGTAAGATATTACTGTTGGTTAGTTGAGGCAGATGCTGGAGCTGGGAAGAAAGGAAAACACTAATGATATATGGCCAAAACCATGGGAAAAGAAACATACATTCATTTTAGATACAGAAGGAAATGGTTTTAAATACTTTGCTTTACTTCTCTTATATTTGAGGTACATAGTGTCATTCTCCACTCACATACAGATCTGCATTCTATATATTGTTGTTGGCAGCTTAATCCTCTAATAACCAGAACCATTAGAACCTTAAAGAGTTTTAACTGGAAAAACTAAACTTATATTAAACTTACACAGAACCCCAATACAAAAAAATACACACACAATTTCTTCTGAATAACACAAAGGGGGGCATATTTCTGAAGCTGTCTAAAAGAAACACTTGCTTTGTAGGGCAACATATTCTAAGGCCTAAGGGCAAACTGCGCCCAGTGACCCAGTTGAGGCAGGGAGTCCACGTTCATCATGCTGGATCACTCTAGACCACGTTGATCAAAGGGTAAACAGCCAGACTCAGGTTCCTCCTATCCCAACCATTATAGCATTAGATAGCATCTGCTAGAGGGCAGCATAGTATACTCACTGAGTCAAACATGGTGATGTAGAATTAGGTCAGGGCTACAGTGTGACTTTCTGTAACTCTATTAATTGATTTTAACTATTGAGCTACAGGTACAGTCCAAATGGATGCACTCTTGTGTTGTATGCAATCTTGTGGCCTGAGCTGTCACTTAAAGGGGTATTCCCACCTCACATACTCAGCAGTCTTCACTCTTGTAAAATCTTCTTTCTTCCTGGTTTCTTGCATCATTTGGTGGGCGGGGTTTCACAGGCAACCTGCCGTTTAGCTCCGCCCCCAAATTCGTGTGTAGCTCCGCCCACCCACATTGGACTATGAAGTACAGGCAGCAGCAACTCCATTCTGTGTTACATACAGAGACTGCCTGTCTCTGCCATAATGAACACAATTGAATTAGCTAGCCTGATAACTGGGAGAACAGAAGAAATGAAAGCAGCTCCTCTCCCTTATCTGAGTGCAGGAGCTAGGTCACGTGGTGTAGACACAGGAATAGCTAGATACACAAGCTCGCTCCCTGCACTTAGCCCCTCCTCCCTCCCCCCTGAGAGCAGCAGATACATCATTTGACTCAGGAGCAGCTAAGTCAGGGCTGTGGCCACAAAAAATTGAATAAAGTAAGATAGTGGACAAACAAAGCAGTTTTGCTGAAGCAGTGTATTTAGGAAAAGTCTTACATCCACATTAACAAGCATTATAGATAGGATCCTTGTGATGGGACAACCCCTTTAATAGTTGACATCAGTCAGTAGTGCTACAATAAGTCATGGTGTAACCTTGTCCTAAGGGCCCTAAATGACCATTGTAAAAAGACTTAATAGTGCTCATTAAGGGGTTAAAAGACTGCGCTAAAAAGCACCCCCATAAATGCAGTCAGATTTCTGTTCATTACCATTACAAGGACAGACACCCTGTTTTAGCTAAAGCTGGGTTCACATCTGCATTGGCATTTCTATTCCATAATAAAAACAAAAAGCAAGCCGAAGACATGGTGACATGTAGTGACATGGTGGAAAACAATAGTAGACAACAATAATGGGGTCTTTTGGGTTTCTGTCAAGCAGACTGGGTGCTATTTTGTGTAAAATTTTCGATGGAATCCGAGATGGAGGCTTCTTATGGACCCTCCAAGTGAACATGGTCTTAGTTAGGTACCTTGATGTAATATTCTTTACAGTGCTGCATTCAGAGTGTGTGAATCAGATTAAAGGGGTTGGCCACTTTCAGACCAATATTGACAAACAAATGTACAATAGAAAGATATACAATTTTCCAATATACTTTCTGTATCAATTCCTCAGGTTTTCTAGATCTCTGCTTGTTGTCATTCATTCTGTTATTTCTAGAGGGTAAAACTCTGACCATGGTCATGTGATTTATGCTCATCACATGACCATGGACCGTAAATCACATGACCATGGTGTTGTGTTGTGCTGTTAGCTGCACATAGCAACCAACCACAGTGTAGCTTCCATTTTTCAAAAACACTATGTCGAATAAAACGTGTGCTGTGATTGGTTGGTATGGACAACTAAGTTTTCCTTTAAGACAGTTTTCAGAAATCTCTCCCTATAATTTCTAGAATGCAGAATATTAATGGAAACTGTACACAGACATTAAACTGGTGGGGTATATTGCCAGCTGAGGAACTGTGAGTTCATCTGTAGAATTAGTACAAGATAAGTGAATCAAATTGTTGAGAAAGTTACTACATTTTTTAAGTCGATTAAGAAAGATGAAGCACAAGAGCTAACAGTCTATAGAGATCACCAGGATAATAAACCTCGCCATTATTACATACCCCTGGGAAGTACTTCCTGTGAAGTCTGGTCTGTTTCCTACTGACTCTCTCAGGATCTTTTGCAGCATCTGCTTCCTCTCGTATGCTGTCAAAGTAGGGGTGTTCTAGAAGCTGCTGACATGTCAGTCTCTCAGAGGGGTCCATATGCAGGCAGCCCTGTGTGCAGATACCAAAGAGGATGCTGGGATGCAACTTAGTGGATCACAATTAGTTACAAAAACAATTTTTCTAAAACAGTACTGAACTCTTTAACCCCCTTCATACACACAATAAATATCTGACCATGGGGGGCCTAATTCACACACCCTTTTTTTTTAAACTGTCTATAGTGCTTCCACAAGTTAACCTGTGGTGTCAGGGTGAAATCCAATGACATGACGGACTGTACACTGTAAGGGCCCATTCACACAGAGTAAAGGTGCATGTATTTTGCCAAAATTTTACGCGTTTTTTACAAAAACTGCATCAAAAACCATGCCAAAAAAAGTGTCACGTTTTTTCCGCCTCCCATTGACTGCAATGGGTTTTTCCATGCGGAATCCACCTGAAGATAGGTCATGTTGCTTTCTTTTCCCGCTAGCTGAAAAAAAATGCTAGCGGAAAAAAAAAAGCGAGCGGCTCCCATTGAAATGAATGGGAGACGTTTTTGCAGGCGGATTCCACGTCAAAATCCGCCTGCAAAAAACTCCGAGTGAACATACCCTAAAGATTATACTTGGTTGTAAACTGACTGAGAAAATCTAATGTGGAGCACATACCCTTAAGGCCGGGGCCCCACATGGTGTAAACGGACACACAGCTTATGAGTTTACTTTACTTTTGAGGACAGAGCTCCCCTATTAATGTCAGCCTGTCTGACAGCTGGTTACTGTTTGCCTACATACAAACCAATCCATCATTGGACAGGGAAAGAGCTTTCTAGTTTAATGCACTGCAAAGACACAATGTATTTTTTGTGCGGTATTGGCCATACTATGCTTTCCTTATGTAGGCAGTACGGTGTGGTGACAGATCTGTTTCAATTCACCTCTACATCAGAGAACTGCAAAAAGTCACGTTAACCAGAGACCTGTTCTCACCTTCATTAGTCCTAAGGCTTGAGATGAGATACTTGTAAATCTCTGTTCCAAGGGCTCCTGCAAATGAAATGTGGTATTTGTAAATTTGGAGCATTACCTTGTGTAGGAAGATGACATAATAAATTGTACATTGTTTCTAGGACGCAGCTTCAAGTAACAACTTCAAAATCCTATGGAGGGTTATAATACTACAAGGAACCAGAAAGGTGAGGAACTCAGGGTCCATTCACACGGAGGAAAATGATGTTATATTTGGCGCTGAATTTTCCACGCTGGAAAAAATGCCTCCCATTGATTTCACAAGTGGGAAAAAAAGCTAGCGGAACCCCTTGAAATCAATGGGAGGCATTTTTTCCAGCGTGGAAAATTCAGCGCCAAAAAAAGCATCATTTTCCTCTGTGTGAGGAAGTCGAGAGGGGGCAGAAACAATGGTGATATGTAACTCCTTCTACCTGGGGTAAATTTTTGAGCTTTTTTTTTCTCTTCAAGCCTTACAGTAGTCATAACCTTTTTATTTTTCCATTCATATAGTCTTATGATGGTGTGTTTTCTATGGGACAAGCTTTATTTTGTAATGGTTTTATTTAATGTTCCATACAATATTTTGTAAAACATAAAAAAAAAAACTTGTGGGCCACATAGTGACTTCAGGAGACAGATGGTGAGAACGTCACAGGTAATATAAGCAACGGGACCTTAGGGGGTATATAAAGTGCTGGACAACCATGACATTATATCTGCCCTTACGTGGGTGTGAAAGTCTGGCTGCAGAACAAGATTGGAAGAAAGATAATGGTAGTTAATTACTTGAAAGTCCTGAAGCCGCAAATATAAGTATTGTCAGAGCAGCACTATATTGTATAATATAGTCATACAATACACAAACATTATGGCTACAACAAGTAACTATATGCATTTGAGGCTAAGGCTCCATGTAGCGAAAAAGCGATGTGGGAAAAAACATGACGGCAAAGCATTGTGGTTTTTCCCGCAGCGCTTCCATTATACCTATATTGAAACCACCAGCGTTTCTGTATTTATAACTGACATAATCACAGCGTTCCCGCTGTGCTTATTTTTCAGCAATGTGCCAGTTTGCAGTGACTGTAAAACGTTACGTCACATTGGGCCCCGGATTATAAGAATTTCCTATTTTAATTGTCTAGGGAATCATCTTTGTCATCCTCATTAATGGACAATTTGTGGCATTGTGAGGTTGTACCCACGTGACAGTGAAAGATGGCAGTGTGACGTCTGGTTTTTATTACAGCCATCACACAGCTGTTTTGAAAACAATGAGAATGAATGAGTTTATTCAAATGTCTTTTTTTTTGACAGGCTGGAAAAACAGGCAGGTGAAAAAAACAGGCATGTTTACAGTATATTTGTCCATTTTAACAGATAAACCCAATAGAAATCAATGAGCCATTTCTAATAATCATTTTCCTTTAAAAATGAATCAGTGGGTTGAGTAAAAAAAAATAAAATAAAATAAAAAGGCCAATGGATTTCACCAATGTTCTGCAAAAAGGTTTAAAATAGCAAAGACAGGAGATGCTAACAGGTGATGCCGTATAATACATCAGCACCTCTGCATGAGCTCAACAACATGAAGTGTGTCTATGTCAGATGTCGTGATTACATTACGATGAGCTGTTTGATGTGTCAATTTTTTAATATTTGCATTTCTTTATGAAGTAACAATTCTGAAAGATGTTTTATTAAATTTATATATATAGAAATATTCCAATCCTGAATGTGTTTATAACCAGCATATCTCTGGAAATCATAGGACACCAAAAGCAAGTTTCTAAATGACCCTCCCAACGCTCATTTACTCTTAAAGAAGTCCTTTCATCACTCGGGGCACATGCGGTTTTATATACCGCTAGAAAGCTTTCACGATCTGTGCCCCTGGTGAAGAGCTATCGGTGACGGTACCGTAGCTCTTCACTGTCAGAAGGGCATTTCTGACAGTCAGCCAGGAACGCCCCTCCTCACAGTAGTGTCTATTGAGCTGTACTGTGAGTGCAGTGAGGAACACCCCCCCACACACACACACACATAAAACCACATGTGCCCCAAGTGATGAAAGGTCCTCTTTAACATCACACAGCCCTAAACACTATGAGGAAATGAGAAGCTGGGAACAGCTCTTAATACAGAAGCAAGGGAAAGAGGTTAAAAAAGGGAGGATTTCACAGAAAGGAGCCAAAATTTGTTGGTATAGTATATTACAAAATATATTAAGAACACAAAAAGCTGTCTGAAAATCAAAAGTTGTCCAAAAGTTTAGTCGCGCTTTAAGTGATAAAATTTCTTTTCACAGATCCCTTAACAGACTCTATGAGGGATCAGTGAAAGCAGATGTCCCTCGTATGTACACTTGGCTTTAAAACAGACACTTTTCATATTCAAGTGGGATATCAAACAAAACAACAGTTATGGGACCAGCCACACATGACTCTTTCCCAGGCATTGTACGCCATGTTACAATTTAATTCTTTCCTTAGAAACCTATTAGTATTATTTACATCACTACAGTATATGGTATTAATGCTGAAAATCAGATTCCCATTCATATTTCCTTTGTGTTCCACATCACAGATGGTTATTGTATCATTTTATTATTACTATTTCATTCTCCTTTTTATTTTATGCCATTAATCTGGATTTTATTATATTTTCGTACCATATTTTCAGGATCTGGTATGCTGACGCCACTGAAGAACTGGTTTGTGCTAAAAACCTGTTGATGCCGAGGGATCAGATCTCCTACAAAGATATAAAGGCAGTGATGTGTGTTATTAAAACATAAAACTGCAGGCGGTCAGAGCTGTTACCCAGAAATTCATGTCACTTACCTAAACTTTTTCTAATAAGGTATAACTGATCCACATCAGACTTGCCAGGCCAAAGTGGAATTCCGGATAGAAGCTCGGCAAAGACACAGCCAATGGCCCAGACATCCACAGGGGGGCCATATTGTGTGTCTCCAACCAGAAGTTCAGGGGCACGGTACCACCTTGTAGCCACGTAGTCTGTGTAATAGTCAGAGGGTCCAGCTATAATGTAAAGACAAACTTACATAGATTAATTAAAACTGGTGCACATATCAATTACATTCTGTGGCTTGAGATCCTTGCAGAATATTTTAATAAAAATTAATTACAGAGGAAATAAAATAAGAATACTCACTTAATATTCTTGCAAATCCAAAATCGCAGAGCTTGATGACCGAGTGCTTGGTAATGAGTATATTCTCCGGCTTGACATCACGGTGAATACACTAGTGACATAAAAACTTCATCAGTTCCTGTCAGTCTCAGATTTTTATTTCACTGATGTTTCATCCCCCTTCCCAATCTGCACCCAGAAAGCAACCTCTGTTCTCGAGATAGGTGGAAGTCTCGGTGGTGCGACCCACTGTGATCTGAAACATATTACTTATGTTGTGGAGATAACTTATTATTGTGGGACGCCTCTTGTATTCTAGAATATTATACAATATATATGCAATTAAAGTGACAATGTCACGAAATGGACGTCCAGACAGAAACTCTGTCACTTGAGAGCTCATCTCTAGTCAACATCTCAAGACAAGTATTACATCCACAGTCTACATTATGTTATGCATCCCCAGCAACCGAGGGGTTAACCACATGACGACCTAAAGCTACAAGAACAATTAGCTAAAACATGAAGCCACCAATTTCAGTGATCACAGAGGGAGGCAGGGTGTCACTGGAGAGATTAGTGCAAGATGAGACACAAAAGTGCAGGGTAATCTACCTAGAAATGCTAATTGTTTCTATATTTGGCCATGTAATGGCTGAGGAGGGAGATGGTGAGGAGATCACTGGCAACGCAAGCGACTAGGCCTTCAGGGGTGTGTGAAGTGCAGGACAACCATGACATTATATCTGCCCTGAAGGGGTTGTGAAAGTCTGGCTGCAGAACAGGATTTGGAAGGAAGATAATCGCAGTTAATTACTTGAAAGTCCTGAAGCCGCCAATATAAGGATTCTAAGAGCGGCATTACATTGTCTAATACAGTGCTACCATTCAGTAGGGGTCTCCCCAGGAAAACTTTAAAACTAAAGCTCAATTTCCCAGTGTAATGTAGGATTGAACAATCTATGTTAATGGCCAGTTTGGGGTCATGTTATTGACATACAATGCACAACCTAAATGAAAATATATCTATTCTGTCATCCCATGAATCATTTTCATACCTGTTTGCTAGGTTCACACATAGGGAACCAAATGACGGAGAGCCAGGCCACTAAAACAGCAGTTACACACAGACACAGGCAGACCCCATTGACTATAATGGGGTCCACCATTTGCAGCAGATAGAGAAGTCCTCTGTACAAGGCTTTTATCTCTACCGATTTTGGGGGGGTTTCCGCAACAGAGTATCCAGTGGAAACGCTGCAAATATTCTGAACCAAAAAATTAGAGTATTTGTGATGGAAATCTGCAGTAGAAAAAGGCACCAAACCCTGTTTTTTTGT
Organism: Leptodactylus fuscus; assembly: GCF_031893055.1. NCBI lineage: Eukaryota > Metazoa > Chordata > Amphibia > Anura > Leptodactylidae > Leptodactylus > Leptodactylus fuscus. The sequence continues at coordinate 97,696,232 of NC_134271.1, forward strand.
TGTGAATTTTAATTGAGGAATGCTGTAGATTTTTGTGTGGTCCAGGGCGGGTCTGGAATAGGTTTCAGCTCCAATTGTGGGTACTGGGCTCATTACTGGGGTCTTAAAAGGCTGAAGAACCTACACTTCAGGGGAGATCCAGGGAGTGAGATGAGGCGTATGGGTCTGTCCTGGTACTCTGAGTCTGGTGAGACTGTGTCGTGTTATTTGTCCATGTGGCTGGTAGTAAGCCACAGTGGTTTTTGAATAAGTCAGTTTTTATTCATATGCTAATGAGCTTCCAGCCAGCTCAGGAAGTTCCCAGCAGCCTCCTCTCTGCTATTATCTCCTATGTGTGTTTGCAAACAGGAAGCAGGAAGTCAGCAGCAGCCTGTGCTGTATACACCCATAGGAAACAATAGCAAAGAGGGTGCACGATGCAGTCTAATTAGCATATGAATAAAAACAGACTTATTCAAAAACCACTGAGGCAGTTTACATACTAAAGGTAGGTGTGGAATAGCCTTTTTATAGGCTATGCAAGGATGAAAATGACTTTTCCCAATGATAGAGCCCCTTTAAGGCTGTATTTTATTTTTGCTTATTTTGTGCCTGAAGTCAAGGTTTATTTATTTTCCTGTTTTTTTGTTTTTTTTTTCTAAATAAACCTCTTTCCTGCATATTTTGTGTCCCTATCTTTGACTAGTTGGGTCCGCATCACTACTGCTTCCGAGCTAACTTCCCCACAATATGATACAGTATAAAATTTCGTAAATACATGCAATAATCTTTTTACTCACATTGTGCTTGTGGCAGAAATTGACTGCCTGTAACGTCTGCCAGGTAATGCTTTTGACAAGATGTTCAGGAACCCTACAAAAAAAAAATGGCTTAGACAGATACAGCTAAGAAAACAAAGTGCTAGCGATATGAACCAGACCTTTTTGTTTTGTGCACACAAAAAATCTAAGATTTTTTTAATCAACAAGATGCATGAACCTCAAAGCCAAATAATAGTTTGGCAGACAAACACATAACACTTGCATGCATACAAATGCGTTACTTCCAACAATATGAGCAAATGAACCGTTCAGAAATTGCAAATGAAAATTAGCAAAACAGTCCAACTCCATTAGGGGTAAATGGAGACCACAGCAGTCATGTGGCTAAAACTGTGACCCTTATCTAGCCCTGGCCATACACATTAGATGAATGGTGGCCAAACCAGCAAATTTTAGTGGGACCAGGAAACAATCTAATGTGTAGGGTGATGTCCTGACTCGCTCATGCTGAATTTTAACCAGATGGATCTTTTTGTCCTCAAGCTGCCAAAAGAGGAGTCATTAAAGGCAAGAGGTCTCTGCCATCTCCTGTATGAGATATAGGGGTCCGGAGGAATAGTTGTCAACCAAATGGATCTGAATATGTTTGAAAATAAAAAAGACAGATATGAGATGGGTGAAAGTGATCCATCCAATGCTCTGGAAGAAACCTGGTTGGATTTCTGTACATTAAATACACATCAGATTTGCCAAAGGCATTAAAATATATCACGTCTGTTTGAGACTCGTAATATAACAAATCTCTACAGGCCTACATGACAGTTTTCTAGACCATTTGATTTACCATTCATCTTCACTGACACAATTGTGAGATTTGGGACTGAGCCCTATAGTAAAAATTCAGCGTTCACACAAAAGGATATATAAATGACTATTATATGATAAAGTGGACCCTGACAGATAGATAGTACAATAGCCATTCCAATTCAGACTGTATTAACCCATTCCTGACCCTAAACCACTTGATGAATTGCACTGCTACAGAAACAGACAAAAGGATGCGCTGAAATGAATTCCTTTCCCATCATAAAACCGTGAATCTACACACAGGATGCGTTGTAAAGCAGCTGTCAATGCAAGTCTGCCCTATAAATGCTCCGAACACTGGACTCCTTTCACTATTGCTAATACCAAAGACCCCCACTACAGTGTTAACCTCTTACATCCTTGGTGCTGATAACATTGCAATTTATCAAAAACGTAGATGCAAAGTTGTGTTTGCTCATAAATGCTGACATTACCGAACACTTTAATCAGGAAAACCCCAATACACCAAATAATTTATAGTAGACAGACAAGGATCCCTATAGCAGAAGCCATATTGTGTCCTTTCAAGATCGTAACTGCACTACCCTAATCTATTTGGACCCCAAACCAAAAACTCTTATTATATCTATAACGTATTACCCTACTCCAAAATGGTAAAATTGATATGCTTGATACAAAATTAATATGCATATACATATTTTCTACCAAAAATTGTAAAAAAAGGGAATGTATATATTTAATACAATTAGGTCAACAGTCTTTTGCCTTTCGTGGGATGTGACGATTGGTTCATAGACATTAGTATATTAGAGACCTGCATACAAAGAAGTTTTCCTCAGAGGTCATTGACCAGTGACACAGTGACCATCAGCAGAATAATATATTTATTGTTGCAAATTTTGTCCTGTGTGAATATATGCTAAGGATTCTTGTGGAGTCTTTTCCTTGATGGGTCAAAGAAGTTTTAGTAGCAAAAGGTGTGGCCTACGCAAGATTAGGAAGTATCACACCCTATAAAGAGCATAGCCTGCCTATCAGATATATACAGTATACCTGTCGTATGGAAAGCTCAATAATGCAGGTGACGCCGGCGGCCTACGTTATTAATATGCATGAGGAGGGGGACGACTGTTGCAATTGTTTATATGACAAACCTCTGTTTGTTTTGGCGACTGTTTCCTAATATATGGGATTAGTGCAGTTTGCTTAGCAAAGTAACAAGCACTTAACCAGTACTTAGGTGTACGGTGTCTACTTACTACAAAGGCATTTCTGGCTTTCTTCTTGTTATGAGCAATCTGCGCGTCTTAGATGTGACTGAGTCAGATAATCTTATAAGCATTAGAAGATGATAAGCCTGCACTTGGAATATGCAGAGCAAGTCTGGCAGGAAAACCTGTAATTAACTTGCTAGGAGTCGGTGTCTCAATGTATCTGTGTACATAGCCGTCACAGAACCACTGACCGTGTCTGCATTGGACATGGTATTCAATGTTGCAAACATGCCAAGCAGATCTCCATTTTTCCATTTAATTGAGGAGATTATTTGACAATATTCTATCTATATGTATCACTGATGGCTTAGATGCTTGTAGTTTATAATCATTCTGTCCTTGTTTTAATGTAGACCTTCCTTCATGCAATAACATCCTTTTGGGCTAGTACTAGTGCACAGCAGCCAATGTGGGCAAGCAGAGCTTCAGTATTAAGCATTGAAAGGGACAGGACAAGAGCCGGAGCCTTTGAGGCTACTTGGACATGGAGGAATACAGATAAGAAAATTCAGTCCATGCATCATAGTGATACATGGACTGAACCCAGACTCTCAGCACCATAGTGATATATGGTAGATCAAGGATATTCAACTGCTGGATTCTCTTCACTTTCAGGGGTCAACTCTCACAATGTCCTAATTTTGGTTTAGGTCAGGACCTTGTATGCCAGGCCCTGCCAGTAGTTGAACTCCTGATGGAAGACCAGCTGTCATAGGGCAGAATTACCAGGTCCATTCACCTGACATCCAAGGTCTGAATTTGGACCAAGGTCAACCTATTCAGAAGCCCTTCATTAGAGTACACGCACACAAATGTGTGCATCTATAAGTTTGCACGAAAACACCATGCACAGCCCATGGTTGATAGCCATGTACTGGTCATGACCTCCACAGATCCAACCATTTCATGTTGTATGTCTGGGCTGCACAATGGACAGGAATAGGACTTGCCTGAGTTTTGCCCCAGGCTCATGTTCTCCTACAGAGACCCGAGATAATACATGGGCATGTGTATGGGGCAGTACAAAATAATAAGTCAGAGTGCTAGATATTAAAAACACAGCTAGAACACTGACAAAGTGCATGTTCATGTGCATGGAGCCTTAGATTGTTGACCAATCTTGCCATAATCGGGGCAGTTCAGTTGAGTTTTATCCTATGTGTATGACCAGCTTGAGGCTAAGGCCCCACATAGCGAGTTACAGCCAAAAACGCATTGTGGTTTTTCATGCAGCACTTTCATAGAAAGTCTGAACAGTTTTCCTCTGCAGACTTTCTGCTTCAATTATACCTATAGGGCAGTGGTTCTTAACCTTGTTTAAGGTACCGAACCCACCAGTTTCATATGCACATTCACCGAACCCTTCTTTAGTGATATATCAAATATGATTTTTTTCCAAATTCAAGACATAGGCCTTTTTTCTTTTTTTTTTTACTGGTATACAAAATGAACCGTGCATAGGGCCTAGGGTTCGATCGAACCCCGATTAAGAACCACCACTATAGGGAAATCACCAGCATTTCCGTAGGTAAAATTGACAGGCTGCGATTTACAAAAATGTGAAGGCTTTTGAACTCGCAGCGTGTCCATTGCAGATTTTTTTCTGCAATGTGTGGATGTGATTATCCAGAATCCCATACACTTTGTAGTCACTATAATACTCAGCAGCATATATGCTACATGAGGTCCTGGATTTACAGTCAGACTCCTAAACATTTCAACTAAGTTTGTGTCACCGATCACATCTCTGCCCTGAAGTATCAAAGATAACAAAATGTCAGTAAGGGTGAGTTCACACTGAGTATACGCCAGCTTATTCTGAACGTAAAACACGTTCAGAATCAGCGGCGTATAAAGCAGTTCCCATTCATTTCTATGGGAGCCGGCATACGAGCGCTCCCCATAGAAATGAATGGGCTGCTTTTTTCACTATGAGCACTCCCATTGAAGCGAATGGAAAGTGCTCGCGTGAACAGCTAGCTCTGATCATGCCGAGCCGTACACGCCAGCACTTCCCATTCACTTCAATGTGAGTGCTCGTAGTGAAAAAAGCAACCCATTCATTTCTATGGGGCGCGCTTGTATGCCGGCTTCCATAGAAATGAATGGGAACTGCTTTATACGCCGCTGATTCTGAACATGTTTTACGTTCAGAATAAGCTGGCGTATACTCAGTGTGAACTCACCCTAACAAAGAAATGAAACAGCTTGGTGAGAAAAGCTTACATGCTAGACTGTTGGAAGGTTACAGCAACATGTGGCTTATGCATTCAACCAAATTTAGAATGCAGCTTTGTATGCAGTTGGAGTAAAGGTATGAAGCAGAAGCAAAGCTACAGAGGGGTGTAGTGGTAGCATTCTCTACCAGGCTCTTTACCTTGAAGGGGTACCAAGGGTCACTCTGCCACATAAAAGATACCACTATTCTAAATAGTACATGGTAGGTAGGTGCCCCATTATAGATTTTCCACTGGGGTCAGGGGGCTTTAGGTTATGCCTCTAGTATGAAATAACTCAGAATAACATACCAGAAGCAAAGACTTTGCACTAAAAATGATCACAAGCTATCAGGAAGAGTTAGAGGCATAAACCTCAAGAATAGCATATAAATCCTTAAAACAGGAAACCCAACAAGATTTTAGGTTTGTGCTTTAATCCCATTATAAGCAACTAGTGTAACAGGGTAGATTAATTGTCACTCCCCAACTCCTTATCGTGCCCATCAATTACCCTCATACTGTATGTCAACACTACGGACAAGCTGCTGTTTACCTGCGGCCTCAATTAATCAGGAAAATGTGAGCCCTTCGTCCAATAGACGACCTACTCGGGAGATTTATCAAATATTTCCATAGCACCAAGTCACCGTGCCAAACTCTGGCCAATAAATTAAAATGAAGTATCGTTTGCACAATGCTAAAAGCAAACAGAACATTGAGCAGTGACAGCCAGGATTGCTAATACCTCTTTACGTAACCAGGGGAGTGTCAAAGTGTCAGGGGTAGGAATCCGATGACTGTAACACAACCGTATTCCACTGGCTTCTGCATGTGGAGACTCTTAGTTTATTTTCCTATTTTTAAAGAGTGTTTCCCATGAGTTTCTTTAAAGAATTTATCCAGCACCCGTGCATAACACTTGCATGGGCTCTATCTGCACAAACATTAAAAAGGCCGTGAGACCAACATTTTTTTTAATCGATTGTCACACAGAAGTTTTTAAACAAAGAGAGTCTATGTGGCTGTTCACAAGTCCATGTGAACAGACCTTCAAAGAAAAATAAATCATCATATTTTTGTCCATTTGAAAAGATTCAAGTCTATAAGGGATCCATGAAAACATCTGTGATAAAAAAAAAAGACCATTCATCTGTTTTCAGAGCCTATATAACATCACAGTTGTATGAATTAGCCCTTAGAGTGCATTTACATGTTTAACTTTTTAATGCAGTTTGTGAATCGAAAACCAGAAGTGGATTAAAAATAAATAGGAGTAACACCTCTCATTTATACCTTAGCTCCAATTATAAAACCATACCTGGTTTTGTATTTAAAAATTTCACGCAAAAATCTGAAATATAAATACACCCTTAGGGTGCCCTAACGGTAGATGGTGCGTCCCACCCACATGTGTCATCCACTAATTGGCCGGCTGTACCTGTACTCGCTCATTTAAAGCAATAGCAACAATACAATTACAGCCAGCAATTAACAGTAAGTGGCGGGAGTGGACTGGAGCTGACCTAGTGAGACAGAGAATGTGGATGTCACATGAAGATGTAGGCGCTGTCTGTCCCTTCTATATTCTTTCCCCTGTCTCTCCATGGATTATGGATGTATAATGCAGAGAGGCTGAAGCTGGGGGGGGAGGGGTAATTTCACATTGTTATATCTTGGACATTATAAAACATAGACTAGAGAGATAGAAAATATGAGATTCTCATCCTTCAGATGACACCAGGACGGTAGAGATATCAGTAGAGATATCATCATTTGTAGCATAATCCAGATTGTGAGCAGCTACATATGAATATGCCAATCTCAACTGTGTCTTCGGAACTGGTGAAATTAGAACTGGTAGTGTTGTATGAAAGCTGAGAATCTTATCTTTCATATGACACCAGAAACTGTTCTAAGTTTTACGATACTCTAGATATGACTGCTTAGAGTTATCCCCCTTCCAGCCTCAGTGTCCCTGCATTATCCATGAACTTGTACACCCATACTCCAGTGAGAAGCAGTTTACAGAGAAACAGTGGATATTAGCGCAGCTGAAATTTGTTAATAAAGTATAATATTTATTAATGTCACAAATGCTGCCAGAAAATCTAAAGTTTAGATACACTTTAAAGCACTAAATAAGTTTATACATTTGTTTAGTTTGATGCTAAGTGGAATTTTCTGTATTTGGAAATTTGAGATTTGAATTACTATATTTCCTAAGCAACAAACTAAAGCAGAATTATTTGTAATTAATTTATTAAAATAAAATAGGTGCATTTCATGCTCTCTGTGTGCCACTACCTCAAATCCTCAGCTCTTAGCTAGTGTATATTAGAACTATAGTGTCTGGTGTAAATAACAGTAAATCTGTCTGTAGAGCACAACTCCCAGCACGTCCACATTTCCAAAAATGGTGCAAGGGAAAACACCAAAAGTCACAAACATTGGTACAAATAATTCATAACTTTGCTGCATGCCTAGTACTAAAGTCCTATAGATTAAAAAACAATCTCTGGAGTGAGGATTTAAAGGGGGTTTCCAAGATTTGGAGCAAACCTCAAGGCCAGCCAGGTGGGTGGAAAAGAAACCAAAAGACATACTCAACTTTCCCTAGCCCTTCACTGTCTAGTCCTGTTCCCATTTTCTTCACATGCCAGGGCTCATAGCATTGGAAGCTGTGAGGCACACTTGACTGCTGAAACCAAATACTGGCCTCAGTGGTTGCTGCAGAGGGACTGGTGATGTACGTCACTGGATCCTTAGCAGTGACCACTGATTGGTCTTAGTGGTTATGTGAGCCTCACAGCTTCCGATCCTGTGAACCCTGGCATGTGAGAGAATAGGCTACAACACTCTTCAGACAGCTAAATTGGGGTTCTAGGTGTTGGTTCCCCCCAATCTGATACTGATGATCTATCCTATGGATATGTCATCAATATGTTAGTCTCAGAATACCTCTTTACATTTTTTGCAGTAGTCTAATTGGACAGTTCATTATGTATTATATGTCATGTTACTACTTAACCATATCATGATGTATTACCTTTATTAGAAGTCATTAGAGACTCTATAGAAGTTTGGTTGTCATTCAGAGATGACAACTGTCGAATGCATTTGCAATACTCATGATTCATTGACTGGATATGATTTTTCATTAGTTGTTTCCTATTTTAGTAAGAGGTATAAACATTTGCTCTAAAGTACAGATGCATCCAGCATCCAAAAAGAGTACACATACTTGTGTATAGGTAGTTTTGGTATTCAGGACTCTGGTAAAGTGGATGAGAACTCTGGTGGAAATAGGATGTAACTGAGCTGTCCCAAAATCAAACAACACTAAGATTGTTCCAATTCTTGTTTCCAATTGGTAGTATAGAAATCCTGCAGGACTCCCATTTCTGGCAAGCACTGCAATTTTAGCAAACATGAGAGAAGGGAACTGGTGTGAAGTCCTGCAGCCCTTCTCTCTCTAGAGCAGGGGTAGGTAATCTTCGGTTCTCCAGCTGTTGCAAAACTACAACTCCCAGCATGCATACTTGCTCTGCTGTTCTTGGAACTCCCATGGAAGTGAATGGAGCAAGTTGGGAGTTGTAGGTTCACAGCAGCTGGAGAGCCGAAGGTTCCCTATCCCTGCTCTAGAGTGATAGGAAAAGGATGGAAAGAGAAGCCATGCTCTTCAATTTTAAAATATAGGGCATACTATGGTGGAAAACAAGAGAAAAAAAACAGCTGTCTACCTCTCTCTATATACACCCCGACTGTAGTGTGTTATATGACATGAAAGTCGGTGTTTTCTTGCATATTCCTCTAGGTATAACAAAGCTACGCCCAATCATTCAGTCAGTGATCCTTACTATGTGGAGTTCAAGCCTTGAGAGGTCTCAGATGTGTTGGTATCATGAGGGGGAACCTACACAATATGAGGCAAGGTGTTTTAATGTTATGGCTAATCAATTTGTATGTGTGGTGAGCTCATTGTACACTTACCCTCGTGGATGTCGGTCCAGTTCATGGAGAACAGTGTGGTCACAATATTCAAAGACCAAATGTAACTTCCTCTTCCGTCTAAAAACCTCCAGAAGGTTCACGAGGTTGGGGTGCTTCAATTGCTGGAAGAGAAAGAAACTAACACATTAAGACCAACAACACAAAAGACAGAGGAACAGAAGAGTAATGGCGAAAGGCGATACAAACACATGACATTAATGAAATGATCAGATCAAACATTCCATCATTTGCCATACTAGACGATAACCTAATCTGGTTAATATTTACCACAATTTGTTCTTAGAGTCATTCCAGCAGTCGGATAAACATCACATTACACAGGCCATAAGCAATAAGATAGGTGGGAATATTTTGCTGACGGATTCTACAGGTTTAACCCTTTATGGGCACCTCACTGACATGTTTCTTTTAACAGATTCCTTGTATGATTAATGAACAAGAACATAAAACTTGTTGTCGAAGGGATCTACAATCCAAACGTTGGCAGTCTCTTTGTTTGCTTTCCTACTTCTTCTATAAATATTCTATGTTAAATGTCATAAAGGACATTATCATGGAGAGTTTTACATGTTCCATGTCCCAGGGACAATGTCAAAGAATTAGTTAATACCGCTATGATCAAAACACAAACACGGCCATTGAAACCTAGGCTTTTCTGGTTGCTCACAGGACACACACAAATAGGATTCCTTTCCATCTCTCGCACACAGCACCGGCAGGTATTGTTGGTTACAATTCAGCGTTCACTAAATATTTGCTTTTTAGCAGGTCTGTATAGGGAGGATCAGAGCAGCTTAACTACACAAATAGGTTGCCAGATAGTGACTGGCATGCCAATGATCAATAAACAGAGGTTGTTACTATTTACTAAGAGCAGGAGAACACTCCCCAAGCAGGTCTCCACATGTTATACTGATAACAAGGCATCGGCCATTCCAAGCTGACACTTTCTGGCGTGGGATGAAGAAAGAAAACTAGTGAAAATTTAATGAGTGGCACCAATGCCTATAAATTCCAATAGAAGGGACATCCTGCAGCAATGGTTTCATAGTCTATATTATGCTGGTATTTGTTACCACTTTTCCCGAATCGGTTCATTTAAGCTGCCAAAAACCATTAGAAGGAAGTCTGCCAAAACTCTATTAGGACTTGTGGACGCTCACACAAACTCTTATTTTGGGAAAAAAAAAAAAATTAAACTGAATTTGATTCCCCTAAACAGCACTCCCCCCCCCCCAAGTAGCACTCATTCACTCATTGAAACCATATTCAAGTAAGCAATGAAACCATCTCTGAAGTCTCCCAGATAATGTTGTCTTCTACAATACATGCTTTACATATTCTCAGTTCATCTTCACTCCTGATTTTTATCTTTTTGACTTCCAATTCCTCCATTATTAGAACTATAATTAAAAAGTCTAAAGAAAAGACAACCCTACAACATAAGATATATAGGGCTGGGTGGCCTAAATCATATTCACATATCAGCAATTCTGGTTGGGTAGCGAATAGTTAGTGATATATCCTTTAGCCAATGGAAGTGTGAGAAACAATGGCCCAGAGGTAAGACCTACAACTATCAAATATTAAAGGGATTCAATCATTAAAATGCAATTCTTTGTCCCTATGTCTTCTCCGTGCCACTGTTGTTTAGAAATCCCGTTTTTTCCTGTATGCAAATGAGTTCTCTTGCAGCACTAGGGGCAGTCCCCTGCGTCTTTTTCCGGCGCTGTCTTCAAACTTCCACTTACCCCAGCTTACTGAGTAAGCAGCCACAAGAAAATGGCCACTTACACCAATTTACTGTGTAAGCGGCCACAGGAAAATTTCTGCGGGCATGCACAGTCAGCTCTGCCTGAGGCCTGACAGCAGAGCCGACTGCCCATGCCTGGAAGTTTGAAGACAGCGCCGGAAAAAGACGCAGGGAGAGGCCATTCCAGGCGAAGATAGAGGTGTCACTGGAGATGTCTCTCGCAGCATTGGGGATGCCCCCAGTACTGTTTGAGTGCAGGGGACCGCCCCCAGTGCTGCGAGAGAACTCATTTGCATAAAGGAAAAAACAGGATTTCTACCGAACGATGGCACGGAGAAGACATCTAAAGGTAGGAGAAGAATAGCCTTTATTAAGGCTATTCCTACGTGTAAGGGACAAAAAAAATTGCATTTTAAGGATAGGATCCCTTTAAACATGATTTTGCATTAGAAATAATTATGCATGTTAAAGTCATTTTGCACAGGTCCTCTTTATATTTATTTTAGAGCCAGCTTACATGTTATTTTGCCAATAAGTGCATTCATTGATGTGATCAAAAATAACGCTAATAGTAAGCAATGTGATAAAATGGAAATAAAAAAAATCTAATACTCACTGACTCCCTCAGGGCTCAGAGAGCAGTTTTAAACAAATAAAAATACCCTAACTTTCTGACACACAAGTGAAGGATAACTTTATAAGAGAGTAACAGTTTATGGAAATCCCATAATCCCATTTCACCCACTGGTCCTGGCCTGCTCCAGCCAGAATATACCCAGTTTATTAGGATAATATAATGGACATTTATAATGGGAGACTCTGCCTTTAATGGAGCTTATTAATTATGCCATGACATCACACTTTCTATAGTCTTAGGGCAGGTTCACACCTGCGCCCGGTCTCCGCTTTCGGGTTTCCGTCTTCTACTGAGAGAAACTGGACAGGAGACAGAAACGCGGCAGTCGGATTTCAAACCCACAAAGTTGGACATGCAGGACTTTGTGTCCGGTTAAATAAAAACGGTTTCGCTGTGGAGAGGCACAAGATGCTCACAGGCGGTGACTTTGCAAACCCATTCAAGTGAATGAGTTTCAAAACTGACTGCCGGATTTCCGTCTCCTGTCCAGTTTCTCTCGGCAGAAGACAGAAACCCGAAAGCGGAGACCGGGCGCAGCTGTGAACCCGCCCTTACTGTACATTCATAACACGGCTACCAGAATAATTTCTATAAGTATGTACAGGGCTGCTTTTAGCCAATGACATAGGAACATGACACTGTGGGGACAACCTGCGGGGGCATTATAATTTGTGTGGGTCAAGTATTTCTAAGTGGTGTTGATGAGGGGAGGGGGCAATTATGAAACCTTCACACAGGGCCCACCACCAATATGTTAAAATGGCCCTGGGTAAGAATTCCTACTTGCAGAATGTGAGAAGGAAAATGCATTCACTACATTTGGAGATTCTAACACAGCCACACCTAAGATTCTTGCACAAATCCCCAATGTGTTCATTAATGTCCCAGAATCATCTGCACAGCCAAGCAGAGAAATTCTTTTTAATCGGATTGGAAATGACTCTTGAGGAACAGATGTCTATGAACTAACTGCGAGATTAAGCAGAGAACTATAGTACACAGCTCCCGCAGTGTCATGCATTTCCAGAAGGGGCTGGTAATCATAAAGCCGCACATTTTGTGCATATCAGAAGACACAGATTTCTCTACAATTGGATGCACAAATACAGTATAAACCGCTCTTACAGCACTTTCTGGATTCCTGCTGGTGATAGAATGGGGAGGTGGCTTCTCCATGTCCGGTTCATACTGAATATAACAAGCAGTGCAAAGCATGATGGGATACTACAAGTCACTTGTACCTATATTAAATATTTTATTGTCAGGCCATAGGTGGTGGCCACAATGCAGTTACAAACTGCACAACCAAGAAAGTCGAAGTGGCTTTCTGATTGATTGTTAGAAACTGATATATTAATTGAGTGTATTAATTGTTCATTAGTAATGGTCACATGGCATGCAGAACCATCAATAATCAATCAATTTTTTTAATGATCTGTTGAAAAGAAGAAAAGTGCTAATGTGCAATAGAGGCAGCTGTTACAGGATCCTAAAATGGTGAAGACAGAGCACCAGATAAGTTGGTCATGTTCCCTTCTCTGAGGGCATTGCCTATATCCATCATGGCAAACCTATGGCATACACGCCAGAGGGGCACTCACCACTCAGAGCCCCCTCTGTGGGCCCGTACACAACTGCCCCAGTCAACACTATGATAGTGGTTCAGGAAAGCCTGCTTATGATGTAATGACGTCAGTACACCCCACATGCCCACTGAAGCCCAATCACAGGCCCCAGCAGTAACCTCTGGGATGCGTTGCCTTGGTCGCAGGAAGAAAAGGACTGAAGAGGATGCTGGAGAGAGCCGGAACAAGGATGCCCAGGAGACGTGAGGCAAAGGAAGTATAATAAGTATTTGTTATTTTTTACTAACCTCCCCTGGGCTTCCACTAAGGAGACCCCAGAGTATAATAAAAGCACCAAAACGTATTGCACTGTGTACACCAAAAAACTGTACTGTGTTGGGGCCACTGTGGAGCAGATCGTAGTGTGTGGGGCCCTTCACTATTTATATCACACAGTATCTGTTTTATAGCAGACATGTGGACCCGCAATTACGGACAGATTAATTTTAATGGGGCCGTGCACACATCCTGGTATTTTATGTTGAATAAAGATAGGACATGACAATATACAGACCGCAAATACGGCCTGCAAACATAGCTGCAGTTGTGTGAATGGGGCCTTATTGTGTTTTTCTTTTAAGACAAAAGATGTTACTTTGCAATAAATTAGTGGGTTCTGAGTTGCAGTATGGGCACATGGCCTCTAAAAGGTTCGCGATCAGTGGTCCATACTAAAGGCAAGGCAACACTTGGTACATCCATACACAGCAAAATTTGTCTATTTCTCAAACCCACAAATCTAAACATGGCAGGGTGTAATTTGCTTAAGCATCTAAATTCACCTTCACACATAAGACACACCTTTACATCCCTCTAGCAAAATATTATATGTTATATATTGTCTCCGACCTAAATACAAAGAGAAAAGTTGGTCGAACCTGCCAGCTATCTTATGTGTATTGGGGCCTCCTGACACTGCTTTGACATGTGATGTCCAAGGAAAAGATCAGGCATGACAAATCTAATCATGTCTGATTCTTTTTTCCCAGGAAAATAAACCAAAGCTTTCTCACCTCTTCCTCTTTGGTTCAGCTGAACCAAATATATGCGTGGTTGTTTAACAGACTGGCTTGGTTGCACATACTTCTGTAATTTTTCCTTTAATCTGAATGTGGCTACAGAAATGTATTCAAATATTGCAGAAACAGCCCCAGTCAGTTGCATAAAATAGATTTTGGAATTGCAGAAATAATCTTCCCCATTGTGGCCTATTCTGATTTAGGAACTGCTAGTAATGCCTGACAATGAGAAAAAGAAGTGCTTAAATATCCTCTGTGTAAAGAAGTGTAAAAATATAACAAAATCAATACATGATCTTCAAGAAGAATACAGTAGGTCTAATTTGCCTGTTGTACAATACACACTACATAATGGCGATCAATGAAGTGCTGGTTTTCTGTTCCTACTAAGATAAGTTATTTATCCCATTGTGTTGTACAGTGTGTGTGTTGTCAGTAAAACAAGTTCTTCGTAAGTGACAATGTGTCATAAATAAACCATTATGTGAATGTACAGTATCTGTGCCATTGACAGGTACCTTAAGCATTCGGATCTCCCGTAAGGCGATTTTCTTTATCACTGGATCATCCTCCGATTCTAAGAACTTCTTTATTGCCACAATCTGTCCTGTGTCTCTGTTCCTGCATTTAAAGACAACTCCATAGGAACCTTCTCCTATTTTGCCAATCTTCTCGTACTTCTCCATCAGTCTGGATGGGTCCGACCTTTAAATGAAATCCTGTGAGCTCAGTCCTGGGCATAAGAGGCAAGTCTAACAAGGCACAATCTGCGCACAATTGGCTGTGTCTTCCTTTGGGCGGCACCTGGAAACACAACAAAGGATCCAGTTGGAGCATAATTTACTGTGAATAGTCCATGAACGAATAGATGGAGCATGATATAAGAGGATAATTTATAACATTATTCGCTGCCAGCCATTGTTGAAGTGAATAACCAAAATAGTTGAGAAAACAGAGCCCAAGGAGTGCGAATACACAGTATACAAAGCAAGAAGAAAAACAACTGAACAACTTCATATTCAGTGGACAGAAACCCCAAAAAAACATCCAATTCATTCATTTATTTTCCTGTATTTTCTATTCCAGCTTTGAAATATAACATGGAACAAACTTACATAACGGCAGATAGTCTGGACTGCAAAGAATGAATAGGATTTAAAAAAAACAAAAAAAAAAAAACAACAGCTTTCCTTATCATATCTGGTTATTTATTAAGGGTAAGGTGAAACACAGTGGTTACTATCAGTTTGTGGTCAGTGTAGTTTCCAAATGCATTGGTATCTGGCTGCGTAGTTTTGTCAGTAAGCCTCTATTCTCACAAACGTTTGTAAATGGCCGTGAAAAATGTCCCATTTGGCATCCATGGGGCACCTATTTTTTCAGATACCTCATAGATCTGCATGTATTGAGGACCTGTTAAAACATGCAAAAATAGGACATATCCTTTTTCCAATGGTCCGTTAAAATGAACCGTGAAAAAAAAGGTCATGTGGGGGCAACACGGTGGCTCAGTGGTTAGCTCTGTAGCCTTGCAGCGCTGAAGTCCTGGGTTTGAATCCCGCCAGGAACAACATCTGGAAGGAGTTTGTATGTTCTCTCTGTGTCTGCGCGGATTGTCTCCCATTCTACAAAGACATACTGATAGGGAAAAAAAAATGGTCATGTGAATAACCCCATTTGTCCGTATGCAGCCTCTCCATGGAAGAACGTTTTTTTTTTAGCTGGACATACAGGACTTTGTGTTCGGACAAAAAAAACGTTTTCAGCGTAGAGAGGCTGCATACAGACACCGGCAATTTGCTTTTAAAACCCATGCAAATGAATGTATATTTATTAGACTTATTTTACATTCATTAGCATGTTTTTCTCTGTCGGCTATATCTGTAGTTTGCTTATCATACCTGCCATATACAACTCACAGTAAGACTTGAATCTGTTCTATAACTGCCTCTCCATCACTCAGAAATAGCCCCAGGATCAAGTAGGACAAAAACTGAGAAGTACTGTATAGTATTAATGAGAATAAAGTACTTTGGTTGTGACTGAAAACTAGTACTGATGTCAGCAAAGTGCTTTGGTTGGGACAGAAAGCTCCTATTTAACTGCAGCATTAGACTGAGCCCGTCTTTCTTCTCTGAACTCCTGC
Source organism: Leptodactylus fuscus (assembly GCF_031893055.1). Lineage (NCBI taxonomy): Eukaryota > Metazoa > Chordata > Amphibia > Anura > Leptodactylidae > Leptodactylus > Leptodactylus fuscus. Next base: position 97,712,505 of record NC_134271.1, read on the forward strand.
ACTTCATGTACATATGTCTCTCCATAGACTTTTTTTTAGACATATGTACCATAATCTGAGTAATGTGAACTACAGTCTGTCTCCAGATGGATATAAGAGGGATTTTCAGAGTAAGACTATGGCCCCACATAGCAAATCTCAGCTATTTTATTGAGGTTTTGCTGCATTTTTCTCTTCTTTTTATTCTTTCCTTATTCAATATATAGGGAAAACGCTTTCAATTCCACAGCTAAAATTAACATGCAGCGTTTTACAAAAATGGATGCGTTCTACTATATGTGGATGAGATTAACCAGAATTCACTTTTCTGGTATTCTAAAAGGCAAGATTTTTCTCCTACATTCATGCAGCAGTCAATGGGGCAACATGCGGCCTTAGCCTAAAAGTCATTTTAGAAGAGGTGGGATAGAGCAAGGAAATAGCTGAATAAGAGCCAAAATAGGAATTTCCTCTGATAAGAAGCAAAAGGGTAACAATGTTTTGAACTTTTGACTTTCAGGCTCCATATCTCACCATCCACTACACTTTCAAATGTGAGGCTACCATCATTTTATAGACTATCATCTTGGCGATCTCATACTTTGACTTGCAACTATGGTATTTACCATATGAATAATTATGCAGTTCTTGTCATGTAACTTCATTGTTACTGTTTTGCTCCTGGTAATGGAAAAACATTTTTCTTCTTGTATGCTATTCTCACATTCCCTAATAGCTCAGTGTGTTATAAAGTTGATTCCCAAGCGAAAGGTCGAGGATCAGCCAGAAAGAAGATTTCCCAAAAAAAAGTTATACTGCATCATCCAGCTCATCAATAGTGGTCTTTTGGCCAAGAAAATTGCCAAACTGCATCATGTGAGTGCTATGACAGTTGTAAGAATACAAAATTAAGTTTGTCCATCCATTCAAAAGCCAAGAGGTGGACATCCAGGTAAAATATCAGAATCAACTCATCACAAGGTCTAGCAGTTCTGGCGCGAACAACATGGCAGTGGAAGTGGCTCGTATGCTTCGTAATAGCGAGATCACAGATATCCATTCAAGCACTATGTGAAAAGTGTTACACAATTCTGGAACAGTGACCCGAAAAAAGGTAAACAAGCCTAGACTTCAATATCATCAAAAGAAACGTTGCCTCAAGTTTGCAAAACAAAAGTACGGAAAGTGGACAGTAGATTTGAGAAAAGAGTGATTTGGCAGCGATGGGACGAAAGTCAATTGACTGATCTCTGAAGGGAGCAAAGGGGGTCTGAAAAAAACAAGGGAAAAGGGGGCTAACAGATTGGAGAAAGTGAAGGAACTGTCAAGTTTGGTGGAGGAAGCAACAAAAATTGGAAAACACAATGCAGAAATACTAGTACAAGCTGTGCATCTTATAATGAATTTTCGCTGTACCTTTTTCTGCAGTGGTTTTTTATTTTTATTTTTTTTCTGCAATGTGTTACCTTAATGGACATTGAGGTAAAAATCGTCTCCCAGTTAGAAAAATAACTTTACACTTACGCAAGGGTTGCACTCAGACTTTGATCGCGCAACACAAAGATTGTAAGGGCACATAAAATACTGTGAATGACTTTGAGGTTCCTGATGAATATTTGATACATGGTTCTCAACTATGAGATAAGACATATATAATACAACATAGGAACACATGTAGCCCCAGCATGAGAATGATTTTGGGCTCAATTTACTCTTTCAAGTGCTATCCTCCTGAGGTTACATGTCACACTGTGCTACCTCTGCAATATTACCTATACAGGTACAACCTGTGATACTACAGCAGTGACTATACAGTTTCTGACACGGCAAGTAAAGATATAAACACAACATTGACATCTAGACCAGGAAAAATTGAACCGACATAAATGCAGCTTTATTTCTAGGAGTCATTGAGGACATTGTCTTGTAGTGGCTGGCTCAGGATTTCATGGTTACTTTCTCCGTGGCAGACCTCGGTATATAAAGTCGTATCTCTTTTCCCGAGTTATTGGCTCACTGTCAAAGTGTGAAGTTGAGGTGTAATTTAATGCTTCAGAACAAACAGAGGCCTCGAGGCTCATGCAAACTGCAGACCATCAGGCTCCAGCAGTGACATTAGATGCTCTATCTCTGGTGAACCGATACGCCCCGACTTTGTACACTGCGCTTCTAGTTTCCCCTCTCGCTTTCTTTTCTTTATTTTACTTTTATAATCTCTGTCTGAAACACAACGTAACCATTAGTCACAGCAGAAGTGAACCATGCACACAGGTACATGCTCTACTTGGATTCCCATAACTAATAAAAAGAGACGCTTAGATACATGTTTATAGATGTAGTTGCCATCTACTGGGATGCTGGGAGTTGTGGTTTCATTGGAAAAGTCACAGGCAAGCAGAAATTCTAAGCCAAAGCTGGAAAAAAAATCAATGGTTATTACAATCTGGTCTTGATGCAGCCAATCACAGTCCTCAGTGGTAACCTCTTCACAAATGGCATGTCACACCAGTCAGCTGTGAAGAGGTCACTGCTGAGGCCTGACTGCAGCCGTTCCTTAACACAAATGGAAAGTCACTGGTGATGTCGGTCAGGGAGATTATATACAGACCAATTGAGCAGCTGCTACAGTCCTATGAAAAAGTTTGGGCACCCCTATTAATCTTAATCATTTTTAGTTCTAAATATTTTGGTGTTTATAACAGCCATTTCAGTTTGATATATCTAATAACTGATGGACACAGTAATATTTCAGGATTGAAATGAGGTTTATTGTACTAACAGAAAATGTGCAATATGCATTAAACCAAAATTTGACCGGTGCAAAAGTATGGGCACCTCAACAGAAAAGTGACATTAATATTTAGTAGATCCTCCTTTTGCAAAGATAACAGCCTCTAGTCGCTTCCTGTAGCTTTTAATCAGTTCCTGGATCCTGGATAAAGGTATTTTGGACAAACAATTCAAGTTCAGTTAAGTTAGATGGTCGCCGAGCATGGACAGCCCGCTTCAAATCATCCCACAGATGTTCAATGATATTCAGGTCTGGGGACTGGGATGGCCATTCCAGAACATTGTAATTGTTCCTCTGCATGAATGCCTGAGGATTTGGAGCGGTGTTTTGGATCATTGTCTTGCTGAAATATCCATCCCCGGCGTAACTTCAACTTCGTCACTGATTCTTGAACATTATTCTCAAGAATCTGCTGATACTGAGTGGAATCCATGCGACTCTCAACTTTAACAAGATTCCCGATGCCGGCATTGGCCACACAGCCCCAAAGCATGATGGAACCTCCACCAAATTTTACAGTGGGTAGCATGTGTTTTTCTTGGAATGCTGTTTCTTTTTGGATGCCATGCATAACGCCTTTTTTTATAACCAAACAACTCAATTTTTGTTTCCAAAATGAAGCTGCCTTGTCCAAATGTGCTTTTTCATACCTCAGGCAACTCTATTTGTGGCGTACGTGCAGAAACGGCTTCTTTCTCATCACTCTCCCATACAGCTTCTATTTGTGCAAAGTGCGCTTTATAGTTGACCGATGCACAGTGACACCATCTGCAGCAAGATGATGCTGCAGCTCTTTGGAGGTGGTCTGTGGATTGTCCTTGACTGTTCTCACCATTCTTCTTCTCTGCCTTTCTGATATTTTTCTTGGCCTGCCACTTCTGGGCTTAACAAGAACTGTCCCTGTGGTCTTCCATTTCCTTACTATGTTCCTCACAGTGGAAACTGACAGGTTAAATCTCTGAGACAACTTTTTGTATCCTTCCCCTGAACAACTATGTTGAACAATCTTTGTTTTCAGATCATTTGAGAGTTGTTTTGAGTAGCCCATGATGCCACTCTTTAGAGGAGATTCAAATAGGAGATCAACTTGCAATTGGCCACCTTAAATACCTTTTCTTATGATTGGATACATCTGGCTATGAAGTTCAAAGCTCACTGAGGTTACAAAACCAATTTTGTGCTTCAGTAAGTCAGTAAAAAGTAGTTAGGGGAATTCAAATCAATAAAATGATAAGGGTGCCCATACTTTTGCACCGGTCAAATTTTGGTTTAATGCATATTGCACATTTTCTGTTAGTACAATAAACCTCATTTCAATCCTGAAATATTACTGTGTCCAACAGTTATTAGATATATCAAACTGAAATGGCTGTTGCAAACACCAAAATATTTAGAACAAAAAATGATTAAGATTAATAGGGGTGCCCAAACTTTTTCATAGGACTGTATTTGAAATGGGGACACAGGAGAAGGGAATACTCATTTATTATGTTTATATTGACGTAGCAGCTCCAATAAATTGTAAAAATATGAATTGGACAACCCCATACAATAGACCTGCATGCAAAAAGAAATTGTATTTAGGCCCTATGTGGTCAAACAGCTGATGTGTCAAGCAAAGAAGGATTGATTCACATTGTAGGAATCTCTAAACTTCTAAATGATAAGACTCCCACATTTTATTATGGAAAATTACATCCCAGTTATAGAATTAGGACTATCTGCAACCAGCACTATGGGGAGTTCTTAAATACGCATTTGTATAGGAACACCTAAAAGTGATAGTGGGTCTTCTTCCCCAGTACAGCTATACAGACTGCACATATGGCATGCACACTCCTGAAAGAAGACTGGAAAAAACAGAAACTCTATAAAAAAAAAAAAGAAAAGAAAAATACTGTAATACTTGCTTTATAAATTCTGCACCTATCCCAATCCTCATTGTGTACAAGTAAAATGTAGCAAAGTCATATCTATCACATCAAATGATTCTGTAGATAAAAAAGGGCTGTTACAATGACCTAAAGATGGGTTCACGAACCAAATTTCTGTTTTGTTTTTTTGCAGTTGTCTTGATTTTTACGCATTTGCATGCTGTGTTCACACTGTACTTTTTTAACTACTTGCAGTAATGAGTACTATGTTTTACTTTGCATTTCAGCTGTAAGCCAATGACCATTAAACTGAAAACCAGAGATATGAACAGCCTGAGAAACCCAAACGTGAAGCAACAAAATTGCTCAAAAATTTTACATAGAAATTTTTTTATAAATAAATATTTTATATATATGTACATGTATAGCATTAACAAATAAGCTTAAGATCATAAGTACCAGAAAAGCAGAGTGAACAGAGGATGCAAGTAAGTCCCAGTAACTCCCTGTATAAATCTATTGCAACTTGAGTAAGTGTATGGGTGATTAAATGTTCAGTTTACAACCCCTTACCCCCAAGGCAATGGATTTGGCTATTCATCCAGGACACTTGTCAGACATCAAATGCATAGTGAGTGCATCTGCCAAGCAACCAGATCTTAGTCAGCTATCCTGACTCTCTCCTTGGCTCCTGTCAACACGACCATATTATATCTTCTCCACAGGACAAGAGTAAGGGAGACTGGAATTAACATAGAGAACTGGGCATTTCTTGGCTCACTAATCCTGTAAGGATGTTCAGGGAACAAGAATACTCAAGCTAAGGTCATCACCACATCTCCAGTACTGTAAGGGCTTATTCACACTTGCATATTACAATTCTTTATGAACATTTTATTTTCCATTCATAAAACGTTGCAAGTAAGTTTAAATAGTTTTATTCACTTTCATTTTTTAATGTACTTTTTATGTGCATGCTATTTAATACATAACACTATGGACAGCCTGTATCGTAAGCATTGTTACTGTGCGTTACGCCAGCTACCCATTGGGATGAACAAGGCTACCAGCTTCATGCTAGTCTATTGGTTGAAAAATCTAGGCCAAACAGCACACATACAACTCACAGGTCACACTATCTCCAGGCACTTTACTGAGGCAGTTTATGGGCACAGCAACTTCTCAATAGCTTCACAAAACGCAGACCATAACCCTTCCTAACAGAGCTGGAGTCATAGTCCAATAGCAGCTTTGTGGATCATACAGGGGTTGCACTAAGCTCTCACGGGTCCTGCTACTCCAGGCACATGTGACAGGTCCACTCTGCTGGTTTTTGGGGAAAGATTGGGTACCACTCCCTTACTGACACTGTAACTCTGCACAAAAGTCACAAAGCAACTCTGAACTGGCCTCTGAGGCCAACTCCAGTCCCATCTCTACTTAACTTGACTTCTGAAAGGCAAAGGGAAAACTCCTTTTGGGCTAAGGCTCCACGTAGCGAGCTTCAGCAAAAAAGCACTGCGGGAAAAACGCAGCAGAAGTGCACTACAGATTTTCCAGCATCGCTTTTCACAGAAACACTGCAGATACTCCCTGCTTCTGTTATACCTTTGGGGAAACCGCCAGCATTTAAATAGGTATAATTGACGTGCTGCGATTTACAAAACCACAACAGTTGTGGAAATCAATGCGTTTCCGCTGCGTGTATTTATCTTCAATGTATGGATGAGATTCGCTAGCCACTTAGCAGTGACTGTAAAATACCACATGGGGCCCGGCTTTTAAGGGAGACTTTTCTGCCCTGGCACGACAGAAAAGCGTCAAGTCACAGCATGTACAGCCTGCACTTTGATTGGCGCGATGACTCAACAATATGAACATCATATTCAATGAACAGTGCAATATACGGCCAACAATACAACATACAGAGAATAAATGTATGTACACAACAGACCACAAATCTTGCACAGGGACTCCATGTCAAGCAACCCATCTTACAATAGGGATAGCTGAAAAAAGCCATTAACTCTTATTCCCTGGAGTCGTTCCCTGGATTGGGGCTCCTCCATGGCTTGGTACCTGAACACTAGTATAGTACAAGGTATTGATTATTATATTGGACACTGAGATAAGAGGATTCTGCTTCTATTTACACTACTGCACTCATTGTGTATTTAGCAGTATACATGGTTTAGGGTATGAGTGATACTTTTTATATTTGCTTTTAATAACCAGTGCTAAATGTCCGTATTTTCGTACAGAAGTATGAATGAGCCTAAGGGGAAAGACAATGTGTAGCAGACACCAGGCTTTCAAGTTGACTGTGGATGGGTTCCAAATTTTGCAGGTAAACTGCAGTTTTATTTATCGCATTATCTATACTAACTTTAAATAAAATCTTATGCCAGTGCCATAAGGGTTAGTTCACATGTGAATACCGTGTGGCGTAATTTGGTCAGGGAAAAAAAAATGCTTCAGGAATTGTTATTATTCCTGAAGCGGTTTTTGGAGCTTTTTTTTAGAGCAGTTTTTACCAAAAAGCAGTTTCCGCCTCCCATTCACTTGTATTGACTACCTGAGGCGAAATCCGCCTCAAGAAAGGTCATGCGGCTTCTTTTTTCCGCTAGTGGCAAAAAACTGCTAGCGGAAAAATGAACACTAGCGGCCTCCATAGACCACCATTGTGAGGGGGCGGATTATGACGTGGATTCCGCGCCATAATCCGCCCCCTCTGTGCCCGTGTGAACGAGCCCTTACAGTAAATTGATTTTGGATACAACAGAGTCTCATGTATAGAAGAGCAACACTTGGATAAACATTCAAAGGGCAGAGGCATGTTTTCCTTCTGCTACGTTGTCATACTTCCACTGATCAAGTGACAATCCTAAGGAAAGGCTATCAGTGGCATTTACTTGGGTGCCCTTAGGTTAGGACACATAGGGTGAGTTCCTGACAAGTTGAGGAGGCAGTGCTATAACTGATTGACAGCTATTTCAGTATGCACAGTCACAGAGGGGAGGCATTCAGTCACTTACAGGACCATCTTCTTGACTTCTCAACATAGAAATAATTGACAAGTTATACTAAATCTTTCCCCACAAATATATACATCAATCTGCTCAGCTCCATCTGCTCTAAAACATGCGACTACAGATTGAACTGAATTTTCCACATGACAAGATTTCAAATCCCAAGCATGCACTGCAAAAACCTCCCTGCAGTGCAAAATGTCTTGTGCTGTGGGTTTTGAATCTGCAGCATGTCAATAATTGCTGCAAGTCCAACCATAGTTTTCAACCTTTACAACCCAGCCGCTCACGGAATTATGACTGTAAACCGCAATGAATAACAGCAGGAGTGGACCTGAGCTGTGTGTCCCTAGCCTTAGGAGGTATATCTCAACCAAATCCATTATGTGTTAATTGCTTGGACACATTTGGAGAAATGGCAAGTACAATTGTAGTCCAGCATTTAGTGGGTGCATGCTATTCTGCTAACTACAGAGTTTCACCTGTGCTTGCTACTGCTTCAAATGGTAAACTACATATGCTTCCCAGCAATGGGAAAGGGATTTTCAAAGGTTCATTGATGACCTATCATTATTCATTGATGCCAACCCTATCATTTGGGTAAGCTCTGTGACCTCTTCATGGAAAACCAAGCACAGTGCCGTTCATTGTATGGCGGCTGCGCTTGGATTCTGTGTTTGACTGTGACATCAAATGGCCTGTGAAACAAAAGTGGCACTTAGGGAGTACCATTTCTACTTCAAACAGGTGATCTGTGGGGGTCCTGAAAGATGGAGCCCTGGTGATGACTGATCCTACAAACAAAGGAAGAATAAGAGAAATTCCCTTTAACACGTGAAAGATGTATGCAGGATGCAGCATCAAAGAGCACCTTTATCCTGGCCATAGAAATTACATATGTGACAGTAAATTTAGCTAGGATACTGGCCAGCAATTTGTATGGGGCCAGTACAATTGTTCAATTAGATCACTTATCATGGCAAAAGAAGGTCAGAGAGCATCTGGAGATGGGGTACATCCAAACAGTGAAGTTGGGTGCAGTTAAAGAGAATCTTTCACTACCTTCATCCAGTCTAAATTTTTGCAAGAGGTGCTGCTCCACTGATTCTGATACAGTTGAAATTTCTTCTCTAGTCCCAATCGTTGTAGTTAGTTTCCCAGTACCCAATATGTTAATCAGGCTCTCTACTGTCAGGTGGGCGGTCCCAGACCTTCTCCTCCAGCTCATGACCAGACCGCTGACCAGTAACAAGCCTAGTCAGCATACTGGGTGCTGAAACTAACAACAGTAATTGATCAGGAACGGTAGGAACTGCAGATTCCAACTTTGCCGAAATCATTATTGCAGCACCTACTGAAGCATGTAAAGATATGGAGTTGGTGAGTGTGGTGAAAGGTCCTCGTTAAAACTTCATCTGAAAAAAATGCATGTAGTTTTGATGCTGTTTTTGATTAAATATTTGATTTTACAGAGAAACATGTTAAATAAATCAATTTCATCTGTACCCTATTGTATCTTCTGAATGGCACCCTAGCTTTAAAAGGTCATTATGAGTCAGGGCAGAAGTAATGCTATTGTCATACAGCGCCCCTTGCTATTCCCAATCAATACATTGAACATATGCAAAGGGGATCTGAATGGAATCGAGCTCTGAACACAGAGTGTATTGATAGGTTGGAGACCATTAAATAGACCGTATAGATTTTTAAGAATCAATATAAACAGTAATGACCAAAAGACATAACCACCAGTACATGATACCAGGCTGGGAATTACTATGTGATAGACTGCTGTATAAAGACTCATGACTACGCTCACTGTCTCATCCTGTTACACAAACAAATCTCCAAAACATCTGCAGCAAGTACATGAAATACTTTACCAATGTCATGCAAAATACAAGCTCTGTTCTTCACTGTGCCAGGGCAATGTCAATTTTTAACAGATTTCTATTTATTTCCAACCACTAAAGTGGAAATTGTGCTGTCTATGTCAATAAGATAACTTGCAGAGAACAACCCTGCCAAAAACCATTCAGGCACATTAGAAACCAAGCAAAAGGCAACAGTTCTATACTCTAGAACCACAGACTGGCCGTGTGCTACAATACAGTCTCCTCTAGTTCCTAAAAGCAATAGGAGGAGGAAAAATATATACGTATCATATTAAGGATCTCTATAACGCAAATCCATAATGGAGCCATGTACATAAAGTATACTGTGTGGGCTAAAATGATGTGAAATAGACTAAATATATTCACAATCTGCATCAAAAATTACTAAACATACAGAAGAGCAGCACAGTGGGTATAATAAAAATATTAAATGTACATGTAGCATAACATTGGTCTACTATTACAATAACTGCAATTATATTACTAAGAACTATAGTAACCCTGCTTCTAACCAACTAATTTTTAACTACCAGCGCAAGCACCAGATAGATAGATAGATAGATGGATGGATGGATGGATAGATAGATAGATCAATCAATCAATCTGAGATAGAGTTACAAAATTAATAGAGATAGATTAAATTAGATCGACAGATGGATGAATAGATAGAAAAAGAGAGTGATAAAGGGGTTAAGTATGAAATAGAGAGAAATTAGACAGCTGGATAGAGATAGAAAGAAAGAAAGAAAGAAAGAAAGAAAGAAAGAAAGAAAGAAAGAAAGAAAGAAAGAAAGAAAGAAAGAAAGAAAGAAAGAAAGAAAGGAGACAACAGGTAAATATGAGACAGATAGTGCTATATAATAAATATAATAGATAGAAATAAAATAGATAAAGTAGGAGATCGAGCTAGGGATTAATAAATGGATGGATAGATATTAGTGAAGATATAAGATATGTAGTAGCTAGATCACATATGACATCTGAAATCTGATATTCGGTATACTGGGTATATGATAGAAGTGTCAGATAACTTGGATTCACATATGTAGACACAGTGTCCCCTCATCTATAACTTTGTATAACTGTGAGGCTTGTGCAGGGTGTAATAGTGACTATCTCTCTCTGTATACATTATTACTATATATATATATATATATATATATATATATATATATATATATATATATATATGCACATGATGACCTGAAGCCTCCTATCTATCCTACATGCTGGCACATCACTTCCATCAGTGAGGTATTGGCATTACACATACGGGTCCGTCTGTATGACTGTCATACAGTGTCACATTGTTATTATTAGACTATAGTCATATAAAGTAGTCCGTACTACTGTGAGCCTGCACGACACTGAGGCTACACACACCGGCTATACACTGTGTGCACTGGACATTACAGTGTCTTGTTGGCAGGTAGCGTCACGACCTGCAGTGTAAATAATAATACGGGCCGCATATAATAGTAGCCGCAGAGTACGGAGCATAGAGGGTTACTACCATAAGGGACATTACTTACCTGTACACGGGGCGGCCGGCCGCTGTAAGAGCCCACAGCTCCGGGATCCTGCAGACTGAACGGAGCTCTCACTGACAGCCCAGCACCCTGCACGGCCGTCTCCATAGCAACATAAGCTCCGCCCTCTGCTGACCCACCCAATCAGCGGTCTATGTCTCTCTCCAGCCACAGGGAAAACATTCCATAGTGTTCAGCGGCTTGTTGTACCTCTGCTGAGGTGATGCTACTCCCAACATATAAGAAAAGGAGAAGAAATGATTCCTTAGTCTCCTCCAGCTACTAGCATCCTTAGTGCCATCTCATTGCTAGTAGAAGAAGGAACCCACTGAAGTCAATGGGAGGCTTTTTTTTCAGTGCAGAATCTGATGCGGATTCCACACCAAATTCAGCGCCACTTTCCTCCATGTGAATGCACCCTAACCTTCTTAGTTGAGCAACCATAGGTGGGGATTGTGATGACCTTACACAGAGTCCCCATCCATGACAGATTGGAAACCCCTGTGTAATGACATACAGGACTTTGTGTATGGTTAAAAAAACGGTTTTACCGCGGACAAGCAGAAGACGCACACGGGTGGTCACTTTGTAAACCCATTCAAGTGAATGAGTTTGAAAACTAACCTGCCGGGTTTCCGTCCCCTGTCCAGTTTCTCGGGGCAGAAGACAGAAACCCGCCCGATTGGCTAAAGCGGAGAACTGGCGCAGGTGTGAACCCACCCTAAGGGGCGTTTGGTTTGCGCTGTAGGCGGAGACTCAGTTTATTATCCAGCCTAATTGCTGGAGAAAGTTAAGTACAGTCTGAAGACTCTGACTTGAAGAGATTTTTATTAGCCAGTCATCCAAGTATAGAACAATGGAAAGCTCTTGAAGTCTGAGGGCTGCAGCTACAGAGACCACCACCGATATAAAGATGTAGGCAGCTGAGGAGATCACAAAAGAGATGCAGATGTCTTATGTGTTCCCTTATGAACACTACAATCCTCAGATATTTCATGTGAGGAGGAAAGATAGGGAAGTGTAAATATGCATAATTTCAATCTAGAGTGGCTAGGTGGTCTCCATGCAAAATCTTCCCTTTAGGGTTCCTTCATTGAAACCTAGGTCTTTGCTTTCTTATATTGTATTGGGAGGAGGTGTCCTTATTTAACTAATTAATTATTACATATTATTATTATTTTTAATTAAATGGTCTTTCCTGCCAGCATACACCCATCATTGTGCTGATGGTGGGATGCAAGGGACCTTATAATTGATAATTCAGCACTTATCAATTCTCAAATGAGACTATATCAAAAATGTCATGTGAGCTGAGAAGTGCTACATTTTCTGATTCACAGAGGAATTTAACTTTGTTTAGTCAGGTGAAGTTACTTATTTAAAAAAGCAGTAAACCACTTTCTCACAGACTAAATGATTAACAGATGACTCCCTGACCTGACTGCAAACCTTATACAAATTAAATGGTTTGTACAGGATTAGAACAACATTGCACCTTTCCACATATGTGTAGTATTGCTGCTTAACCCCTTTCAATTCAATCAAGCTGACCTGCGCTACCAGACACAAACCTTGAACAGATGTGGGGCTGTAAGAACTAGCCATGTTTTTCTGATGATGCACAACTTCTTTAAAGGGAGTCTGTCATTGCCAAAACTCAATTTAACTAAATACACATTGGAATAGCTTTTAAAAAAGCTATTCTCCTCCTACCTTTTTTTCTTGGATTCTCCCCGCCGTTTTGCATGTCCGAGCAGCCATTTTGGTGTGGTCAACTACTGTAGTTCTCTGTAGAACTGAGCATGCTTAGCTTGCTCAGTACCTCCTACACAATCAGTATGCTCAGTTCTCCAGACCATACCAAAATGGCCGCTTGGACATGCGCAGTCGGCTCTGCCAGGACCGGGATTGACAGAGCTGATTGTGCACGCCTGAGATTTTAGCTAGAACAGCGCAGTGTCAGAGGGCAGTGCTCAAGCCAATTTCCAGAAAGAAGTAGGAGGGACATAACACAATCATCCAAAAGGCGGTATATAAGGGGGGAGGGGGGGCAGAGCGCTGTGTAAAAGCCCCTGGTGCTCTGTGATACTCATTTGCATAAGAAAAAGGTAGGAGTAGAATAGCATTTTTAAAAGTTTAGATAAAAACGAGTTTTGCCAATGATAGACTCCCTTTAACATAAAAAGACATAATCCATCATCTTGTCCCGCATACAGCAACACTATACTCACCTCCATACATGTAAATATGAAAAAGTTACAGGTGTGACAACATGGCGGCGCAATTCTTTTTTCCTATTTGGAAAGGTTTTCAATTTTTAAAAAGGTATCAAAACATTACAAATACTATATCAATTTGAAATCGCCGTGATCGTACTGACCCACACAATACAGGTAACATATTATTTTACCACACAGTGAACGCTGTAAAAATTAAACCCATAGGAAATTGACGCAATTGCGTTGTTTTTTCCAATTACACCCGATCCTGAATTTTTTTCGAGCTTGCCAGTACAATTTATAGGATATTGAATGGTGTCATTACAAAGTACAATTTGTCCTGGAAACAATAAGCCATCATGTGACTTTATGGAATGAAAAAAATATATATATGTTATGGCTCTTGGAAGGGGTGGATTAAAGAAAAAGATACGCAAAAATGAAAATTGGCTCATTCTTTAAGGGGTTAACAAATGCTTATGAGCTTTGAAATGGGAAACACTTTCTTCCTGGTGTTTAAACAATAGGTATGTTATAATGTCTGAATGCACCTGCTTGTATACACAGCCCATTTTTTGTGTGTGAAAACACTTGCACTTGACCGTGAAATATACTTCCTCAAGTTATTGCTTTCATTCAACCAGTTCTATTCAGCTATTTCGGAAGAAACACTCCAGACAACAAAGATATACTGTTGTTATGCCGAGTGCAGGGTCGGAGGACATAGAGCATGACAAAGGCTTAGGTGTTTTTTCTTTTTTAATGTACATTGTGAGCCCCATAAAGGGCTCACAATCTTCATTTTTCCCTCTCAGTATGTCTTTGGACTATGGGAGGAAATCCACGCAAGCACAGGTAGAACATACAAACGCCTTGTAGATGTTTGTCCTTGGCAGGATTCAAAACCAGGACTCCAGTGCTGCAAGGCTGCAGTGCTAACCACTGAGCCACCATCTTGATCCTGTATCTCTTTGAATGTTTGTGTCATGCAGTGGCCCTGTACTAGGCATAATACAGGGTATTACTTGACCCAGGGTGTAGCTTTCAGAGAGAGAGTCCATGTACAGTATCTGTTATAACCTTCATACTGTCACCCAGCTTTTTCAGACTAAGGTCTTATTCACACATCCATGCTTTGCCTGTGAAAATATGGTCCTGTAGCACTTTTTTGCTGTGGCCTGCCTTAGCCGTAAGTGGTAAAATGGGTGTTCTGTCAGATGTGGCTACTCCCCAGGTGCAGCAAACAACTCATTTTCATACAGATTTAAAATTGATTTTCTATACAGTAAGATTGCCTTTTAACATAAAGAAATATGGTAGGTTTATTACGCCACTACCTGCCCCTACATCAGCATATATGTGATTTGGGCTAAGGCCCCACGGGCTGTAATCGCAGCGCTAAAGCGATGTGGAAAGAACCGCGGCGTGAAAGCACTGCGTTTTTTTCCGCAGCACTTTCAATAGAAAGTTCACAAAGTTTTCCTCCACAGACTTTCTGTTACAATTATAACTACGGGAATGCCGCCAACGTTTCTGTACATATAATTGACATGCTGCGATTTGCAAAGCCGGCTTTGCAAATTGCAGCGTGTCCACACTGCGTTTTTTTCCGCAAAGTGGGGATGGGATTCCCATGAATCCCATCCCCTTTGCTTGCACTGTAAAATGCCGCAATTTTTCCCACAGCGTCTCTACTGCGAGCAAATCGCGGCATTTACGTCCCGTGGGGCCCCGGGCTTAGTGAGGATTTTGGTCCCTTTGGTAGAGCCATAGATATAGGTTAGCTAAAGGAGGGTTTGGCATTATTTGCTGACAATAATCTGGTCTCTGGCCAACTTTGGACACCAGTCCGCTTCCATAGCCCATTGAGCCTTTTAATTGCAATATCTAAATGATACCTTGAATTTAGTTATTTCTTTTGTCCGTATACCGGTAATTACTTACTAAAAATTTGCCATTAATTAGAGCACAGGCGACTTCACTTGTTCACAGATTGAGGTGAGGAAATTACTCCAATTACCAATACGACTTTGTCTCCTAGAGCTTCACTAATAAGGACACAAATCCCAGAAGCCTACATTAATACATTCAGGAAGTCATTAATGATGTTTGTGAAGAACCTGTCCCTATGGTGACTGTAAAAGGACCCAAACAGGGATAAAATGATGTCATTATTAGATGCGTAATTCACGTTGCATCCTATAAATGATTATTAATAAAAAAATTATATATATATATATATATATATATATATATATATATATATATATATATACACACTCACCGGCCACTTTATTAGGTACACCTGTCCAACTGCTCGTTAACACTTAATTTCTAATCAGCCAATCACTTGGCGGCAACTCAGTGCATTTAGGCATGTAGACATGGTCAAGACAATCTCCTGCCGTTCAAACCGAGCATCAGTATGGGGAAGAAAGGTGATTTGAGTGCCTTTGAACGTGGCATGGTTGTTGGTGCCAGAAGGGCTGGTCTGAGTATTTCAGAAACTGCTGATCTACTGGGATTTTCACGCACAACCATCTCTAGGGTTTACAGAGAATGGTCCGAAAAAGAAAAAACATCCAGTGAGCGGCAGTTCTGTGGGCGGAAATGCGTTGTTGATGCCAGAGGTCAGAGGAGAATGGCCAGACTGGTTCAAGCTGATAGAAAGGCAACAGTGACTCAAATAGCCACCCGTTACAACCAAGGTAGCCAGAAGAGCATCTCTGAACGCACAGTACGTCGAACTTTGAGGCAGATGGGCTACAGCAGCAGAAGACCACACCGGGTGCCACTCCTTTCAGCTAAGAACAGGAAACTGAGGCTACAATTTGCACAAGCTCATCGAAATTGGACAATTGAAGATTGGAAAAACGTTGCCTGGTCTGATGAGTCTCGATTTCTGCTGCGACATTCGGATGGTAGGGTCAGAATTTGGCGTCAACAACATGAAAGCATGGATCCATCCTGCCTTGTATCAACGGTTCAGGCTGGTGGTGGTGGTGTCATGGTGTGGGGAATATTTTCTTGGCACTCTTTGGGCCCCTTGGTACCAATTGAGCATCATTGCAACGCCAAAGCCTACCTGAGTATTGTTGCTGACCATGTCCATCCCTTTATGACCACAATGTACCCAACATCTGATGGCTACTTTCAGCAGGATAATGCGCCATGTCATAAAGCTGGAATCATCTCAGACTGGTTTCTTGAACATGACAATGAGTTCACTGTACTCCAATGGCCTCCACAGTCACCAGATCTCAATCCAATAGAGCATCTTTGGGATGTGGTGGAACGGGAGATTCGCATCATGGATGTGCAGCCGACAAATCTGCGGCAACTGTGTGATGCCATCATGTCAATATGGACCAAAATCTCTGAGGAATGCTTCCAGCACCTTGTTGAATCTATGCCACGAAGAATTGAGGCAGTTCTGAAGGCAAAAGGGGGTCCAACCCGTTACTAGCATGGTGTACCTAATAAAGTGGCCGGTGAGTGTATATATATATATATATATATATATATATATATATATATATATATATATATATATATCGGGGATTTGGTTGCACACTTTGGCAGAGTCTGCTGTAGTTTAACCGGTTAAGGACCAGGCCCAAAAGTATGTTAAAGACCAGGCCTCTTTTTTCAAAACTGACATGTGTCACTTTAAATGGCAATAACTTTGAGACGCTTTAACTTACACAAATGAATTTGAGATTGTTTTCTTGTAACACATTATACTTCATGTTAGTGGTAAACACTAATCAATATTTTTGCATTTATTTATAAAAAAACTAGGAAATTTGATGGAAATTTGAAAAAAATTGCAATTTTCAAAATGTGAAATTATCTGCTTTTCAGGCAGATAGTCATACCATCCAAATACATGAATAAATATTATCTCCCATATCTCTGCTTTATATTGGCATCATATTTTGATTGTCTTTTAATTTATTTTGGACGTCACAAGGCTTACAAGTGTAACAGCAATTTTCCAGATTTACAAGAAAATTCTCCAAACCAATTTTTTAGGGACCACTTCAGTTCTGAAAGTAATTATAAAGGCCTGTATAATGGAAACCCCCATAAATTACCCCATTTTCAAAACTGCACCCCTCAAATTATTCAAAACAGCATTTGGGATGTTTGTTAACCCTTTAAGCATTTCATAAGAATAAAAATAATATGGCAGTGAAATTTAGACATTTCATTTTTTTTCACTAATACATTCATTTAGACCCAAAATTAACACATTCACAAAGGGTTGAAGGAGAAAATGCATCTGACAGTTTATTGTGCAATTTCTCCCGTGCACAGAAATACCCCACATGTGGGTGTAAACTGATTTTTGGGCACACGGCAGTGCATGGAAGGGAAGGAGCGACACTGGGTGTTTGAACAGCAGATTTTGCTGGAATAATTTTCAGCGCCATGCCTTATTTGCAGAGACCCTAGAGTACCAAAACAATGGAAACCCCCCAAAAGTGAGCCCATTTTAGAATCCACACCCCTCACAGAATTCATCAAGGGGTATAGTCAGCATTTAGACCCTACAGTTGTTTCACAGATTTTACTAACATTGGGATGTGTAAATGAAAAATTACTAAAATGTCACTTTATCTCCAAAGTTTTCATTTTCACAAGGGGTTAAAGGAGTAAAAGCCCCCCACAGTTTGTTAAACAATTTCTCCTGAACACGGCAATACCCCATATGTGGCTATAATCTGCTGTATGGGAACATGGCGGGGCTCAGAATGGAAGGAGCGCTATTTGGCTTTTGGATGGCAGATTTTGCTGGAATAATTTTAGGTGCCATGTCGCATTAGCAGAGCCCCTAGAGAACCAATACAGTGGAAACCCCCTAAAAGTGACCCCATTTGGGAAACTATACCCCCCACAGAACATATTAAAGGGTAGAGTGAGCATTTTGACCCTACAGCTGTTTCACAGATTTTATTAACATTGGGCCATGAAAATGAAAAATTACTTTTTTTCCAACAAACTGTCAATTTAGCCCCAAATTTTTAATTTTCACAAGAGGATAAAGGAGAAAAAGCTCCATAAAGTTCGTTACACAAATTCTGCTGAACACAGAAATGCCCCATATGTGGTCATAATCTGCTGTATGGGAACATGGCGGGGCTCAGAATGGAAAGAGGGCTATTTGGCTTTTGGAGGGCAGATTTTGCTGGAATATTTTTCAGGTCCCATGTCGCATTTGCAGAGCCCCTAAAGTACCAATACAGTGGAAACCCCCTATAAGTGACCCCATTTTGGAAACTACACCCCTCATAGAATTTGTCTAGGGGTAGAGTGAGTATTTTGGCCTCACAGGTGTTTCACAGATTTTATTAACATTGGGACGTGAAAATGAAAAATTACTTTTTTTCCCAATAAATCGTCCATTTAGCGCCATAGTTTTAATTTTGCAAATAGTTTAAGAATTAAAAGCCCCCCACAGTTTGTTACACAATTTCTTCTGAACACGGCAATACCCCATATGTGGCCAAAATCTGCTGTATGGGTACATGCTGGGGCTCAGAATGGAAAGAGCGCTATTTGGATTTTGGAGGGCATATATTGCTGGAATAGTTTTGAGGTGCCATGTCGCATTTGCAGAGCCCCTAAAGTATCAATACAATGGAAACCCCTCAAAAGTGACCCCATTTTAGAAACTACACCTGTCAAGGAATGTATCAAGGGGTATTATCATTTTGAGCCTAAAATGCTTCCCAAAAATTAATGTACAAAATGAAAATTGAAATTTTTAAAAATATGCCATTTCGGTGCCCAATACGTTGCACCCACTTTGTGTTGTCAGAGACCTGCACTCCTAAAACTATTAAGTGGGCCATCCCGGGGGTCAAAAAATTATATATGTGGGTGTAAACTGCTGCTTGGGCACACAGCAGGGCTCAGAAGGGAAGGACCACTGTGCGTTTTAGCTTTTGGGATACAGATTTAGAGGGACCCTCTGGGCGCCATGATGTTTTTGCAGAGCCCTGGAGGTTCCAGTAAACTGGAATTCACCAAGAAGTGACCCCATTTTGTAGGGGCAATTTTAGGGTCTCTGCAAATGTGACGTGGTGTCCAAAAACGAAGAATCTAAATCTGCACTCCAAAAGCACATATTGCTCCTTCACATCTGCACCCTGCTGGGTACCCAAATAGCAGTGTATGCCCACATGTATGACACTGGTGTACCCCGGATAACGGACTTAATGCCATATGTGGGTAGAATCGGCTGTTTGGGCACAACCGGGGACAGAAGGGAAGGAGCGCTATTTTGGTTTTTGGAGCACAGTTTGGTTTTTTTTGCCACTTTTGCAAAGCCCCTGAATTGCCAATAAAGTGGAATCCGCAGACATGTCACCCTATTTTGGACACTACCCCACTCATGGGATTTATCAAGTGGTGTAGCGAGAATTTTTAACCCTTGAGTGTTGCATTTATTTAGTTTCCAGAAATGAAATCGCAACTGATAGAGAAGTTAAAAATGAAAATTTTACAGATTTGCCATTTCAGTGTGCAACATGTTGTGCCCGACTTATGTCAGCAGAGACACTCCAAAAACTGTTAAACGGGTATCCCAGGCACAACAGCTTTTAGAGCGTTCATCTCTGATACAAGGTGGGCACAACATATTACGCACTGAAAGGACGTATTCCTGGAAAAATGGTCATTTTCACCTCTCACAATCCACTACAGTTATAGTTATATATATAAAGTTATAGCAACACTTGGGGGTTAAAAATGCTCTCTGTACCCCTGGATAAATCCTTCAGGGGTGTAGTTTCCAAAATAAGGTAATTTATCAGGGGATTCCAAATTACTGGCGTTTCAGCTCTACAAAAGTGTCATGGCATCCAAAAACCAAACCGTCTGTGCTCCAAAAACCAAATGACCCTTCTTCCCTTCTGTGTCCGGCTGTGCCCTAGTATCAGTTTATACCCACATATGACATTATGTCCGTTATCCGGGGGTACACCAGTGTCATACATGTGTCATACATGTGTCATAAACTGCAGTTTGGACGTACAGCAGGGTGCAGAAGGGAAGGAGCGCTATGCGGCTTTTGGAGTACAGATTCAGATGTTTGGTATCTGGACGCCATGTCATGTTTGTAGAGCCTGTAAGGTACCAGAAAAGTGGATTCCATGGGGTACCAGGAGTGACCCCATTTTGAAAACTGCACCCCTCAAAGAATTTATCAGGGGGTGTAGTGAGTATTAGTATCCCGGACGTGACTGCACAGCGGATGGCGAAGAGGGAATGTATAAGCTGTGCGGAGAACATTGCAAACACCAAATTCCCTACTATGTCCCCGTAGCTCCTATGATTGGGGAGTCACTCTGGGGGTCACTTTAGGGGTCACTTCTGGTGTCTGTTCCCTCATAAGCTGTAAATCTGGGGTGTCCCCTGATATTCGCTCGCACAGCTTATATATTCCCTACATGACGCACCCAGTTGTGTTCTAATAATTTGGCGATTTTTGAGGGTTTTTGTCTTCACATTGTGAGATGCTATATTTTCTTTATGTTTCTGGTGACGCGGCCATATAAGGGCTTATTCTTTGCGGGATGAGATGCATTTCGTAATGACACCATTTTTGGGTGTCTACATCTTATTGAATACATTTTATTAACCCTTTTTTGCTGGATTTAAAAAAAAAAAAATCAATCCTGGCATTGAGTTTTACTTTTTTAATTTTGCGCCATGCAGCGTACAGTATAAGTAACATGTTCCCTTTATTCTGCGGGTCGGTACGGTTACGGCGATACCTCATTTATAGTATTTTTTTATGTGTTACTAGTTCTGCAGAGGAAAAACACATTTGGGGACATAAATCAATGTTTTTTGCATCGCATCTTCTAAGAGGCGTAACATTTTTATTTTTCGGTTGACAGAGTTGGTTGAGGGCTTATTTTTTGCGGGACAACCTGCGCTTTTTATTGGTACTGTTGTCGGATGCATATGACTTTTTGATCACTTTTTATAGCATATTTTGTATGGTGAGATGGCGAAAAATCATTACTTCCGGCGAGTTTTTTCCGTTTTTTTTTTCCGGCGTTCGCCGTGTACATTAAATATTATTTCAGTTTTATTGTACAGATTGTTACGGACGCGACAATACCAAATATGCATTGTTTTTATTACTTTTGAGTTCTTTTTTTATATAATTCATTTTCTATTGAGAAAAAGGGATTTTTGGGCTTTATAACTTTATTAATTTTTTTCATACACTTCATTTTATTTTTTTTACATTTTTTTTTACTTTTTCATGTGTCCATTTAGGACACTTCAATCAGCAATACTTTGCTGATATAGAATGCCATGTGAGACACAGCCTGCAGGTGTCCCACATGGCATTCCGTAGCAGGATGTCAGGCTGTGTAGACGCACAGCCTGACATCAGAAGGTCCTGGCAGGATCACCAGGTATGTGGGGGCTCCGGGCAGTCTGGGGTCACTGGCCAGACCCCAGACTACCTTTTACTGCTATCGGCACCCTCCGATCTCGCCGCGGGGGGTGCCGATCTGATTCAATTGCTGGCGGATGCCTTTCGATCGCGCCGTGATGTTTCACGGCGCAATCGAAAGGGTTAAAACGTCCAGTCGGACTCAGTTCCGACTGGACGTTATGGAGGAAGGGGTTAGGTGTTAGTAACACCTAACCCCTGTCCCCCCCGCACCCCTCCCCCCGCCAGAAAGGTACCTAAAGGCCGGACGTATTTCGGCAATAGTCCGGTCTTTAGGTACCAGCACATGAGGCCGTAAATTTACGTACGGCGGTCCTCATGTGGTTAAAGTACTTGGCCCACCAAAAAATGGTGGCAACTTTTTTTTTTTTCCTAACATATGTATTGTCATTAAATCACTCTGTATAGGATGCTATAAAATACACTACTATATAAAAATAAAGTATTCATGATCATGTGAGACAGCTCTGTATCTGATCATTTTGTTGCCTCTAAACCACCAACATGCAAAACAGATTCACTGGCTAGATGTACAAGTAACAATGTACCAGAATTCTACTGCAATTGGGCCAATAAAAAGTTTTTATTCTTAAAACCAAATACTTTCTTCTTCCTGTCCGACAAGTGGATGTGACTTTTGAGAAAATAACTGGCAGTTTTTTTGCAGTAAAAAATAAATAAATGTGCCAGGATTATCATCCAGCTCCGGCTGCTGTGATAAATTTGGTTCATTTTAGTTTATGTTTTTACTGTCTCCTAGTAAATCTGTCCCACTGTGTTATACTGAATGCAGGATAAGTTTGTAGAAACACTAAAGAGAAACTCTCCTATATATATATATTATTTTGCCTCTGTTCCCATGGAGGAAGTCTCACTTGTTGTGGTTGAACTGCAGAACTCTAATGATCAGCATACACTCACCGGCCACTTTATTAGGTACACCATGCTAGTAACGGGTTGGAGCCCCTTTTGCCTTCAGAACTGCCTCAATTCTTCGTGGCATAGATTCAACAAGGTGCTGGAAGCATTCCTCAGAGATTTTGGTCCATATTGACATGATGGCATCACACAGTTGCCGCAGATTTGTCGGCTGCACATCCATGATGCGAATCTCCCGTTCCACCACATCCCAAAGATGCTCTATTGGATTGAGATCTGGTGACTGTGGAGGCCATTGGAGTACAGTGAACTCATTGTCATGTTCAAGAAACCAGTCTGAGATGATTCCAGCTTTATGACATGGCGCATTATCCTGCTGAAAGTAGCCATCAGATGTTGGGTACATTGTGGTCATAAAGGGATGGACATGGTCAGCAACAATACTCAGGTAGGCTTTGGCGTTGCAACGATGCTCAATTGGTACCAAGGGGCCCAAAGAGTGCCAAGAAAATATTCCCCACACCATGACACCACCACCACCAGCCTGAACCGTTGATACAAGGCAGGATGGATCCATGCTTTCATGTTGTTGACGCCAAATTCTGACCCTACCATCCGAATGTCGCAGCAGAAATCGAGACTCATCAGACCAGGCAACGTTTTTCCAATCTTCAATTGTCCAATTTCGATGAGCTTGTGCAAATTGTAGCCTCAGTTTCCTGTTCTTAGCTGAAAGGAGTGGCACCCGGTGTGGTCTTCTGCTGCTGTAGCCCATCTGCCTCAAAGTTCGACGTACTGTGCGTTCAGAGATGCTCTTCTGGCTACCTTGGTTGTAACGGGTGGCTATTTGACTCACTGTTGCCTTTCTATCAGCTCGAACCAGTCTGGCCATTCTCCTCTGACCTCTGGCATCAACAACGCATTTCCGCCCACAGAACTGCCGCTCACTGGATGTTTTTTCTTTTTCGGACCATTCTCTGTAAACCCTAGAGATGGTTGTGCGTGAAAATCCCAGTAGATCAGCAGTTTCTGAAATACTCAGACCAGCCCTTCTGGCACCAACAACCATGCCACGTTCAAAGGCACTCAAATCACCTTTCCTCCCCATACTGATGCTCGGTTTGAACTGCAGGAGATTGTCTTGACCATGTCTACATGCCTAAATGCACTGAGTTACCGCCATGTGATTGGCTGATTAGAAATTAAGTGTTAACGAGCAGTTGGACAGGTGTACCTAATAAAGTGGCCGGTGAGTGTATATTAAACATAGTACTGCGCCATCATGGTATCATATTCAGGTAGGCTCCTCATCCAGTCTGGTAGTAACTGTCAGTCCAGCAGGGACATCATAGAAATACATGGATGGTAATCTAGCACCAGCAATAAGTGGAATTGAAATGTGTACTCAGATAAATGGCTTTGGTCATGTCAGAGGGAGATGCATGACATAAGGACTAAATACAAACAAAAAACACATATCATAGCTAGCAATAACTTTTTCAGCAATTTGTGATACAATGTCTTTTCGGATTGGACTATACAGAGTAGCCTTTGCTTCACTCTCACCAATAAGCCTTTGGTACCGAGGACCATATTGGAAGCCATAGACTGTCCTTCCTTTTTCATAGGTACTAACCACTGCATACCATGAACGCCTGCTGTTCTGGCGATACTGTGACCCAATCACTCACAATTTGACCCTATTGAAATGTCACTCATTTTCACACTTGCCTGTTTTTCCTGATTGCAATTCATTGCTTTTCACTGGCTGTCTAATATTGTATAGCCCCACATCTTGACAGGTGCCATTGTCAATGTTATTCATGTCACCGGTCAGTAACTTAATATTATAGCTGGGGGTGACACTGACAGCACTCCTAGTAAGCGCAGTGTAGCAACCACATGCAAAACCATGCCATCCATGAGCTGTCTGTTTTCATTGATCTAAAACCATGTCAATTCTATTGTTTAAAAAAAATAAAATAAAATGTTGAGCTGTGTTTTTTTCACTGATGTGAAAACCTGATCAACCACAGACAAGACATGTACATAAAAGCAAAAGGGATGTCTGTGAGGAACACTGGCAGCACAGGTCCATATCAAATGAAAATATGAATATGCTTTCCCAACTTCTCAGATTTCTGGCACCACCACCAAATAAATTCAACCAACCCCCCCCCCCCAAAAAAAAAAAAAAAAAAAACGAGTGAATTTGAATTGAAAAAAAAAAAAAATATGCATGCATTTTTTTTAAATTCAGTTTTAACTGCAGCATGTGAATGCCATCTTAAACCTATACCATCCTCAACTTCCTGCCAAGCACATATCAAAATTCATCTTTTACCATGACCCACAATAAGTATGCTATCACCACGCTCCCTACATAGCTGCCACACACAGTATAATGCTCCCCACTAAGTACTTCATGCTCTATACTTTTAATGAGCTTAATAAAAGTTATATTTTAGTTGTTCTATGAGCGGATGGTGTCCTCCGCTTTTCAGTGAATTCTTTTATATAGAGCACACATATAGAGCATTTCTCCCTGTGAAATATCCCCACTCAGTTGTTGTGCCATACACAAAAATGTAATACTTACCAAGCCTCAATTCTACAGAGCTTTCTGCAGCTCTCCTTCATAAGTCTCTGGTTCAATGATCCAGGCCTGCCCAGTCAAGGCCAGAATGGAGGAGCAGGAAACTAAAGGTTTTCTACATCACGATTGTACTCAACTCTATTTATGTCCTCAGACAAAAAGTCAGTTGAATGAAGACATGCAACCATCCACCCAACTAGAACATTACAGCACCACTGGCAGGTTTTCACAGGACCTCAATTGGGAATTTCTGCCTTAGATTGTACAAAAAAATTAAAATTCTCAAAAAAAAAAATCAACAAGAGTAAAATCAGTATGTAATCCCCATAAAATAATCTACTGTAGCATTTACTATTCTACACTCATTTGTTTGCACTTGCTCTTGGTTAAAGTTAGATTTCCATATGACTTATATTTGCAATTATTGGAAACACTACAGTATATTCAGGAAGTATACAGTAGTAACTGCAAGCTAAGCATGCCTCCTGCTGGCTGGAGAAGAAAGGAGAAAAAATAAAGCAAAGACCAAGTACAGGGCATCTATTTGGTAAGCTAAAAAGAGGCAAACTGGGTTATGTTATAGGAGAGTTCAATTGGTAGAAGTCAGGACCAGCATAAATAGGAATGTAAGGCTAAGGCTCCACGGGATGTCCTGCAGCAAAAAAGCAATGAGAGAAAAAGTGCGGCAGCAACGCATTACGGTTCTTCCCGCAACGCTTTAGACAGAAAGTTTGCAGAGGTTTCCTCTGTGGACTTTCTGTTACAATTATACCAATGGGGGAACCACCGGCCTTTCCATAGGTATAATTAACATGCTGCGATTTCCAAAACCGCACCATAAATTTTACTGCAAAGTGGGCATGGGATTTGCTAGAATCCCATCCACTTTGCCCTTTTGTAAAATGCCTCGAATTTTCCAGCGACGTTTCCATCCCCTTGGGGCCCTGGCCTAAGGAGGTGTTTTTGGTAAAATTCTTTCAACCATGAAGGGGTGGAGGTGCTGTGTCCCACTCAGGGGTGAGGGAGGGCTGCTATCTGCAGGATGTCATGGAGGTTATTAGGCATAGAAAGTATAGTGCTTATGATTTACACCTTACATTTTTTCTATGTGGAGACGGATTGGAATTACATAACGCTAAATTGTTGATGAGTCAACTTAAAAGTACAGACTCACTGACCTCCTATAACTGAAATCCCTGCCGAATTCTTTACAGAAGACGCTATGGAGAAAGTATAAGTCATAAACTTGATTTATACAAGGAGTTGGAAAACAGACCACACAACCCGTATGTATAGTCCAAAGGAGAAGCTCACCAAGCATCTTCCCAAGCAGGGCTGTATAGTCGGTAGGCCAAACCACCAATAAAGAGTTCATGGTCAGTCAGAAGTAATTCATCAAAAAGATAGTGACTGAACTCCTATGAAAGTAAATAAGCAACAAACTATGCATCTAATTATACAATATTAACAGCTGTATAATATAATTAAAAATAATCATGTTATTTTGAATCCAAAATTCAGAGTTGGTAACCTTTTTTCAAACTCCAAAGCCCTGTTTTCAAGAGACCCTTCACACGTGGGGATTGCCCAAAGCAGAGAAATCTTAGGGTAAATTCATACGTGTTTTTTTTTTTTGGTCCGGAAACTGAGGTGGAGGCCGCCTCAGGTTCCAGACCCAAAACAGGGTAGCCGCGACTGAAAGCCGGTGCACTGCACCGGCATCCAGCTGTGCACTCCGCTCCGGATTAGGCCCAATGAATGGGCAGTCCGGAGGAGGGAGTGTCCTCAGGCCGAATTGCGAGGCGAAATGAACTGAAGAATGAGCATTTCGCTTATTTTTCCGGGAGTCTGTTTGTTTGTTTGTTGATTTCAATGGGAGCCGTCTTTTTGGTCAGGATTTTGAAGCGGATACGGCCTCAAAATCCTGACCAAAATACTCTGTGTGAATTTACCCTTAATAAACCCAATGTAATTCTCCCCTATTTCAGCACAAAATGCTTTGCACCCTCAACTGAGCCAAGGGGGCTAAATACTGTGACAATTATCGGACGCAATAACCTACAGAGAGCGGTATAGGGCGACAATCTTATGTGTAAGGCAACTTGTTTCATAGGAAACAAAGTGACACAAAACAAAATATTAGCATGGTTTATTTCAGTTTTCTCACATAAGAAAGTCTCAATACAAGTATGCATGATGAACAATCCTTGGCAATATACAGAACACTGGAGATGCTACAGATGAGGAAGCCTTTGGTAATGTGTTGTTTTCGCACAGGGAGACAAAAAAACCAATCCAATTCCTTATAAAGTTACAGTCACTGAGAAACCAGGCTCTGTTACTAGTTAAAAACAATATAAAGAAATACAGATGGCTCCGGCTCTTTGGTAAAAGCGCTTTGTGCAATTGTTGTTCATGTCTCTGGAAAATGGTACGCTGTGTGCTGAAAGCTCAAGATGCTCCCTTGCCGAGTGTCTTGGTGGCAATAAAGGCACCTACGTTACTGGAAATGGCAACAAAGAACACTTTGGCCTCTAATATTAATACAAAGGTTATTCCTAAAATAGGAGGATGCATAGATTAGAAAGGCCAATTATAAATAGAATTAGCACAGAAAAGGCTTACCAAGACCCCTATTCCCTCATCAAGAACTGTAATAATATATAACCTACACTTTATAACATGACCTTAGCTAAGAATTCCGGATCACCCTCCTACACCAGAGCTGCTATAGCACAAGTCAGACCTTATCCTACGTACGTAATTGCTTTGGTCAGGTCTTGTTACACAGCTCCATTCTGTTTCTGCTGTACATAACGGAATCCCGCTTGGTATAATAAGGCACTAGCACTAAAATTGAATACACATTGAAAGTTCCCCTATACAACAGTTAAAAATACAATCTGCTGCAAACATATCCTAAGGATAAGCAGATATATTACCCACTCAAGCACAGTTGATTAATAAATAAGAATAAAATGGTCTAATTTACAGAAGGCAGAAGAAAGATTTGGCTCTAAATCTCTACAAAGGTAAGACATGATCTGTAGTGTCACTCACTCAGCAAACAGCGAGAATATAGCACATCAGTCAGGATATCACTTAGGGTGGGGTCAAAACTAAATAATAATTCCTCCTCATGGCACCAATCACATTGCAACTCATCTGGCAAGTAAAAAAAGTTGGCATCAGTACATCCATCTATATATCCAACCCTATATTGCTTTATCATGACAGAGTGCTATAGCTAGCCAAGGGAAAGAAAGAAAACCCAGTAACAGGAAAGCTTGAACAGGCAGTACAATTGTAACAGCATGAAACCTGTGGGCTGAAACCTGTAGGTCTCCCGGTGTTGGGAATTGTAGTTTTCCAAGAGCTTGAGACCTACATGTCATAACTGTTTTATGGAATAGGATCATTTGGGGAGAAATCAAACAATCCTGGCAAAGATGACTGAGTGCCAAACAGACTAACACATTTGGCAATACCTATAAAAACAAAATAAATTGTATCTCCTTTTAGACTATATAATAGAGGAACAAAGGAGATTTTGCAATGTGAACAAAACTTTGTGGTGTTCTGAGAGTCATAGATTGTTTGGTGGCTGCCTGACACTCAGAAGGTTTGCCAATCAGTACAATTCAGGAAGCTGGAGCGCTGTGACTCTTTCATTGTTTATACACGTACTGTGCCGAACATTCACCTGAATGGGACTGAGCAGCAGTACCAGGCACAACTTGATGGATAACTTACTGTGTAAACAATGAACGGGCTACTGTGCTGTAGCGTCACTACTCTGCTGAATACCAGCAACCGTAAGAGGCTTAGACCCCCACAAATACTAATATTTGACATCCAGAAAACCCATTTAAACTTCACGGTACATGTAAAATATTGTATGGCGGGCTTAGTCAACTAAAAAAAAAAATCAAAACAAAAAACCCTGTGTACACTTCTGGGAGTAAAACTAGCTTATAAGGGTCTGTCACAAATGACATGGAGTGATTTAGCTTGACATATTTTGGTTATAAAACTTAAAGGTCAGAGTATTGCTACTCTAAAAACATAAATGAAATTCATATTATTGTACTGCCTATCTGACAAACAATGGAAACCTATTACGGGACTGCACTAACAGTCTCTATGCATAGGCTGGTTACATCTCATCCACATGTAGGAGTGCTACATCAAAATGGTGGACTGATGCCATATTCAGAGATGCCAAGAACTACTCATGTAAAGTAAGTGGCACTGTGGTGAAAGCTACAGATTATGCCTAAAAGAAAAACCCATCCTGATTTCAGCATTTCTTCAGGCAATGGAAGAAGAAGAGAACACATCAAGATACCCCTTTTCATTTCTGCAAGAGACTGTAATTCTCTGTCTCCATCTGCCCCTTCCACTATTCGTAAAGGGGCCATATGTCACAGCTTTTTATTAAGCAACCAAATAAAAACCAACACCACATAGTGGTGAAAGGAGATCTAGCTGTTTCCAGCAGCACAAAATTGTTAAAAACAAGAATTCTACCAAATAATACAGATATGATCAAAAATACAAGCCACTATACAACTTGTAAGAGTCCCAAATAGGAGAAGTTTATGATGGAATTGAAATTCCTATGTCATTTGTTTCATGCAAAGTGCCTAGTAGCTGTTCTCATGTCCGGCCAAGATGTACAGGTTGCTGTGGGCAGTTAGGTTTGATGTCGGTCTGCTTTCCAAGACGACAACCCTGTAAAGAGAAGGAGAAGTTGAAACTATATGCGTGCATATTGATCCTAGTGAAACTATATGTGTGCACATTGATCCTAGTGACTGATATTAGTTGGATGTAGTCAATATATTGCTTGAAAAGTTAGGGTGGTGACACAATGTACTACATGCAGTATTAGAAAGTTATCAAACTTGGGGCGACCTAATTACAATGTACAAGTATACCAATGAACAGCTCTTTCTAATGATCTCTCTACATCTAAGTTTGTACCTAGGGCCATAGTCACAGTTGGGGGTTCATTACAGCAAGAGTGGCGAGACGATGGAACTTGCTCTTCCCCAGGATGTGGTGATGGCTGATAACTTGTACAAATTCAAGAGAGGACTTGATGTCTTTCTTGTAAGTAAAAATGTCACAAGTATATTCAGATGGGATATTGATCCCCTGTTTTATTCTATTATTATTATTATTATTATTATATTATTAGGGATATTTGGTGTGTGCCATATTTTTTTTTTTGTTTTGCCTTCCTCTGGCTCAACATGGTAGGTTTTATAGGTTATGCTTGATGGACTATATCCATCCAACCTTAACTATGTTTCTTGGAGGTGCAGGTTTTCCTACCCATCCCACCCTAAATTTCTAATATAATATTTAATTCTAATATTAATCTAAGATAAAATGAAAATTTTTCATGCAAACTGAATCCATAACTTCATTGGACATCAGGTAAATGTGGGCTCTTTTTCAGTGATATGATTTACAATGATGCCGTATTCGCTGAATTGTGTCTGAATTGAGATATCACAATACATCAGGTTATTAGATTTAAGTTAGAAAAGGCTACGTCTATACATCGCCCAATTCAACAAGTGATCTACAACTGCAATATTACCTGTCTGATCCCAACAGGCGGAAGACCCTGGATTCATCAGATATTTCCTGTGTAACCTTTAAAATAAATATAATAAAATATATAAATATATTTTACAAAATTTTATACAGAAAAAAAGACAAGTCACTGACACACTAGTCTAGCCAAGATTTTTCTACTTCACAGCTCTTTTAAAATCCCATTATAATTATGTAAGTGGGGTTATATATATCCCTAATAAAGACTATCTGTCATCTACTCTGGTCACTGATTTTAACCGAGTGTCATGTAATAACTAAATTTCACAAACCAGCACCAGGTTAACACATACAGGGACAGATGCAAATGCCAACAATCTGTGCAGCATTGTGGAATATGTCAGCACTATATAATTAACAGACAATAAGAAAATGACATGATTTAGGAGATAATTAGAGAGGCTTGAATAAAATCTCCTTACCTCATTGGATTTGAAGTTTTTTCCCTGCATGCCATGTTTCCAGAAAGCCAAAACACTGTCCTGGAGGCAGACTGAGAAAGAATAGAATATACAAAATTATCAGAAAGTTGTATAATGGTGCTATAAACCTACGACGGTGTTCACTAGTCCATTTTTACTACTCACCTACAGACTCTATCTGAAAGTTAAAGCTCAGTTCAGATGCCAGCTTTTTACTGGATTTAAGTTTTCCCTGAAGGTTGACTATTTTTACAAAATCTGATACAGAAAAAAAACAGCATGTTAGTATATACGGTGGGTCAGTAATAGGGCTAGTTCACACGTTGGGGGTCCGCGCGGGTTTTGACACAGAGAGCGACGTGGCGAGCCGCATCTCTCTGGTCAAAACCCGCCTGCCACGACCATCGTGGTCGCGGCTTTCCCCTCCTATGTCGGCTCAAATGAATGAGCCGACACAGGAGGGTGCTGCCACTAGGCGGAAGTCGCATTCCAGCGAGCCACGGTTTCTGCCTGAAGAAAGGACATGTCGCTTCTTTTCTCCGCTAGTAGTAGCCCGCCGCTAGCGGAAAAAAGAAGCCCGGCGGTATGCATAGACCACCATTGTAAAGGGGCGGTTTTTGAAGCGAAATCCGCTGTCAAAAACCTCCCCTTTGCTCACGTGTAAACTGACCCTAAATGTACAATCTCTAATAAACCTGCTGTCTATCTGAGAAAGTATTAAAGACTTACGGTCAAGGCAGACTAAGACAGTATCCCTCTCCAGCTGTGTCACATGTATGGCATCAATCTGATGGCCTTCTGCTGAGTAAACAAAAGAATACATTATCAAGAGCCAAAAATGTCCCTGCATCAGGGACAACAGACTTTTCAGAATGACAAGAAAATAATGAGATAATAATTGTATGTATAATAAAGCCAGGATTAGATGTGCTCCATCTCACTACTGTATTTGGAATATATTACACAGCCACCCTTCATTCAACTCACTAAGCACAGGAGTTTACAACTGGGGAACCAATCAGGAATTATTGTGCCCTATGACATCAATGGGTAGCCCACTGAATTCAGTGGCTTTCTTCGTAAAGTTGCTTTCTCCTCTCAACAGTATGATGTATTCCACCAAAATCTGGCTTTATAGTCATAGCATTTGGAAAGTATGCAAAATAGCAGATTTACAGAATCACAAAGAAGTCTTTAATAGTAGCTCTCCCCGATAACAGCAAATGCTGAGCATGCGATGGAGAGTTTACAACAACCAGACACACTAGATATCACACATGGAAATTTACTATCATCACGTATAACGTAAAAAGTTCCAACTGACAATTGAAACTGATGGTCAATAAGGAATAAGTTACCTGTGCCAATCTTTGTAAACCACGAAGAAGCCGAGCTCAAGTTGATGGTCTCAAATTGTACAACCTGATTGGGTTCTAAACCTTCGCTGACAGCCACACACACCATGGGGTATTCCTGCTCTGGTATTACCAACATTTCAAAAACCTTCAATGGACTTGGAAGGGGGAAGTCAAAGTGCTGGAAAACAAACCAGTGAAGACACTGAGCATTACAAGACCACCATAACAGCAATGACATTGTATATGGCGTTCTCAAGAATTAAGACTAACACTTTTCCCAAAGAAGGTGACAAGGGACTGGGAAGTTACAGTATAAAACAAAATGTTCAGAAACATATCAGCAGACATATTTTTGTCTTTTGTGGATAAACATTCACTATTAAGATTTACAAGACTGAATATTAAAAGGGTTTTCTAGGGTTTAACAATGATGATCAATCCTTAAAGAGGACCTTTCACCATCTGGGGCACATGCGGTTTAATACACTGCTAGAAAGCAGACAGTGTGCTGAATTCAGTGCACTATAGGTTTTCCCATTTTGTGCCCCCAGTAAAGATCTATCATGCCGGTACCGTAGCTCTTCACTCTCAGAAGGGCGTTTCTGACAGTTAGTCAGGAACGTCCTTCCTCCCAGCAGTGTCTATAGCGCTGTACTGTGAGAGGGGCGTGAGATGACGCTGAGCGGTGAGGACCCCCCCCCCCCAGTACTCGTCTATGGACAAGTACTATGAGGAGGAGAGGGAAGCATTCCTCATCGCTCTCACAGTACAGCGTTATAGGCGCTGCTGTGAGGAAGGGCGTTCCTGACTGACTGTCAGAAACGCTCTTCTGATAGTAATAAGCTATGGTACCAGCGCCGATAGCTTTTCACGGGGGTACAGAATGGGAAAGATGACAGTGCGCTGAATTCAGCGCACTGTTGGCCTTCTAGCGGTGTATTAAAAGGCATGTGCCCCAGACGGTTTAAGTTCCTCTTTAAGATAGGCCATCAAAGCATAACTGCTTGGCTGAGGTCTAACCCCCAGGATCCACATCAAAAAGCATAACAAAGGAATCCCAATAGTTAAAGAAATTATATGCAAATGGTAGTTTTATGTACTGCAACTCAGCAAACATCTTTTCTGTTTCCTTTACCCATACAAGTGTAAGGTAAGAGTTGTGACAAGTATTGCAGAGTAGGTGCCTTCATTTTGCTGACTGGTGGGGATCTAAAGTGGTTGTGCCCCCCTTACTAATTGTACACTGATAGCCTGTCCTAAATCAGCAATTCCTCAGAAATAACAGAGCCCAATTTTTTAGCCCTTAGTGTCTACTGGATGTTGCATCAAAGGGAATTGTACTGAATGTTTAAATATAGATTAACATTTGAGAAATTGGTACTCTGTTAGGCCTTTAGCATGGTTACAAGAGTAGATAAGGTTGGGTATGGAGGCATCCAGGTTCTGTATGGTTTCCTGTGGACCATCTGTCCACAGATGTTATAACTAGGCCTATAGATCCAGCACATCTATTGGCTGCAGCATGTGGCGTCCCAGCTGATTCCATAAATGCTCAACAAGCAATAAATTTGGTGTCAACCCAAAAGTAGCCTCTTGGAGCCTTTATATAAGGCAGTGGAAGAAGCATTTTTACATTACCCAGAGTCTAGTCATTTACATATATGACTAAGCCTAGAGAGTTTTGCATGGTGAGTTTTTAAGCAATCCAACATTCCTATCAGGGTGCGTTATTTAATTCATTTTTTTTTGTCAATGAACCTATCTATGGGTTTGTGTAGAGAGACCGAGTTTGAGGGGCAACACGGTGGCTCAGTGGTTAGCACTGTAGCCTTGCAGCGCTGGAGTCCTGGGTTTGAATCCTGACAGGAACAACATCTGCAAGGAGTTTGTATGTTCTCCCCGTGTTTGTTTGGATTTCCTCCCATTCTACAAAGACATACTGATAGGGAAAAATGTACATTGTGATCCCTATATGGGGCTCACAATCTGCATTTAAAAAAAAAAAGGAAAGGAAAGACAGAGTTTGTTCCCCAGAACATGCTATGGTGCATTAGTAGCACAGGGAAAGTAATAACACAAGGTTACATTTTCTAACTTGAATATACTTTTGCCAGATTTCCAAACATGTTTGAAAGTGGCTTGTGATCTACAATAGGCTGGGGACCTCTACAATGGCAGCAAGTAATGGTTTTATACATTAGAATACTAACCCGTATTAACATAAACTTCTGCATAGGTTCATACCACTGTAACAGCACTATGCCAGAGGGCAGTGCTCCACATAGATACTTGTGTCCTGTATATGGGTTTCTTACTGTATGGAAAAAAAAAACAAGATATTAAAAATAACTGGTCACAAAGTGGCATTTTCTTATGATACAAACAAATTATGAATCTATTGATACACCAAGGAGCGTTTTCGGTTTTAAGAAAATAATACTTTAGATATTTGTGAGGAAAAGTTCTGTAACCCTCTAATGTAGTCTGTGTTCCTTACTATACTCTAGTCCTCCACTTGCTGCCAGCAAAGGGAAGTGACTTGTAAGTAAGCAACGGCTCAAAATTAGCTTTACAGTAGGAACAACCATTACTGCACTGGTCGGATCATGGACAAATTTGCCCATAGATTTAGTGTGTCAACTCAAACTTAGTCTGGGGCTTCATATTTGACAAGTTATAGGCAATACCATAGTGGCCCCACGCAGTCAAAGATCAAGGCACTGCAATTGTGGCTGCTCCTATGATTTAAGCAGCTGCTGTATTACATGTATTACAAAGATCGTTCATGATTTAAATGGGAACTGCTTCATTTGTTCTATGGGGACCCTACTGGCATACAGAGGTAATTCTAATAAATCAGTCTTGATTTAGATCTGAATATTGGAATTTTTTTTTGTTATTGTTGAAGGAAGTTCCATTTTTTTTTTTTTACCGTTTTTTTTAAAAAAATGTATCAAATGATAAAATCTGATAACAGAAGCAGGCAGCGATGTTGTTTTCAGATTGGCTCTATACAGTGCAGCTCACAGAAGACTTTATCATTCACATTTCATGAAAAGGTGGCGACATTTACAGTGAATTGCTTAGCAGTTTGATGCCCTTTATCAGGCATTGCGTAAAGAGCAACTGGTGCCAAGGTATTTTCTTGCCCTTTAAATTCAGCCATAGAAGGTTAATAAGTATGAGCATCTGTTTCACCAGTTCTTGTATATACTCACCAATACAACACTTGTGGCAGCCCTTTGTGTCTGGGATCTTTGTAGTGAGGGCAAACTTCCTGAAAAAGGAAATGTCAACAATTTTAAATCCTCCCTACTAATTCATTTCTAGTGGTCCATCTCCTAGATAAAGACCGTAGTATAGTAGGAAAATAGAGAAAGATAGAAGTCTGGAAGAAAGGACAAAGAGCGAGAGAGAGAAAAGAGAAAGGCAGATGGAGAATAAAGATAAAGAAAGCAAGGAAAGGCAAAGAACCGGAGAAACAAATGAGGGAAGAAGAGAAAGCAAAAAGAGGATGAAGATGGACAGGATAAAAAAAAAAGTTAATAATATTTTCTCTTTACCTTGGTAATATTCTATCTGGAAAGCGATGTGTTTGGATATGAGCAGCTAATCCAGGCTTTTTGGCTTGCTCAAAAAGACCGATTAGATTATGTGAATAAAGCTGCAAAGTTTTACCTAAAGGATAAAAAAAAATAAATCATTATTTGTACACTATTAAATGAGGGTCTTAATAGAGGCAGTGAAGTCTAATTCCCAAACAACTTTTATGTTTAGCTTGCTAAAGGTAAGTACAGTAATTTTCTATTTCTACCACATGCTCATTTGAAATACTATGGTTCATAAAACATTGAGAATCCGCCCATCTATCACAGTGGAAACATCAAAAGTCCTCATTGTAGCTCTCATTCACTCTCGTCTTGATGATTGCATTTCCCTACTAATTGGTCTTCCTCTTCCTAAACTTTCCCTTCTACAACCTGTCCTGAATGCGGCCATCAGACTGCTCTTTCTGTCATACTGGTACACAGATGCATCTCCCTTGTGCCAGTCACTGCACTGCATGCCGAACCATAGCGGTATATCTCCAGATATCTCCTCCCTTGTCTACCACTCCGATCGTCCTCTCCGTTCTGCTAATGATCTTACACTTGTATCCTCTGTTATCAGAGTATCCCAGTCCAGTCTCCAAAACTTTTCTCGAGTTGCATCAGTGCTTTGGAATGCTCTACCCCAGACAATCCGATTAATACCCAATTATAGCAATGTCAAATATGGTCTACAAAACACATCTTTTTAGGCAGGCTTGTCACATGACCTGATCACATTGTACTACATTTCCTCACACTAAGCTATTTTTTCTTACCCTAATTACTCTCATATACCTCTTCATCTGACTCTTCATCCTGCAATCCTAGTGACCGGCTCATACAGCTTCAGTTATATGACCTTATTTATTAAAAGATGGCTGGACCATTGTATCAAAGAAACTCTCCTACATATTTCCCCATAGACTGTAAGCTCTTGTGAGCAGGGCCATCACTCCTATTGTTTGAAGTTTTTTAATAATTTTTTGTTACATTATAATGTTTAATGTTGTCTGTACAATGGAATAACATTTCAAGGAAGATTTCTGTGAAAACTGTAGAACCCAAGTTTAACAAGCATTTCTTACTTCCATCATGTTCTCTTATAATAAAGCCTGTGTTAATACTAGTTAAAAGTTATGAGTATAAAGTTACCAGCTAGTAGGTAACAGCTAGAAGTGGCAACCGATGATCACTCACCTTCTGTACAATAATCCAATGAGTATACAGGGACCAGAGAGAAAACGGAAAACAAAGAAAAAAGAAAGTTAAATCTCATTCTATAGTTATGTGAAACACAAATAATACAAGTAACAACTGACTAACTTCTGTTCTCCAAATGTAACGTTAATGATATTACTAGAGTAAGCGGAATTAATAGAGGGGAGGGGGTCTCTCTAAGGCCCTTTGAATCAGGCAGTTTTAGTAGGAATGCAATGCCCAGATTTTCTGTCGTTCTACTGTATTGGCCTCAGGCTTCTATGGTGATTTAATGTTCAGAACTGTTGGTGGTTTGGTTATTACAGCATTTTTACATGGAAGCCATGATGTACCCACACCATGGACCTCTGAAAGCTGCAGATGATAGCTGACTTATTAACAGGTTCTTGCTATTGTCCCATTCCCAACACCCTATTTACAGAGATAAATCTACCATATTTTTGGACTTGCTGCCTAAGCTCTAGACAGGCTTTGTAAATCTGCCCCTGTAATGTCCTTTTTAAAGAGGACCTTTCACCATATCCGGGCACAGGCAGTTCTATATACTGCCAGAAAGCTGACAGTGCGCTGAATTCAGCGCACTGTCGGCTTTCCCGATCCGTGCCCGGTGTGAAGAGCTTACGGCCCGGTACCGTAGCTCTTCTATGGTCAGAAGGGCGTTTCTGACCATTAGCCAGGAACGTCCTTCTGCCTCGCGGCGCCAATCGCGCTGTGCTGTGGAGCCGGGAGGAACGCCCCCTCCCTCTGCTCACACAGCTTGTCCGTAGACTAGCATTATCAGGAGAGGGAGGGGGAGTTCCTCCCCGCTCCACTGTACAGCGCGATTGGCGCCTCGAGGCAGAAGGACGTCTCTGGCTAATGGTCAGAAACGCCCTTCTGACTGTAAAGCGCTACGGTACCGGGACCGATAGCGCTTTGCACCGGGCACGGATCGGGAAAGCCGACA
Organism: Leptodactylus fuscus; assembly: GCF_031893055.1. NCBI lineage: Eukaryota > Metazoa > Chordata > Amphibia > Anura > Leptodactylidae > Leptodactylus > Leptodactylus fuscus. Next base: position 97,750,940 of record NC_134271.1, read on the forward strand.
GTGCGCTGAATTCAGCGCACTGTCAGCTTTCTGGCAGTATATAACACTGCCTGTGCCCAGATATGGTGAAAGGTCCTCTTTAATAAACATTGCTACAATGATAAATGCTTAAGATTTAAGATTCAGATTCAGATTCAAGTGCCTGAATCCTAGGATCGTGGGGGAAAGGGTGGGCGAAAATTACATGTACAGTGGCAGCTGCAGGGTGTTTCAAGACAATACAGCACAATAAATGCTGCTCATCGCACAGGAGGGTCAACTTCATGTTGGCAAGTAAAAAAGAACAGACTTTTATCAGTGAAGGAGCGGAGCCAAAGCAAACTATTCTGAAGTCATTTATTAGCTTCTCCTGTCTTCATTGTAGTGTGTAAATGTCACATCCTGCATTAGAATGAGCGTGCTGGAGCTCTGCCATCTGACATCCAATGTACCCTTTGTTCTTGGCATATAACAAATCCTGCCCCTGCAGTGACAATATAACCCTGATATTGCCAGCCTGGTTTCCGTCTCATCAGAAACACTTAACATTGGAAGGATAAACCTACTGGGTTGCAACCATGTCTGCTAGGATAACTCCGGGATGCTTTTATCTTTTGGATTGTACTTCTTGAAGTACTATGAGCCCTTTACAATAATTCTATCATTCTCTATGTAGCAACTGGAAAGAGAAAAAACTCACGGGGAACACTAAACCTAAGTGTATTTTATCTCCATTTGCCAGGTTATAGAGACCCAAGTGTATCATTCCCTGTTATCAGCCTTTAGCATTTGTGGGATCAGGGACAGAAAGTCCAGAAAAGTTTCTGCCCCAAAGTTACCACTATCTCACATATCTTTAGAGCTGATGCCCTATAAAACCCCACACGTTCAGGTTTGCAGAGGAGAAAAAGCCCGTGCGGGATTATAAATAAAACTTAACATTTATTATAGTATGCTTTACTAGAGATGAGCGAACACTAAAATGTTCGAGGTTCGAAATTCGATTCGAACAGCCGCTCAATGTTCGTGTGTTCGAATGGGTTTCGAACCCCATTATAGTCTATGGGGAACAGATACTCGTTAAGGGGGAAACCCAAATCCGTGTCTGGAGGGTCACCAAGTCCACTATGACACCCCAGGAAATGATGCCAACACCTCTGGAATGACACTGGGACAGCAGGGGAAGCATGTCTGGGGGCATCTAACACACCAAAGACCCTCTATTACCCCAACATCACAGCCTAACAACTACACACTTTACACACTCAATACCACCTCTCTGACAGTAGGAAAACACCTTGAAACATGTGTATTTGGCACTTGCAGTGAGGAGAGCTTGTCACCAGCAGTGAATTTGGCCCTTGTAGTAAGTTGAGGTTGGCACCAACATTTGTTTTGAAAATCAGGGTGGATTGAGCCTCTAACCAGCAGAGTTTGGGCAAATTCATGGTGGAGGGAGCCTCTAAACACCCCAGTTTGGGCAAATTCATGGTGGAGGGAGCCTCTAAAAACCCCAGTTTGGACCAATTCATGGTGGAGGGAGCCTCTAACCAGCCCAGTGTGGGCAAATTCATGGTGGAGGGAGCCTCTAAAAAACCGAGTTTGGACCAATTCATGGTGGAGGGAGCCTCTAACCAGCCCAGTTTGGGCAAATTCATGGTGGAGGGAGCCTCTAAAAAACCCAGTTTGGACCAATTCATGGTGGAGGGAGCCTCTAACCAGCCCAGTTTGGGCAAATTCATGGTGGAGGGAGCCTCTAAAAAACCCAGTTTGGACCAATTCATGGTGGAGGGAGCCTCTAACCAGCCCAGTTTGGGCAAATTCATGGTGGAGGGAGCCTCTAAACAGCCCAGTTTGGGCAAATTCATGGTGGAGGGAGCCTCTAAACAGCCCAGTTTGGGCAAATTCATGGTGGAGGGAGCCTCTAACCAGCCCAGTTTGGACCAATTAATGGTGGAGGGAGCCTCTAACCAGCCCAGTTTGGGCAAATTCATGGTGGAGGGAGCCTCTAAACAGCCCAGTTTGGACCAATTCATGGTGGAGGGAGCCTCTAAAAAACCCAGTTTGGACCAATTCATGGTGGAGGGAGCCTCTAAACAGCCCAGTTTGGGCAAATTCATGGTGGAGGGAGCCTCTAACCAGCCCAGTTTGGACCAATTCATGGTGGAGGGAGCCTCTAACCAGCCCAGTTTGGGCAAATTCATGGTGGAGGGAGCCTCTAAACAGCCCAGTTTGGACCAATTCATGGTGGAGGGAGCCTCTAAAAAACCCAGTTTGGACCAATTCATGGTGGAGGGAGCCTCTAAACAGCCCAGTTTGGGCAAATTCATGGTGGAGGGAGCCTCTAACCAGCCCAGTTTGGACCAATTAATGGTGGAGGGAGCCTCTAAACAGCCAAGTTTTGGGAAATTCATGGTGGAGGGAGCCTCTAACCAGCCCAGTTTGGACCAATTCATGGTGGAGGGAGCCTCTAAACAGCCCAGTTTGGGCAAATTCATGGTGGAGGGAGCCTCTAAAAAACCCAGTTTGGACCAATTCATGGTGGAGGGAGCCTCTAACCAGCCCAGTTTGGACCAATTAATGGTGGAGGGAGCCTCTAAACAGCCAAGTTTGGACCAATTCATGGTGGAGGGAGCCTCTAAAAACCCCAGTTTGGACCAATTCATGGTGGAGGGAGCCTCTAACCAGCCCAGTTTGGGCAAATTCATGGTGGAGGGAGCCTCTAAACAGCCCAGTTTGGGCAAATTCATGGTGGAGGGAGCCTCTAACCAGCCCAGTTTGGACCAATTAATGGTGGAGGGAGCCGCTAAACAGCCCAGTTTGGACCAATTCATGGTGGAGGGAGCCTCTAAAAACCCCAGTTTGGACCAATTCATGGTGGAGGGAGCCTCTAAAAAACCCAGTTTGGACCAATTCATGGTGGAGGGAGCCTCTAACCAGCCCAGTTTGGACCAATTAATGGTGGAGGGAGCCTCTAAACAGCCAAGTTTGGACCAATTCATGGTGGAGGGAGCCTCTAAAAACCCCAGTTTGGACCAATTCATGGTGGAGGGAGCCTCTAACCAGCCCAGTTTGGGCAACTTCATGGTGGAGGGAGCCTCTAAACAGCCCAGTTTGGGCACATTCATGGTGGAGGGAGCCTCTAACCAGCCCAGTTTGGACCAATTAATGGTGGAGGGAGCCGCTAAACAGCCCAGTTTGGACCAATTCATGGTGGAGGGAGCCTCTAAAAACCCCAGTTTGGACCAATTCATGGTGGAGGGAGCCTCTAAAAAACCCAGTTTGGACCAATTCATGGTGGAGGGAGCCTCTAACCAGCCCAGTTTGGACCAATTAATGGTGGAGGGAGCCTCTAAACAGCCAAGTTTGGACCAATTCATGGTGGAGGGAGCCTCTAAAAACCCCAGTTTGGACCAATTCATGGTGGAGGGAGCCTCTAACCAGCCCAGTTTGGGCAAATTCATGGTGGAGGGAGCCTCTAAACAGCCCAGTTTGGGCAAATTCATGGTGGAGGGAGCCTCTAACCAGCCCAGTTTGGACCAATTAATGGTGGAGGGAGCCGCTAAACAGCCCAGTTTGGACCAATTCATGGTGGAGGGAGCCTCTAAAAACCCCAGTTTGGACCAATTCATGGTGGAGGGAGCCTCTAAAAAACCCAGTTTGGACCAATTCATGGTGGAGGGAGCCTCTAACCAGCCCAGTTTGGACCAATTAATGGTGGAGGGAGCCTCTAAACAGCCAAGTTTGGACCAATTCATGGTGGAGGGAGCCTCTAAAAACCCCAGTTTGGACCAATTCATGGTGGAGGGAGCCTCTAACCAGCCCAGTTTGGGCAAATTCATGGTGGAGGGAGCCTCTAAACAGCCCAGTTTGGGCAAATTCATGGTGGAGGGAGCCTCTAACCAGCCCAGTTTGGACCAATTAATGGTGGAGGGAGCCGCTAAACAGCCCAGTTTGGACCAATTCATGGTGGAGGGAGCCTCTAAAAACCCCAGTTTGGACCAATTCATGGTGGAGGGAGCCTCTAACCAGCCCAGTTTGGGCAAATTCATGGTGGAGGGAGCCTCTAAACAGCCCAGTTTGGGCAAATTCATGGTGGAGGGAGCCTCTAACCAGCCCAGTTTGGACCAATTAATGGTGGAGGGAGCCGCTAAACAGCCCAGTTTGGACCAATTCATGGTGGAGGGAGCCTCTAAAAACCCCAGTTTGGACCAATTCATGGTGGAGGGAGCCTCTAAAAACCCCAGTTTGGACCAATTCATGGTGGAGGGAGCCTCTAAAAACCCCAGTTTGGGCAAATTCATGGTGGAGGGAGCCTCTAACCAGCAGAGTTGGTGGAAATCAGGGTGGAGGGAGCCTCTAACCAGCAGAGTTGGTGGAAATCAGGGTGGAGGGAGCCTCTAACCAGCAGAGTTGGGGGAAATCAGGGTGGAGGGAGCCTAGTATTAGCAGAATTGTGCAACGCTTATGGTGGATGAGTATGAGGATGCGGAGGAATTGGAGAGGTTGAGTACAGACATGGAGTTTCATGTTGGGGTGCTTTACACAGGTGGGCACAAAAATGACGGCTCTACCCAGTGGTGGTTCATTTTTATCAAAGTGAGCCGGTCGGCACTCTCAGCTGACAGACGGGTGCGCTTGTCAGTGATGATGCCACCGGCTGCACTGAACACCCTCTCAGATAGGACGCTGGCGGCAGGACAGGACAGCACCTCCAAGGCATATAGGGCAAGTTCAAGCCACAGGTCCAACTTCGACACCCAATACGTGTAGGGCGCAGAGGGGTCGGAGAGGACAGGGCTGTGGTCGGAAAGGTATTCCCGCAACATGCGCCTATACTTCTCACGCCTGGTGACACTAGGACCCTCCGTGGCGGCACTTTGGCGAGGGGGTGCCATCAAGGTGTCCCAGACCTTAGACAGTGTGCCCCTCGTTTGTGTGGACCGGTGAGAACTTGGTTGCCTACTGGAGGAACTGCCCTCCCTGCCGCCAACGTCACATGCTGGAAACATCTCCATCATATTCTGCACCAATTGCCTGTGGCAAGCATTGATGCGATTGGCCCTCCCCTCTACCGGAATAAAAGACGAGATGTTGTTTTTATACCGGGGGTCAAGGATAGCAAAGATCCAGTACTGGTTGTCCTCCATGATTTTGACAATACGCTTGTCGGTTGTAAAGCACCCCAACATGAACTCAGCCATGTCTGCCACAGTGTTAGTTGGCATGACTCCTCTGGCCCCACCGGAAAGTTCAATCTCCATTTCCTCCTCATCCTCCATGTCTACCCATCCGCGCTGCAACAATGGGACGATTCGAAGTTGCCCGGAAGCCTCCTGTATCACCATCACATCATCGGACAACTCTTCTTCCTCCTCCTCCTCCTCCTCCTCCATTAAACGCAGTGAAGCGGACAGATGTGTGGACCTACTCTCCAGCTGTGACGGATCGGATGCTATCCCTAACTCCTCTGTGTGATCTGAGTTATCCCTGATGTCAATCAGGGATTCTCTCAGAACACACAAGAGCGGGATTGTAAGGCTCACCATCGCATCCTCAGAGCTCACCCTCCTTGTGGACTCCTCAAAGACCCGTAGGATGTCACAAAGGTCTCTCATCCATGGCCACTCATGGATGTGAAACTGAGGCAGCTGACTTTGTGGCACCCTAGGGTTTTGTAGCTGGTATTCCATCAAAGGTCTCTGCTGCTCAACCACTCTATTCAACATCTGAAACGTTGAGTTCCAGCGTGTGGGGACGTCGCACAAAAGCCGGTGTTGTGGCACATGCAGGCGTTGCTGGAGAGATTTTAAGCTAGCAGCGGCTACTGTCGACTTGCGAAAGTGGGCGCACATGCGCCGCACTTTCACCAGTAGCTCTGGAACATTGGGGTAGCTCTTTAGGAAACGTTGCACCACTAGGTTGAAGACGTGGGCCAGGCATGGAACATGTTGGAGTCCGGCAAGCTCCAGAGCTGCTACCAGGTTCCGGCCGTTATCACAAACGACCATGCCTGGGCCCAGGTGCAGCGGCTCAAACCATATTGCCGTCTCATCGAGGAGGGCATCCCTCACCTCGGAGGCAGTGTGCTGTCTGTCCCCCAAGCTGATCAGCTTCAGCACAGCCTGCTGACGTCTACCAACGCCAGTGCTGCAACGTTTCCAACTCGTAGCTGGGGTCAATCTAACAGCGGAGGAGGAGGCGGTGGCGGAGGAGGAGGCGGTAGAGGAGGAGGAGGAGGGGGGTGTTCTTCTCGTGTCCCTGCCAGGAATGTTAGGCGGGGAGACGAGGTACACCGGGCCAGTTTGGGAAGCAGTCCCAGCCTCAACTACATTCACCCAGTGTGCCGTCAGTGAAATGTAGCGTCCCTGTCCGCATGCACTTGTCCACGCGTCGGTGGTCAAGTGGACCTTTGTGCAAAGCGCGGAACTAAGGGCCCGCCTGATGTTGAGTGACACGTGCTGGTGCAAGGCGGGGACGGCACACCGGGAGAAGTAGTGACGGCTAGGGACGGCATAGCGAGGTGCCGCAGTTGCCATCAGGTCCAGGAAGGCGGGAGTTTCAACAAGCCGGAACGCCAACATCTCCTGGGCCAGCAGTTTAGCGATGTTGGCGTTCAAGGCTTGCGCGTGTGGGTGGTTAGCAGTGTATTTCTGCCGCCGCTCCAATGTCTGAGAGATGGTGGGTTGTTGTAAAGAAACGCCTGATGGTGCCTTTGATGGTGCAGGAGAAGGAGATAAGACAGGACCAGGGGAGGATGAGGTAGAAGTCAACAAAGTGGCGGAGGCAGATGAAGTGGTGTCCTGGCTCGTCCTCTGGAGTGCATCGCCAGCACAGTCAGCAGTGGCAGTGGCAGAGGCAGTGGCAGAGGCAGTGGCAGTGGCGTGAACGGCAGGCGGCCTTTGTCCTGCCGTTGCTGCCTGCCACTGATTCCAGTGCTTGGATTCCAAATGACGGCGCATTGAAGTGGTGGACAGGTTGCTCTTCTCAGAGCCCCTAATCAATTTCGAGAGGCAAATTGTGCAGACAACACTATATCTGTCCTCGGCGCATTCCTTGAAAAAACTCCACACCTTCGAGAAACGTGCCCTCGAGGTGGGAGTTTTTCGGGGCTGGGTACGAACTGGAACATCTTGGGAGATTCCGGGTGTGGCCTGGCTTCGCCTAAGCTGCTGACCTCTGCCTCTGCCTCTAGCTACCCTTTTTGGTGCTGCACCTGCCTCAACATCCACACTACTTTCCCCGCTTGACATCCCCCCTGTCCAGGTCGGGTCAGTGTCCTCATCATCCATCACTTCCTCTTCCAACTCCTGTCTCATCTCCTCCTCCCGCACAATGCGCCGGTCAACTGGATGCCCTGACGGCAACTGCGTCACATCATCGTCGATGAGGGTGGGTTGCTGGTCATCCACCACCAAATCGAACGGAGATGGAGGAGACTCTAGTGTTTGAGCATCTGGACACAGATGCTCCTCTGTTAGGTTCGTGGAATCGTGACGTGGAGAGGCAGGTTGAGGGACAATGAAAGGAGCGGAGAACAGCTCTGGGAAGCAGGGACAGTTTGGGTTATTGTTCTGTAAAGCTTCGGAATTTTGGGAGGAAGGAAGACAAGACTGTTGGGTAATAGGAGGAGAGGAGGCAGAGTCTGACTGGCTGCTGGACAATGTGCTGTAAGCGTTCTCTGACAGCCATTGCAAGACCTGTTCCTGGTTCTCGGGCCTACTAAGGTTTGTACCCTGCAGTTTAGTTAATGTGGCAAGCAACCCTGGCACTGTGGAGTGGCGCAATGCTTGCTGCCCCACAGGAGTAGGCACGGGACGCCCTGTGGCTTCACTGCTACCTTGCTCCCCAGAACCATTCCCCCGACCTCGCCCACGGCCTCGTCCACGTCCCTTTCCGGGAGCCTTGCGCATTTTGAATTCCTAGTTAGAAATTGGCACTGTATACCAGTAGTAAAAATTGTGGGTGCACGTAACCCCAATATATTCTTTGAATTCCCAGTCAGACACTGGCACTATATGGCAGTAGCAAGAAATGAGGGTATTTGTATTCCCAATATATTCTTTGAATTCCCAGTCAGACAATGGCACTGTATACCAGTAGTAAAAATTGTGGGTGCACGTAACCCCAATATATTCTTTGAATTCCCAGTCAGACACTGGCACTATATGGCAGTAGCAAGAAATGAGGGTATTTGTATTCCCAATATATTCTTTGAATTCCCAGTCAGACAATGGCACTGTATACCAGTAGTAAAAATTGTGGGTGCACGTAACCCCAATATATTCTTTGAATTCCCAGTCAGACACTGGCACTATATGGCAGTAGCAAGAAATGAGGGTATTTATAACCCCAATATATTCTTTGAATTCCCAGTCAGACAATGGCACTGTATACCAGTAGTAAAAATTGTGGGTGCACGTAACCCCAATATATTCTTTGAATTCCCAGTCAGACACTGGCACTATATGGCAGTAGCAAGAAATGAGGGTATTTATAACCCCAATATATTCTTTGAATTCCCAGTCAGACAATGGCACTGTATACCAGTAGTAAAAATTGTGGGTGCACGTAACCCCAATATATTCTTTGAATTCCCAGTCAGACACTGGCACTATATGGCAGTAGCAAGAAATGAGGGTATTTGTATTCCCAATATATTCTTTGAATTCCCAGTCAGACAATGGCACTGTATACCAGTAGTAAAAATTGTGGGTGCACGTAACCACAATATATTCTTTGAATTACCAGTCAGAAACTGGCACTATATGGCAGTAGCAAGAAATGAGGGTATTTATAACCCCAATATATTCTTTGAATTCCCAGTCAGACAATGGCACTGTATACCAGTAGTAAAAATTGTGGGTGCACGTAACCCCAATATATTCTTTGAATTCCCAGTCAGAAACTGGCACTATATGGCAGTAGCAAGAAATGAGGGTATTTGTATTCCCAATATATTCTTTGAATTCCCAGTCAGACAATGGCACTGTATACCAGTAGTAAAAATTGTGGGTGCACGTAACCCCAATATATTCTTTGAATTACCAGTCAGAAACTGGCACTATATGGCAGTAGCAAGAAATGAGGGTATTTGTATTCCCAATATATTCTTTGAATTCCCAGTCAGACAATGGCACTGTATACCAGTAGTAAAAATTGTGGGTGCACGTAACCACAATATATTCTTTGAATTACCAGTCAGAAACTGGCACTATATGGCAGTAGCAAGAAATGAGGGTATTTATAACCCCAATATATTCTTTGAATTCCCAGTCAGACAATGGCACTGTATACCAGTAGTAAAAATTGTGGGTGCACGTAACCCCAATATATTCTTTGAATTCCCAGTCAGAAACTGGCACTATATGGCAGTAGCAAGAAATGAGGGTATTTGTATTCCCAATATATTCTTTGAATTCCCAGTCAGACAATGGCACTGTATACCAGTAGTAAAAATTGTGGGTGCACGTAACCCCAATATATTCTTTGAATTACCAGTCAGAAACTGGCACTATATGGCAGTAGCAAGAAATGAGGGTATTTGTATTCCCAATATATTCTTTGAATTCCCAGTCAGACAATGGCACTGTATACCAGTAGTAAAAATTGTGGGTGCACGTAACCACAATATATTCTTTGAATTACCAGTCAGAAACTGGCACTATATGGCAGTAGCAAGAAATGAGGGTATTTATAACCCCAATATATTCTTTGAATTCCCAGTCAGACAATGGCACTGTATACCAGTAGTAAAAATTGTGGGTGTATATAGCCCCAATTCTATTGCTAGGGGACTTGCAGGGTATTTCTGGGGTGAAGGTGGGGGGGCACACCGTTGGAACGGGTATCGGGGTATATATCGGGTATACGGGAATACACTGGGTTGCGGCGATTGAGCCCGTCAGTGCCACGTTACACTGACAAGCTTCTCCCTGGAATTTAGCTCTTACAAGAGCTGTTGTGGTTGTCTTCTCCTTCCTATCCTAGCCTGTCCCTGCCTACCCAGAATCTAAGCCCTAGCTAGCTGGACGGAAACCTCCGTCCTCGGTGAATTGCAAGCTCAGAATGACGCGAACCTGGGCGGCGCTGTTCTTTTAAATTAGAGGTCACATGTTTTCGGCAGCCAATGGGTTTTGCCTACTTTTCTCAACGTCACCGGTGTCGTAGTTCCTGTCCCACCTACCCTGCGCTGTTATTGGAGCAAAAAAGGCGCCAGGGAAGGTGGGAGGGGAATCGAGTAATGGCGCACTTTACCACGCGGTGTTCGATTCGATTCGAACATGCCGAACAGCCTAATATCCGATCGAACATGAGTTCGATAGAACACTGTTCGCTCATCTCTATGCTTTACTGCACAAAGCTATATATAAAATAAAACAATAAGAAAGAACAAAGGAATAGATAACCATATATGACGCAAGGAGTCCCCTATTCTCCACTACGAGCAAATAAACAGCTCAGTATGTCCTTTTTATCTCTATAACGCTAATAGAAGGTGAACAGGAGAGTAAATATATATCAATTATTATATAAAGTGGCTGAAAGTCTGTATGCTCTATATACAAAAGGAGACGCCTTTTTTTATAGAATATATACTTGTCATGTAATACTGTTACACAACAAGGATAACCGGTGTAGTGTTATATTTTTAGCCTTATTACGGTAAAGAGATCTTAAAAATAAATATGTGGATATTGCAATCCCCTAGAACACCTAAATACTGGTCCAAACCATGGGTTGTTATGCTGCCAAATAGATATAAGGCAGCAGAGAAGCCAAATCCCATGGTCGAGGTCCTCTGTAGAACAAACATCGCATTGTATGAGAACTGAATAGCATTGCTAAAGGAGGTCTAGTTTCAATGTGTGGTCTCGGGCTCAGGATCTCGCGATACCCCATAAGAATAGGGGACTCATAAGAACTCAGGTGAATGCCAAAGTGTGCCATAATTCTCTGGCAGACAAAGGCCTATTGCAGACCCAAGGTAGCGCGATCCTTAAGCTTATTGAGATAATAGAATTTACAGAATGCAATGCAGTAGGCTAACAGCAGGTATGTCCCAACACAAGCACAAATCTCTTTCAATTGTGTATAGGGGAAGAAAACATGAACCCCAAAGAACCATAAAAAATGGTGATGCAGAAAAAATATATATTGATTTGAGCCCATAAAATCCATAGTTAAAATTATAAGACGGTACAATGAAAATGGAACCGATCATACGCAATGCAACAACTGCAGAACATACCTGACAATGACATGAGGGTGTTATTGATAACATACAGCCATGTGCACTTTCGAGGAAATAGCTAAAAAAAAAAAAAAAAAAAAAGGCAGATGTGTAATAAGTCAAGGGGTCTACTAATAATAGCCCACACCCCAAAAGCATCAATACTTTGTGGATCCTACCTGTTCCATTGTGGCTTCATGTAATTCATTCAGATTCAAAGTGTAGATCCCATCCTCAGTGCCAAAAATCAGATACTGGTCTGATGGGAGGCAAGAACTTCAATTATAACATTGTCAATTCTGCATGCCAATATACTGCTGGTATGTGTATGAAAACGCAGCTTTACTTCAATCACCCAACAAGCACATCTCCCCCTTGTCACCTTCTTCTTCATAGATTGTTAACACTGAGAAAGGTCCCTTACACCTACTGTTTGAATCAGTCATAAAAAGGATTTTCGGGGGCGCACACACACACACACAATCACATATAGGTGAACAATTGCCTGTAATGGGGCATAGATACATTTATACATTCGCATAATTACTAATGGACCTTTGAAAACAACCATAAGCCTGATCTGGATAGAGAAAATCTTTAAAAATATGCAAAAATTTCAATGACTTGTATTTGGAAAAATGTTTAACTTCCAATTGGTTTGCAGATTTCAATGTGCTTATGTCCCTAGGGAAACCACTTTAATTTAAAATATACAGCTCCCATGAAGGCCTACTCCTTACTAACATACTTGCAATTAGTTAGAGGTAGCTGTTCCAGTTTGTAATATCCCATAATACCATGCAGTTATTTTTGAATTACAGACATACTAGGATTTAAATGGAAGTACTGGAGACACCCAACTCACATGGAGAAATTATCACTGGCCAAAGATTAGCCACAGGGTTTAGGCCGGGTTCACACGGAGTTACGTGCCGCGAGATTTGGCACGTAGACGCCGCGTGACTCTTTGCGTGCCGTACACGCTCCCATTCATTTTAATGGGAGCGGGGAGCGTATGCGCCGCGCTAGTTTGCGGCCGTGCATTTATTCACGGCCGCAAACTAGCGCGGCGCATACGCTCCCCGCTCCCATTGAAATGAATGGGAGCGTGTACGGCACGCAAAGAGTCACGCGGCGTCTACGTGCCAAATCTCGCGGCACGTAACTCCGTGTGAACCCGGCCTTAGATGGGCGCTGATCATATGCTCATTCGTTCAAGCAAGATATTCCTCCCAAGCAAACTCTTCCTATACCATACACATACACAAGTACAACCTCAACTAGACTGGAGCGCCATACCTTTAGTATCTGGGTGTATCCAGGATGTAGCACAATTTATCTTTAAAGGACAACCATCAAACACTTTGGAGAAACAGGCTCCCATCTAAAAATATATATAAATTTTATATAAAAGTTAAAAAAAATATTGTGACAAAGAACATTAGGATGAAATACTTAAACAAAAAACACACACACACAAGAAAAGACATGCAGTCTCCCTCAGTGGCGTAACTAGGAATGGCGGGGCCCCGTGGCGAACTTTTGACATGGGGCCCCCCCCGACACCGAAGATCTCGACCGAGTCCCTCCTATGCATTCCTGCGCGCTCTATTATGACCAATAGTGGCCCCTGCACACAGTATTATGCCCCATAGTGGCCCCTGCACACAGTATTATGCCCCATAGTGGCCCCTGCACACAGTATTATGTCCCATAGTGGCCCCTGCACACAGTATTATGTACCATAGTGGCCCCTGCACACAGTATTATGTCCCATAGTGGCCCCTGCACACAGTAATATGTCCCATAGTGGCCCCTGCACACAGTATTATGTCCCATAGTGGCCCCTGCACACAGTATTATGTCCCTTAGAGGCCCCTGCACACAGTATTATGCCCCATAGAGGCCACTGCACACAGTATTATGTCCCATAGTGGCCCCTACAGGACTAAATACTGTCACATCACCCGCTGACCGCCATACCAGGACAATTGTGGATAAAAAAATCTGGTCATGTGCATTACAATTTAGTAACTCCATGTGCCTCATATTAATAGCAGTTAACCCCATCATGTCCCTCACATTAACCCTTGTGTACCTCACATAAGAGTTACTGATATGTGAGAGACATGGAGGTAATAATAAAGTATCTTCATTATTATTACCCCCATATGTCTCACATATTAGTAACTCTTATGGTGAGGCACACAGGGGTTAATGTGAGGGACATGATAGGGTTAACTGCTATTAATATGAGGCACATGGAGTTACTAAAACAAAAGTAATCACCCCAAATGCCTGACATTAAGTATAGTAACCCCAGTATGTACCTGTGTATCTTTAGTTTCATTTTCCTTCTTCCTCTTCAGTGCAGGACGGCAGGAGCTCGGCAGGGATAAGCCCCGCCTCCTGGGCTCTCCTCAGCCCTCTCATTGGTGGGCAGAGGACAGACAGAGAAAGGGAGGGGGGAGAGAGGGGGAGCGTCCTGAAGCGCTGAGAGGAGCCAGACCTGCAGCTCCTGTGTGTCAGCCGTTGCTGCAGCTTCGGGGCCCCCTGTTGGTGGAAAGTATTCCACCAACAGGGGGCCCCGATCATTATACTCGGGGGTCCGAAAAGACCTCTGAGAATAATGATAGTGGTAGCAGCTGTCACCGGGTCCCTGAAGTCCCAGGCCCTGTGGCAGCTGCCTCTGCTGCCTCCGTGGTAGTTACGCCACTGGTCCCCCTACACACCAATCATTGTTGTTAATGGCAAGAGGCTATCAAATCTCTTAAAAAGTTATGGAGATTCAGGGAGTATTCTGTATGCTATGATATCAAATTCAACTGTGCTTATTTTTATATTTTTGCGTTATGTAACATAAGAGATATATATATATATATATATATATATATATATATATATATATATATATGTGTGTGTGTAGATAGATAGATAGATAGATAGATAATCCAAAACAAACCACAAAAACAGAGCAAGGCTAAGGGCTAGCTCACACGTAGTAAAATGGCCAGGATTTTGATGTGGAATCCGCCTCAAAACATGTTCTATGTAAACCGCTAGTGTTTTTTTTCGCTAGCGGAAAAAGGAAGCAACATGATCTTTCTTCAGGCGGATTCCACCTGAAAAAACCAAGAGAAGTCAATGTGAGGCGGAAAAACACCTCATGTCAAAAAACGCTTCAAAAAACCATTTCCTAATTACTGAAGCGGATTTTTTCCTAACCAAATTCATCGACACTTAACTACGTGTGAACTAACCCTAAGGCCCCCTGTAGCATCCCGGAACAAAAATGCACTGCAGAAAAAAAACTGCAGCAGCAATGCACAGTGGTTTTTACCGCCGCGCTATTCGCAGAAAGTCCGCAGAGGTTTCCTTTGAGGGCATAATGCTTCAATTACAACCCATAGGGAAACCAACGGCGTTTCCGTGGATATAATTGAAATGCTGTGATTTCCAAAACTCCTACGGTTTTGGAAATCGCAGTGTGTCCGCTGCCCGTATTTTTCCGCAAAGTGTGTAAAGTGTGTATAGCATTCGCTAGAATCCCATCCGTCTTGCTGTGACTGTTAAACGCAACGTTTTTGCCCACTGCTTTTCCTCCACCTGGGGCCCAGGCTTTACAGAAAAGGTGCCTACACCCAAAAACAGGTTTCACTGACCCACAACTTGTATGGCACTTCTCTGCAGACTAATACTACTTACCAGCACTTTGGGAGTGGGTGGTAAACCATTTATCATAGGTTTCTAGAATGTAGAACAGAGAATTAAAATTACAATGACACAAACAAAAACAAAGCCAACACTTAGAGTACTACTCTTTACAAGTGAACTTAATAGGGGAATGCAAAATGTTGTAACAAAATCTTGGCCACTAGAGGGCAACTGTGTAAGAGCAACAAGAAAATGCAAAATAAAGCTCTATTGCTAACTGTATCAGACAATCTCATCTCATTAAAGGGATTTTCCAGGATAAACTAAAAACTCGCTAGAGTCGGGGTAAAATGAAAATAAATACATTTTAAAAAATGAATTGTTACTTACCTATTCCAGATCTTACATTCTAGGAACTACCATCCACACACTGCACAGGCCAAAATTGTAGTGGCCTTGGTGGTCACATTATAAGCGCCGATGACACATAAGAAGTTAAGTCACCAGTATCAAACATGTAACTGCTAAGGCCATCACACTTGCACCCTGAGCAGTCGGTGGTGTGCTACGCTCACACAGAGAAACAGGATAGGAGACTATAATTTATTTATTTAATTTTACACCGCTCCCCTGTGAGATTTTCATTTACCCCAGAAAACCCCTTTAGACTAAGGCCCCACGTTGAGTAAATGCAGAATTTTTTGTTGCAGATTTTGCTGCCTTTTTTTGAGCCAACATCAGAAGTAGCTACAAAAGCAATAAAAAGTATAAAGGAAGCTCTTAGACGTTTCTCTTCTGTTAAATCCTGAAAAAGCTGCAATAACACTGTTCCCTCAACACGGGGCCACAGGCTTAAAGTGGTTGTGAATTTCAGCTTATAATTGAGGCTTATCAAAGAAGCAAGTAAAGGCCAGAAATACCAAACACGTACTGGAAAATCCTTCTTATCTTTCTTTTGTTGAAGTTGGGGTTTTGGGCCTTCTCCAGTTGGACTTCCTAGTCTCAAAGGACTGTCTCCATTCCCTGTAAGGAGAGGGGTTACCCAATTAGAACACTATACAGGATGCATCAAATAAAAGGGGCTCTCCAGTTTCAACTCTATTTGAATTTTAGGCTCTGTTCACACTTGTAGGTAAGCCCTTTACTACTCTGTTTCATTATTATGGAAATACTATAATTTTAAAGGGATTTTTCCTCATCAGTTGCCATCAGATCTCTCTCACTCCTAAGTTGCCAGAACAAAGTAGCTCTATCCAGTAGAAAAAACATGAAGTCTGATTTTCGTTACCACACAAATCAATGGGGTAACAGCACCCATTATGATCAGTCAACATAGCCAGTGTAAACAAAGCCTAATTCAGCTGTAAAAGGGCTGATACTGAAATCTATACTCATAAGACCGTACGTTACGTGGACCTAAGCACATCTATATAGATATTCTTTATGTACCCAGACTATGCAGTGGCGCAAAGCTGCAATATGGATGTTTACGTGTAAAGAGCAAAATATCCACGGTCTCCCATATCGCAAATAAATGAAACTGGACAACCCCTTGAATTTGTAATGGAAATAAGCGAAGAAGCCAGGTGATCTCTGGTATCCACATGACAATGGAGTATAGCTAATAAAACATGCACAAAATGGTGAACACCAGAGGGTCGACAGAAATGCAGAAAACTAGGTTAGTAAGGAAAATTGCCTAATATCAGCCCATATCATTAAAAATACATTTCTTTTCAATATAGAACGCCTGGAAGCCATTGTGATGCAGTAAAGGCCACAAAGCAGTCAGAAAGGAGATGTGTGGAAGAAAACTTATTCTGTAAGATGTAGAATGCGCAGTACTGAAATGTGTTTCACTGCAAATGAGTGAAAAATGAGCAGTGACCATCTCATAAAATGCTTATTATAATGGAGGGTAAGGTGAAGCCTGAGAATGAATAGTATGAAATGGGGGGCATGCCTACACACTTCCACATGGATAACGGACACATTCCTCTCTATACCTATCCTTCTCCAAGTAAACATTGTGCTACAGTGAACACTGTCTTACAGATGGGTAGACTAGAGAAGGGGTGCAGCCATAGGGGGTGTAGAAGCAGCAGAAGCATTTACGCCCCACTGTATGATGAAGCCCAAAAGCCACTTTGTCTGATAAAGATTGTTTATTAGTGATTGTTTATTAGGGCCCAAAAGATTCAAGTTACATCACTGGGCTGCCCATGATTTTAATGAAAAGATTCCCAGTCTACAAGACGTAGTAGAGTATATAAATTCCCACTACCCACGTAGTAGCATGGATGAACAGTGCATGGACTGGGCGTGACGTTAAGGCTCACGGCAGAAGATTGTGTGTGGATTGCAGATTAGATTACCTCAATTTAATTTAATTTAATGTGGGGCTAAACTGCAACACCAGATGTAGGCCATAACATGAGCGGTGCAGCTATGTGTAGATAAGGGGGTTGACTGAGGCCAATTCATCCACATGAAAATACTTGAATGAATGGGCCCCCGTCAATGTAAAATTGATATTCTGTCCTATGGAGAAGACATCAGTTTGGAAAATCTGGATAATGAGATCTGACTGCCATAATCCCCATAGAACAGCTGCCATAGTGAGTACCACAGCGGTCGTGGTATAGACTTGAATGGGACAGGCATTGCAGTAGTAATTACTGCTACTATTAAAAGTATGGCGAGTGAGCACTGAAGCATTGCACCACCATAGGAAAACAGCTGCTCTGTGGAGGTCCAAGCCGTCACACCCTTAGCGATATAAAATTGATGTGCTATTCATAAGAGCAGACAATTTTAAAAAAATAGGATAATGATAAAAGGTTTTAAAGTGTGGGGGGCTAGAAATGCTGCTGAACCCCAGACATTGCAGGACAGTAATGTGTTCTTGTACTACACTCCACTGCCGTGTTCCTGCGGTGCCACCATTAACCCTAGCTGTAAATCCTGACTCCCATTGCGGACGTTAAACAAATCATTCCTGTGCTTGTCTTTTATCTTTCTGACTACATATGATCTGACCGTATAGGAATATGTCAGCAAGATAACATGGGTTCCACTGGTTGCTGAGGGCCGTGGGTTTGTGTGTAAGGGCTGCTCCTGCCACCACATGAAGTGTGATGCTGGAGAGATGCAGAATAAAGGTGAGGCAAGTGATGGAAGCATGTAGTCATACTCATTATTGGTTGTGCTTATTTTCAGCCAGCCATGTAATGATGTGTTAACCCTTTTTTGCTTGCAGGGACACAGTGGAGTTTTCATCCTCCTGCATCTGCTTTGTGTTATTTACCCAACTGATAGATTTTACAGCGGTACAATCCAGGGGAGCTGATGCTGCTAGTGAGGACATTATTATGAGGGGGAGCGGTGTGGCGACCACAACCTGGGGAGCTCTGCCTCCGGTAGAATGGGGAGGCTCGGTTATCTGGTTGATGTTTGATCGTGTTGGATCTCTCGTCATCAGCCATGCTTTCATCTGGACAACTGTTCATTCTCATAGGCTGTTGGAATAAAACAACTGATTAGTGCCCTAACATAGATGTCAGACAAATTGCCATAATTCTGGGAGCCCAACTATATGGAAAATCAGTGTTCATGTTGCGCCAATCAATATCGGTGACTGGAGAGGATAGAGGACATCATGAGCACTGCTCTCCATTATGGTTATGAAAAATAGTCTAGAACTTTCTCACAATTAGCTGGACCCCCCACATATCAGAAATGTATGATCACAATATCCTTTTAATATAGCAAAACAGTGCTTTGTATGCTTCCATTTCCTTTAGATTTTATGTTATCAGTATTCCTGGAACTTAAAAGAGGACCTTCCTCCACCTTCAACAAGTCCAGCTCTTCACATCAGTTAATAGGTGTCTTTCAATAGATTCTGGCACAGTTGGAATGCTATCTCTTGCTCCTCTGTTGCAAGCAATCAATGGAGTTAGTTTAGGTGTCTGAAGTGTTATTAGGCTCTATAATGTCAGGAGGGAACAGACAAGGAGTGTGAGTCTGAGCTCTGATACTGGCTGACTCTGATTGAAGCTCTGGCCTCATAATGTTCTGACACTACAGAGCTTAAAGGGAATCTGTCAGGTGGATTTGGGACAAAAACCACCCTTAGGTCGTTATAGACCGGGGTTTAGTGTCGCAAATCGTCCTGTTTTAAATTCATCTCATTGGACTCATCCTTGGTGCTCCCAACACCTTCAATAAAGCTAGCTTCACTCTGCAAGTATGGTAGGTACAGAGCATACACCCTAAAGCCAAAATGTACTCCTCTGGCTTCAGTGAAGAACTGTTCCGATGTGAGAGATACAGCGACAGGGTGAGTATAAAGCTTTTTTATTTTTATTGTAGGCATGGACGGCTTTATTACAGGGGGAATTGGGACACTACACCCCTGTTCATTAAGGGTCTATGGGTGATTTAGTGACCCAAATCGCCCTGACAGACTCCCTCTACATACCACATCAGGCACCAGCACTAACTGCATCTGTTGCTCAGGAATGGTGGGGGCTAGAGAAAAAATTCTAACTACACTAAAACCAGTGGAGCAGCGCTTATTCACAGATGCTAAGAATTTGAATTGTGAAGTGGTGAAGGGTCCTCTTTCTGCGCTTTTTTTGAAAGATTTACAAATCATGAAAAAAACTACACACAGAAAAAAAGTCCTAAATGTCGTACCTTGGGGGGCAGCGGTGGAGGAACAGCTCGTTTCATTGTTGAACTGCGATATAAGAGAGGAAATATGTTATGCAGGATTGGAGCAAACAGGGAAACATCAACCAAAAGAAGGAGAAAGACAAAATATAGTTAGACATTGCACGACAAGACATTACAAGCTCAAAAAAATAAAGTAGCAGTAGATAATTAAATGGTCTTACTCATGGTTTGCTCCATTTGTAAAAGGATTCCAGTTGATACCCTAAAAAATAAATAAAGGAAATTAGTTTTAGTGCAGCCAGACAAAGGCCAGAAATAATAGTCCTGACAACAGCAGCCAGTAAGCAACTTTCTCCATTTTATTACTTTAGACAATAAACGTTCAATTCTCTAATTATTAAGAATTATTGGATACAATTAGTGCTGGCTACGGCTTACTTTCCATATAGCAAAAGAGGTGCAACGGGGAACTACAGCCCAAACATGTAAAACCTGGCACAAGTTCTGTAAATGCTGTTGAATAATTTTATTTCTTTGGCTTTGCTACCTCAATAGCAGGTTTCTTGTGTGTAATTTGTATTGTGCATTTCCCTCTGAAAGTCAAGGAAGGAAAAAACATTACATGGTAAGACTCCCTGTGATCTAGTGTTGTGTTGGAACTGCACTTCAACAAGGCATTGCTAAAATAATTCCCAACAGTGCCAAACTGCTGTGGATGTCCTAGAAGTTGAGGAACCATTGATCAGACATATTGGCATATTTCATTAGTATTCCATCAATGTTTATGGTGTAAAAAAACATTTATTGGCCAAAAACGGTGAAAAAATAAGAATAAAAGAACAAGTCCAAGAGCTGCCAACAGGTGTCACTATAGATCTGCAATACTGTAAAGGCAATAATAGACTGCACAAAAAGGTATATGTGAATACAACAGCCTCAAGAGAAATACTGAAAAGTGGCAAAGTCATTTTCAGGAATTACATCAATTCTAATAACTCACCACTTCATTGGCTTCTGTCTCTTTCCTGAGTGGAGGTTCAAATTGCAGCTTATCAACTGGAAGACAGAGATGGGGTCAACATTGGCTTTGTTCACACGGGGCAAGAGGGGGCGCTGAATCTTCCTCAAAATCCACCCTCTCACAATAGAGGTCTATGCAGACTGCCAACGTTCTTTTTTTCCGCTAGCGGTTTGTTCCCGTTAGCGGAAAAAAGAAGCGAGCTGCCTTCCTTCAGGCGGATTCCGCAGCTGATTCAGGAGCCGCGGAATCTGCGGAGGGCCTACTCCGGAGCCGGAAGCCGCGACTGTCAGAAGCCGCATTTTGGTCCTATTCTGACACGGGTCAAAATCAGGACCAAAATACGCCATCCCGGTCCAGTGTGAATGGGGCCTAAGAACACACTAGACATCTACGCAATACCTTAAAACATAAATCATTAAGTATTAATCACTGTGTTAAGATATGCATCATATTGATCAAAATGAACACAAACAGGAGCAAAATCTAAATCCTTAAAAGGAGTCTGTCACAAGAACCCAGAATATCAATCTTGATAAATAGGTCAGAATCACCTGAACCAAACGTCGCTTTCCCTTTGTGAATCGGTGCATCCAATACTGACATATTGTTATTTCTGTCCACATGCAAATTGATGCAAGAAAGAAACACTGCTTGACCCTAACTTATCTATCTGCGGGGTTGGTTTGATATGCTGGGTTCTGGTGATAGTATACTTCCTCTAAATAATAAATGGAGTCTATGGGAAGGACCCACACTCTGAATTACAATGAAGCTTTATGATACAAAGGTCCACTAATCTACTTCTTCATTTTTCTGGGTTATGTAATTGCAAGCAGTCTGATGTCCAGTTCACCTCCAATTCTAGCCTGAAAGAATGGAAGCTTTCACTACTAAAATTATTAGAATAAAGAGGAAATAGATCTTTTCAGTTCAGTTTAATAGCAGTTACTGTTACCTTTCACTAAAATTAACTCAGTTAAGAGAATTGCAGTTGTGACATATATGCACACTAGCACCCTTTATATTAAAGGGGTTTTTGCTTGTTTAGCGCCACTTTAACCATATGGCAAATGGTGCATCATCACCAGGTCTGAAGGTAGTGTGGGCCCCCCTCACCCAAACTGGATTGAGCGGGACAGTCTAGCATGTCAAGTGCTGTTTTAGACAGCAGGCAATTATTTTAACTGTGTCCTTAGGAGCACCAAGCACCAAACAGCAGACATCACTGCAGTGGCAGAATTCAGGCAGCGTTCTTTTACAAGTGAGGTTTTTGTTTTTTCATATTTAATTATTATTTATATAGCACCATTAATTCCATGGTGCTTTACATTTGGGGGTTTACATACAATACACAAAATATACAGGTAGATATAATACTAAAAATGACCGATTGGCACAGTGGGGTAGAAGGCCCTGCCCGCGAGGGCTTACAATCTCGATAGTGACTGAGGGGCAGGGGCTATGAGGATTAAAGTTTGTGTGTGCACGTTACTTAGGAAACATTTGAACTGGGCCCATTAATGTATTAAAATGTCCCTGCACTTGTTTGTGTGGAATGGGCGTAAAGAACACGCTTGATTGCTGTTTATTTTAAACTCCTTCCCACCAAAGGCAGTTCAGGAGAAGAGAAACAGGTTACCCAGAGGTCTCGTTACCATTTTCATTGGGTGATTCCTGCAAACAAACATTTATCACCTCTCCAGCTGTTGCACAACAACTCTCAGCATGCAATAGATGTTCCGGCAATCTTTTATACATAATGAATAATATTACAATATATACACAATATTATATTACAGCTGACAACTCACAGTTCAGTTCAGATGCTGTCCTCTCTGCTCTCTTATTTGTAGACTTGATAGTATGGCGCACAACAGATATGGGCTGAAAGATATCAGAATAGAAAGCATTAATCATATAGGTTCTCAAAAACTGAAAGGACTGATAATGGTTTGATACTCACCTCAAGATCATCATCATCAGGCTCAATGTAATGGTGGTGGTGGTCTGGATTGTTAACCTTATCCAAGAGCTCTAATGCCAGTAACCTTGAGAGACCTCCTTGTGCCACAAAAGTGTGCTGAAAGGTGAGAAAATATAACTCATTTAGTGGTGAAGAGTAAAAAATGTATTAATAGTGATCCCACCAGGCACATACTAAGAAATCATAAGGCCTCACAGTCAAATACAGAAAAGGACAGCTCCCCAATAGACTCTGCTGAATGTACAAGATTTTTATTTATTATGCCCAATGTAATCGGTCCAAAATTCCATGCAGACTCATATCTTATTTGGTAACTTACATAATTGCTTTTGTGGCAAAATATAAAAAAAAATTCTGAATGAATGTAGCCACAGCCATGGTGCACTAATAGCATATGGGTTTATACATTCAGCATGGCAAGGAGATTAAGTTGTTCAGCAGACACTCAACATGGGCATTATAGCTATTTATGTGCCCAATACTTATAAGCTGTTATGTGCACCATAATGCTATTCCAAAGTGTATGCCTAATAATTTAAATAAAAGTCCTATTTTTAACATTAAAACCTAGGATACATGCAGCCTTGCCTCTTCACCCCCATAAAAATTCTAGAACAGAGTATCACTTGGAAGCTTCAGTGTGAAGTCAATAGAATGGTAAATGCCACTAAAATCCCACATTTCTGCAGTGCCTTTATTCTAACAACCAGCTTCTACCAATGACATGTCGGAAAAGTATTCCGTGAATTTGTTCTCCATGACTTGCTGATTCTAACTATACAAGACTCAGATTTGGTCCTTACAGTTAACAGTCGCTCTGCAGTTGGCCGTTTCTTTGGGTTTTTGGTGAGAGAAACTTTAACAAAGTTTTGAAACACCGGAGTCCTGAAAATGAACACAAAAAAATGCAATGAACTTCATGAAGGGGATAAATGATACGATCTGTTCATTCAGGATTTGCGCTATTCTTACTTCTGACACATGGGGATCAATAAGTCATCTTTACTCATACAATATAAGCAATGCCTGACATCTACAGACGCTGAAAAAGTGATCCTGTGAAGAGTTACAACATTTGCTTACATAGTATGGTTTCAACTGGTGTTGTAAGGAATATATGGTTCACCTACTTAGTTACTGGTGGATACACATGCTCAGTCACTCTTAGTCCAGATCCAGTATTTAGAATGGAGGAGTCAATGGAAATCGCTTTCTGCCCTTTGTTTCATTGCTGAGCCTTGCAGAAAGCTATTTCTATTGGCTACATTGCAGGGATTTGGCTGTAGTGGGAAGAACTAAGCATGCATGTCTGCCAGCATTTAGCTCAATTGGTGGACGTGCACAATGTCATACGGTAACACCTGGTGTTGAACATAGGTAACTGCCAAAACTCTCCACTGAATCTTTATCAGCATGACGAAGATTACTCAATTTTCATGATCTATACAATGACTAAAAGGGAACCTGTCACATAGAAAATGCAGTTCAATCTGCAGGCAGTATGTTATAGAGCAGAAGAATTAGAACAGACTGATATACAGATCTTTGGAAAAAGATTCAGTATAACTTGTCATTTATCCATGGAAACCTCTGCTCTTTTTATGCTGAAAAATAAAAAAGGCGGTCCTTATCAGTGACTGACAGCTATATCTGTATGTAGTCAGAATGGAGGCTGTCAATCACTGAAAGGACCGCCTCCTTGACTGCTTAACCAAGAGAACATATTTTAATGGTTAAACGGCAGAGTATACTGACTCTATTTCAAGAAAACTATATAACAATCTGTTCAGCTCCTCCTGCTCTATATACCAGGCTGCCTACAGTCTGAAGTGCATTTATAAATAAATGGTGGTAGCTTATTACGTTTATTGTATTCTTGTCTGTACATATCAATATGATCACAAGAACATGTCATTTACTGCTCTCTGTCTCACATCATCACAATGGTTACATTATTAGCTTATCTACAGGCACCAGGAATGGAAGAACGATACTGGCACCTGTAACCACTAATCTATGGGTAGTTAGGTTCATGAGTTGTTCTTACCATTTCAGCTTTTCCTTTAGCTTTGGAGGCTGGAAGTTGCTCTTTGACATTAGGAACAAAGCTCTAAATTGGAAAAAAAAAAATATAGAATTAGCACTGAATACAAAAAATGAACCTGATTCCCATGCAGTAAGCAGATTAGTACACAAGCATGCACAGAGTTTCTGGGAGGGTCACTACTTTAGGAGATACTGAGGCACATGGCTCTGGTGAAGTGCTGTTCTCTAATCTAGGAGGACGGAGCATTACAATACAATTACAATACAATTACCCTGTTGTAAACATTAAGCAGCAGAACCTCTCTCTGCAATCTGAACAACCATTTTCCAGACAATCCCTTTAAATCAGGAGCAATAATTCTACATTATTTTGTGACAACAAACCTCATTGGATGAAGATCAAACAACGGGGGCTGCAGCTCTGCCAGTTCTATTGAGGTGATGCCGACGGCCCAAATATCACACAACTGGTTATAACCTCCATTTTTTTCCACTGCTGCCACTTCTGGAGCCATCCTGGAATAGGGCATAGTTGGTTATACATTCCATATATGCATAGGTACTTATATAAAAAGGAAAACAAAGGGGTCTCTCATTACCAGTATGGAGTTCCAATGAAGGACTTCCTTTTTGCGATTGTTGCAGTTATCTTTGCTGCCACCCCAAAATCCGCTACAAGAGAAACAGGGGAGTGAAATACTAAGACGACAAATATGACCCAGCTATATGTAGATAATCAGAAGCAAAGAGGAAGTTACCTAATTTGACATCTCCATTGTCTGTGAGTAGTATGTTGGCACCCTGCAATAGACATATATATCTTTTACATTATTGAAAAATGACCAGACTGGAGGTTACATAAGGGAATCTTAGTAGAAGGAATAGATAGACATGATCATTCAGAAGTTATCCTTACCTTGATATCTCTGTGCATTTTACCCTTGCTGTGTAAATATGCCAGACCCTACAAGTAAATAATAAAAAATAAAATGCAGACATGGGGAGAGGCAAATCACTGCAGTAATAATATGATGTGCTACCAAAATTCATTTTACTTTTGGTAGGTTTGATGCAACTGGATGGCTTCACAGGGGAAAAAAAGGCCACAGATTTTTTTTTTTTTTATTTTCTAAAGGGGCTCTATCACTGGGAAAAGTCATTTTTAACTAATCACATCTTTGCATATCCTTTAGAAAGTCTATTTCACACCTACCTATAGTATGTAGATTGCCTTAGTGGTTTCTGAATAAGTCCGTTTTTATTCATATGCTTATGAGCTTCCAGCCAGCACAAGAAGTTCCCAGCAGCCTCCTCTCTCCTATTATCTCCTATGTGTGTGAGGCCAAACAAGAAGCTGAATCATCATCAGCAGCCTCCCATAGGAAACAATAGGAGAGGTGTGCATGATGTATCATGCAACAGTCAAATTAGCATATGAATAAAAACGGACTTATTCAGAAACCACTGAGGCAATCTACATACTAAAGGTAGGTGTGGAATAGACTTTCTAAAGGCTATGCAAAGATGTGATTAGTTAAAGATGACTTTTCCTAGTGATAGAGCCCCTTTAAACCAAAGCAGTGGATTTTAAAAATGGAAATACAAAGGAAGGATTTAAACTTCATGATTGGTCCAGTAACAGTTTTTGGTTAAGAATACATCAAAAATTGTGGTGACTATCAAAAAATCAAAATATTCCAATTTTCCATCAAAATTCACCATGTAGCCCTAGTGAAACATAGTAAGATTTTAGTCATGGAGCCTGGATACCAAATGATATTTGATAAAACACCAATCATATACAGTACATTAGGTAACAAAACATGTGTCAGGGAGCACCAAAGTATATATTCATTAACTATCCAAGTCTACTATTTGGCTAGTACCAGCAGACCATAACATACTCAATAATGGAGAAGATTTAGGGGGAAAATAGAGTAGTCGTTCATAACCAGTCAGATGGTTCTTCATACATTTTATCCAGAATCAAAATAGTTACTAAAGGTGACTACTCCACTCTCTCTGCACTAGTATTGATAAATCTTCCACAATAAGTGGGCATTAGTGATATCAGAGTCCTATAAACTCACATGATGTATGTAGTCAAATACAGTAAATGGAGATTGAGGTCAAGTCGCTGTGTGTGCATTTAATAAACTAAGCAAGGAGATGGACAGTCATTTGGGATGGTATTAAGGAAAAAAACTTAACACACATCCTCATTTTACTACTGAGGTTTTAACAGTAAAAAACAGGAATTAGTAAAACCATGCAAAAGCAAAAAAGATTTTTTTTTTTTTTTTTTTGCATCACCAGTCTGTTAAGTAACCGACCATACACGTTGGCAATGTAGTATTTCTATTAGATTGATTCCAACTGAAACCTTATGAATAAATGAAATGGCAAACAACAGACATGCGACCATCTACAGGTACCAGCACCCTGTATAAAACTCTTAAATACCTGTAAGGTTTCCCGACACATGTAGGCAATTTGGTTTTCTGAGAGCGGTCCAGTGACTGTAAGGAGGAAAACAGAACTAAGGTCGTCCAATGTTTATAACTACAGATGAAAACTTCCAGCTATAATATGCAAACAAGAACTTAAAAACTGTCCTTCTGATGTTCCTGCAACATTACATTGTTTTGCCAGCGGCCACCTTCCTTAATTCTACATCTAAATGACCGCCATGTAATACTACATTCCCTCTGTAGTGAAGGCCATAGGGGAAATTCCTAACATGTCAAGGCTTCCCCTGGCAAAATGAATTGTTTGCCATTGGTACCACAAACACAGACCGAAACCTGAATAGAGTGGTCTCTGATAAGAACATTATTAAAGGATGTTTTCAGACTTTCAGAATTTCTTTAAAAAAAATGCCCTGTATGAATATATCGTTAAGGGATAATTGGGATATCCCCACGTATATTAAGGAAACAAGCGTACCCCACCAAAATTAGAGCAACCTGACCCTAGAAATCTACATTTAGATATGGATCTTGCATCCTTCTCCCTGGCTAATCATCAGGGAAAAGAGTAGATATTGAGAGAGAGCAGGTAGGCACATGGGACCACTTCATACCAAATATATAATATGATGAGGATTTACTAAAGTACAGCAAATAGTTGTGAAACAGAGGCACAGCCAAATCAAGAAATGTCCGTACACTGTGAGCATAAGCTACAGCAGCCATGTCCCAATACTTGAGCAATACTGGAATAAGGCTCTTTCCTCCGCCAGTTTAAGTTTATCAACAGACACCTATCAGACCCCATTATATTCAATGGTTTCCACTGGAATCGTAACTGTTGCCTTAGCAGTCCACCTCTCCATTGTTCGGATCCCCTGATAGGCCTGAACAATAGGAGGCTAGCACTAGTGTGAACCTAGCATGAGGACAGATTGTTACTTTCCAACATAACCAACTGATAGAAAATGAATCCACTATTTTTGTAAGAACTATGTGGGAATATTACAAGCAAAGCAAATGACAGCTAAATCTTATAACTAGATTATTTCTAATTCCGCTCCCAGCTGTCCAGTATAACTGCAGATGAAAGAATGTTATTACTCTGAACAGACACCAACAGGACATTAACCCTTGTGGGACGACAGGGAAATAGTCGTATGTGGTTTTGCTGGACGCTATCCAATTTTGACATTGTGAAACAGTCAGTATACCTAAACAGATAAACGTTTACGTTGTAATGTACTGGTGCTAGTCACAAAGATGTCCTCACACCTTACCATGATATATGTCCTGGAGAGACCCTCCACCACAATACTCCATACAGATCCACAGTTTCTCCCGGCTTAAAGATATAGAAAAAGAAAGAAAAAGTTACCATACTGTATAATGACACATGAGCTACAATGCAAGGGTAATGGCGGATGCAAGGGGGCAGATATGCAAATAGAATGAAGTACTAATAAAACATTTTTAAAAAGCTTGAATGACGTACATGTGCCCATCTGTTAGTAGTTGTGTGTACTGCAGCATCTGGACCTGTTTATCCCCAATACCCTTTTTCCTTTTAATATTGTTTTTGGCCCATACACCTTATATATTCAGCATTACTTGCCCCGCATTTTCTCATACACCCTTGGTCTTAACTCCGAACTGCATCCGAGGTACGGCGCATGCACACAGAAGCCCGGCTCTACTCCTCTGGATTCACTGGGAAATTGCACTGGTCAGATCAGTAAGGCCAGCAAGTGAGTCAAAAGTTTTTGTTATTTTTAATGAGGCCATGGATTTCGTTACAACAAAGGTTAATTTGAGACATTAAACAACACAAAGGTCCTTACTGGCCAGAGGTTTACTGTCCCAAATTGCCCTGACAGATTCCCTTTAAGTATTAATATATTATATTTCCAATGTTACTCCTGTGGCAAGTTACAACCAAAGTTAAAAACAGCTGTCTATGTACTGTACCTTCCACATCCCAACCCCTACGGAATATGAAGAATTTAATATTAAGTACTAAAACAGACATGTCTGGAATGACAGGAAAAACAAATGAAAACTGCTGTATTGAGAAATATCAGAAACTGAACTGTACCAGAGATAGCTGCCAAAGTACGCCACAATATTGGTGTGTTTACATTCCTTCACCATGAAGATTTCTTGCTGTATTAGAGAGAAATCATCACCTGCAAATAAAGAAGAAAGAAGACTTGATAAACCACTGAACACTAGATACATATACAGTGATACACATGGCCGCATGCCCCTTCACTAAGCATGGGTATTATGGGAAGAATATGCAAATCTGCCTTCCATGATGTAATTAGGAAGACAGTTGCTGCCTCAGTATTGCAAACCAATAGAGGGCGCTCACTGGAATGTGCAAGCCTGTCTTATGACAGGATTCCAGTGAAATAACCCAATAATGGCTGCTCCCTTTAACATCATGCCCGACCTTCCAAGCGGCCTTTGTTTTGCAATGACGCTGGGATTATTACCAGGTCTAGTCTCTCAATCGAGGACAGCTGTTTCGATCTACTTGGATCTCTTCAGCCCAATGTAGAGAGGACTATAACCTGGTAGAGGCGAGAGGCTTAGACAGGGTTAGGGGGATATTGTCACTCCTTAGGGAGAGACCACCATATAGGTGTGTGGAGACTTAAGCCTTTAGCACTCCACTTTGCAAGGAACTATGGGAAGAATATGCAAATCTGCCTTCCATGATGTAATTAGGAAGACAGTTGCTGCCTCAGTATTGAAAACCAATAGAGGGCGCTCACTGGAATGTGCAAGCCTGTCTTCGGTCGGGCATGATGTTAAAGGGAGCAGCCATTATTGGGTTATTTCACTGGAATCCTGTCATAAGACAGGCTTGCACATTCCAGTGAGCGCCCTCTATTGGTTTGCAATACTGAGGCAGCAACTGTCTTCCTAATTACATCATGGAAGGCAGATTTGCATATTCTTCCCATAGTTCCTTGCAAAGTGGAGTGCTAAAGGCTTAAGTCTCCACACACCTATATGGTGGTCTCTCCCTAAGGAGTGACAATATCCCCCTAAGCATGGGTAAGAATCCTCTCTGCAGTTTAGTAAACACATCCAACCAATGTAAAGAGAGGTGCAAACGGCAAATTAAAGGGGTTGTCCCATCACAAGGATCCTATCTATACTGCTTGTTAATGTGGATGTAAGACTTTTCCTAAATACACTGCTTCAGCAAAACTGCTTTGTTTGTCCACTATCTTACTTTATTCAATTCATTATTGACACAGCCCTGACTTATCTTCTCAAAAGTCAAGTGATGTATCTGCTGCTCTCAGGGGGGAGGGAGGAGGGGCTAAGTACACAGGAGCGAGCCTGTGTATCTAGTTATTCCTGTGTCTACACCACGTGACCTAGGTCCTGCTCTCAGATAGGGGAGAGGAGCTGCTTTCATTTCTTCTGTTCTCCCAGTTATCAGGCTAGCTAATTCAATTGTGTTCATTATGGCAGAGACAGGCAGTCTCTGTATGTAACACAGAATGGAGTTGCTGCTGCCTGTACTTCATAGTCCAATGTGGGTGGGCGGAGCTACACACAAATTTGGGGGCGTAGCTAAACGGCATGTTGCATGTGAAACCCCGCCCACCAAATGATGCAAGAAACCAGGAAGAAAGAAGATTTTACAGGAGTGAAGACTGGTGAGTATGCGATGTGAGAATACCCCTTTAAAGGAAAGCTTCTCTTAGAATTTATTCACAAGCTGCAGTTTTTACTGCAATATTTATGAAGCTGCAGCAAATCTCTGTCTTTTGCTGCAAAAACTGTAACGTGACTAAACACTTAAAGAAGATACTTGCAGTGTATCTAATGAACTTAAAGGGGCTCTATCATTGGGGAAAAGTAATTTTTAACTAAACATTTACTTGCATAGTCTTTAGAAAGGCTATTCCACACCTACCTTTTGTATGTTAATCCCGTAAGTAGTTTTTGAACAAGCCAGTTTTTATCCATATGCTAATTAGCCTCCAGCGAGCACCCGGAAGAATCACCGAGCACTGTCTGCTGTGTGTACAGCATAGGCTGCTAGTGCTGATGACTCAACAGCTTTCCCTGCTCTCAATTTTTCTTTATTATTATATTTCCATGTTTTCTTTAAGTCTTTACATGAAGCAGATTTTATATGGACTTCATCCTAGGAGGGGCCTTCTCCAGTGTTACCCTCTCAGTTTTTAGAATGCTAGTGAACTGCAATACTAAAAACAGTCCATGGCCAAGAATGGCGCCGTTTCAAGTTAAACCAGAGATACACTTTCTACTCTCATACAGGCCACACCACTGTAAAGGTTGCAGACTTTCTTGCCTTCAGTAAAAAGTTCATGTTGATTTATCGTAATTCCAACCTTTGAGAGTCGGAAAAAACTACAGACATCCAAGATGTGCAGATAAACTCTGTGCTGCTTTTGTCACATGCTTCTTGTCCCAGATGGTGTCATAGATGAAATATGTAAGTCATCAGCCAAATATTGTTACTAACACAACTAAAAAGCCAAAAAAGTGTGAAAAAGGCCTGTTCTTTCAAATTCCAGCCATCTTATAGTTTCTTGGTTACAGGAAAAACACTTTCCTACTGCTCCTCTGACTTAAGAAGTATTAAAGCTAAAACACAAATTGCACATGTACAGTATAGAACTGGATATATAAAGGTGTGTCTGTGGTGTCCCTGGAATGACATTATTTTCTCTCTCTATACATACGGAATGGCCTCCTGGTCTTGGAAATTAATGAAATATCACCTAATATTAAGTCGATGCATTTTGTCGCAAAATAACCCAAACTGAAAGTCGCTCAACTAATCGATGAGAACCTGCGCCAACTACTCCTCCGATAAATGGCTGACAGCCATGGTCAGTCAGAAGCAGTAAAGATCCTCTAATAATTCACTAAATAGCCATCGACTGAATGCCTAAGAAAGTAAATAATTAACAAACTATACATCTAAGTTACACTATAGCAATACTTTAATAAGAAATGGAAATCATAAGAATATATTAGAAATAATTCATAACCGGCCCGGACTCCGACTCCACAGCCCTGAACAGGGCATTCCCATTGGACATTGAGTAGGTTTCCTGCATTTGTGGGTCAGCAAAAACGGTATATGCTACAGATACAGTAGGGAACCAAATACCACCTGATACATCACCTAATACAGCATATTTTGACTAAAACACCTCTTGATTGACAATTTGGAAATCAGATATGGGAACATCACTATCTCATGTCTCTCTCATGCCCAATCTCCCCCTCCAAGCAGCTCATATAGGGGAGCTTATCTCTGGAGAGGGACGTTTATTTATAGCAATGTCTACCTTGTTGATCAGCAATGTTCCCTTAATAGGACTGAAGGGTCCAATATAAAGCACCAATGTCCTGCATATAAAGCACCAATGTCCTGAATATAACACACCAAAGTCCTGCATATAAAACATTGAAATAGAGGCTGCAGTTTACAGTAATAAATCTATGTTGTAAAAGCTGTTGCTGCTGGATTTACCAACGGTAATTTATTACTGGATTGTTATGTGTCCAATTGGGATAATAAAAACTATTTATATTCATAGGTTCATCTAAGAGACACCGAAAGCGAATCCACACTATAAAAGGTATGTTCACACAGGTCAGATTTGGCTATGGTAAATCAGAAATTACCGTATATACTCGAGAATAAGCCGACCCGAATATAAGCCGAGGCCCCTAATTTTACCACAAAAAAACTGGGAAAACTTACTGACTTGAGTATAAGCCGAGGGGGGAAATGCAGCAGCTACTGAAAAATTTAAAAAAATTAAAATGGTCGGAGTTTTTGGGTGCAGTAGTTGCTGGGTGCTGGGGAAGGGGAGGGGGTGTTTGATTGTCTGTCTGCCCTTTCCCTGTGCTTGAGGACTGAGTTTTTTTACCCCCACTTGGAATTCAGCCTGGCTGACTATAGGGTATCTGCAGTGCTCCTATTAACCCCTTCCCGATGGAACAGGAGCACTGCAGATCCCCTATATTCAGTAGGTCGGGCACTTTGACACCGGGATACCTAATGTGTATGTGTTTCACAGTCATTTTCTACTTTTATATGTATTCTAGGGAAAGGAGGGACTTAGAACTTTTATTACTTTATTATTTTTATTATATTTTTTTTAAAGCTTCTTTTTTTTCACTATTTTATGGAAGATTCTATACATTACTATTGCGGCTGGTTATAGACACCCCCCCCCCCCCCAAAAAAAAAAAAAAAAAAAAATTATTTTTTTTTTTTTTTTTTGCTTGACTCGAGTATAAGCCGAGGGAGGCTTTTTCAGCACAAAAACTGTGCTGAAAAGTTTGGCTTATACTCGAGTATATACGGTACTTTACTACAGGATGTGTAGCAGAAATATGAGATTGATCAGCTCATTCACTGGGCACCCCCAGAACAAGCAGCATGCCGCTTACTCCTAAGTGTTTCTTGTCTGCTGAACAATAATGCTTGCAAGCTTTTTGTTTCCCTGATAAATGTGAATGGGGTTGCAGATAACTCACTCATTCTCAGCATAGTTACAGAATTGGATCACATATTCACAAATTGGGGTGGATTGAAATCTATTTTGTATCAAACACTTAAATGTGGTTTTCCCACCCATCAATTTATGTTAGGACATATTGTGTGGAAATGCACTAACATACTGATCAGTGATGGCCGGACCTTTGGTCCACCCATCACCTGAATGAAGAGGCCACAGTGCTGAAGTGCTTGCAGACTTTTCCCTTTGCACAGCACCACTGGCACAATGATGTGCAGGGTCTGCAACCTGCACTTGTTCCCTTGACTTTGAAAAAAACAGCCCCGAGCAGTGCATAGTGTAATACTGCTATGCAATAGGGGAATTTAATGCAGAAAAAAAAGTGGTAGGACTCTCACCTTATAGAGTTGTGAGAAAGGTCACAAGTACCGTAACACACATGTAACAGTGTTTACTGGTCTCTGGAACGGCTGGAGCAACAGGAACCTATGGTCACCCAGGGGTGTCGGGAAGCATAGATAGAAGGACCAAATCCGAAATCCATATTGGATTCTGGTTCCATGAGAAGGAACTGCACTTGTCCAGAGAGGTATTAATCCAAGAAACTGTATTACAGTAGATCCACACACTAAATACCTCTCTGGACAAGCGCAGTTCCTTCTCTTGAACTAGAATCCAATATGGATTTGTGATTCGGATCAGAACTATGCACTAGGACTCTACCATTTCTTATAACAGAGGTCATCATGTGTCCATATTTTTTTTCTTTTGGTCTGAGATTTCTATGTCACAGTTATGTCGACATGAGGGAAGTGTAGTATTACATTGCAATCACTGAAACCTGTGGGTGACCATTAAATACATGGCTTTACCAAGCTGCTACTTGCAGGTCCTCTCCATAATGTGGCTAGAACAGACTGCATTTCCAGAATATTGCTAGATGCCAGTCCAGAGTCAGCCATCTACGGCCCACTTAGCTGTGCGCTTCAGATGCCCTAATGAATATATACTTTGGGAAATTCCGGTTTTCCGTCAGTTTCCCTTTAAGCTTGAACAAGACATGTCATATACTGTGAAAACAAGGCCAACCTGCACTACACCAAGTTAAATGCCACTCCTAATTAACCCTTAACCTACTAGCTAACGTGGAGCGTGTTTTCACTTGATCAGGGCTGTATTTGAGTCTACTGGCCCAGGCTACAACATGGCTGTCAAGTCTTGTGCCAAAAATACATCTACCCTCCCTTGTAGAGCTGGTGCTTTTACACAGCCGTCAGCGTGTGCATACAAGTAGCATGCTTTTCTAATGCTTTCATTGCAAGCAAAAAAACTGCCTGTTAAGACTCAATTCCCTTTGCAATGCAGCTCTACAAGGAAGACAAGCTGGGACAAGCACTAGAAGTATTTGTTTACAGAAGGCCTGTCAATTGACAGTGGCTGAGAGCGGGTCCAACGCCCAAGTACACTTCGATCGTCTGGGGAGGAGATGCTTCACCTGCTATTTCAGGACAACGCCAGGGAGCGGCATAGCCTGATGGGAACACAGTATAAAAAAAAAAAAAAAAAGGAACAAATGGTGCACTCAATGTAAAGGAATGCAGCAATGGCGCACACGTCACATTACATTAAGGCCGTCTTTAGACAGTTCCAGCAACTAGATGTCTGTTGTTGGTTTTAGAAGTTAAAGAACTTTGAGCAAAATTGCAAAAAATGCATGGAATGGAAGTCATTTTGAGGAAGTCGAGAACAATGAATCAGCAGGGAAGTCTTTGAAGAAAGAGCTGAGCGAGAAGAGCAAAGAGCCTACAGAGACACACACTGGCTACATATGGCTAGAGTCCGGATGTTCAGTTTTGAGTTAAAGGAAAAATTAGTGGGGGTGGGGGACGCAGACGGGAAAACTATGAGGTCTCCCAAATGATGGTTACAGTGGACAAATATCCCATAAGGTTGGAACACTACAGGTTCCAAGCAAGAGGCTACTGCACCACAGAAAATTCTGTAAACCTTAGGGACTACTGAAAGTTATTTTCTTGTCTTTAGTTACATGGGAAGAATATGCAAATCTGACTCCTAAGATGTAAACAGGGAGACAGTGCCTCTGTTATGCCGCCCTCTATGGGAAGCACCCTGAACATCATGTTCGACTTTCCCAGAAGTCTTTACTGCATAATGCGGGGTTATAACCAAATCAATTCCTCAGCTACGGACGGCACCGTTTCTGTCTGGTTGGACTTCATCAGCGCAGCCAAGAGAGAATTGATTTGGTAGAAGTGAGAGGCTGAGAGACCAGATTATGGGGATAACGTCCATCCTTAGGGAGAGACCACCTTTTCAGGTGTTTGGAGACTTATACAGCCATAGTTGCTCCACTGCAACTGCAACTTTAGTTAGTGATTTTTAGAAACACACCTGTATTCAGCCTGGCTGTGGTCAATAGAGTGTATTAGGTCTCAGTTTTCAGGATAGGCTGTTTTAATCTTTTTCTTATGTACAGTCTTACAGGTTAGACTTTAATTTGTCTAAAAAACAGATTTTGCTCATTTAGGCTGAAAGTAGGTTCTAAAAATAGTGTGAAAGACAGCAAACTTCTAAGTGCAAAAAATAGTTTGGCCACATTGGAAATTTTTAGCCTGCGGAAAATAAGTGTTCGGGAAGATCGACAGTTTTTGGTCATTTTTCTTTATACAAATAATAATCTCCTAAAATGTTGCTGACCTATGGCAAAGTTGATTCATTTATTTACTTTTTTTTTTTTAATTTATTGGGATGATTTAAAAATGTGGTTATGGAAGAGAACACGGCTTTATATTCTAGCTGCACATGATATTATTTGCCATGCAGACTTTTACATAGATTTTAGCATAGTCACATTTTATTTGCTCTCCATTACCATTCAGTGAGGTGCAAGTCAGCATGGATATTTTGCACAAGCTTTAGAAAGTCTGGGACCAGAAACCAGCATTGCAGACAGATATTTCAGATATTTTTGACAGTATGTGAAAGAGCTAATATGCATATTAACAAAAATGGGACCCATTCATAAGGGAAAACTTGTCTGTATCTGTGGGGCTGGATCGAAAATGGTAAATAAAAATGGTAGAAAAGTAACTAGTTGTATTTGGTTTAACTGGTAAATCTGCCCTTATTTACAAGCACTGACGTAGTGGTGGATAAACTCAGCCCTACTACAGTAGATCTGTACACTGGAATAAACCGTAACATGTTATCCAGAATGTAAGGCCTCTGGGCTACAGAGAATTACTGTCAATGTGCCAGGCCAGTAAGGCACTTGTGGATGAGGTCACCCCATGATGTACCCTGGTTACATGAAACCACAGTGACCTCACAGTGATACCAGTTACCTACTGTCCACAGATGACACATCCGCATCACCAGGGAACCTCCCTGTATAGAGTTACATACAAGACCTGGAGAACAAAAGCTGGTTACATTAGTGACACAGGGAGTACACAGCACACAGCTCAGAAAACCTTGTGTGTCACTAGAGGGAGTGGAGACTGCCTGGCATGACTTGGAATGACAAACAACCTGACAGAATGAAATATAACACTGTTATTGCCAGCCACCAGGGCACCTTTTACAATGTCTGTCCATCTGCAATGAATCCCTAGTCCTATGCACTTCCCCATTATAAAACCCTACGTTCGCATGACCTGTCCATTTTGCTAGGAGGCACAGACTGCTGGTATCATACATAACATAAAACTGCTCTTTCAAGGTTGATTCGTGTGGCTTACTACCAGCCAAAACAACACTGTACCGTAACACAAGGCTCTCAGTGTCAGGACAGGACAGACCCAACCACTTCCCCTCCTCCCAGGATCTCCTCTGAAGTGCAGGCTCTGCCTATGACCCAAATCTAGGCTGCAGCTTATTCAAAATCCACCCAGGACCACACATAGGTCAGGTATCTGGTGGAGATATACCATGACTCCAGCACTCTGCCTGTCACCTTCTCACAAATAGTATAGAACCACATTTAATTCCACATTGTACAGTTGCACTTCATGTTATTATAATGCATGCCAAGAGATGTTTTCTGAATGAATTATTAAAAACAATGTTGTGAGCAAATAAGTGCATCTCCCATGCTGCAATCTCCTAGTATGATAGTGTATATGTTACAGGCAATGTATGAAAAGCAGGCATTGTATAGAATACCCGGTGTTTTTAGGCAATGTATGAAATGGGAGAATTGTTACATACTTTGCCTAGGCATTCTATAGAATACCAAATGCTATTTAGGCGAAGTATGAAAAACCAAACATGGAATGAGAGTGCCATTTCCAAAAAATCTATTAAAATACAATGAAAGTTGTACAAAACCTAAAATTTATTAAAGGCCAAAGCAAATACTGTTTTTGGCAGCATTCCCTCGAATTTTGGACAGTTCTTCGTCGAATCGTTGTTTTGTGTCCTTCTCCAACACTCCAGCCTGCTCCTCCTCCCACATTTTCATGGACATTCACGAACAAAACTAAGTCTAAGCCTGAGGCAACGGCAGAGACCGTCGTATCACGAGTGCGGCGGGTTCAGGCTAGAAGCGTGCAATCGGAGAAGCTGCTAGTGCCTTACCGAAGCAAGAATGTCACTTATTTCATACTTTGCCGCTTTCTCATTTGGCATTGTATAGAATGCCTAGGCAATGTGTGAAATGGCGAATCGTTTCATACATACCCGACTAATTTTAGGCATTCTATACAATGCCGGATTTCAAACATTGCTGGTAACATATATACAAACATATCAAGCAGGGGGGAACTTGGAGATGTGAAGTCACAGCTGACAGGCAGCTTGCGGTAGTGAATGTGACTGCTGTCTAAATCATCACAAATTCTAAAAGTAAATCTAAATAAATAAATAAATAAATAAATAAATAAATAATATTTGGGGAAAAGAGATCAAATCAATTTCCTAAACTTGAGCCTGGCTTTAGTGCATTCAAATAGCGCAGCTTTCGATCTGTGTTTGGAGGAAGGGGGGTTCTTTTCTCTTCCTGTTGTGCTGTAAAACCAATGAAGCAAAAACTTTACACACCCGCTATGTATTCACGTGGGAATAGTAAGAACATCTGTTCAAAAGAATAGTGAAAGTTCCCTCTAGAGAGCGGTGAGGATTTAATACTGTGTGAATTTAATTTTCCTTGATCAATGCAAATAACCAAGTAAAGTCATAGAAATAATAACCCGCTGCAGAATTTGTAGTGAATTTCAAGGGCCAAATTCATTGCAAAAAAATCACTGAAAAGTGGCAAGGTGTCATCATCGCAATAGCCAGGCCTAAATGCTAAATGGATATGGCCAGTGAGCAGCTGCACTAGCCATATATCTTCGCAACAGTGATATAGTGAATGGTAGGTGAGAGGCCAGGAAACCATGACAGGAAGTGAAAGAAAACACAATGACACGATCTGTATACAGTACTGAGGTGAGAAGTCTTCACACTGTAGCAACTCTACAGTTTTACAGCAAAATGGAATGATATATAATTGTAGCAGCACCAGCAAATCTGGGGATCATCCCATAAATTGCACAGCAGAAACCCCTCTCCAGGCAAAAGGGTTTGCAATAGAAAAAACAATCCGGTCTGTCAGCAACTTGTATGGATGGAAAATGTCCTTTTATTGAAAAAAGCAGTACACCACGTATAGGTCCACACTAGGACCTTTCTCACACCACGTATCGGTCCACACTAGGACCTTTCTCACTTGAAAGGTCCTAGTGTGGACCGATACGTGGTGTACAATAAAAGGACATTTTCCCATCCATACAAGTTGCTGGCAGACCGGATTGTTTATATATATATTTTATATAAATACCAGTAGAGTTGGCTAATAATTGAATCCCATAATTTATGCCATATGGAGGAAAAAAGATGGGATGGAAATAGTGCATTTGCTCATAGCAACCAGATCCTCAATGTCAGACATACTTGTAAAGCAGGACCCTCATTGTTTACTGCTATGAGAAACACAAAGTCATCTCATAGGTATCCCAAAAACATAAGCACCAGGAAATCACAACAACATAGACCCTTTTTAAAAAAAATGGCTGCTGGTATTCTAACTTTTCTAACTTTTACTGACCAGCAGGAACAAGCATAGCTTAAAAATAAGTGAGCGACCAGGTTATGAATGGATGGGCTGGATATATCAGCTGCATGAGATCCAGGCAAGGGTTAACCCCTCTATGACTTTCAAATGCCCCAATATAGCATATCAATAGGTGTTGCCTTTGCGAAACCAACCCTATGACATTTACTTTACAATCCCTCTGCCTTCCAAGCTCCTATACTGATAACACAATACATTACACAAAGTATTCTATACTGAATGTGGGAGCTTCAATAATCCCATTTCTCCTAATAGCTGTTTCATAGGATTCAAAGGTCTTATTCACTCAACTGTGAACAAAATGGCTGCTTTCCAGGGGCCAACGGTGGCTCAGTGGTTAGCACTGCAGCCTTGCAGCTCTGGGGTCCTGGTGTTCAAATCTCACCAAGGGAAAAAAAACATCTTCAAGGAGTTTGCATGTTCTCCCCATGTTTGCATGGATTTCCATCCCATATTCCAAAAAAAGACATACTGATAGGGAAAAAAATGTACATTGTGAGCTCTATGTGGGGCTCATAATCTACATAAAAAAAAAAAAAAAAAAAGGCTGTTTTCCCATAGCCGCTTTGCATTCGTGGCACAGATATTTTTGCAGATACCACTATAGACTTGAGTCTACTGAGGGATTGTTAGAAACGGACAAAAATGGGCGCCATTGTGGACAAAGTAATTCAGTGAACATATTAAGGAAGATCCAAGCTATACATCTTGGTAAATGTAGGTTAGACCTGGCTTAGTGAACTTCTAGTTTCTGGGGATCCAGTAGGACAAGGGGGAAAAAAAATAACTCAAGCGGTGAGGTATTATGTCCTTTACAATGGCAACATGGATTCTCAACATCATCCAGTCTGTCTGGGTTTGCATGAAGAGACAGAAGCATTTGAGCAAGCCTATATCCATAGACAATCTGTGGTCAGTTCTCCAAAATGCTTAAAAGAACCTCCCTGCCGAGTTCCTTCAAACACTGCGAGCATGTTTACCTAGAAAAACGAATGCTGTTTTGAAGGCAAAAGTTGGGCACACCAAACATTGACTGGACGTTGATTTTGTTTACTCAAAACTCATACCTGCCTAAGAAATATGCTGTACTATATACTATAAATAGCAGGAATATTAATCAAACTGACTCCTGTTTCTGTCAGTCCAAAGGTGCTATACCTAAATGTAGCCTCTGAGAGCCTTTTTATAGGGCATGGGGGAAGCACTTCTACTTCTCAAGGACAAAGATTCAGCACGTAGAAACAATGGAAGACAGGAACATCAAGTGAACAGGAAATGAATACAATGGGATAAGCTGCTACATGAAATATTTCTATTCAGGTCACAAGTAATCTGATATTTCATTGGATTACACCACATCTATGGCTGGTTCTACATGGCTGTATCAGCCGGATTTACTGGCCATAACTTAGCCTAGCTGAACTGAACTTGGCATATCCACGCAGACAAGCTGCACTCGGCCTGGTAAATCTGGTTACTATAAAGACCGTATTCCCACGTCCAGACATGGCTGTCTCAAACAGTCCTTAGGATCCTTATTGAATATAAAGAAGAAGAAAAAAAACTGGGCACTCACCAACAGGAGGATACGGTAAAACCTTACAACTTTATTTTCAAAAATCCATCCAAGTTCAAAGCTTGAAAAAGTGCTAAAACAGCACGAAACGGCTGTCACTCCCTCTTCTCAGGCGTGCCTCCTCCCGTGTATACTTCTAATGGATTTTTTAAAAGAAAATTGTAAGGTTTTACCGTATCCTCCTGTTGGTGAGTGTCCAGTTTTTTTCTTCTTCTTCATATTCAATATGGACTATATTTTTTACTGAGAGCACCACCAAAGGATTACTCAATAGTATATTTCCCCTATCCTAACTTGCTACTTCAAATCTGCATTAAGTAGTACCACCTCACTCTTTTTGTATACAGTCCTTAGGATCCATTCACATGACCAGACGTCACAACCAAATGCTGTGTATGATCTGTGAAAAAGCACAGTATGCAAGATGCCACATGAGGTAGTGAATGCACACAGTTGTGTGAACATAGCTTTAGACATGTAACTTCACTTCCTCAAAAGGATCCGTAAACCTAATACTCACCAGGCTCAAGTTTAATAATCTTCACCGCAGCCAGCTCTCCCGTCTGTAGGTTCCGGGCCTAGAAATAAACATAAGTGACATGTTAGTTATTGTGTCTTACAAAGGAACCATATACTCCGTTATCAGAAGTTCCATTTTGTAGAGATTTACTAGAATTGTCTCAGACAGTCCTTGTCCCTTTTATGCCACTGCTCCTGGGCAATAAGGTGGCTACAACAGTATACCTCTCGGTTCTGACTATGATTTCCATATACCCTAATACAGTATATGGACTGAGGTGGTCTTGAGGAGGTACATCCTAGTGAAAAAATCTCTTTATAGGGTACAGACAATGATAAGAAGTAAACCTTTTAAACCATCTTTTCGAAGAGTTTTACTGGCTTTGCTTAATTCCAAATTATGCCCTTAGGCTGGGTTCACGCAGAGGTTTTTGGACCGGATTTTGACGCGGAGGCCGCCTCAGAATCCGGTCCAAAAAAAACGGCTAGCCGTGACTGTATGCCGGTGCAGTGCATACAGTGCACTGGTATCCAGTCGCAGCATTCTGCTCCGGATTAGACCCAAACGAATGGCCCTTGTTGGGAGGAAGTGTCGCACCACGGACATCCGTGGCTGAATATGCCGCGGAATCCGCCTCAAGATTCTGCGTCAAAACCCGGACCAAAAACCCCCGTGTGAACCCAGCCTTAGATTTCTTGAAAAAACAGGTATTAATCTACAGAACACTACCTTCCAAATGGCGGTGCGAGGAGAAAATTCCTTACATCTAACACCAGATTCACACCAGTGTCACCTAGTCGTGGACAACTAAAGCAGAAGCTACACATGGAGTCTGGCAGACTCCAATGACTATAATAGGGCCTGTTGGGTGTTCATAATTTTTAAAGTAAAAACAGCAATGGAAAAAGCCATACTTGCAGGACTTTTTTTCTCTGCCAATTTTCAACAGACACTGCAATGGAGTCTCCAACAGAGACTGTGGCACACATGTAAACATAGCCTAACACACATATACAGTTGCCTAAACAGGAATATCACATATTAATGTCACATACCAGTTTGGGATTGGCTGATGACGCTTATTACAGTACGCTCAATG
Organism: Leptodactylus fuscus; assembly: GCF_031893055.1. NCBI lineage: Eukaryota > Metazoa > Chordata > Amphibia > Anura > Leptodactylidae > Leptodactylus > Leptodactylus fuscus. The sequence continues at coordinate 97,793,869 of NC_134271.1, forward strand.
CCAGCATAGGCCAAATGCACTATAAACAGTGACTAAAACTACACCTGTGTAATAAAACAGCAGGACATAATACATTACTGGAAGGAATTGTAAACTAAGTATACGACATATGCAAATATACACTGATAGCTCATGTTTACTTCTATTATTGACACACACTAAATTTCAGTATCAGATCATTACACAGGTCTCAATATAACAGTTGGGAGACCACTGAGTCCTAAATTCCAGTTAATAGGCAATGTCATGAAAAAGCTGGGCATGCATTACACATATGCAAATATACACTGATAGCTCATGTTTACTTCTATTATTGACACACACTAAATTTCAGTATCAGATCATTACACAGGTCTCAATATAACAGTTGGGAGACCACTGAGTCCTAAATTCCAGTTAATAGGCAATGTCATGAAAAAGCTGGGCATGCATTACACAACATCATGGATGAAGAAAACCCAACCAAACCAATCCAGGAGCCAGGTAGAACTCTTTAGTGAAGAGTCAAAATCTACCATGAGCATCATTTAAAGCCAAACCAAGTAATGTACGCAAAAATATAAAGTTTGTGGGAAAAAAAAACAAAAAAGTTTTGTATTTTCAAGAGTCAAAGGAAAGGAAGACCCATCAGAGTGTCCATAGCAAAGCTGCAGATGACTCAGTAATTCAGGGCACAGATGCAAGTGGCTGTAAGAACAGGGGGTGGGAGCCAGGAACTCACTGAAACTTCAGCTGGTGCTTGAAACGTCCCAGAAGTCTTCCCCGGGTTGTGTGCCAGAAGACATTGGTATTTGGCCTTCAGTGGAATCCCAGCTGCTTATGGATTAGGGTTAGGGAGCGAATCCTGCAGAGATATCACCAATGTAATGCAATATTCCTGGCAAACCCTGATACCATATCAGACTACAGGCAGCAGCACACAGGGCCCTGCACTGAGAAAACCTAAGCACTGGTGGTAGTAATTAGAGATGAGCGAACAGTGTTCTATCGAACACATGTTCGATCGGATATCAGGGTGTTCGCCATGTTCGAATCGAACACCGCGTGGTAAAGTGCGCCAAAATTCGATTCCCCAGGAACTACGACACCGGGGGCATTGAAAAAAATTGGAAAAAGTCATTGGCTGCCGAAATCAGGTGACCTCCATTTTAGACGAATAGTGGATTTCAAATCCGGGTCATATGAGAATGTGAACTTTGTGACTATGAGACAGGGATAGCTGTACAGGCAGGGATAGCTAGGGATAACCTTTATTTAGGGGGGAATGTTATTAAAAATAACTTTTTGGGGCTCTATCGGGTGTGTAATTGTGATTTTTGTGAGATAAACTTTTTCCCATACGGATGCATTGGCCAGCGCTGATTGGCCAGAGTACGGAACTCGACCAATCAGCGCTGGCTCTGCTGGAGGAGGCGGAGTCTAAGATCGCTCCACACCAGTCTCCATTCAGGTCCGACCTTAGACTCCGCCTCCTCCAGCAGAGCCAGCGCTGATTGGCCGAATTCCGTACTCTGGCCAATCAGCACTGGCTAATGCATTGTATTGGCGTGATGAAGCAGTGCTGAATGTGTGTGCTTAGCACACACATTCAGCTCTACTTCATCGGGCTAATAGAATGCATTGGCCAATCAGCGCTGGCCAATGCATTCTATTAGCGTGAACTGAGTTTGCACAGGGGTTCTAGTGCACCCTCGGCTCTGCTACATCAGATTGCTACATCTGATGTAGCAGTGCCGAGTGTGCATCAGATGTGTAGTTGAGCAAAACTGACTCAGCACTGCTAAGTCTCTGCATTCGCATAGGAATGCATTGGCCAGCCTTCGGCCAATCAGCGCTGGCTCTGCCGGAGGAGGCGGAGTCTAAGGTCGGACCTGAATGGAGACTGGTGTGGAGCGATCTTAGACTCCGCCTCCTCCAGCAGAGCCAGCGCTGATTGGTCGAGTTCCGTACTCTGGCCAATCAGCACTGGCCAATGCATTTCTATGGGGAAAAGTTAGCTTGCGAAAATCGCAAACTGACAGGGATTTCCATGAAATAAAGTGACTTTTATGCCCCCAGACATGCTTCCCCTGCTGTCCCAGTGTCATTCCAGGGTGTTGGTATCATTTCCTGGGGTGTCATAGTGGACTTGGTGACCCTCCAGACACGAATTTGGGTTTCCCCCTTAACGAGTTTATGTTCCCCATAGACTATAATGGGGTTCGAAACCCATTCGAACACTCGAACAGTGAGCGGCTGTTCGAATCGAATTTCGAACCTCGAACATTTTAGTGTTCGCTCATCTCTAGTAGTAATGCATGGTTTAGAAAATTATTTAATGTAACTTTGGAAAAAATTTTAATATAAAATTTAAAGCATGCCGCAAGTTATAAACAACTTTGCCGCAAGTTATAAACAACTTTGCATAAATGAATAGTACTTTTTAGGCAGAGTTCATTTCTACATAGTTGTTTATGAAAAGGGGAAGGGGGATGCAGAAGCTGCTAGAGAACATACTATGCTATTCTGTACTCTTTTAAGGCTGCTAGGTTTAAAGGGGTTGTCCCATCACAAGGATCCTATCTATACTGCTTGTTAATATTGATGTAAGACTTTTCCTAAATACACTGCTTCAGCAAAACTGCTTTGTTTGTCCACTATCTTACTTTATTCAACTCATTGTTGACACAGCCCTTGACTTATCTGTTCAAAAGTCAAGTGATGTATCTGATGCTCTCAGGGGGGAGGGAGGAGGGGCTAAGTGTACGGGAGCGAGCCTGTGTTTCTAGCTATTCCTGTGTCTGCACCACGTGACCTAGCTTACTGATCTCAGATAGAGGAGGGGAGCTGCTTTCATTTCTGAACTCATCTTCTGTTCTCCCAGTTATCAGGCTAGCTAATTAAATTGTGTTAATTATGGCAGAGACAGGCAGTCTCTGTATGTAACACAGAATAGAGTTGCTCCTGCCTGTACGTCATAGTCCAATATTGTGCATATAGTGTTTAAGGACCTTTGATGACATCACAGGCCCTTCAGCCGCCCCATAGAATCACGCTATGTGGTGGGCGGAGCTACATGCTTATTTGGGGCGGAGCTAAACGACAGGTTGCATGTGAAACCCCGCCCACCAAATGATGCAAGAAACCCGGAAGAAAGAAGATTTTACAGCAGTGAAGACTGGTAAGTATGCAATATGGGAATACCCCTTTAAGATAAGAGGCTACCATTGCATAGAAGGAGGCAATAAATCAATTAACCAGAAAGCAGCCTTCCACTCCACCCCTCCCTTCTTCACAGAGCTCTATGTGTGACTCTATACAACCAATAAGTCAGATTTAAGAGAAGAAGAAGAAAAGTAATTAATAAATTAAAATTAATTACTGGAGAACTCTTTAGTAAGATACAATACAATGTTCCTTTTATTCACTTTAAAGAAAAATTGTTGGTATGCTTTATTTAAGCTTTTCACACCAAGGACATGCAAACCCTGCTGTATGCTCCACTTATAGCATGAAGATATAACCCAGGAATGACAGTCCATAATTTCACTGAGGACTGGGAAACATCGTTGGATTAAACAGGGACAACAACATCACAAAGACATCATCCACTAATACTCCTGCAAAGAAAAGAAAAAAAACCTAGTCAAGGCATGCAATGTCTATCTATGCAAGTACCAGTCTGTGTCCCCATCAGAGGGTTATGGGAGGCGACTGCTTCATTGTCACCAAGACAGGGAGCTGTGTGTTTCTCTGAGCAGTCAGGACAGTGGCAGACAAATGGGGCCCTGTCACTGAACAGCTACTACATATTGTACACACAGGCCCTGCTCGATGAATGCACAAAGAATCTGCATTTTATTATTATCACATGAGATTCCTAAGGTCTAACCATTTACAGATGTGTGAATATACCCACCAATCCCAACCATGTGTCTTCTATAGACAACTACTGTAGCAAGCACATAATGCTAAAATGTACTAAAAGATGTCACCCAGCTTTGCCAATCCTCTGAAAGGAAAAGCTGTTTAATTACAACAATTCATGCCTTGCTCTCCCTTTCAGAATAGCAAAACTGGTTGCACAATTCCTGTGGGACATAATGCTTAAAGTTGTCTCCACACAAAAAAAAAGCTACCCTATTTAAATTTGTAGACTATGAAAAATTAAATTTTTTGCAAATGTAAAGGTGTCATTGGCAGAGTTTTAAAAGATTTCTTCTAACCATCTTAGTGCTGACACACTTTAGTTTTGATCGGTTGCCAATGGATATAACCACAAGTGGTCTGGAACTTCTCACATACCCAGCCATGATTTCCTTATTGTGGTCGGGTTATCTTTTCATACAGGTCATGACTCCACCTGATAACCCATCCAAAATAAGGAAATCGTGATAGTAGAAAATTCCTGCATTCATAGTTGTATCTACTGGCAACCTATCAAGACAAAAGACTATCACCACTAAGATGGTTAGAGAAAATCTACAAAACATCCTTATATATATTGTTTTAAATTTAACTTTTAATGGTTTACATATTTAAATATGGTTATGTTCATGGAAAACCCCTTTAGGCTGAGGCCCCACGTTGAGGAAACACAGCTTTATTTAATGCAGATTGTGCTGCATTTTTTTAAACCAAAGCCAATAATGACTACAAAAGGTATGGGAAATATATCAGAAGTTCTTATATTTCTACCTCCTGCATGATTCTCTCCTGACTTTGGCACAAAAAATCGCAGCAAAATCTGCAACAAAAAAAGCTGTGTTTCCGCAACGTGGGGCCTGAGCCTTAAATAGTATTTCCCTCAGAAAGAAAGTCAATGAGGTGTGTGAATACTGTAAGCTTGGTCATCCACATAGTTAGCAGATGCTGTGTGGCAAATAGTAGCCTGAGATACACTAGTACCAATAGGGTTTAATCACGCAGCTTTGTTATGTGGGATTATATTACCCCATGATCCCCATCTTGTAACAACTGTTTTAGTCTTCACTGTAGCTCTGGCATTCCATTCATAAAATTGTAACTTCCAGGCTCGTATTAACTAAGAACTTCATTGAATCTAGCATTTTGGGACGGAGGCATAAAACAGGGTATGGACTACACATTTCTTGAAAGCCATTACTCAAGAACTGGCTCCTGCTACCATTTTCTACGGCTTCTTGGTTACAAGAAGAACACAGTACCTTGATAGAAGAAATGTTGGAGGCAGAAAGGTAGAAGAAAGGATTGTGAATAGAGATGAGCGAGTAGTATACAATCGAATACCTCGCCGCCATAGGAATGCGTGTAAGCGGCCAAACACCAAGGGGTTAAGCACATCGAATATTCAATGAGCTTAACCCCTTGGTGTTCAGCCGCTTACACGCATTCCTATGGCGGCGAGGTATTCAATCGAATACTACTCGCTCGTCTCTAATTGTGAATGATACACAATGCTATGAAAACCATAACTATACATAGTAACAATTTGCTAACATTTTTTCGGTGTAGTCCCTGTAAAATCAGAAGCTGGTGTGAATATCTAGTCTACTCTTGAGTACAGCTTGTGAAAAAATACTTAATCGAAACCTAAGAAACAAAAAGTGTGAGGGAACACTGAGGTAATCATTGTTCGCTGCGAGTTCTGGAGCGTGCGGGGCATATTTCTAGCAGGCTTCCCCTTAATCCATGACTAATTATATAGAGAACAGCTTACTGCAAGCGCACGGTCTGAAAAATGTGCCAAATCTCTGCAATCCATTCAGAACTACTGGGCCACAAAACACATTCAATAGCATAGTACTGCTCTGAGAATATCCTCCAGCCTGGGAACTACCTGCCAGCTGAGCTCAATCCTGTGAATCTAATACTATCAGAAAATAAAACATGGAGCATGTGAAATTAACCATTAACACAATACAATATAAAACTTTAAAAGCTTTGTACAGCAGGGGGAAAAGTCACTAAATGGCTCAAAAAAAAAAAGTGTATACACACATCAAGACCCCTCCTCTCCCGTTTCTACACTTTGTGGGTCCCTGCTGGTCTCCACTTCCTGATCGCCTGCTCAGTCAGTCACTACTAGAGCCAGAGATCAAAAATGCCTGCTCAGCCAAAGTACTAGACTAGAGGATACACAATATATAGAAAAGGGAAGGGAAAGTAGGAAAACACAGCCCCTTGATATATTTCATAAACGTATGAAAAAACAAAAACAAAATTCAAATGGGAAAAATATACGTATAAATAGCAAGGAAAAACTCACTTTCCAAAAAGAGAGATTATCGCACGGATCATCCGAATGGGCTCCTCCGGCTGGGAATGTGTTGACACGATAGTAGTATGCAATAAAAAGTTGGAGTCCAGCGAGTCCTTGAAACATTAAAATTCTTCTTTTATTGGTTGCAAAAAACTTTAAAAAATACAGCCTTGGTCATGGTTATACCATCTGTGTCTGTGTTTTTTGCAACCAATAAAAGAAGAATTTTAATGTTTCAAGGATTCGCTGGACTCCAACTTTTTATTGCATACTACTATGAAGCTGGATGCTCAGGATCTGTACAAGACCATCCATTTACCACAACTCCTGGACAACCCCTTTAATGATACACTTGTACAGCATGCCATAAGGATTGAATCCCTGTGTTATGCTTCTCCTCAGACCTTACATTTAATATAATAGTGTATTCATTTGCCTAAAATGTTCCTTTAAAAGAAATGGTTGTCCCCGTTTCATTGAGAGCCAGTGTGGTTATAGCCAGGAGAATGTAAGTCTACATGTTCAACATTCAAGCTGACCTCTGTTCTGCTCTAGCTGGCATGTGGGGTGGGGGATATCGGGGGTCTTCTGTTCTGGCAACAGTATCAGTAAGTAGGTAAAGTGTATCTGGCAAATAAAATAAATTGTTACATTCCTACTATGTGCCTTATTCACACAACTGGTTTTGGCTTTGGCGTGCTGCCCCACGTGTCATATGAACAAGACCTTAGGATTTTTACGATTACTATATACCAGCAGTAGCAGTAACACTTTACTAAAACAACATTATCTCAGCATTGCTGAAACTACAGACATAAAAGCCACTACTGACAACTCAATTGTCAAATGGTTCAGAAAAACCAGCCAGGCGTGATTACTATGAAATCTCAAGAAAGACAAGTCACAACTGCGAGACTTCTTAAAACATGACCCCTTCTGTAATGAGAATTGACATTCCTGCAGCCTGGATATTCACAGACTGCAGAGAATGCCCCTTGGGGGAATACTACATAACTTTTTGCTTTGGTGAGGGGTCAAAAGAGAAACCACCCAGCTGCCAACCCACTGCACCAAATAAGTTAAGAGTTTATTCATACGTTGCAGTCAAATTGTGGATTTTGCTGCAATTCAGGAAGAGAGCAAAAACGGTGTCCATCACACTATCTAAATAATCCCTATTATTAAAAGGATGGGAGCAAAACGAGCGGAGGTGATGAGTTATGAGCCCTCCCTGCTCTCACCTCCCCCTTCATTCCACATCTCACTCAAGCAGTGCTCAGAGAACATCACAGAGACTTTCCAGAGTGCACCTTGGTGGCTAATTAGCATATCAATAAGAGCGGGCTAATTCTAAAGCAGTCGTAAGGATTAATGAATGTAAGGTATGCCTGGAATAGCCTAAAAGCTATGCAAATATATTCTTAGTTAAAAATCACTACAGCCAATGATAGACTCCCTTTAATGTTGAACACTGCTGCTAAGGGGCTAAAGATGAAAACATAAAATAAAAAGCTTTACCTACGTCTTCCTGGTCAGCAGTCCTATTTGGGGCAAGTGACTGCTGTAGCCAATCATAGGCCTTGGGGTCGCTCTTCGCAAACAGCATGCAACGGTTGTTTGTGAAGAGGTCACCACTGAGGCTTGTGATTGGCTGTACAGGTCACCTGACACAAATAGCCTCAGGCTTGTAAATTGAAGACTATCCCCAGATGCAACTGGGAAACATATGCAAATCTGTTTTCCAGGATGTAATTAGGAAAACAGTGCCTCTGTTCGCTACCTCTTAGGACAGCCCCCTTAGAGGTACTGTTTTCCTAATTACATCCTGATTTGCATATATTTCCCATAATCCCCCAGTGGAGTGAAAATGGCTTGTAAGTTTCCATATGCCTGCAAAGGTGCCCACTCCCTAAGGAGTGTTAAGCGGCTGGAAAAGGTGGAATGGGGAGAAGCGAGTAGAATTATTTTTTATGTTCCTTTAGCAACAATATTAAAAAAGTCTGACAATCAAAAATGAGGTGTAATTTGTTTGGATGCTATGGACAACCCCGCTAATTTTACTTAGCAGATTAGGTAAATCTACTCAATGTGAGGAAACGTATACCGAATCTGAATGTTTATTAATGGACCCTAAAAGGGAAGAAAAGATATATACCATGGATATTACATGCTGGGTGTAATAAATAAGACCATGGAAACAATTGTGCAAATAACCATGTCCAAAGCTTGTCTGTGCTTATATAGCTATGGAAATTATAGATTACATTTTACATGAATATACTTTAGCAGTGAGTGCTCATTAAAACGTCACTTCTCTGATGGACAGGGCAGATTCTCACAGGCATTACTGGTAAAAACGTAATGATCGTCAGTAAGCAAAAGGCGAATGCAGCCGTCCTGTGGGTATGAACGCTGCTGTAGGCAGAAAAGATAATAACATTTTATGCCCTTCTGAACTCATTACTCAGACGCTGCAGCAAACTCAACTACCAATTCTTAAAGCTCAGTAATATATACAACCCTTTTCTAAGATGTATCACTGGTGAAGTAACTAAAACTTAACTTTTAATCAATAATTTAAAAGACTGTATGATCAACTAGTCCAATATAAAGATAAAACGTGGGGTAATCTTACCTATTGCTCTATTGTAGGGGGTAAGATAACTCCTCTCTACTGGCTTATAATTACATACCCACTATATATGATAACCAATTCTTTGGTGAAGCACGGATTACTATGGTGCTATCAGTAACCCTAAAGACTAAGGGGAATACAAGTGCAGGAGTAGACCCCTTAATGATAGCGCCATTAGGAGGGCTGGGCATAGATAAAAGCCCTCTAGTAAGCATCCATATGCGTGAGTTAAGGTAGGTATACAGCGCTCCCTAGATATCATCAGCTAGGCTCCTCAACGCATTTCGCTGCGTTAGCTGTGTAAGCAGCACATCAGGAGGAGATAGATCCAAAGAATGGATAGAAGAAGTTGCAGCGAAAACTGCAGTTCCCGTGTCCTGTCTGGTAGGGCACGGTACTTGTGTGTATGTCTTGTGTAATAGTGGTTACTGTCATTACACAAACATAAAACTGTATGAGCTGTCATCAGTCGTGCCCTTTAACATACAGACGGTGCCTGGACATATAAAGTTAGTCTCAAATGGCATTATATCGTGTGGGGTAATGTGTGAGAAGAGGAGGGTTCGTTTTAGGGATTCTTATTATGGTACGGAAGGGTTTACATTAGGAATTGTGATAGGCCTGTCTGAAAAGATGTGTCTTTAGTTTGTGCTTGAAGCTGTAGAGATTGGGAGTTAATCTTATTGTCTGGGGTAGAGCATTCCAGAGAAGTGGTGCAACTCGGGAGAAGTCTAGTATACAGGAGTGGGAGACTAATAATAGATAATAGAGGATCTTAGTCTTGATAGGTTCCCTTTAAAATCAATCCTATATTTACACCTACAATTTTTTTTTTTTTTTTTTTTTTTTTTTAAGGAATCTTTGGCAAAGTTCCTAACGGAATCTCTGAAATAGATGTGAACGCAGTTCAAGATCAGTTGCTGCAAAAATAAACATTATGGCTTATTTATCAGTTTCAACAGTGTTTGCCATGTAGCAAACAAAACTTGTGCAAGTGAGGATGGGTTACTGCACACAACTACAAAATGGCAAAAAAAATGTCCATACTGCAATGCTGTTTAGAAAATCAAAGCCAAATTGTGGCACAGAAACAAGGCCAATGTCATACACGAGACCTTGTACATCATTTTTTGCAATATAATGACACTATTTTTTCCTCTACATTTTTTTAAGCTTGTTCAAAGATACTCGCAGAAAGAAACTCCAGTAAATGCTTTGGAAACAGGTGTCTGCTCCAGGAAATGCGGTCTGTGTCATTCTACACCACAACAACCATAATGATCAGGTTCACAGAAGCTCAAAATAAGGAAAACATTTAAAAAAAAATGACATCACCAATGTTGTAAAATGAATGAGTTTCACTAACGTAAGAACTAAGTGCATATAATTATCAGAAAACAACTATCCTACTAATATTACAAAGGTGAAAGTTTGTGTGTTTGGATGTTTGTTCCTCAAACGGCTGAATGGATTTTTTTTGAAATTTCACACACACCTACATATTGGCCAGGAAGGAAAGATAGGCCAGTGGTGGCGGTGGAGTGGTGGTTGGGGGTTCGGGGGTGGTGGGAGGAAATAGGGGCCGTCCGTTGGCGTTTGTGTGTATAGCACTGGTGGGGGGCTTTGTTACGTGCTGCGGACGGGTACGGCTGCTGCACATGGGTGGGAGTGGCGCCCTTGGTTGCAGCACGGCGGGGAAACTGCTCGGTCAAAGCATTTGTGCCCCTGGGTAGCACACGGGAGGATGGTGCGCAGGACCCACTTGGGGGGGGGGCACGGGAGAAGGGTTGCCTCTCCGTGGCTCAGTGCCACCGCCAACCCGCGGACGAAGTCGCGGGCAAATGCTAGTTACCTCTATAGGACAAGTGTTTTCTAGCTAAACATAGTTACAACAGCAGAACGAAATAGGGCCGATAAGGCAGAAACTACAGTTTTACTGCAATGTGTGAATACACTCTAATACAGAGTCTGCTGCAACTATTCCTCCTTAAGCTGAGGCCCCATGTTGTAAAAATGCACAATTTGGCTGCAATGCTTTACAGTACCTGCAAAGTGGATGGGAATCTGGCTAATCCCATCCACACATTGCAGAAAAATATCCACAGTGGAAATTCTGCGAATTCAAAAACCGTCACATTTTTGTAAATCGCAGAATGTCAGTTATATCTATGCTTTTTTCCGCAGTGGTTTTTGGCTGTGGCTTGCTTTGTGGGGCCTTAGGGCTAGTTCACCCGGGGCAAGAAGGGGCGGATTTTGGCGCGGAATCCACCTGAAAATCCACCCCTCACAATAGAGGTCTATGTAGACCACTAGCGATCTTTTTTCCGCTAGCGGTTTGTTCCCATTCATTTGGGCCTACTCTGGAGTGGGAAGCCTCAGCAGGCGCATTTTGGTCCTGATTCTAACACTTCTGACCCTTCCCGCGTCAAAATCAGGACCAAAATACGCGGTCACTAGCCCTGTGTGAACTATCCCTTAGGTTTAACAGGAACTTGCTTTTCCTTTCAGCTTGTTTAAGGGAATAGTCACAAAGTTTGTGCTGCTCTATCAGATTCAGCAACAGAGACTCTGAATCCATCCATGTTTCACTAGCCTGGTGTAGTTTTTAGCTTAAAAAAAAAAAAACCTGATACATAAATGAGTTCTATTCATGTGCACTAAATGCAAATGACTTTCTACTGGTTATCTGGGCAGAGACATGCACACAAATTTATTAAAACACAGATTTTTCAAGGCTAAAAATTTTGATGCCGGATACTCAATATCAGGTTATGGCGGTCCAATACCAGGCACCTCCATCGATCAGCTGTTCGCACACAGACTTTGCTTAACAACCCCCCCCCACACACACACACGTACCGGCTACGTCCATTCATTTCTATGGGAGCATGCTATTCAGAACGGCTGTTTCGAATAGTGTTCGCTCATCTCTAAATTAACGCTATGTAAGTAAAAGAAGAAAAAAAAACTAACATACTCTACCTTTATCCATTTTCACAGACACAAAGACCCAACAGAAATCAATGGATCTGTTCTTAATTGAAGTAAAGCAGACTTCAGTAGGCAGAGTCAAAAAAAAAAACAAAAAAAAAAACAATGGAATTCATCCTTTTTTTTCTTTCCCTGACAGTTAAAAACTAATGCAAAATGGCACTCGACAATCAAAAACGGAACTGAAACAAAGCAACTTAAAAATGGAAACGTATCTCTGCTTTAACAGCCATTGGACTAGTCAAAAATGTCACTGTCCGAGCATAAGAACTTACACCATGATTATTAACTTTTTAGATACTTTCTGAGAATTGTCCGCCAATAGGCAGAGCCTAAAGCGTGGCACCATGTGCCAAAATTTTTCCACCTTTTTGTTAGACTAGCGCATCTAAATATCAAGACGTCAGCTACTCTGATACTGTAAATCTGCCATATTTTAAGACTGTCTAGTCTAAATACACGATGGCTGAATATTAGACATTAATTCTACCCCAGTGTGTTGGAAAAAAATATTCTGTCCACTTTGATGAGGTCCAGGTCCTCAACAAAGTTTACGTGTAGTCTTTGATAAACATCATTGGAAGATCTATTATTTCTTCTGAAAATGTCATTTATCTAGACATACTTGAACAGCAGCACACAAGGGAATAGGAGCCAGAACATTTTCTTCTTAAATATTAACAATATCCTTGTTGTCCAGCTTGCCATATGTATAGAACAGAAGCCAATATAAACAAAGGACCAGGTCCATTATTGTAGACATAATAATTTATACAAAAAAACAACGTATGAAAACATTGCACCCACTGTAAAAGACGTCTACTCAGGAACAGCCAATTCCACAAGACCTCAAGTGTCCCGTGGCATCTGGTACCAATATGACAACAAAAGATCTTTTAAGTTCATTAGGTTGAGAGATGTGTATCAAAGAGTCTTACACACACAGAACTCAGTCAACAGGGTCGCTGGTTACCCTTCTAAGAAGAACTTGTAGTTACTCAATCCAATACACCAGGAATCCTCTCACAAGACCAGTCATTTTGAAGATGCTCTGACTACAATTGGTTAACTATTAGTAGTAGTTGTTGTACTACCACATGCCATCAACTCACCTACCACTGCAGACAATCAGTGCCCGATCTGTCTTATGCCATACATACATATATCACTACTGGGACCAGTGACTAGATACAGTGGTCATATGGGTGTATGGCATGTGATCGCTGGGCAAATTAAGCTAAGACCAGAGGGTAGAACTAGAGAAAGGGGGAACTAACAGGTGAGCAATTGTTTTATTACGTTTATGTCCAACACAAAAGGCGAGTTGGAATTGTGAGCCGTTGGCAGACAGTGTTGGTCTTAGAAGGATCTGCTGACAGTCCAGTAACTATTACAGCTCCTAGACAGTCCTCAACACCTGCCCTTCTGGAAAATGGAGATAAGCGACGCGGTAGGTTGTAAAAGCCACTTTTCCACAACCACCACAGGCTTTCAGCTAAGCCAAACGTTTATGTTCTTGATCAGCTCTCATCTAAGTGTTCAAGTTTCCTGCAGCACCACCACAGGAGGAACTTATCATTACACACTGCCCATATAAATCAATACGTTGTCTATATAGTTTCTTTTCACCATGAAGAAAGAAAGACGGGGCAGAGAAACTAAAACAGTCTACCTTTTAGCTTTTCACATGAAAGAATTTGCCGCCGATTATGCCCCAGAATCCGCCTCCCATTGTTTTCTAGAGCAGCAGAACATGGAAAAAAGAAGCGTCCTGTTTGATTTTGCTGCAGATACGAGACTCCCTGCAGACTAGGTCCATTCATCAGGGCCTAATCAGACGCGGGATGCCGTGATGAAAAAGCCAGTGGTGGAAAATGAAGAGGAATTCCTCTTCATTTTCCGCCATTTGAACATACCCTTAGACAGTGCAGCGTTAGACTAGACAGAATCTATTCAGATCAGGTTTAGCACATCCGTTTAATAGACAGCCACCTGTTTGCATGTAAATGAGTGACCATGCACTTGCATCTGCTTGTATGCTAAACAGATGTATAAACATGATCTGAATAGAGTCTTAAACTGCACCAGAGTTTGCAAAGTGTCTAATGCTGTTTAAAGTTCTTGTGTACTTTTAGACAGTGTAGTCTTTACTTCATACCACTTTCAATGAGAATTTCTCAACAGGGTGCATGAAAATGGGTTTGGCAACATCTAATGCATTTAACCTAAGGCAACCTGTCAGTTGGTTTTACCATGATAAACTGGCCCCATCACATGCAGGATGAAGTAATTCCCCTCCTTGTTGGATTACATGGAAAGGGAATGACTTCATACTGCACATAATGGGCAGTTTATGTTGAAAAAAAATCACATGACAAGTTCCCATTGAATGTGCCAAGAATAGGCAACTTCAGGTGTCTGTTAGACGACTACGGCACAGCGATAAGAGCTTTTATAGACACTCCGTGGGAAAAAACAATATTGTTAAGACTTAACCCTTGGCAGAAAACTTCACCTTACAGTGGACAGCCAAGTAGGTCAATAGAGCAGTAAACAATCTGATTTTAAAAAAAATAGGGACACGTTGCCAAATAGATACGATTGTGGAAATCTTTGGCACTGGCCAAGAAACACTATTGTGTGGATCCTGCAGAGACTTTAGAATTAAAAAGTTTGTGCAGCTGTAACATCTTCAGTTCTCTGGCCTTTGATCACATTGTAACAGTAATGGCACGTCTTGTTATAGACATGACATTCCCAAACTAGTGCCAGTCCTTCCCTTACTAACAATTTCACCAAGTGTCACAGACAGAGCAGGAACCAACTGAAGATGGAAGAATGAAGAAACAATATTGGGGTCTTTATACAACTTGATATTAGTCACATGACAATTCTTAAATGCCACAATAATAGTTACATAGTACAGAAATAGGAACCAAAATCTACATGGGTGACTTAACAGATCATGAAAGCACTGCTCTCGTAATTGATCATTTTAGTATATCTAAAGATCTGCTATTGCAGCGACATACAATAGTAATGTAAGCATATTTACATAGAGATAATAGCATATAGTTGAATTGTATGGATTATCAAAGCCTTTAGAAGAGCACTGTATAACACCATGTAGGTGTGTGTTATCTAACCCCATCTCTAGATACCTCTGTCACAGAACATTAAAGAATGGCCACTAGAGGAACAGGAAGAAGCAGGTAAGGGGGTGCGATTCTGAATCCCAAGATTATACACCTCTGATTGGAGCTCTGAATCATGTTCCCTTGCCTGTTCCTGCCTGACACTGCCCTCCTGACTGTACAGAGCCTAAATAGAATATCAGGCATCAAAACTAACTGCAATGATTACTCAGGAATGGTGGGGGCTAGAGAAAAAAATTCCAACTGTTCCAGAATCAGTGGAGCAGCACCTATTAACTGGTTATAAGAACTGGAGTTGGTGGGGTGCTGAAAAGTCCTCTCTAAAGGGGCTGTCCGGGATACAAGCTAATTCCTACACTAATCTAAACACCCTCCCCCTGCTTACATTCTAAATGAAATAATTTATCAAAAATGTATATTTACGCAAATCCCTGAGGCAGTCATGTGACCTCCCAAGGGACATTTGCTGGTTATTGAGCGACGATCTGTTTCCAGATACTGAATGTCACTTCTACTCCCCCCCATCCCAATCAGAATTACCTCTCTTCCCTCCAGTCTTCCTCCTGCGGGATTGCAAAAGTCCCAGCGCTGCTCTGTAGCTGATAATTCTCTGGTATTGTGCAGCACCCATGCCTGTGCAGTAGAGGTGGATCGTGTCTGCTGCAGGACACTGGGACTATTGCGCGTGCCACAGAATCAGAAAAGAGGGAGGGGCTGTTCCGCAGGAGGAAGAGAGGTAAGTATAATGGGTTTGGGGGTTAGGCTGAGTTAGTTGGGATGGGCTAGTAGTGTGCAGAATAGTTATAGAGACAGGGAGGAGGTTATGGGAAGGAGGGAGCGAAGGAGGGAGGGAAGGAAGGAAGGAGGGAGGGAGGGAAGGAAGGAAGGAGGGAGGGAAGGAAGGAGGGAGGGAAGGAAGGAAGGAAGGAGGGAAGGAAGGAAGGAGGGAGGGCGAGTGAGGTGAGAGGGAGCTAGTGTGTAAGCAATGTAGCAGGAAGCTGAACCATGTAAACAAATGCAGAATGAGCCAGGAGCTCCCAGAGAAACACAGAAATCACTCAAAACACTGCTAGGTATTTGGGTGCTTTTGTTAACCCATTAATAGCACTAACAGACCTTTTAACATTTTTTGCCTGGAAATCCCATTTAAGGCTAAGGCCCCACATAACTGACCACAGCGAAAAAGCAATGTGGGAAAAACTGTGGTGGAAATGCATCACAGTTTTTCTCACTGCGCTGTGGACTTTCTGCTTCAATGATATACCTATGGGGAAGCTGCTGTCATTTCCGTAGGTATAACTGACATGCTACAATTTCAGAAACTGCAACGGTTTTGGGAATCATAGTATTTCGGCTGTATGTATTTTTCTGAAATGTGTGGATGGGACGTGCAGGGACTGTAAAATTCTGCAGTGTTTACGCCATATGGGGCTCCGGCCCAAGCATGGAAATCGGAGAATGCTACAGATTTTCAGAAGTTCATTTTATTGCGACAATGCCATGAATTTACACTAGTGTTGTGACCCTCTACAACGGGAAAAAAAATTCATGGGTAAACGGCAGCAAACTCCACATAAAAACAACTGGACTGTGCTGTGGATCTGGCAAACCATCTGAGGATTTCTACCAGCACGCCTGGGCCATGGCTAAAGATGCATGCACTAAATGTAAACATGAGAAAATCTAGGGTTCCTGGTGTTCAATGGAGCTAGTTCTTTTGCTCTGCTTAACATAACTCAACCAACCACGTGTATACCACCAGGAACCCCACTAAGGCTATCATCCAAAGTCTGCACAGTCATCTGGGGTGACCTAACCCTAAATATAAGAAACAGACACCATTTCCACCCAAAGTTATTTCATGCATACCATAATTCTCACTATAACCCCCCACCCAGCTAGTTTCTGTGCGGGAACATAATATAACATATTCAGTGCCTGGAAAAATAAAAATTCACCTTCAATTTAAAAAACCCTCTCTTGACGGAAGCCAGCTGTGGAACCCCTGGCAGAGGGGCATGCGTCAAAGGATCCGAAAAGCTGGAACGTGAATGGGTTAAAGGGAGGGTGGCTGGGCACGGCTCCTTTTCCCCTGTGTAATTATCAAACCAAACTTGTTTGACAACGCCAAAAATAATAAGTGGGATCGAGGTGCCAAGAAACTTGTCAGCCGCAGAAATCTTTTCCAAGGCTTCCTCACATCTGCTTTCTGCATTTTCTCTTTAAAAAAGGTACTTGCTGCAGGAAAGTATTTGTTTATTGGCTGATGGATCTTCCTCTCATAGATCAGCGCAGACACAAAGCAGGAACGCTCAGACGCATGACTGATCTAGAAGCTAGAAAATCACATTTTAATCTGCTTGGGGATAATTATGGTGGCAAGACCTGTGCAAACGAGCCTCAGAACCAAAAAAAGGTTCACAAAGTGGATCTTTCATCTGGATTTGTAGGTGGAAATTCCACAGTATGTTACAGTACTAGGAAAGTGGATGAAAAGTGTAAATCTCATCCACACTGTGGAAAAAAAAAAAAAAAACTGCGATGGAAATTGACCTCTGGTGCAGATTTATCTGCTGTATGCCAGTTCATGCTGTGAATATCCTGCTTTGCAAAGCATACAGTGAATACTACAGCAAATCCAAAGATATATCAGCACCAAATCACGATGGGACTCACATAGATGCATTGTGAAGGTTGTCTGGCCAAACCATTGTTTGGACATATATTTCATAATTGTATTTCAGATCTTTTTTGCATCTTTTCTCAAAAGCACAAGATCTATAGCACTGTTTATATTGAGTTTAATGGTTGGCAAATAGAACATTGGAGCTTCAGTGAACACTAACAAAGGTAAAGTATAATGGAGATGGCACAAAGGGTTTAGAGCGCTGAATGGCTAATGTGAGAAAGTTAGTCACAGCTATGACTGCATAAGTAATACCTAACAAGAAATGTATAACTGACTCACTAGAATATTAGAAGACTACATAAGAATAGGACTTACATTTCAAATTACTTTTTATATGCAGGATTTCTGACATGGCTATGTCGGTAAAAAGATAAGCTTTTCTAATGATAGGGAAATGGACCAAAGGAAAAAGCAGCAGTACAGATTCTTTCAACTATAACACCTTAAAGGGGTATTCCCATAACTCTTGTTCTGCAGCGTGCAGGCTCTGTGCTCTCTTCACTTCCTGGTTTTCTCGGCACATTGGTGGATGGGGTTTCACTTGCTCTGCTATCTGCTATGTTTGCAGTCGGTAATGAGGGATTGGTTGTAAATGCATTACCACAGTATGAAACTGATGTAGCAGAACTGGGTTTGAGTCAGTTTACATTACATACAGAGGTAACGGACTCCTTATCTCAGCCCTTATCAGCCAAATTCAGTTAAACCAGCTGATAAGTGGAAAAGCTGAAGATAGACACACAGTAATCCCGAAACTCTCACATCCCCCATCCCCTATCTGAGGAGTTTCGTTGCTTGTCAGCCCCTCCCTCCCCCCCTGATACCTGATACTATCTAGAAAGGATTTTAAAACTGGCTTCCTGGTAGCGGGAGCTGATCGAGGCCTTATGAGGGAGATGAAATATACATTAAGAGATATTTAACTCCTGATTTAATAAATATACTAGGTAAGAGATCGGTCTAGGTCCAGCTCCCATTTCAGCATATAGAGGGGGAAGGAGGGGGGCAGCCTCCAGTGACGGATCTGAAAGGAGGTTGTAGATCGAAGAAAGTAAGTGGCGCAGCAGGCCGTTACATGCAACCGGGGTACTCACTGGCTTTTTAATGAATTAAAGGACTGCATCTGTCTGATAATGGCTGTCAGCCATTTACGAGGGAGTTGGAGTCAGAAGTTTGGCTTACCAACTCCACAGACCTGAGTCTAGCAGCAACTTATTCCCCTTTCCCGTGAAAAATTCTTGTAAACTTGGCTTGCTATAATATCGGGGGGGGGGCTGGAACGATAGCTATAGGCTGGACAAGAGACTGGAAACCTGTATGGGCACCTTACACTCAATTTTTTCAGATTTCCTGGAACACACCACTTTGAGCAGTGCCTAAGGGGTTTACAAACTTTCTAGAGTTCTTCCGTATCTTAAACCTGAGGTGTCAGAACATCATAGACATTACTATTAGCTGTATGTTAGACACGACCAGTACCTTTATCAAGTACTTGTGAAATACGCTACTTTCACATCACACATTGCTTTCACATAATATCTTTTACTTTGCATTGCACATGGCAGAAATCTCTGAAGGCGGTAGTGTGCAATAGAGAGGAAATGAGCAGGAACTGTGATTCCTGAAGAAATTATTTGCTAGGGAAGAAAAAACATCCTCTGAAAACTACAATAGATTCTGACAAAATCCAGTTTTCACACTTTTCCTGATTCTTAAGATACAAGAGACATTGTGCAAAATTAAATATGCACACCAACCATACAGACATGTTCTATCATGACATGTAAGAGATCAGCACACATGGTCTTGCACTACAAAAGCCACAAGATTTTGTGATTGCTATAGATATGTATATTAATAATAATAATAAAAAAAAGAAGACACACTAGGGGGAATTTATTTTAACACTAACGTTTTGGACTCTAGTCTTAATGCATTCCACTGCTGGCTCCGGCCTCTTGATAAATTCTTGTCCTTCAGATCTCCTGAGATGCGCCAGAGAATGATGTAGATTTCAGCTCCATCTCATGCCAGTTTTCAGGCATACTTATAGTAAATCTGATAAATCTATAGGAGTTGGATCAGCATCTTGATTTTGCATAGGATAGAAGATGGGAACCTCTGCTCTCAGTGCTAATGCAAACAGGGTTCCCAAGTGCCCCATGTGATAAGAGCGCTGGTACCCATACATGACCACTGTTTCATTTTCTTCCATGGGCAGTGTAGGTTGCTGGGGCCCACCATAAAAAGGAGTCTGAGCTCCACTTTCCAATAATCCCTAGAAAAGAGACCACCATTCCCTTTAAATTTGGGCATGTTATGTTGGACCATTATGTTTTTGAGCCTGGGCTTTCTGAAGGATCCTCTCGTACTCTGGAGGGCATTTATTACCTGAATGACAATCACAATTAATTGAACAATTCACCTCGATTACGCTTAATGAATGATTACTTTAGGAAACTCCTGTTTTACATGCAATGATATATATATGTGTATTATTCACATATCAACAATCCTGACATTGTCATTTACCCAATGGCAGAGCGAGACAGCACATGGATGCAAAATAATTGAAATAATCCATCAGAAAAAGTTCACATTGATTAAATGATCTGACTTTCAATTTTGGTTATTTTTCGATTAATTGGCCAGCGCTAATGTGCTCCACTGTTCCATTCACTTGGGGGACTTGAGACCCATATTCTTGTTAATGCCAGGGGTCCAAGAGGCTGAACCCCCAGTGATCAAAAACTTATAAGTGTTAATCAAGGGCTAGCCATTGTGACATACCTCTCATCTGAGATCCTAATATAGTTATATCCAATATAGATGAACCTATGGGAATCCAACACATCAGCACCCCAAATCTCTCATGTCCTCATCCAATGTAATATCAGCGTACATAAAACTTATCTTACAGTGGACTGTTTAGACGGAATCCAATGCTACCTGCACCTGTAAGAAGTATTCCGCCACTAGTTTAAAGGTGGTTGTCGAAGGAGTTTTATTTTACTTATCTGCTCCAGGCTTTGTTTCATGCTGGACCTGGAGGGTTATGAGCTGGTTCCAACCCCAGGACACATCATCAGAACCAGCACCCAGGTAATTTTACTTCCTCCATCCTTTCCCATTTTCACCACTATTGTGCTATGGGGGCTGGCAGGCTATAGTAAAGCCACCCCACACAGCATAGGTAATTATATGCAAAAACAGAGAGGGTTGGGTTGAAGGCAAAGCAACCCAGGGCCATATGTTGGTTTCACTCATATCACCCTGGGATCGGAACCCCCCTGGTTCAGCAAGAAAACAAAAACAAATCAAGTGAGTATAATAAAACTCCCTGGACAACTCCATTAAGGGACAGGATTTTGTTAGACAGACAACTTACATGACCTTGGTGCAGTCTGAGTTTGACAAATTAGAAAGGGACCTGTGGTGAATGGGTCTATAAACATCTCAGTTTTTTCACGTGGACCCAATCTAGAACATGTGCTATTCTGGTTTATTTTTCATGATTTCCTTAGATCACAAACTAACAAGACAAATACACGTGGCAAAAAAAAAAAAAAAAAAAAGCTGTTGAAAATAATGAGGAATTGAAATACAAAATATATTTAAAAGTTGTATAACTTTTCATTATACAACAGGCCGTCTCATCTCGATAATCCCCTTCCACATGTCTAACATCTGGATGCTGAAGCTTTTCCACTAGAGAGAAAAAGAAAAAAAAAAGCAGAAAAAGAGCAACAAAATGGCAAAGGAAAAACGCAGTGTGGTCAAGATGCTATACAGGAGTTTTAAAGGATACTCCCTAAACTTAAGGTTATGGCATACTAGCTGGTACCCGCAACTTCGTCTGCGGTGATTGTAGAAGTGGGTATATACAGGCGCGGGTAAGGTTTTCGTACTGTGTATAAGGTATGGGATATGAAATGTAACTTTGTATCTTGTTTTTGCTGTAATTCAGAGAATACGTGAGACTTTTGTGTTGAAGCTAATTTGTATTTCAGCTGCTATACGGTGTTGTGAGAAACTGTACATAGTGTCTTTAGGACAGAGGTATTTGAAGTTAAAGAGGACCTTTCACCATATCCGGGCACAGGCAGTTCTATATACTGCCAGAAAGCTGACAGTGCGCTGAATTCAGCGCACTGTCGGCTTTCCCGATCCGTGCCCGGTGTAAAGCGCTATCGTAGCGCTTTACAGTCAGAAGGGCGTTTCTGACCATTAGCCAGAGACGTCCTTCTGCCTCGCGGCGCCTATCGCGCTGTACAGTGGAGCAGGGAGGAACGCCCCCTCCCGCTCCTGATAATGCTCATCTATGGGAGAGCTGTGTGAGCAGAGGGAGGGGGCGTTCCTCCCGGCTCCACAGCACAGCGCGATTGGCGCCGCGAGGCAGAAGGACGTCTCTGGCTAATGGTCAGAAACGCCCTTCTGACCATAGAAGAGCTACGGTACCGGGCCGTAAGCTCTTCACACCGGGCACAGATCGGGAAAGCCGACAGTGCGCTGAATTCAGCGCACTGTCAGCTTTCTGGCAGTATATAGAACTGCCTGTGCCCGGATATGGTGAAAGGTCCTCTTTAATATACTTCGATATACGACATTGTATGATTTGTTATTTTCTGCCAGTAGTGTGTTGACATTTTTTTGTTTGTAAAAGTTGCCATATTCTGACAGCAGTCACTTTTTTATTTGTCTGTGTCGGGGGATGTGTTTTTTTGCGGGGCCGGGTGTAGTTTGTAGTTGTTGCATTTTCGGGAAATGCTATTGGTTTGATCACTTTTGATTGATATTTGTATGATAATGAAAATAGTGAAAAAACAGCAGTTTTGGACTTTTCAGTATGTTTGCCGCTACGGCGTTAAGCAACCAGGAAAATATTTGTATAACTTTGTAGAGCGGGCGATTTCGGACACAGGGATACCTAACATGTATGTGTTTCACAGTATTTAACTACTTTTATATGTATTCTAGGGAAAGGGGGGGGTGATTTGAATTTGTAATACTTTTTATTTTTCATTTTATTGTTTTTTCCCTTTTTTTTTTTTTTTTTTTTTTTTTTTTTTTGCATTTATTAGACTGCCTAGGGGTATTGACATGGGTGGGTGGTGTCGCGGATTGTCAGAGCGATGGGGGTCGGCAAACCTGGCTGCTCCGGAGCGTTAAAGAGAGCCTCCTGGAGTATTGTTAAGGTGAGGGGCAAAGTGGTAAAGTATATGTATATGAGAATGGGGTTAGGGGCTAAGCTGTAGAGGGCAATATGAATTTTGGGACTTGCTATGGTCCAAAGTGTGTGAGATTGCAGAGATATGGTGTGAGTTTGGGTTTTGTGGGGGTCCTGGCACAAACGTATGTGCGCTATTGTGACGAAAAGTAGCCTATTGCGCAATCGGGTGTATTAACTATGTTTGTGGAAACTTTCAGCCAAATCGGTCGAGCGGGTTTTGCGTGATTGAGGAACAAACATCCAAACTTTATAATATTAATAGGATTTACCTCTATGTGGAGAAGAGCAGTCTTACTACGGCTATGATAGTACCACTGCCATGCGCATTACAAAACCAGTTTCTTTAACACCCATAGCAATGAATGGACAGAACTACACATCATTCATCACCTCAATGTAGCAACCACTTCACCAGTAACGTCTGAGAAACCACATTCCCTATAGAAATACAGGTCCACTTCTGGAACCCAAACGTATTGGCGCATCCACAGCATATGCCATAGACTTCTTACAGAACAACTGGAGAGCCAGAGGATGGAGATCACTGGGGTGTAGGAAGTCTTATGACTTTGACGTTGTGCCAAAAACCACTATAAAACCATGCAACAGGAAAAAGGGGCATCTGATATGGGTGCAATGCATTGCAAACACTACATATAGCAATAGAATCTGATGTTGCTAGGAGTCGTCACTGCTAGTATACACAGCAAGTAACCATATATAGTTCCAGCCTACAGAAAGTCACCTAGGTCCAGCACAATGCCTAGACCACACTCTTGCCAACGTTCATACCTTCAAGTGTAAACAGCAACATAAGCTGCACGCACACCAAACTGTTATACAGAAAAGATCTATGTGACATGACAGGCCTAATGAAGAGAGCTTTCATAGATGCCATAACATCATTCCTTCAGGCCTAGCAGCTGGCACCAAACCAATATCTAGTCGAAAGGGACTCTGGCATAATATTACTGCTATATAGGAGGGATTCCCCATTCTATCATATCCATAGTCACCCATAGCAATAAATCTGTCACAAAAAAGACATATACCCCACAGAAACATTACAGTATCAGGAAACGTGAGACTAGACGTTTTGCATCAGAGCTCTTTATTCTGGAGCACATCCCAGTTTTCCCATTAAAAGTATGAACTAGGCATTAGCGTTAATTCAGAGGCCACGTATCAATTGTGTAGTCAGCAACAGACTAATGATATTAGAAACGGGGCAAATGGCACTGATCAGGCATAACACTGAGGCTCATATTGGTGTATTTGGTCTGTGAAATACAGACTGTATGTTAGCCATATTTCCTGTACCAAACACCTTGATGCTACTGTTCCATATTGTAATCATGTTTTTAGTACAGGACAATAGTCCCGTTGGGAGGCAGTGACTCCTGGAATTAGAGAGGACTACGATGATGCTTGGAGTCCTGGGCCCAGAAAACTCACAGTCTGCACCTTACAGGCCCAATACACCTATAAGAAGCTGGCCTTGGGCTAGGTGCACACATTGTGGCCACACCACAGCCAAAATCACTTAGATACACAGAGTGTCTCGGTTTTCAAATGACTGCAACTCGATGTTAATGGACAGACAGTGAAACAACGCTGCTTTTCGCTACAATTGGTCCAACAGCACTGATCTGTATGTCAGAAAGGTTCTGGCTGCATCACAGGTGAACTGAAGCTGCAATAGGAGAACCCAACCTAAAATAAGCGATTGAATGACTTAGGTTACCTCACAACACTGGCCTCTGTCAGAGGGTGGGATATATTAGGCAGCAAGGGAATTTCGAGTTCTTGAAGTTGATGTGTTAGAAACAGCAACAATGGGCTAACATAACAATCTGAGCGACTTGCAATGACTGGGTCAGAGAATCTCCAAAATGCTAGGTTTGGGTGTTTCCAGTATGTAGTGGTTAATACCTTCCCAAACAGGTCCAAGAAAGGACAACCAGTGAACTGAAGTCAGGGTCATAAGTATTCAAAGCTCAGTGATGTGGGGAGAAAAGGCAAGTTTATCTGGGCCGATCGCAGAGAAGAGCTACTGTAGTACAAATTCCAGAAAAAAAAACCTTTGTAAAAGTAATGACCAGCCAGAATGTCCATGCTGACCCGTCCTTTACCATAAGTGCCTATATTGGGTATGTGTGCATCAGAAGTGAAGCAATGGACGAAAGTGGCCTGATCTGATGAATTAAGTTTTCTGTTACATCATTCCAAGTGCATGTTTGTCACTTACTTGGTGAAGAGATGACACCAGAATGTACTATGGTAGGAAGGTAAGTAAGCAGAAACAGTGTGATGCTCCGGGCAATGTCCTGCTGGGAAACCCATGGGCCTGATATTTATGTGGATGGTTCAGATATCTAAACACTGCATAGACCAAGCACATCCCTCTATAGCAATGACAATACCTAATGTCGGTAACCGCAGCAGAATATTGTTCCCTGTTTAGGAATGGTTTTAGGAACTTGACCCCTAAATTCATCAGGTCTCAAGCATCTGTTGTAAGTGCTAGAAAAACAAGTCCAATGCATGGAGGACCTACCTTTGAACTTGAAGAACCTATAGGATCATTGGTGCTGAATACCACAAGACATCTTCAAAATGTCTTAGACTTCATATCTGGAAGGGTCAGTGCTATTATGGCAGCACAATAGGCTCTAATTAACATAAACCACTCATTTAAGAGGAGTTTTCCAATAGATAGTGTTTAAAAATGGATGATAGTGGTTTAAGTTAAGAGATACCACACAATGATTCCCCCCACTGCTTCAATACTTACAATGTTCACTAGACTTTTTTGGGGGGATCTACCAACACACAGGAAATGTCCTGAGATGCTGGCAGTAGTGACCTATATCCATCAGTGATTGGCCACAGCGGTGACCTGTATCAACCAGCGACTGGCCACAGCAGTGACCTGTATCCACCAGTGATTGGCCGCCGCGGTGACCTGTATCCACCAGCGACTGGCCACAGCAGTGACCTGTATCCACCAGTGATTGGCCGCCACGGTGACCTGTATCCACCAGCGACTGGCCGCAGCAGTGACCTGTATCCACCAGTGATTGGCTGCAGCCGTGACCTGTATCCACCAGTGATTGGCTGCAGCGGTGACCTGTATCCACCAGTGATTGGCCGCCGCGGTAACCTGTATCCACCAGCAACTGGCCACAGCAGTGACCTGTATCCACCAGCGACTGGCCGCAGCAGTGACCTGTATCCACCAGCGACTGGCCGCAGCAGTGACCTGTATCCACCAGTGACTGGCCGCCGCGATGACTTGTATCCATCAGTGACTGGCTGCAGCGGTGACCTGTATCCACCAGTGATTGGCCGCCGTGGTGACCTGTATCCACCAGCGACTGGCCACAGCAGTGACCTGTATCTACCAGTGATTGGCCGCCGTGGTGACCTGTATCCACCAGCGACTGGCCGCAACAGTGACCTGTATCCACCAGTGAAGGACGCATAAAAAGTGCACCCTGGGTAAGAATTAATGTGGCCACTATTATGCAGGTGCCATTCAGCTTTTCCATATTTGTAAATGGCAAATCAACCATATTATGCAAGGTGTTCCAAGCAAGCCTGACAATTGCACACTGGTAAAATGGTATCTCTAGCCAACCTGCATCCAGAATATTGTTTTATTATCAACACTGCAGAGGTTATTATAGATGCTATAGTCGGACCTCCATCTACACCTGAGTAATGTTTACAGCCATCAATCAGTGGTCTGCAAACAGTAATTTTGTAACAACCATAGAGTCAGAACTGGCTCATCCTTCTATGGAAATATGGTTTGGACAGGACGCCTCCATAAGAGATAAGCAGTATCAGAGGTATGTTTGCCGCTCATTTTCTCTATTGTTTTGAAATCGCCAATCCAAGAGTGCATGTTACAGGGAAGGTTATTGGATGTTATACTTGCAGTCATTTGGTTACTTCCCATGTTAAAACAGCACTTTCTGTATACCTGGTCTTCCCTTGTCAGAAACTGCAGTAAGTGCGTAGTATACATAACTTCTCCCAGACACGTCAGACAAGTTTTTCATTCTTTAGGCGCTCGAAAGTGTGCATACGTCTGCGAGGCCTGTGCTTTCCAACTCAGCAGCAGAGATCTGCATTATTGGCTAGCAGAGATCACCTCTGGAGTTGGAGTATCTGCACTGATACATGTGTGCGTTCACCAGTATCCTCTCATTACGTGACTCGCTCATGCAGACCAAAGCTGCAGGGCATCCCGCCACTTCATAGTCTAGAAACTGGTTTATAACAACATGCCTCTCACTATAAACCTAATGGACTACACTTCCCAGCATATCTATGGTCCATCATAGATCACTTGTACTTGCAAGTCATCTACCCAGAGTATAACAAGAAAATGCTCATAATGCAATTCCCTAACATTTATATGGCCTTACACTATAATAAAAGCGTATCAGAGACTCTTTACTTCAATAGAAGTGTATACCATGATGTGACTATGAAAAGGACATGGGGGTCGGTCCTTCCCAAATCATATATGGGCCCCTTTTCCAGTGATCAGTGGGGGCAGGGGTTCCTGTTGCAGTACTCCACTATATTTGGCCATCTTAACTTTGTGGCTCTCCAACTGTTGCAAAGCTACAACTTTTAGCAGCTGTCAGGCCTTGCTGGGTGTTGTAGTGCCACTACAGCCATAAGATCCAGACTAGTGATCCTAGATGATGTGGAGGGTATATGGGATAGGATGGGATAACCTAGACATGTATACACAGATGACAATGCCAGCCTTGGCTCTCCTACCTTGTACACGTCCCCATAAGTGCCGCTGCCGACCCTCTGGATCAGCTCGAAGTCCTGCTGCGGGTTCTTACGGAGGATGTCGGCGCTGGGCCGGCTCAGGGAGGACTCCATGCTCAGCGGCTGTAGACTGTAATCAGTGGCGGAGGCAGGCCGGGGACTCAGTGCTCCGGGGCTGCACTGTGGCGGTGGGCACGGGGGGAGGCCAGGCACGGTGCCATGTCTTAGGGAAAGCACAGACAATAAGGCGGAATGAAGGAAGCTGAGAGGCCGATACACAGAACTAGCAGGGGAGGGAGGAGAGACGCTAGAGCCCGCCTACCCCCGGGGCCTAACCCGCTGCCGCCTCACCCACACCAGGGTTTACCATGACACCCACTGCCGGGAGACAGGCCTTCGCCTCACAATACAATCCTGGGGTCTGCTGGACGTAGCGAGTGTATATACTGTATATAGACCAACGGCATCTCACCCGGTGTCACCTCAAGAGCTAGCACTCTACCTGGAGCCTCACTGAACATACCATCAGAAATAACTCAGGCAATAAATGGCGTGAAGTAATTCATGTCCACAAAATACAAGGCCGGATTTTGGAGAGAAATCTGAGGCAGAAGACAGCCACAATTTCTTCTTCACTTTCTGTTGTGTGAAGGGCCCCTTAATATGGCAACATATCCTTAGGGAGAGTTCACACGGGGATTTTGGGTCAGGATTTTGAGGCCGTATCCGCCTCAAAATCCTGACCAAAAAGACGGCTCCCATTGAAATCAATAGGAGCCGGTCAGTTCTTTTTTCCGGGACCCGTTTCTTCCGTCTCCCGATAAAAAGAAGCAACATGCTCATTCTTCAGGCCTAATCCGGAGTGGAGTGTGCGACAGGATGCTGTGCAGTGCACCGGAATTCAGTCGCGGCTACCCATGTGAACTTATCCTTTGGGTAAACTCACACAAGGGAATTTGGACTCCACATCAAAATCGGCTCCAAATTCTGCCCTGAATCTACCTTCTATAGCTGGGCGCGGCATTTGAGCCACATTTCTCCAGCATAGCCGTGCTCGTCCTGTGATGGAGGAAGCGGAGCTCACATTTAGAAGCATTGCACCACTCAGGATATTCTGACACTAGCGTTGGCACCAGGTCAGGGAATGAGAGTGCCAATTAGTTATTAAGGTTGAGGCACCATGTTGCAAAAGTACAGCTTTTTTGTTGCAAATTTTGCTGTGTTTTTTTCAGCCAAAGCCAGGAGTGGATGAAGCAGTAGTATAAGGCTAAGGTCATACGTGGCATCCCGAAGAAAAAAAACGTTGCGTGAAAAACCATGGCGGCAATCCATCATGGTTCTTCCGGCAGCACTTTACATGAAGAGTTTGCAGGGGTTTTCTCTGCGGACTTTCTGCTTCTATTATATCTATAGGGAAACTGCCGTTGTTTCTGTATGTATAATTGACATACTGCAATTTCCAAAACTGCAAGGTTTTTGGAAATCGAAATGTGGCCGCTACGCTTATTTTATCACAAAGTGGGGATGGGATTTGCTAGAGTCCCATCAACTTTGCTGTGACTGGAAAACGCTGCATTTTTTTTCCATTTCTTTAGTAGCCATTCTTGGGTTTGGCTAAAAAAAAAAAAAAGCTGCATTTCCATAACATGGTGCCTCAGCCTAAGTCAGGCTCACACAGCTGTAATACTGAGGAAATCTATGCTCTGTATTACAGCCACAAGTCCCATTATATGACTTACACGTCTAGGTTTAGAACCTTACAAATTTGTCACAACATATCTAGAACTTCGTTTTTTATACTTTTCTATAAAATTGGTACGTCGTACAAAAAAGGTTGCCTACCCTGTTCTATAGTTTATAAGAAAGTCAGAGGGACCAACAAAGCATGCGGAGAAACCCAGAGGACAAGCATCATGCTGATCAGCCCCATTGATCAGTATGAAAACCTGCAGTGAAAGCCAAAACTCTGCCACAGGATACTCAGGGCCGGTAAGTGAAGAGGAATCTGAGGCTGAAGTCCACCTCAAATTCCTTTTTACTTCCCAATGTGTGAAGAGGCCTTGGGGGTCCACATGTTGCTCTCAGCCACACTTTATGCTAGGGCCTCCAGTATTGTCACTTGTATACAAAACAGAGGATATTTCACATTACTAGTCACACAGTTTTGCTGCTACCACAAAGGCAATAATAAGAAGTAGCCCATAATTAATTTGTGTTTCACTTATTAATAAGTGAAAGAACCAGCAGCCCCAGGCCCGAGTGTGGGTATGCTACAGTTTCAGTCACTGTGTAGCAAAACCTTCAGGCTCAATCAGTTTCAGTGGGTGCCCAGATAAGGGGACGTTCACATTGTGAATGTCTGTTGGTCTCATCCTATGACAGACTTCAAGAGTGATAGAGAGATCATTGACATAGACTGTAATGTAAACTACATGACGGAAGGTTCCTTCTGTCATGTTTGTTTACTTTTGTAACAGAAGGAAAAGTACGGTATGCAGAACTCTTTCTTCCAAAAGTAAAAAAAAATATGACAAAAGAAAGTTGCCATCATGTTTTTTAAATATGAGAGTGAATACAGAGGAAGGTGGCTCCATCTGCAAGGTTATAATGTCTGTGAACACTGTGAAAACCACAGCCAGGAAAACACAAGTTTAGACTGGAGCCACACGAGAACACACTGCAGAATTTCCACCAGGGAGTGTTACTCTACCAGCTGCTTCAGCAAAAAAAAAATATATATATATCATCTGGTTTTCTCTGCAGGTTTTACCTACAGCAAGACCGGCTTCCAACCTTTTCATTGCAAGGATTCAAAACTGACCTGCTGGGGATTAAAAATCTGTAGAGCAAAACACTTTGCTCTGCTGATCTTTGTTTGGGTGGGATTTGTATAAATTCCTCCCACTACACTGGTACTGTATATTGTAGCAGGTTGGCCACCAGCAAGTCTACCAGTGGCTAACCCTCCATACGTGGATCTGGCCGAAAGGATTCCATGCATGTCCCTTATGTGTTTCAACCTTTGTATTGCACTCCGTAATCCTGCAGCAAACACTTCCACACTTGTTGGTCCAATTTCCGGACAACCCCTTTAAAGGGATCCTATCATTAAAACTAATTTTTTTTTGTCCCTAACACGTAGGAATAGCCTTAAGAAAGGCTATTCTTCTCCTACCTTTAGATGTCTTCTTAGGCAGCCAACTGCGCATGCCCATCGGCCACAAGAAAATGTTCTTGTGGCCGGTGGGCATGCACAGTCAGCTTAGCACTAGGCCTAGAAGTTTGAAACCACTACCGGAAGACGCGACGAGAGCCTGTTCCTGAAGAAGATGGAGGCGGCGCTGGAGAGTTGTCTCGCAGCATTGGGGATGCCCCCAGTGCTGCGAGAGAACTCACTTGCATACCGACGAAAACCGGAATTTCTATGGAACGGCAGTGCAGAGAAGACATCAAAAGGTAGGAGAAGAATAGCCTTTCTTAAGGCTATTTCTACGTGTTAGGGCCAAAAAATTGAGTTTCAATGATGGGATCCCTTTAACATTGACAATCTATTCTTAAAGTATCAAAGGGCCTCCCCTCCAGGATACATTCCAGTGAAAACACCTCTATCCTGACCTGTGCTGAGTTACGGCACTGGCAGTGGAAGTAATGTGAATTGCAGACTTTTCATCTATCACACACCATCCATGCTGGATGTTTTTGACTGGCAGCCAGGCAAAAATATCCACGTTAGGCAAAATCAGCCATTTTTCACTTATCATAAGCCAAATTACGCAGACTCACTGCACTTATTCTTTCTTTTCTTTCTGATGTGTATGGCCAGCTTTAGGCTTTGTTCAGACAGCCATGTTACAGCCGGGAATAGCAGCAGATAAAAAGACTACCCTGGGCTTTATGAAGACTTTTGTCTCCTCACCAAGCTAAAATCTTTAGGGCCTTTTAAATTATTCCTATGAGTATTAATAGGAAATGCAAATAGGATGTCAAATTCAGGGATCAGATGAATTAGCTGAAGGCAATTTTATTTTTAGTGGTCATGGGGTACCGGAGATGGGCTTCACTGTGAAAGAGCAGCAGGTTCCTTTGCTATGCCAGGAGTAGGCCCGCACTATAATGCTGCCCCCTTTCTAATGTGAAGACTTGTTGCAGCCACGCAAATCTTTACTTCTATGTAAAATTCTACTGCCACCACAGGCCACTTCTAAGTGATATCCACTTGTTAAAGCTGGTGAGAGGTTTGGGTGGCCCAGCAGCTGCCAAAAATTGTCTATATTATAATCCGCTATTGGCTGGGAAACACAGCTTGGTAACCCGAATGCGCTGGCCTAGCACGTATGTTCCGGTGAGCCACAGTCCGCCACTAAGTACAGTTGATACAACAATTGTTTCTTGCTCAAACACAGCCTTACTACCTAACTAAATAATGGGGCAGAAGTGTTTGATCTGTGAGTCTCATGGCTTGGACCCCACTAATCTCCAGACTGCAGTATGTCTGTGCCACCACTCTGCTCACTTTAGAGACTGGCAGTTCCATAGAAGCAGGGGTTATAATGGGCACTGCCCCACCAGTCACACACAGAGTGATTTTTATTGTCAGGAGCCATCACAACTCACACTATAGAATAAACAGTAAGGAATAAGTTTTCACAAAACTACATTCCATTATGGAGCAGCTATTGCAGACACGACTATTACTGTGACAACTACAAAGCCACCACTGTAGACTACAGTCCACGCTGGCTAATAGCCCCGCCTCCAGGGTAGACGTCACAGTAGGAAGTGCTGCCTTACTTATCACGTTATCAGCGAACAGGATACTTGCCCGCAAATATCATGGCTACAAACCAAAACGTAGAAAAGTCACGAGTGCGGATGACGTCAGCACGCCGATTGGTTCGCGTTTTCGATGACTGACCGCGCTCACGTGATCCGTCTCCCACCCATTGACGGTCACGAGTTTTGTGTTTTTTCTATTTATAATAGCAATAAAGTTGGGAGTAAAAAAACAAAAACTTTACGACACGCCCTCTTGAACATAATGAGCTGTTCAAGCCGCTAGAGGGAGTAATTTAGAAGCGTATGGCGTTTGGTATAAAACGCTCAGAAAAGACGGTTATGAATAACTTTACTGGGTTTGTTTCATAATATTATGATCCAGGTGGGTCACATTTGTTATCGGGTAACTGAAACGCACAGTTAAAGGCGATACAGGTTTACAATAATGTGGTTATGGCGCCACCTGATGGGCAAACAGTAGTATTACATCATATTACAGCACTATCTTCAATAGAACAGGATGAGGAGCTCTGCCACAACCCTCTATGAGTGTTGTGACCCCCTAATGATGGCCATACACATTAGGGCGGGTTCACACAAGCGCCCAATCTCCGTTTTGCAGGTTTCTGTTTTCTGTCAGTGTCCGCCCGTGAGCGTCTTCTGCTCTCCACGGCAAAACCATTTTTTTTAACCAGATACAAAGTCCTGCATGTCCGACTTTGCGTCCGGTTAAAAAAAAAAGAAACGGTTTCCACGCGGAGAAGCAGAAGACGCTCATGGGCGGACACTTTGCAATCCCATTCAAATGAATGGGTTTGAAAACTGCCTGGGGTGCAACACGGTGGCTCAGTGGTTAGCACTGCAGCCTTGCAAGCACTGGAATCTTAGATTCGAATCCTGCCAAGGACAAAACGTCTGCAAGGAGTTTGTATGTTTTCCCTGTCTTTGTGTGGATTTCCTCCCATGCTCCGAAAACATACTGATAGGGAAAAATGTACATTGTGAGCCCTATATGGGGCTCACAATCTACATTTTTTTTAATGTAGATTGTGAGCCCTGCCAGTTTCCATCTCCTGTCCAGTCTCTCGGATAGGAAATGGAAACCTGCAAAATGGAGATTGGGTGCAGGTGTGAACCCACCCTTAGATGGCACTGGGCTAATGGCTGAAGAATCTCTGAATTAATTATTTTTTAATTCATTTCTATGGGCCCACACACATGACTGTGAATTACACGATCACGTGTGCAGGCTTACAGTTCGGTCCGTAAAATATAGAACGTGTCCTATTCCTGTCTTATTTTGCGGCCCTTGCTTCCATGGCTCCTATTTATTTAATGAAAGTTGCCGCAAAAGCACGGGTGGCACAGGGGCAACATCTATCTGTGTTCAACCACAGTTACAGAAGCACTATACATAACTTAGAGAATACTGCAGCTACAAAGGGGTCATAGCTCAGATGGGAAACTTTAGGACATAGGGGGTTGCAGATGGACGACAGAAAATTTTGCAAGAGTTTTGTTAATAAAATTGATATTTTCAGTTCTCAGCTGAGCACTGGGACCCTTTGAGCTGAATGGGCGTGGGTTTGCCTGGTTCTGATGCCATTTCACTGTTTCAACAATGGCCCACTTGAATCTATAACAAAGCCCAATGAAGTGTTATTACCCAAAACAATGTATTATATTTGATAAGCTGTGCATTAACGAGATCATGTGTTGACATACTTTACAGTGCGATGCTTGATGAGATTTCAATAAATTTGGAACTAAAAAGTAACCCCAGAAACCAGTGTGCTGTAGTACTTCCTTTTCTTGGAGAAAACTATTGTCAATCCCACCAAGCACAGATACCCAACTAAACGTAACTATTGGGTCATTGCTGCCTAGACCTTTTTTCCTGCACTGAAGCATTCTTCCAGTGAAAACTCACCCAGCTATGTCTCTGTGGCCCCTGCTCTGTGCGCTCGGGAAGAGTCATGTCAAAAATATCTGGGTATGCTGAATCAGGCCCTAGGCCAGCCCCTCGAAGGCAATCCCATAGCATTATCCCTCCTCCACCAAACTTTACAGTGGGCACAATACAGTCATGCAGGCAATGATCTCCCAGCATTCACCAAACCTAGCTTCATCGATTAGACTGGTAAGTAGAGAAGACACTTCACAGAACACTTTTTCACTGCTGTGGAGTACAGCAGTACATCACTTCATTGTAAGGGTGCATTCACACTACGGAACGCCAGCGTGTATCACAGCCGTACACGCCGGCGTTACAGCAGGGCTGCCGGACACTTCCCATTCATTTCTATGGGAGCCAGCATGCGAGTGCTCCCCATAGAAATCAATGGAAAAAAGCAGTCCATTCATTTCTATGGGGAGCGCTCACATGCCGGCTCCCATAGAAATGAATGGGAAGTGTCCGGCAGCCCTGCTGTAACGCCGGCGTGTACGGCTGTGATACACGCTGGCGTTCCGTAGTGTGAATGCACCCTAAGGGTGCATTCACACTACGTTTCCTGAAGCTTATTCTGAACGTAAAACACGTTCAGAATAAGCAGCGTATAAAGCAGCTCCAGTCATTTCTATGGGAGCCGGCATACGAGCGCTCCCCATAGAAATGAATGGGCTGCTTCTTTCACGGCGAGCAGTCCCATTGAATTGAATGGGAAGTGCCGGCGTGTACGGCTCGGCATGAGCAGAGCTTGCCGTATACGCCGGCACTTCCCATTCACTTCAATGGGACTGCTCGCAGTGAAAGAAGCAGCCCATTCATTTCTATGGGGAGCGCTCGTATGCCGGCTCCCATAGAAATGACTGGAGCTGCTTTATATGCGCTGATTCTGAACGTGTTTTACGTTCAGAATAATCTTCAGGAAACATAGTGTGAATGCACCCTAAGACTTGCATACAGCTGCTCAGCCCTGGAAACCCATGCCATGCAGCTCCTGATGCACATTTTTGTGCTAATGTCAATGCCAGGGGAGCATTCGTACTCTGTAGTTGTTGTTTTAGTAGAATGCTGGTGACTTCTATACACTATGCTCCTCAGCATTTGGAGACCCAGTACTGTAACTTTATGTGGTTTGCTGTTCCATGAATGAGTTGCTGGGGTTCCATTGTTACTTATGGGAGCCACTATGAAAAGTGTACAAATTTTTGTACTCTCATTTTTACACATCCCTCATACATTTCAGTGTTTTGAGGGATACCGTGAAAAAGGACAAAAATAGGGCATGACCTATTGTATGAATTAAGGCTTACCAATACTCTACCCATCCCATACTTCACACTTACTTTAGTGCCTGTGAGACAGTCTTGGATTCTGTGTTCTGTCCCGCTGTCCTGGTTGGCGGGAGGTATGTCCCAGCTTCAACTCATCTGTTTCCGGAAGACACAGATGAGTTGAATGTAGTGGTGAAGCAGGAGCTGTCCGCTCCCTGGTTTGCCACTGTGCTGCTGTGTGCACCAGTCGGGGAGCTGTAGGCACGATGTGATGACATCGCATCTGCAGCTCCTTGAAGCCTCAGGGAGCAGAAACTGCTGACAGAGCAACTGGGAAGCGAGGAGAGGTGAGTATGAGTGTTTTGGGGTTTTTTATGTTAATTTGGAGATGAAGGGGGACATCAAACCATGGGGCATGGGGGTCGCTGGACAAGGACATTAAAATGGAAGCACCTGTCACCCCCTGTTCTCCTACCGACCACGACCTTTCTATGCGACTCTCATTTGCTGACTGGTACAGGTCCTTCTTGTTTGCTCACAAACTCCCGTTGCCCTGCAATGCTCAAGAAAAGAATTTCAAAATTCTGACTCGCAGGTACCGCTGTTGTGGCCTCCTCCACAGATTTTACATGCTGTTGGTGCTGTGGCTCCAAGAAGGGAATGCTTTTCCACATTTATGGGCATGCAATGGAATTAGGCTGATCTGTCAGCTTTCTCCTCAAATGGCCTTCCTTTGGCTGGGTTCACACAGGGTTTTTTGGACCGGATTTTGACACAGGAATCTGCCTGAGAATCTGGTCCAAAAACCGACTCCCACGGCTAGCCGCGACTGTCGCAGCATTCCGTCAGTCTCGGCATTCCGCTCTGGATTAGGACCAAATGAGTGGGCCTAGTCGGGAGGGAGCACCGTGCTGCGGAAGCCCGCGGCTGATTCAGCCACAGAATCTGTGGTAAGAAAGGGCAGGTTGCTTCTTCTTTCCGCAAGCGAGAAGAAACCGCTCACGGAAAAAGGAAGTGAGCGGCTCCCACTGAATTTTGCTGTTTTTTTTCACTCCTTCATACTAGTGGTCTTGACTGTATTTGATTCACCAGTATATGGCGATTTGTATTACTGTTACTTATGGAGGCCTTTCGTCTCAGTTTATGTCTTTAGACTGCAAATCTCTTATTCCTTTTTTGTTAGACTAAAAAATTTTCAATAAAAATTGATTAAACATAAACTGGGGGCAACTGGAGGAGGGCATTAAACTGGGGGTAACTGGAGGAGGACATTAAACTGGGGGCAACTGGAGGAGGACATTAAACTGGGGGCAACTGGAGGAGGACATTAAACCGTGGAGGATGCTGGAGAGCAACGTTAAACTGGTGGCAGCTGGAGGAGTTACCCCCAGTTTAATATCACCCTCCAGCTGCCCCATTTTAATGTCCCCCTCTAGTTGCCCTCAGTTTAAACTGGGTCTCCAGGAGAGGGGACTTTATATTGTGGGGTCAATTGGATGGGAACATTATAATGTGTGGGCATATAATGTTAGAGTGACTGCAAGAGCATTATACTTCATGGGGGCAAATGTTACGCTACATGTTCATACCTGCCAACTTTCAGAGGACAGAAAGAGGGACAAAAGGTGTGGCGCCCTATGTACACTGCAGCAAATTTAGCTCCACCCACTTCTAAATTGACTTCACCCATTCCCATCCATTTCTCTTTGTGCTCCCCACATAGTATAATGTTCCCTAATATTATATGCCCCCACATTATAATGTTCTCCTCAAATTGACCCCACAGTATAAAGTCTATCTCCTGGTGCACCCACAGTTTAATGTCCCTCTCCAGCTGCCCCATTTTAGACTGGGGCAGCCAGAGAGGGCCATTAAACTAGGACAACTGGAGGGGCCATTAAACTGGGGACAACTAGAGGGGGACATTAATGTCCTCCTCCAGTTGCCCTAAGTTTAATGTCCTCTTCCAGTTGTACCCATCTTCTGTCCTTATCCAGCCATGCCCCCTGTTTAATGTCCCCCTCCAGTTGCCCCCAGTGTAATGCCCTCTCTATCTGTCCCAGTTTAATGCCCCCTTCACCTGCCTCCAGTTTAATTTACTACTTCATCTTCCCCCACAGTTTAATGCCCCCCTTTATCTGCCACCAAAGTTTAATGTCCCTCTTCATATGCCCCCAGGCTTATTGTTCTCCCTCCATCTGCCCCCACAGTTTAATGTCCGTCTTGAACTGCTAAAGTTTAATGTAAAAAACACTGATACTCTCCTCTCCCCTCTCTCCTGCTGCGCAGTCTACAGTCTCTTGTCCTGGGAGCTGCAGGCGCAATGTGAGTGACATCATGACATTGCTCCTACAGCTCCCAGAGCCAAAACATGCAGGGGCACAGTGGTGAGGTAGCGGCTGTCTGCTCCTGCTTCACCACTGTATTGAACTCATCTGTATCCTCTCTGGACGCAGATGAGTTGAATCCGGGACATACCTCCTGCCGACCGTGACCGCAGCACAGGTTCCGAATGTCCCGCAGAATCTGGGACGGTTGGGAGGTATACATGTCTGATTTCTTTCTGATTTCAGATGCAGATGAATTCTAGTCTGGCCTTGGCGAAAATATTTGTGAATTTTTTTTTATTACCTGGCATATAAATACAAAATCCATGAGATGGCAGACATGAAGATATTACAACAAAACCTGCTCAGTAGTCAGTTTATGTCTCTGCACTGTGTTGTATCAATGTTTTTTAATATCTTCGAATAAATCATTTTTTTATGTATGATGATTCCATTGTCCATGTTCTATATTGTTGATTTTTTTGGATTATCATCTAAAACTTTTTTGCCTTTAGTTGTGTTTTCGTATTTTTCCTGCTCAGTAGTATGTAGCATTTTGATAAACTTTGAACAAAGGGACATGGCCACACTATGGTGGGCATGGCTGATTTTGTATCTGTGAGTCATATTTGTAAATGAGATGTAATTGTGTCTTCTGATAGGGAAGTTGTGAATTTCTGAGACATTTCTCAAGAGACATTTCCAAGAATATGTTCCTTAAATCACCCACAGGGTCCCCACCACCATCTCTGAGAAATCCTCCCCAGGGAATGTGGCTTAGGTTCATGCGGACAATAGACTACGTCTACATGATGATACAGAATAGAAAGGTCTGAGCTATATTAGTGTCTGATGTCTTCTCTTGCTGTGTATTATTGCACAGAGCTCTGCTTCCCACGTGACTGGTCCTCCTCCTCCTCCTCCTTCTCTCAGCATCCTCTCATCCTGCAGAAGCAGCTGAGGCTCCATCACCAGACGCCTCACACCCTCTTGCTTCCTACAGCCTCACCCTGCCATGGCCCGAAACCGCAAAGAAAGAAATAGCTGGGGTATGTATAACCTTCTCATCCTATAGGGTCTCTTTGCATTTTGCAGGGGGTGTATGGGGAATCGGATACACAGCGGTGTCTTTCTTGGGTGTGTTCCATTGTATTTTGCTGTGTGTCTCTCC
Source organism: Leptodactylus fuscus (assembly GCF_031893055.1). Lineage (NCBI taxonomy): Eukaryota > Metazoa > Chordata > Amphibia > Anura > Leptodactylidae > Leptodactylus > Leptodactylus fuscus. Next base: position 97,833,079 of record NC_134271.1, read on the forward strand.
ACTGTGCATTATACATTGTGCTGCTTTACCAATGTGCTACAGGCTTTTAGAGGAGAGGTTAATATCTTAAAGAAGGGGGTAAATATTCTGACAACCTTTATTGTGATTTTACATAGACCCAATGGTTAGATTGTAAAAAGTGAAGTCAGTGCATAGTGTGGCAAGTGTGCAAATGTCAGTCTGACTAGTATAATGTGCACGCTCAGCAAGATCTACTCTGCAAGAGGTTCTGCAGCAGCTGCTAACTAGTAAACAGAATGGAGACCATTGCGTTACCAGTAGGTTTATTATTACTGCTGCATCCTTCTTCTTGCTAATTAGATATTAATGCCCTCCTTCTACCCTCAGCTATCAGTACCAAGCATAGTCATAATGGCAGCAACCATTATGTCCTGCCACATCTATGTTCTGCCACTATGAATTGCCGGTGAAATCTTGTTTCTGGGAAATTGGGCTGGAAACTAATATGGCTGCCATTACAGCTCTCACAAAGGTTGTCACCAAGCTTTCCTGTAGTCCTGAAAGTCAACTAAGCCAGGTTAGGAAATAATGCATTCCCTACAATTATATAGGTAAACTTTATGACAGTCCCTGTGCCATTTTGAACGTCAGCCACTCAGCTTTCCTTGGCTAAGAAAAGATTGATTCGTTTTTGTTTTGTTTTTTTACCACTGGACAGACAAGGGAAATGGATGTTGGCAATTCATGCTCTTTACTCATGGTGCTCATCATTGGCAAGCATTATGCCCCTTACCCATTCTCTGTGTCTTCTGGCTTACATTAGGATAGTAATGCTTATACTTTACTGACACCTGTGTGGAAAATCCATTAGTATGTGTGATTGCAGTATATGACATGTAGGGTGGGTCTCCAGCACTGCAGTCATTTAGTTCCTGTGTATGTATTGTTAATGGGATTTAATCTATCACCATACTTTTCTGTGGTGGCCTGTATTACTGTAATAATTTATTTAAACGTCAGCTACCACCAGAATCCGGCATGTTCCTTATTTATATGATATACACAGTCCTAGCTAATATAGGACAATGCGGTATTTTATGATGTAAAAGTCGCAGGCTGCCTTCTTGGAGATGATTTTATATTTTTATTCCTTATTGTACATTGTATACATTATATTTAGGAAATATTTTCTATCTTGCATGTGTGTCATAAGTATGTTGTTTCCATCTGACAAAAGTCAGAAGTAGACATGTGGTGTCATTACAATATTTTAGTAGTGCAGCCTCAGGCTTAGGGCCTGTAAATTCAAGTGACAATTTCACAGCCAAGATAGTCAAAATGGCTTTATGTATACTTAAAGACTTTAAAAATATATAACCACTCTTCAGTCCGGGAGACAGGTTTTCATCAGGGTGAAGCATTTTAAACCAGCAACACAGTTAGATAGGTCAGACCCCTGAGTATAATAATAGTGTTTGTGGGGTCCACGGCGTCAGTCACCGATCCTGGCCTCTGCCAGGATCGGTAAGTAAATATGGCCCGTTACCGACTGGAGTAACTCCAGCTGGTAACAGCCTGTTAAGAAGAAAAAAAACACAGCAGTAGCGGCTGTCGCCGGGCCCCTAATATCCAGGGCCCTGTGGCAGCCGCTACCCCGGTAATTACGCCCCTGGACAAGGTCCAGAAGCTAAGTTGAAATCCTGCCTGGCCTGGCATAGCAACTTGGGGCAATGGAGCCACCCTTGGTGCTCCACACTGCTAATTTGCATACTGTGAAATAATTTAATATCTCAGCAATGGAGGAAATATTGTTTTAATAGCAAATCATGAATTCAAGGCTAGGCCTGGAAGACATGACATGTCCATTCTCATAGCCATGAGAACCCCTTACGTGCTGACAACTAAATCTCATTATGCTAGTGAATACCATCCTTCCTTTTGGGGAGGTAGATCATGTAACACTTCTCGTACCAAGAAAGATATAGTACTGTTTGAACTTCACCTTCTTGTGAAATGAGTCCTGTACATTGACATACAAAGTGAAAGACTTTCACCACCTCCACTAACTGGGCCTCTTTTTATTCGTTAATATGCATCCATCCACTGGTTCTGGTATAGCTGGAGTTATTCCTCTGTCCTTGAGCAATCAGTGCAGGTAGTTTTGGTGCATGATATGCTGTCTAGACTCTCTAATGCTAAGTGGCAGGTATCAGGCTATGTGGCACTAGCAGGCAAGGAGACTTGAATCTGAACTCCTATGAGAGAATGGCAGTGTCACCCCTTTTCCTGCTCCTTTCTGACATCACCCACTTGGAATTAGAGAATCTAGTTAGCAAATCAAGCACCAAAACTAACTGCACTACGATGCAGACTTGAGAAAAAAAAGGAGAGAGGAAAGTCTATTAAACAATGGAAAAAAAAACTTGAGTTTGTGGAGCTGGTGAAAGGTTCTCTATTCTTGTTCCATTCCTCTGTTTATGCTCCTGAAAACCGAAATTTAGGTATTACCATTCCGCTTGTCAAAGAGGCATATCCCTTTTTAGGATTAGGTTCAGTCACACTAAATATTAATTTGAGTTAGATTTCTCTTTTATTCATTCACTTAATTGTGTTAATTGACAAAAATAAACTATTAACACTTTTGAAAGAATTGTGTGTGTGCGTGTGTGTGTGTGTGTGTGTGTGTGTGTGTATGTATGTGTGTGTTTTATAAAATATCTGCTCATTATGGATTTAGGAGTCCAGTGGGCAGTCCTATTTGGTGATTGACCCCTATAGGAAAGGGTTCAATCATTAAGTAGGACAGCCCACTAGACACCTACTTTCATATTTAGCAGAGATCAAAGGGTTTGTCCAGGACCCGAAGGTAATTGATAGTGATGACCTATCCAAAGGATAGATCTCCAGAATCAGATCGTTCAGGGTGACCCATTGAGCTGTGTTTGCTGCCGTAAGGCATTTATTAGGTAAAAAGCCAGAGGCAGCTTCTCCTTTTAAAGTGAATGGGAGCAGATGTGCAGTTTCAGGTTCCACTGCTACAGTATACGCACCTGGAACTGCAGCTCAAATATCTTCAGGTCCTGGACAACCCCATTAAAATTAAAGCATAACTAAACTTTTGGACAGCTTTTGATTTTCTGGCAGTATTTGTGTCATTAATACAATTTATAATATTAATAATACTATAATAATACTTTATTAACAGATTTTGTCTCCTTTCTGTGAAATCCTGCCTTTCTTTATACTTCCCCTTGCTTCGGTATTGAAAGCTGTTCCTGCCTCTCACTGGGTCACATAGACTAGATTCAATTTGATGAGTTTTTTTTTTTTTTTTAACAATCACCATCACATTGATCATTATATATGGGCTTTCTTTATGCAGTGACATTTCCCCTTCCCCCATATCATTGTATAAGTTGAAAGACAATACAGATATTTAAAGAGAACATTTATGCTATTTTCTTCTGCAGGAGTCTCTGCCATTATAAGTTGTGCCAATTAATTCTCTAGTGACTTGTCCATTACATTTTGGCCGAGCTCCAGCCCCACCCCTGCCAGCAGGTTATAGACCTGCATTTGTTTCTCTTGGGTCTCATTGAGTTTTTGTTACATTAGTCCATTGATCTTTTAAAGAGCAATTCCAGATAAAGTTTTATTTTCCAATGAACATGTAAATATTTGTTCATAGGGGGCAGTATCAAGTAGTTAGTAAGCTTGCCAGATTAGGGGGTTTCAAATAAGAGAACATGCAGAGATTTTTTTGCTGCTCTTTGTTTAGGCTGCAATAGGGTGCAATGTCTGTCTAAAATCACATGTGAAAAAGTCCTGCAAGCACCAATGTATCTGTCCAGTGAAATGGATATCTGATGGTAAAATACGCTGAATTTCCACTTTTCTGTTACTTATTGGTATCAAAACTAAGACATAAGTGTCAGGAGTGCCACCTTCCAGCTCACCAATAGCCCCAGGAGTATCTTTGGCACTGGTGGAGAATGCCACACTTGGATATCATACAATGTTTACTGAGGAAATAGATTTTTAGGCCTAGTTGCAACTTGTATCTTTATATCTTCTATAGCTTTTGCTAATAATATCTGTTGAAATGTATAAGTTTGTAGAATAGGATATTGTATAGCACATATGATCACGGGTGCTATTGCATGAACAACCACTAGGTGGCAATGCTGAAATTGTTGCTCTTATAAAATTTGAAAGTAGAAATTGTAATTAGTTTAGAAATGTTTTAGTTTAGGATGTTTTTATACAGTATATTACTATAACTTTTGGGTTAGGCTTTAGTTTTTAAAGAAAATGGCGTTGAAAAAAAAAAATAGTACATGGCCCGTACGGGGATCGAACCCGCGACCTTGGCGTTATTAGCACCACGCTCTAACCAACTGAGCTAACCGGCCAGTGATGGGGGTTGTCCTCCATAGAAGTGCTCTGCAAGTGTACAATTGTAAATTTACATAATATGAAAAGTAAGTGGCATTACCTACTTGTTGATATCTGGGCTTGTCTAATTCTCTAAACCATTAACTATGCAGAATCATGTACTGTATTAGGATAGATCTACATGTAACACAAATGCTGCTGACATAAAAAATCCACAGAAGTTTACAGTATCAGCAACATTTAAAGGGATTTGCAGAGATGCAGTATTCTAGCACAGCTGTTATGCAATGGAGGGAGTCTTATGTTTAGTCTTTGTTCGCTGTATAGTCACCAGGGCCAGAGTCTGCTTGGAATGGCTGATCTGTGTAAGATTCAGGTGTTGAACCCCTTGATCAGCGTAAGAAGGTGACAGGCAAAGTGCTGGAGTCCCACGATATCAGCCCCAGGTTTCTGACCTATTTGTGGTCTGGAGTAGGCTTCAACCCAGGTGTCCTTGACTCATTACTGGCCCGTAAAAGGCTGAAGAGCCTGCACTTCAGGGCAGATCCAGAGAAGGGGTCTGGGTCTGTCCTGTTACTTTGAGACTGGGTCGTGTTTGCTAGTTTGTTCATGTGGCTGTTAGTAAGCCACACGTATAGTTAATTTATTACTCTTCAGTTAGTTGCTCAGACGAGCAGCATTTTATTTTTTATTGTTTGCCTGAAGTTAAGGCTGTATTTTATTTTGCTCATTTTGTCCCTAAAGTCAAGGGTTTGTTTTTTGTTTTGTTTTTTTTTTCCAATAAACCTGTTTCCTGCATATTTTGTGTCCCTGTCTTTTGACTGGCTAGGTCCACACCACTGCTACTACCAATCTAACTTTCCCATATCAGATATAGGTCATCATTGTAAAAATTCCCTTAGCCCAGAAGATCCCTTTATCAAGTCTAATTTACAATCTGCAATAAAGTTTCTGCAAGTAAATATACAGCATTTAAATTTGTTTTGTGAATTTTCAGCAGATTTCACATTGTACAATGCAAATGGTAAAATTTGCAGCAAATCTACTGCAAAATCCACATGTAATATGTTTAGTTTACACACCTATTAAGTGACAGAACAGAAAAAATACTTTCAAAATATATATTATTTTGTTTTTTTTATAGGCAAGTGAATCATAGTCAAAGTTATAACACTTATTAGTAACCATTCATCAGCTTAAGTAATTTATTTGAGCCATTGGCCAATACTACTGCTAAATAATAATTGATTTTGGTTTCTCCTCACTACTTTAGGGGGGTTTTCAGACAGAAATTATGACTGGAGTTCTGAAGATGAAGACTATGAAAAAAAGGCTCAACCAGTACAAGTACTAGTGGTTAAAGATGACCATTCCTTCGAACTGGATGAAGGGGCATTAAACCGAATTCTGCTTTCTGAAGCCGTGAGAGATAAGGAGGTTGTGGCCGTATCAGTGGCAGGAGCATTCAGAAAAGGAAAGTCCTTTCTCATGGACTTCATGCTGCGATACATGTATAAAACGGTACATATTTATTTATTTATATCTTATATTTCTATTCATTACTATTCGTTCCAAAGAAATAATTTTAAAAATCTAAAATTCACTAACTGCATGTTCTGTGTGCAGAATCTCCAGTGTATTTCTATGAAATGCAGCTTCACTATGATCCCTTCTTGTGTCCTTCCTGTAGAAAAATCAATCATAAGCAGGAGGCACATATGTGTCTATATGAAATCAGAGGCAGATACATTCTGTCCTGAGATCAGAAGATATATTTTATATACACCATATGATTCAAAATGATGACAAGACATCAAGTATATAAGCTGAGCACTCTCATTCTATACAACTCTTCTTTGTAGGAGCCTGTAGATTGGCTTGGAGATTATAATGCACCACTGTCTGGATTTTCATGGAGAGGTGGATCTGAGCGAGAGACTACGGGAATCCAGATATGGAGTGAAGTATTCTTGGTGGACAAACCTGATGGGGAAAAGGTGAAAAAAGTTGTGAAAATGAACTTGTATCAAAGCATGTATTGTAGTTCTTATACATACAGCTGCAGAAACCAAACTAAGCACAATACAATCTGAAATCTATCCACAGACAGGTTCCTCTTATTTTTGGAGGAGTTATTCTGGCTTGGCTTTATTCCCAGATTTAGGTTTCTTAAAAACCAGGTTAAAATCTATAGGGAGCTACCTTCCAAAAGATAGCGCTAGAGCAAGTTTCTCCTCTCTACTAATGAAGACTTACTTGCATATACCTTTTTATGCATCCCAAAATACATGTTTGCAGGGGTGTAACTTGAGGCGGTGCAGTCGCATCGGGGCCCAGGAGCCTTAGGGGGCCCATAAGCACTGGCAACAGTATTGAGATTGCAGCTTCTATCTGGCCCATAAGCCAAGGAGACCCAGAGATTACCCTAACCACACTAAGGATGATTAAACTCTTTAGCACCTGTAACCATCACTATCAAGAATTCACTGTAGGGATGAGGTAGGGGGCCCACAAGACTTTAGTTACACCACTGCATGTTTGTAATGGTGATCAAGTGAGACTCAGAAACTATGTCATTTGTTGGAGGACAGTTGCGTTCCAGCATTGTGTATTCTCATACTCTATAATAAAGCTTCATATGGAAGCCATAAATGTAATGTCAATAAAGGTGTGCCATCCCATCATGCAAGCAGAAAAGCATTACAATGTGGGAACGGCTATTCTTATTAAGGTAAGCTGGTGTGTTTAGAAAAGTGTACTGGGGGTAAACTTATGAGACAGACAACGTAACATCAACGTGAAATAAATGCCAGCTCTCAAAACTCCTATTTCACTGACTTTATTCAGACATATACATGGATAAAAAGCGTAGATGCACATATCATAAATAAATACAGACTCCGATGCATAAATATCTAAAATACGCCAATAAGATCAAACTAAAAACAACTTGATATCCAAAGATAAAAACCAACCAAAAGAATAACACTGCTAACAGGGCCTCAAAGGTGTATCCTCGTGGAACCTTCACAATTAGCTATCATATATATGTATATAACCTGCCAAAAAATATCCAATATTGCCACCAAAATATATTAATCATATATGTAATGGAATGTTATTGTGCCAGTATGTCCCAAGAGATGGCATAGACTTGGCAAGATGAATTAGACCAAACATGCTTGAAGGCTCTACTCGTCTTCTTCACCAGTGGCAATATAAGTAAATATGTTGTGGTATCTTTGGCTATCAAGTAATTTTTCTTTGATCTTATGGGTGTATTTTAGATATTTAAGCATTATCAGTGTGGTTATTTATTTGTGAATATCTACATCTATGTTTTTTTATCCATTTATATATTTGTGTCAAGTAATTGAAGGAGTTGAGAGCTGGCATTTATTTTTCCTTTGTTTTGTGGTTCCTGTAGATAATGAGGAATTGTTGCCTAGCTCTTGACACTTTGGATTGGTGTCTTTTGACTGGTGAGCAGCCTCATCTTGTTATATTTTGACAATGTAACATCATATCATTATAAAGGAGTACAAGATGAGTAAAGCTAAACATTTACCATGCTAATTTGCACTGAATAATACTGTAAAATATTAGTCAGAAGCAAGGTTTTTATCTTTAATTCGAGCCTGTCACCAGAACCCAGCATATCAACCTAGCCCACAGATAAATAGGCTAGGGTCACTTGAATCAAACAGTATTTGCCTCTTGTGAATCAGTGCTATCATATGCTAGGTTTTTATGTAATAGCTTTTTGTCACCTTCAGGTTGCAGTGTTGCTGATGGACACACAGGGGACATTTGACAGTCAGTCAACACTGAGAGACTCGGCCACGGTGTTTGCCCTGAGCACAATGATCAGCTCTATTCAGGTGAGAATTACTCAAAGACCTGTAACATCTCTCTGCCGATACTGAAAACAATGGGAGGCAAAATCTGGGCCCAAATCAGCTTAAAATTCTTATATGTGAGTACCCTCTTAGAATGCTTGTAAATATAGCCTAAGGCTAAGGCCCCACATAGTGGAAAGCAGTGAAAAAGTTCTGCGGGAAAAACCGCTGCGGAAACGCATCACGAGTTTTCCCGAGCCTTTCTGTGAAAAATTCTGGGGAAAAAAACACAATGTGTTTCCGCTGCGATCTTCTCCGAAGCATCTTTTGGCTGTGGCTCGATACATGGGTCCTTTGCCTAAAACACTACTGACTTAACGCAAGGATGGTCATTTATTACAAGAGGCGTAAGTGATATGGTTCCTTTTCAGAACCACTGTCATCATGGAGGAAGCAAGAAATGGGGTTGTCAAAGATAAAATCTTTTAATGTGTAAAAAACCATTCTGATAATGTATCCTAATCCATACTAATGTTTATTGTTTACATTAAAGGTTTACAACTTATCGCAAAATGTTCAAGAAGATGATTTGCAACACCTACAGGTAAGTCCCTACTTACTCCTTACATTGTACACAATATGTATTATTGTATATGTATTATTGTGCACAATACGTGCAATAACAGCCTAAGGCAGGGGCCCCACATTGTGAAAATGATGCGTTTGGTGTAATTTGACACTGATTTGGAGGCAGAATCTGCCTCAAAATCTGTAGTAGATTTTGCTGTGTGAATGGGGTCCTCATTTGTCCAACAGCTATTGAAGGTTTTTGATCACCTTAGTTTCAATTCTCTACATTAACACCTTGAAAACATGCTATTTTAGATATAACAACTTTGTGTGACAGAAATATTCATATACTACACAGAGAAATGAATGCTAAAGGGACATATCAGGGTCATAAAAAGTAAACATGGGGTCCCATATCAAAACTTGTAATGGAACTCCACTCTACCATGACCAAGATTTTTGCGGCCACAAAATCACAGGCGCAAAATAACGCGGTGTATACACTCGTAACTCCCATTGAAATGAATGGGATCTTTTTGAGCGCGCAATCTGATGACACGTGTATACGTGCCAGATCGCGCTCCACGTTACATCGTGTGAACGCACCCTTACTCTGTAATGTCTGATTTTGTCTGTACTTGAACCTTACAATTTGTAAAATGCTGCAGAATATATTGGCACTATATAAATAAAATGTATTATTATATGGGTTTTTTTTATTATTTCAATGACTAGCTCTTTACAGAATATGGCAGACTGGCTATGGAGGAGACGTTCCTGAAGCCATTCCAGGTCAGTGAATTATTTACTTGACTGATTTCTATTAGGTGGAAACTCCAGTTAACAGTTTCTTATAGTAATTATTCATTAGGGCATATTTCAGACTTGTGAGTTAGGAACTATCTAATTCTTTACTGCAAGTCACATTTATGCTGCAACTCTTTAGATCACCAGTAGATGTCACTGTAAATCTGTGCTTGTACAGTTGGTCTCCCAGTGATAGGACTCTCTAAGTAACTAGGATACATTCACTCTACTAGTGCGCAGGAAAAACTACATGTACAACATAGTAGGTAATTCCAAAAAATACTTTTGTGCACACCAGCATTATATGTGACACATTGCGGGTGGGTGAGTCCAGTTATAGATTTAGGTCAGGGCTCCATGTTGTATATACGCAGCATTTCGGGCCATGGCAGAAACACTGGCAAAAAAAAAAACCTCTGCATGTTATAGTACCTGCAAACTGGGTGGGATTCTAGCTAATCCCATTCACACAGTGCAGAATAAATTTGCAGCGTTGTGTTTTTGTAAATCGAAATATGCCATCTGAAATCTAATGTATATGGTCAGCCATAGAGTTGCAGGTACCACTTGTCTAGTGATACTGTGGAATATTCAACAATTCTGTACTATAGGAATACTGCCTGTAAATGCTTTTGTAATATGCCGTGAATAGTGTAGTGTGTATACCTTTATGCTATACAGATAAGACCTTTCCAGTTAATCCTTCTCCTGGCTTGTAGCTCTGCTGACTCAGTAGTGTGATTGGGTGGGTTCTGCATCCAGGAGTCTGTCACTAATACAGAAGGATTCCAGCTGTAGGCTGATGTGCCAAACAAAACATCTGCCTATTAGTTCCAGGCCCCCTCCATTGGATGCTGACTTCCTTCCCTAATGCAAATTTGCATCTTGAAGGAATGAAAGCCAAACGGGCTGTTGACCCAATTTTAAGGAGGCTTTTCTAATGATATTTCAGGCACATTCTTTTCATACTTTGTCATTCTGTACTTAGATTAGCTCATTGCTGATCTCTGTTAACACTGAAACACCCATCAATGTGCTCTGTGTGACCTAAACCACCAACCTCTTTACTATTTTAGTACACCAGAGAGCCTGACAATAATTTATTCACTGCCGTAGACCTTCAGGAATCCTGAAATTAACCCCGTTACTGTCACAGAACACCAAATGTATTGACATTAACCCCTTAACTGCATTATACCAGATAATTATTAGGGCTATGTGCATTATTTGGTAGTAGCCTAATAACAAAGACAGAAAAAAAAGAAAGATGGACAGATACCTTCCCAATGCATGTCAAACAGACACTCTTTTGGTATATGTTGGGTCTGTATGGATACATGATGTGAACAAATCCTTAATGGGACCAGTGTCCAGGTATCTAACTGACCCACTTACTGCCTTCAAAGGCTTTGAAGAAACACTGCCCATGGGTAATGATCTAATGGCATATTCACACAGCTGAGTCCCAGGCTTCCCAAACAGTGCTGAACACGGCTTACTGAATAATATATGATGTAATGAGCTCCCTGAACAAGCAATTTGCTACAGTACTGGACTAACATTAGTTGTCAGTTCAGTACCGTAGTGATCCAGCTGCACGAAGAGCTCACTACATCATAACTCACTATTTTAGACTGTGCTTCTTGCACAGAACTCAGTTGTGTGAATACAGCCTGAATTAGTTTGGTGTCCAAGTGTTGCAAAACTACAACTCCCAGCATACTCTGATATCAGCAAGATAGAAGTCCACAATTTGGAGACATCTGATTTTTAGGGGTTTTGCAATAACCTTTGCAAACAAAGGGTAGAACTGCATTCACAATTGATCGGATGTGTCTTTGTGATAACTGCCTGTCTATGGTTACCTTGGCGGCAGTAGCTGTACAATAAGTAACAGCTCACAAAGCAAACATTGAGACTGTAACCTAAACTCTCCATGGTTAACAACGTTTAGGTTCTTTTAAATAAGCCCAGGATACTATCACTAAGAATTAATATTCCTCATTTGCATATGGTATTTTAACCCCAGATGCTTACGTATGAGGTATTTACATACACTGACATCCTTGTCACGTAATATTCTTGGCACTGCGCAAAAATAGCCGGAAGGAAATGTCACAAACATGTTTTATTTATGAAGAATGGGATTAGGATGTCTTGGAGATGGCCAGTGTCATGTCTTGTCGCACATGTTTCCAATCACAAGTTATTTTGGAGCCCTTCCCAGGCGAGCTCCTTGGGCGGGTCAAGCTGGGATCATCCAGAGAATGTCTGCACACTTATAATATATGAGAGCTGCTCCTTCCTGATAAATCTGCTGCTTCCAGCTATTTGTCACTGACTCGCAAAATGTGAGAAGAAAACATTTGTCTCAGGCTGCAGATGATTTTTCTTGAATTGCTGCATAATCTGTCCTGGAGCTCTTATGATCTGGGACTGATGATGTGCAGATGGAAGGTGATACAGACGTAAAGATTCTGGTAATAGACACTAAATATACCAAACAATTCCTCCTATAACACACGTATTCAGCTTGGCCAAACTGGTCCTGTGCAGGGCCGCCATCAGGAATTTTGGGGCCCCATACAGCCTAAGTGTCTGGGCCCCCCCCTTCCCTACATTATTTTGCGTCATACCAATTCTGTATTACATTTCCCTTTATTTAGCAGCATTACAAGGCTTAATCAGATTATATTTGCAGGTAAAATCTGCTACGTGTGAAAGCGCCTATAGAGAGCCAACACCATGTATAAGAGCCCTCTTAATAAATCCTCAGGGCTTTTTCACGTTGCGTTTTTGGCCTCCCTTGCCAGGATCCGTTGGTAACCAGTCAGAATCAGCTGTCAACTTATCCCTGCACAAAGAACTGGCCATTAAAAAAAAAGTTCTCTGTGCAGGGATAAGTGGGGAGCTGATTGTGACTGGTTACCAACGTATCCCGGCAAGGGAGGCCAAAAACGCAATGTGAACACTCCTTTAAAGTGAAAGTCCCACCCCTAAACAGGCTGCTATGCTAGTAGCATAGCCTACATCATTATTATTCTCCAGCTAAAAACTTATATATTATATATTATTGCCCCAGTTCCCTCTCCGCAGTGCCGCACACCCGATGTCCCAACAATCCCCCCCCCCCCGTCCACCCTCTAACATCTTTCCATTGCCCCCTGTACCCATACCTCCCAACTTTTGAAGAACCAAAAGAGGGACAAAATGTGCGGCGCGCTTAGCGCGCCGTTAGAAATTTAGCCCCACCCACTGTTATGTTGACTCCGCCCACTCATAAATTTTTCATGTGCCCGCACACTGTATAATCCTAATCCTCCTACAGTTTCCCGTAAATTATATGTCCCCCCTTCGTCTCTCCCCCAGCTTCATATACACCCTTCATCTGCCCCCAGATTCATGTCCCCCCATCTCTGCCCCCAGGTTCATGTCCCCTCCATTTCTGCCCACAGATTCATGTCCCCACATCTCTGCCCCCAGATTCATGTCCCCCCTCCATCTCTGCCCCCAGATTCATGTCCCCCCAACTCTGCCCCCAGATTAATGTCCCCTCCATCTCTGCCCCCAGATTCATGTCCCCCATCTCTGCCCCCAGATTCATGTCCCCTCCATCTCTGTCCCCAGATTCATGTCCCCTCCATCTCTGCCCCCAGATTCATGTCCCCTCCATCTCTGCCCCAGATTCATGTCCCCTCCATCTCTGCCCCAGATTCATGTCCCCCCCATCTCTGCCCCCAGATTCATGTCCCCTCCATCTCTGCCCCCAGATCCATGTCCCCTCCATCTCTGCCCCCAGATCCATGTCCCCTCCATCTCTGCCCCCAGATCCATGTCCCCTCCATCTCTGCCCCCAGATCCATGTCCCCTCCATTTCTGCCCACAGATTCATGTCCCCTCCATCTCTGCCCCCAGATTCATGTCCCCTCCATCTCTGCCCCCAGATCCATGTCCCCCATCTCTGCCCACAGATTCATGTCCCTCCATCTCTGCCCCCAGATCCATGTCCCCCATCTCTGCCCCCAGATCCATGTCCCCCATCTCTGCCCACAGATTCATGTCCCCACATCTCTGCCCCCAGATTCATGTCCCCTCCATCTCTGCCCCCAGATTCATGTCCCTTCATCTCTGCCCCAAGTGTCATGCCGTCCTCTCCATCTCTGCCCCCAGATTCATGTCCCTCCATCTCTGCCCCCAGTGTCATGCCGTCCTCTCCTTCATCTGCCTCCAGTTTCACGTTCCACATTACACTTACCTTCTCCTTCGTTCCCCCGCTGCTCTCTGCGCGCCTCTCTCTCTTACTGGCGCACAGCTGTAGACGCGATGTGACGTCATCACATCGCGTCTACACTGCCGGGTAACCGGCGGCAGCGCTTCAGCCGCATATGTGTCAGCGAGAGAGGCTGCAGCAGCGAAGCGAGGAGCTGACATATATGCGGCTGAAGCGAGGAGCTGACCTGTGTCAGCTCCTCGCTTCGCCGCTGCCGCCGGCTACCCGGCAGTGTAGACGCGATGTCAGCGAGAGAGGCGGCAGCGGCAAATCGAGGAGCTGACACAGGTCAGCTCCTTCCTTCAGCCGCATATGTGTCAGGGAGAGAGGCGCGCAGCGGCGAAGCGAGGAGCTGACCTGTGTCAGCTCCTTGCTTCAGCCACGTATGTGTTCAACTCAGATCTGCATCCTCTGGACGCAGATCTGAGTTGAAACAAACAGGACATACAATGACTGCTGCCGGCGCCAGGGGGCCCGGGCCCCCACCATTTTTAAATTTGGCCGGGCCCCTGACGCCAGTAGCAGTAGTACTGGCCTATCGGCGGCCCTGGTCCTGTGGAGCGAGTAGGGTGAAGAAATACCCAACACCTCTGGTTATTCTTGAAGGAATGCAATAGTACAGGAAGAAATCATACCTTCCAGCTCATCTTATTATGTGTCGGTAGATGCTTGTTTGTGTTTCAAAGAACTAATAGACAGAAAATTCTCTACAGTAGGATTTATCAACAGCAATTTAATGTCTATGCGCATCTAAACCCTGCTGTTCCTTTTAATAGCCAAAAACTTACTTGTGACATATCATGGCGCAAAAAACTACTGATCTACAGTATGTCCAGGGGCCAGGGATATATTCAGACATACAGGTTGTGCTGCAGTTCTTGTGCAGTTTCCGTGCAGAACCCATTGAACTCAATGGGGGGCTTTTTTTCCCATTGAGTTCAATGGGTTCTGCACAGAAAACGGAACCCATTGAAGTCAATGGGAGGCTTTATTTCCGCACTCATTCTGATGCGAGTTAGCGCGCCAGAATCAGCGCCAACTTCCTCCATGTGAATGCCCCCTTAGTGTGAGCCCCCTTCCTCTTGAGCATAAACATTGCAGGCCAAGATGGACGTCACTGACAAACCACACATTTTTGTGCATGGAGCCTAACTAACAAAAAATGATCCTTCTTGTGCATAGTTACAATTCACACAGACGCATAAACAGATATATGTTGCAGAAAATATTTATTAATATTTTTATTCACAGTCTTTAATTTTCCTGGTACGTGATTGGAGTTTTCCATACGAGTTCCCATACGGGGCAGATGGTGGATCGAAGTTTTTGGAAAAACGGCTGAAGGTGAGTTAATGTTGAAAGAGATATGTGTAAAAATGGTAAAATGAATGTGGCGTAAAGGATGTCATACACAGAAAACAGGTGTCACATTGTACATTACAGGCTTTCACATAAACACAATGTTCAGCATAGGGAATTGGGAAAAGGCCTTATTCACATCAATGTCAAAAATGGTCATGTGACAGCTGTTTGTCGAACACATGGATTTCAATGTGTCTATTCACATGGTTGTTCTTTGGGTGCTCCATTTTAAAGCATCGTTTTTCAGGGAATTTTTTTTTCCACAATCATGTGACTATAGTCTAACTGAGTGCTAACTACCTCTGTCAATCTCTATGTGATTAGATATGATATGAAGCAACCTGTTAGATGCTTTATGCACATTATTTGTCATTGCATTGTGTCAAATCAGCAGGGTTCAACAAGAAATATCTAAAGTTGTGTTCAACATCTTAAGAGCATCGTGCCTTTGGGGCCTCAGCCTTATGTTTGCATGTGAATAAACTTGTATGTTTGTGATTGTTAAAATCATGAAATAAACAGTTGCAGTTTTTTTGATACGCCAGGTATCTGAAAACCAACATGAAGAATTGCAGAATGTGAGAAAACACATCCACTCCTGCTTCACAAATATTTCCTGCTTTCTTCTTCCACATCCTGGTCTTACTGTGGCTACAAATCCAAAATTTGATGGCAAACTTAAAGGTGGGTCACACGTACCTTCTTTATCCTTGGCAAATACACGTTGTCCACACTACAGTCTTTAAGTGAAAGTGTGATACCCATCCTACTGATACAGATGTAATAGTCACCAAAGGAATGTTTGTTGCATTTCTGTTGGAAGAGGCTGGGGGCGTCACTTCAGTTTTATACCACCTAGAACAGTAGCAACAGTTGGAAATGTGAGTTTTGTATGCAGCATGGAGTCCCAACTGATGATATCTCTATTATTTTTAAAAAAAAACTAGAACTGCGATCTTGGTGTCATATGAAATTGAGAATCTCAGAGAATCACTGTTCTAGTTGGTAAAAAAAAAAAAAAAATGGAGCCACAGCAATTTAAGTGACTCGCTCAGACTCAGAAGTATGCTGAATACCAAGCATTGTTAGCACAGTTTAAGACTGCAATGCCAATGTTATCTTAACAAATGCTGTATATCTGTGTATGCCATCAGTTAGGATTGTGAAAAAAGGGTGTTCATCACTAATTTATTGTTTTGTACCTTTCCACGTTTTTCTTGCACATTGGCATTATAAGCCACTCTGGTTAGCAGGAAACTGCAGCCATCCCCATGGTCACCATTGTATAGGAAAAGAGTAGTGAAAAGGATGTAAAGCTAAATTAGCATTACCCCCTTCATTTTCAGGATAGGTGAGAGCTCCATAAGTCAGACCCCCACTAATCATAAAGTAATGGAATATCTTAGCTTTGTGCCATCTCTGTATAAAATGGAAAAACCTCTTTAAGGGCCCGTTCACTCGGCACAGAGGGAGCAGATTATGGCGTGGAATCCACGTCATAATCCGTGCCCTCACAATGGTGGTCTATGGAGACTGCTCGCAATCTTTTTTCCCGCTAGCTGGAAAAAAAGAAGCGAGCTGCCCTTTCTTCAGGCAGATTCCACGTCTTGTTGAGCTGCGGTGTTCGCCTTGGGGCAGCAACCTTTGGAGTCGGCCCATTGATTTGAGCCTACTCCGGAGGGAAAAGCCGCGACTGTTGGAAGCCACGACAGTCGTGGCAGGAGGATTTTGGCCCAAGAGTGACGTGGCTCCCCGCATCACTCTCTGTGCCAAAATCCGCCCTTCTGCTCCCCGTGTGAATGGGGCCTAACAGTAAATCGAGGGTTATGTTTTGGGTAGGGGTAGGCAACCTTCGGCACTCCAGCTGTTGTAAAACTACAATTCCCAGCATGCATGCTTGCTCTGTTCTTGTAACTCCAATGAAAGTAAATGGAGTATGTAGGGAGGTTTAGTTTCACAGTAACTGGAGTGCTGAATGTTGCTGACCCCTGATATAATGTACGCAATGGTTTGTTGTGTCCTCTTTCACCTGTAACTCTCTTGTGCATTAGTGATTTGCCTGGGTAAAATATCAACATCAGATATATTGGTTCCTTGTATTATCCTCACTACTAGTGGTTTTCTTTTATTTTTACTCCCACAAATCCCTTTTATTTGGCTGGTGTGTACCAGTATTTGGATACTATATAAATAACAGAATTTAAAAACCAAGATGGTAAAATACAAGGCTGTGTTTGTCTTAACAGAGATCGATGAAGAGTTTATAAGGCACTTGAAAGTTTTTATACCATGGCTCTTGAGCCCAGAAAACTTGGATGTTAAAGAAATCAATGGCAATAAAATAACCTGCCGCGGTCTGGTGGAATACTTCAAGGTATTTTGTTTTTGGCAACTTAGATCTGTTAGTGTGGATAAGTGACCTTTGCACTGGCACTATATGGCACTATAAAATGATCCTCAGTATGGAATAACTATCAATAACTTCTATATAGATTTTATTCACTTTCTTTCTTTTTTTTTTGTTCTACCGCTGAGCTATACCCCCTTCTTTCTTTGTTATTATAACATCTGTTAAACAAATGTAATTTTTTTTTTACAGTAGCGTCGCAGGCACCAAACCTGCAAGTCTATATAGCTTTGTATTAAGGAATTGAAGGTACCCCAAGTGCTGCCATAAGGTGCCTTGTATGACAGCAAAACACTGAGGCTTTCCCCTGAAAGCATCACAGAATACCTCAGTAATACAGCATTCCATGTAACATTGCACCACGATATGGGATCAGCAAATATGATAGATCAAGGACAGCCTAGAGAGCCACCTATCTATACCATGTGCATAATAGCCCATGTTGTATGAGTACAAACCTTAATAACAATTTCCACATTTCCTTACATTTGTAAATCCATATTTGTGACCTACTCTTTAATTGTAGCCAGATATCAAATTCAAGAGAGTCTGTCTGCTTTTCCTTGTGATCATATGGTTGCCATTTATTCCTGCAGCTTTATAATGTGTTTATTGATGCAGATTTTAACCTTCTGTACTCACCGTTCTCAGCAAGGTGCCAAACAGGTATCATACAGAGAGAGCTTATGTTGAAATTCACTCACGCCTCCATTATTGCTGTATACAGTCTGCATTGTAATAAATGAAATATGTGCCAATGTTTTATATACAGTGTATTTACTCACATATTCCAGGAAATTAGGGATTTATTACAGTATGTACAAGTAGAGCTGCTGTCTGATGTATTTTACAATGAATTCTCTGCTGTTTCTTTACTGTCACATATGGGTGCAGATGCTGAGGGGTGTTGTATTTCCTTTCTTCAAAAGATTTGACTACACAGAACAAATATACACAACCTTGTGTTCTTGTTTTTGGATCCCAAGGGGAATGATAGGTCAAGTGTAAACATAGCTGCCATTGCTTAGATTGCAGAGTATAGGACATTATGTACAGTACTATGTGGTGTGAAATCAACTTGAACAGTATTTTGATCTATTCTTTATTAAGTATTTTCAATAGTAGGACCAGAATCAAGGTACAGAAAAAAATATCTTTTACAATCTATTAGTGCTGTATTAATGGATCAGCCTTGCCAGCCTAGATAAGAATATGTTATTTGATGCTCGCTGCTGTATTATATTCTAAAAGAAGCATTTATTTGCTACATTTAAAATATATGTATGGTACCTGTTTAGGCTAGACTTACCAGCTTCTGTCCAGACACTAAACAAGTAAGTAGTTGCAGTCTGGCTCGCATAAGCTCAGAAACTTCTGAATGCAGCTTTGCATTTCAGCAGTTTTGAGGACTTACTTTAAGTTAGACTCTACACAAGATAAGTAAATTATTTGTAGTTAGTTTAGGCTAGGTTCACACCTGCGTTCTGGTCTCCGTTCTGTGCTTTCCGTCTTCTGCATTCAAGAAGACGGAAAGCACAGACCGGGTCCGGCCCTGAGCGGCGGTGAGCGTTTTATGCTCTCCGCCGCGAAACCGTTTTTTTAAATCCGGACACAGAGTACTGCATGTCCGACTCTGTGTCCGGATTAAAAAACCCGGTTTCACGGCGGAGAGCATAAAATGCTAACCGCCACTCACGGCCAGACAGCTTTCTCACCCATTCAAATGAATGGGTGAAAAAGACTCCTGCAGGTTTCCGTCTCCTGCTCTGTTTTATGCAGGAAACGGAAACCTGCATAACGGAGTGTCGGGCGCAGATGTGAATGAGCCCTATGTGCTACAAATTGACTTCTGACAGCATGACATGAGATGGCAATGTTGTGTAAGGCTTTGTTCACACTGCTGTTATTACAGTCTATAGCTGTCATCTGCCATTGAGACATTATTAGTAGTAGAGTAAGAGACACAGACGGACCCTCTCATCTGCATCCGTTCCCATTGACTATAATGTACACAACATGATAAGCTTTCAGGCTCCTTCACACGGGGCAAGAGAAGAGGGGGTGGATTTTGGCGCTGAATCCTCCTCAAAATCCGCCCCCTCACAATAGAGGTCTATGCAGACCGCTAGTGTCCTTTTTTCCGCTAGCAGTTTGTTCCATCTAGCGGAAAAAAGAAGCAAGCTGCCCTTTCTTCAGATGGATTCAGCTGCGCCGTCTGCCTCATGGCAGCACCCTCTAGACTAGGCCCATTCATTTGGGCCTACTCTGGAGCGGGAAGCTGTGACTGTCAGAAGTCTCGGCAGGCGTATTTTGGTCCTATTCTGACGTGGCTTCCTACGTCAAAATCAGGACCAAAATACGCCATCCTGTGCCCCATGTGAACAGAACCTTCTTTTGTCATGTTTGTTTACTTTTACAATGGAAAAAGAAGTAAAAATCTTGATAGAAGAAAGCTTATGCCATCTTTTTTACATGTGGGTGAATGCAGAGGGACATCCAACAGAGAGGGATCCCATCTGCCTATTAATGTCCTTTGTTCTCATCCTTTGACAGATGAGAGTGACAGACATTAAATAACAGTAGTTACCCTTACTGCATCTTACCTAATGATAGAGTTGCGACTCACACTTTGCTGCAAAACAATTGTTGCAGACCTACTGGATTTCTGTCTGCTTAGTTTGTTAAACATTACCTGTAGATCAGATCTTTATATTGGATAATTCTAACCCTATGTCAGCTTCCACATTGCTGATATAAAATGATTTTATTCCACAACAGGCCTATATCAAGATATATCAAGGAGAGGAGTTGCCACACCCAAAGTCAATGTTACAAGTAAGTATATTTGACAGGCTATAAAAAGTATAAAGACATTCAATTAATAGACCATTCACAGTCCTACCCAGTAATTTGTATAACTGACTATTAAATCCGGCTTTATTTCGATAATGTTGGCTAAATGCTTGCCTAACTCACAGCTATCCCATCCAACTTCCCCAAATTCAGGAATTCTCAACTTGGCGGAAAAAAAAACCAAAAAAAAAACTAACAGTCATGTCTGCCAGCATCTTATCTTCTAGAAAACATAAAGCCAATCCTTATTTCTTTCGGACATCTACCATTGAGGGAGAGTTCAGGGGCCCCTATATGCATTAGATGGTTAGTTGAACCTATTTATGTTGGTAGGCTGGGCCCGAACACATATAATTGTATAAAGCTTATGGATCGATCCATAGGCTTTCAATTCTCAGTCCAAAGGAAATAGGGATCGGGTTGGATTTTCCCTGTGGTGTCCTTACTTTCCCAATATTTGTTTAAATGAAATGCCCATGTTTTAATAAATAATAATAATTAATAATAATACATTTTATTTATATAGTGCCAATATATTCATGTTTATGTTTTAGTTTTTATTAAATCTGACCAGGATTCTCATTATTATTTCATTAGGCCACAGCGGAAGCAAACAACCTCGCAGCCGTGGCCACAGCGAAAGATCTATATAATAAGAAAATGGAAGAGGTAAGACTTCTGGTACTGCAATATGGGTTCAGTTTCTAGATCTGTTTAGGCATGTATGCACAATAGTGATGTTAACATTTTACTATATGTTTATGATGTGAAAGGTAATTGTCCTAAGGATCGCGCAGGTATCATCCTTGACTACACTATCCTTACCTTTGATCATATATCTGTCCTTCAGACAGGAAAATGCTTCCCTTTCAGAGATATGTAGTGAAGACTGCCTGAGGTCAATTGTAACTAACAGGTGTGCAGCCCCAGATGGGAGACTGCAGTATGTCTCCAGCCCAACACCTCTATTATGTTCACTCCACCCTAGACAGACTTTTTACATGTCCCTGCTTCACCCTGGGGGAGGGAGAAGTGTATGCTATTCTTTTACAGGAAAATTATAGTCTGAGGGACAGACCTATTTATGAAAAGAACAAGCCAAAATACTTACCATACATTAGTATATGACAATAATATGCAAAACAAATGTAGATAGATAGATATTTTTTGCATCAATTTTCCATATCATGTGAATACTAATGAAAAATAAATTATGTTATTTTGTCTTATTTTTACACAGGTGTGTGGTGGGGACAGGCCATTTTTGGCACCCACTGATCTCCAGCATAAGCATCAGGAGTTGAAGGAAGATTCTGTGAAGCTTTTCCGGGGTGTGAAGAAAATGGGGGGTGAAGAGTTCAGCCGGCGATACCTCCAGCAACTAGAGAATGAGATTGATGAGCTTTATGTCCAATATATCAAGCACAATGACAGCAAGAATATATTCCATGCTGCCCGCACCCCAGCCACACTGTTTGTGGTCATTTTCATCACATACGTGTTGGCTGCAGTCACTGGCTTCATAGGCCTGGACATTATTGCTAGTCTATGTAACATGATTATGGGACTCACGCTCATCACCCTGTGTACATGGGCATATATCAGATACTCAGGAGAGTACCGAGAGCTGGGAGCAGTAATAGATCAAGTGGCTGCAGCACTATGGGATCAGGTATTATTCACAAATTTTAATATACAAATTCACTGTAATATTGAGCATATATACGAGCAATGTGAAGTCAGTCATAGTAAAGAAGGGTATATTCACAGTAGAGAGGTTGATCACACCTCCCATAGGAAATTAAAAATTAACTTTTATTTCAACCTTTTAAAATCCCGGTTTATGACAATACAACATAAATCCAATAATGAGAAATTACCAGTATTTGCATTGGGAGCTTACTACCATGGCTGTGTATACCCTGATAGTTGCTGCCTCCCTAATAACAATATACGGTCTTGACTCCTCATAGAGGTCTTTAAACAAGAGACTGGTTGCTTACAGCTCAGTGTACACTACCCCACCACTTGGAGGTTACTGGCCTTATGCCACGCCAACCAAGGGGGGAGGGGGTCACTGGCTACGTCCCCGTTCAGACCCAACCTACGAGGGTGAAATACCGCTAGTCTTAACTTGATTCTGACCCTACGCGTTTCGTTTTACTCATCAGGGGTCTATTAATTTCTCAAAGTAGTAGCAGTAATAACTGCTTTGTTTTAAAGATAATGTGGGCGGTTGATGTGCTGACCGCCAGCAGGACCGCCGCTCTCACTTTCAGCGGTGAGTTGCCCAGCCGGACTACACGCTTATACGTGCAAAACCACTCCCCCGTTCATTCAACTGGCCAATGCTTGCTGTCATCTCTGTGATGTAGATTACATTGCGTGTGGAGCAGCCATCTCTCTTTTGACACGCCCCTCTCACCCATTGGCGGAGCGCTGCACTCCTCCGCTATACCTCACGCATGCGCAATTCACCGGACTTACGATGTTAAAAGCCCGTGTCACCAAATGGGAGATAATCAACGCATGCGCATACTCTTAGTATTTTCTGCATCCAATTCTGCTATCGTACGAGCTGGATACAATGTTTCTTTCGAAGAGTTGCTTCGCATGCATACGTTCTTAGTGCTTACACTACACACTTATACAGTCATGTACCATCAGTGCCAGCATAGATTTATGCTTTCACTCGTGCACTGTATTACACTGTTCATAAAATGCTATATTATCTCAGCTAGCATTTTTATTTGTTATACAAAACCTCCGGTACCAAAGGTATAGTGATAGTAAGCAGTAACTAAAAAAAATATATACTTTGTGACACTCCCATTACGCCACTAAATTATAACGGGGAAATGGAGAAAGGGTAAGTATCACCCATTATTTATGATAACAATGAGGAACAACAGTAGCTTACACTACTGGGCAGCACTGTTTAAACAACAATCTATCTACAAAGTGGGGAGCTCAGAATCTAGTGTACCCTACAATGGGGTGTTATGGTGTGATATGTATCATTTATTATAGTGCTCAAAACCATTCAATCCAAGAAACAGGAGAAATCAAGCTGCTCATTCAAGCCTCTTGGTGTCATACTCTCCATTCTATAAATCCATTGTGTTTCTTTTCTCAACAGAAATCTATCCCAATCTCCTCCTCTTTTTGGGGGTTTAATTACTTCCAAGACCTGGACCGTAAGGTCCTTGGTCTCCCCCCGATGGTAATTCACAAAGTGTCTTGCTACCCGTGTATCTTTTTGATTTTGTATATGACAAATATGTTTTCTCACCCTTCTTCTCAGCTGCCTGCGAGTTTTACCCACATAATTGAAAGGGCATGGGCAGCTGAGAAGATAAACCACTCCACTGGTTTCACAGTTTGAAAAACTTCTACAATCATATATCACCCCAGTAGCAACCCTCATAAAGGAGGGTCCTCTTTTGATGAATGGACAGGCTGAACACTTCCCACAGGGAAATGTCCCCATTGGCCTTTGACTTGAGAGCCATGTTAATCTTTCTTCCTCCATAGGCAACACACTATGTACCAAACGGTCCTTTAGATTTTTACCACGTCTAAATGTGATGCTGGGACATTCCCCCACCACTTCACCTATGTCTGGATCTGCTACCAGGATGTTCCAAAAAATTTTTATGATCTCCCTGACTTCTTGGTGGCCTGAGTCAAACGTCCCAATCAACCTTATTGGGCCTTGGGATAAATCTTTCTTTTTAGGGACAAGCAATTCCTTTCTTTCAACTTGCTTTGCCTTGGCAAATGCCTCTTCTACCACTTTCCTTGGGAAGCCTTTATTTTCAAAGCGTCTTGCAAGTAGGCTGGATTCCTCTAGGAAGTCGGAATAGGCCGAGCAGTTACGACGTGCTCTAATAAACTGGCCCCTAGGTATCCCCTTTTTAAGGGGATCTGGATGACAACTGGACCAATTAAGGAAGCTGTTGGTGGCAGTGGCCTTCCTGTGTATTTTAGAGCCTATCCTTCCATCCTTACATTTCCACAACTTCAAGTCTAAGAATGTAATCGACTCCTCCTGAAATTCTGCTGTAAATCTTAGGCCAAGATTGTTCTGGTTTAGCCCTCCAACAAATGTCTCAAATTGTGATTTAGAACCTCTCCATAGTAGGAGCACGTCATCAATAAAGCGAATCCATAACTCAATATGGCCCGCCCATTCTACATGGGAAGCATTTTCAGTTTAGAAGGGACTTGGAGGAATTTAAAGGAAAAACGGCGTATATAGTGGTTCAGGAACAAGGAAAAAATACAGGGAGAGAATATCCTACCTCCTCTGAAAGTGAAGTAACTGATTCGGATACATCTAGTAACAGCAATAAAAGTAGAGACCAATTTAGAAATCAGAGGCAGGGTGGTAGATATCAGACTAGAAGTGAGACGCGCCCTAGAAGAGGTTGAGGGAGAGGAAACCCTAGAGAAACTTTTTTAGAGAAAAGCCCTTCCATTTCGAAATATTTACTAAGGGGACGACCAGAAACAACACAGTAGGGATGGATAATAGTGAGAACAGCAAGCATGGTCGCAATGTAACGGGGAAATTTACACACAAGAATGGGAGATTGGAAAAAGATCTATGGGGAATGAATGAAAGTGGAGGAAATGATGGGGCTGGGATGGTGGAAGAACAATCCATCTGTAATCTCTCATCATATACCTTTTCAAAAATAGAAATTGACCTATTGAAAAAAGGTCTCTCTTTTGTACCAACAGTTAAATACAATGCATTTAGTTGGACGAAAGATGTTCATTTATTTGCACGAAAATTGAAGTGGCGAAAATTTTATGCCAAAAATGCAAAAACAAAATGTGAAGAATTGGGATTAGAAAGCTCGGACTATGAAGGTCTAAAAATCTTGGAAGACCTTCTTTTGGAGTCTGAGAATGATCCTAATAAAGGACCCTTCACGGATCTAAAATCCCCCAGTAGAGCAAATCCCCCCCCGGGCGACTATACTCACATAGATCTCTTTGTGAAACTGGTAGAGAGTGAGCTGAAAAAACTGGACAAAAAAAGAAAAAAGTGGCATTCTTCTAATTTGACGAGAGAAGAAATGCAGGCCCTATTGTCTTTGGAAAAGGAGCACAAATTAGTACTAAAAGTAGCCGCCAAAGGAGGCAATATTGTGGCTCTGGATAGAGACAGGTACACTGATATGTGTTGGGCTCTCCTGAATGACAAGGACTGCTATACTGTTATTAATCAGGAAACGATTTCGAGTTTCATCGGTGAGTTCAAGTCTATTCTGAATGAAGCCTATGATACAGGACTGATTAGTAAGCAGGAGAAAGAATATTTAATGCCTCGACATCCAGTTATGCCCTCCTTCTACGCCCTTCCAAAAATCCACAAAGGGTTAATTCCACTACGCGGCAGACCCATTGTATCCCAAATAGGGAGCCTGACCCAAAATGCAAGCCATTATGTGGATGCTATATTAAGACCTTTTGTTTTGGGGCTGGCTTCCTATACTAGGGACAGTATGGATGTGTTGAACCGGTTGGATGGGGTAGTGATGGAGGAGGGGGTTTATTTTGCTAGTCTAGATGTCGAGGCATTGTACTCCTCCATTCCGCACAGGCAAGGCTATGAGGCCATCAGTTACTTTTTGAAGTCCAGAAGGATAGAGCTGATGGAACACAATAAATTTGTGCTACGTCTCCTTTCGTTCATTTTGGAACGTAATGTATTCTCCTTTGAGGGGCGGTCCTTCCACCAACTGAGGGGCACGGCGATGGGGGCCCCTGTGGCCCCTACGTATGCCAACCTATACCTCGGTTGGTGGGAGGAAACCGTGGTTCATGATGAGGAGAATGTAGAATGGGCGGGCCATATTGAGTTATGGATTCGCTTTATTGATGACGTGCTCCTACTATGGAGAGGTTCTAAATCACAATTTGAGACATTTGTTGGAGGGCTAAACCAGAACAATCTTGGCCTAAGATTTACAGCAGAATTTCAGGAGGAGTCGATTACATTCTTAGACTTGAAGTTGTGGAAATGTAAGGATGGAAGGATAGGCTCTAAAATACACAGGAAGGCCACTGCCACCAACAGCTTCCTTAATTGGTCCAGTTGTCATCCAGATCCCCTTAAAAAGGGGATACCTAGGGGCCAGTTTATTAGAGCACGTCGTAACTGCTCGGCCTATTCCGACTTCCTAGAGGAATCCAGCCTACTTGCAAGACGCTTTGAAAATAAAGGCTTCCCTAGGAAAGTGGTAGAAGAGGCATTTGCCAAGGCAAAGCAAGTTGAAAGAAAGGAATTGCTTGTCCCTAAAAAGAAAGATTTATCCCAAGGCCCAATAAGGTTGATTGGGACGTTTGACTCAGGCCACCAAGAAGTCAGGGAGATCATAAAAATTTTTTGGAACATCCTGGTAGCAGATCCAGACATAGGTGAAGTGGTGGGGGAATGTCCCAGCATCACATTTAGACGTGGTAAAAATCTAAAGGACCGTTTGGTACATAGTGTGTTGCCTATGGAGGAAGAAAGATTAACATGGCTCTCAAGTCAAAGGCCAATGGGGACATTTCCCTGTGGGAAGTGTTCAGCCTGTCCATTCATCAAAAGAGGACCCTCCTTTATGAGGGTTGCTACTGGGGTGATATATGATTGTAGAAGTTTTTCAAACTGTGAAACCAGTGGAGTGGTTTATCTTCTCAGCTGCCCATGCCCTTTCAATTATGTGGGTAAAACTCGCAGGCAGCTGAGAAGAAGGGTGAGAAAACATATTTGTCATATACAAAATCAAAAAGATACACGGGTAGCAAGACACTTTGTGAATTACCATCGGGGGGAGACCAAGGACCTTACGGTCCAGGTCTTGGAAGTAATTAAACCCCCAAAAAGAGGAGGAGATTGGGATAGATTTCTGTTGAGAAAAGAAACACAATGGATTTATAGAATGGAGAGTATGACACCAAGAGGCTTGAATGAGCAGCTTGATTTCTCCTGTTTCTTGGATTGAATGGTTTTGAGCACTATAATAAATGATACATATCACACCATAACACCCCATTGTAGGGTACACTAGATTCTGAGCTCCCCACTTTGTAGATAGATTGTTGTTTAAACAGTGCTGCCCAGTAGTGTAAGCTACTGTTGTTCCTCATTGTTATCATAAATAATGGGTGATACTTACCCTTTCTCCATTTCCCCGTTATAATTTAGTGGCGTAATGGGAGTGTCACAAAGTATATATTTTTTTAGTTACTGCTTACTACTATCACTATACCTTTGGTACCGGAGGTTTTGTATAACAAATAAAAATGCTAGCTGAGATAATATAGCATTTTATGAACAGTGTAATACAGTGCACGAGTGAAAGCATAAATCTATGCTGGCACTGATGGTACATGACTGTATAAGTGTGTAGTGTAAGCACTAAGAACGTATGCATGCGAAGCAACTCTTCGAAAGAAACATTGTATCCAGCTCGTACGATAGCAGAATTGGATGCAGAAAATACTAAGAGTATGCGCATGCGTTGATTATCTCCCATTTGGTGACACGGGCTTTTAACATCGTAAGTCCGGTGAATTGCGCATGCGTGAGGTATAGCGGAGGAGTGCAGCGCTCCGCCAATGGGTGAGAGGGGCGTGTCAAAAGAGAGATGGCTGCTCCACACGCAATGTAATCTACATCACAGAGATGACAGCAAGCATTGGCCAGTTGAATGAACGGGGGAGTGGTTTTGCACGTATAAGCGTGTAGTCCGGCTGGGCAACTCACCGCTGAAAGTGAGAGCGGCGGTCTTGCTGGCGGTCAGCACATCAACCGCCCACATTATCTTTAAAACAAAGCAGTTATTACTGCTACTACTTTGAGAAATTAATAGACCCCTGATGAGTAAAACGAAACGCGTAGGGTCAGAATCAAGTTAAGACTAGCGGTATTTCACCCTCGTAGGTTGAGTCTGAACGGGGACGTAGCCAGTGACCCCCTCCCCCCTTGGTTGGCGTGGCATAAGGCCAGTAACCTCCAAGTGGTGGGGTAGTGTACACTGAGCTGTAAGCAACCAGTCTCCTGTTTAAAGACCTCTATGAGGAGTCAAGACCGTATATTGTTATTAGGGAGGCAGCAACTATCAGGGTATACACAGCCATGGTAGTAAGCTCCCAATGCAAATACTGGTAATTTCTCATTATTGGATTTATGTTGTATTGTCATAAACCGGGATTTTAAAAGGTTGAAATAAAAGTTAATTTTTAATTTCCTATGGGAGGTGTGATCAACCTCTCTACTGTGAATATATTTAAATAGGAAATCTGATATCTGTTACATACAGTGAGTTTATAGTAAAGAAGGGCTCAAATTATTTTCATGACCAACAAATCTGTTTTGCTGTATAGTACTACATCCTCAGCATATAGCTGCACCAGTAGACAGATTTGCCATTCAGGGATTCTGGAAAAGCGGATGTAATATAATAATAATAATAATACATTTTATTTATATAGCGCCAACATATTCCGCAGCACTGTACAATTTATAGGGTTCAGATACAGACATACATAACAAAGATCATCATTTCACACAATGGGATGTCCACTTTTACTATAGCTGCATTACCTTATGACTTGACAAAGAAAGAAGCTCCTGCTTAAAAAGTGGAACATAGGACCAATGCCACAGGCCAATGTTTCTATAGATTCTAAAGGCTAAGATATTCTCTAAGGGAGCGTTCACACTACCGTCGGTGTCCGACAGCTAGTGTCCACTGCTAATGTCCGTGCAAAATCTTGTGCGGACATTAGCATCGGACACTAGCTGTGTCCGTGACATTTTGCATTGATTTAAATGGACATCGGGTGCATTCTTTTACTGGCCGTGGGTGTCCTTAACTGTCCGTTCCCAAAGATGTCCAACTTGTTAAGCTGACATCAAAAACTTACATGTCAGGTTTTGCTGTCCGCTTGAAAAGTCAGACATCTTTGGCAACGGACAGCTAAGGACACCCACAGACAGTAAAAGAACAAACCCGATGTCTATTTAAATCAATGTAAAATGTCCGGACACAGCTAGCGGACACTAGCTGTTGGACACCGACGGTAGTTTGAATGCCCCCTAACAAAGCAGGATTGTAACCATAGGGGTGCTGATAATTACAGAAAACATTCACCATAAAAAATAATTAACATGACTTTTTCTTCTTTTCCATGGCTAACAAAAAAGGGAAGCACCAATGAGGTAGGTTTATTAAAAATGTATGTATGAATTATGAGTTTCATTAGATCTGCAAACAGCAGACTAGTTATACTTCATGTAGTAAAGTGTTTGGAATATGCTAAATGTACTGTAATCTGAGCCACACTGGATTCATTGACACACTTCATTTATTCAGTGTGGTGGTAAGTTCTGTATTTTAGGCCCTAGGCAATTTCTCAGCACAATGTTGATTGTCTTACAAGTATATGGACTTTGCACTATCTCAATCAATTTCTATGCTCCAACTGGCACCAAACAGTTAAAGGGATCCTGTCATCAGGTTTATGGTTACCTAACCATGGGCCACGACAGCCAAAAAAGAGTGGCCGTATTGAAATAATAAACAATTAAGGTAAAATACCAAATATTTATTATAGGAAATATCCCTAAAAATTACAGCAGACAAGCAGGGACATAAGACAACAATACAACAACAGGGAACCGCACAAGGCAGAGCATATAATAAATATATCTCATAAATAGTAGTAAATACAAAATTGATAAACATTGAAATACAAAGAAGACAAAGGCTACAGACACAGGTAATAATTGATAGCAGTAATAGCGAAATACACCACTGCACACATACTTCAAAACCAGAAGGTAATAAAGAAAAGACAGTCACACCAGGGGGGCGACCTTCCGGGTACCCGCACTTGCGCTATATCCTGTCCAAGGTGCTCAGCATCGACATGGCTACAGGTAATAGGTTATATACTTAATCTCACTGCTCCACTTCTTAAACCTTAGTACGAATTTCCATTGGCAGCCTCCATTTACTCTGTTCAACACTTGTGCATTAGTTTTCAGTGCACTTCTATTCCCTGATGGTTGGACTATGACTAACTGTTTTCCCTTTTTGGGTCCCTTTTGTAGGGATTATTTGTCATATAATCTCTGTAGGTCCACTAATTAGGGGCAGTCTGATATTTTCATCATTCTGGTGTGACTGTCTTTTCTTTATTACCTTCTGGTTTTGAAGTATGTGTGCAGTGGTGTATTTCGCTATTACTGCTATCAATTATTACCTGTGTCTGTAGCCTTTGTCTTCTTTGTATTTCAATGTTTATCAATTTTGTATTTACTACTATTTATGAGATATATTTATTATATGCTCTGCCTTGTGCGGTTCCCTGTTGTTGTATTGTTGTCTTATGTCCCTGCTTGTCTGCTGTAATTTTTTGGGATATTTCCTATAATAAATATTTGGTATTTTACCTTAATTGTTTATTATTTCAATACGGCCACTCTTTTTTGGCTGTCGTGGTGTTTGTGTGCTACTTTTGTGGCCTGTATATTTACCTATGAGGAAACGCTGTGGTTTGTTGTACCTAACCATGGGCAGCATGAAATACCAGCAGGCACCCTTATTATAAGGAATTGACTTTCACTCTGAAATACTGTAAGGCCAGCTGCACACGGGCTTTTACAGTCCTGAAAATATGGTCCGTATATTGACCATATTTCCCGGACTGTACGTTGTTCAGTTTTACTGTATCAAAGTTATCTATGATGCTGTAAGTCACTGCTTCACCTTGGGTCTGATGTCATACACTGTAAATATTTGCAGTAACTCGCATCATCATAGATAAAGTACAGAGATACTGTGAGTATAGGAAATACAGCCATATTTTCTGAACCATAAAAATCAGTGTGCAGCTGTCCTAAAAGAGCCAGGCATGCCTACTGGGCAGCTCTTCTCTGGCTTCTACTCATCTTATGGATATTTCCATATACTGTACTGACAAGTTCCCTTCAAGAAATGAGGTGTCCTTAGAATAAACTATTCTGGTGTAACACACTATATAAATTTGTATCCATTGTCTTTTCTTATGCATATCTTGTATACAGAAAAGACAATAGTGTGTCTAAAATAAACTTTGAATGGATTTTATGGTATAGATCAGGGTTGCATCCATGGGGCTATATGTGGCCCACTTTGCTATTTTGTGGGGTCCGACCATTTACTCACAGACATGCTTGCCTGTGTCGGGTGGCTGCTGACATGAATTTCCATGTCGAAGAGAAGAATTGTAACACACTGTTCAGGAGCAGAGACAGGTAAGTACCTACTAAAATGTCGCTCTTCTGACCCTTTTGTGGGACTCCTGAAAAGAGTAACTTAGGTGAAGAGGTGGCCATGGGTGCATGCAGCTATCTTTGTTGTAGTCTTAAGAGACTAGTGAAACATATATAAACCATAACTGAGAGAGCTGTATGCCTGGTTTCCTACTTTCATAAATCAATATAGTACATGTTAATAAAATAAACTTTGTAATATATCTTATTGAGGAGATCCGTTTCCTTCACAACTTATTAAGCTGTTTTCCTGTTCCTTATCGTCAGTCTAACTACTTATTATAAAATTTGTTTGCCTATGCAGCTTCACACACACAGCTCCATAGAGAGGGTTTTTTTGGCAGCTGGTTAATTGATTTATTGTTTTATTCTGTACACTGGTAGCCTCTTATCCACAAGCTAGCAGTGTTAAAAAAAAAAAAATCAAAACACAAAATAGCATAGCACAACACCAGCAATTATTTGAGTGCCTTTTCTATCCCCCTCCCCTCTTCAAGGACTAATATATAGAAAGTAAATAGGCCTGAAAAGTGGAGAAACATATTTCTTTACGTAGATATATTACAAAGTTTCATATATTAACCTGTACTATTCATTTATGAACAGTTGTTTATAACAGGAGGTATGCTTTAAGGCATGCACATAAGGTAGAAGGTGGCCCCTAGTCTCCTGATAGGCACTACTAAGAGTTGTGCACCCCCGGGATAGATTGTTGGTCTCCAATCTTTGTCTCTTGTGAATCTACAATTCTCATCCTGCTTGTAAAGAGCTTGACTTGTTGGAGATGGTGAAAGGCCCTCTTTAAGAACTATGTTATGGTTACTTTAATATATCTATACCCAAAGTTTTTTTAAAAAAATTTTTAAACTCCAAAGTTTTTTTCGAGCCAAAACTAGAAGTGGATTCAGAAGGTGCAATAAACATAGAGTAAGACCTTACTATTCTACTGTCTTCTGCATCGAAAAATGCAATAGAGTTTTGTCTGTATTTTAAATAAAGGTACATACTGTATTTACTTGCTTTCTAATTTTGGTGTGCGCATTCTTAGCTCATATGCTTTGTCTGTTGTTCTAGACATTATTACACAACTGTCATTCTTTTCCTCCTTTTTCCCCTAC
Organism: Leptodactylus fuscus; assembly: GCF_031893055.1. Lineage (NCBI taxonomy): Eukaryota > Metazoa > Chordata > Amphibia > Anura > Leptodactylidae > Leptodactylus > Leptodactylus fuscus. Next base: position 97,865,984 of record NC_134271.1, read on the forward strand.
AGGCCCTCTATAAGCTTTACAGCGCTGCAGCCACCCACAGACACTTATATCACCACGCCTTTCCTGCTCAACAACCTGAGGCTGCTGAAGACCATGACAAGAACATGTAACGGTCAAGAGAACATTTCAGAGTCTCACAGTAAAAGCTGCATGAACTTAAGTGTGCACCTACTGGTAATTATTACTGGTAATGCTGTCATGACTACACCTTTAAGAGAAGGCGTTCTACAAACACAGTTGTCGGGGAGGATCGATGATGCTTGACACCTTTTAATTCCAGGGCACCTGACAAGAGGCCTCATGATGGTACCACCAGACCACTATAGAAATATTGGGGCACATAACCAAACCTACACTGGCTTTCGCTAATTTCTTTTTAAAAGTGTGTGCAATTCTTTATCCTATGATATCTTGCTTATACGGTCACTCACGTTCATTATTTTACATACACAACATTTCTGACTTATAGAGTTAATCACTGTCCTGTTGCAGCTTATATTACCTGACGAGAGCACAAAACCGATGCCACCTTGCAATGTATTCTGCGATCGCAACGGCAGGTGCTCTGTATTGCTGCAAGCATTAAAGCTGCCTGTACACATGTATTTATTATTATATTGTATATTTTGTTGTTATGGTACATACTGGTTATGGAGAAAACGTTTCAAAAAGTTTTATAAACGTACATTAAAGACAATTCTGAAAGAAACTTGCTAAGTTATGAGACACCTCATGGGACCTATTATGGGCCTTGCAATGCTAAACTGGGTTTCCAGCCTTATTTATAAAGTGTTGGAAACTGGTTTAGTGCTGTATCGCCTTCTAAGTTATACATGTGCAGTGATGCTGCCTGACACCCAGCTGGGCCAGGACCAGAAAGCAGCAGGCCCCATTTACTTGAAAGGAGCTGTGCTGCAGTTTCCTCCACAGAGTTGCCAAGGTGGCACTGTGCAGGAGAAAATTAGTAAAGAGGACATGGCACGGAAGATCTATGACGGTTCCTGAGGTCGGAACCTCCTTTGATAATAAAGTTGATCTTGGCTACATTCTATTTCTGTGTACGTTGGGAAAGTCCATGTTTTATCCCCAGGTTCTTTATTAGTACAATCTTCTGTGTTTTATATGAACACGTTACTGACATTAGTTATGTTGACCTACATAGCCACAGATTGTAATGGGAGTCTGCAACTAAAGAGACACAGAGGACATTACAGTGATAAACAACATTTTATGTTTTTTATGTCACTTTTGTGGATTTACAGAGGCAGTTTGTATACAGGGGGCAGAGTTTCGGCTCCTGCAGCATTATACCTTTCCTCCCCTGCCTGCACCAACCCATGCAGTTGGAGTTGATGTTCCCACTGCTATGACTATGACATTGCAAGTGGCCAATGCCCTAACAAACTACATGAACGGAATGCACAAGACTAAGTATGCCCCCACTCTGACCTACCCAAAGACAGTGCAGCCGGATCCCCAATATTTGAGTGTTTGTAGAGATGTGGCCAAGAAACACACTCAGCTTTCACAGTGTTCCCTCTTACAATTGTTTTACTGAAGTAAAAGTTATTTAGCTAAATAGATGTTAAACAGCAGTTAGACTTAGCAATGAATTCTTATGTACCGACATCAGCCTTTCTCAGTGTGAGAGCGGGGTCCTGAGGCAATACACAGCAATTTCCCAGTTCTCTCATAGGTTTGCTCTCAGCTCCTATGGGCCCCTCTTCTCAGACACATGTTAACCTCCACTAACCTTACAGAGCTCGGAATCAGAGCTTAATTTGGCATTGCACTGCACAGATGGCTGGTTGCAATGGAGCTCAGAAGACCTAAAAGGAAAGCTTGTGTAAGGAGACTTTACCGCACCATGTGACTATGAGGTGCCAGGACTCAATAAGCTAAAATATACAGAGGGATACACATCATACAATGCATGATAAGATGCCTATAGCATAAACAAATGTACTTAACAGTTACATAAGCCAGTCTTAAGTAAGGGCCTAGCAACGCTGCACACCTACATATATTATGTCAAAGAGTGTGGCTTACACCAACTTACGACACTAGCCATCCTACTTAGCAAAATCAACTTCCACTGCAAGGGACAGCATGGGAAAGAAGGGGGAGGAGTCAGAGTGGCAATATCGGTGCTTGGAGAGATGAAGTGCACCAACTGCCTCAATTGAACATCGCTTCCAAGATTTTTCTTTTTTATCCAAATCTACCTTCCTATCTTCCTAATAGGATGATTTATAGGAGAACATCATAGGCACAATACATTGCAATACTACAGTATATTGTATAAGATGAATGATCACATATTCATGTCCACCAGGGAAGCTAAACATAAGTGTTTAAAGTGAGCATTGTACACAGTAAACGCCATAACAAAAAAACCCTTCACAGTAGACAATTAAAAAGGATCAAAATGATACCCTTCCAAAAACACAACTCCATAGGCTGAAATACACAAAAATGAAGGTTGTCAGACTTTTCAGGGACAAGAATAGCATAATGTATCAAAAACAATATGCATTTGGTATCACTACAATCAGAATGCTCACTTCTTTCTCTGCGCACTGGACTGCACATTCTGCACACATCACAGTTTACAATATACGAAGTCTACTTACTTGTATCTACATCTGGCTGCTTGTGTTATTACAGATGGGATATTATTCACAGATAGCAAATAGTTTACCTGACTGTGCTCCTAGATTTCTCTTTACGGTGTCAGTGATGTTTTTAGCTGCATCATGCCTGCATGTATTTGCAGTTCAGTGGTCCTGGAGCTCCCGTAATATGTTCATTTGGGCTTTTCTCTGCTATTTGTTTGCTATTGTGCAATAATTCCTGGCAGAATTACATGTAAACAAACCAGTAGTAGTTAAAATGGATAGGAAATATGAGAGAGGGACAGATTGCTCCTTATTGTAAATGTCCACAGCTTCAGAGACAAATGTAAATATGCTGCAACCATAATGGGGATAATAGCAGCAGAAAAAATGATAGGACACCATGAAGAGAAGGAACTGCCCAGCAGATATTTCAACTTTTTGTGAAGACATAACTTTAATTTTACAGGACAGTTTATTTTTTGGGATGCCTATAACGTATTGATTTTATTAACCTTTTCTGTGAAGGATGGGAAAAATCATTTTTTTGTTATTATGTACAGAGCACAACGAACTTTCTTATTTTTCCATCAATGAAGCTGACTTTTTTTTTCTTGGAAGACAAACAGTACTTTTTATTGATATTCTGGCATACTTTTTTTTTTTAATCCTTTTTGGCTCATTTTTTTTATGGCAAGATGAGTAGAAAATACCATTACTGTCTAGCCTATTTTTTTTTTTTTTTTTTTTTTACAGTGTTGGATAAATGACACTTTTTTTTATTATTAATAGTATGGGTTATTAAAGTGGCAATAATAAACATATCATTTGTTTACATAATCAACAATGTAGACATGTTTAGGAGTGTTTTTTTTTTTTATTTTATTTTTTAATATGTTAAAAAAAAGTATCATTTTTGATGTTTAAATCCATTAGAGGACTAGATCATGGTATTTTCTGATCCTAATAGAATACACAATAGTGTTGTGGCTGTCAGCACAAGGGTAATAGCCAGAAAATCGGACAAGACAAAGACAGGCAAGTAAAGACAACAACCAGGGGGCCTTGTTCAGGCCCTGGGTTTCCCTAGCAGAACATTGGCTACCCAGATCATGACATGAGGGGGACCACAATAGTAAAAAAAACCTTTTAGATGTTGTGCATCTTGACCGTTGCATCTAAGGGGTTAAACACCCATAATTGGAATTCTCTCTGATCGCGGTTGCCGAAGCAGATACTCGCTGTTTAATGTGCCGGCTATGTGCTGTAATATAATTATATTAGTGACACCGGCCACTTTATTAGGTACACCTGTCCAACTGCTCGTTAACACTTAATTTCTAATCAGCCAATCACATGGCGGCAACTCAGTGCATTTAGGCATGTAGACATGGTCAAGACAATCTCCTGCAGTTCAAACCGAGCATCAGTATGGGGAAGAAAGGTGATTTGAGTGCCTTTGAACATGGCATGGTTGTTGGTGCCAGAAGGGCTGGTCTGAGTATTTCAGAAACTGCTGATCTACTGGGATTTTCACGCACAACCATCTCTAGGGTTTACAGAGAATGGTCCGAAAAAGAAAAAACATCCAGTGAGCGGCAGTTCTGTGGGCGGAAATGCGTTGTTGATGCCAGAGGTCAGAGGAGAATGGCCAGACTGGTTCGAGCTGATAGAAAGGCAAAAGTGACTCAAATAGCCACCCGTTACAACCAAGGTAGCCAGAAGAGCATCTCTGAACGCACAGTACATCGAACTTTGAGGCAGATGGGCTACAGCAGCAGAAGAACACACTGGGTGCCACTCCTTTCAGCTAAGAACAGGAAACTGAGGCTACAATTTGCACAAGCTCATCGAAATTGGACAATTGAAGATTGGAAAAACGTTGCCTGGTCTGATGAGTCTCGATTTCTGCTGCGACATTCGGATGGTAGGGTCAGAATTTGGCGTCAACAACATGAAAGCATGGATCCATCCTGCCTTGTATCAATGGTTCAGGCTGGTGGTGGTGGTGTCATGGTGTGGGGAATATTTTCTTGGCACTCTTTGGGCCCCTTGGTACCAATTGAGCATCGTTGCAACGCCAAAGCCTACCTGAGTATTGTTGCTGACCATGTCCATCCCTTTATGACCACAATGTACCCAACATCTGATGGTTACTTTCAGCAGGATAATGCGCCATGTCATAAAGCTGGAATCATCTCAGACGTGTTTCTTGAACATGACAATGAGTTCACTGTACTCCAATGGCCTCCACAGTCACCAGATCTCAATCCAATAGAGCATCTTTGGGATGTGGTGGAACGGGAGATTCGCATCATGGATGTGCAGCCGACAAATCTGCGGCAACTGTGTGATGCCATCATGTCAATATGGACCAAAATCTCTGAGGAATGCTTCCAGCACCTTGTTGAATCTATGCCACGAAGAATTGAGGCAGCTCTGAAGGCAAAAGGGGGTCCAACCCGTTACTAGCATGGTGTACCTAATAAAGTGGCCGGTGAGTGTATATACATATGTAAATATATATATATATATATATATATATATGTCACTGAGCCTTAAGGACCTCTGCTCTGCACCATTAAATAAATATATCTATATATCTATATCTATATATATATATATATATATATATGTAGTTTCCACAAAAAATAAACCCTTATAGAGTTGTATTAATAGAGAAGTAAAAAAATGTGCATCTTAGAAGGCACAAAGGGAAAAAACAACAAAACCCTGAAAAGCATGAAGAAGGGATTAAAAAACACAAACATCACTCACATTTTTTTTTCTTTACATTAGATCATGTTTAATGAAAACAGACATCCATTTTCAATTACACACAAATAAGCAGAACAAGAAACTGTCGAGTATTTGGCACACTTAACATGTAAACCCAGACACCCAACTCCCCCATCCCCCTTGTTGACAGCGACACTAAGGACTCTGCTGGAATGTCCAGTAAATGAGAAAAACACACACATAGCCCAGTAGCTGAGAGAGCAAGTACAGAGAGAACATTTGAAGATTGTAACATATGCAGAGTCCCCCTTTTTTAGCAATTAGAAAACAATAGATCACTAATAAGTGTTGAGTGTTATATAGTTCCTCTATATCAACCCTATGGCATCTCTATTGGTGGTGGTGGTGGTGGGGGGTTCTCCCGGTCATTTCTGTGATGGTAGATCAGGTGTGCTAAGCCATTGGGCCCCAAACATACAGATTTATGCAGGACTCCTCTTTTTGTAATTGCCTCTAAGTATATTATATAGTTTAGATGAGTAATTAGTTCTTTCAGTGCGGATGGTATTGGTTGGGTCCAGTTGCTTTGCAACTCCTTACCTAATATAAGTGAATAACAATATTCAATTTTTTATTTATCTTCTTGCAACTAGTCACTGTTCCAACATCCCTTAGGTCACATTGTCACTTCATTCACTTACGTTAGTGAAGGAGTCGCATAGTGACATGGAAATCTTTAGCCACACAATGGGATTAGTGGCCAAAGTTGCTTTGCAACCCTTAATGGCTGTTTTTACTGAAAATTAACTAAACAAATAGGTGGTGGATATATATATATATATATATATATATATATATATATATATATGCAGCATGGCCTAGTCATAACCTTTATATACCCTGGCCATTTTAGTGATTTACTGCTTGCTACTAAGGTTCACAGCAAAACACACCTCTATTTGACTTACAATACAAATACATTCAACATCCCTTCATGTGCATCACTAGCAAGCAGCAAAATGCATGTTATACAACCATGTAGATTTATGGAGAGCCGATTAACATGTAGCACTTTAATTATGGATTGTCTTATCTTCGTTTACAGTTGATCGGGATGTATTGTTCACTGTTATCAGCCATTCCAGGCTTGGGCACAGCTGACTTTAGTGTTTTTTGTTTGTTTTTTTGTATTATAAAGGGATGACTGACAGGAAATCCATGAAAATCCCTGCCACCACAATTATTACTGTGTCATCTATCTTCAGTTCCGAGAACCTCCAGAAACATTTCCACAAGTATGAGTGGCTGACAATAAGAGGAATGTGAAAAGGCAAAAGCAGGATGCCTTAAAGTAACTAGAAGCATCACAAATTTGTAGAGATATTTAATCTTCACAAAACTTTACAAATAAGACAAAACAATACACACCCTCTGAAGATTGTAACGGATACATAAAGATTAACAAAAATTATTGTGCTTTCATAAATATAAAAACACCTGCATAGTAATAAGTGTATTTAAGGATATGCTACAGTATATGCTTCAGTTTGATGGTCATAATAAATATACACCATTTACAGATCTACAGCATATCTGTGAGGATCAAACAGAGCGTACTGATAATTCACAGACAATGAATAGGAAGCAGTGGAGAGAGGTGAGATATACTCCGACCAGTCTGCTTGATCATCTAGCTTTAGTTCCAGTTTCATGAGTATTTAGGTACAAGTAGAAAAACTATATTCACATGAGTTCTGCTTTACTGCCATCTTTGGTCTAATCTCCGCTTACTCTAGGCTTTAAAAGATTTTATATACTAAATTTAATGGTGCCAAAACTTAGGCTGGCCGTCCTCATTGTCAGCCGAACAACATTCAGCAGTTATTTCATGACATTCCCATGCATACTCCCATAGCATGTGTTGTGCATCTGGAAAGGATGTTCAGCTAACATCTAATGTAAAATGGCCAACTTTAACAATCAGGAGGTAACTTTTTAATGTATGTTATTCCAAATCTACCTCTGCACCAATCACAGACTTATACACACACTGCACATCCAGGACGTGCCATGTGTATATATATATATATATATATATATATATATATATATATATATATATATACACACACACACACACATTCCTATTGTGTTACATAGCCACCTGAGCACGAGCTACAACACAAGGACGTGCTCTTATACTCTATTGATGACAAGTTTCCCCTTGGAGTGATCTGGTTTGGATTGCTAATTTCATTAATATGTTAATGTGTAGAATCATGATTAAGAAGCTGGCAAATCAGGAATTTTCAGACATACCGTGAATCAGAACAATTTTTTTTTTTTAATCAAATTTGGTTAGGATGAGGTCTTATATAAAAAAAAAAAAAAAAAAAGCTCTGCTGTGTTACACTAAATTTCTCTGGGGTGGGCTTAATATTTACGGACAATCTCAGGACAGGCCATAAATAACAGATTGGTAGAGGGCAAACACCCATCGCTGGACCAATCAACTGTACAAATCAGCTTCAGCACCTGTATAGGGCCGATGCAGAACTTTCTATGTACTGTATAGTGGCCAGGAGCCTTCAATGCAGCTCAGCTCTCACTGACTTCATTGGGAGCAGAGCTGCAGTAAAGGCACCTGGCTGCTAGACAAGAGAGAAAGCTTTCTCCTTCCAACCTTGTATTGTGTACCAGAAGCAGCTCTGTACAGCTAATCCGGGTGTTAGGCTCCAATACTGATCAGTTATTTTTTGCCATAAAAAATTAAGCTTGGACAACCCCTTTAATATCTCAGTCAAAAAAATTTATATCTATACACGAATATAGATATGCATGATAAATAAATGTCAAGCCCAGTTATGATACCAAGTAACAGTTTCTGTAAAATGGCCAGTCTTGACATTTTTATTGGATATGCCAAGCCTTTGTAATCCGTTATTATTCATATGGCACAAACACTGCATATGCATCATTTATAACTTTATTACAAAGTTTCTTCCACTAGACCAGGGGTCAGCAACCTTCGGCTCTCCAGCTGCTGTGAAACTACAACTCCCAACATGCTCCAGTCACTTCCATAGGAGTTGCAAGAACAACAGAGCAAGTATGCATGCTGGGAGTTGTAGTTCTACAACAGCTGGAGTGCTGAAGGTTTCCTATCACTGCACTAAACTGTCTAACATGGTAGCTGAATAGGAAGCTCCATTACTATGCAACCAGTGGTAGGATGCCCTGTAAAGATTTGACCTTGCCACTGGTGTCACGGTCTATGGATGCAGCAACGTCACCCATGTAAACATGGTTCACACAAGTATTTGGTATTTTTAGACCATACTGTTAACTACTCAGAAGCTACCAGAGACTTTACAATCTAATGATTATTATTTTATTGTACAAATGGTTGCCTCTATAAATAGGTGTCATGCTCCAGGAAAATCTTCTTACCATAACAATATTGTTTCAGACATCCCAAACAATAACTGAAAGTGGTGTTTATTGATGAGCTTCACCTGCAAAATATTATTATTTTTTTGCATTATTTTAAGACTAAACTTTAGTTTCCATGAGTTTCCCTTTCTGGGTAATATATGTAGTGTTTACTGTAGGTATACGTTTATCCAAATGAACCATCAAGGCACTGACAGAAAAAAGGGGGGACATTTCCAATCCTGAGGAAAAGCATACAAAAGAGTTTCTTAGAAGTTCTTGTTGTGCTGAGCGTACCACTGCTGTCTCTGTTTGCGCGTCTCCACCTCACCGATAAGTGCCTGTCTATAGGCTTCATACAGTTTTACTATCCTCTCCAGTTCTTTCATGAACAGTAACTTGAGCATGCCCTGGTACGTGTCCAAATCTGCCAGCTGGAAGAGTTCCCACTTCAAGATGTGGTCATATCTGTAAGTAGGAAAAATATGTGTTCAGAAGAATTGCATAATTCATGGCGGCCTGTATTCAGGAGAATTCAAGTGAAATGCAGCAAAATTGGTCATCAGAATCAAGCAGATGCCTTCACTATCCTTATTTAACCAGATATATACATGACACATACTGCATTGTTTAACACCTGGTCATATACAGCCTGACAAGGCAGAGGTGCACTGTATCTGATCCTCTGTTAACCTGTCTTGGAAAGAGCCAGAAACTCCAGGTAAAATAACTACCAAGCACTTAAGAACAGACCTTGTCTACCCAAGACTCAATCTGGATGCAGGGTTTAATAATAGAAAATTGCACTGTGTGCCGTGTCATGCATCTCTCCAGCATTAACCACAATGCTAATCTTAGAGGACAGTAACATATACAGTTTCCTTCATTTACCTTATAGATCCTAGTCTATAGTCTGTGTATGATATATAACACATGCAAATTAGCGATTCTCCAGCAGCAGGAGTACTAAAGCCACCTATAGGTAGCTAAGGATTTGGACACTGATTTTCAAGATAGTTACCTATAGGAGACACTAAAGCTACAGTTTTCCATTCCAGGAAAGCCAAATAAATTATTTTTTTGCCATGGGGCACTGTCTATAAGACTCCCTGCACCAGCTGGACCTCCACAAGAATCAGGACATCTCACAAGCTGCATATCACACAAATGATCTATGTTCGGTGGAGAGACCCAACATGCAATATAGCTATACTGTTATACAATCTGCCATACACCTCTCCCAACACCGAAAGTCTGATGTCCGGAAAGGAGATAGCTTCTGTTGAAATTGTTGGGTTCATGCAACATGTATTCATCAAAATGGGTTGTATCAAATAGCACTTGTCTTTCCCTTTTTGATCCCACTCACTTAGGAACAGACCTTGTCTATCCAAGACTCAATATTAGGGTGTTAAAGGGGAGTTTTAATGTGGCACAGTGTTTGCAAAACTCCAACTAAAGTGCCACTTTCCAGAATAACAGGAAGTAAAGTTAGTGAACCTGTAGCTTTAAATATAAAAGTCATCAGTGAAAGGATATTTGTTTAATAAGGGCTCACAAAAGTCTGTACACAAACCATGTCTGTTCTCCTATATCCCCAAACATGCCCCTGGCAATTCCTCCTGCATACGTGTCCCTGGACTTCCTTACAATACTGCCAACTGCCCCGAAGCACACAGGCACAACTCATTACCTTTCCAGCAATTAAACAAAATAAAGGTGGGGGAGGGGAAAGGGTTACATGGCTATGTTCCCCATATTTATAACATGACAGAAGTAACACTTCTATGGACCTCTGCAGCCCACACACGACTCATCTAACCATGGGAAAAAAAAAAAAAAAAAGAGAAACTTTTGCATTAAACTGTGCACCCAGCTTTACAAAACCAGCAGCAGTGATAAGCAGTTCTTGGGGAGTGCTTAGTGACCATGGCTGCAGTCACAAGTGTATCTTACACATGCTATATCACTGATCCTTTATTATGCATGTGCTTTCATATTTACACTGAAACATGCAGTAATCTGAGTCAATACCCCCCCCCCCATCGTGCAGATTCACCATATAAAAGAGGTCTACCTTTAAGAGACTGTCTTCATTCTAAAAGTATGTGACTGCCTGGCCTTAGGGATAGGAGTGTCCACAGAATAGACAGATTTGGCTAAAAGATAAATCCCTTGCACTATGTACAATAAACTGTATGATCATTTAGAAATTCATCTGTTACAGCAGCAGTTTCTGCTTCAGAGCTGCGCTCCTAACCGCTGCAATCATACCAGCCTTTTAGGAAGCTATGAGGGACTGTATTTGGTCACTATACATGGCAACACATCCAAAAGAAAAATGTGCAAACTCAACTACATATCTAGAAGGAGGTACGGACAATTAACTAATAAAATAAGTTAACCATCCAAAGTCACAGAAAAACAGGAAAGGTCAAGTGGATGGATTCTTCATAGTCAGGAACTAAAACAATTCTTCAGAAACAAACAACAGAGGTATTTTAGCCAGGGACCATGGAAGAATAGGCTTCTTTATAGTGTATGTCTACCTTCGTAATCAATTATTATTTTTTATTTCTTTAATACATCTTTGCCTATTTAAGGCTTACCACCAGTTTAGAAAAAGCTGTGTTTTATGTTACAGATTTTGCGCCATTGTTTTTTGGTTTTGCTTTGAGACATAGCCAGATGTGGATTTCATACAGAATGGAGAAGTATAAGTTTTCTCCCATTTTGTTTGAAGTGGTCTTGGCTTTGGCTCAATAAAACCCCAAAAATCTGGGGGGGAGGGGTGTTGTTTTTCGCAACATTTTTAACCTTAAAGCCAATAACTAGCGTTTCAGAGAGATCCCAGCATACTTGGCACACTGTCAACTGATAGCTTGCCCTGTCCTGATTTAATCATTTGCTCACCTAGACTCCTGACTGTATCAGTAGGATACATGCCACACATATATTGTAAGGAATGTGATCATTTGTGGGTCAAATCCAGCAACCACAATTCACAAAAACAGATCCAAAGTTCTTACAAAAGAAAAAAAAAATCCATAAATTGGAATAACAGATGTGATTTATACATGATAAAATTACTTATAACTAGAAGATAGACAATCCTGTCATGAAATCATATATTGTAGCAAGTTTATGGCTCTGTTCACAATGACCTCATGCAAAATATAAAACATACTTACTTCACAGGGGCCCTGGCGTAGACTTGAAGCCAATCTGGGATCTCGGCTGTATGGTATGGATTGGCAGGCACTAGGAGCGCTTGGCTTCTTTCCACTTGCTGCGGCTGATAAGTTACAGGAGGGGGGAGGGGAGGGGGCTGGTCATAGCGGGGAACACTACAGGACAAATAAAGCTTGAATGAGCACAGACATAAGAGGACTAACAACGAGCCCACCCAACCATTGCTATCATCAACACATTACTTCCACTAAATAAAAGGAATCTGACTACTGCATGGGAAAAGAAAATAGGCAAATACCTCATGTATGCAGTAGGTAGATAACTTATTATTCATAACATTTATATTAATATATTATTATTATTATTACATTTATAGGTCCAGTTTAAGTAGGAGAATATTCACAGAATTGTTACAGCAATTTCTGCAAATGCTTAGTTCGCGTAAAAATTCCCCGTGCTTCCCTTATTACCAAAATATTCAATGGAACTGACTTTCAGACACAGGAATCTTTCGGGTGTGAATATATACTACTAATACACAGTGGCTGAATTACACCGATAGACATTTGTATCTGGAGAAGAATATGAACAGAGGACTTTACCTTGGTGCACATGGATGCTTGTATTGAGCACGTTTATTAATATGATCCACATAATAAACACCAAATTCTGCAGACTCCACTCGTTCCCAGCCAGGGGGCAGGCCTTCTCTTTCCAGTGGGTGACTCCAATGTGTAGTGTTAGTATTGTGGTCAATGTAGTACTTTCTGCCTCGTATCGTCCAGTCCACCGACCACCCCGCTGGAAGAGGCATGTCTTCTGAGCTGTGATTTGTTAAGTTTCCTAATGAGGTTGCGGCGATCCTTCCAATACCTGGCCCAGAACATAAAATACTAATGTCAATATCATCATGAACTAGTGCAGCTTCAGTCTTGTACACCAGAATGAAGTACGACGGAAAGGTCTGGCTTAAGAAGTTCATTCACCCAGTTTATAATACACTAGGGAATGTAAAGAGCTGTATACCCCTCCCCGAGGAATCTGATTCGTGAAAGCTTCATTTCATACCAAGGAGGATGAGCACAGTGCTGTTGTTTTTGGAGCAATGTCAGATTTAAAAGGTTACATTAAAGGGACCTGAAAGAAAAACTAAAGATAAAAAAAAACAACTACAAAATCATCATCTGCCTTAAGAAAGGCTAGTGAGTTGTATTTTTTTTTATGTAGATTGTGAGCCCCATATAGGGATCACAATGTACATTTTTTATTTTTCCTATCAATATGTCTTTGTGGTATGGGAGGAAATCCACGCAAACACAGGGAGAATATACAAACTCCTTGCAGATGTAGTTCCTGGGGGATTCGAGCCCCGGGCTCCAGCGCTGCAAGGCTGCACAAGGGACCAGGTTGCCCCAAGGGCTAGTGAGCTTCTGTCTGTGAACACCGTACTTGTACCACAACTTTTCTTTAGTAGTTATAGAATGTAATCACTACATTAATACATGTAATGTAAGCATATGGTGATGTACCCCACCCCTCATATTGTCTGGACCCTTCTCCTTGACCCTAATTGTCAAGGGGTCAACAGGACTGAGTAAGGGGGCAATGCCAGTCATTGTAAATGTCACTCCCATTATCTTATGAAGCAGCGAGGGTGAAAAATAAAACCTAAAACAAGGTCTGCGTTCATTGTCACCCCCTGTCAAGTAATGCATACTGTATAACCATCCAAGAGGAAAGCGGAAGGAAAGTGACAATAAGGATGTGATTTACTCCCAACCCTACTCAATCTCTTGCTTGAATCTTTTTAAATTACTGACCTGCAGGATGTCGGCCTGGTCCATGCAACATCCTTTGTACATGATCGCCCCCATGTTCATAATATCTATATTCTTCATGTGCACGGTCCCCAAGCTGTTTCCTCCTTTGTCCATCATAGTGGTGGTCTGAAAAGTACCTTGAACCTGCATCCCCATTCTCCAGAACAGAATTGCCCTCTGTTAAGAAGGACTGAGCTGATGATCCATATTCCCTAGGGACATCACCCAGTCCCCGAACTAAATAGGATGGTGCAGAAAGTCTATTGCTTTCCCTGCGCATAACCTCATGGGGTGGCCTTTGAACTTGAGTCCGCAAAAAACTTTGGTTTCTAGAAACTATCCCATCCCCTGTGGGGTTATATTGAGAAGGAGTAGTTTCCGGTGGGCAGATATCAGTCCGTCTAGGTATGGTTGGCCCATGGCGGATGAAAGAAGGCATCAGATCTGCAAGCAAGGACAAAGTTGGTAGCATTAAAGCAGTATAGAGGCATATTTTTTTTTTTTATTATCCCTTCACTATAAACAGGTTATGTACAGATATAACATGGTGGTTACCTAAAGGACCATTTGTCTATATTTCCATAACTACTTTCCCTATGAGGTCCTGACTAGGTGGTGCCAATAAACAAGGTGACAAACCAGGCAGGAGGCCTAGAGATATGTAGGCATCTACTTGTAAAGAGAAACCAACCTCACCCACTTTTTTTTTAGGCACACAGACAACCATGGGGAGCTTCTAAGAAGTATAACCATGGGGAGCTTCTAAGAAGTCCTTCTAAAGAAGATCCTATTGTTGGAACAAAGAAGCCAACACCTTCGCTTATAATTTACAAACATACTAAAGTCTAGAACGTTGCATTTCCCCCTGATACTGTATTGGAACAGCTGATAACGCCATTGGGCTTGGTTTATGTACAGCATCAACAATGTGCAAATTCCTTTCCCGATAATGTCTTAGGAATTCCTTAGGAAGTTTCCATATCTCAGGCTGCTTGGTGGTAGATATGGTAATAGCCAGGGCTCTTTACTTCTGGGGACAGTTTTCTTCAGCCTTGCCTTTTCTTTCTGATTCACATGAAGATTGTTATATACAATACATACCGATTAACAATAATATTAACCCCTTAGGACCTCTTGGTTTTTTTTTTCTCCCACATCTACAAATACAGCTTTATTCTTCTGTCAATATAGACATAATAGGGCTTTTCTTTTATCAAGAGGAGTTGAATTTTATATAGAACCGTGTATATATATATATATATATATATATATAATTTATTAGTGGGGTGATATCTGCCACCAAGACATTAGCAGCAGATCCTCTAAGTAAGCTTAGGTATGGCATTATAAGCTCATAAAATCTGCCCCACAGTAGAACTGATGGCAGCATAGAGCAGCACAGCCATAGATATTCCACAGCTTATGGTTGGTATTTACACGGAACTTCACTTCAAACCTCAGGTGGCATGTTCACCAGGAAGATGTGATAAGATAAGGTGAGGAGATTTTGCTGTCTGATGTGCCATCTACAGTGAGGGATAAGATCAAGACGCTTTAATGTAAGAAACTGGGCATCTCTGCAGCACTGAACTTGGCTACTGCATTTGGAGAGATGGCGCTGAGATGGCTACAAGACGCCAGAGCTGTTCCCTCCTCATCCCCTGCTTCAAGACGACCCTGGGACTGCTCCCTCCTCATCCCTCACTACAAGCAGATGCCAAGCCTGCTCCCTACTCATCACCCGCTACAAGAAGATGCCAAGCCTGCTTCCTGTTCACACCCAGCTACTGCTCCCTCCTCACCCCCAGCTACAAGACTATGCTAGACCTGCTCCCTCCTCATACCCCGCTACAAGACGATGCCAGACCTGCTCCCTCCTCATCCCCCACTACAAGACGATGCTAGGCCTGCTCCCTCCTCATCCCCAGCTACAACACAACCCTGGGACTGCTCCCTCCTCACCCCCAGCTACAAGACGACATTGGGGATGTTTCCTCCTCCACTAAAAGATGCCACTGATGCTGCTCATGCTCACTGGAGGACCAAGGACCTCTTGGCCATCTAGTTTCACAGTAAACATTTCTCACCCCACTCTGCCTGGATGAGCACATAGGAAGACCACTCACCCTCCCTCACTGCAGAGAAGTCCAGGACCACTCACATACCCCTGTGCCCACTCGCCCTAGCTGCACACACACACCCATGTGCCCACTCGCCCTACCTGCACACATCCCTGTGCCCACTCGTCCTAGCTGCACACACCCCTATGCCCACTTGCCCTAGCTGCACACACCCATTGTGCCCACTCGCTCTAGGTGCACACGCACCCCTGTGCCCATTCGCTCTAGGTGCACCAACGCACCCACTCGCCCTACCTGCACACACATCCCTGTGCCCACTCGCCCTAGCTGCACACACACCCCTATGCCCACTCGCCCTAGCTGCACACACACCCCTATGCCCACTCGCCCTAGCTGCACACACCCATTGTGCCCACTCGCTCTAGGTGCACACGCACCCCCGTGCCCACTTACTCTAGCTGCACACACCCATTGTGCCCACTCGCCCTAGGTGCACACGCACCCCCGTGCCCACTTACTCTAGCTGCACACACCCATTGTTCCCACTCGCTCTAGGTGCACACGCACCCCCGTGCCCACTTACTCTAGCTGCACACACCCATTGTGCCCACTCGCTCTAGGTGCACACGCACCCCCGTGCCCACTTACTCTAGCTGCACACACCCATTGTGCCCACTCGTCCTAGCTGCACACACCCCTATGCCCACTTGCCCTAGCTGCACACACCCATTGTGCCCACTCGCTCTAGGTGCACACGCACCCCCGTGCCCACTTACTCTAGCTGCACACACCCATTGTGCCCACTCGCTCTAGGTGCACACGCACCCCCGTGCCCACTTACTCTAGCTGCACACACCCATTGTGCCCACTCGCCCTAGGTGCACACGCACCCCCGTGCCCACTTACTCTAGCTGCACACACCCATTGTGCCCACTCGCTCTAGGTGCACACGCACCCCCGTGCCCACTGCACACACCCATTGTGCCCACTCGCTCTAGGTGCACACGCACCCCCGTGCCCACTTACTCTAGCTGCACACACCCATTGTGCCCACTCGCTCTAGGTGCACACGCACCCCCGTGCCCACTTATTCTAGCTGCACACACCCATTGTGCCCACTCGCCCTAGGTGCACACGCACCCGTGCCCACTCGCCCTAGCTGCACACACCCATATGCCCACTCGCCCTAGTTGCACACACACACCCCTGTGCCCACTCGCCCTAGCTGCACACACCCATTGTGTCCACTCACCCTAGGTGCACACGCACCCCTGTGCCCACTCACTCTAGCTGCGCACACACACACACACACTTCAGTGCCTTCTCCCCCTCATTGTGTACACCTCTGAGATGGCACATCCTGGAAAGCTACAATGTACAGTATTTACCCAGCCAGCTCTGCTTCCGTCGCCCTGGACACCCCTGCCCTGCAGGACCTCACCCTCCACCCACTTTCTGATGCTGGCGACCCTACACTGTATGTAGTATGAACGTCTTCCCATCCCCAGTACATCTCCCAACAAGTTATAGGCGCAGCCGGCCCCCTCCACTACTTCCCGGCCACTTACTCCGCAGCAGGGGAGACGTCTCCTTCTTCACGTACTTCCCCTGCACCTCGGAAGGCTTAGAAACTTCTTTCTTGGTTTTCTTCCTGGATAACATCCCCTCCCCGGGCTCCGCTATGCGGAGTGTCCCTTCATAGCGTCCGCTTCACGGCAGAAGAGTGACATGTTCCCCCCATCCCCTCCTGCCTGGGCGCCCTCTACTGGCAGCAGTCGAGACCGGCTAGCCCACATAATCCCTCGGCATTACTCGCCGCAATGAGAAGCAGACACCCGGACGTTTCGGGAGGGGCGTTCTAAAGTCACATGACCACACCAAAGGGACGTCAGCACGTCTAACCAAAGTTTTTTCCCCTCCCTAGGCATCAACAGGCAGTGACGTCATTGACTGTTTCCTTATTGGACGACGAGAGCTCTCCAAAAAAAATGTAACTGTAGTTAGTGTCCTAGACGTGTCAGTCACTCTAGTCACCAAGCAGTGGGAGGAGTGAGGAGATTACATCGTGTGCTGTCAGCAGGTGGCGCTAAACTGACTATTTCCTGTATGTGGATGCAATGGCCATACCAGAATCAGGCACTGGAGGGCGCAATCATATCTATCTCAGTACATGGTACATAAATATATTTTGAGAGGGCATTAAATTATCTGTTGTTTGGACTCATGCAAATTCATGATCCTTTACTATACCTTCTTAGTATGACTGTGATTTCATAAGTTTTAGCCTTGTATGAATCCAAAAAATCCTGGTGTGCTTTCTTGTAAGGAAGTATTGCTTCTAGGCAGTGGCGTAACTAGGAATGGCGGGGCCCCGTGGCGAACTTTTGACATGGGCCCCATTCCTAGAGGGGTACATGGGAGTGCAGGCTGTTTGTGAATAAGAGGGTGACGTGGGGTGCAGGGTGTGTATAAGCAAGAGGGGAAATGGGGGTGCAAGCTGTGTGCGAGCAAGAGAGTGATCTGGAGGGGGAAACCCCCCATTCCACCACACTCTTGCTCACCCACAGCCTTCACCCCCATTCCCCCTTCTTTCTCACACACAGCCTGCGCCCCCAGGTCTCCCAGTTTGCTCACACACAGCCTGCATGCCCATGTACCCCTCTTGCTCACCCACAGCCTTCACCCCCATTCCCCCTTCTTTCTCACACACAGCCTGCGCCCCCAGGTCACCCAGTTTGCTCACACACAGCCTGCATGCCCATGTACCCCTCTTGCTCACCCACAGTCTGCACCCCCATTCCCCCTTCTTTCTCACACACAGCCTGCGCCCCCAGGTCACCCTCTTTGCTCACACACAGCCTGCATGCCCATGTACCCCTCTTGCTCACCCACAGCCTGCACCCCCATCCCCCCTTCTTTCTCACACACAGCCTGCGCCCCCAGGTCACCCTCTTTGCTCACACACAGCCTGCATTCCCATGTACCCCTCTTGCTCACACACAGCCTACACTGCAACACTCAGGAGGGCCAGGGCTGGTATCCCGGTAATATATCAGATGTGGCCAGCTTGCAGGGAGTCCCTGGGTCCCGAATGTGCACAAAATTTCCCTTTTTGATGTCCCCGACTACCCTCCCCTGCGTGATATCTGACAATGACAACAGACAACCAGGCTTCGGGGGTAATCGTTGCTTTTCTTTTTACTAGCAGGACAAAGTAATACACATGTACATATGGAGGACTTCTTCACATACAATACAGCGATCTTTGCAGGTAGTGTCCAATTAGCGGAGGATGGGGCAGAATGCTTTGGATAGTGGTTGCTTGGCAGTTAACTTGTATATACTTGTAAAGATGGCCTGTATCCAGGGGGTTAGTCCTCAACAAACTGGGTACACGTATGTAGAAGAACAAATACAATTTTTCTTAGCAGCGGGAGATTCTCAATTTCTGCCAGACTAGCTATGGGCTTCTTTAAATATAGATTTGTCCCAAAGACTTACTTGGATAGAGATATACGTGGGGGGTCCCAGATGTATGGATAACCAGGTCCATCAACTTCAGCACTTGTAAGATTAGAGCTTCAGAGGAAAACGCTCTCTGAGAAGGGCCTTGAAGATAGGGAAGAAGACATCTCTGCTTGGTGCACCCTGATAAGTCGGAAGCCATTATCCATGCTCCATGTGCTCTGTCTCACAGCTGTCTCTACACTTGTAGCCCCACACAAAAGACATCAGCCAAAAACGTCCCCAACCCCCTCTAGAGAGGGTGGTCACTCAACTCTCCCTCCAGGCCAGTCAAGGGAGCCTCATTGGTCCTGGAGGTCAGCTAATCATAATGGACACTCCCTTTACAGTTACAACTCAAATTACAATGGCAAAGTATAGGCAGGTGCAGTTCACAAAAACATCCACAAGATGGCGCATTAATAGACCCCCTGTGTGCTGGCTCTGGAAGAATAGAAATATATAGAAGGAATGAAGGGGGAGGAAAATATTTACCTTATATGAAAATGTCCATGCTATCTCGGTCTGCATTAGAGGGAATTGGACTAGCAGTACCGGGACATTACATACACCCCCACTAAGAAAAGAGCCGTCCTCGGCGACTAACTAGCGCGGAGGAACCTAGAGAGATGGGATGCGCACAGGTAGTAGGGCTGGATACCTGAGAAACAATAAACAGAATAATGGCAAACAACAATGTGACATGACTTATGTACAAGAACGATACTCCGTGATTATATGCAAAACCAAAACATAATAAACAGTAGAAACATAATGCCAATAGGTGGGTAGAGTCTCTTTCAGCAATAGGGCATTGTCCATGGAAAGGCTCAGGGTAGGCACTATGTGGCACAAATACAGTCCTCAGTAGTCCATAGGCTGTAGAGAAATATGTAATGCAAAACAAGAACATAACAAAATGCTTGGGATTACCCAGGTATGGAGGCTTAAACGGTTGCTAACTAACTAATTAATAAGAACATAGGTATATGAAAGAGGCAAAGTATATATATATATATATATATGAAAGGATATGGTTGCTCAGTCTCTATAGCGAGCTGGGGGAGTTCCCTTGGTACTTCGCTCTGATCGCCTCAGCACTTGGTCTTCTACTTGCGTAGGAACACTGGAAACTGGAACTCCATCTTGTGCTGGTTCAGGAGCAGCAATTGGAGCAGCAACACTGGAGTCCGGAATTTCATCTTGTGTTGATTCAGGAGCAGCAACACTGGAGTCCGGAATTCCATCTTGTGTTGGTTCCGGGGCAACAATTGGAACCGGAACATGAGTCGGGATAGGAACTGGAACAGGAACAAACTGGTAACAGCTGGGGATAAGAAATTGAGATCTAAAGATCGATTCATCTACAGAAGGCTGTCTTGGAGGAGTTGCCATCACAGGAACTGGTTGGTAGACAGTTGTAGCTTGTGGTGGTGCTGACATCCTCAGTGAGTCCTCTCTGGTGCACAATTTGATGCGGTTCCGATGCACTGTTTGTGGAGCCATGCCTGGTTTCTTTACTTCATAAACATCGGACTCTGGATAGGGAATGGCTGTAATGGTGTAGGGCTCCGCTTCCCAAAGAGAATCAAGTTTTCCAGTTCTGTGGTACTTCTTTAACCATACTTTGTCACCAATGTGTAAAGGTGTAGCATTAGCTCTTTGGTTGTAGTTCTCTTCTTGTCGTCTGTGAGCTTCCTTCATGCGACAGTCGACTATCTCTTGCGCTTCTTGCATTCGGCGCTGATGTTCTAGAACCCAATCAGTCTTTGGCAGAGGGTTGATCACATCTGGTATCTGAATTCCTAAAGCACGGTCTTTTGGAAGTTGACCTTGTCTTCCAAACATTAAGAAGTATGGTGAATAGCCTGTAGAACAGTGGGTAGTGTTATTGTAGATCTCCACTAATTCATCAAGTAGTTGAGGCCATTCTGCTTGTTTGGTGAAAGATGCTGTTCTCAGCATGTTGATGAAGATCTGGTTAACCTTCTCACAAAGTCCATTCCCTTGGGGATGGTAGGCAGTTGTTCTCAGCTTTTTGCATTCATGGAACTGGCATAGTTCTTGGAAAAGCTGTGACTCGAATGCAGGTCCTCTGTCAGTTAGGACTGCTTCAGGACACCCGTAGTGTCTCACATATTCGCGGTAGAATGTGATGGCTGTGGTACGTGCGGTGAGGTCTTTAACTGGCACAACGACAACCCACTTGGAGTAGTGGTCCACCATGGTAAGGGCATATGAGTAGCCTGAACGAGTCGGGGCTAACTTCACATGGTCAAGAGCAACTAGTTCGTTTGGTCTCTGAGTATGGATGGGATGTAGTGGTGCTCTAGCATCCTTCTTACCAGTCTTTGTAAGGTTGCAGGCTGGACATTCACTACACCAACTCTCAATGTCAGCACGCATTCCAATCCAATAGAAGCGTTGGCGTATGGTGGCTTCAGTTTTCTGCACTCCAAAGTGTCCAGATTGATCGTGGTAGGCATCAAGAATGATCTTGGCATCCCGCCTAGGAATGAGAATTTGGTGCAACCTCTCACCGGAAACAGGATCTAAGGTGTTGCGCAGAATCAAGCCTTTCTGGATGAAAAGTCTTTTGCGCTGCCTCCATAGGCGTTTGAGCTCAGTATCCGTATACCGTCTTCTGAGTCTGACAGGTATTCTTCCAGTGATTAGGTAATCATAGATTTCACCTATGACACGAGATTCTTTCTGGAGGGTTTGCCATCTAGATAGTTCTTGAAGTGGGTCAGATTTCTCTTGAGGACCTTCTTCAGGCTGTGTAGCAGCAATGACGTTCTGCGTAGCAAACTTCTGATAGAAGGGAGGCATCTCAACATCTTCCCACATGTCTTCTTCAGGAGGTTCTTCTCCTATAGGCAAACGGGATAAAGCATCAGCGTTTACGTTGGTCTTACCACTGCGGTATTTGAGGTCGAAACAATAGTTCGCCAATCTGGAAGCCCATCTCTGTTCGAGAGCACCTAGCCGTGCTGTGTTTAGGTGAGCTAGAGGATTGTTGTCTGTGTAAACGGTAAATGGTGTAACCGCAAGGTAGTCTTTGAATTTCTCTGTGACGGCCCACACAACACCAAGCAGCTCTAACTTGAACGAACTGTAATTGTGATCGTTCTTCTCAGCACCTCTCAAGCTTCGGCTGGCATAAGCGATGACTCTCTCTTTGTTGTCCTGGACTTGTGACAGTACAGCTCCTAGGCCTTGATAGCTGGCATCTGTATAGAGACGGAAAGGATGGCTGTAGTCAGGATAAGCCAGAATTGGAGGAGAAGTCAATAAGGCTTTCAAAGTCTGGAATGCAGTTTCTTGTCTTTCAGACCAATCAATTAGGAGTCTTCTGTTTGAGTTTTCTTTAGGACAACCACGTAGCAATTCTGTCAGTGGTTCCGCTACCTGTGCAAAGTGAGGTATAAAGCGGCGGTAGTAGCCCGCGAATCCTAGAAAACTTCTGACTTCCTTTACTGTCTTTGGAGTTTCCCAGTCTTTGACAGCAGAGATCTTGTCAGGATCAGGCTGGATACCTTCAGCACTGACTACATGACCTAAGTAATTGACCTTTGGTTTTAGCAGGTGGCATTTTGAAGGTTTTATCTTCAGGCTGTGTTCAATAAGAACCTGGAACACTTCTGCTAGGTTGTTCAGATGGTCTTCATAAGTGCGAGAATACACAACAACATCATCGAGATACAGCAAAACACTCTGGAAGTTGAGGTGGCCAAGACATCTCTCCATGAGTCGCTGGAATGTTGCTGGGGCATTGCACAACCCAAAAGGCATGCTATTAAACTCATAAAGTCCCATCGGGGTGGTAAAAGCTGTCTTTTCTCTATCCTCAGGAGCCATGGGGACCTGCCAGTAGCCACTGGTTAGGTCGAGAGTTGAGAAGTATGCAGCTGAACCAAGAGCAGTGAGGGATTCTTCAATCCGTGGAAGAGGATAGGCATCTTTATGTGTGATGTCGTTCAGTCTTCTGTAGTCAACACAGAATCTGATGTTACCATCCTTCTTTCTTACCAAAACGATAGGTGCTGCCCAAGGACTTTGACTTTCTTGGATGACTTTGGTGTCTTTCATCTCCTTTATCAGCTTCTTTACTTGCTGGTAGTTAGCAGGAGGGATTGGACGGTATCTTTCCTTGAAAGGAGGATGATCACCTGTGTTGATTTTATGCTGGATCAAAGAGGTTTTCCCAAAATCAAGTGGATGCTTGCTGAAAGCTTGGCTGTGCCGTTTCGCAACTTTGATGACACCATTGATGTGTTCCCTAGGGGTATTCGCATCCCCAATGTTGAGTTCATTCCACCAGAAGGTAGTAGGTTTGTGAGTACCTCCGGCAGGGACATGAATTGACTTTTGATAAGCAAGTGCTTCATCATCTAAGATGTCTTCTGAATTGAGCTGATACAGTTGAGCAACTGACTTAAACTTGTGCAATTCAATAGGTGCATCACTTAGGTTGACTAGCCGTACTGGTACTTTACCGTTGGAGACGGTGACGATGCTTCTGGCGGCTTTCACCAGCGGCTGTCCTTCAATCTGAATAGGATCAAGAAGAGCTTCGTAATCTTCGTTGTTAATGCCTGGACGGACTCGGCACCAGATGAGAGTCTCACTGTTAGGAGTCAGAGTGACGGGTCTGGCATCCTGGATACGGACACGACAGATTTCACCATTACGGTTAGCAAACTTCTGCTGGGCACAGAGCACTTTGATGGTACGTTGTACAGCTTGCCTGTAAGAAAGAGTAGCAGTAGGGAGAGAAGCATGCAAAGCATCTAGCAATTCAGTGAATACATGACGCATAACATTCATGCCTAATACCACTGGTGTAGCCATTCCCTGAGACTCTGTAACAATTACACCTTGTCGTGGTAATTCACGATCACCAATACGAATGGTAGGTTCCCAGTAACCTAGTTGGGATATAGGCTGACCATTACTTGCAATCAAACGTAACTTCGCTTTGCCCACAGAATTTAGTATGTCAGAGTCCCAATATTTCTCAAAGGCTTGTTGCCCAATAGTTGTTACTTGTGACCCAGTGTCCACTAAAGCTTCTAATGGTACACCCTCAATCCAAATAGTTATGTACGGGCACTTGGAGACGAATCTGGATGTCCATGGCGATTGTCCCCCTGGGCCTTTGGATTCACCTCCCGAGGGGCGGCCCTTGGCCTCGGTGGTGTCCCGTTTAACTTAAAGCACTGGTATTTGTAATGCCCAACACGCTCACAGTAAGTACAATAAGGACGTTCACGTGGTGAAGACCGGTCAGGAGGAAGCCTATCAGGACTTGGGCGGCTAGAGTGAGGCTCTGCAGGCAATGTTCTAGATAAAGAGGGCTCACATGATGCAGACTGGCCTTTTAATTCCTTTAGGGCTTGGCAAAGAGATTCCACTACCTGAGCAAGAACATCGGTGGTAGAGGGCATAGTGGCAGGAGTAGGAGCCTGTACAGTCTGAGTGGCCTGCATGGGCACAATAGGAGGTAATGGAGATGCAGCGGAGATTCCACCAGCCAGGTCTGGGGAATATGTGGCAGAGTAATAATTAGCACAAGGTGAATCAGTTCCCACTATTCGTAGGGCCAAAGTCTTAAAATCTAGAAAAGACATGTCTGGATTTTGGGCTGATAGCATGCGGAGTTGACTCTGTATTAGTCGTGAGTCCACACCTTCTATGAACCTGTCTGTAATAATGCTTTCTGCAGCAGTAGGATCAATGTTGTCAACTTGGCGCAGAGCCCTATATGCTGACTGGAGGGCAAGTGCATAGTCTCTGAGGGTCTCACCTGGTCTCTGACGTCTGTCATAGAATTTAAGACGAACCTCAGTTGGTGATTGGACTTCGAATTCTTTTCTCAGACGCGTGAGGACCTGGTCAACGGTGGTCTTTTCTGTCGGTGGCCAGGAACGAACTTCCTCAGCAGCTGGACCTTCAAGTTGTCCTAAGAGAAGCTGTACCTGTTGCTTGGGAGAAAGTGATACAAGTTCAAGAGTACGCAATATCTTTTCCTGAAACTGAGCAAGGGTATGAGGATCCCCTCTGTAACTTGGAAGACTGGAGGGTCCTATAAAGAAAGGCAAGCCTGTCGCTATAACAGGAGTTGAAGCAGAGATGGTAGCTGTCTCCTGAGGTGCAGGAGAACTGGAGGATGAGGTTGTAGTGTTATCTGCGACAGACAGGGCATCTCGAGGCGATGTAGACATTTTTGCAAAAATTAGGATACTGTCTCTTTAAGTAAAATAATAAGGCTTCTGTCTCTTTTATGAAATGCAAATCTCAGCAAATACAAAGTCACTTTATAAAATGCACTTATCTGTATCCCAGGAATGGCAGGTAACAGCAGACAATGGCAGTGGAGGTTCTGGCAGAAGTGATGAGCAGGAGCTGCAGGCAGGATGATCACTTTGATCCTTGAAGAGATAAGGAGTCTTTGCAAAAAGAATTGGGGGCAGGGAAGTTGGAGTCTTGTTACAGCTGGGATGGATTTGGATTCAGTGTTGGATAGAGATGGCGACACCCAGTTTTGGCACCTGGGGGAAGTTTGGTGGGGGGAGTTTACTCCTGCTGAATTGCTCAAGAAGCTAGTCAATCCAAAATGGTGGAATATGCAGTCACACAGCATGGCATACAACAACACAGTCTTTAGGCAGGCACAGAGGCAGAATGCTTTCACCCCCACTTTGTAGAGAGTATCGGTTAGTCTTGGAGCAGTAGTTCTCCAGAAGCAACATACAGTCTTTAGGCAGGCACAGAGGCACAATCCTGTTCGTGACGCCACAAAAAGGGGTTTGCAACACTCAGGAGGGCCAGGGCTGGTATCCCGGTAATATATCAGATGTGGCCAGCTTGCAGGGAGTCCCTGGGTCCCGAATGTGCACAAAATTTCCCTTTTTGATGTCCCCGACTACCCTCCCCTGCGTGATATCTGACAATGACAACAGACAACCAGGCTTCGGGGGTAATCGTTGCTTTTCTTTTTACTAGCAGGACAAAGTAATACACATGTACATATGGAGGACTTCTTCACATACAATACAGCGATCTTTGCAGGTAGTGTCCAATTAGCGGAGGATGGGGCAGAATGCTTTGGATAGTGGTTGCTTGGCAGTTAACTTGTATATACTTGTAAAGATGGCCTGTATCCAGGGGGTTAGTCCTCAACAAACTGGGTACACGTATGTAGAAGAACAAATACAATTTTTCTTAGCAGCGGGAGATTCTCAATTTCTGCCAGACTAGCTATGGGCTTCTTTAAATATAGATTTGTCCCAAAGACTTACTTGGATAGAGATATACGTGGGGGGTCCCAGATGTATGGATAACCAGGTCCATCAACTTCAGCACTTGTAAGATTAGAGCTTCAGAGGAAAACGCTCTCTGAGAAGGGCCTTGAAGATAGGGAAGAAGACATCTCTGCTTGGTGCACCCTGATAAGTCGGAAGCCATTATCCATGCTCCATGTGCTCTGTCTCACAGCTGTCTCTACACTTGTAGCCCCACACAAAAGACATCAGCCAAAAACGTCCCCAACCCCCTCTAGAGAGGGTGGTCACTCAACTCTCCCTCCAGGCCAGTCAAGGGAGCCTCATTGGTCCTGGAGGTCAGCTAATCATAATGGACACTCCCTTTACAGTTACAACTCAAATTACAATGGCAAAGTATAGGCAGGTGCAGTTCACAAAAACATCCACAAGATGGCGCATTAATAGACCCCCTGTGTGCTGGCTCTGGAAGAATAGAAATATATAGAAGGAATGAAGGGGGAGGAAAATATTTACCTTATATGAAAATGTCCATGCTATCTCGGTCTGCATTAGAGGGAATTGGACTAGCAGTACCGGGACATTACATCACCACCCATTCCCTCCTCTTGCTCACATAGGGCAGAATGGGGGGTGCAGAATGTGAGTAGGAGGGATACATAGGTGTGCAGGCTGTATGTGAGAAAGGAAGAAATCGGGGTGCAGACTTTCTCACACGCAGCCTGCACACCCATGTACCCCTCTTCCTCACAGCCTATAACCCATTTCCCCCATTGTACACTGACTTGTACAATCTGGGTAGCTCCACCCACAAAAGACACTGAGTCTATGTTAGTAGATTAAGGGTCTTTGATGACGTCATGTCTCAGGTCCTTCAATCTACTAGTGTAGATGCCGGCACAGGGCCTGGGGACAGAGGGCAGGAGATAGAAGTTTCTCCTGCCCGCTGTCACTTATGCAAGTGCTGGGAGGCAGCAGGGGCCCGGACAGCAGGTGGCCCCTGCTTGGGTGCAGTAGTAAAGGCAGCAATTGCTGCCTTTACTACTATTAAAAGATGGACTGTTCGAGGAGGCAGCTCCTCTCCATCTTCAGGCAGCCCCAGTGCTGCAGTAAATAGGGCCTGTTACGTACTAGAGTTACACCAGCAGGTAACAGCCTATTTTTTTTAAAAAAAATCTGCGGCGGTAGCAGCTGTCCATACCTGATTTTTATAGAGTAAAATACGATGACTGCCTTTCTAGGGATATCGTTAAAATAATAGCAATAACAATTATCACTAGAGATGAACGTATAAAACATTTCTGACAGGTGAAAAATTTCCATCAGTCAGATCAGTCATGGAAAAGCGAGGTATGAACGCTGAATCTGTGGTGAAACTC
The DNA here is from genome assembly GCF_031893055.1 of Leptodactylus fuscus. Taxonomy (NCBI): domain Eukaryota; kingdom Metazoa; phylum Chordata; class Amphibia; order Anura; family Leptodactylidae; genus Leptodactylus; species Leptodactylus fuscus. The sequence goes on from NC_134271.1 coordinate 97,894,032, forward strand.
ACAAAATTCATCCTCACCCACAATTACTTTTCTTTTGGTGACTGCATCTATTTACAGCAGACTGGCACAGCAATGGGGAGTAAAATGGCGCCACAGTCCACTAATCTTTTCATGGCCAAGCTTGAGAGTGACTTCCTATCCACCTGCACTACCAAAGCTCTGGCCTACTATCGCTTTATTGGCGATATCCTAATCATTTGGACTGGGTCTGAACAACAGCTGAAAACCTTCAATAAACATTTCAATCAGTTCCATCCCACCATCAACCTGACGCTCAATTACAGCCTTACTGAAATAAACTTCCTGGACGCATCATCAAGATACAGAGCAACAAAATTGAGACATCGCTGTATCAGAAGCCAATTGACTGCCCAACCTACCTGAGATGGGATAGTTTTCATCCCAAACACATAAAGAACTCCATTATCTACAGCCAAGCTATCAGATACCATCACATATGTTCAGACCTTGTGAATAGGGACAAACACCTTAGTGGCCTCAGAAACACATTCTTGAGGCAGGATTATCATCCAAGAAGAGTCAAAATTCAAATCACCAGGGCCACCAGAATACCAAGCTTGGATTTATTAAAATACAATACCAAACAGGAAAACAATCACGTGCCCCTGGTTGTCACATACAACCCACACCTGGAGATGCTGAGAGGAATCACACGCAAACTACATCCACTACTACAAAAAGACAACCGGTTAAAATCCATATTTCCAGACCCCCTCTCCTGTGGTATACGCAGCCACCAAATCTCAGGAATATGATGATTAGCAGCTCACTGTCACCTCCTATCACAACAGGAACGTTTCCATGCAGACAGAAAAGGTACAAAACATGCCCTCACATACTGGCCACTGACAAGATAAAGATCCCCAATTCTAACAAGGACTACAAGATCCCAGGTACCTAATGTGGTGTATTTACTATTATGCACCAAATGTCCCACTAGGGGCCTGTATGTAGGGGACACTGAGAATGGACCTCCCTGTGCCAAAACAGTTTTGCAATCAAGATCATAATATCATCAATGACATGAAAATTTTGGTATTAAGGAGAAACTTCAAATCAAAAAAAGGCAGAAAAGTGTATGAATATAAGCTGATGAGCAGGCTCAAAAGCTTGAAAACTGTCATCATTTTAGTTAGCCATTAAGAAAGGTATCAAGTACTGAAGACTCTCAATTTTTTATATTTCATATCCACTGGCTAAAACGGTATAAAGATATTTTTCCTTATATCAGTCAGATAACACATTTTCACCCATTGAATGTCATTATATAAAATCCCCAGGGTATAATAGTCTGCATTTATGAAACCTTTGCACTGTGCCCACCAATGTGTTTAAATGGCCCTGCCATCACTGCTTTGGAGGCCACCTCATGGATTATTGTAAATTCCTTTAACATGAATTCAGTGAATGGAGTCACATTGCGACCCCAAAGGTGCTGTAACTTCTAGTCACAAAAAAGTTGAACATTGCTTGACTTTTTTGTGACAGCACATATGCTCTCAGCACAGACAGGTAAGATGACATCATTGCATCGCGCCTCAGACGTTCTATGCATGGACTCTCCGTTCACCAATGGATAGGTGAGTATAACTTTTTTTTTAGTACAGTAATGGATGTTTTAAAGGGGTTATAAGGAGTTGTTAGGAGGGCGGAATTATAAGGGAGGATTCTTCTTCTATTATACCTATAGAGAAACTGCCCACGTTTCCATAGGTATAATTGACATGCTGCGATTTCCAAAACCACAACGGTTTTGGAAATCGCAGCATGTCGACTGAGCGTATTTTTCTGCAATGTGTAGATGAAATTTTTGCAGGAATTGTAAAGCACTGCAATTTTCCTGCGGTGTGTACACTGTGGCCACACCACAGCATTTATGTCACGTGTGATCCGGCCTTAACATGTTTTCCCCCTCATTTTTATTGATGATCTATCCTCAGAATAGATCATCAATAGATCAGTGAATCTCCACTGATCAGCTGTATGAAGGGGCTAAGGCACCTGTTTATATCACACGCTGTCTGTTTATAATGACCATGTGATAGTATTACAGCCTTGTCATATAGATGTGTATAGGATGAGTTATATTACGCTATGAGATGTATGATACTATATAAACAGAGAAGCAGTCATGGCGCCTACACAGATACCATGGTTCATTCAAACAGCTGATCCTGGGGGTCCCGGGTATTGCAACCCCATTATTTTTTTAACTTTTTAATTAGGAAAAAACTGGGCCATTAATAATATGGGTCACTATTTAAAGGGAGTAAACAAGAAAGTTATTAATTTAAAGATGCACTTGGGGATATTATTCATTATGGGGGGGGGGGGTTATATATATTTTATAATTATGGGTAAAAGCAGGATGGGTGTGCAGGAAAGAACAATGTGGGTCAGGCACCTGGAAAAGTAAGGTGCTAAAGATGTCTGTGTTGCAAACTTTACAGAGATTGAAAGAAGTGGACATGGCGTTCCAGATGGAAGAGAAATGGAATGTAAATGTGAATGGTTAGTCAGAGACGTCCCCTGTAAGTCACTAAATGTAACTGCACTGTATTCACCTAAATCGTCTGCAGAGCGCTGTGTAGAGTTGATACCTACCACTATATGGTCACTGTATAGTGAAAATATCGGTAAACCTAAGTTGGAGGCCCACTTGGACATGTTCACCCCCCTGTGCTCAACCCCTAGCTACACCTCTGCTTGCTGTACATACTGTAGCAGCAGGTGTAGGTAGTGCAGCATTGTCCCATAAGGGCTCGTTCACATCTGCGCCCGGCACTCCGTTATGCAGGTTTCTGTTTCCTGTATAAAACAGAGCAGGAGACGGAAACCTGCAGGATTCTTTCTCACCCTTTCATTTGAATGGGTGAGAAAGCTGTCCGGCCGTGAGCGACGGTGAGCGTTTTATGCTCTCTGCCGCGAAACCGGATTTTTTAATCCGGACACAGAGTTGGACATGCAGTACTCTGTGTCTGGATTTAAAAAAACGGTTTCACGGCGGAGAGCCTAAAACGCTCACCGCCGTTCACGGCCGGACTCGGTCTGTGGTTTCCGTCTTCTTGCATGCAGAAGACGGAAACCACAGAACGGAGTGCCGAATGCAGGTGTGAACCTAGCGTAACTGTCAACGAAGCAAAAATGCAGTTGGCAAATACAGCCGCTACAGTTTGTACTGCAAAGGTAAACAATACTCGGAGTTGCGCTGTCTCAGTACAGCTGATCTATGGGGAAATAGTAGAAATCAGACAATCCCTTTAAAGTGATTTTCTGAGACTGATATATTGCTGATAAGTGATTGATGGGGTCTAATAGCTGAGATCACCACCTATCAGCTGCTTGAAGGGTTGTGGTCTCTTCCCTGTGCCATTGGTCACTTGGTACAGCATCAGCTCAGCCCCATACATGTGAATACCAAACATACCCTTCTAATATGTACAGCACTATGCTTGGTATTCAGCGAAAAGGCCACAGCGCTCACCCAAACATTCTAACCTTTTCAACCATCTGATCTGTGGGAGTCCTGGGTGTTGTACCATTTATCGCATATCAGTGTCCTAGGACATCATGTACAGAGGAGTCCATGGACAAAAAGCAGGGTCTGCAGAGAAGGAGCAGAGGACAATTCTAACAAATTTCAGATTGGTTGCAGGTATAGCAGAGTAATGTGTGAGGCCATCATGGTGGATTTAATCTGTACTTCGTACGCTGTTTTGCTGATGTAAAGAATTGTACATCATCACTGAATCACACCTCTATTTTCCTAATAATAAGCAAGCAGGCCACTGTCTCACTCTTCTAGAGAACCTTTGACAAATCCAAAACTAAAATCTGAATGGTGGCTGTGAGAGAACACTGCTCATTGATAAATATGAATCACAGCGCTTGTACAGTACTAAAATGCTGGTTATCTGAGATTGTCTGTTTGTTGGAAGTATTTTAATGACTCCTATGTTTTTTTTAGGGATGGCTCAGGTCCTAAATTGTCAGTAACAATGCTATCAAGTATTAAGTATTGTCTCCAGGTGGCGCTATAGTGCTGTAAGAACTATGCAGTTACCAATTGTCGCCAGTAGATGTCGCTGTTGACAAGCTGTAGCTAGCTAGACATTGGTAATTCCAAACACTAGACGGCGCTACTGTTCCATTAATACGAGACATCAAATACACTCAAGGCTTTTGATACTGATTTGCAGGCAGTAAATGGCGCTGACTTGTGATATTTTATAATTCCTGGAGCTTATGTAGGCACGAACAGTACATGGAGACATAAAATGTATTTTAAGTTTAGAGGAGCGTCTAGGTGTTTATCACTGCCACTAGGGGTGGCTCGTGACACGGAAGTCTTAGTACTATAGGGTAGTCAGTAGGTGTCGCTACAGTTCAGCAGCCCATAGTACTATGAAGCAATCCGTAATAAGAGTTCTGATTACTAACACAAGGTGTCGCTGTTGCCCTGCAAGCCTGAGAGAAGTAGAACAAGTAAGTAACCAACCACAGTTCTAACTATTGAACACTAGATGTCGCTGATGTTCCGCTGTCTACGGGAAGTAGAGCAGTAAGTAACCACAGTACTAACTCTGAACATTAGATGTCGCTGTTGATCCGCTGACGTCACATACATTGCAGCCTCTACTACATTACAGCAGGCACTAACACTCGCCGGGCGTGGTGGCGTGCGTCTGTAATCCCAGCTACTTGGGAGGCTGAGGCTGTCGGATCACTTGAGTCCAGGAGTTCTGGTCTACTCTGTGCTATGTCGATCGGGTGTCCACACTAAGTTCGGTATCAATATGGTGACCCTGGGGGAGCTCGGAGCTACCAGGTTGTCTAAGGAGGGGTGAACCGGCCCAGGTCGGAAACGGAGCAGGTCAAAACCCCCATGCCGATCAGTAGTGGGTCCGCGCCTGTGAATAGCCAGTGTAGAGCAGCCTGGACAACACAGCGAGACACTGACTTTTTAGTCTTTTATGTCATGTGGAATATCACTATTATTTCGAGCTCTCTATCTATTAAACCCAAATTCCACAGTCTTTTACATAAATTACATATTGCAGTGCTGGGGTTTAGATTCAAGTCCAGCCGAGGACATGAAGATTATCATATGGAGCGGAATAACAGCATCGCTTCTGCCGCTGCTGGCTTCATGCAGGGCAGAAGCATAGCGATGTTGCTGGCATCTGTGCCGGCGTCTTTGCATCTGTGCCGGCGTCTACACTCCCTGGCATCCGCCTCTCTATTACAGCGGATGCCGGGTTTGTATTCACATATGCAAAGCCAAGCGGCGAGATGGCGCTGCGTGCACACTCATAGACCAGTCTAGCCTTCACAATGCGAATACAGACCCGACATCCGCTGTAATAGAGAGAGGCGGATGTCGGGTCTGTATTCGCATTGTGAAGGCTAGACTGGTCTATGAGCGCGCACGCAGGGCCTGCGGCATCTCGCCACTTGGCTTTGCATATGTGACCCCGCCCACCAATGACGCAACAAAGCTGGAAGACAGAAGATTTTATAGCAACGAAGACTGGTGAGTATGCGACGTGGGACAACCCCTTTAAACGTCCGGTATTTGATGTTTAGGGGAGCGTCTTGGTGTTTATCACTGGCATTAGGTGGAGCTCGTGATATGGAAGTCTTAGGGTGCATGCACACTACGTAACGCCGGGCGTGTATGAGAGCCGTACACGCCGGCATTACAGCAGACTGCCGAACACTTCCCATTCACTTCAATGGGAGCGCTCGTAACAGCGGTGTTTACGAGCGCTCCCATTGAAGTGAATGGGAAGTGTTCGGCAGCCCTGCTGTAACGCCGGCGTGTACGGCTCTCATATACGCCCGGCGTTACATAGTGTGCATGCACCCTTAGTACTATAGGGTAAAATTGAGAAGCTGATTGACCGCCCAACCTACCTAAGATGGGATAGCTTTCATCCCAAACACATAAAGAACTCCATTGTCTACAACCAGGCCATCAGATACCATCGCATATGTTCAGACCCTGTAGATAGAGACAAACACCTTGGAGGTCTCAAAAACACATTCTTCAGACAGGGTTATCATCCAAGAACAGTTGAAAACTAAATCACCAGGGCCACCAGGATACCAAGATCGGATTTATTAAGATACAATACCAAATAGGAAAACGATCGGGTGCCCCTGGTTGTCACATACAACCCACACCTGGAGATGCTGAGAGGAATCACATGCAAATTACATCTACTACTGCAAAAAGACGACTGTTTAAAATCCATATTTCCAGATCCCCCTCTCCTGTGTTGTAGACAGTCACCAAATCTCAGGAACATGGTTATTAACAGTTCACTGTCACCTCCTACCACAACAGGAACATTTCCATGCAGACAGAATAGGTGCAAAACATGCCCTCACATACTGGCCATCGACAAGATAAAGATCTCCAATTCTAACAAGGACTACAAGATCCCAGGTACCAGACAATCACTGGGCGTGGTGGCGTGCGTCTGTAATCCCAGCTACTTGGGAGGCTGAGGCTGGCGGATCACTTGAGTCCAGGAGTTCTGGTCTACTCTGTGCTATGTTGATCGGGTGTCCGCACTAAGCTCGGTATCAATATGGTGACTCTGGGGGAGCTCGGAGCTACCAGGTTGTCTAAGGAGGGGTGAACGGGAGCAGGTCAAATCCCCCATGCCGATCAGTAGTGGGTCCGTGCCTGTGAATAGCCAGTGTAGAGCAGCCTGGACAACACAGCGAGACACTGACTTTTTAACCTTTTATGTCATGTGGAATATCATTATTATTTCGAGCTCTCTATTTATTAAACGCAAATTCCACAGTTTTTTACATAAATTATATATTGCAGTGCTGGGGTTTAGATTCAAGTCCAGCCGAGGACATGAAGATTATTATATGGAGATTAAATGTCCGGTATATGAAGTTTAGAGGAGCGTCTTGGTGTTTATCACTGGCACTAAGTATAGCTTGTGATATGGAAGTCTTAGTACTATAGGGTAAAATTGAGAAGCTGATTGACCGCCCAACCTACCTAAGATGGGATAGCTTTCATCCCAAACACATAAAGAACTCCATTGTCTACAACCAGGCCATCAGATACCATCGCATACGTTCAGACCCTGTAGATAGAGACAAACACCTTGGAGGTCTCAAAAACACATTCTTGAGGCAGGGTTATCATCCAAGAACAGTTGAAAACCAAATCACCAGGGCCACCAGAATACCAAGATTGGAGTTATTAAAATACAATACCAAACAGGAAAAAAATGGGGTGCCCCTGGTTGTCACATACAACCCACACCTGGAGATGCTGAGAGGAATCACATGCAACTTACATCCACTACTGCAAAAAGACGACTGTTTAAACTCGATATTTCCAGATCCCCCTCTCCTGTGCTATACGCAGCCACCAAATCTCAGGAACATGGTTATTAACAGCTCACTGTCACCTCCTACCACAACAGGAACATTTCCATGCAGACAAAATGGGTGCAAAACATGCCCTCACATACTGGCCATCGACAAGATAAAGATCCCCAATTCTAACAAGGACTACAAGATCCCAGGTACCAAACAATCACTGGGCGCGGTGGCGTGCGTCTGTAATCCCAGCTACGTGGGAGGCTGAGTCTGTCGGATCACTTGAGTCCAGGAGTTCTGGTCTACTCTGTGCTATGTTGATTGGGTGTCCACACTAAGTTCGGTATCAATATGGTGACCCTGGGGGAGCTCGGAGCTACCAGGTTGTCTAAGGAGGGGTGAACCGGCCCAGGTCGGAAACGGAGCAGGTCAAAACCCCCATGCCGATCAGTAGTGGGTCTGCGCCTGTGAATAGCCAGTGTAGAGCAGCCTGGACAACACAGCGAGACACTGACTTTTTAGTCTTTTATGTCATGTGGAATATCATTATTATTTCGAGCTCTCTATCTATTAAACCCAAATTCCACAGTCTTTTACATAAATTACATATTGCAGTGCTGGGGTTTATATTCAAGTCCAGCCGAGGACATGAAGATTATTATATGGAGCAGAATAACAGCATCGCTTCTGCCGCTGCTGGCTTCATGCAGGGCAGAAGCATAGCGATGTTGCTGGCATCTGTGCCGGCGTCTTTGCATCTGTGCCGGCGTCTACACTCCCCGGCATCCGCCTCTCTATTACAGCGGATGCCGGGTTCGTATTCACATATGCAAAGCCAAGCGGCGAGATGGCGCTGCGTGCACACTCATAGACCAGTCTAGCCTTCACAATGCGAATACAGACCCGACATCCGCTGTAATAGAGAGAGGCGGATGTCGGGTCTGTATTCGCATTGTGAAGGCTAGACTGGTCTATGAGCGCGCACGCAGGGCCTGCGGCATCTCGCCACTTGGCTTTGCATATGTGACCCCGCCCACCAATGACGCAACAAAGCCGGAAGACAGAAGATTTTATAGCAACGAAGACTGGTGAGTATGCGACGTGGGACAACCCCTTTAAACGTCCGGTATTTGAAGTTTAGGGGAGCGTCTTGGTGTTTATCACTGGCATTAGGTGGAGCTCGTGATATGGAAGTCTTAGGGTGCATGCACACTACGTAACGCCGGGCGTGTATGAGAGCCGTACACGCCGGCATTACAGCAGACTGCCGAACACTTCCCATTCACTTCAATGGGAGCGCTCGTAACAGCGGTGTTTACGAGCGCTCCCATTGAAGTGAATGGGAAGTGTTCGGCAGCCCTGCTGTAACGCCGGCGTGTACGGCTCTCATACACGCCCGGCGTTACGTAGTGTGCATGAACCCTTAGTACTATAGGGTAAAATTGAGAAGCTGATTGACCGTCCAACCTACCTAAGATGGGATAGCTTTCATCTCAAACACATAAAGAACTCCATTGTCTACAACCAGGCCATCAGATACCATCGCATATGTTCAGACCCTGTAGATAGAGACAAACACCTTGGAGGTCTCAAAAACACATTCTTCAGACAGGGTTATCATCCAAGAACAGTTGAAAACTAAATCACCAGGGCCACCAGGATACCAAGATCGGATTTATTAAGATACAATACCAAATAGGAAAACGATCGGGTGCCCCTGGTTGTCACATACAACCCACACCTGGAGATGCTGAGAGGAATCACATGCAAATTACATCTACTACTGCAAAAAGACGACTGTTTAAAATCCATATTTCCAGATCCCCCTCTCCTGTGTTGTAGACAGTCACCAAATCTCAGGAACATGGTTATTAACAGCTCACTGTCACCTCCTACCACAACAGGAACATTTCCATGCAGACAGAATAGGTGCAAAACATGCCCTCACATACTGGCCATCGACAAGATAAAGATCTCCAATTCTAACAAGGACTACAAGATCCCAGGTACCAGACAATCACTGGGCATGGTGGCGTGCGTCTGTAATCCCAGCTACTTGGGAGGCTGAGGCTGGCGGATCACTTGAGTCCAGGAGTTCTGGTCTACTCTGTGCTATGTTGATCGGGTGTCCGCACTAAGCTCGGTATCAATATGGTGACTCTGGGGGAGCTCGGAGCTACCAGGTTGTCTAAGGAGGGGTCAACCGGAGCAGGTCAAATCCCCCATGCCGATCAGTAGTGGGTCCGCGCCTGTGAATAGCCAGTATAGAGCAGCCTGGACAACACAGCGAGACACTGACTTTTTAACCTTTTATGTCATGTGGAATATCATTATTATTTCGAGCTCTCTATTTATTAAACGCAAATTCCACAGTTTTTTACATAAATTATATATTGCAGTGCTGGGGTTTAGATTCAAGTCCAGCCGAGGACATGAAGATTATTATATGGAGATTAAATGTCCGGTATATGAAGTTTAGAGGCGCGTCTTGGTGTTTATCACTGGCACTAAGTATAGCTTGTGATATGGAAGTCTTAGTACTATAGGGTAAAATTGAGAAGCTGATTGACCGCCCAACCTACCTAAGATGGGATAGCTTTCATCCCAAACACATAAAGAACTCCATTGTCTACAACCAGGCCATCAGATACCATCGCATACGTTCAGACCCTGTAGATAGAGACAAACACCTTGGAGGTCTCAAAAACACATTCTTGAGGCAGGGTTATCATCCAAGAACAGTTGAAAACCAAATCACCAGGGCCACCAGAATACCAAGATTGGAGTTATTAAAATACAATACCAAACAGGAAAAAAAGGGGGTGCCCCTGGTTGTCACATACAACCCACACCTGGAGATGCTGAGAGGAATCACATGCAACTTACATCCACTACTGCAAAAAGACGACTTTTAAACTCGATATTTCCAGATCCCCCTCTCCTGTGCTATACGCAGCCACCAAATCTCAGGAACATGGTTATTAACAGCTCACTGTCACCTCCTACCACAACAGGAACATTTCCATGCAGACAAAATGGGTGCAAAACATGCCCTCACATACTGGCCATCGACAAGATAAAGATCCCCAATTCTAACAAGGACTACAAGATCCCAGGTACCAAACAATCACTGGGCGCGGTGGCGTGCGTCTGTAATCCCAGCTACTTGGGAGGCTGAGTCTGTCGGATCACTTGAGTCTAGGAGTTCTGGTCTACTCTGTGCTATGTTGATTGGGTGTCCACACTAAGTTCGGTATCAATATGGTGACCCTGGGGGAGCTCGGAGCTACCAGGTTGTCTAAGGAGGGGTGAACCGGCCCAGGTCGGAAACGGAGCAGGTCAAAACCCCCATGCCGATCAGTAGTGGGTCTGCGCCTGTGAATAGCCAGTGTAGAGCAGCCTGGACAACACAGCGAGACACTGACTTTTTAGTCTTTTATGTCATGTGGAATATCATTATTATTTCGAGCTCTCTATCTATTAAACCCAAATTCCACAGTCTTTTACATAAATTACATATTGCAGTGCTGGGGTTTAGATTCAAGTCCAGCCGAGGATATGAAGATTATCATATGGAGCGGAATAACAGCATCGCTTCTGCCGCTGCTGGCTTCATGCAGGGCAGAAGCATAGCGATGTTGCTGGCATCTGTGCCGGCGTCTTTGCATCTGTGCCGGCGTCTACACTCCCCGGCATCCGCCTCTCTATTACAGCGGATGCCGGGTTTGTATTCACATATGCAAAGCCAAGCGGCGAGATGGCGCTGCGTGCACACTCATAGACCAGTCTAGCCTTCACAATGCGAATACAGACCCGACATCCGCTGTAATAGAGAGAGGCGGATGTCGGGTCTGTATTCGCATTGTGAAGGCTAGACTGGTCTATGAGCGCGCACGCAGGGCCTGCGGCATCTCGCCACTTGGCTTTGCATATGTGACCCCGCCCACCAATGACGCAACAAAGCCGGAAGACAGAAGATTTTATAGCAACGAAGACTGGTGAGTATGCGACGTGGGACAACCCCTTTAAACGTCCGGTATTTGAAGTTTAGGGGAGCGTCTTGGTGTTTATCACTGGCATTAGGTGGAGCTCGTGATATGGAAGTCTTAGTACTATAGGGTAAAATTGAGAAGCTGATTGACCGCCCAACCTACTTAAGATGGGATAGCTTTCATCCCAAACACATAAAGAACTCCATTGTCTACAACCAGGCCATCAGATACCATCGCATATGTTCAGACCCTGTAGATAGAGACAAACACCTTGGAGGTCTCAAAAACACATTCTTCAGACAGGGTTATCATCCAAGAACAGTTGAAAACCAAATCACCAGGGCCACCAGGATACCAAGATCGGATTTATTAAGATACAATACCAAATAGGAAAACGATCGGGTGCCCCTGGTTGTCACATACAACCCACACCTGGAGATGCTGAGAGGAATCACATGCAAATTACATCTACTACTGCAAAAAGACAACTGTTTAAAATCCATATTTCCAGATCCCCCTCTCCTGTGTTGTAGACAGTCACCAAATCTCAGGAACATGGTTATTAACAGCTCACTGTCACCTCCTACCACAACAGGAACATTTCCATGCAGACAGAATAGGTGCAAAACATGCCCTCACATACTGGCCATCGACAAGATAAAGATCTCCAATTCTAACAAGGACTACAAGATCCCAGGTACCAGACAATCACTGGGCGTGGTGGCGTGCGTCTGTAATCCCAGCTACTTGGGAGGCTGAGGCTGGCGGATCACTTGAGTCCAGGAGTTCTGGTCTACTCTGTGCTATGTTGATCGGGTGTCCGCACTAAGCTCGGTATCAATATGGTGACTCTGGGGGAGCTCGGAGCCACCAGGTTGTCTAAGGAGGGGTGAACCGGCCCAGGTCGGGAACGGAGCAGGTCAAATCCCCCATGCCGATCAGTAGTGGGTCCGTGCCTGTGAATAGCCAGTGTAGAGCAGCCTGGACAACACAGCGAGACACTGACTTTTTAACCTTTTATGTCATGTGGAATATCATTATTATTTCGAGCTCTCTATTTATTAAACGCAAATTCCACAGTTTTTTTACATAAATTATATATTGCAGTGCTGGGGTTTAGATTCAAGTCCAGCCGAGGACATGAAGATTATTATATGGAGATTAAATGTCCGGTATATGAAGTTTAGAGGAGCGTCTTGGTGTTTATCACTGGCACTAAGTATAGCTTGTGATATGGAAGTCTTAGTACTATAGGGTAAAATTGAGAAGCTGATTGACCGCCCAACCTACCTAAGATGGGATAGCTTTAATCCCAAACACATAAAGAACTCCATTGTCTACAACCAGGCCATCAGATACCATCGCATACGTTCAGACCCTGTAGATAGAGACAAACACCTTGGAGGTCTCAAAAACACATTCTTGAGGCAGGGTTATCATCCAAGAACAGTTGAAAACCAAATCACCAGGGCCACCAGAATACCAAGATTGGAGTTATTAAAATACAATACCAAACAGGAAAAAAAGGGGGTGCCCCTGGTTGTCACATACAACCCACACCTGGAGATGCTGAGAGGAATCACATGCAACTTACATCCACTACTGCAAAAAGACGACTGTTTAAACTCGATATTTCCAGATCCCCCTCTCCTGTGCTATACGCAGCCACCAAATCTCAGGAACATGGTTATTAACAGCTCACTGTCACCTCCTACCACAACAGGAACATTTCCATGCAGACAAAATGGGTGCAAAACATGCCCTCACATACTGGCCATCGACAAGATAAAGATCCCCAATTCTAACAAGGACTACAAGATCCCAGGTACCAAACAATCACTGGGCGCGGTGGCGTGCGTCTGTAATCCCAGCTACGTGGGAGGCTGAGTCTGTCGGATCACTTGGGTCTAGGAGTTCTGGTCTACTCTGTGCTATGTTGATTGGGTGTCCACACTAAGTTCGGTATCAATATGGTGACCCTGGGGGAGCTCGGAGCTACCAGGTTGTCTAAGGAGGGGTGAACCGGCCCAGGTCGGAAACGGAGCAGGTCAAAACCCCCATGCCGATCAGTAGTGGGTCTGCGCCTGTGAATAGCCAGTGTAGAGCAGCCTGGACAACACAGCGAGACACTGACTTTTTAGTCTTTTATGTCATGTGGAATATCATTATTATTTCGAGCTCTCTATCTATTAAACCCAAATTCCACAGTCTTTTACATAAATTACATATTGCAGTGCTGGGGTTTAGATTCAAGTCCAGCCGAGGACATGAAGATTATTATATGGAGCGGAATAACAGCATCGCTTCTGCCGCTGCTGGCTTCATGCAGGGCAGAAGCATAGCGATGTTGCTGGCATCTGTGCCGGCGTCTTTGCATCTGTGCCAGCGTCTACACTCCCCGGCATCCGCCTCTCTATTACAGCGGATGCCGGGTTCGTATTCACATATGCAAAGCCAAGCGGCGAGATGGCGCTGCGTGCACACTCATAGACCAGTCTAGCCTTCACAATGCGAATACAGACCCGACATCCGCTGTAATAGAGAGAGGCGGATGTCGGGTCTGTATTCGCATTGTGAAGGCTAGACTGGTCTATGAGCGCGCACGCAGGGCCTGCGGCATCTCGCCACTTGGCTTTGCATATGTGACCCCGCCCACCAATGACGCAACAAAGCCGGAAGACAGAAGATTTTATAGCAACGAAGACTGGTGAGTATGCGACGTGGGACAACCCCTTTAAACGTCCGGTATTTGAAGTTTAGGGGAGCGTCTTGGTGTTTATCACTGGCATTAGGTGGAGCTCGTGATATGGAAGTCTTAGGGTGCATGCACACTACGTAACGCCGGGCGTGTATGAGAGCCGTACACGCCGGCATTACAGCAGACTGCCGAACACTTCCCATTCACTTCAATGGGAGCGCTCGTAACAGCGGTGTTTACGAGCGCTCCCATTGAAGTGAATGGGAAGTGTTCGGCAGCCCTGCTGTAACGCCGGCGTGTACGGCTCTCATACACGCCCGGCGTTACGTAGTGTGCATGAACCCTTAGTACTATAGGGTAAAATTGAGAAGCTGATTGACCGCCCAATCTACCTAAGATGGGATAGCTTTCATCCCAAACACATAAAGAACTCCATTGTCTACAACCAGGCCATCAGATACCATCGCATATGTTCAGACCCTGTAGATAGAGACAAACACCTTGGAGGTCTCAAAAACACATTCTTCAGACAGGGTTATCATCCAAGAACAGTTGAAAACTAAATCACCAGGGCCACCAGGATACCAAGATCGGATTTATTAAGATACAATACCAAATAGGAAAACGATCGGGTGCCCCTGGTTGTCACATACAACCCACACCTGGAGATGCTGAGAGGAATCACATGCAAATTACATCTACTACTGCAAAAAGACGACTGTTTAAAATCCATATTTCCAGATCCCCCTCTCCTGTGTTGTAGACAGTCACCAAATCTCAGGAACATGGTTATTAACAGCTCACTGTCACCTCCTACCACAACAGGAACATTTCCATGCAGACAGAATAGGTGCAAAACATGCCCTCACATACTGGCCATCGACAAGATAAAGATCTCCAATTCTAACAAGGACTACAAGATCCCAGGTACCAGACAATCACTGGGCATGGTGGCGTGCGTCTGTAATCCCAGCTACTTGGGAGGCTGAGGCTGGCGGATCACTTGAGTCCAGGAGTTCTGGTCTACTCTGTGCTATGTTGATCGGGTGTCCGCACTAAGCTCGGTATCAATATGGTGACTCTGGGGGAGCTCGGAGCTACCAGGTTGTCTAAGGAGGGGTCAACCGGAGCAGGTCAAATCCCCCATGCCGATCAGTAGTGGGTCCGCGCCTGTGAATAGCCAGTGTAGAGCAGCCTGGACAACACAGCGAGACACTGACTTTTTAACCTTTTATGTCATGTGGAATATCATTATTATTTCGAGCTCTCTATTTATTAAACGCAAATTCCACAGTTTTTTACATAAATTATATATTGCAGTGCTGGGGTTTAGATTCAAGTCCAGCCGAGGACATGAAGATTATTATATGGAGATTAAATGTCCGGTATATGAAGTTTAGAGGCGCGTCTTGGTGTTTATCACTGGCACTAAGTATAGCTTGTGATATGGAAGTCTTAGTACTATAGGGTAAAATTGAGAAGCTGATTGACCGCCCAACCTACCTAAGATGGGATAGCTTTCATCCCAAACACATAAAGAACTCCATTGTCTACAACCAGGCCATCAGATACCATCGCATACGTTCAGACCCTGTAGATAGAGACAAACACCTTGGAGGTCTCAAAAACACATTCTTGAGGCAGGGTTATCATCCAAGAACAGTTGAAAACCAAATCACCAGGGCCACCAGAATACCAAGATTGGAGTTATTAAAATACAATACCAAACAGGAAAAAAAGGGGGTGCCCCTGGTTGTCACATACAACCCACACCTGGAGATGCTGAGAGGAATCACATGCAACTTACATCCACTACTGCAAAAAGACGACTTTTAAACTCGATATTTCCAGATCCCCCTCTCCTGTGCTATACGCAGCCACCAAATCTCAGGAACATGGTTATTAACAGCTCACTGTCACCTCCTACCACAACAGGAACATTTCCATGCAGACAAAATGGGTGCAAAACATGCCCTCACATACTGGCCATCGACAAGATAAAGATCCCCAATTCTAACAAGGACTACAAGATCCCAGGTACCAAACAAACACTGGGCGCGGTGGCGTGCGTCTGTAATCCCAGCTACTTGGGAGGCTGAGTCTGTCGGATCACTTGAGTCTAGGAGTTCTGGTCTACTCTGTGCTATGTTGATTGGGTGGCCACACTAAGTTCGGTATCAATATGGTGACCCTGGGGGAGCTCGGAGCTACCAGGTTGTCTAAGGAGGGGTGAACCGGCCCAGGTCGGAAACGGAGCAGGTCAAAACCCCCATGCCGATCAGTAGTGGGTCTGCGCCTGTGAATAGCCAGTGTAGAGCAGCCTGGACAACACAGCGAGACACTGACTTTTTAGTCTTTTATGTCATGTGGAATATCATTATTATTTCGAGCTCTCTATCTATTAAACCCAAATTCCACAGTCTTTTACATAAATTACATATTGCAGTGCTGGGGTTTAGATTCAAGTCCAGCCGAGGATATGAAGATTATCATATGGAGCGGAATAACAGCATCGCTTCTGCCGCTGCTGGCTTCATGCACGGCAGAAGCATAGCGATGTTGCTGGCATCTGTGCCGGCGTCTTTGCATCTGTGCCGGCGTCTACACTCCCTGGCATCCGCCTCTCTATTACAGCGGATGCCGGGTTTGTATTCACATATGCAAAGCCAAGCGGCGAGATGGCGCTGCGTGCACACTCATAGACCAGTCTAGCCTTCACAATGCGAATACAGACCCGACATCCGCTGTAATAGAGAGAGGCGGATGTCGGGTCTGTATTCGCATTGTGAAGGCTAGACTGGTCTATGAGCGCGCACGCAGGGCCTGCGGCATCTCGCCACTTGGCTTTGCATATGTGACCCCGCCCACCAATGACGCAACAAAGCCGGAAGACAGAAGATTTTATAGCAACGAAGACTGGTGAGTATGCGACGTGGGACAACCCCTTTAAACGTCCGGTATTTGAAGTTTAGGGGAGCGTCTTGGTGTTTATCACTGGCATTAGGTGGAGCTCGTGATATGGAAGTCTTAGTACTATAGGGTAAAATTGAGAAGCTGATTGACCGCCCAACCTACTTAAGATGGGATAGCTTTCATCCCAAACACATAAAGAACTCCATTGTCTACAACCAGGCCATCAGATACCATCGCATATGTTCAGACCCTGTAGATAGAGACAAACACCTTGGAGGTCTCAAAAACACATTCTTCAGACAGGGTTATCATCCAAGAACAGTTGAAAACCAAATCACCAGGGCCACCAGGATACCAAGATCGGATTTATTAAGATACAATACCAAATAGGAAAACGATCGGGTGCCCCTGGTTGTCACATACAACCCACACCTGGAGATGCTGAGAGGAATCACATGCAAATTACATCTACTACTGCAAAAAGACAACTGTTTAAAATCCATATTTCCAGATCCCCCTCTCCTGTGTTGTAGACAGTCACCAAATCTCAGGAACATGGTTATTAACAGCTCACTGTCACCTCCTACCACAACAGGAACATTTCCATGCAGACAGAATAGGTGCAAAACATGCCCTCACATACTGGCCATCGACAAGATAAAGATCTCCAATTCTAACAAGGACTACAAGATCCCAGGTACCAGACAATCACTGGGCGTGGTGGCGTGCGTCTGTAATCCCAGCTACTTGGGAGGCTGAGGCTGGCGGATCACTTGAGTCCAGGAGTTCTGGTCTACTCTGTGCTATGTTGATCGGGTGTCCGCACTAAGCTCGGTATCAATATGGTGACTCTGGGGGAGCTCGGAGCCACCAGGTTGTCTAAGGAGGGGTGAACCGGCCCAGGTCGGGAACGGAGCAGGTCAAATCCCCCATGCCGATCAGTAGTGGGTCCGTGCCTGTGAATAGCCAGTGTAGAGCAGCCTGGACAACACAGCGAGACACTGACTTTTTAACCTTTTATGTCATGTGGAATATCATTATTATTTCGAGCTCTCTATTTATTAAACGCAAATTCCACAGTTTTTTTACATAAATTATATATTGCAGTGCTGGGGTTTAGATTCAAGTCCAGCCGAGGACATGAAGATTATTATATGGAGATTAAATGTCCGGTATATGAAGTTTAGAGGAGCGTCTTGGTGTTTATCACTGGCACTAAGTATAGCTTGTGATATGGAAGTCTTAGTACTATAGGGTAAAATTGAGAAGCTGATTGACCGCCCAACCTACCTAAGATGGGATAGCTTTCATCCCAAACACATAAAGAACTCCATTGTCTACAACCAGGCCATCAGATACCATCGCATACGTTCAGACCCTGTAGATAGAGACAAACACCTTGGAGGTCTCAAAAACACATTCTTGAGGCAGGGTTATCATCCAAGAACAGTTGAAAACCAAATCACCAGGGCCACCAGAATACCAAGATTGGAGTTATTAAAATACAATACCAAACAGGAAAAAAAGGGGGTGCCCCTGGTTGTCACATACAACCCACACCTGGAGATGCTGAGAGGAATCACATGCAAATTACATCTACTACTGCAAAAAGACGACTGTTTAAAATCCATATTTCCAGATCCCCCTCTCCTGTGTTGTAGACAGTCACCAAATCTCAGGAACATGGTTATTAACAGCTCACTGTCACCTCCTACCACAACAGGAACATTTCCATGCAGACAGAATATGTGCAAAACATGCCCTCACATACTGGCCATCGACAAGATAAAGATCCCCAATTCTAACAAGGACTGCAAGATGCCAGGTACCAGACAATCACTGGGCGTGGTGGCGTGCGTCTGTAATCCCAGCTACTTGGGAGGCTGAGGCTGTCGGATCACTTGAGTCCAGGAGTTCTGGTCTACTCTGTGCTATGTTGATCGGGTGTCCGCACTAAGCTCGGTATCAATATGGTGACTTTGGGGGAGCTCGGAGCTACCAGGTTGTCTAAGGAGGGGTGAACCGGCCCAGGTCGGGAACGGAGCAGGTCAAATCCCCCATGCCGATCAGTAGTGGGTCCGCGCCTGTGAATAGCCAGTGTAGAGCAGCATGGACAACACAGCGAGACACTGACTTTTTAACCTTTTATGTCATGTGGAATATCATTATTATTTCGAGCTCTCTATTTATTAAACGCAAATTCCACAGTTTTTTACATAAATTACATATTGCAGTGCTGGGGTTTAGATTCAAGTCCAGCCGAGGACATGAAGATTATTATATGGAGATTAAATGTCCGGTATATGAAGTTTAGAGGAGCGTCTTGGTGTTTATCACTGGCACTAAGTATAGCTTGTGATATGGAAGTCTTAGTACTATAGGGTAAAATTGAGAAGCTGATTGACCGCCCAACCTACCTAAGATGGGATAGCTTTCATCCCAAACACATAAAGAACTCCATTGTCTACAACCAGGCCATCAGATACCATCGCATATGTTCAGACCCTGTAGATAGAGACAAACACCTTGGAGGTCTCAAAAACACATTCTTCAGACAGGGTTATCATCCAAGAACAGTTGAAAACCAAATCACCAGGGCCACCAGAATACCAAGATTGGAGTTATTAAAATACAATACCAAACAGGAAAAAAATGGGGTGCCCCTGGTTGTCACATACAACCCACACCTGGAGATGTCTAGAGGAATCACATGCAACTTACATCCACTACTGCAAAAAGACGACTGTTTAAAATTGATATTTCCAGATCCCCCTCTCCTGTGCTATACGCAGCCACCAAATCTCAGGAACATGGTTATTAACAGCTCACTGTCACCTCCTACCACAACAGGAACATTTCCATGCAGACAGAATAGGTGCAAAACATGCCCTCACATACTGGCCATCGACAAGATAAAGATCCCCAATTCTAACAAGGACTACAAGATCCCAGGTACCAGACAATCACTGAGTGTGGTGGCGTGCGTCTGTAATCCCAGCTAGTTGGGAGGCTGAGTCTGTCGGATCACTTGAGTCCAGGAGTTCTGGTCTACTCTGTGCTATGTCGATTGGGTGTCCGCACTAAGTTCGGTATCAATATGGTGACTCTGGGGGAGCTCGAAGCTACCAGGTTGTCTAAGGAGGGGTGAACCGGCCCAGGTCAGAAACGGAGCAGGTGAAAACCCCCATGCCGAGCAGTAGTGGGTCCTCGCCTGTGAATAGCCAGTGTAGAGCAGCCTGGACAACACAGCGAGACACTGACTTTTTAGTCTTTTATGTCATGTGGAATATCACTATTATTTCGAGCTCTCTATCTATTAAACCCAAATTCCACAGTCTTTTACATAAATTACATATTGCAGTGCTGGGGTTTAGATTCAAGTCCAGCCGAGGACATGAAGATTATTATATGGAGCGGAATAACAGCATCGCTTCTGCCGCTGCTGGCTTCATGCAGGGCAGAAGCATAGCGATGTTGCTGGCATCTGTGCCGGCGTCTTTGCATCTGTGCCGGCGTCTACACTCCCCGGCATCCGCCTCTCTATTACAGCGGATGCCGGGTTTGTATTCACATATGCAAAGCCAAGCGGCGAGATGCCGCTGGCGCTGCGTGCACACTCATAGACCAGTCTAGCCTTCACAATGCGAATACAGACCCGACATCCGCTGTAATAGAGAGAGGCGGATGTCGGGACTGTATTCGCATTGTGAAGGCTAGACTGGTCTATGAGCGCGCACGCAGGGCCTGCGGCATCTCGCCACTTGGCTTTGCATATGTGACCCCGCCCACCAATGACGCAACAAAGCCGGAAGACAGAAGATTTTATAGCAACGAAGACTGGTGAGTATGCGACGTGGGACAACCCCTTTAAACGTCCGGTATTTGAAGTTTAGGGGAGCGTCTTGGTGTTTATCACTGGCATTAGGTGGAGCTCGTGATATGGAAGTCTTAGTACTATAGGGTAAAATTGAGAAGCTGATTGACCGCCCAACCTACCTAAGATGGGATAGCTTTCATCCCAAACACATAAAGAACTCCATTGTCTACAACCAGGCCATCAGATACCATCGCATATGTTCAGACCCTGTAGATAGAGACAAACACCTTGGAGGTCTCAAAAACACATTCTTCAGACAGGGTTATCATCCAAGAACAGTTGAAAACCAAATCACCAGGGCCACCAGGATACCAAGATCGGATTTATTAAGATACAATACCAAATAGGAAAACGATCGGGTGCCCCTGGTTGTCACATACAACCCACACGTGGAGATGCTGAGAGGAATCACATGCAAATTACATCTACTACTGCAAAAAGACGACTGTTTAAAATCCATATTTCCAGATCCCCCTCTCCTGTGTTGTAGACAGTCACCAAATCTCAGGAACATGGTTATTAACAGCTCACTGTCACCTCCTACCACAACAGGAACATTTCCATGCAGACAGAATAGGTGCAAAACATACCCTCACATACTGGCCATCGACAAGATAAAGATCCCCAATTCTAACAAGGACTACAAGATCCCAGGTACCAGACAATCACCGGGCGTGGTGGCGTGCATCTGTAATCCCAGCTACTTGGGAGGGTGAGGCTGGCGGATCACTTGAGTCCAGGAGTTCTGGTCTAATCTGAGCTATGTTGATCGGGTGTCTGCACTAAGCTCGGTATCAATATGGTGACTCTGGGGGAGCTCGGAGCTACCAGGTTGTCTCAGGAGGGGTGAACCGGCCCAGGTCTGAAACGGAGCAGGTCAAAACCCCCATGCCGATCAGTAGTGGGTCCGCGCCTGTGAATAGCCAGAGTAGAGCAGCCTGGACAACACAGCGAGACACTGACTTTTTAGCCTTTTATGTCATGTGGAATATCATTATTATTTCGAGCTCTCTATTTATTAAACGCAAATTCCACAGTTTTTTACATAAATTATATATTGCAGTGCTGGGGTTTAGATTCAAATCCAGCCGAGGACATGAAGATTATTATATGGAGATTAAATGTCCGGTATATGAAGTTTAGAGGAGCGTCTTGGTGTTTATCACTGGCACTAAGTATAGCTTGTGATATGGAAGTCTTAGTACTATAGGGTAAAATTGAGAAGCTGATTGACCGCCCAACCTACCTAAGATGGGATAGCTTTCATCCCAAACACATAAAGAACTCCATTGTCTACAACCAGGCCATCAGATACCATCGCATATGTTCAGACCCTGTAGATAGAGACAAACACCTTGGAGGTCTCAAAAACACATTCTTCAGACAGGGTTATCATCCAAGAACAGTTGAAAACCAAATCACCAGGGCCACCAGGATACCAAGATCGGATTTATTAAGATACAATACCAAATAGGAAAACGATCGGGTGCCCCTGGTTGTCACATACAACCCACACCTGGAGATGCTGAGAGGAATCACATGCAAATTACATCTACTACTGCAAAAAGACGACTGTTTAAAATCCATATTTCCAGATCCCCCTCTCCTGTGTTGTAGACAGTCACCAAATCTCAGGAACATGGTTATTAACAGCTCACTGTCACCTCCTACCACAACAGGAACATTTCCATGCAGACAGAATAGGTGCAAAACATGCCCTCACATACTGGCCATCGACAAGATAAAGATCCCCAATTCTAACAAGGACTACAAGATCCCAGGTACCAGACAATCACCGGGCGTGGTGGCGTGCGTCTGTAATCCCAGCTACTTGGGAAGGTGAGGCTGGCGGATCACTTGAGTCCAGGAGTTCTGGTCTACTCTGTGCTATGTTGATCGGGTGTCTGCACTAAGCTCGGTATCAATATGGTGACTCTGGGGGAGCTCGGAGCTACCAGGTTGTCTAAGGAGGGGTGAACCGGCCCAGGTCAGGAACGGAGCAGGTCAAATCCCCCATGCCGATCAGTAGTGGGTCCGTGCCTGTGAATAGCCAGTGTAGAGCAGCCTGGACAACACAGCGAGACACTGACTTTTTAACCTTTTATGTCATGTGGAATATCATTATTATTTCGAGCTCTCTATTTATTAAACGCAAATTCCACAGTTTTTTACATAAATTATATATTGCAGTTCTGGGGTTTAGATTCAAGTCCAGCCGAGGACATGAAGATTATTATATGGAGATTAAATGTCCGGTATATGAAGTTTAGAGGAGCGTCTTGGTGTTTATCACTGGCACTAAGTATAGCTTGTGATATGGAAGTCTTAGTACTATAGGGTAAAATTGAGAAGCTGATTGACCGCCCAACCTACCTAAGATGGGATAGCTTTCATCCCAAACACATAAAGAACTCCATTGTCTACAACCAGGCCATCAGATACCATCGCATACGTTCAGACCCTGTAGATAGAGACAAACACCTTGGAGGTCTCAAAAACACATTCTTGAGGCAGGGTTATCATCCAAGAACAGTTGAAAACCAAATCACCAGGGCCACCAGAATACCAAGATTGGAGTTATTAAAATACAATACCAAACAGGAAAAAAAGGGGGTGCCCCTGGTTGTCACATACAACCCACACCTGGAGATGCTGAGAGGAATCACATGCAAATTACATCCACTACTGCAAAAAGACGACTGTTTAAAATCGATATTTCCAGATCCCCCTCTCCTGTGCTATACGCAGCCACCAAATCTCAGGAACATGGTTATTAACAGCTCACTGTCACCTCCTACCACAACAGGAACATTTCCATGCAGACAGAATGGGTGCAAAACATGCCCTCACATACTGGCCATCGACAAGATAAAGATCCCCAATTCTAACAAGGACTACAAGATCCCAGGTACCAAACAATCACTGGGCGTGGTGGCGTGCGTCTGTAATCCCAGCTACTTGGGAGGCTGAGTCTGTCGGATCACTTGAGTCTAGGAGTTCTGGTCTACCCTGTGCTATGTTGATTGGGTGTCCACACTAAGTTCGGTATCAATATGGTGACCCTGGGGGAGCTCGGAGCTACCAGGTTGTCTAAGGAGGGGTGAACCGGCCCAGGTCTGAAACGGAGCAGGTCAAAACCCCCATGCCGATCAGTAGTGGGTCCGCGCCTGTGAATAGCCAGAGTAGAGCAGCCTGGACAACACAGCGAGACACTGACTTTTTAGCCTTTTATGTCATGTGGAATATCATTATTATTTCGAGCTCTCTATTTATTAAACGCAAATTCCACAGTTTTTTACATAAATTATATATTGCAGTGCTGGGGTTTAGATTCAAATCCAGCCGAGGACATGAAGATTATTATATGGAGATTAAATGTCCGGTATATGAAGTTTAGAGGAGCGTCTTGGTGTTTATCACTGGCACTAAGTATAGCTTATGATATGGAAGTCTTAGTACTATAGGGTAAAATTGAGAAGCTGATTGACCGCCCAACCTACCTAAGATGGGATAGCTTTCATCCCAAACACATAAAGAACTCCATTGTCTACAACCAGGCCATCAGATACCATCGCATATGTTCAGACCCTGTAGATAGAGACAAACACCTTGGAGGTCTCAAAAACACATTCTTCAGACAGGGTTATCATCCAAGAACAGTTGAAAACCAAATCACCAGGGCCACCAGGATACCAAGATCGGATTTATTAAGATACAATACCAAATAGGAAAACGATCGGGTGCCCCTGGTTGTCACATACAACCCACACCTGGAGATGCTGAGAGGAATCACATGCAAATTACATCTACTACTGCAAAAAGACGACTGTTTAAAATCCATATTTCCAGATCCCCCTCTCCTGTGTTGTAGACAGTCACCAAATCTCAGGAACATGGTTATTAACAGCTCACTGTCACCTCCTACCACAACAGGAACATTTCCATGCAGACAGAATAGGTGCAAAACATGCCCTCACATACTGGCCATCGACAAGATAAAGATCCCCAATTCTAACAAGGACTACAAGATCCCAGGTACCAGACAATCACTGGGTGTGGTGGCGTGCGTCTGTAATCCCAGCTACTTGGGAGGCTGAGGCTGGCGGATCACTTGAGTCCAGGAGTTCTGGTCTACTCTGTGCTATGTTGATCGGGTGTCCGCACTAAGCTCGGTATCAATATGGTGACTCTGGGGGAGCTCGAAGCTACCAGGTTGTCTAATGTAGGGGACATTAAATTGTCCTCGTAAGAGTATGTTGCAGAGCTCCAAATTAAATAATTAATTAACAGGCCTAGATGGGCTACCACCCATTGGGCCTGGAGAAGCCACACAGACACGCAGGTGATTGTGTATCAAGTGAGTTCCGAATTATTATAAGAAAAAGGTATTTTAAATACATTACAGACAAAGAGCTGGCTTGGCTATTCTAATCAGGTACAACACGATTGGTTATAGAGATATAAGACAAGCCTGGCACATGACTATTGGCTGAGGTCTGCATATCATTATTACACTCCGACCTGGGATGACCTTTCTCATGACATGAAAAAGTATCTAAGATATTTATGTGTAAGCCAACATCATACACTAGTTCTAGATGTATATCACAGAAAGAGAGATAATGATCACGTACTGGTCCGCTCCGGCCTTGGGGCTAACGACCAAACAGGTTATTTGAACCGGTTTCTACACCCACTCTCAAAGATGACCACAAATAGATAAGGAGTTATAACCCAACCATTAACATTCCACACACCTTATCCCCTAAAGGGGTCTCTTAGACTCTAAACAGACATCCTTATGAAGCTTAGAACAGAAAATGCTTATAAAATGGCTGACAGAATACAAGATGGAAGATGTGATCCTAACAGTTCCCCCATTTTGAGATAATTGGATACAGGAATTCATATTTAGGTACTTCAGTGACTTAACATCTACTGCTGGACCTTTCCAGATTCCCCTCATATGTTCCTGTATTCCAAATTAATCTCAATCATAGTTCTGGCCTGTTATTTTCAGTCTGATTATACATTCACTTGCTTATACTATGTATCATTACTTCCTGTTGTGTTATGAAAACAGCTATATAACATGACTGAGGCTAATATGGGGCTATGAGGACATATCCTACAGTCTGACACATTCAGATCTTCGTTCAAAATCATATGAAAAAAAAAAAACTTATTTTCCCACTCATCGTCAAATGTTCTATGCAGGCTTATCGCCAGAATAATCTATAACAGTAACATCTGGAGAATCTTCATCGCTGTTTGTGTAGAGACTTCTTTGTAATGTGAAGCATGGATACAATTAGGCTTTCCGTCAAGTTTCATAGAAGTATTAGTAGTTAGCAGCACTTGGAGGGAATCATCAAATCTTGGTTCAAGAGGATTTCTCACGTGTCATCAATCTCTTGGTTCAAATGAATAGGTCCCATCCACTTAACTTAAAATCTGAGAGGGAGGAGAAAACTCAAACCTATACATTAGTCAGATGTTTTTGCCAAGACATCACATAGTCAGTCAGTACACCATAATACAACTCTAACCTAGGGTCTGACCCAAAGAAAGTTTGCTATGGGCTAAAACCAATTCTTCTGTCAGGAGGGTACCTTCCAGAAAATACAAATACAAGTGACACACTACATCTTTCAATAGCCGTCTACCTGCAGCCCACTTGTGATGGCTTTTTTTTTTTTTTACCAGATATGCCCCAGGCCATCCTGAAGAGATATCACTATACACACAAGCACGTACTTATACCGTATCACCTTTAGTAGTTACTATAGTTATAGCATATAGTTATCCTGCAATCCCTGGAACGGGTACAAGGGCTCTGGGCATGGCTCAAAGACACTTTTCATTTACGACATGCCATGCAGGCTCACATATATCTGTCAGTAGGGATACTAAATCCTGCAGCCGCCCATCCTCCACTCACCGGGTCACACATGGCTACTTCTACTCAAAGAAACTTTTCACTTTTCCTGAACTCTGCTCAATCCGAAATACATACATTATTTTATTCATTATCACACCTGTGAAATGTGTCCCTCTATCAGACTCTATCATCTCAGGTATCCCCAATCTACACACAAGCTCAGATATCAATTTCTTGGCAGTTACCTGCGTCGTTACTCGGCTGATCCAACCTGAGAACAAATACACAGACCAACACATTTGTACGTTCAGATTCAGGCAATTGTATGTAATGGATACAGGGGTTTTGGTGTGCATGCGGTGTGTCTTAACTACCTGCCCTGGATTGTGTAGAGCACCTATGTGACATGCTTTTACGTGATTCCCTGCAGCCCTTCCAAACCCTGAGGCAAACTGTAGTTTACCCACTAATGACTCCATGGCATTTCAAGAGGCATGCACCTTACCGTGGGCCAAACCAGCCATTTGGGGGTACACTGATTTATCCCCCATTTTCACATTCCTTCACATTCTCTGGCACCAGCCTTTGTCCATTTCTCAATTTCCTCACCAGTCACCTTAGAGTACAGCCCCTTGGGGTCTGCTAGGTCAATGTCTCACCTGGTTGAGACCCTTCCATGGCAGTAGTGCCGCTGCTTACTCAGCCTTTCTATTTCCAATACTCTCAGGGTCTCTTCCCTTTGTGTGAGCTCTGACTTTTACAATTGCCAACTGCTTAGGGAGCAATATGGCCATATCTCAACTGACTTACTAAGTTTCCATTCTTAATTGGTTTGCCCTGTGCCATCAGGAAGTTCCTGGACCTCCATATTGGACCATAACCATGTGCAATGCCAAACGCATACCTGGAATCAGTGTAAATGTTTTCTGTGCTATCAGGCTTCTATAAGGCTAGCCTCTTATACTGACATATGTGGTGGAAGGGCTTCTTATACTATGGTGTCATGTATAATGACTACAGCATACCCTGTATTCAAATTTGCCTTTTTCTGTTAGGTACCTGGAACCGTCCACAAACATCTCATAGTCAGGATTCTCCAATGGGGCATCAGTGACATGACTGAAGCCGCCTCTTCTGAGACGGAGTTTAAAAATATCTCATCTACTAAATATCTCATTATCTACTCCCCCCTTTTGAATCATGAACTCCTACTGGTAAAAGAGTTGCAGGATTCAAAAGTCAAATAACGCTGAAATGAGATGTTTGAGGAGGATGTAGAGCAAATTCCATGTTGCTCTATGTTGCCAAAGAAATATGACATCTGTCTATCTGTGTGAGGATTGCATAGATGTCATGTGGTTTGTATACCACCAGGGGGTGGTCTAGGACAATGTCTGAGCTTGTCTCAAGCAGGGCCTGTACGGAGAGTACAACCCTTGCACAAGAGGGCGTTCCCCTTGCAACAGTATACAAATGTGTACTATAATATGTCTCAGGACTGCAGTAGCCTGTCCCTCCACCTCAGTGACATAGATTTGAAAAGGGTTTCTGATCTGTCAGGCAAGCCCTTGTCAAACAGGTTTTTACAAGCCCATTCACAGTTTATCTGATCCATGGCCAAAAGGTATGTAACTGAGCATGGGGGGGTTGGCACCTGCAGCTCTCTCACCACTATGGTCTGTTCATTTGAAAGATGTTTGGTACTTTTGCTCAGACAATGACCTAAAAAACACCTCCTTTTTGTTTACAAAATTGCAGCTTGTCTTTACTGGCCTTACAACCGTTCTGGTAGAGGAAACACAGCAGGTTCATGTCTGTCTATCTGTGGCACAAAGAATAAAAATTAAAATTATCAACATATCACAATAATATTCACTTAATTTCCCATAAAACATTTGTCTAATCTTTTTCATACACTGGTGGTTTTTGCTATCACTTCTTTTGTCTAATTAGATTTCCAGTGTCTCACTTTTAAGCTATACAAGGCAATACAATATTCTATTTGCCCTCAGCAGATATACAATAGAACTTTTGAGACCTAATTAAGACACTAATTAAGACACTGTAGCCTAAGGGTACAGCCATTGTAAGTGGCTGGCTGGCTAAAACTTGCCAAACCTGTATTCAGACTTATTTATACAGTCCTAAGTAAATTCAATTCTCTACAACTTCTAATTATTCCAGAATTACAACTAATTCATTAAATTCTCAAAATATATCAGCAGAGAACGCAAAAACTTTAAGGGATCACTCTATCTCCCCCTCCCCCGTCATAACAAGAATTTATACACAACAAACACATTACAGAGCAGATATTCGAGTGACTTCTGATCTACTTAGTCAGATGTCTATCACCTTGTAGCAAACAATGCCGCAGAAATACCACTTTTTGTTTTGCAAAACTACGATTTATCTTTACCTGCGTGTACATATTAAGATAGCTCACATGCATTGCCTACCCCTTTATGGTGCCTAATCCCATATCAGAAGGATCAATCTGAATAGAAATGACCAATAACATTGTACAAGTATTAGATACAACTTTTTCACAAAATAATTCCCGATTGTCAACATTCATGGGTTTATAGTATAAACTCATAACCAATAAACACTGAGTACCTAGTACATGTACATGGTATATCAAGTACATCTCATATTCACCAGAAGACATATATACTGTATATATATATATATATATATATATATATATATATATATATATATTTTTTTTTTCAACGATGGAAAGGAACTCATATCTACTTGTCACCACCCTCTGTGGGACTATCAGCATTCAATTTCTTCATCTGCTCCCTGTGGAGACTAAAAATGTAACAATATAAACATGAACAAACAGAGCATGTACATGTAACACATATGGGCCCATTCATATACATACATGCAAACTTCACACTGGAGCTCCAGACAACACACATCCATTGAATCATAAAGAACTTGTCAATTTTCATATATTTTGTACAGTGATATCATCTTATTGTCCTTTTCCTACAAATAATCACAGGGTTAGTTATTAGAGATGAGCGAACACTAAAATGTTCGAGGTTCGAAATTCGATTCGAACAGCCGCTCACTGTTCGAGTGTTCGAATGGGTTTCGAACCCCATTATAGTCTATGGGGAACATAAACTCGTTAAGGGGGAAACCCAAATTCGTGTCTGGAGGGTCACCAAGTCCACTATGACACCCCAGGAAATGATACCAACACCCTGGAATGACACTGGGACAGCAGGGGAAGCATGTCTGGGGGCATAAAAGTCACTTTATTTCATGGAAATCCCTGTCAGTTTGCGATTTTCGCAAGCTAACTTTTCCCCATAGAAATGCATTGGCCAGTGCTGATTGGCCAGAGTACGGAACTCGACCAATCAGCGCTGGCTCTGCTGGAGGAGGCGGAGTCTAAGATAGCTCCACACCAGTCTCCATTCAGGTCCGACCTTAGACTCCGCCTCCTCCGGCAGAGCCAGCGCTGATTGGCCGAAGGCTGGCCAATGCATTCCTATGCGAATGCAGACTTAGCAGTGCTGAGTCAGTTTTGCTCAACTACACATCTGATGCACACTCGGCACTGCTACATCAGATGTAGCAATCTGATGTAGCAGAGCCGAGGGTGCACTAGAACCCCTGTGCAAACTCAGTTCACGCTAATAGAATGCATTGGCCAGCGCTGATTGGCCAATGCATTCTATTAGCCCGATGAAGTAGAGCTGAATGTGTGTGCTAAGCACACACATTCAGCACTGCTTCATCAAGCCAATACAATGCATTAGCCAGTGCTGATTGGCCAGAGTACGGAATTCGGCCAATCAGCGCTGGCCAATGCATTCTATTAGCCCGATGAAGTAGAGCTGAATGTGTGTGCTAAGCACACACATTCAGCACTGCTTCATCAAGCCAATACAATGCATTAGCCAGTGCTGATTGGCCAGAGTACGGAATTCGGCCAATCAGCGCTGGCTCTGCTGGAGGAGGCGGAGTCTAAGGTCGCTCCACACCAGTCTCCATTCAGGTCCGACCTTAGACTCCGCCTCCTCCGGCAGAGCCAGCGCTGATTGGCCGAAGGCTGGCCAATGCATTCCTATGCGAATGCAGACTTAGCAGTGCTGAGTCAGTTTTGCTCAACTACACATCTGATGCACACTCGGCACTGCTACATCAGATGTAGCAATCTGATGTAGCAGAGCCGAGGGTGCACTAGAACCCCTGTGCAAACTCAGTTCACGCTAATAGAATGCATTGGCCAGCGCTGATTGGCCAATGCATTCTATTAGCCCGATGAAGTAGAGCTGAATGTGTGTGCTAAGCACACACATTCAGCACTGCTTCATCAAGCCAATACAATGCATTAGCCAGTGCTGATTGGCCAGAGTACGGAATTCGGCCAATCAGCGCTGGCCAATGCATTCTATTAGCCCGATGAAGTAGAGCTGAATGTGTGTGCTAAGCACACACATTCAGCACTGCTTCATCAAGCCAATACAATGCATTAGCCAGTGCTGATTGGCCAGAGTACGGAATTCGGCCAATCAGCGCTGGCTCTGCTGGAGGAGGCGGAGTCTAAGGTCGCTCCACACCAGTCTCCATTCAGGTCCGACCTTAGACTCCGCCTCCTCCGGCAGAGCCAGCGCTGATTGGCCGAAGGCTGGCCAATGCATTCCTATGCGAATGCAGACTTAGCAGTGCTGAGTCAGTTTTGCTCAACTACACATCTGATGCACACTCGGCACTGCTACATCAGATGTAGCAATCTGATGTAGCAGAGCCGAGGGTGCACTAGAACCCCTGTGCAAACTCAGTTCACGCTAATAGAATGCATTGGCCAGCGCTGATTGGCCAATGCATTCTATTAGCCCGATGAAGTAGAGCTGAATGTGTGTGCTAAGCACACACATTCAGCACTGCTTCATCAAGCCAATACAATGCATTAGCCAGTGCTGATTGGCCAGAGTACGGAATTCGGCCAATCAGCGCTGGCCAATGCATTCTATTAGCCCGATGAAGTAGAGCTGAATGTGTGTGCTAAGCACACACATTCAGCTCTACTTCATCGGGCTAATAGAATGCATTGGCCAGCGCTGATTGGCCAGAGTACGGAACTCGACCAATCAGCGCTGGCTCTGCTGGAGGAGGCGGAGTCTAAGGTCGGACCTGAATGGAGACTGGTGTGGAGCGATCTTAGACTCCGCCTCCTCCAGCAGAGCCAGCGCTGATTGGCCGAATTCCGTACTCTGGCCAATCAGCACTGGCTAATGCATTGTATTGGCGTGATGAAGCAGTGCTGAATGTGTGTGCTTAGCACACACATTCAGCTCTACTTCATCGGGCTAATAGAATGCATTGGCCAGCGCTGATTGGCCGAATTCCGTACTCTGGCCAATCAGTGCTGGCCAATGCATTCTATTAGCTTGATGAAGCAGAGTGTGCACAAGGGTTCAAGCGCACCCTCGGCTCTGATGTAGGAGAGCCGAGGGTGCACTTGAACCCTTGTGCACCCTCAGCTCTGCTACATCAGAGCCGAGGGTGCGCTTGAACCCTTGTGCACACTCTGCTTCATCAAGCTAATAGAATGCATTGGCCAGCGCTGATTGGCCAATGTATTCTATTAGCCTGATGAAGTAGAGCTGAATGTGTGTGCTAAGCACACACATTCAGCTCTACTTCATCGGGCTAATAGAATGCATTGGCCAGCGCTGATTGGCCAGAGTACGGAACTCGACCAATCAGCGCTGGCTCTGCTGGAGGAGGCGGAGTCTAAGATCGCTCCACACCAGTCTCCATTCAGGTCCGACCTTAGACTCCGCCTCCTCCAGCAGAGCCAGCGCTGATTGGCCGAATTCCGTACTCTGGCCAATCAGCACTGGCTAATGCATTGTATTGGCTTGATGAAGCAGTGCTGAATGTGTGTGCTTAGCACACACATTCAGCTCTACTTCATCGGGCTAATAGAATGCATTGGCCAATCAGCGCTGGCCAATGCATTCTATTAGCGTGAACTGAGTTTGCACAGGGGTTCTAGTGCACCCTCGGCTCTGCTACATCAGATTGCTACATCTGATGTAGCAGTGCCGAGTGTGCATCAGATGTGTAGTTGAGCAAAACTGACTCAGCACTGCTAAGTATGCATTCGCATAGGAATGCATTGGCCAGCCTTCGGCCAATCAGCGCTGGCTCTGCCGGAGGAGGCGGAGTCTAAGGTCGGACCTGAATGGAGACTGGTGTGGAGCGACCTTAGACTCCGCCTCCTCCAGCAGAGCCAGCGCTGATTGGCCGAATTCCGTACTCTGGCCAATCAGCACTGGCTAATGCATTGTATTGGCTTGATGAAGCAGTGCTGAATGTGTGTGCTTAGCACACACATTCAGCTCTACTTCATCGGGCTAATAGAATGCATTGGCCAATCAGCGCTGGCCAATGCATTCTATTAGCGTGAACTGAGTTTGCACAGGGGTTCTAGTGCACCCTCGGCTCTGCTACATCAGATTGCTACATCTGATGTAGCAGTGCCGAGTGTGCATCAGATGTGTAGTTGAGCAAAACTGACTCAGCACTGCTAAGTCTCTGCATTCGCATAGGAATGCATTGGCCAGCCTTCGGCCAATCAGCGCTGGCTCTGCCGGAGGAGGCGGAGTCTAAGGTCGGACCTGAATGGAGACTGGTGTGGAGCGATCTTAGACTCCGCCTCCTCCAGCAGAGCCAGCGCTGATTGGTCGAGTTCCGTACTCTGGCCAATCAGCGCTGGCCAATGCATTCTATTAGCCCGATGAAGTAGAGCTGAATGTGTGTGCTTAGCACACACATTCAGCTCTACTTCATCAGGCTAATAGAATACATTGGCCAATCAGCGCTGGCCAATGCATTCTATTAGCTTGATGAAGCAGAGTGTGCACAAGGGTTCAAGCGCACCCTCGGCTCTGATGTAGCAGAGCTGAGGGTGCACAAGGGTTCAAGTGCACCCTCGGCTCTCCTACATCAGAGCCGAGGGTGCGCTTGAACCCTTGTGCAGCCTCGGCTCTGCTACATCAGAGCCGAGGGTGCGCTTGAACCCTTGTGCACACTCTGCTTCATCAAGCTAATAGAATGCATTGGCCAGCACTGATTGGCCAGAGTACGGAATTCGGCCAATCAGCGCTGGCCAATGCATCCCTATGGGAAAAAGTTTATCTCACAAAAATCACAATTACACACCCGATAGAGCCCCAAAAAGTTATTTTTAATAACATTCCCCCCTAAATAAAGGTTATCCCTAGCTATCCCTGCCTGTACAGCTATCCCTGTCTCATAGTCACAAAGTTCACATTCTCATATGACCCGGATTTGAAATCCACTATTCGTCTAAAATGGAGGTCACCTGATTTCGGCAGCCAATGACTTTTTCCAATTTTTTTCAATGCCCCCAGTGTCGTAGTTCCTGTCCCACCTCCCCTGCGCTGTTATTGGTGCAAAAAAGGCGCCAGGGAAGGTGGGAGGGGAATCGAATTTTGGCGCACTTTACCACGTGGTGTTCGATTCGATTCGAACATGGCGAACACCCTGATATCCGATCGAACATGTGTTCGATAGAACACTGTTCGCTCATCTCTATTAGTTATAATTCCTGCACCGCTGAATATTGAGGAAAAATAAACAAACAAATCATTAGATGGCTTCATCTTCTCGTCACTGGAAAATAAACATAATAATGATTATCTAAAATTTATGCCATTAATCCAAATCTAAAGACATTTAATATGATTTAAACAGCCAATACTGATACCAACATTACATATTAATATCTTTTTCTTTTCTTTCGACATACCATCTATATGACCACCTTACCCTATACAGTTACAAATTATTAAACCATATATTCATAATTCTCCATACATTATACCAATGGTGTTACAATGTTACAATCTCACTTATAGCTGACAACTTAGCCACCTGCTGTCTCCCCTTCCCCCTTCTTGCTGACTCCTACCAAACCTGTATAACATGATACCTCTGCTGTGGATATACAGAGGACAATAGGAGGTGGGGGAGGGGCCTGACACTCATTGTGAATTTATCTGGTACCTGGGAAAGCTGGGTGGATTCCTCCTTAGTTAGTACAGAAACAGGAAATGACTCAGACAATGAGGCAGCCAGCATAGAAAATTCATCAATGGTAGTAGCTGATATTTCCACTTGTACCTCCCCACTAAGATCAAATTTTATATTTGCACCAAACACCGTTAACACCTCAGTACCATTAAGAGATGTTGGCACATCGTCACTAACAAGCAATTTGGTGACAACATTTTGCCCTCTAAATTTCACATTGAGTGGCACTGTTTATTTTAAAATGATTCTTTTTCCTCCTAATCCAACACAAGATTGAGATTTATCAGTCCTCGGCTCATAAGGTATGTGGTATCCTTTAACTACAGAAATAGCAGCCCCTGTATCCACTAAGAAGGGGAATTCTTCCCCCAATACCTCCCCTTTTATGTATTATTGCCACACCTTCTTCTGATGTTTTTGCAGGGAGGACTGGTACAGGGTTGCCAACTCCTCATTGAGGGGTGTTGGC
Source organism: Leptodactylus fuscus (assembly GCF_031893055.1). Lineage (NCBI taxonomy): Eukaryota > Metazoa > Chordata > Amphibia > Anura > Leptodactylidae > Leptodactylus > Leptodactylus fuscus. The sequence goes on from NC_134271.1 coordinate 97,929,333, forward strand.
ACATTGGTCAGTGCCCTGAGCTGGGGGGTTTCCAGCTTTTAGAGACCTACAGTCCTTCCTAAAATGGCCTGGCTTCCTACAGTGATAACACTTGTAATTGTGTTTTTGTTTGCCTCCTTGTCTGTTGCGAGTTCTCTGGCCAGAATTTTTATTATTGAAGGCAAGCAATACCTTTTTCTCCTTCTCAGACCTGTGATCTAACTCAAGGCCCTTGGCAGCTTGTAATAAGGCAGGGGCTTCACTATGCCGCCATTTTGATTTACAGGCTCTTTCCTGACCTGGAGCAGATGGTGCAGAGTTTTGCCTATAGGGAGATGGGTTTTTCTCAGGGGGGGGCATAATACATGACTCCCTCATGTTCCTTATTTCTATACCCCTCCCTTTCTATTTCCCTGCTTACCTGCGTCCAATTATCCAATATCTCACCTAGCTTGTGATCCTGAACCCAGCCTCTGTATTGAGAGGCAAATCTTTCCCAATGGCTGCTGTTTAACACTCCATTTGCACTACATTTTGCTTTCTTCAACAGTTTATTGCATCCTCTTCCAACTGCTCTCTTCCCTGCTCTTTCTCTAAGGGTCAGTTCACACGTGAAAACCGCCTAGCTTATTTGTGCGAGGTAAAAAACCTCGAGGAGTTTTTTTGACGCTGTTTTTTGCATTCCGCGCGGTTTTTGGCGAGGTTTTTGACGCGGTTTTCGCTAGCGGTTTTCGCTAGGTTTTTTTTTCCTATATGTGCTATAGAAACTGCAGGCGAAAACCGCGCGGTTTTTTGCAAAAAACCGCGCGGTTTTGTGTGCAAAAAACCGCGCGGTTTTTTACCGCGCGGTTTTCGCCTCCCATTCACTTCTATGCAATTCTTCAGGCGTTTTCCGCCTGAAGAAAGGTCATGTCGCTTCTTCAGGCGGAAAACGCTAGGAGGAAAAAAAAAGCTAGTGGTCTACATAGACCACCATGTTAAAGGAGAGGTTTTTGAAGCGAATTCCGCTGTCAAAAACCTCCCCTTTGCCCACGTGTGAACTAGCCCTAACTATCTCTTGGGCCGATTTCCATACTGGCTGACTTTGCACTCCTCCCATTCTGTTCTGCGTGCTTTCCTACTACACACTGTCTCTTCCTGCCCCAAATTCCTATAAGACTTCCTCAGTATAACATATACTGTATCTTATTCAATGGAGACTTTCAAGATCAGTTTAGAGGATTTCCTCCTTCCCTTCTGTCCTTTTTTTCAAGATACTACTGTATCTAAATCAAAAGCGACTAATCAAGGTCAGATGGAGGGTTTTTAGGGATCACTATGTCCCTTTGTCACGTGACTACTTACTTTTCACGGAACACAAATGACTACAACGAATGCACAACCACAACAGATTTTAGCCCAAGTTTCTATCTAGCAACACCCATACAACATACTGCTCTTAGGTTCTTTGCAAAAAGCTTGAGATATCTATATAAGGAACATATGTGTTTACCTCACTCTCGGACAGGAAAACAAAAAGTCCTTAGAAACACAGATCAAATTGGTAAGATAAAAGTTCTTACCTGCAGCGCTGACTTTGGATCTGTGGTTCCAGGAACTTCTGTAATCACTGGTCGTCCGGGGGATCAGTAAACCGTCTCCTTATTTCTCAAGCCGCACGTTGGAAGCGCCAATTTGTAGGGGACATTAAATTGTCCTCGTAAGAGTATGTTGCAGAGCTCCAAATTAAATAATTAATTAACAGGCCTAGATGGGCTACCACCCATTGGGCCTGGAGAAGCCACACAGACACGTAGGTGATTGTGTATCAAGTGAGTTCTGATTTATTATAAGAAAAAGGTAGTTTAAATACATTACAGACAAAGAGCTGGCTTGGCTATTCTAATCAGGTACAACACGATTGGTTATAGAGATATAAGACAAGCCTGGCACATGACTATTGGCTGAGGTCTGCATATCATTATTACACTCCGACCTGGGATGACCTTTCTCATGACATGAAAAAGTATCTAAGATATTTATGTGTAAGCCAACATCATACACTAGTTCTAGATGTATATCACAGAAAGAGAGATAATGATCACGTACTGGTCCGCTCCGGCCTTGGGGCTAACGACCAAACAGGTTATTTGAACCGGTTTCTACACCCACTCTCAAAGATGACCACAAATAGATAAGGAGTTATAACCCAACCATTAACATTCCACACACCTTATCCCCTAAAGGGGTCTCTTAGACTCTAAACAGACATCCTTATGAAGCTTAGAACAGAAAATGCTTATAAAATGGCTGACAGAATACAAGATGGAAGATGTGATCCTAACACTAAGGAGGGGTGAACCGGCCCAGGTCGGAAACGGAGCAGGTCAAAACCCCCATGCCGAGCAGTAGTGGGTCCGCGCCTGTGAATAGCCAGTGTAGAGCAGCCTGGACAACACAGCGAGACACTGACTTTTTAGTCTTTTATGTCATGTGGAATATCACTATTATTTCGAGCTCTCTATCTATTAAACCCAAATTCCACGGTCTTTTACATAAATTACATATTGCAGTGCTGGGGTTTAGATTCAAGTTCAGCCGAGGACATGAAGATTATTATATGGAGCGGAATAACAGCATCGCTTCTGCCGCTGCTGGCTTCATGCAGGGCAGAAGCATAGCGATGTTGCTGGCATCTGTGCCGGCGTCTTTGCATCTGTGCCGGCGTCTACACTCCCCGGCATCCGCCTCTCTATTACAGCGGATGCCGGGTTTGTATTCACATATGCAAAGCCAAGCGGCGAGATGCCGCTGGCGCTGCGTGCACACTCATAGACCAGTCTAGCCTTCACAATGCGAATACAGACCCGACATCCGCTGTAATAGAGAGAGGCAGATGTCGGGTCTGTATTCGCATTGTGAAGGCTAGACTGGTCTATGAGCGCGCAAGCAGGGCCTGCGGCATCTCGCCACTTGGCTTTGCATATGTGACCCCGCCCACCAATGACGCAACAAAGCCGGAAGACAGAAGATTTTATAGCAACGAAGACTGGTGAGTATGCGACGTGGGACAACCCCTTTAAACGTCCGGTATTTGAAGTTTAGGGGAGCGTCTTGGTGTTTATCACTGGCATTAGGTGGAGCTCGTGATATGGAAGTCTTAGTACTATAGGGTAAAATTGAGAAGCTGATTGACCGCCCAACCTACCTAAGATGGGATAGCTTTCATCCCAAACACATAAAGAACTCCATTGTCTACAACCAGGCCATCAGATACCATTGCATATGTTCAGACCCTGTAGATAGAGACAAACACCTTGGAGGTCTCAAAAACACATTCTTCAGACAGGGTTATCATCCAAGAACAGTTGAAAACCAAATCACCAGGGCCACCAGGATACCAAGATCGGATTTATTAAGATACAATACCAAATAGGAAAACGATTGGGTGCCCCTGGTTGTCACATACAACCCACACCTGGAGATGCTGAGAGGAATCACATGCAAATAACATCTACTACTGCAAAAAGACGACTGTTTAAAATCCATATTTCCAGATCCCCCTCTCCTGTGTTGTAGACAGTCACCAAATCTCAGGAACATGGTTATTAACAGCTCACTGTCACCTCCTACCACAACAGGAACATTTCCATGCAGACAGAATAGGTGCAAAACATGCCCTCACATACTGGCCATCGACAAGATAAAGATCCCCAATTCTAACAAGGACTACAAGATCCCAGGTACCAGACAATCACCGGGCGTGGTGGCGTGCGTCTGTAATCCCAGCTACTTGGGAAGGTGAGGCTGGCGGATCACTTGAGTCCAGGAGTTCTGGTCTACTCTGTGCTATGTTGATCGGGTGTCTGCACTAAGCTCGGTATCAATATGGTGACTCTGGGGGAGCTCGGAGCTACCAGGTTGTCTAAGGAGGGGTGAACCGGCCCAGGTCAGGAACAGAGCAGGTCAAATCCCCCATGCCGATCAGTAGTGGGTCCGTGCCTGTGAATAGCCAGTGTAGAGCAGCCTGGACAACACAGCGAGACACTGACTTTTTAACCTTTTATGTCATGTGGAATATCATTATTATTTCGAGCTCTCTATTTATTAAACGCAAATTCCACAGTTTTTTACATAAATTATATATTGCAGTTCTGGGGTTTAGATTCAAGTCCAGCCGAGGACATGAAGATTATTATATGGAGATTAAATGTCCGGTATATGAAGTTTAGAGGAGCGTCTTGGTGTTTATCACTGGCACTAAGTATAGCTTGTGATATGGAAGTCTTAGTACTATAGGGTAAAATTGAGAAGCTGATTGACCGCCCAACCTACCTAAGATGGGATAGCTTTCATCCCAAACACATAAAGAACTCCATTGTCTACAACCAGGCCATCAGATACCATCGCATACGTTCAGACCCTGTAGATAGAGACAAACACCTTGGAGGTCTCAAAAACACATTCTTGAGGCAGGGTTATCATCCAAGAACAGTTGAAAACCAAATCACCAGGGCCACCAGAATACCAAGATTGGAGTTATTAAAATACAATACCAAACAGGAAAAAAAGGGGGTGCCCCTGGTTGTCACATACAACCCACACCTGGAGATGCTGAGAGGAATCACATGCAACTTACATCCACTACTGCAAAAAGACGACTGTTTAAAATCGATATTTCGAGATCCCCCTTTCCTGTGCTATACGCAGCCACCAAATCTCTGGAACATGGTTATTAACAGCTCACTGTCACCTCCTACCACAACAGGAACATTTCCATGCAGACAGAATGGGTGCAAAACATGCCCTCACATACTGGCCATCGACAAGATAAAGATCCCCAATTCTAACAAGGACTACAAGATCCCAGGTACCAAACAATCACTGGGCGCGGTGGCGTGCGTCTGTAATCCCAGCTACTTGGGAGGCTGAGTCTGTCGGATCACTTGAGTCTAGGAGTTCTGGTCTACTCTGTGCTATGTTGATTGGGTGTCCGCACTAAGTTCGGTATCAATATGGTGACTCGGGGGGAGCTCGAAGCTACCAGGTTGTCTAAGGAGGGGTGAACCGGCCCAGGTCAGAAACGGAGCAGGTCAAAACCCCCATTCCGATCAGTAGTGGGTCCGCGCCTGTGAATAGCCAGTGCAGAGCAGCCTGGACAACACAGCGAGACACTGACTTTTTAGTCTTTTATGTCATGTGGAATATCATTATTATTTCGAGCTCTCTATCTATTAAACCCAAATTCCACAGTCTTTTACATAAATTACATATTGCAGTGCTGGGGTTTAGATTCAAGTCCAGCCGAGGACATGAAGATTATTATATGGAGCGGAATAACAGCATCGCTTCTGCCGCTGCTGGCTTCATGCAGGGCAGAAGCATAGCGATGTTGCTGGCATCTGTGCCGGCGTCTTTGCATCTGTGCCGGCGTCTACACTCCCCGGCATCCGCCTCTCTATTACAGCGGATGCCGGGTTTGTATTCACATATGCAAAGCCAAGCGGCGAGATGCCGCTGGCGCTGCGTGCACACTCATAGACCAGTCTAGCCTTCATAATGCGAATACAGACCCGACATCCGCTGTAATAGAGAGAGGCGGATGTCGGGTCTGTATTCGCATTGTGAAGGCTAGACTGGTCTATGAGCGCGCACGCAGGGCCTGCGGCATCTCGCCACTTGGCTTTGCATATGTGACCCCGCCCACCAATGACGCAACAAAGCCGGTAGACAGAAGATTTTATAGCAACGAAGACTGGTGAGTATGCGACGTGGGACAACCCCTTTAAACGTCCGGTATTTGAAGTTTAGGGGAGCGTCTTGGTGTTTATCACTGGCATTAGGTGGAGCTCGTGATATGGAAGTCTTAGTACTATAGGGTAAAATTGAGAAGCTGATTGACCGCCCAACCTACCTAAGATGGGATAGCTTTCATCCCAAACACATAAAGAACTCCATTGTCTACAACCAGGCCATCAGATACCATCGCATATGTTCAGACCCTGTAGATAGAGACAAACACCTTGGAGGTCTCAAAAACACATTCTTCAGACAGGGTTATCATCCAAGAACAGTTGAAAACCAAATCACCAGGGCCACCAGGATACCAAGATCGGATTTATTAAGATACAATACCAAATAGGAAAACGATCGGGTGCCCCTGGTTGTCACATACAACCCACACCAGGAGATGCTGAGAGGAATCACATGCAAATTACATCTACTACTGCAAAAAGACGACTGTTTAAAATCCATATTTCCAGATCCCCCTCTCCTGTGTTGTAGACAGTCACCAAATCTCAGGAACATGGTTATTAACAGCTCACTGTCACCTCCTACCACAACAGGAACATTTCCATGCAGACAGAATAGGTGCAAAACATGCCCTCACATACTGGCCATCGACAAGATAAAGATCCCCAATTCTAACAAGGACTACAAGATCCCAGGTACCAGGCAATCACTGAGTGTGGTGGCGTGCGTCTGTAATCCCAGCTACTTGGGAGGGTGAGGCTGGCGGATCACTTGAGTCCAGGAGTTCTGGTCTACTCTGTGCTATGTTGATCGGGTGTCCGCACTAAGCTCGGTATCAATATGGTGACTCTGGGGGAGCTCGGAGCTACCAGGTTGTCTAAGGAGGGGTGAACCGGCCCAGGTCGTGAACGGAGCAGGTCAAATCCCCCATGCCGATCAGTAGTGGGTCCACGCCTGTGAATAGTCAGTGTAGAGCAGCATGGACAACACAGCGAGACACTGACTTTTTAACCTTTTATGTCATGTGGAATATCATTATTATTTCGAGCTCTCTATTTATTAAACGCAAATTCCACAGTTTTTTACATAAATTACATATTGCAGTGCTGGGGTTTAGATTCAAGTCCAGCCGAGGACATGAAGATTATTATATGGAGATTAAATGTCCGGTATATGAAGTTTAGAGGAGCGTCTTGGTGTTTATCACTGGCACTAAGTATAGCTTGTGATATGGAAGTCTTAGTACTATAGGGTAAAATTGAGAAGCTGATTGACCGCCCAACCTACCTAAGATGGGATAGCTTTCATCCCAAACACATAAAGAACTCCATTGTCTACAACCAGGCCATCAGATACCATCGCATACGTTCAGACCCTGTAGATAGAGACAAACACCTTGGAGGTCTCAAAAACACATTCTTGAGGCAGGGTTATCATCCAAGAACAGTTGAAAACCAAATCACCAGGGCCACCAGAATACCAAGATTGGAGTTATTAAAATACAATACCAAACAGGAAAAAAAGGGGGTGCCCCTGGTTGTCACATACAACCCACACCTGGAGATGCTGAGAGGAATCACATGCAACTTACATCCACTACTGCAAAAAGACGACTGTTTAAAATCGATATTTCCAGATCCCCCTCTCCTGTGCTATACGCAGCCACCAAATCTCAGGAACATGGTTATTAACAGCTCACTGTCACCTCCTACCACAACAGGAACATTTCCATGCAGACAGAATGGGTGCAAAACATGCCCTCACATACTGGCCATCGACAAGATAAAGATCCCCAATTCTAACAAGGACTACAAGATCCCAGATACCAAACAATCACTGGGCGCGGTGACGTGCGTCTGTAATCCCAGCTACTTGGGAGGCTGAGTCTGTCGGATCACTTGAGTCTAGGAGTTCTGATCTACTCTGTGCTATGTTGATTGGGTGTCCACACTAAGTTCGGTATCAATATGGTGACTCTGGGGGAGCTCGGAGCTACCAGGTTGTCTAAGGAGGGGTGAACCGGCCCAGGTCTGAAACGGAGCAGGTCAAAACCCCCATGCCGATCAGTAGTGGGTCCGCGCCTGTGAATACCCAGAGTAGAGCAGCCTGGACAACACAGCGAGACACTGACTTTTTAGCCTTTTATGTCATGTGGAATATCATTATTATTTCGAGCTCTCTATTTATTAAATGCAAATTCCACAGTTTTTTACATAAATTATATATTGCAGTGCTGGGGTTTAGATTCAAATCCAGCCGAGGGCATGAAGATTATTATATGGAGATTAAATGTCCGGTATATGAAGTTTAGAGGAGCGTCTTGGTGTTTATCACTGGCACTAAGTATAGCTTGTGATATGGAAGTCTTAGTACTATAGGGTAAAATTGAGAAGCTGATTGACCGCCCAACCTACCTAAGATGGGATAGCTTTCATCCCAAACACATAAAGAACTCCATTGTCTACAACCAGGCCATCAGATACCATCGCATATGTTCAGACCCTGTAGATAGAGACAAACACCTTGGAGGTCTCAAAAACACATTCTTCAGACAGGGTTATCATCCAAGAACAGTTGAAAACCAAATCACCAGGGCCACCAGGATACCAAGATCGGATTTATTAAGATACAATACCAAATAGGAAAACGATCGGGTGCCCCTGGTTGTCACATACAACCCACACCTGGAGATGCTGAGAGGAATCACATGCAAATTACATCTACTACTGCAAAAAGACGACTGTTTAAAATCCATATTTCCAGATCCCCCTCTCCTGTGTTGTAGACAGTCACCAAATCTCAGGAACATGGTTATTAACAGCTCACTGTCACCTCCTACCACAACAGGAACATTTCCATGCAGACAGAATAGGTGCAAAACATGCCCTCACATACTGGCCATCGACAAGATAAAGATCCCCAATTCTAACAAGGACTACAAGATCCCAGGTACCAGACAATCACCGGGCGCGGTGGCGTGCGTCTGTAATCCCAGCTACTTGGTAGGGTGAGGCTGGCGGATCACTTGAGTCCAGGAGTTCTGGTCTACTCTGTGCTATGTTGATCGGGTGTCTGCACTAAGCTCGGTATCAATATGGTGACTCTGGGGGAGCTCGGAGCTACCAGGTTGTCTAAGGAGGGGTGAACCGGCCCAGGTCAGGAACGGAGCAGGTCAAATCCCCCATGCCGATCAGTAGTGGGTCCGTGCCTGTGAATAGCCAGTGTAGAGCATCCTGGACAACACAGCGAGACACTGACTTTTTAACCTTTTATGTCATGTGGAATATCATTATTATTTCGAGCTCTCTATTTATTAAACGCAAATTCCACAGTTTTTTACATAAATTATATATTGCATTGCTGGGGTTTAGATTCAAGTCCAGCCGAGGACATGAAGATTATTATATGGAGATTAAATGTCCGGTATATGAAGTTTAGAGGAGCGTCTTGGTGTTTATCACTGGCACTAAGTATAGCTTGTGATATGGAAGTCTTAGTACTATAGGGTAAAATTGAGAAGCTGATTGACCGCCCAACCTACCTAAGATGGGATAGCTTTCATCCCAAACACATAAAGAACTCCATTGTCTACAACCAGGCCATCAGATACCATCGCATACGTTCAGACCCTGTAGATAGAGACAAACACCTTGGAGGTCTCAAAAACACATTCTTGAGGCAGGGTTATCATCCAAGAACAGTTGAAAACCAAATCACCAGGGCCACCAGAATACCAAGATTGGAGTTATTAAAATACAATACCAAACAGGAAAAAAAGGGGGTGCCCCTGGTTGTCACATACAACCCACACCTGGAGATGCTGAGAGGAATCACATGCAACTTACATCCACTACTGCAAAAAGACGACTGTTTAAAATCGATATTTCCAGATCCCCCTTTCCTGTGCTATACGCAGCCACCAAATCTCTGGAACATGGTTATTAACAGCTCACTGTCACCTCCTACCACAACAGGAACATTTCCATGCAGACAGAATGGGTGCAAAACATGCCCTCACATACTGGCCATCGACAAGATAAAGATCCCCAATTCTAACAAGGACTACAAGATCCCAGGTACCAAACAATCACTGGGCACGGTGGCGTGCGTCTGTAATCCCAGCTACTTGGGAGGCTGAGTCTGTCGGATCACTTGAGTCTAGGAGTTCTGGTCTACTCTGTGCTATGTTGATTGGGTGTCCACACTAAGTTCGGTATCAATATGGTGACCCTGGGGGAGCTCGGAGCTACCAGGTTGTCTAAGGAGGGGTGAACCGGCCCAGGTCTGAAACGGAGCAGGTCAAAACCCCCATGCCGATCAGTAGTGGGTCCACGCCTGTGAATAGCCAGAGTAGAGCAGCCTGGACAACACAGCGAGACACTGACTTTTTAGCCTTTTATGTCATGTGGAATATCATTATTATTTCGAGCTCTCTATTTATTAAACGCAAATTCCACAGTTTTTTACATAAATTATATATTGCAGTGCTGGGGTTTAGATTCAAATCCAGCCGAGGACATGAAGATTATTATATGGAGATTAAATGTCCGGTATATGAAGTTTAGAGGAGCGTCTTGGTGTTTATCACTGGCACTAAGTATAGCTTGTGATATGGAAGTCTTAGTACTATAGGGTAAAATTGAGAAGCTGATTGACCGCCCAACCTACCTAAGATGGGATAGCTTTCATCCCAAACACATAAAGAACTCCATTGTCTACAACCAGGCCATCAGATACCATCGCATATGTTCAGACCCTGTAGATAGAGACAAACACCTTGGAGGTCTCAAAAACACATTCTTCAGACAGGGTTATCATCCAAGAACAGTTGAAAACCAAATCACCAGGGCCACCAGGATACCAAGATCGGATTTATTAAGATACAATACCAAATAGGAAAACGATCGGGTGCCCCTGGTTGTCACATACAACCCACACCTGGAGATGCTGAGAGGAATCACATGCAAATTAAATCTACTACTGCAAAAAGACGACTGTTTAAAATCCATATTTCCAGATCCCCCTCTCCTGTGTTGTAGACAGTCACCAAATCTCAGGAACATGGTTATTAACAGCTCACTGTCACCTCCTACCACAACAGGAACATTTCCATGCAGACAAAATAGGTGCAAAACATGCCCTCACATACTGGCCATCGACAAGATAAAGATCCCCAATTCTAACAAGGACTACAAGAACCCAGGTACCAGACAATCACCGGGCGTGGGGGCGAGCGTCTGTAATCCCAGCTACTTGGGAGGCTGAGGCTGTTGTATCACTTGAGTCCAGGAGTTCTGGTCTACTCTGTGCTATGTTGATCGGGTGTCCGCACTAAGTTCGGTATCAATATGGTGACTCTGGGGGAGCTCGAAGCTACCAGGTTGTCTAAGGAGGGGTGAACCGGCCCAGGTCAGAAACGGAGCAGGTCAAAACCCCCATTCCGATCAGTAGTGGGTCCGCGCCTGTGAATAGCCAGTGTAGAGCAGCCTGGACAACACAGCGAGACACTGACTTTTTAGTCTTTTATGTCATGTGGAATATCATTATTATTTCGAGCTCTCTATCTATTAAACCCAAATTCCACAGTCTTTTACATAAATTACATATTGCAGTGCTGGGGTTTAGATTCAAGTCCAGCCGAGGACATGAAGATTATTATATGGAGCGGAATAACAGCATCGCTTCTGCCGCTGCTGGCTTCATGCAGGGCAGAAGCATAGCGATGTTGCTGGCATCTGTGCCGGCGTCTTTGCATCTGTGCCGGCGTCTACACTCCCCGGCATCCGCCTCTCTATTACAGCGGATGCCGGGTTTGTATTCACATATGCAAAGCCAAGCGGCGAGATGCCGCTGGCGCTGCGTGCACACTCATAGACCAGTCTAGCCTTCATAATGCGAATACAGACCCGACATCCGCTGTAATAGAGAGAGGCGGATGTCGGGTCTGTATTCGCATTGTGAAGGCTAGACTGGTCTATGAGCGCGCACGCAGGGCCTGCGGCATCTCGCCACTTGGCTTTGCATATGTGACCCCGCCCACCAATGACGCAACAAAGCCGGAAGACAGAAGATTTTATAGCAACGAAGACTGGTGAGTATGCGACGTGGGACAACCCCTTTAAACGTCCGGTATTTGAAGTTTAGGGGAGCGTCTTGGTGTTTATCACTGGCATTAGGTGGAGCTCGTGATATGGAAGTCTTAGTACTATAGGGTAAAATTGAGAAGCTGATTGACCGCCCAACCTACCTAAGATGGGATAGCTTTCATCCCAAACACATAAAGAACTCCATTGTCTACAACCAGGCCATCAGATACCATCGCATATGTTCAGACCCTGTAGATAGAGACAAACACCTTGGAGGTCTCAAAAACACATTCTTCAGACAGGGTTATCATCCAAGAACAGTTGAAAACCAAATCACCAGGGCCACCAGGATACCAAGATCGGATTTATTAAGATACAATACCAAATAGGAAAACGATCGGGTGCCCCTGGTTGTCACATACAACCCACACCTGGAGATGCTGAGAGGAATCACATGCAAATTACATCTACTACTGCAAAAAGGCGACTGTTTAAAATCCATATTTCCAGATCCCCCTCTCCTGTGTTGTAGACAGTCACCAAATCTCAGGAACATGGTTATTAACAGCTCACTGTCACCTCCTACCACAACAGGAACATTTCCATGCAGACAGAATAGGTGCAAAACATGCCCTCACATACTGGCCATCGACAAGATAAAGATCCCCAATTCTAACAAGGACTACAAGATCCCAGGTACCAGACAATCACCGAGTGTGGTGGCGTGCGTCTGTAATCCCAGCTACTTGGGAGGGTGAGGCTGGTGGATCACTTGAGTCCAGGAGTTCTGGTCTACTCTGTGCTATGTTGATCGGGTGTCCGCACTAAGCTCGGTATCAATATGGTGACTCTGGGGGAGCTTGGAGCTACCAGGTTGTCTAAGGAGGGGTGAACCGGCCCAGGTCGGAAACGGAGCAGGTCAAAACCCCCATGCCGATCAGTAGTGGGTCCGCGCCTGTGAATAGCCAGTGTAGAGCAGCCTGGACAACACAGCGAGACACCGACTTTTTAGCTCAAACCACTAATATTCTTTTCTATTCATTGATTACAGCTTTTGGGATATATTATAAATATATATATATATATATATATATATATATATATATATATATATATATTTTATATATTATATGTAGAAAGGGCTGTACTGCTAGGCATCGGAGCATCATTGACAGGAGCGTATGATATTTTTTAATTTGTTTTTCACCTCCCCCGGCTTATTTTAAAAAATAATATTTTTGCCCTGACAGTCTATTTAAGGGGGCATTCACACTACGTATACTGAAGCTTATTCTGAACGTAAAACACGTTCAGAATAAGCGGCATATAAAGCTGCTCCATTCATTTCTATGGGAGCCGGCATACGAGCGCTCCCCATAGAAATGAATGGGCTGCTTCTTTCACTATGAGCACTCCCATTGAAGTGAATGGGAAGTGGCGGCGTGTACAGTAAGCTCTGCTCATGCCGAGCCGTATATGCCGGCACTTCCCATTCACTTCAATGGGACTGCTCATACTGAAAGAAGCAGCCCATTCATTTCTATGGGGAGCGCTCGTATGCCGGCT